>NC_137155.1:17942858-19357058 GCF_951394435.1 Stenella coeruleoalba | reverse complement strand
CTGGTGTGAGGTGATACCTCATTGTAGTTTTGATTTGCATTTCTTTAATAATTAGTGATGTTGAGCAGCTTTTCATGTGCTTCGTAGTCATCTGTATGTCTTCTTTGGAGAGATGTCTATTTAGGTCTTCTGTCCATTTTTGGATTGGGTTGTTTGTTTTTCTAATATTGAGCTGAATGAGCTGTTTATATATTTTGGAGATTAATCCTTTGTCTGTTGATTCATTTGCAAATATTTTCTCCCATTCTGAGGGTTGCCTTTTGGTCCTGTTTATAGACCAAAGCTTTGCAAAAGCTTTTAAGTTTCATTAGGTCCTATTTGTTTATTTTTGTTTTTATTTCCATTACTCTAGGAGGTGGATCAAAACAGATCTGCTGAGATTTATGTCAAAGAGTGTTCTTCCTACGTTTTCCTCTAAGAGTTTTATCGTGTCTGGTCCTACATTTAGGTCTCTAATCCATTTTGAGTTTATTTTTGTGTATGGTGTTACGGAGTGTTCTAATTTCGTTCTTTCATATGTAGCTGTCCAGTTTTCCCAGCACCACTTATTGAAGAGGCTGTCTTTTCTCCATTGTATACCCTTGCCTCCTTTGTCATAGATTAGTTGACCATAGGTGCGTGGGTTTATCTCTGGGCTTTCTATCTTGTTCCATTGATCTATATTTCTGTTTTTGTGCCAGTACCATATTGTCTTGATTACTGTAGCTTTGTAGTATAGTCTGAAGCCAGGGAGTCTTATTCCTCCAGCTCCGTGTTTTTCCCTCAAGACTGCTTTGGCTATTCAGGGTCTTTTGTGTCTCCACACAAATTTTAAGATTTTATGTTCTAGTTCTGTAAAAAAATGCCACTGGTAATTTGATAGGGATTGCATTGAATCTGTAGATTGGTTTGGGTAGTATAGTCATTTTCACAATATTGATTCTTCCAATCCAAGAACATGGTATATCTCTCCCTCTGTTTGTGTCATCTTTGATTTCTTTCATCAGTGTCTTATACTTTTCTGAGTAGAGGTCTTTTGTCTCCCTTGGTAGTTTTATTCCTACGTATTTTATTCTTTTTGTTGCAATGGTAAATGGGAGTGTTTCTTTCATTTCTCTTTCAGATTTTTCATCATTAGTGTATAGGAATGCAAGAGATTTCTGTGCATTAATTTTGTATCCTGAAACTTTATCAAATTCATTGATTAGCTCTAGTAGTTTTCTGGTGGCATCTTTATGATTCTCTATGTATAGTATCATGTCATCTGCAAACAGTGATAGTTTTACTTCTTCTTTTCCAATTTGTATTCCTTTAATTTCTTTTTCTTCCTTGATTGCCGTGGTTAGGACTTCCAAAACTATGTTGAATAAGAGTGGCGAGAGTGGACATCCTTCTCTTTTTCCTGATCTTAGAGGAAATGCTTTCAGTTTTTCACCATTGAGAATGGTATTTGCTGTGAACCCATGTCATATATGGCCTTTATTATGTTGAGGTAGGTTCCCTCTATGCTCACTTTCTGGAGAGTTTTTATCATAAATTGGTGTTGAATTTTGTCAAAAGATTTTTCTGCATCTATTGAGATGATCATATGGTTTTTATTCTTCAATTTGTTAATATGGTGTGTCACATTAATTGATTTGCATATATTGAAGAATCCTTTCATCCTTGCAAATAATTCCACTTGATTATGGTGTATGAACCTTTTAATGTGTTGTTGGTTTTTGTTTGTTAGTATTTTGTTGAGGATTTTTGCATCTGTATCCATCAGAGATATTGGTATGTATTTTTCTTTTTTCTAGTATCTTTGTCTGGTTTTGGTATCAGGGTGATGATGGCCTCATAGAATGAGTTTGGGAGTGTTCCTTCCTCTGCAATATTTTGGAAGAGTTTGAGAAGGATGGGTGTTAGCTCTTCTCTAAATGTTTGACAGAATTCACCTGTGAAGCTATCTGGTCCTGGACTTTTGTTTGTTGGAAGATTTTTAATCACAGTTTCAATTTCATTACTTGTGATTTGTCTGTTCATATATTCTAGTTCTTCCTGGTTCAGTCTTGGAAGGGTATACCTTTCTAAGAATTTGTCCATTTCTTCCAGGTTGCCTATTTTATTGGCATAGAGCTGCTTGTAGTAGTCTCCTAGGATGCTTCACATTTCTGCGGTGTCCATTGTAACTTCTTTTTCAATTCTAATTTTATTGACTCCTCTCCATCTTTTTCTTGATGAGTCTGACTAAAGGTTTATCAATTTTATTTATCTTCTCAAAGAACCAGCTACTAGTTTTATTGATCTTTCCTATTGTTTTCTTCATTTCTATTTCATTTATTTCTGCTCTGACGTTCATGATTTCTTTCCTTCTACTAACTTTGGTTTTGTCTGTTCTTCTTTCTCTAGTTCCTTTAGGTGTAAGGTTAGATTGTTTATTTGAGATGTTTCTTGTTTCTTGAGGGAGGCTTGTATTGCCATAAACTTCCCTCTTAGAACTGCTTTTGCTGCATCCTGTAGGTTTTGGATCGTCGTGTTTTCGTTGTCATTTCTCTCCAGGTATTTTCTGATTTCCTCTTTGATTTCTTCAGTGATCTCTTGGTTATTTAGTAACATACTGTTTAGCCTCCATGTGTTTGTGTTTTTTTAAAGTTTTTTTCCCTGTAATTGATTTCTAATCTCATAGCATTGTGGCTGGAAAAGATGCTTGATATGATTTCAATTTTCTTAAATTTACTGAGGCTTGATTTGTGACCCAAGAGGTGATCTATCTGGGAGAATGTTCCATGTGCATTTGAGAAGAAAGTGCAATCTGCTGTTTTTGGATGGAATGTCCTATAAATATCAATTAAATCTATCTGGACTATTGTGTCACTTAAAGCTTGTGTTTCCTTACTAATTTTCTGTTTGGATGATCTGTCTGCTGGGTTAAGTGAGGTGTTAAAGTTTCCCACTATTATTGTGTTACTGTTGATTTCCTCTTTTATAATTGTGAGCAGTTGCTTTATGTACTGAGCTGCTCCTATGTTGGTGCATATATATTTATAACAGTTATATCTGCTTCTTGGATTGATCCTTTGATCATTATGCAGTTTCCTTCCTTGTCTCTTGTAACATTCTTTATTTTAAAGTCTATTTTATCTGATATGAGTATTGCTACTCCAGCTTTCTTTTGATTTCCATTTGCATGGAATATCTTTTTCCATCCACTTTCAGTCTGTATGTGCCCCTAGGTCTGAAGTGGGTCTCTTGTAGACAGCATATATATGGTTCTTGTTTTTGTATCCATTCAGCAAGCCTGTGTCTTTTGGTTGGAGCATTTAATCCGTTCACGTTTAAGGTAATTATCGATATGTATGTTCCTATTACCATTTTCTTAATTGTTATGGGTTTGTTTTTGTAGGTCCTTTTCTTCTCTTGTGTTTCCCACTTAGAGAAGTTCCTATAGCATTTGTTGTAGAGCTGGTTTAGTGGTGTTGAATTCTCTTAGCTTTTGCTTGTCTGTAAAGCTTTTGATTTCTCCATTGAATCTGAATGAGATTCTTGCCGGGTAGAGAAATCTTGGTTGTAGGTTTTTCCCTTTCATCACTTTAAATATGTCATGCCCTCCCTTCTGGCTTGTAGAGTTTCTGCTGAGAAATCAGCTGTTAACCCTATGGGAGTTCCCTTGTATTTTATTTACCATTTTTCCCTTTCTGGTTTCAAAATTTTTTCTTTCTTTTGTTTTTGCCAAATTGATTACTATGTGTCTTGGTGTGTTTCTCCTTGGATTTATCCTGTATGGGAGTCTCTGTGTTTCCTGGACTTGGGTAGCTATTTCCTTTCCCATGTCAGGCAAGTTTTTGACAATAATCTCTTCAAATATTTTCTCTGGTCCTTTCTCTCTCTCTTCTCCTTCTGGGACCCCTATAATGCGAATGTTGTTGTGTTTAAGAGGTCTCTTAGGCTGTCTTCCTTTCTTTTTATTCTTTTTTCTTTATTCTGTTGCCCAGCAATGAATTCCACCATTCTGTCTTCCACTTATCTGTTCTTCTGCCTCAGTTATTCTGCTACTGATTCCTTCTAGTGTAGTTTTCATTTCAGTTATTGTATTGTTCATCTCTGTTTGTTTGTTCTTTAATTCTTCTAGGTCTTTGTTAAACATTTCTTGCATCTTCTCGATCTTTGCCTTCATTCTTTTTCCAAGGTCCTGGATCATCTTCACTATCATTATTCTGAATTCTTTTTCTGGAAGGTTGCCTATCTCCACTTCATTTAGTTGTTATTCTGGGGTTTTATTTTGTTCCTTCATCTGGTACATAGCCCTCTGCCTTTTCATCTTGTCTATCTTTCTGTGAATGTGGGCTTTGTTCCACAGGCTGCAGGATTGTAGTTCTCCTTGCTTCTGCTGTGTGCTCTCTGGTGGATGAGGCTACCTAAGAGGCTTGTGCAAGTTTCCTGATGGGAGGGAATGGTGGTGGGTAGAGCTGGCTGTTGCTCTGCTGGGCAGAGCTCAGTAAAACTTTAATCCGCTTGTCTGCTGATGGGTGGGGCTGGGTTGCTTCCCTGTTGGTTGCTTGACCTGAGGCAACCCAACACTGGAGCCTACCTGGGCTATTTGGTGGGGCTAATGGCGGACTCTGGAAGGGCTCATGCCAAGGAGTACTTCCCAGAACTTCTGCTGCCAGTGTCCTTGATCTCACAGTGAGACACAGCCACCCCCTGCCTTGGCAGGAGACTCTCCAACACTAGCAGGTAGGTCTGGTTCAGTCTCCCCTGGGGTCACTGCTCCTCCCCCTGCATCCTGATGCGCACACTACTTTGTACGTGCCCTCCAAGAGTGGAGTCTCTGTTTCCCCCAGTCTTGTCAAAGTCCTGCAATGAAATCCCACTAGCCTTCAAAGTCTGATTCTCTAGGAATTCTTCCTCCTGTTGCCAGACCCCCAGGTTGGGAAGCCTGACATGGGGCTCAGAACCTTCACTCCAGTGGGTGGTCTTCTGTGGTATAAGTGTTCTTCAGTTTGTGAGTCACCCACCTAGCAGCTATGGGATTTGATATTATTGTGATTGCGCCCCCTCCTACCATCTCATTGTGGCTTCTCCTTTGTCTTTGGATGTGGGGTATCTTTTTTGGTGAGTTCCAGTGTCTTCCTGTCGATGACTGTTCAGTTAGTTGTGATTCCGGTGCTCTCGTATGAGGGAGTGAGCACACGTCCTTGTACTCAGCCATCTTGAACCAATCTCTATCTTTCATTTTATTAATGTGGTGTATCACTTGACTGATTTTCACATGTGGAATTACCCTTGTGTCTCAGGAATAAATCCCACTTTATCATGGTATATATTCTTTTAATGTGTTGTTGAATTAGATTTGCTAGTATTTTGCTGAGGATTTTTGTATCTATGTTCATCAGGAATCTTGGTCTGTAATTTTCTTTTCTCATGACACCCTTGCTTAGTTTTGGTGTCAGAGTAATGCTGGCCTTGTAAAATGGGTTTCGAAGTATTCCTCTCTCTTCTATACTTTTTGGAGGGCTTTGAGAAGAACTGGTATTAATTCTTAGAATGTCTAGTAAAATTCACCAGTGAAGCCCTCTCTTTATCTTTTGTGTATCTACTCTGAGTTTTTACTTTGTGGATACCATGAGGTTTATATAAAACGTCTTACATTTGTAACAGTCTATTTTAAACTGATAACAACTTAAGTCAAATGCACACTAAAGCTCTACATTTTTACCCCCCTCCACCATGTTTCATGTTTTAGGTGTCATAATTTACATCTTTTTTATCTTGTCTATCTGTTAACAAATTATTATAGTTACAGCTATTTTTTTTTTTTTACTATTTTTGTCTTTTAACCTTCATACTAGATTTATAAGTGATTTACTCACTACCATTACAACATGAGAGTATTTTTAATTTAACTATATATTTACCCTTAGCTGTGAGATTTACACTTTTATACCTGTTCCTGTTATTAACTAGAGCCCTTCTGTTTCAGCTTGAAGACTGTCCTTTATCACATTTCTTGTAAAGCCCATCTAGTGGTGAACTCCTTTAGCCTTTGCCTGTCTGGAAAACTCCTTATCTCTTCTACTAAAACGAACTGCCAATTCTAATATGCTATGATGACCATACCCTCATAGTTTTACACATTTTGAAACCAAAACTCTAGATAATATGATAGCAATGTCCTTTCCACCTGTATACTTAGCTAGTCTACTAGATAAGACAGAGGAATGTAAAGGTCCCTTGGTATTATCACTAATAGTATTAGTCAAATAATCTTTAATAAATCTCAATTAAAATAACTCCCTTAGTGATCTTAAAATATATGGAAGAGGCTTTAAAGACTATTTTTAGAACACAAAGCAGACAGAGGTTCTGATTTCAGACACTATGTATGGAAGAAAGGAAAGTACTACAAATAATTAAAGGCAATTCATTTCCCCATGGAAAAATGTGCTCTAAGATGACATATTGTAAAGTGATTTATAGCATATTGACTGTAGTTCTTCTAATGAAAAAACAATTGTCCAAGTTTTCCCTGGAGAACACTCTCAGTAACAACAATCCATGCTCATGAAAAGCCATGAGTTAGAAAATGAGAACCAAATGAACTCTCAGCTGGCAAAAGCCAACAATAATTAATTTAACACCAGTCATTTATACAGAACGTGTATACATTTCAAAATTTCCCTTGAGAAAAACAGGTCATTGAACGGCAGAGGCCACATATTTGAATATGTTCAAAGAATTTTAACTTAATAACATGCTCCAAAGGTTTTACATTTAAAAAAACCTTGTTTTTAGGACTAGGTAGTTATGATAAATAGTTGGTCAATATCATCATTTGAATTTCAGTATCGTAATAAGTGTTTCTGAAAAACATCGCTAAAGTGAGTTCACACTGAACTTGGAACTTGGACTATATATTCTTCAACAGCAGCAGAGAGAAAACGGTGTCATTAAACGGGGCTTTATTCTGATTCATTGGCTAAGAAAATGGGAATAGTTTGAAATCTTCCATGTTGTTTCATTTTAATGAGCAGAGAGCATTTTTCATGTCCTTATTAAAGCGGTTAATGTGTTTCTCTAGTCTCATTATCACCACCAGAGTATAGTCTCTGTTGTTTCATAGCCAAGACAACTCCTTTTCGTTTCAGAGAAGTCAAATTTGATTGCTCACATGTGGTTGTTAATAAAACTCCTGTGGCGCTGCTCAAGGTGCCCATGGGGATTGTACAATTATTTATATTTTCTTATGGTTTTCTATAATTATTGTGATTGTACTTTCACAGAGTAAATGTATCTCCACCAATTAAAGCAGTGGTGGGTTAAGAATATTCATCAGACTTGTGTGAAAGGATATTGTTCTTAGCGTTTTGCAAAGCACAGAAATTAAACTGCTGTTATCATGTATTCAACCCAAGTGTTAAAATTAAAATGCTCAGCAACTTTGGAGTTTATCTGAGCAGATGTTAACTACTTACGAAAAAATAAACATTATACAGGACTTGCATTCATGATATGATTCTTTGTTGTATTCAAAGTGCTGGAAAGAAAAACTGCTACACAAACTTGGGGGATAGTTTATGGTATATGACCAATTTGGATTATTGTTAATTTAGGTCAATTTAAAATTGCAGAACCATAAAATTCCAAGAAATCTCATTTTGCTTTACATCTTTGTATCTTACTTGCTTCACCCCTTTATTTTCTTTGAAGACTCCAGGACTAAGAAACAGCATGCATAAAAATAAGCATCTGAGGCTATCAACTAGAAAACACACAATATAACCTTTCATATTTTGTCATAGAGAAATTTCATTCTATCTAGTTTGACAGTGCTTGCAGCAAAAGTGATCAGCTGTACTTCCATGCCATTAGCTGTCATTTTGATGCTAGAATTTTAGCCTGCTGTGTGTGAGATGTGACTGTCCATGCACAATTCCCATCAAAGGTAATTTTATGTGCAATGGTGTGTAAAATTTACCTCTAATTATGATAAGGTCACTGATGGGTCATTTATGATATGTTCTCGGGAGACAATTGCAGTGAATAGCTTTTGGCAAGATTCATCTGGAGAAATTAAATTGGTCTGACCATGACTCAATAGAAAGTAAAAGACTCTTAGAAAATTATTCCTCAATCATGTTTAAAGTTCTAAAGGAACCCAAAGAGGGGCAGTTTGCACAGTGGTGAAGGTTGTGAGTTTTGAAATTATACAGACCTGAGACTTAACCTAGGATCTCTATGCCTAGAAAGTCCTATCTGATCTGGCTTCTGCATATCTCTTGGCTTCTATTTCTGACATTCACTCCCTCATTACCTGGGCTCCAGCACCATTGGCCTTCTTCCTGGTTTTTGAACATGTCATGGTCACTAATGCTTTGGGAGTCTTTGCACCACAGAGTTTCCTGTAGTTGTACGTACGTTCTTCCTTCAGATCTTCATGTGCCTGGAACTTCCTGCTCTTTTACTTTCCAATTAGTGGAATGTGTTGTATCCACTCTCTGAACTACCCAAACACAGCCTCCTCGTCTCTATCTAAAGTTGCCACCTCCTAACTAGGTAATCACTATTGTGTCATCCTACTGATGTTCTTGAAGTACTAATCATAGTCTTAAGTTATTTATTTACTGCTTAATGTATAATTAAGTTTGCATATGATGATAGGGAGAAAAAAAATCTAAGAATGAAAGGTATCTTGACTAGGAAATCCCACACGCTTGAAACCCCACTGACATTAACTATACAAGTCACTGGTCCAATATTGCTTGATAAAATGGACTAAAAAGAATATCTTTGGGTTGGAGAAACTTCTTGGACTTTATGTAAGACAGCATGAAAATAAAACATGTGATGAGAAATTTTTTTAAAGTAGTCATTAGAGTGATTTCACTTTTCACTATGATCATGATGGACCTCCATGAAGGGAGAATACGTTAGTCACTTTAGTTATTAACACTTCTTGAAGAGGGTTTTTATATGTAATGGTGGGAAAATGAAAATTTGAGATGAATAAATATAGTGAAATTTTATATTTATTTAAATCTATCAGTGTTTTGTTTTTAGTCTTCTTTCCCAAGATAACTTACTTATAGACATAACAGCGACTTTTCAAATGGTTCATGTTCAGCTAATATTTGTCAACAAACGACTAAGTGCTGGATGGACTGGAAGATCATCTTTGGGTTTCAATCCTTAATGCAAATTGTAACAATAACCACAAGAACAAAGATGAAATTCTTACCAAAGGGTCCAGTCGTGGCCACAGTATGGCTGAACATTTCCAAGGTAGAATCCCAGAGATTGAGTGACCTCCACAAGATTGGTAAAGTCAAGACTAATGCTATTGAAAAGTACAGATGTCATGATAATCTCATCAATAGCCCATACATCCTCTCCCTGGGAAGAATGATATGGTTGCCACCATCTGAACTGAATTCCAAACTGTCTTGCATCATCTGGTAATTCTACAGAGATTATTCTGAAGAAGAAAATAGAAGTAAAAATTCAGATTACTTTGATTATCTTAAAATACAAACATTTATAGCAGGATCTTTTTTTCCTACAGTATAATATTTGAAAAAATAATTCTCCCACTATGACAAACATTCTTGAGATTTCCAATTTCCTGTCTGACTCCAACAAAGTCTTCTCAACACATCTAAAACTGTGACTTTGCTTGCACTCAGCTGCTCTCAGAAAAGCTAACTCAATAAAACATAGTTGTCAATGTGGCAGGATTTGCCTAAGTCTGGTAAAGGATCTTGGGCAGCTTGTTACACACATTATACTTTTGGGCTGGTTGGAACCATGGCACTTCCTCATTCCCAGGAGTTCAGCATAGTGTGCGAGGTCACTTGCTGTGTCATGGTGGCTATGACAGTAAACCTGTATCTGACAAATGGGGAAGAAAATTAAGAATAATATCTAATTTCCAGGAGCAATCATTGTACACAGCAGCAAGAACTATATATTAATTGCCACTGCAATGACATCTGCTTGAAAGCTCCATAAATCATAGTACCATGCTGCTCAAATCCGTACACAAGGTGCGATGTGAAACAAATGGCAAATGGAACATTTATCTCCATCAGTGTACAATTATACACCAGGAGAGGTGTTTGCAGTAAACGTACACTGAAGCGACTGAATCTTCTTCCTAGTGAGCAAAGAAAAACTCCCTAAGACAGGTGACTAGCTGGATAACTTAGAAATAAATTATTTAAAAACTTCAATGTCTAAGGCTGGATTTACTGAGAAATTAGATTGATTTTCATATTTGTATTATGTTCATCTTTAGTTATTACACAAAGAAACATTAAATCACATCTTGAAAATGTAATTTTTTGCATACTGAAAGTTATTAAAAGTAATATCTATTTTTACTTTAAATAATCTGCATATGAAAATATGGGGTGGAATAACACGATTATCACCATTGATTATTTAAACAGTAAAAAATTGGTAGGACTTTTTGTAATGTGAGAAAACATACTTTTTAAATGATGAGAAATCAATGTTCAAATACAGAAATATAAATTAAAAAACATTTCTTAAACTAAAAAGACATAGCTATAACAGGTTTATGATTTTTTTAAGTACTTTCCACAATCTGCTGAAATTTTTTAACCAATGTGAGTTTATTAAAAGAAAAGTACTTATTAAATACTTAATTATTTCAGTAATTTTCACTTTAATTTTCTAAATATTTATTTATTTATTAAATAATTAAATAATATTTATGTTTACATATCAAATATAGAATAAAATAAACTATATTCAAACTGGCTCAACAATGAAAACATCATGCATTAATTTAATAATTTAATTTGATTATCATTGTTATTAGAAAATTATAATTTTCTTTTAATATTAATAATTTTAAAAGCAGTTACTGTTCTCGCTGATGAAAATAAATATAATATTAAAAATTAACAACTGAGAAGTAGAATTTTTCGGGCAACTTTAAAGGAAAATAAAGTGCATATGTGTGTGAGAACAGTAACTGAAGTGCCCAATATTTTCCCCAGCAGAGATGTGAAGACTGTGAGTCTGTAGTCAGACTCTTGGGTTAAAGTATGCACTTTGTCACCTCATGATTGATAACTCTGCAGCTTCAGTGAAGGTATTTAACTTGTATGTGCCTTAGCATCTTCATCTGTGAAACTGGGATAATAATATCCTTATGGCAAAGTCAGAGACTTTTTTCTATTTTTCACTAGTGTATCTTAGCACCTAGAATAGTGTCTGGCGTATAAAAAGAGTAACTTCTTGCTGCGTAGATGAAGTACATATTATCAGTATACCCTGACAGAGATTCAAACACAGAGGCACAAGGAGGTTAAAGATTTTCTTTTAGGTTAAGCAGCTTTTAACTGACAATGCCAGGCTATGGACCTAGGGAACATGGCTCTAGAGTCTGCATCCTTTACCTCTACGTTATATCTTGGAGTGGGGTGGGAGTCTCTGCTTTACCACTCTATGCATATTACAGTGGCTGGTTAGAATGGCTATGGAGCCATTCGATCAGAATATTCCTAGATGAAAACCCAGGGACTTAGGTCAACTTTCTGTCTCAAACTTCCTTTTTTGGATAGGTACTAAGCTCATGGATTTCCTGTAATCAAATATAATAATCAAGACAAAAATAAAATATAATTAGACTTCACAATAATTTTAGAATAAGAAACCAAGCCCTATAATTAAGAAAAATCTAGAATAATTTGTCTCACCAAAAATATATAATTTTATATTAATAAGAATGCCAATTAGTTCACAAGGCAGTCTAGTCAGTTAGAATTAAAAGATTAACTTAGATATATTTACAGACTTTAACTTTTATTAATATCAAGCAGATAGAGTTCTTTCACTTACTGAGTGAATTATACGTAAGGAAATTATTAGAAATCAGCTAGGAATAACGGTAGTTAGCCAACTATCACATCTAATTTATGGATCACACTTCATTTTCGAACAACCATGGCAGAAAGGAACAATATGGAATTCACAGCAATTACAGACAGCAATTTATACTGAAGAAAACACAGCAAATGGCTAAAGGCATCAATAATTAACTGTCTCATGGAGAGTTTACATGGTTTGTACTATTTCTCATATAAAACATAATTTAGTGCCTAGAATATATCAAATTCTACTTCTGCCGTGTCACCTTTTATTAATATTTATAAGAGAGAGGGGGAGGAGGGAGGAGTCTCTTGGACAGAGGCAATATATATAAAACGAAAGTGTTCTTGGTTCCACTACCACGTTCTCCTTTTAAAAAAATCTCCCCTCTGATCTTAATCTTTCAAGCTGTGCACATACCTAATGCTGAAAAGCCACCTTGGTTCTGCTTAGAAGAAAAATGTTGCTGTCAAATGGCAGACAAGATTAAATGTACCTGTGCAATAGTACATTAAGTGTATAATTTCTTTTCATATCAACCAAGATTAATTAAATTTCATGCTACAAATTGATTACTGAATTTTGAAGCTGTCCATCCTTGTTAGAAAAAATTGTGTTTTGGGCCAATTTAACTTAGGACAATGATATTTTCTTCATGCTTTCATCATTTTTATTATCACCTTGATTTTTGCTTAATTTTCTTTTAATGCTTATTATGGAGAACCTATGAAATGTTTCTTTGGGATTCATATGTCTCTACTGAGTGAGAAAGTTGAGTTTAGTCTTACATTTACCCTTATAGGGAAAAGACTCAACACATCTGGTGCATTCTCTTAAATTTTACAACATATAGTATTTACCACTCATAATAGTTGTTAACTATTATCTCTGTTACATGTTACTTCATCTTCTAATGAAAATAAAAGTTCTCATCTATTTGCAAATACTTAAATGAAGGGATAGCTCTAGGCAGAATTTTAAAGTATATAAACTCTATCATCATTGCCCCTGTCCTTCTGCCATGGTGCCAATGCACACTTCAGTGCCCAAAGTCCTCTTTTTTTTTTTTCTTTTGCAGTACGCGGGCCTCTCACTGTTGTGGCCTCTCCCATTGCGGAGCACAGGCTCTGGACATGCAGGCTCAGCGGCCATGGTTCACAGGCCTAGCCGCTCCGCGGCACGTGGGATCTTCCCGGACTGGGGCACAAAGCCGTGTCCCCTGCATCGGCAGGTGTACTCTCAACCACTGCGCCACCAGGGAAGCCCTCCTCACTCTTTTTCACATCTTTCCATGATCAACACGTACGTACTTCCAGGAAGGTAAACTGTATTAGCTCTTTATATCGGAAAGTGAATGTAAGTCACAGTGATACCTCCTCTAGTGCTATTTTAACTTTCCCATCCTCCTCTTCTCCTGCTATTTTAAAGGAATTTCAGTGAGCAAGTCAATAAGTGTTCTAGAAAAGGAGAGGACTCTCTGGACTCTTCCGAAATCGTATCACAAATGCTGATTACCACTCTCCCAAACTGAAGGATGGCCCTACTTCAAGTAAAACTTAAATCTCACAATTGTGACTATATATTATGAAATATATAAGCCAAAGAAAAATAGAAGTGGCCTGAAGAAAGGGCTTTAAATACAGCCTCCACTCCACCTTTGCCAGGGACTCTACACATGCTAGAAAAACTTCTTTATACTCATTACTTAATTATATTACATGCAAATTGGTCATCAGATTTTATGAGTTATTATCTCATATAATTTATTATAATATATTATCATGCATTGCTAAAAATATTTATCAACAGCATTTATA
The DNA here is from genome assembly GCF_951394435.1 of Stenella coeruleoalba. Lineage (NCBI taxonomy): Eukaryota > Metazoa > Chordata > Mammalia > Artiodactyla > Delphinidae > Stenella > Stenella coeruleoalba. The sequence goes on along the minus strand of NC_137155.1, from coordinate 19,343,385 downwards.
ATTTAGTACCATATTAAAATCGTACCTAATAGTTTGCACTATAGTTGAATAAGGAAAGTAGTGTTAGTTATTTTTCTCTTTCCTAGGTATCAAAATATTTCCCTTAGATGCACATTTCAGAATATGAGAATAAATTTCTTCAAATTACCAGAAGTCAGTAGGGCAAATGAATTACAAGAATGCAGCTTTCTAGCTTTTCATTGCAAGAGGCATCAATCTTTGTCCTCACCATCTCTCAATGCAAAAGCATCTGGACTCTTACACCACTTGAATGATGATTTCCCCAGGAAGGAGATATCACCCTTACCATTTTTTCCAAGTGTTTTCCAACATACCTGGGCTCATGATAGTTGAGATATGAATAATGCTCCAAGAGTTTCCAAGTTATCCCATTATCATAAGAATAATGCAATAAAACACCTTCACCAGGCTGGTCAGGGGCTTTGCATGTGCTCAGAACAGACTTGCTCCCCAGCCTCAACGTGAACTGGAGAAACCTAGACACGAATTGTCTAGAATTAGTGTGCATAAACATTTGAAATCATAACATTCATTTTGGCTTTTAAAGAATTTTGAACAAATTTAAATAAACTACTCAAAAGCTGTAGGTTTCCACTCATCCCTCTTCTATAAAATGTAAGTAATTTCACTGTGAGATGTATGAATATATGTAGAAGATGAGGTCACTGCATGTGTTTTGTAGACAGATATATCTATACAAATATAACGGTATGTTTATACATATTTGTATACTACATACTTGTGTACATACAGTTAAAACGCCAATCATTCCTTTGCTGCATTATTTATTAAGCACTGGGGGAAGGAGAGATGTAGAGTAAATCTAATCAGCCTCTGCAAGCTGTCAAATAAATAAAACTACATAAATAATTAACTAGCCCTTGGCTTAAGAACAGTTTTGATGCTAACAGTTCATATTTTAAAAAATCTAGTCAGTCATTAGTATCTTAACGTCATCAGTGAGCCTTTTAATTTATTAAAAACCAGGGCAAATTAACTCTATATAAACTATAAGCTTCCTCTCAACCTGGTTGAAAATCAGAAGATATATATTAGTAAAAAAGAAAAAATTGAAAATTAATAGATCTGAATTCAACTGTTATCTCGTTTCTGTATGTATTCCACCCTGCTTTAACTCACCTGGATTGTGAGCTGTCAAGGAAAGATGTAATTAGCTGACGCCTCCCATCTTTGTTGAAAACCAGGGCCTTACCACTGGCCAAGACACCACAGCCAAAGCTGACTTCAGCACCACGGATAGAGTAAAAGTTATGGTAAGAGGAGAGCCTGGAACTGCCGAAGCTTTCAGAAATAAACATTGGGAATGTCTGGGATGCCATCTCACAAGCTGGGCCAGAAAATCCAGGGTCACACCTGAAAAAGAAACCATGATATTAAATCTTAAACTGTTGGCCCTTTCAGGGATTCCTTTATCCACTTTGGGGATGAGGAAGTCCAGAGGCCAGGACTGGATTGAATGGTAATCAAAGCTCATTCGTCTTTGGAGAATACTGAATGTGAAGACTTGATATGGGAGAAGTAATTGTAAATATCCCAAAAGAATACAGCCTTTGCACAGTCCTGCTGTAAAAAAAAGCTTATGATTAAAACAATAATTCAGCACTCACCTTCAACCAATGCCAGTAATTTATCTGCAAATGCATCTATGCTTGTGCACATTTCCAGTTTAAAATCTTTGTAAAAGGTATATTATATGTGTATAATTTTATTCACAATGATGTTCATTAAATTTGTAAAAGAAACAACATAAATAAAATGCTTCTATAAGATATCTAGAATAAATTTCCTTTATGAACAAACGTAAAAATACACATTCTGTTTTTGACAGTAATTACTGGAAATATTTGGAAAAGATTGGAAACTAGATTGGCATTATAAAGGGAATGTATACACCCTTGACCTAGATAGATGTCCTTAGCAGAACTGTGTTGTCTCAGTGGAATTCCACATTAGCGGTGCTTCAAGAAACACACACACACACACACACACACACACACACACACACACCAGCCTGCCTGCTGCCATGTAAGGATGTGCTGTATTTATGTTAGCTGACTAGAATATATATGGAGCTCCCTGAGTCTTCTGTCAGTGAGAAAACTCATCACAGATGACTTAATAATTGAATATCAGAAACTTTTATATTTTAAGGAGTTTGCTCATCAGGAATTAGTTTCAAATTCTTCATTTTTACTGCACTATTTCTTTCTCACTATATTTACTATGTTTCCCATTATAAAATTAAATTGGTGTCTTTTTGGGTGGGTGGCAGGTTCTCATCTAAGCATGCAAAACACTCTAAAATTTGAAGCAAGCCTTTTATTTTTATTTATTTATTTTTAATTTTTTATTGAAGTACAGTTGATTTATAATGTTGTGTTAGTTTCTGGTGTACAGCAAAGTGATTCAGTTATACATACCTATATTCTTTTTCATATTCTTTTCCATTATGGTTTATTACAAGATATTGAATATAGTTCTCTGTGTTACACGATAGGTCCTTGTTGTTTATCTATTATATATATAGTAGAGTGCATCTGCTAATTCCAAACTCCTAATTTATCCTTCTACCACCCCTTTTCCCCTTTGGTAACCATAGGTTTGTTTTCTATGTCTGTGAGTCTGTGAAACGAGCCTTTTATAAAGCAAGTGTACCAATGAAGTGATATTATGGCACAACTCATAAGGTTACTTCTTTAGCACTAGTGCAGAAACTGGGATCTATGCTGGCCTCACAGAGGGTCCATGGAGTGTGTGAATGTCCTGAAATCAAACGCCAAATTTTATGTGTATTGGATATTCTTGGGGGGCGGTTATAGTTATCATCATTTTATCAAAAAGGTTGCACCTTGGGCTTCCCTGGTGGCGCAGTGGTTGAGAGTCCGCCTGCCGATGCAGGGGACGTGGGTTCGTGCCCCAGTCCGGGAAGATCCCACATGCCGCGGAGCGGCTGGGCCCGTGAGCCATGGCCGCTGAGCCTGTGCTCCGCAACGGGAGAGGCCACAACAGTGAGAGGCCCGCGTACCGCAAAGAAAAAAAAAATATATATATATATATATATACCTATATGTGGAACAATTCTCATGGAAAACTAACCGGAAACTGGCAGAAGAACTCCTATACAGCCAAGGCTGCCAAGAAAGATGGCCATGTAACGAGGCAGGGTGGGAAAAAAAGGCATCAGTTTGGGATCTGTACCTCTGGGAGGGGTCTAAGAGGAAAGGAAGGACTGTATGGTTGGACCCTCACCCTGGGAAGTGAGCCACAGACTGGGCTTCCCAGTCCTGGGGTCCTACATGGAGGAGACAAGCCCCCTTGGCTGCTGGGAGAACAGCTGGGACAGACAGAAGGGTTGGAGAAGCCTAGACTCCACTCGCAAGGAACACACGGGTGCTGGCTTGCCAACAGACAGGGCAGAGCGAGCTCTGGACCAGTGGCTGCTACCTCGCCGTGCTCCCCAATCCACGCTAGGTGAACAGCCCGATCCTGCTCACTCTGCAACATGGCTTGGCATGGGATCTAGGGCAACCAGGACCTGGGAAAAGACTCCATCTAGGGACGCAGAAATGGCCTGGGGTGTGGTCTCGGTAGGGTAGCGGCCATTGCTGCTCCTTACTAAACAGTGCTTCTGAGGCAGCCCAGACCCCCGGTGACAACACTGCTCCTCCAGCCCCCACGGTCAACACAGTGACCCCCATTCCCGGCTGAACAAATGCTCCAACCCTGCCCACATCACAGCTTGGCATTGGATCTAGAGCTGCCAGGTTCTGGGAGAAAACTTGATATAGGGGCACAGGAGCAGCCTGGGGGGCCTGGGGTTTGGGTGGGGCAGTGCGGCTTACTCTGGCAGCACCGTGAAAGCAGCACAGACCCCTGATGGCTGCGCAGCTGCTGAAGCCCCTGTGACTGGCTCCCAGCCAAGCAAATGCTCCAGCCCTGCCCACTCCATGCCACAGCTTGGTGCTCCATCTGGGGAAGACAGGTCCTGGGAGAAAACTCGATCTAGGGACAAAGAGGAGGCTTGGGGGCTTGGGGTGTGGTCCATGTGGGGCGGCGGCGGCCATTGTTGCGCTTACACACCCCAGAAGCAACCCAGACCTCTGACGGCGGCTCAGCTGCTTCAATTCCTGCAACCACAAGCACCGACCCCCAGTCCCAGCTGAGCAAACTCTCTGGCTCCGCTCACTCCATGCCACAACCTTGCACTAGACCTAGGAAATGACAACAGGCAAAGGATGCAAACTTGGGTTGCATCTGAGCAGAGCTGCAGATACCTACACAAGCAGCACATCAGACTTCTGTAAGTGCAGTAGCCTCACTTACTTCAGCACTCTCCTCCACTGGGGCAAAGGTCCCAGTGTCAGGAGAAGGCATAACGTACACTTAAAGGGAACACAGCCAGCTGGAGCCCTACCCTCAGGTCGTCCCCTCCAGCAACTGTGGAGCAGACCCCACCCCTGACATGGCTCCAACACTCATGGAGCAGAGAGGAAGTCCTGCCTCACACATTGCGCAGGCTCTAGCTCCTCCAGCATCAACAACATCCCCTATCAAGGTGATAGTGGCCAGCAGACCCTGAGGAAAGATGTGGGTGGCATCCACGTCAAATCCAGTCCTCACACCAAAGACACTGGGCACATGCAGTCTACATGGGGATGCTCTCACATAAAAACACCCCCTTAGGCTTCCCTGGTGGCACAGTGGTTAAGAATCCACCTGCCAATGCAGGGGACACAGGTTCGAGCCCTGGTCCAGGATGATACCACATGTCGTGGAGCAACTAAGCCCATGCGCCACGACCACTGAGCCCACATGCCACAACTACTGAAACCTGCACACCTAGAGCCTGTGCTCCACAAGAAGAGAAGCCACCGCAATGAGAAGCCCGCGCACTGCAACGAAGAGTGGCCCCCACTCACTGCAACTAGAGAGAGAAAACCCCTGAAAAAAATAATGGAACAGAGATAATTAGTCTACCAGACACGGATTCAAAAATTTGGTAATAGGGACTTCCCTGGCAGTCCAGTGGTTAAGACTCTGCCCTTCCAATGCAGAGGGCGTGGATTCAATCCCTGGTCAGGGAACTAAGATCCAACGTGCCATGTGGTATGGCCAAAAAAAATTTATAAAAGATAAGAAAATTCTTAAAAGTCAAATCACAACTCTCACGTTGTGCATTTAAAAAAAAAAGTTGGTAATATAAATGCTAACTGAATTAAGAAAGACTATCAATATAAATGCAGATCATCTTAACAAGGAACTAGGACCCAATCAAAAACAGATAATTCAATTTCTGAGATAAAAAACACTCTAGAAGCTATGAATAGCCAAATAAATAATACAGAAGAATGCATAAATGATCTGGAAGACAGAATAATGGAAATTAATCAGAACAGCAGACAGAAAAGGAAATGAAAGCAACATATGAGATCTATGGGATAATATAAAACATGCCAACATATGCATAATGGGTTCCAGAAGGAGAAGAGAGAGAAGGGGATCAAAAACGCACTTGAAGAAATTATGGCTGAAAACTTCCCCACCCTAAAGAAGGAAACATATTCAGGTGCAGGAAGCACAGAGGGTCCCAAACAAGATGAACCCAAAGAGACTCACACTAAGACATATAATAAAAATGGCAAAAGTTGAAGATAGAGAATTCTAAAGATAGCAAGAGAAAAACAGTCATACACAAGGGAAACCCTATAAGGCTATCGGTTGATTTCTCTGCAGAAACTTTTCAGGCCATAAGGGAGTGGCATGGTATATTCAAAGTCCTGAAAGGGAGAATCTGCAACCTAAGATACTCTACCCAGCCAGATTATCATTTTAAACAGAAGGAGAGACAAAGAACTTCTCAGAGAAGCAAAAACTAAAAGAATTCAGCAATACTAAACTTACCCTAAAATAAATGTTGAAGGGTCTCCTCTAAATGGGAAAAGAAGCAAGAACCTACAGGAAAGGGAAAATCCCAATAGGAAAGGAAAATATATAGTGAGGACTGAAGATCACTTAAATAAGCCAGTATGTAGATTAAAAAACAGAAAAATTATAAAAGCAACCATAACTACAATAAATAGTATAGGGATAAGCATGAAGATGTAAAAAAATGACAGCCAAAACGTGGGTGAGGAGAGTAAAAAATGTAGGTTTTTTAGAATGTATTTGAACTTAAATTATCAGTTTTATCAGTTTAAAGCAAGTAGATATAGTTATGGGTCAACATATATGAACCCACAAATAAAACATATAAAAGAGATACACAAAAATCAAAAAGAAAGAAATTCAAGCATACTACAAAAGAAAATCATCAAGCTACAATAGGAAAAAGAAAAAGAAATGAACAAAGAAGAACTATAAAAACAACTGGAAAACAAGAAATAAAATGGCAATAAGTACATACCTATCAATAATTTTGGAGAGGATGTGGAGAAAAGGGAATTCTTGTACACTTTTGGTGGGAATGTAAATTGGTGCAGCTACTTGGAAAAGAGTATGGAGGTTCCTTAAAAAACTAAAAACAGAACTACCATATGATCCAACAATTCCACTCCTGGGTATATATCCGGAAAAAACAAAAACTCTAATTTGAAAAGATACGTGCACCCCAATGTTCATAGCAGTACTATTTATAATAGCCAAGATATAGAAGCAACCCAAGTGCCCATTACAGATGATTTACATTAGAGGATGTGGTATATATAATATATAAAATGGAATATTACTCAGCCATAAAGAATGAAATGCTGCCATTTGCAGCAATGTGGATGGACCTAGAGAATATTATGCTTTTTGAAATAAGTCAGAAAGAAAAACAAATACTATATGATATCACTTATGTGTGGAATCTAAAAAATAATACAAATTAATGTATATAGCAAAACAGAAACAGATTCACAGACACAGAAAACAAACTTGTGGTTACGGAAGGGGAGAGGGAGAGGAGAGAGACAAATTAGGGGTAGGGGATTAACAGATACAAACTACTATATATAAAATAGATAAAACAAAGATTTACTGTATAGCACAGGGAACTAAATAACCTATAAAGAAATATAACCTGCAAAAATACTAAATCACTATGATGTACACCTGAAACTAACACAATATTGTAAAGCAAGTATACTTCAATTAAATAACAAAGTTAACCCGACACTCTAACTTCAGTGGTGACCAATGTCTTGCCTCATATATATAATTTCTAAATGATCAGGTTCAAAGCACTTTTATGATTTTTTAATGATTTTTAAAATGAGTTTTCCATTAATTAATTATTTAACTGGCTAATTAATGACTCTTTTTTGTTTGGAGGACAAGAAGAGAGACTAGATGATCCATTGTTGAAAACTTATCTGTATAAAAAAGACTGTGGTTTCAGTAATTCTCAGGATATCTTATAATTAAATATGATAGGTGAATGACATAATGACTATCCATTCTTGCTATAAATAAATATAATGCAATGCTCCGATGGTGACCGGATATTAAACTGTTTATGTGTAATTTCATACTTCATATTCAACATCATTATTACATAAAATTCTTTATATATCATTTTGAAGACTCAAAAGATTTTCAAAAGTAAGCAAGATTTGAAGTTACATTTAGAGATGATGAATTTTCTTATCAAATCTGTTAATTTGGCCCACTCCAGTTTCCTTGAACATTGGGTCTATGGGTCATTATTGATTTTTATAATTCATTTACAAAGCATGCCAGGAATTAAAATATGACTCATGAACACTAGAACAAGTTTATGGGGAAATACCATATTGAAGACACTAAAGATGGAAAAGGCAGCCATCAAACTATGAAGAATTCCAATTTGTTCACGAATTTACATGAAGTATGCTACATCTGTTCACAATTTAGCCTAACAGAAAATGTATTTATTAAGCAACTTCCACTTACAAAATACGTTTAATATTCTATTACACTTAAATTCCATTTGGAGTATGCTACTTTTAGTCTTGCAAAGACCTTAAAAGCCTAAAAAGGAAATTAAAACAAACTAATATGACCCATGGTTTCAGTAGATAAAGCACATATCAAAAAAGAGAAGTATAGATATGACTCAGAACTGCTTACTTGCAACCATGTCGAGTGCACTGTCCTCTGCCAGAACAGAATTTGAGACACGATGGACCAACATAAACTGCAGGGCAAAAGAGAGCATGTGAAAGATGGCAAAATCACTGGAAAGACGACCAAGAACACCGTCAGCATGTGAAACAATTTTGTGAAGCCATACCCATGAAATCTCGTTCCTTGTATGTATGTTGTGCACAGGAATCCAGATGACATATAGAGTGCTGCGTGACAAGGTAAGTGCTTAGTTACAAATCTGCCAGAACTCTTTTAACTTAAATAATCCTTTCAAGATTTTAATCTTTCATAGCAGAGAAAGTAGGGCCATGTGATTTGGGTTCCTTAATGGAGTCTCTTCAGCTAACGTGATTTCAGGCAGAATATTAGTGCTTCTGTTTTGAACTCTCCACACAGTTTATATTCTTCAGGTGGAAATAAAGAATTTAGAAAGGATCAATTTGATATATCAAAAAATAAATAGATTATAATTTAATTTAAAAAAACTATAATTTCATTTTCATCTGAGGAAAATCTATACCACGGCAGATGATTGTTGTATGTATTTCTAAACATTAATTCATCCTTCCTGAAGTGGGGAGTTAAAATCTGTGGTTGAGCATAAAGTCTTCTCTACAATGCAGACCTTTTTTTAAATGGTGGGCTTGACTGATAATGATCTTACAAACCTAAATTCTAACCTTGGGAATGCTGAGAGAAGGGCCCCTGCCTGTCGAATGGTAGGTTCTGAGATACTCAGACTCAAATGCATTTAAAGATATTAAACCTTTTGATAATCAGTACAATCAGTAACACACCAAATAGTGTGAATGTGGGACAAACCAATGAGGAATTAGAGACGCGATGGTTACTGAGACCTCCCGTATTCAATTTCAGGCATAAACAAACTTACTATTCATTATCATTTTCTCCTCTGTCTTGTAATCACATCAAAAGAGTTAAGCAATTTTATTTTTTAAAAAACTTTCCTGTGGTCTAGGCTTCTACAAGCGTTTAATCCCTGGAAGTCAGTTAACAGGTGCAGCTGTTAGGGAAATGAGAGCTAATGAGATGCAAAGCAGGCCCGTGGAAAAACTCTTTCTCAAGGAAACTGTTGGTTTAGGAAGAGATTAGATAGCAGGCTCAGTTGTTCAAAAGGTATTGGTTTTAGGTGTCAAAAAACCCTGGATTCAAATTTTGGCTTCACCTGGGAAACTGTGGATAAGTGATTTATCCTGGCTAAGCCTATGTGTCCCTATCCTTTAAAGTGGGATAATATTCCTTGAGGAACGAATAAACTAAATGTTTCATGCCTGGAACCTGGCACCATATGGTTATGATCATCATCTCATACTGGAGTCAAGTATCCTTCGCCACCTTCCTGCCCCACCTGCTTTGATGGCTCCACTGGACACCGAGTGCTGAGGAATCAGAAAGGGGTTTCATCCTTCTTTAGCATGGAAGAGTGTATGGATTGTTTTCCCAGCCCTCTTGATTTTATGGCTGCTGTAGGATTTGCTCTAAGTCCTGTAAGCGGTTCATTGCATTCTGCGGGGCTGCCCTATAGTGTACCAATGTCATACATCACAAAGTCCCCATCATTAAAAAAACTCAACAGTAGAATAAGACTTTCCAAGTCAATGAAAAAATTGGAAAAAAGAATTTTGTTGTCATCTTCCCCTGCTAATGATGAAGTCATTAGGATTTGCAGTATGAGTAAATTTACAGGCTCTGTTTTTCTAAGAGTGTGGAAAAGATAGTTTTCTTCACTATTATCATTGATGCAATCCAGTTTTAAAAATTAAAAAGTGGTAATAAACATATTGGGCTCTAGGATCTTCCATTTTACTAAGAATTTCAGGATAATTTCCAATATTGATCTGTTTTTTTCTGTTTGTTTTCTTTGATATAATTCTGAAATTCCATAGTGAAATGGAGGAGACTTCAAGGGTTCTTTGGCAAGTTGACACACATTTCCCTTGGGAGGGAGTGACAGTGTGTCCTCCTCTTGCCTTTTGAAGAAACCAGAGAGCAGGTTCTGCTTCCGCGAAAGCCTCATGTATAGAATAATGTCAGAATTTAAGAGATTCTGCCTCTAGTTCTGCATTCGACCCACACTCCTAACCATACCTATTCCATGTGTTTTTATCTTTTCTCATTCTACTCAAAGCTTGATGTTGGGAACTCAGGACTTTCTGACTTTCTGACTTAGAATCATGTTGTATTAGCCTTCTTTAGGAAATTTAGATATTCTTTTCACAGGCTTATGTGACTTCATTTGTGCTCTTAGTTTCCTTATATGCTTTATTTCATTACTGACTTTCCAATTTCTTTTCTGATTATTTAAAGTAATCTAAGTTCATTATAGGACCACTGAAAAGTATGACAGCAGGAAAATGTCATCCATATCCCATAAACCAGAGGCACATACTCATTCCCTAGAGCTAATTAACAGGTGTATTAATTCAAATACTATGCAAAATAGTCTACCAATGGAGAAATTCCATCTTAACAAATTCATCCTTAGACATTTTTGCAAATACACTATGTTTGTGTCCATATGTTTATATCCATACAGCTCATAAGGTCTTTGAAGTCTGGGTCTTTTATTGGTCTTCTTTGAATACAGATTGTTTAAAAAATTTACATCGGCTCATCACCAAATTATCTTGCCTGAAGTTACTCCTGAGTTTCAAGAATGTAAAACTTCTTGAATTATGTATCAATTTTTAAATTTTCAAAAATAACAAAAATATTATTAAGAGATGGAAAATCAGCATGAAACAACAGTGTAGGCTTTTCCTGCTTTATAAAATGGACACAAGTCAGTGGCTATACTACTAAATTTGCTTAAGTATTGATATTTTGTCCTTCCTTCCTTCCCTCTACTTCATTGTAGTATAACTCTTCAGTCAGATTTATATACTCTCTGAAAATAGGGAATCTATGAATCTGCCTGTAATGAGAATTATTAAAAGAGTTGGCTATTAATAAAAAATATAAGAAATTTACAGTCATGCACTCCAATAGATTAAATATTATCTTTTCTCAGTGCACTTGTCATAAGTGATATTGGCTTTAATGTAATGCAACAACATTGTTTATCAACAATTCACTTAAAAATGAAAGATAACAGGATATTTTATGTATTTCTGAATTTTCCTTTTATACTGTTTTCTGAAAAAGAGGTAAAAGTTTCACTTCAGAAGTTTCATTTTAGAGATGACATTTCCTGATGTGTGGTGTCTGCATCTACAGGAGAAGCATTCCAGATGTTGTGGTAGCTACTAAGAGAAGAATGGGTCTTATTTTAATACATGCAGGATGGTATGTATGTTAATTTTGTAGAAAACATTCAGGGAAAATGTTAGGATATCCCTTGTCATCAACTACAAGTCTGAGTTTCACGACTTTATGCATTTTAAAATAATGTATGTTGCAACATTCTAGCCTCTAATATTGCTGACTCCGCTGTCTTTTTTTCTGATTGTGCATCCCTGGGCTTCTAACGGAATGCAAAGGAGAAAGGGAAGAAAGGGCATTTAATGAATCGCGAGACCATGACTTAGAACGGTGATTAAGTCTGTGCTGATGAACAAAAGCACAGGAAGATGCTACATCAATGGCATGTGATTATGACAGACATAAACTAACCATTATCAATTGCCCACATGTTTCCAAGGATTGGTCCCATTTGTCTCCAGCAAATTCTGGTATCCCGGGTTAGTGCTGCGTTAGGAAGAGGAATCGTTATTCGGTTCCACCTGCAAGAAATTTAGTACAAAAGAGCTTCTTAGCACAAAACAGCTTCACATCCATGTTCACATCTTTTGAATCTATTTTACATGCTTTTGAAGTTCTAGTCTCTGTATGCTTGAGATAGCACTTAAGTTTGGTAATGAACTCTTTAAATTCACCTGTGGAGTTTGTTGATCTATTTATCTAGTGCTTATCCTGTAAAGTGGCAAGTATTTTACATAGTCATCTTTAATTCTCTTAACAGTCCTTAAGGGGGTCAATCACTGTCCTTAATTTACGTGGAAAGTTAGAGTAAATAGCATTACACAAGTATCAATAGCCGGCAGAACCAGGATTTGAGCCCAGGTTCAATTCCAAAGCTTGACTTTCTTCCATTTGTCTATCTTTTCTTAAGTAAGTATTTTGGCAATAAGCCTTCTGGTAGTAACTATAGGGTCATCGTATAGAACTTAAATTTATGTAATCCAAAATATAAAAGCCAAATACCTAAAGAATGAATGACTCTACAAATTGTGATCTTGCATCAGATTTACCAAAGTTACTGTCTGTTTTAAAAATGAGATCACTACTAAATCAGATGAAAAAGAGAAGGCAGCTTCCTTACCTGTTATGCCAAAAACACTAATCTCAGGCTTACTCATCGACTTTGAGTCTGCAACATGGATTCAGATCTCTTGCTATGTTAGAATGCACTCACCCACTGTAGTTTTCCGAGGAGTAGATCGTGCTGTGGGGAAGGTGCGGTCCAGCACAGATCTCAGGCAAACATTCAGTGTGGAGCAGGGACCAGGAACGCCCATGGTTGGTAGAAAACTCTAAGCTGACACTGATAACACCAGACCAAGCACAACAAAAAAGGGGCAAAGATAACAAATGTAATGAAATGACTCATCTCTGGCGAGGGACATTAAACATCTGTAGAACTACTGTACAAATTAAGATGCTGTTTCCAAAGCATCTTCCGTTCTACTGAAGTCTGACCAGCTTTCAAAAGGCAAGCAGTTAATTTACTGCTATAGAAACAAAATATGTTTTAAAGACAGCGAATGCGAACTTGAGTTTGTGCTCCTGAATCTGATAGATGGCAAGGCAATTACCATGTCTCACACTGCCGCTTCATCCTGTGAATGTCAGACTGACAAAATCCTTAGAAAGGACAAGGGCAACACTTCAGCAAGTGAAACCGAGAAGTCATAGCTCTTGAAGTGCTAATTGATTTCTGTGCCTATTATTACGGGGTCACTAACCAACTGGGGTCAAGCTTTTCTTTGGTTTGTTTTTTCTGCTCTCTCAGCAATCTGTCAGAATGGATGGCTGCCACAGCTCCTCCAAACACCTCTGATACCTAAGACCAAGCTCTTAGAATAAAGCCATTTCTAATCAAAATCTATCTAATCATACTCTACATATTAACTGAAGAACTTTTTTCTTCCTTTGAGGGAAAGTGTGTACTTTGTTAATGGATATTTTATTAAAAATTCAGCTGAAAACCTACTGAGAAGTTGCTCTGATTTAATAGCCAAGTCCACGTGTTCATTGTTAATTTGTCCACAGGCGCACAGAATGCGGCTTCCTACCTGTTCCCAGGTTGCTGTGTTCCACATCCCAGATTAATGGAAAACTGTATCATGTGAGACATTGTAGAAGGGAGAACAGGTAAGACGTGGAAAAAATCTATGGCCCAGACATTCCTATTATGTCCTTGATGGTTCTTTTGTCTGAGACAAAATCTGGTAGCAGGAGTCTGAAGTTCAGGATTGATGACTACAGAAACCAAAGATGGAACCTTCAAAACAAAGGAAACCAAAATCACTCATAACCTTCCCTACGGGAGTCTTGTGAATTCTCCTAAATTCAATCTTGCAATTACTATGTACATAACTGCCGTTGATTAAGCACCAAGCAATATTCTGTATGTTCCATTTGTTATTTCATGTAGAAGATGCTGTCCTCATGGGGCACTCATTTTAGTCACTCAGAATTCCTCCTTTGCAGACACCTGGAACTCCCTGTGTGTGACTGATCAGGCCCTCTCTACCTGAAGATAAACTGGTTTAAGGTCTTTAAAAGTTATCACAGCATATGTATCCATTTTATCTACCTTAGCACAAGATAAAAGCAACTTATTTACATTTCGTCATCAGTCTTCTTTTAAAGTGTATTGTATAATATGAATTCTTTGCCAAACTAGGTATTCTGAAAATAGGACTCTAAGCGGAAACAGCCAGAGCAAAGAGTTAATCCACGATAACTGACGTATTGATTTGGTCTGAGGCATGCAGCTGACCAGAGCGGGTGGAACCCTACCTAGTCACAGCTGGAAGAGTGGTCCATTATGAAATCCCAAATGGTATAACTTGGGTGACCGTAGCATGTGGAGTGTACTGGGTACTTTCTTTGGTTGTTCCCTATTCTAGCCTTGATGCTTATCTCCTGTCTTCCTAACTGAAGCTATGAGATGCTAGAGGCTGGCTGTGTTCAAACTTTTTAAAGTCCCGAAGGTGCCATCAACGTGGAGGGAAGGCTAACTAGTAATGAATGTGTGAGTGTACTCTCAGCACTAATACATCTACTATTAGAAGAGGATAATTTTCTACCTTGTGATAAGCATCACATAATTTTGAAGATGTTTGCAAATAACTAGAGCCAACATCTGTCCTAAATCCAAAGGGCAAATCTCTGGCTCCAAAGACTCAATCTCTGCCTCAAATTATCAAAGAAAAAAGCAAAGGTAATAGCAATCTGTACTTTTACAACGTCTTCTGCCTAGGAAACCTCAAATGCTAAATTAATAGTCACTATGCCTGATGCCAAGTCTGTGAAGCTGCATAGTTAGAGCCACTTTTAGGGCTTTCTTAGGGACGAGAATAATTGTCAGAGTGTTGGGCTCCTCCTTATTGTTTCTAATGGGCTGTAATTCACTCTTCCTGATAAAACCTCACTTTTTGTTTGTATCAGGAAAAAAAAGTGAACGCTAAAATAATGTCCATGTCACTGTTTTAAAGAAATGTGGCAACTTTCTGGGCTGCCAGAAGAGAGATTTATCCTCTAGCACGGCATCTAGCATGGTCTTCATGGTTTTGACCTGGACTGGGGTGGGGCCATCTGACACACAGATTGGCATGGGTACCTTATATGAGGAATAGGAAAGGGTATCCAGTGTAATGTGCTCTTTTCTTCCTTCAGTCTTTGCATACAGGATGATATCATTTTCATGAGACTCTCCAGGGTCACAAATCCCTCCTGCACAAAAAATTTTAAGTGTTAGTACCAACTTGCATCCATTAACATGTAAAACGTAGTATTAAATTTCAGGATAAAAAATAATTATGAAACCCAGATGTCACTTAAGAATGACCCTAAACAAAGGTAACCAGACCCAAAGGAAAAATTTATGAAGATAGTTCAGATAGGCCATGCTAAAGATCAAAGACTTGACATTTGTGAAGGCCAAACTATTTACTTAATGAGATTACTCAAATAATAGTCTGCAACAAACTGTGACTACCTGTCCATATCTTAACTCTCATTAAAGAAGTGTGCTCTGCTTTTTAATAAACCATTACTTCCTTATATTTGAGGTCTTTATAGCCCAGGTTCAGAACCTATTGATTACGGTTTTAAAAAAACTGTGGTGACTCACTGAATCAAGGATTTCTGAAGCAGTGTGTTACTTAAACTGTTGTATGTAGTATCTTTAATATTTTAGCACATATTAGGTATTTGCTTTTTTTTTTTTTTTTAGTACTTAGGAAAAAGATTTTTTTTTAACATCTTTATTGGGGTATTTGTATTTTAGATGCAGTTCATTTTACATTTTTACTTTTGGTACTTCATTTGATTCTTGGAAGCTATATAGGGTAGTTTACTCTCTATCACACTACTTTATAGTCATATGAAATGATATAAAGTTAGAACTGAGAGGTAGTTAAGATCATCCTGATGATGCAACTGAATAACAGAGCAAGTACCTGAAACTGAAGATAATTTAACCAGTTGGTGGAAGAGCCAGGAGTTGATGTTATGTCTCAGCCTTTGACCCTCTATTCTACCGCATTCGGCCAATAATCCTTATTACTGCTGGCTTCTATCAATTGTCTGCTTAACCTGGATTTTAAAGGATTACATGTCTAACCAGAAACCTCTCCCCACTCACCATCATCCTTCATAACAGCACCAAACATAATAGCAGGAGTGGTGATATGTACATGGATTTCCTGGCAAATATTCTACCCCTAAGGTCCAAAATTTATAACATTAACTTTTTATTATTATCTTTTAAAAAAACCCTCTTCCAGTTCTTAAATCAACCATCATCAATGTTAATTTTTATCTACAGGCAATTTTTGTTGCTAATACTCTACGGTGACAAAAAAGCAACCTCAAAAACTCTAGAATAAAGTTACCCTTTAAGAGTTAATCTAGTAAAATCAATAAATAATGCCTGAGGGCTTCCCTGGTGGCGCAGTGGTTGAGGGTCCACCTGCCAATGCAGCGGACATGGGTTCGTGCCCCGGTCCGGGAAGATCCCACATGCCACAGAGCGGCTGGGCCCGTGAGCCATGGCTGCTGAGCCTGCACGTCCAGAGCCTGTGGTCCGCAACAGGAGAGGCCACAACAGTGAGAGGGCCGTGTACCGCAAAAAAAAAAAAAAAAAAAAAAAAGCCTGAGACTCACCATCTGTATAAAAAAATAAAGTGTCAATTATTGCAAGTGTCTGGCTTAAACTCGATCTGGGTAACTGGGATCTATCTGATCCTGGGGAGAAATTACTGAAATGTGATGTTAGGTAAGAAAGCTAGAACCTGACCAGTACAAGAAAGACCATGATAACAGAAGTAACTTGGATGGTGGTATTTGTGAAGTCTGGCATGTTACATCTGTCAGACATATGTAACTTGGCATATGATAAATATTTACTGAGTTAAGTAATCTGAATTGAGAATAGAGAAGCCAGATATAGGGATAATGTAGACCCCACCCAAAAAGATGTTTATTGTTCAATGGCAGCAACCTGTCGAGAAAAATCTCATGATTTTGACAACTGATATCATATTTTTAGCATTTCATTACATACTTTAAGATTATAGTAAATATAGCAAGTAAAGCCATTCAAAATGACAGTCTGGTGGGGGGGGAGAGGTGGGGGAAAGACCTCCATGAAAATTAAATTCTCTTTTTTAAAATGTAACTTTTAAGAATTGACTATTGAGCCCATATTAAAGACTTACCAAAAAAGAACAAAAAAAGGTGAAAGGTCACAGGCAGTGTGGGTTTAAAGCACCACATCCAGAGACATAGGAACTGAAACAACAATTCTCTCTAATTTCATTAAAATTTGTTCCCTGTAACTCCTCTCTGCTCTCTCAAGAACAGTTCGTGAACTGCACCTGAGTTTCAGAGAGAACAGAAACCCACATGGGAGGCTCATCCAGCCCAGAATGACAGAAGAAGAAAGTCCAAAAGGAGCCAAGACTTTAAAATGATGACAGACTTTATCTGAAAGATCCCTCTTGGGGCAATTTATCAGTTCTGTGAAGTTTCAGTGACAGCAGCTCCTACAGAAAGACACGGATTCTTCTTCAGCTTCATTCACTTTGATGTATTGTGGAAAGGTATGACTCAAAGGGCGTTTTGTACAGCAATTAAGGTACAGAAAATTTCAGTAGAAACTAGATGGACAGTTAGTTTTAAAGTATTTTAAATCCTGTTTTAAGTAGATTTAAGACACTCATTTATATTAAGAAAGTGATTTTTTTTTTTATTGACTATGTGCGGGACATTGGGCCTAAAGGGGAGATAAGCCCTGACCTCAAAAAGTTTGTAATTCAGCAAGTAACTAATACACATGTCTAATATACATGAAAGAATGATGATTAGCAGTAAACTGTGTTGTGCTGCCATAACTGCAGTCAAAATTCAGAGAAAAGAGATACAAGTGTAGGCTAAAAGGGCTGGGTATATAGGAGATGCTAAGTAAATATCTGTTGAAGGAATAATAAAGAAAACAAACCAAAAAACCCAAATGAATGATGTATATTACGTTATTTTTGTCATGTTCACTGCATTCCGGCTCTAAGAACAGTGCTGGATACTAGTCCTCAAATAATTTGTGTTGTATAAATGAAAATGTGTGAATGAAGGAAATAGAACTTGAACCAAACTTTGAAAGTTGAGCAAATTTTCCAGAAATGGTAGTCGCAGCAGACTGATATGAACCAAAGGATGAAACCAGGAAGGACACGTAGGCAGTGTCTAAGAAGAAAGGAGTGTGATCTGGTCTAGATTAACAATCAGTCACTGACTTTCCTAAGGCACCATACTTAGTGAGGGGTTACTTATAAACTGTCTATCATATCTTAAATCTCTTCCCATATTGTTTTCTTTTCTATCAGCTACCAAACTTTTGAAGTCTTTTCTGTAGAATCCAGTCTTATCCTACCTTATCCTACTGTCATCCTGTCCTAGCCTAGCCTAGCCTAGCCTACCCTATCCTATTCTAAAAACACCTTTGCTGATTCTGCTTTCTCCTCAAGGTCAGACCCCATTTCCTTCCTTGTGTTTACTGGTGAACTTCCTGAAAGAGCAGTTCTCAGTCAGTGCCACGTCTCCATTTCTTTTAACTCTATGCTCTTTAGCTTCCCAGGCACCACACCATGGGGAGTCACAGGTGGGCTCTCAGCCCTGTCCTGGTTGACCTCTGACCTCTGTCTCTGTGGCCTTCCTACACTGCTGATCACCTCCCTGTCATCCCACCCCTGAACCACTCTCTTCCTTTCCCTCTTTAGCATAGAACCACACCCTCCTCCTGCATTTCCTTATGCCCTTTCTCAGCATCCTTTGTCTACTCCTTTTCCTTCTACCTATACTTAGGTGAGGGTTCTCCTTGAGGAGTTTTCATGTCCTTTGCTTACTCTGTCTCCTGCTTGGGAGAACACAGCAACTTTAGTGGCTCCGGTTATCACCTGTATGCTGACAACTTTCAAATCCGATTCAGCCCCTGAGTAGAATTTCTGCCTTCATATGGCCTTTCAGAACCCTCAACCTCAACAAATCTAATATCAAAATCCTCTACTGCACACTTGATCTTTATTGTGATCATACTTATTTTTGACATTTCCTATTTTGGGAAATGGCACCGTTCTTCCAAACATCCAGGAGAGAAATGTGTCCTCTCAAGACTGTTCTCATAGTCCCTAGTCAGTTGGGTGTGAACTTCAGTTGGTTCCTTCTCCAGTTATTCTATCTCTGTCCCCTCCTGCACATTATTGCCACCATCATTGCCATACTTCCTTTGTTGCTTGGACCAGTGCAATAGCTTCCCTAATTTAGGGTTGCCAGCTAAAATACATTGCATGACCAATACTTATACAAAAAATTATTCTCTGTTTATCTGAAATTTAAATTTAAATAAGTCTCCCCCACCACTCACTAAATCTGTCAACTCTATCCTACCTGGTCTTCTATCCTCTAATTTCTGATTATTTCAGTCTTTCCTTCACACTATGCCAGAATTATCTTTCTAAAACAAAGATGAGAATATATTATAGAACTGACAGAAATCATCTGATGGCTACATGTTGCCTAGAGTAGGAGAATCCAAATTCCTCTGTATGATGTTAAAGAAAGTCACTCACTACTCTGGCTTCAGTTCACTTTTCTAGTTCCAGTTTATGTCTTTCCTTTCAACTATACTGGGAAAAATCACCCAGCCCCAAACATGTCATATACCTTTATACTTGTGATTTTTCTCAAAATGCTGGCTTAGCTTGAACCTTCAAAGCCAGTTCAAATACCATCTCCTTCGTGAAACTCTACCCTAATCCCTCCACTACAATACCCAGAGCTTCCTCTGCACTTCCATAACATTTTCATTCCATTACAGCCAAACTGCAATCTCTTTTATAGTTAAGTGTTACTTGTGGGCAAGGGCTCTTAAGTAATTTTTATACATAAAAAACCAAAGATATATTGAGTCTTAAGTATTTATTAGACACCATTTTGAAGGCTTTGCATGTATTAACTCATTGATCAGCAACTCTGTGATTTAGGTATCATTATTTTCCCCAGTTGTAGTCTCTATATATGCTAGCTCAGTGCTCTACATTCAATAGGGACTCATTAATTTTTTTAATCGAATGGAGATGCTTTTATTTGGGATAAGGTACTTCGGGTCTATTCAAGTGAATGTTTTCCTCCGAGTCAATATAATTTTAATTGATTCATTAATAATCTGCTTTGTTCTAGAAAGAATTAAAGATGACTTAATCTCTTATATAGAGATGACAATCTCTCATATAAAGGCATCGAATGGTTTGATTTACCGTAATTTACTACTAAAAAATGAAGAATTCAAATATATTTTGTGAAAAATGAAAAAAAAGGAAAATACTTAAATTAGACGGGCATATTAAATGTTTATTACAATTTGCCAGGGGGTGAGGGCAGTTCTTAAAGTTTCCCAGGAATCACTCTGAATAAAATGAGAGCCAGTTTGAATTCTAATTATTTAAAGGAATTGAGGTCTGGGTCTTTAAATATACAACTCATTTCAGAGTTAAGGTGAGGATATCCTTATGGCAGGAAGATTATATTATTATATTTTATATCCACAACTTCCCTGTTTCCAAACAGATCATTATTGAAAATGAGGTAGCATCACACAGGCAATGTATTTGAGAGCATGATACAATCTGAAGTTTGCTTTGCCACTCTGAGCTGTAGGAGGTGAGGAATGTGAGAAAAATAATAGGCACTGCAGAAGCCTAGACTTGGAAGTTCTGTTTGTCCTGATGAATTGACATCTTTGCTAGTAAGGTCAAAGGTGGACAGTGTTTATTTCCTGTTTCACTTCCAGGTGTTGCCTATGCTTTTCCAGTCATTTAACAAAAAGGCATGTGACACCTACTCACATTTCTGGAATGACATCTAGTGAAAGAGTATGTAACTGTGGCTCTTGCTGACGAAAATGATAAATTTCAGAGGACGCCCATTTCAACCCCCTAATTCCTCCTTGGGTATTTTTCTAAACTTTTAACTATTTATTTGCTCTGCAGTCATCTGAAGAAAAATAACATCTTATAAGCACTTTTTTCCTTTATGTGTTTGCCAACATATTAGAAAGTAGAGAATAGTATTAAAGCATTAAAAAGTATAATAAATCTGTTTCTTTCTTAGCTTCCTACAACGAAAGAATTATGCAATGATGAGATATCCATGAAAACAAATGATTCACCTTGATAATTGTATTTGGGGGAGGCTAGAGGCTTTGGACAAAGGAGTTACTTTGTTCTTAGCTTCTCTCTTGTTGTCTTTTCAGCTATGACCATTGCAGGAAAGGTGGAAGGAAGGTCTAAAGGCATTTTGTCTTTAGGCCTAGTCATGCAAGAACAAGACTAGCTCTTGCACAGGATGGTTCCAGCAAGGCTGGTGTGAGGCAGATGTGAGCACCACAGACATTTGCTCAACCAGTAGAACTCATAGTTCATGAATTTTAATTTTATATTGTAGACAACAAACAATCTTACTTCCTCAGGAATAGGTGCTCATCTAGAATTTGCCCTAGGTCAAGAAAATTTGTTCAAAATGTACCTACCCATAACAAAGTAAAACCTCAGGTTCCCGTAACCAGTTGTGTCCAGGTAAGGAGTGCATATTTTCCTCTCTCCATCTTTGAGGAAGACCATTGATAAACCTGATTCTATTGTTCCACATTCTGTACCAATGACAGCTCCCAAGATGTCCCACCTTGAAAAAATGACAATCACTAAGAGTTAAAATAGTAAGTCAAAACTTTATAGAGTATAACATTTTATTTTTAATGAGGAATATATACTTAGTAATGAATAATTCTGAAATAAAGATGTGGTGCTACAGGCACTTCCCTGGTGGTGTTGTGGTTGAGAATCCGCCTGCCAATGCAGGGGACATGGGTTCGATCCCTGGTCCAGGAAGATCCCACATGCCGCAGAGCAACTAAGCCTGTGCACCGCGACTACTGAGCCTGTGCTCTAGAGCCCACGAGCCACAACTACTGAGCCCGTGTGCCACAACTACTGAAGCCCGTATGCCTAGAGCCCATGCTCCGCAACAAGAGAAGCCACTGCAATGAGAGGCCCATGCACTGCAATGAAGAATTGCCCCCGCTTCCCACAACTAGAGAAAGCCTGAGCATCAATGAAGACCCAATGCAGCAAAAAATTTAAAAATTAAAAAGAATAAGATGGGGTACTACAGATCGTGGGTAATGAACAAAGTTTAAAACACATTCCATTCACAATTACAGTTTTTCTGTACAGGATAAGTTTAATCAATACTACGTATAGTTTGTCTACTACATGATAGCCTTTATTCTCAAAGCACTTACAGTTGAGGTGAGGAATCAAATTTGAACGAAGGAAAAAGGAAATCATAAAAGATAGTGCCATAGTATCATAAATACTTGTATGCTGTTTGGCACATTAAAAAATAGTCATAGGATGAAAAGTCATACAAGCTGGAAAGAATCTAGCAAGTTTTCAAAAAGGGGACCGGATTTAAACTGTCAAATAGGTATTTGAATATGTAGGAAAATAAAAATATCTAATATATAAAAACTCTTATATCTCCTTAGTATTTATCTCTGCTCATGTCTAATTTGGCAACCGCTTTTCACACAACTAACTTGCTTACAGACAGAGGAAACTGGGACACACAGAGGTAAGTGGCTTGCCTAAGGCCGACTGCCTGTTCGGTTTTAAATTGAGATCTTTTGTTTCTTAGTTCACTGTTATTTTAGTAGTTACAGTTCTAAAGAGGACACTGTACCAGGACAATTATGTTGAACTGGTTGAGACCAAGATGTTTAGGAAATGCTTAATTTTTTGTCTTTTAAAAGATTATTATCGGGCTTCCCTGGTGGCGCAGTGGTTGAGAGTCCGCCTGCCGATGCAGGGGACACGGGTTCATGCCCCGGTCCAGGAATATCCCACATGCCGCGGAGCGGCTGGGCCCATGAGCCATGACTGCTGAGCCTGCGCGTCCGGAGCCTGTGCTCCGCAACGGGAGAGGCCACAAGAGTGAGAGTCCCGCATACAGCAAAAAAAAAAAATAATTATTATCAATCATTCAAGGAGAAGCAGCTCTTTTTCCTTTTCTTCTTTCAAAAAACTTTTTATTGCAGATACTCTCCTTGTGTTACAGTCTTTCAGATTTATCATTTCTTTTCTTTTTTCTTTAATTGGAGTAAAATTGCTTTACAATGTTGTGTTAGTTTCTGCTGTACAATGAAGTGAATCAGCTATTCAAGGAGAAGCAGCTCTTAATAGTACTGGACCACTGTAAATACCAGGAACCTCTCTCGACTCATACAAGAAAATTTCACACTGGTTCATTGGTCTTTCACCTGCTCCATTTATCCCAATAAAGCCACTCAGCCTACTGCTCCATAAAGCAAGTTAAGGTTATAAATGATGCATATGATGACTCCTTTTAGGCATCCATCTGCTTTAGGGTATTTTTAAAATGAAAAATTAAATTGGAAAAGATCAGATTGTCATGGACTGAAAGAACGTTTTATTCAAGTGAGAAATGAGATTAGTAGTCTTTTTCTCTTATTAGTTGTAAATGATTAACTCTTTTAGATTAATCTAAAGAAATTATTTTCATTGACTTCTACCACTGAGAGGGCTATATGAGATATGATCCAGGCTATACATTTCTTTTTAATCTTTATTTTAAAGTCCAACATATTCAATTTTACTCCAGTCTTTATTTATCCCACTGTAACGGTTGGAAGATAACAAAAGTGAGGTTATTTTCTTTGGAAACCCAAATATTTAAAATCAAAGGCTTGATTTAGTTGGCTCTGAAGAGAAAAAAGCAGAGAGAAATCTGAAAATCATTTTGTAGAAGTCTCATTGCTTTAAATAAATTATCTTGCATTTATTAAAAATTCAGTAGGAGCTTCTTGTAGCACAAGCTCATTCTTCGTGAGTTTGTATAAACACTGGCTCGAGCTTAGTTGGAGGCAAAGTATCCTTGAGGGGATCCCAGAGCTGCATCAACTACTGAGGGACCTCAGAGATGCCCTTTCACCTGCCTGGACTTCAGAATCCCTCTCTGTAAGGTTGCAAAGTTATGGTCTTTTCCAAGTACAAAAATGTCATGGTCTCTGACTCTCTCTTAATATAATAATTACATGATGTAAAATTATAGCACGACCAAATCTTGGAGGCCAGCAGTGGTATTTAAAGAGCTCTATAGTTTGGGCAATATCTTGGATGGCACCACAATTTCCCTGAAAAGGAGTGTTACTTTTCTATGGTTTAAATTATGTTTTCTCCAAGGAAATGCGGTTCTTTGTGAACTGCCTCTGAAGGAATGTCTGCTAGAGGGGAGAACTCTCTGCAACAGAGCAATTTATATTTATCTTTGATGGCTAATTCTAAAAAAAGATCCCTTACATTATTTATTATAAATACATTGGTATCTATTATTTATAATAGAGTGGGGCGAAGTTGGAACACACAAAAAAAGTTTAATAATCAATAAAATGCCTTAAGGCAACTTCGTTCCTTAGAGGTAGAAAGGTCACAATAATATTTAATTTATATTTTAAAGTATATCCTTCTACTTTCTGTGTCAAAAAGAGAGTTCTTTTTGTAAGCAAAAATAACTTAAAGAAGTTTCTTAGCTGGAAAGCTGATGATCCTCCCTATCAGCTGCTTTGGAATGCTTTGAGAATAAAATTAATTATGTTTGCATTAGCTTATACTTTAATAGTTTTAAGAATGATATGAGAGTATACGTATAACCGATTCACTTTGCTGTACACCTGAAACTAACACAACATTGTACATCAACTATACTCCAATAAAAATTTTTTAAAAAGAATGATATGAGAGAGTAAAACTTAAATGTTCTCACCAAAAACACCCCAAACAAACAAACAAACAAAAACAGATAAATATGTGAGGTGATGGATATGTTAGTTAACTAGATGGAGGGACTCCTTTTACAATGTGTATGTATATCAAATCACCACAATGTACACTTTAAATATCTTACAACTTTATATGTCAATTGTATCTCAATAAAGTTGAAATTAAGCATATTTTCTTCACAAGCTTAAAAAAATAATGACGCATATTCTTTGAAGGGCAATCTGGCAGTAACTATCAAAATGAAATTACATACATACATATATAGGTATATATACACATACATGTCTGATTCTCTAATTTTCTTTTAGGAATATCTCTTTCAGAAGTACTTTAACAAGTATACAAAAATTTGATTATAATATTCTTTGTCTATTAATAGAGGTTTAGTTAGATAAACTGGTATAGTGCCTTTCTGAAATAATGATATATATTTACTGGCAGAAGAGACATTCATAATATATTGTTAAGTTTTAAAAAAACAAGTTGTGGGACTTCCCTGGTGGCGCAGTGATTAAGGATCCGCCTGCCAATGCAGGGGACACAAGTTCGAGTCCTGGTCTGTGAAGATCCCACGTGTCGCGGAGCAACTAAGCCCGTGCACCACAACTACTGAGCCTGCGCTTAGTACAGCCCGCGAGCCACAACTACCAAAGCCCGCGCACCTAGAGCCTGTGCTCCACAGCAAGAGAAGCCACCGCAATGAGAAGCCTGTGCACCGCAACAAAGAGTAGCCCCTGCTCGCCACAACTAGAGAAAGCCCGCGTGCAGCAACGAAGATACAACGCAGTCAAAAATAAATAAATTTATAAAAAAATAAAATAAAATATCAAGTTGAGTATAGTAAGGGAAATGTGACTCTAGTGTTTTTTTTTGTATAGCCAGCAAAATTTCTGAATGATATATGCCAGATATGCCTACATTTCAACAGTGTGGAGTGGGATTAGCATTGGAGGACTTTTAGTTTTTACTTTACACATTTTCTTTTTTTTTGCAAAAGGAAAATCATTTTCAGAAAAAAGAAAGGTATTCAATTTATAATTCAGAATGAAAACTTAAATGATCTCATCATAGGTTGATAAAATTACTAAGAATATGAACATAGGCAATAGAGGTCTTACATTTTAATCACTTTTTTCCCTACAAATATTGGCATAAAAGACTCTAAAGGGTAGTGGAACATTTCACATTATCTATGAAAATTTATTTATTTATTTATTTATTTATTTATTTATTTATTTATTTTTTTGCGGTACGCGGGCCTCTCACTGTTGTGGCCTCTCCCGCTGCGGAGCGCAGGTTCCGGACGCGCAGGCTCAGCGGCCATGGCTCACGGGCCCAGCCGCTCCGTGGCATGTGGGATCTTCCCGGACCAGGGCACGAACCCGTGTCCCATGCATCGACAGGCGGACTCTCAACCACTGCGCCACCAGGGAAGCCAAAATTTTTTTATTATATTTCCCAGAATGTATTAAACCACCTAAAGTTGGTGACTTTAGGTTTGAACTAAGATATAGAATAGAGCCTGGCTATTAAGATCCTACATTTACCAAATTCATAAGGTTTTTTTTATCTACTAGATATTCTCTGAGGTTGAATAGGTTCATTACATCCATAAGGTCTCTCTCTATTTGGGATGAATTCTCTGATATTTAATATGGGATGTGCCATAGGAAAAGACCCTCCACATTCCTTTATATTCATGAGGTTTATCTCTAGCATGAGTCCTGTGAGGTCATTTTGACTAAAGGCTTCTCCACCTTCATTGCATTTATAGGTTTTTCCTCCAGCATGACAGCTTAGGTGAAGGTAAAGGATAAGCTCTATTTGAAGGCTTTCCTGCATGCACTGCATTTCAAAAATTCTTTTCTTCAATTGGTTCCCCTATATTTCACTCAAATTCAATTTTGCTTTAGGTTTTTATTACATGCATTGTATTTATTTACACTCTTGCTGCAATAACATTAATAAAGAATATTGGCTTCAGAATGGTAGAAAGCACTCAGCTTTCTCACTAATAAGACAGAAATATGACCTAGACTGAGGATGTTTAGAGAAAATGATGTACTGCCTGGCGTATTACAGTTTCAATAAATGTTAGTTTCCTTTTCTCCCCCTGTAAAATGTAGTACTATTTTTGTTTTAAAATAAGTGAAAGTGGCAATTCAAATGAACTTCTAAGTTATAATGAGTGTTTTTATTTTTTTCACACTAGAATTAGCAGAGTAGCAATCTTAGACAATGTTGTAGTACAATATGCAAAGGGTAACTGCTTAAACAATTTAAGCTGAAAGAAAAACTGTACTTTCTATCCGTGGATTTTTTGTACAGTTTAAGATTTTGGTTACAAATCTATCGGGGTGCTTAAACTTATTACTTATGTGATCTAAATAGTCAAGTGGGTTTTACTTTAATAATAACGAACATGCCTGTAAAAAAAGAAAGACCCACTTAATACAGTGTTAACTCAGTCTGTCAGTCTATCTTAAATTCACTTACCCTGAATTAGAAGCTTAAATAAAATGCCAGAGGTAACATAATTCTTCTGGGTAGGATAGAGGGAAGAACTGTAGAAAATAGCAAGAAGATGCTCAAACTGTTCTGAAGAGTTCTATGTAATTTTAAAGCCAATTTTTAATAAAAGCATCAACTGACATTGAAGGGGCTATAATGGAGATTGTTCTTGTTGGTCTATATGCCGTTTTGGTTTTCAAGGTATATGTAACATTCTTTGGAACTATCTCCTCAGAACAAGGAAGCCAATATAAATTTGTTTTATTGAGTTTATATTGCTTTTTTCTTGGTTTTATTCCAGTGGATAGCATTGAAATTTAAGAAAGACATTTTGAGTCAGTTTCAGGACTGACCCTCTTTTCTAAGCAATGCCATTAAAAAACATAACTAATACTTGTATTTTGGTCTCTTTATAGTAAATCACCTATCAGAGACTAAGTCATGGCTGACCTGAGGAAAACATTATCTGTGCTCAAATTTTTTTCTATAATCTTACATGAGCTGTTTTAAAATATATTTCTTGAAAGAGCTTCTTCAGAACAAATTTATAAAGCAGTTAATAGGGTGTGACAGTAGCAGAGCAGGATTGTTAGGACTGGAGGTTGGAGAGAACTGGAAATAGTCAGGTCAGCAGTCCAGAGACTAATCTCTCTGACCATTGGATAAGTCCTGTTTGCCCTCTGGCATCTTTTCTATGTCTTGCTGGTACGTGGGAGAATTCTGGGTATTCCATCTATTTGTTTTCTAGTATGATAGCAATATTCTCATTATTGGAAAATTGGAAAATAGAAAGAGTAGAAGAAAAAAGTCACCCATAACCATACTACCCCAGAGACAAGAACAATTTCTATTTTACTATATTTCTACTATTTTATATGTATATTTCCAAGCGGTCATGATAATATTATACAGATGGTTTTGTATTTTGCCCTTTTTCATTTACATTAGTAATATACACATTTTCCAGGTTACTATTAACTCTTTATAAATGTGTCACATAATATTTTATTACATATATGCCAAACTAGTCATTATGCCATTCTCATGTTTCAAAATACAAAGCTAAATAATTATACTACTTAGCATACTTTATGGGGCTGAGGAATTAATTCTCAATTTCCTAATGCTCCTGAATATGTTCTAGATAACCTGGAGCTATGTTTTGTGAGGTGTCAGAGCTCTGCTTTTCCTTCGTATAAACTCCTACATATTCAGGACTACCTTGTGGTCAGTGTGCAGCAGGTGAACTACTGAGGAAAGACTACAGAAAATGAAACATGCTGAAGAAGTGGGCATCTGAACATTTCAGTGCCAGCAGCCTCCTCTAAAGCCTTCTACAGAAAAATCCTATCATGGGCTAGTGTTATGCCAAGCTGTGAGGAATTAAATCACTTTGGGAGGATTCAGATTTCATTCTCTTCTTTCTGTGTCTTCAGTAAAGAGTGTCCTCTCTTGAAGAGGGAGTGAGTTGCTGTATTCTGGATGCTCACAGGGACAGCTGGTTTGGAGAGGGGAAGTGGTTATTAACCAACTCAAGAATGGCAGTGCCAAAAGCAAAGATGTACACATGCTGCAAATTAAAGAAGGGTTTAAAATTTCTATGAAGGAATTCCAGAACAATTTTAGCATACCTAATCATATGAACTTATTCTTTTATTATTTGAAAATTTACTATGTTTCAAAACAGAAAAACAATCTGTGTAAACAGAAAGTAATCTTAGAACCCACATCAAAAGCAAACCAGAACAAGTAAGAAGTCTCTTTTTTTTTTGCGGTACGCGGGCCTCCCACTGTTGTGGCCTCCCCCACTGCGGAGCAACAGGCTCTGGACGCGCAGGCCCAGCGGCCACGGCCCACGGGCCCAGCCGCTCCGCGGCACGCGGGATCCTCCCAGACCGGGGCACGAACCCATGTCCCCCACATCGCAGGCGGACTCTCAACCACTGCGCCACCAGGGAAGCCCAAGAAGTCTTTTAACAGCTTGCAACAAGTTTACTCTGATCCACTTTAGCACTTCCATGGTTTTAAAATATATCCAATTATCATTTTAACTAATACTGTCTTTTTTAAAATGACATTTCATTGGTTTATTTAGAGAATCCAATGTAGGTTTCACTGGACTATTCAACTTTGTGTTTCTTTCATATCTTATTAGTTACTATGAATATAATTTTTCTTTGAGTACCACTTTGGTCATATCCCATTACCGATAGTAAGCATAGTTGGAATAACAACCAATTTTTAAGTCTTCTGATTGCTTATTATATGTCATGCGTTGTGCAAAGTGTTCTTCATATACTGTTGCATAGGAAATTGAGTCATCTGTGGTGATGTGGATGGACATAGATTCTGTCATACAGAGTGAAGTAAGTCAGGAAGAAAAAAACAAACACCGTATATTAATGCATGTATATGGAATCTAGAAAAATGGTACTGATGAACCTAGTGGCAAGGCAGGAATACTGACACAGATGTAGAGAACAGACTTGTGGACACAGTGGGGTAAGGGGAGGGTGGGACGAATTGAGAGAGTAGCACTGACATATATACACTACTATGTGTATAATAGATAGTTAGTGGGAAGCTGCTGTATAGCACAGTGAGATCACCTCGGTACTTTGTGACAACCTAGAGGGGTGAGATGGGGAGGGTGGAAGGGAGGCCCAAGAGGGAGGGGATATAGGTATACAGACAGCTGATGCACTGTGTTGTACAGCAGAAACTAACACAACATTGTAAAGCAACAATAATCTAATAAAGATGTAAAAAAAAAAAGCCACACACACAAAAATACTCCTTTTTAGCCCTTTTAATGCTTAAATCTGAATTCTACTTTATCGGATTTGAATATCTGAAATTAATATGCCTCCTTGCTTCTTTTGCTGCATTTATCTGGTATACTAGTTTCTCTTCTTTGACTTTCAACTTCTTGTGTTGTTCTAGTTTGAGTCTCTCATAAATAGCAAACATATAGCTGATTTTTTAAAAACCTACTGTGAAAATCTCACTTAATAAATGAATATATCTACTCAAATTTATTGTGTACTGATATGTTCAGATTGTACTGATATGTTCCTGCCAAATTGTTTTCTGTTTTCTATTTACCCTGTTTTTTATTGTTTATTTTTTGTCACTTTCCTGGCATTTGTTGGACTAAGTATTCTTTGTTTTATATTAACCTAATGCTTTAGAAGTTATGTAGCCTATAAATTGCAATTTTTTTTTGAATTTTTGTATTTTATTTAACTTATTTTTTTATATAGCAGGTTCTTATTAGTTACCCATTTTATACATGTTAGTGTACATATGTTAATCCCAATCTCCCAATTCATGACACCAACACTTTCTCCCCTTGGTGTCCATACATTTGTTCTCTACATCTGTGTCTCTATTTCTGCCCTGCAAACCGGTTCATCTGTACCATTTTTCAAGGTTCCACATATATGTGTTAAAATATGATATTTGTTTTTCTCTTTCTTACTTACTTCACTCTGTATGACAGTCTCTAGATCCATCCATGTCTCTACAAATGACCCAATTTCATTCCTTTTTATGGCTGAGTAATATTCCATTGATATATGTACCACATCTTCTTTATCCATTCGTCTGTCAATGGGCATTTAGGTTGCTTCCATGACCTGGCTATTGTAAATAGTGCTGCAATGGACACTGGGGTGCATGTGTCTTTTTGAATTATGGTTGTCTCTAGGTATATGCACAGTAGTGGGATTGCTGGGTCACATGGTAATTCTATTTTTATTTTTTTAAGGAACCTCCATACTGTTCTCCATAGTGGCTGTACCAATTTACACTCCTACCAACAGTGTAAGAGGGTTCCCTTTATTCCACACCCTCTCCAGCATTTGTTGTTTGTAGATTTTTTGATGATGCCCATTCTAACTGGTGTGAGGTGATACCTCATTGTAGTTTTGATTTGCATTTCTCTAATAATTAGTGATGTTGAGCAGCTTTTCATGTGCTTCGTAGCCATCTGTATGTCTTCTTTGGAAAAATGTCTATTTAGGTCTTCTGCCCATTTTTGGATTGGGTTGTTTGTTTTTTTGATATTGAGCTGCATGAGCTGTTTATGATTTGCAGTTTAACCCTTTCTCTGTTGATTCGTTTGCAAATATTTTCTCCTATTCTGAGGGTTATCTTTTCATCTTGTTTATAGTTTCCTTTGCTTTGCAAAAGTTTTAAGTTTCATTAGGTCCCATTTGTTTATTTTTGTTTTTATTTCCATTACTCTAGGAGGTGGATCAAAACAGATTTGCTGTGATTTATGTCAAAGAGTGTTCTTTCTATGTTTTCCTCTAAGAGTTTTATAGTGTCCGGTCTTACATTTAGGTCTCTAATCCATTTTGAGTTTATTTTTGTGTATGGTGTTAGGGAGTGTTCTAATTTCATTCTTTTACATGTAGCTGTCCAGTTTTCCCAGCACCACTTATTGAAGAGGCTGTCTTTTCTCCATTGTATATCCTTGCCTCCTTTGTCACAGATTAGTTGACCATAGGTGCGTGGGTTTATCTCTGGGCTTTCTATCCTGTTCCATTGATCTATATTTCTGTTTTTGTGCTGGTACCATATTGTCTTGATTACTGTAGCTTTGCAGTATAGTCTGAAGTCAGGGAGTCTGATTCCTCCACCTTCATTTTTTCCCCTCAAGACTGCTTTGGCTATTCGGGGTCTTTTATGTCTCCATATAAATTTTAAGATTTTTTTGTTCTAGTTCTGTGATAAATGCCACTGGTAATTTGATAGGGACATTGCTCTGGCTAGTATAGTCATTTTCACAATGTTGATTATTCCAATCCAAGAACATGGTATATCTCTCCATCTGTATCATCTTTAATTTCTTTCATCAGTGTCTTATACTTTTCTGCATACAGGTCTTTTGTCTCCCTTGGTAGCTTTATTCCTAGGTATTTTATTCTTTTTGTTGCAGTGGTAAATGGGAGTGTTTCCTTCATTCCTCTTTCAGATTTTTCATCTTTAGTGTATAGGAATGCAAGAGATTTCTGTGCATTAAATTTGTATCCTGAAACCTTACCAAATTCATCGATTAGCTCTAGTAGTTTTCTGGTGGCATCTTTATGATTCTCTATGTATAGTACCATGTCATCTGCAAACAGTGACAATTTTACTTCTTCTTTTCCAATATGTATTCTTTTTATTTCTTTGTCTTCTCTGATTGTCGTGGCTAGGACCTCCAAAACTATGTTGAATAATAGTGGCAAGAGTGGACATCCTTGTCTTGTTCCTGACCTTAGAGGAAATGCTTTCAGTTTTTCACCATTGAGGATGATGTTTGCTGTGGGTTTGTCACATATGGCCTTTATTATGTTGAGGTAGGTTCCCCCTATGCCCACTTTCTGGAGAGTTTTTATCATAAATGGGTGTTGAATTTTGTCAAAAGCTTTTTCTGCATCTATTGAGATGATCATATGGTTTTTATTCTTCAATTTGTTAATATGGTGTATCACATTGATTGATTTGCATATATTGAAGAATCCTTGCATCCCTGGGATAAATCCCACTTGATCATAGTGTATGATCCTTTTAATGTGTTGTTGGATTTTGTTTGCTAGTATTCTGTTGAGGATTTCTGCATCTATATTCATCAGTGATAGGGGTCTGTAATTTTCTTTTTTTGTAGAATCTTTGTCTGGTTTTGGTATCAGGGTGATGGTGGCCTCATAGAATGAGTTTGGGAGTGTTCCTTCCTCTGTAATTTTTTGGGAAGAGTTTGAGAAGGGTGAGTGTTAGCTCTTTTCTAAATGTTTGATAGAATTCACCTGTGAAGCCATCTGGTCTTGGACTTTTGTTTGTTGGAAGATTTTTAATCACAGTTTCAATTTCATTACTTGTGATTGGTCTGTTCATATTTTCTATTTCTTCCTGTTTCAGTCTTGGAAGCATATACCTTACTAAGGATTTGTCCATTTCTTCCACGTTGTCCATTTTATTGGCATAGAGTTCCTTATAGTCGTCTCTTAGAATGCTTTGTATTTCTGCGGTGTCTGTTGTAACTTCTCATTTTCATTTCTAATTTTATTGATTTGAGTCCCCTCCGTCTTTTTCTTGATGAGTCTGGCTAATGGTTTATCAATTTTGTTTATCTTCTCAAAGAACCAGCTTTTAGTTTTATTGATCTCTGCTATTATTTTCTTTGTTTCTATTTCACTTATTTCTGCTCTGATCTTTATGATTTCTTTCCTTCTGCTAACTTTGGGTTTTGTTTGTTCTTCTTTCTCTAGTTCCTTTAGGTGTAATGTTAGATTGCTTATTTGAGATGTTTCTTGTTTCTTAACGTAGGCTTGTATTGCTATAAACTTCCCTCTTAGAACTGCTTTTGCTGCATCCCATAGGTTTTGCATTGTCGTGTTTTCATTGTAATTTGTCTCTAGGTATTTTTTGATTTCCTCTTTGATTTCTTCAGTGATCTCTTGGTTATTTAGTAATGTATTGTTTAGCCTTCGTGTGTTTGTGTTTTTTACGTTTTTCCCGTGTAACTGATTTCTAATCTCATAGCATTGTGGTCAGAAAAGATGCTTGGTATGATTTCAATTTTCTTAAATTTACCGAAGCTTGATTGTGACCCAAGATGTGATCTATCCTGGAGAATGTTCCATGTGCACTTGAGAAGAAAGTGTAATCTGCTGGTTTCGGATGGAATGTCCTATAAACATCAGTTAAATCTATCTGGTCTATTGTGTCATTTAAAGCTTGTGTTTCCTTATTAGTTTTCTGTCTGGATGATTTGTCCGTTGGTGTAAATGAGGTGTTAAAGTCCCCCACCTTTATTGTGTTACTATTTCCTTTTATAGCTGTTCATATTTGCCTTATGTATTGAGGTGCTCCTATGTTGGGTGCATGTATATTTATAATTGTTATGTCTTCTTCTTGGATTGATCCCTTGATCATTATGTAGTGTCCTTCCTTGTCTCTTGTAACCTTCTTTATTTTAAAGTCTATTTTATCTTATATGAGTATTGCTACTCCAGCTTTCTTTTGATTTCCATTTGCATGAAATATCTTTTTCCATCCCCTCGGTTTCAGTCTCTATGCGTCCCTAGGTGTGAAGTGGGTCTCTTGTAAACAGCATATATATATATATATATATATATATATATATATATATATGGTTTTGTTTTTGTATCCATTCAGTAAGCCTGTGTTTTTGGGTTGGAGCATTTAATCCATTCACATTTAAGGTAATTATCGATATGTATGTTCCTATGACCATTTTCTTAATTGTTATGGGTCTGTTATTGTAGGTCCTTTTTCTCTTGTCTCCCTCTTAGAGAAGTTCCTTTAGCATTTGTTGTAGAGCTGGTTTGGTGGTGCTGAATTTTGTTAGCTTTTGCTTGTCTGTAAAGTTTTGATTTCTCTGTCAAATCTGAATGAGATCCTTGCCTGGTAGAGTAATCTTGTTTGTAGGTTCTTCCCTTTCATCATTTTAAATATATCGTGCCACTCCCTTCTGGCTTGTAGAGTTTCTGCTGGGAAATCAGCTGTTAACCTTATGGGAGTTTCCTTGTATGTTATTTGTCATTTTTCCCTTGTTGCTTCCAGTAATTTTTCTTTGTTTTTAATTTTGTCAGTTTGATTACTATGTGTCTCAGTGTGTTTCCCCTTGGGTTTATCCTGCCTGGGACTCTCTGTGCTTCCTGGACTTGGGTGGCTATTTCCTTTCCCATGTTAGGGAAGTTTTTGACTATTATCTCTTCAAATATTTTCTCCAGTCCTTTCTCTCTCTCTTCTCCTCTGGGACCCCTGTAATGCGAATGTTGTTGCATTTAATGCCCCAGATGTCTCTCAGGCTGTCTTCATTTCTTTTCATTTTTTTTCTTTATCCTGTTCCATGGCAGTGAATTCCATCATTCTGTCTTCCAGGTCACTTGTCCATTGTTCTGCCTCAGTTATTCTGCTATTGATTCCTTCTAGTGTATTTTTCATTTCAGTTATTGTATTGTTCATCTGTGTTTGCTTCTTCTTTAATTCTTCTAGGTGTTTGTTCTTTAATTCCTCTAGGTCTTTGTTAAACATTTCCTGCATCTTCTCCATCTTTGCCTCCATTCTTTTTCCGAGGTCCTGGATTATCTTCACCATCATTACTCTGAATTCTTTTTCTGGAAGGTTTCCTATCTCCACTTCATTTAGTTGTTTTTCTGAGGTTTTATCTTGTTCCATCATCTGGTACATAGCCCTCTGCCTTTTCATCTTGTCTATCTTTCTGTGAATGTGGTTTTTGTTCCACAGGCTGCAGGAATGTAGTTCTTCTTGCTTCTGCTGTCTGCTCTCTGGTCTAATCTATTTTCTTTACCACACATATTTACCCTTAAAGTTTTCTATTAACATTAAGAGTTACCCAAGATCTATATCCTCACTCCAAGCAAGTTAAGAACTTTGGCAGTATTTTAATTCCTTCTTCTTCTCTTCTTGTCAGTCTCCCTCTGTACCTCTCATATTGAGGTCATCTGGGCTTTAATTCCAATTTTTATTAAAAATTTTCAATAATCAATACTTTTTTCAGTCTGAACTACAAGCTTTACTTTTTTCCTTGCTCACTCCTCTTTCTTGAATCTATCATATTTCTCTTGGATTAATTTCCAGGTATACATCTTCTAGTAATTCTTTCAGAGAGCATTCAGGAGTAGTAAACTTTCTGAACCCTGTGTGTCTGAAAATTTTTATTTTTCCCCAATACTTGAATGATATTTGACTGGAGGGGAATGTTATGTTCCAAATAATTTTCTCTCATAACATTAAGATAACTGCCTCATTTTATAAAATTATGCTTAGTGTTACTAAGGCAAGTATTACACAGTGAATCTCATCTAGAAGCTTTTAGCATTTCCTCTTTTTTCTGCATTCTAAAGTTTCTCCCTGATGGTCTAGGACTGGATATTTTTCCATCCACCTTGCTAAACATTTTCTTTCTTCTTCTTTTTTAAGTATTGGGAACTTGTCTTCAATTATATTTTTGAATATTTCATTCCACATATTCCCTCTGACCCTTCCTCCTTTTGGAATTCCTATTATTTCTAATGTTAGAAGTACCAATCTCCCCCGTACACTTTACATTTCTTTTTCTTACATCCAATAACCCTAAGTTTTGGAAAGATTTCAAGACTCAAATTTCCAGCTCATTAATTTGTTCTTCAGCTATGTTAATGCTCATATTCAGAGGGAAAAAAACCATTAAATTTGTTTCAACAATCATATATTTTCATTTCTCACATCTCTATTTTTTCCTCACAAAATCTGTTTTAATTTCACAAATGCAGTGTGCTCTCTTATCTCTCTGAAGGTATCAATTATACTTCTTATAAAATCTCCATTTGTTTATTCTGCTACTTCTATTTTCTCAGCTCTTAGTTCTCTAGTTTGATGAATTTTTTTTAATGGAGTGGATTTTCCTCAGATTTGATGATTCTAGACCATTTGCTTAGATTTGTATCTGCTATTCTTCCTTAGTTTTGGTGTAAAAATGCCCACCAATGGGAGCAGATGTGCCCTTGGGTGGGGGGTACCATAGGGGTCCTGGAGGTTTCCAGTTTCCTGGCATTGCCCTGCTTCTCCATTCCAAGTGTCCACATTCATTGTTTGTTCCTAGGGGCAGACATGCCTGCACAGAAGTGTGTGTAGTCAAAGACTCACCTACTTAGCAATCTCGACAGCAGGACTCCAGAGACCCATCTGATTCCTGTGTTCAGTACCTAGGACCCTTTTGTAGTGTGTCATTCAATATATGTTTTGGGTTATAGTTTCCTCCTTCCATCAGATCCTTTTCTCCTCTCTCTTTCTCTCTCTATTTTTTTTTCTTCTTTTGTGCAACACTTCATAATTCCTGACTCAATTAGGGCACACTCTGTTGTCATTATAGATTCATTTGCTTGTTTTCTGTAGTTTCCAAGGATTTGGGGCAGGTGGGGAAGACTAGAGCATGCTGTGTTGATTCAATAGTCTAATATTCAATTATACAGCCATAAAATATGAGATAATGCCATTTGCAGCAACATGGATGTACCTAGAGATTATTACACTAACTGAAATAAGTCATAGACAAATGTCATATGATATAACTTATATGTGGAAGTTAAAAAAATGATACAAATGAACTTATTTACAAAACAGAAATAGACTCACAGCCATAGAAAACAAACTTACGGTTACCAAAGGGGAAAGGTGGGGAGGGATAAATTAGGAGTTTGGGATTAGCAGTTACAAAATACTATATATAGAGACTTCCCTGGCGGTCCAGTGGTTGAGACTTTGCCTGCCAGTGCAGGGAGTGTGGGTTCAATCCCTAGTCGGGGAGCTAAGATCCCACGTGCCTTGTGGCCAAAAAACCAAACCATAAAACAGAAACAATATTGTAACAAATTCAGTAAAGACTTTAAAAATGGTCCACATCAAAAAAATCTTTAAAAAAATACTATATATAGAATAGATAAACAATAAGGTCCTACTGTATAGCAGAGGGAACTATATTCAGTATCTTGTAATAACCTATAATGGAAAAGAATCTGGAAAAAGAAAAGGAAAAAAAAAGGATCTGAAAAAAGAATATATATATATATATATATATATATATATATATATATATATATATGTATAACTGAATCACTTTGCTGTACACCTGAACCTAATACAACATTGTAAATCAACTACACTTCAAAAAAATAGTTTAATATTCATTACATGTGTGGAGCTTCTCTAACATGAATACTTTGGTGACAGCAAAAAAACAGATATTTTTTAAAGTTATCTGAATAGTTAAAAACATACAATGTTTTCATTTGGGATGAAAGACAAGTATACAAATTCCATATTCTAGTAATGTGTTTTTCTACAAAGCCCCCTCCCACCCAAAGACAGCCTCAGATGGGTGAGATATGGTAGTTGCTAACTAGATGTGTTTGTGAGGTTAAGCCAAAGTTCAGAAAGGCTCACATAAATTAACAGTGTATCTATTTAACTTTCTCTCTTGCTGAAGTAACAGATGTGTCTTTAGGAAAAAGAAAAGAAACTTTAAAATCCCACTTAAAATAAACCTATCAACATACAGCTTTATGATGTAAAAGGCAAACAGCTTTTGCATCCTTGTGATCTGAGATCAAATAATTTGACTCAAATGGAAAGAAAACAGGAATATTTGGAAAGTGGTTTCCAAAAAAGTCATAATGACACTGGCTTTTTTTTCTTGCCATTCATATGAAATGTTTTGAAGCTATTATTAGAGAGGACTGCATATTCTTTTTTCTCTCTCATAATTCTTTTTTTTTTTTTTTTTTTTTTTTTTTTTTTTGCGGTACACGGGCCTCTCACTGCTGTGGCCTCTCCCGTTGCGGAGCACAGGCTCCGGACGCGCAGGCTCAGCGGCCGTGGCTCACGGGCCCAGCCGCTCCACGGCATGTGGGATCCTCCCGGACTGGGGCACGAACCCATGTCCCCTGCATCGGCAGGCAGACTCTCAACCACTGCGCCACCAGAGAAGCCCTCTCTCATAATTCTTATGGGAGAAAAATATAGTTAAACGAGATGAAAATATTATATCCATATTAATAATCTAATTTTTCTGTCTTAAAAGAAAGTGACCTCAAAGCTACAATCCAATCAATTTAATTGGTCACTCTTGAATAGAGTGGGGATTTACCACCTACATTTTATGTCTATTTTAGCATGTGAGCTTTTGATGATAAATTCTGTGGGTGGTGATGGCTGAGGGGAGGAATGAGACAAATATTCAGTAAATCTGGCTGATAAAACACAACAAGAATTTCACTACCAAGTTCCTAATCTGTGTTTCTTTGTCAGCTCGTACCCTAGGTAAAAATGCTTCATGTTAATTTGATTGTGACAGGATTTTTTCCCTGGAGCTTTGATTATAAATTATTATAACAGCTTTCTTTCTCAGATCAATAAAGCATCGTTTGGGAATGCGTGGATGTGGAGAGGGGGCACACACACACACATTCACATACAACGCTATGGATTAAAGCAGCATTTTACCATCATCCCCAAACAGAGAAAACACTAGATAGTCTCATTATCCTTTTATACCTTTTTAAATAATATAATGCCAATGTGGATGAATGGTTCACCAGATGAGAGCACAAATGAGGTAGTTCTGAGGGGGGCGGTGTGGTCTGATATCCTAGGGGAAAAGCTACAAATAAACCCAAGGTGTGTTTGCTAGAATAATTAAGCTGCTTTTAGAATTAAGGTGAATTAATTGTGTTCTAATTAGAGTGGCACAGGTGCTTTTGTTGAGCACATTATTCTACCTTATTGGAACAGAAATCTGCTGACAATGTCACAGCCTGAAAGTATTGGCCTCTTATCTGTGACTAAAACCTGATATATCTCAGTACTGAGAAGTGGCCAAAGAAACCACCTGAGTCACTGAGCGAATGGAATTTGCACTGATGTTCCTCTGTATCTGTGTTGAATTTAGCTCTTTTTTTAAGCATAAATACTTTTAGTTCATTTTGTTTGTTTTGGGAGATGAATATTTTGGTTTAGCCACAAATTCTCACATCAGTAGTGCTCTGAGATAGCAGAATGTCTGATCTGTTAATTGGAATATATTTTTTGCCAGCTATTTTTCTGGATTAGCACATTAATTTTCTAAAATGTGCTTGGTTTCTTCTAATATCAAATCTATTCCTTTCTAAGCTTAATTCATAAAGGTGTTTTTGTGTGTGTTTGTACTAAGTCTCCACTAATGTTAGTAGCAGAGAGCTGTATGGACCATTAATCCATCCAGTAAGCATTCTTTTGTTCTTTTATAGATGCTTTTTGATAATACAACAAGCTAAAACAAAGAAGAGGGCATTCTAGGAGAGGGAATATGTGGATATGAAGGCCATAGGTAAAAATAAATTGTATCTCTTCCCAAAAGAATAAGAGGACATTAGGACTTCGAGGAAAGAGATAACTTGGTAACTAGCTAGCCAGCTAGCTACATAAATAACAGGAAAGGGTTCACGCATGTATCAGAATGGTACCACTGGAGACTTGTGTTTCTCTCTCTGCTTTAGTGGGATGGAGACTGGGTATCTGGACAACACTGTGGCATCATTTGTGTTCCTAGAGGATGTAGGTCTCACTGAAGAAAATGACCTACAACTGCTGCATAGGTGGTATTAGCTTGGAGAGGTGAAGGAGTGGAGGTCACGAGTCTCTGGTGCTTCAAAATTTGGGACCCTCTCATAGGCAGTTAAGCTCCATCATCAGGAAAGGGATTTGAATTGGTCTTTTATATCAGGGGTCAGAAGGAAAGAACTGATATGGTGATGTAAAGCTGGTGATGGATCTTTTATCTCTAGAAGGTAGGTAAAGAAGACTTGGCATGCACTGTCAAAGTTCTAGACCCCATCAAAGCCCATGGGTCTCTGAGGGGAGTGGAATGAGCCCTATGTAATACAAGGGCTACAAAGGAAAGCAGCCAGGTTCCTGGGGAGATCCTGGACACGAGAGAGAGGAACAATGGTTGCTGGTCCCTCAAGGAGACACCACAGCCACACTGGACATGGCACTTCAAGAGTGACAGGAACCTTGAAAGAGAAGGTTCTGTGGACTGAAGGGCTTGTGCATCACTGCTAGGCTTGGAAAGGTCAATAGTGCACCCTTGAGGGGGTGGGGTCCCTCAAAGTGTCAGTCTCCTTCAGAGGCTTCCCACAGCTGGACTTCCCTGAGGTGGGGAAGAGCA
Organism: Stenella coeruleoalba; assembly: GCF_951394435.1. Taxonomy (NCBI): domain Eukaryota; kingdom Metazoa; phylum Chordata; class Mammalia; order Artiodactyla; family Delphinidae; genus Stenella; species Stenella coeruleoalba. The sequence goes on along the minus strand of NC_137155.1, from coordinate 19,302,345 downwards.
GGGCTGGGTCAGCTGCTGTAGAAATCTAGCTTTCAACAGTGAGAGACCTTGATGTGGCAGCAGAAGGTCAAGAAGCAGTAGCAGTGGCTTAGGCTGCTGGTCAGACTTCCCTTTTATTGGGTCCAAATGCAGCTTCTGGGCAATGCATAGGAAGTGGGGAACCCAAGAGGTCATCAATAGTGGCCTTCTCTCCCCTCTGACACTTAGAATCCCATTCAATTTTGATTGAATTGTTGAGATCAGAGGGACGTGACTATCTCAAATGTTGTGTTCTGGGAAAGTTCCTCGTAGTTAAGCACTAAATTATTGCTATTTCATATCCATCATGAAATTACACTTTATGTTAATTTCATTCATCTTCATCATAGTCTTAGAAAACATACACTAAACAGCAGTAAGGACCTGGTGTTATGATTACAAGTGTACACTGCAAAAAAAAAAAAAAAAAAAAAAAAAAAAAGCCAGGTGCAAACCAGAGAATTTCTAGAATTTCTTTCCAATTCATACTACCTTATGAATTTTGTTTCTCTGAACCTATTAATTTTTTTCAACTTGAATTTCTGAAAGTGCTACTCAATTAATAGGAAATATCTTAGGGTCACTGGACCCAGAAGAAGTCACATAGTTCAGAATGGCCAGAAAATACTACCACCAAACCATCCTCATTGTTTCAACCTCAACCCCATATTCTTTCTTTAAATATCTCTCAGGGACTTCCCTGGTGGTCCAGTGGTTAAGAATCCCCCTTCCAATGCAGGGGACGCAGGTTTGATCCCTGGTCAGGGAACTAAGATTCCCACATGCTGCAGGGCAACTAAGCCCACACGCCACAACTAGAGAGCCTGCACACTACAACTAGAGAGCCCATGTGTCACAACTAAAGAGCCCATGTGCTTTGGAGCCCGCACACCACAACTAAGAGAAGCCCACACACCTCAACTAAGACTCGACACAGCCAAAAATTAAAAAATTTAAAAATATTTTAAAAAAATCTCTCAAAGATTAAATTTTACCCCCTAAATCAATTTTTACAGATCACAGCCACACTCCACTGAAAATCAGGTAACAGCATCTATAAATCTCAGACCCCAGGAAGACAACTGAAAGTTTCAATATAAAAGTAGTGGAAAGATTTTATATTCTATACGCATTGAAAAATAAAACACATTTTCCCAGTAAAAGCTGAAGAAACAAAGATGAGATATAAGTGATTCAACTGAAGTTAAAAGGTATTTGCAATCACAAAAATTAGTATGCATAAAAATAGCTGATTACTTAATAAAGAATGTTTAACATAAGTGTACCCCTTTTGGCTTGTCTATGATAAGGATCACCAGTATTAAGTATACTTTTGCTATTTAACAATATGCATTTAAAATATTTCCAGTGGAATAAACGTAAGTGCTATACACAGCATGGGAGATAATGATTACTTACCCTGTAGGCTGGCTCTCAAATTCTTCTGACCACTGCTCTTGAATATCCTCTGTAGAAAGATCTACATCCCGGGTGGTGGCAAAATTGAACTCACTGCCTTCATTTCCATGGAAATAAATGGAGTTCCCATCTGACTGACAGCTATGCTGTAGATAAAAAGAGAGCATGGGGTGTCTGTTGAATTGGTTTTGTAGCTATATCTGTCTTACTCATGTATAATTAGAGTTTTTAGAAAACTCATTATGTTATTCCCTCTATGGTGGACTCCAAAATCAAAAGAAATCGTTACCTCTTTTTTTTTGGTCTTGTTTAATTCAATTACAGTTTCTCTCTAGCTTATTAAGTTATCACAAAAAAGGAGTCAAGAGGCCATTTGAGCTTTGCCACCTCAGCCTTCAGTATGAAACAAGAATATTTTAATTGGCATAATTTCCCATCTTTACCACAGTCCTTGTTGTGGGAATTAAGTGTGATAATGACTTGTCATATATTTTCAATACTGTGGTTACAGGCTAAATCACACTGACCTTTTCAATATTCCATATATTTCTGGCTTGCCATTCAAGCCTTTCACAATTTGTCTATAAATGGGATATGAGCCGAATAGCTTGCTAATCAAAACATGGAATACAGAAAAGGTCAAAGTAATCCCTGATATGATCATATATTCTCAGCCAGCTTTTGAGTAAAAGTGTCTGACAAGACCTAGGAAGTGCATGATGTCCCCAAGGAGGAGATCATAAACAACAAACTTTGTTATTCTCCAAAAGAACACCAGGCTTACAAAGAATAAAGAAAAATAATTTTTTGTGATGCTTTTTTTATAATCTACATTTTTTCAGCTTAAAGTGAATAGTCAAAGGCAAGATCCAACTCTGGAGCTGAGTAAACTGAGTATTTAGTTTTAAAAAATATGATAAGTTTTTGCATTAATCATTTTTTGGTAATGTCACACATAGAGAAATGCTAAAAAATGAAAAGACCAAACATTCTTTTAAGTTTTATATACTCTTAAAATAGGAATGAAGAAAAATAACTGGACAGAGAGTATCAGTTGGGCCCAGTGACGGTAAGTTCTGCAGGGCAGGGGTCATGTCCCTGTATTCCAGGTTTTAGCACAGTGCTTGGCATATGGTAGGAATTCAAAAATATTTGTTGAGTAATTCAATAAATGAATGATATGGTTATGCCTTTCAGGTAATTAACTAATCTGTTATGGAGAACTCATGATGTAGTAAGCGTTAAGGAAGGTACTGGAGGGAAGGGGTTTATAAGAGTATAATAATATCCAATCTTTGCTCTACAAAATTACAGTCTAGTTGATATTTATCAAAGGCAGCATATGGAAAGCTAATGAGTGGAGGAAAGTAGGAATCACTGTGTCCAGGGCTCTAGATGTGCAGGCTTCATGTATGAGCAGGTCTTCAATTGGCTTTAAAGGACTGAGAAAAATCCAAGTTGGATGACAAATATGAATAAATTACATAGGTGATAAGTAGGCATAATTTTGAGAATTAGACTGGAGCCTGACCGTAAAGGATCTTAAATGGTAATCTAAGAGATCTCTGCAACATGCCATCAGCAGTGATGGTCTAAAATAGAGCAGTGATGTGTGCAAAGAAATGTTTTATGACTATTAAACTAATTATGGCAGGTAAAATCAATGGGGAGGGATATCAGACTTCTATACTGAAAGAGTAAAAAAGCTTTCAGAAGCTTCCAGAAGTTCAAGAGAATTGGAGCATATGATCTTGGGGGAGTCATTTCACAGCACTAAGACGTAAGGCATACCCACTGGGCCTGCCATCAGCTTAGATAATACTGTAGTGTGTGGCAGGCTTCACCTGCCTGAGGCTCTTCTTCACACCACAATGAGTACAGATTATTCACGGATGTTAAATTGAGCTCATTATATATGATCCTTAACCCAGATACATTGATCAAAACTAGGATTCAGGGCTTCCTTGGTGGTGCAGTGGTTGGGGGTCCGCCTGCCGGTGCAGGGGGTGCGGGTTCGTGCCCCGGTCCGGGAAGGTCCCGCGTGCCGCGTGAGCCGTGGCCGCTGGGCCTGCGCGTCCGGAGCCTGTGCTCCGCAATGGGAGGGGCCGCAGCAGTGAGAGGCCCGCGTACCGCAAAACAAAACAAAACAAAACAAAACAAAAACTAGGATTCAGTTTATTTAGACAATAGATTTTAGAAGTTTCACTACAAAAAGAAAAGTTGTAACTACGTGAAGTGATGGATATGTTAACTAACATTATTGTGGTAATTATTCTGCATTAAATACATCTATCAAAAAACCCCAAAAAACAAAACAGTAAATAGAAACTGTCAAGCAAGGACAAACCCAAGGATCCTCTACTACTATGCACTCTGTAAAGATAATGAATGCTAACTAGAATAACAAAGATTACTTTCCTAATAATAAATCCACCGAGCTCTAAATAGTGGTTTTCACAGTTATCTTCCCATTCTGGAATCCTGAACAACTATGGCCTATGTTTACTTAGAATTAATATAAGGACTCTGACACTGATGCAAATGACATTAGGTCATTGTCCAAGGAAAGGGCATATATGAAATATCTATACATGTGAAAACAGAATAGTCTATATTACAATTTAAAAGGATATATTTGTGTAATGAAAAGAGTGACTTGCTTAACATAAAAGCTTGGTCATTTCTGGCTAAACATCAATTTAATTATTTCCATTTTGATTCTGTTTACCTCAGAATTATTTGTTAATATTTTAAGACTGTGTTATACATAACTATGCTTTGCTACTCTTCCAAGATTTATATTATTAACATATTTGATGCATATTTTAATTTAGTTGAGATAGAAAATTTATGTAAAGAAACACATCATTATGAAACTGAATACCATACTGTTAAACTCACTTTACAAAATTAAAATGAGTTGGTGTTTTAGAAAAACTGAAGTTTTTTTTTTAAAGATTTATTTATTATTTATTTATTTTTGGCTGCGTTGGGTCTTAGTTGCGGCACACAGGATCGTCGTTGTGGTGCGTGGGCTTCTCTCTAGTTGTGGCATGCAGTTTTTCCCTTCTCCAGTTGTGGCGCGCAGGCTCTAGGGCGCGTGGGCTCTGTAGTTTGCGGCACTTGGGCTCTCTAGTTGAGGCGTGCGGGCTCAGTAGTGTGGTGCATGGGCTTAGTTGCCCCACGGCATGTGGGATCTTAGTTCCCCAACCACGGATCGAACCTGCGTCCCCTGCATTGGAAGGCAGATTCTTCACCACTGGACCCCCAAGGAAGTCCCTTAAGTATATTTTAAAGGATCTTTTTGTTAGTTATTTGGCTGTTACCAAATACATTTGGTAGTTTAGTAGATCATTTGTAATTATACAACTATTAAAAACTGGCTATCAAAAATATATTTTTTATATTTAATATTGTATCTATATGAAATGATGGATGTTCACTAAACACTGTGTTAATCATTTCAGGTATGTTAGTCAAATCATTATGTTGTACACCTTAAACTTCTACGGTGTTGTATATCAATTATATTTCAATAAAAGTGGAAGAAAAAAATTAGCTATCAATATACCTTTCTGTCATTATAACTGCTAGCGCCAGTGTATGAAATACAAGTAATATTTACCATAACAAGTATGAAGAAAACAACCTGAAAAAAATGAACACTCATTTTGAGTGTTAACCAATTTTCATAATTGCAAATCTAAAAACTAGTAGGATGTCTTTGCCAAGTTTCCATGAAGGACAGCATGGTATAGTTTTTTACATAGTTTATTTTTATAGGGAAGGAGCTGTTCTTCACCAATTGGCAGTAAAAGGACAATACTCGAAGTCTAAATTCAAACAAACAGGGCAGTGGTTTATAACAGTCAGTGCTGGACTTGCACTGAAACATCTTAACCCTGTCTGTCGAGTTTAGGGGAAGATTCATATTCCACTCTATTCTCTCTTCCCAAATGGGCCCAATGCCCTTTTGGGTGTGGAGGGGGAAAAGTATTGCTCTTTGAATGTTTTCTTCATCATAGTCTTAGTACATCAACACATTGCTAAAGAAAGTCTGTGACAGACCCAAAGCGAACAGCCACAGCTCAGCGTGAAGTGAATCAAATCCCCCTGTCTCTTAGCAGGATGGGGCTGCCAATTTCAGGGCAGCAGGGCCTGGAGATGCACTGAGTGCACACACTACAATGGACGGCTTGCTCTGCTCCCTACCATGCTAAGGAGATCAGGACATAATTTCTGCCTCAGCCATTATGAGTAGAACAGATGTTTTCAAGGTTTGGAGTAAGGGTAATATAAGCCAGCTGGGTACTATTGGGACTATAAAATAGGGGATAGTCTGTGCAAAACTGGTGAATTACTGAGCCATTTGAGCAGGAATGGGCCTACCAAGAAGTTGATTATGTATAATCCTTATATTTAGGAATCCTGGGAAAGATAGGGGGCCAGTCAGGGTTCTCCTTCTGAGGATTCCTGCATCAATTACAAGGCTAGTTAGAGTTTTACATTAATTCTACTTTAGAATTGGTCACAGGGGGCTCAGTGTCTTAGTATTGGACTGGTTTCCCAGATGCTCTCCAAACTAAGAATTTATGCCTGACTACATTCAGATTGAGATAGAGCCCCTGTGCTTCTGCTTGTTTGAGATTGCATCTCTGCCTCTGAATGGAAATCCACCACCTGTGTGGGTAGGGGTGCTTGAACTTTCCCCTAGAACCCAATTCAATTAATTTAGCACTTACATGAGCTGAGGTGATTAAGGTTAGAAAAAAACCCCAAATACTGGAAACCAAAAACATTCTTGACAAAGAATGAAAACTCAGTTACTGTCCATCCTCAAGGAGTTTGGGGATTGGAATCAGAAGGCATGTTCCGATGCATTTTCTCTACTGAATGGCTACATGGTTTTGCACAACTCATTTAACCCATCTAGGCCTGTTTCTTAGGCTGTGGAATGGGGCCAATAATATCTATTTCCTAGAGACGCTGTTAGAAGCACAAATTATATTTTATGTGGAAGTATTTTTTTGAAATCTCTAAGTGGTATAAAATAATTGTTATTTTATTTCTAAATATGCACTTTTCCACAAATTTCTAAATATGCACTATTATATTCCCTTTGCAATATATACCCTTGGCAGTAGGTTATAGAGAAATAGAATATTTAAATCTATTTTAAATTGTTTCTCATTAGACTAGTCACTAAAATTCTTCAGATCAACTTAAAACCTTTAGTAAAATGTAAAAGAATATGTTGCACAATACAATATGGTAAAATACTACAAACATTCATTCATTTTCAGGGCATACTGAACCATCAATTAGAACTTTAAAAGTTCTCCAAACTTTGGCAGATTACCAAACATTTTCCTTAGGAAAACTTAATAATGCAAGATGTGTGCCGCCACTTTTCTTACAGATGAAATGTATATCTATGTATTTATGTTAAAGAGCCAAACAAAATGTGAACTGAAAGAATTTCAGAAAGTTGCTCTCAGTGATTTTAATACCCAGCTGTTTTTGTTCAGCATCTATTCAAACTCATGTCATTTGCGAGACAATTAAAATCTAAACAACTTCGTAAGACAGTTAAATGTCTAACTCTGTGAGATACGTGAGCTTTAATATGACAAGAAGAATACTTTGGAATTCAGGGCTACTTTATTTTGAGTATGGTAAAAATATAGCAGGTTTTCTTGAGTAAATGATTACAAATAACATGTGACTTCCTGAGTCTTAGCTTTTTTTTTTTTTAACTGTTGAATTGGAGACAGTTTTAATAACTGAAACGTCCAGCATAAATGAGGGTACAAGAAAAGAAGACTCTATTGGTTAGGATATAAATTGACAGGATTATTTTGGTTGAATAATTTCACAGTATCTATTTTAAAATTTTAGTGTTTAATGCAACTGTACCCAGAAATTCTACTTCTAGGTATCTGTGCTATAGACAAAAATAGCATGAGTGCTTGAAAATATATGTACAAGGCTGTTTACCACAGCATTTCTTGTTATAGGAAAAAAAGAGGACAAATTTCCATAAATAAGGAATACTTAAATGAATTACAGTAGAGCCACATGATGAATACTACACAAACATGAAAAAGAACAAAATTGATCTGGAAGGTGGATGAGCTGCTATCTTAAGTGGAAAACACAATTAACAGAACATATTATCATGTGAGTCTTAGCTTTTGACTGACTTATGGTGAGTATATATCAGGTAATTAAGAATTTATTTTTGGTAAAATAAAGGTATAAATTCTGCAGATGGCTCTATATATTTCTTTCTATCCCTAGCCTTCCTAATTACATTAATGATGATGTTAATTATCATTATTTTTACTTCATTATTTTAGCATTGACCAATGAGTTTTTAAAATCACTTAAATATCATCCTTATTTGTTTCCATCTGTCAATCAAAAATATTTTTCTACTTTGCTGTTAAATGGGTTTCCTTTACTTGAAAAGCAGAACACCCTGTAACTGACAAGAATTTGCCATTCAGAAAAGCATCAACAGGAAACATCAGTGAAAATTCCTCAGTATAACAAGTCTTTGGCCACAATTCAGGATAGCATTTTTCTAAGGCTGCTCCCTATACGCTGCTGGAAATGTTAATGATTTCACCTCTGTACTTGTAAAAGTACTTACAATTGCCTTCACCATAGTTTAATTAGGTTTTCATCAAAGATGAACACTGAGGCACCTCTTAATATTATCTCCCTGGGGTCTAATGGCCCTGATGATTCTTTCAGACATCTGTAGCCTTACAATTTAGTTTTGACGATATCCTTTTAGTTGGAATGAGTATATTGGGCATTTGGGCAATGCCAGCTTGCAGAGAGCTGGTGGCAGATGGAATGAAATCTGCCTGGTATGCCTTCCCCTCCACATGAGCAGAGAGCCATCCATTTCCTCCATTAAGGAGTTGTCACTCAGCCCACCCAGCTGGAAGACCATTTTTGATAGCCAAGCTGGCTGATGGCAGACAATTCAGATACAAAGCACACTTTAAAAGGAGCTAAAACATCATTTGTAGGAAAATTGAAAATGCACAGCTTCCACCACAGCCAATTTTTTAATGACTGTAATATTTTAAGTGATTATTTTTGCCACTTCAGATTGCTCCTTAGAGAGGAGAGGTTTTTAAATTAAAATCTAGGCAACGCATAACAGTTGAGATATGAGGAGCAGAGGAAAGAGAAATAAGATGAATAAAATTAATTAAAATGGCATTGTTGGCAGAGCCATAAATTAGCCACTGGTTGGAAATAAAATATATTGGTATAGGAGTTTCTGGATTAAACTGGTATGTATGACTGAGTGACTAGAAATGGACTGATCTACACCCTACAAATCATTGTGTTTCCTAAGCCTTTCACCATAGCTATTATCATATAGAAATATATATATTTCCTACATCATATAGAAATTATCATATCATATAGAAATATCTATATTTCTATTATCTATTATCATAGATTATCATATAGAAATATATATATTATAGCTATTATCATATAGAAATATATATATTTCTATATAGCTATTATCATATAGAAATATATATATTTCCTACATCATATAGCTATTATCATATAGAAATATAGAAATATATATATTTCCTACATCCTGGTTCAATGGTCTTTAATGGTACAGACTTTCATGCTTATAAAAAAAATAGGAAGAGAATGATTTCTCTCATGAGGCAAAATGAATTTCTGTCATTTTCCACACATTCAATTTCTAGGTAATTTAATGCCAGTTAAAAAACTGAAAACTTGGCTATAAACACAGTCCAGGTGCAGGAGGGCTGAAGTGCATTTTCTCTAGTCAACACAATAGATTCAACCACAGTGAGCAAATTTTAGGGAGCTTAAAAAGTGTTTCTTTCTCATTATTTTATGGATTCATTAAGCATTTGAATCACTTTGTACTATGATTCATAAAGATTCAATTCACGGTATATTTTGTAACAAGTGTGTAATTATTTGGCAATAGTTATGACAACTCTAAAATGGCAATAGTGACAGATTTGAATTGGAGTAATGAGAGAAAGAATAACAATGTAAAATTCCATAGGGCAGTTGTTAACCTTGTCTGTAGGGATCAACTTAACTTTCAGAGCATCTGAAGTTTTCAGACTGGCCTCCTCAAATTAAGGCCAAGAATGCCAGGCGCAACGTGGGAGGCTGCAAGATACTGAGGAACAGAAGGGCTGGGGCTTTATAATACAATGTAGTTGGCTTTGAAAATCAAAGCTGTTTGATCTTGGAGAAGCCACTTAACCTCTCTGAGCCTCTATATTTTCATCTGTGAAATGGGGCAATTGTGAGGATTAGATGAGATAGTGTTAAGTAACATGCTTATTCTAAAGACTGATGAATCTTAGGAAATCAGTAAATGCTAATTCCCTTCCTTCTTTCGTCCCCTATCTTCATTCATTTATTTAAAAAACCTTACCTTAATGAGTGCCGCTATGCAAATAATTGGGCTATGTGCTGTGCTAAGTACAAAGATGATGGGTAATGTTACTATGTTTTGGATGTTCAGACAGAATAAAATAAATTTCACATTGAATAACGTATTAACTTAATTAGTGATTAAACGTGTCAGCTTCAGACCATAAACAAACAAGAAAAGGGTGCATAGTCAAGGAGGCTCTGGGGATTTGTTTGGTTATTTTTAGTAGAATTTATCGAAATTATTTGTTTCTGTGTTACTGCCACTCTTGTCATGGTGATTTGGCTCAATTCCATGTTTCACTAATGCTATTCCACATTAATTACTGTACAAATAGGCTGCATTGGGGGGAAATTGTGAAAAGCACACTACTTACGTTTAACCCTTCATCCCCAAAGTACTCTTATTAGCTTAAAATATATTCTGGCTCATTCTACAATATCATGTAGCCACCTCTTGGGGGAAACATGACAATAAGAGCAATGCAATCCAAAGTGAAGAACATCCCAAGCAAAGGGAATTTACAGAGACAGCATGCAATTAACCAAGTTGGAATCTGGCCAGAAAATCATAGGTAACATTCCGATTCTTAATGGAAAAAGACGTGGGAACATGGTCTCGCCACAAGTCTTACTGAGCTCAGGTTTATCCTCATTAGAAAGCCGGTACTCAAATCCCTCAAGTTACAGACCAGATAGTTTCCAGTACAGCGATTTGCAAAGCACATTTCTGGAAAGCATATCTGATTTCCTCCTGTTTGTCCTTACATTCTAAAAAAGGAAAATCACTGAATGGATTTTTTAAACCTTTTTCTGGGGTGCCCAATTCATGGAAGACAAGTTAGGCATTATAGTAGGCAGATACTGTTCTGCCAGGGGATTATATTCCCAAAAAGCACATTTAAAAATAAATTCTGCTTTGAATGTGATCACCCCTTTCACCATTTGTCTTTGACTTTTTTCACTAGCCTTGACTTGTGTTAAGACTACATTTTCAGGCAAATAAATTTACATTTTTTTCATAATTTGGATATTATAACCTTTATTCTCCATTAATGATTCAACAGTTTGTGACAATAGTATTAGACAGGTGACAGCAGAATTCCAGAATGAAAGCTCCAGTTTTTATTCAGGACTGGAGATCTGCCTAGTGTCCACTGGGACAAGGAATTTGGCAAATGCATAATGTACAAGAGCTATAAGAAAATTAATAGACTCTCTTGCTCTGACTTAATTCTTCTCCTTAATGGGTTGTTGAGTCACCTGATGGCTGTTGACTTCATTAGGGCCTTTTGGTGTTTGTTCAACTAGGAAAATTGTCACTATCATTGGATATTTATCAACAGTAAATGGAGGAGAGAGGAAGCAGTCTAACTGGAAGTAGAAATACTTCTAAATTCTGTATACTTAGTTACTCCCAATCCTTGGCACACATCTGCAAAATTTAATAATTTACTTTTTAAGAAAATTTCTTTTAAATACATTCGAGCACAGCCTATTCTAAAGGACAAACCTTCACAACAGAATCTGTGACATTTAGTACTGATTTACTTCTCAACACAAGTTGACATAAAAGTGTAAAAGGAGTAATCTGGAATTCTTTGCTATCCATACAATGAACTAGGGTAATAAACAGAAAAAGATTAGCAGATACAGGCACAGAAATCAGAGTGGGAAGATTTCTTAAAAATAAAAAAATACGAGGAACAGCCCATATCTCCTAGTGATCTGCACTTAATCTGTGAGTCAACTCCAGAGTTGACAGAAGCCAGTGATTTATGCCTTTGCAAGCTGAGGGTAACCAGGCTAGCTGAGCAGATATAAACATTTATTAACAGTGAGTGAGCAATGTGTGCTCTCTCTCTTTCTCTCTCTCTCTCACACACATGCAGATATCAAGGAGTTGTGGATGATTCCTGCTTTCAAAATACAAATTTTGGCTGCCACCAAAGACGGGAGTGAACAAACAAACAAAATGAAGCAGCTGCTTGACCAATATTTACCTCCATGGCATATTGATCCATCTGGAAATTCTGCTTCATTGGGTACTATTAAAAGATGAAGAAAACAGAAAAAAACAAAAACCAAAAAATCTGCTCATAGCTCTGTCCAAATCATTTGTTCCTGGGTTCTCCTCTGAGTACTCTCCTGACCTTTGCAGCTCTTCTCTCTAAGGGTGAGTTACAGAAAGCAGGTAGCTGGAGCAGCTCCAGCTTGACCCTTTAAAATCCTACATTTAGTGTTTTTCTTTGAACTTGAAATTAAGAACATTTTCAGATTGCAGGATGTGTTTTTGAGGAATTGGGAAGAGATGACTTTGATGGATTTGTCCAGATGTTTCAAGAATGACTAAGGACAATTAAGCACTAAGTACTCAGGGCCTTCACAGACATGCAATGTTCTCCTACCACAGATATAAAACTTGGAGGATAAGGTCTTCCTCATAGTGCTGGCACCTACAGATGATTCATGAAATGTCACCATTACTACTGCTGCTGCTGCTGCTGCTGCTACTACTTATAATTATGGTTATTATTATTTATTATCCAGTATCCATGCTACTCAATGGAGATGGACATGAGAATCCTACCCAAGGTGAAACGTTGATTCTTGATTCTATATGTCTTAAATGGAAGGGGCCAAAACATTCATTTCCCTTAAACCTTGATGACAAAACCAAGACCGTCTGCAATGAGTTGGAGTACCAGAAGTTGCTCTGAGATTAATCATTCCCCCATTTCAGGCAGGAAGAACGTGCCTCCCACTATTAAATGTGGCAAAACACCCACAGCCATCTGATAGAGAGCAGTGCTGTCAGGGGATGGCAGCTGTGGCAGCAACAGCCAATTCTAGCAACTGCAAATGATGGACTAACAGAGTATATTCCGTATCTTTAGAATAGACACAACTGACACAAATAATTCTTGATTAGTTTAGAAATTGTACATAAAAGTAATTTAAAAAAAGGATGCAATATTCTGTAAAAGAAGGAAATACCATCGTAACTAGTAAGGAAGGCAGGTGTTTCACTGTCAAGTGGGTTCAGGCTCCTTGCCTTGCTGAGTCCACAATGGACCTGCTGTGGAGACTGCTAATGAGGCTGGTGCTGTGCCTAGCTTTCTGACTTGCAGTACTAGACTTATTGGCATGCAGACCCCCACCTATTTGGTTGTGAACAGAGGCCTGCTTAGGGATTCATGGGAAATAAAAAAATTATGATGGTAATTAGAAGCACGATAAGAATGTGGTGCCCCTTTTCTTCCACGTGGGCAGGTTCTCTGGAAAAACACTGGAAGCTGAGTCAGGCAAGGCCATGACCTTGTAAAGAGAATGGAGGAGAAACACAGACAGCTGTCTAGGAAGAACATATTAATTCTGTAACCTCTTACAGTCCTCTTCAGCTTACCAATACAAATAAAAAAGTGCAACAAACATAAGGTCGGGTTCTACATTAAAAGCCGATACTGTTAGACATCTACTTCCTATTAATTACTAAAGAGCCAACAGATGGTAATGGCCTTCTACCAGCCCAGGGCAGATTTAAACTGGTGACCTATAATTGCAGTTCTCCAGATCACATAACTCCTTAAGTTAATTACTCCATTTGGTCTTCTATCATTCTGCCCTACTTGAGATAAACAAGGACAGGCTCAGATGAAATGAATTAAATAGTACCAAAGAAATTGAAAAAAAAAATCTCAAGAAGATAAGGAGAAATATGTACTATGAATGCCAGTGACTCATTTTTATATTTCCTATTTGACCTGCCACCCTCAAACATTATTTTCAACATCAACTGGACACTTTACATACTCACTACTCTCTATTACCTTATTTTATGAACGGTAGCACTTAAAAAATCACTTGTTGTTAATAAAGGAAACTACTATTGATATTATAATTACATGAATGTCATTTCAACTTAATTCCAGTGGAAACTATTTCTTATTTTGATTGCCAAAGTTACACTTACGGGCAATACTTGTGTCCAACCTAATCAATTTACTGCATTTGATTTTGATATTACTTTAATGACATATAAGGATGACATAATTTGTGAGTTCTGTATTTTTTCTATCGTTATCTCCTCCCATTGTAGCTATCAGCTCAATCCTTTTGCCTTTTACATATTTTTCTCCATATTCACTTCCCTGTAGAGTTTATTTGTTCTCAAAGTTTTCAGTGAAGAGGACACATACTTATTAGTCCTTTATATATGCCAGGCACTGTTCTAAGGGTTTTACATGTATCTTCTTATTTAATTATCACAACATGAGATGGATACTATTACTATCCCTGTTACAGGTGAGGACGCCAAGGAACCAAGAGGTTAAATAACTTGCCCAAAACCACATGGACAATAAACTGTGAAACCAAGATTTGAACCCAGTTAAGCCCATTTTCTTAACAGTTGTGCTATATCCAGTCCCATTCACAATATTTTTAGCTGCCTGCATGTCATCGCTGAATATAAAATTTATTTTCTTTCCCCACAAACTAGAGCTTGATATTTTTTCAGCTTTTCATTCGTTCAATTAGCACAATGTATCATGTACCAATACTGGAGATTCAAAAATGGTAGAAACAGTTCCTGAGCTTAAGAAGCTAACACGCTAAACAGGGAAACAGAAACATAACCACAAAGCAATGTTGTAAACACTCTCATAGATGTATATTTACGGCATAACAGAATGTTGAAATGGAACTAGGTTAGTGCTGGATTTGGTTAAGGTGCCAAGAAAATAGGTAGCAACTGCTCCACATTCCAAAGAGAGGTGATGGACCAACTATAAGGACTTAGCAAAAGAGGCGGTAAAATGGCTTAGCCACTTACTCAAATTGAGAGCACACAAGCCTGAAGCTGAAGTATGTAGGCAGCTGGAAAGCAGAGACATGATTACTTTAGAGAGGGGTGTTGGTGAACTGTGGGTCACACCCATGCCCTCGTCAGGGGAGGAGGGTACCTTCCCCTTGCCTCAAGCCTGGTGATCAGGACTTCAAGAACACCCCTTGGAAGGGATGCTCTAAAGGCTTAGACTAGTGCCCGGGGCTGCCTGGCGGGTAGCTGGGTAACAAGAGGGCTGCACTTCAAAGTAATTAACTTCTCTTCTCCCAATGATGGATTCAAGGTGAATGTTTACCATAGACTAGAATTGGGCCCATGCACACAAGAGGCAGTCTGGTTTGTCTAAGATCCTGCCCCCAAGGCCTTCCTGGAGGGGCAAGGAGCCCTTAGCAGAAAGAGGCTGAGGTCATGAGTCAGAGGCCCAGTGGCTAGGAGTGGAAGTAGACATGACCTGAGAGATGTATTGGGGAGCTACAGGTGAGAAATCCCCGTTCTGGTGAAAAGTAGGGGCATTTCCAAAGAGCTTTTTGGTAGAACCAAGAGAGAGCCAGCTTTGATCACTTGCCAGACCAAGGGATCAATAATTCCGGCTTACAGTGTCTGCCTCTTGATTCTTCTCCTGCCTCCTGACCCAGCCCTGGATAGTTCCGAGGCTAAAACTCATGGCGGGTAGCAAGGAGGGAGAAGGAGCTGACCTCTATCTCTATCCCTACTCAGCAGACCTAAGCTGGAGGAGAGGAGAAGCTATGGGCAAAGCTTGGAGTTTGCATTATTACGGTGAACTATGTGGTATTCGTTATGGAATGGAGACTGGTGACTAAAGTGACTGATTGCTTTTTTGGTCTAACAGTAGTCTGGGGACCTGCCTTAGGTTTGTGCAAAAAGGATAGAGGTTTAAAAAGCTGTCTGAGTGAATGCGAATGGTCACTAGCGAGGAAGAAAGAATGTTTTTTTGTAGCCAGTCTCCAACCTCAAGTCCTGCTTATTCAACCTCATGGTTATAGCAGCACAGAGAGGAGCCAGATGTTAACTACGCAAAACTTCACCCAGACAATGACATTTGAACTGGGCCCTGAATGATGCTGGGGAATGACTAGGCATAGAAAAAAGAAAGGTGGAAAAGCACGTCTAAGGGGGTGGGAGTGTGAAATTCTGTGTTGTGTTTGTGAGGCTGGCACACAGGGAAGCAGGAGATGAGGATGAAAAGTTAGGCTGGGCCGAGATTGGAAATCGCCTTGAATTACATGCTAGGGAGTTTGGCTTGTCTCCTCTAGGCCTACACAGGAAGCCATCAAAGGTCTTGAGTATGGAGGGTGCATGATGTAATTTCTTTTAAGGAATGACCATGTCATTTTTTTGTCAGTGGCGTCCCTTTGTATGAGCCTTGGCTCCAACATCCTTGTCACAGGAAGTCTGCTACCATGAAACTGTTGATTTCTCTTTCTTTAGTGTCCCCCTGTTCTCACTCTATTTCACCTTCCCTATAGATTACTGCAAATGCCTCCTACCTCCATATGGAAAATATTTTAATACTCCTTTCTCCTTAAGTTCCCTTTAGGTCAGCAGTGGTGGACCAGTAACTATGATTGTGAAAATAATATCAGCTGTTGTAGTGTGGAAGAAAAGGAAGCAACCAGTGCTTGGCCTGAACTTACTAAATTCTGATGTATCAACATCTGTCACCCAGAGAAAGGAATATATAGTACAAATGGAATAAAGCTGGAGTGAGATCAAGAAATATGAGAAAAACAAGAAGCTTTCAGCCTATAGCCAGAGAATGATGGTGAAGAAAATAGGCAGATAAATTAACAAATAGATGATGGGAAGAAACACAGGACCAATAGGGAGCATGTCAGTTTATATTTACTACTTGTAAGAGCAAAGTTATGTGGAGCTGAGAGTAAGAGTTCTGAAGTCGGATTCTGTATTTGAACCCTGGCTCTGCCACTGGAAAAGGGGCATTCTGGACAAGTTACTCAACACCTCCATGTTCACTTTCCACATCTGTAAAATGGGGCTAATCGAGCAAATTTTTATAGGTTTATAAAGATCAACTATATGAGATTATACATATATAATCTCACACACACATCTGGAAGAGCAAGTCCCTAGAATAATAAGTGAACGATAAAAAGTAGCTGTTCAGACTTCCCAGGTGGCACAGTGGTTAAGAACTGCCTGCCAATGCAGGGGACACGGGTTTGATCCCTGGTCTGGGAAGATCCCACATGCTGCAGAGCAACTGAGCCCCTGTGCCACAACTACTGAGCCTGCTCTCTAGAGCCCGCGAGCCTCAACTACTGAAGCCCGCATGCCTAGAGCCCGTGCTTCGCAACAAGAGAAGCCACTGCAATGAGAAGCCCGCGCACCGCAACGAAGGGTAGCCCCCGCTCGCCGCAACTAGAGAAAGCCCGCGTGCAGCAATGAAGACCCAACACAGCCAAATAAATAAATAAGTAAATGAGGAAATTGTTCACGTTCAGAGCAATTAAAAAAAAAAAAGTAGCTATTATTATTTAACCAAAGGGTATCCTATCTGTGCTTGGACAATTTTCCTTGAATAAACTCTACTTTGTAATGATGCACACTTTTTTGATTGCTGTTAGACTCGATCTTCAATTTAGTTAAGATGTAAACATCTTGGAGAGTTTTAATGAATATAGAAAAGATAACGTATAGGTTGAACAAACAAACACCCTCAAAACTAAAAAGTCCAAAATAAAGCAATGTTCAAAACATGTCCTATGACCAATAGGAACATCGAAATATGCCTTCTAATTGGTTGTATTTGGTTTTCATCTCAGAGGCCACCCGGTAAAGGAACAATATTTGGTGGAGAAATTGCATACAATTTAAATAAACAATTTTTATTTCTAGAACTCCAAATCACTTGGCAAAAGCAATTTTTCATGCTTAAATGTTTGAGCCAAAAAGCAAAAGGTTGGTCATGCAAATGAGTTAAAATGACAAACTCTTAGATTTTATCATTGCACTTATTTGAAATTTTAAAAAGAAATATCAGAGAGACTTCCCTGGTGGCCCAGTGGTTAAGAATCCACCTTCCAATGCAGGGGACGTGGGTTTGATCCCTGGTCGGGGAACTAAGATCCCACATGCCATGGGGCAACTAAGCCTGCACGCCACAACTACTGAGCCTGCACGCTCTAGAGCCCGCGTACCACAACTACTGAGCCCACAGCCACAACTAGAGAGAAACCTGCACGTTGCAACGAAGAGCCCTCCTGCCACAACGAAAGATCCTGTATGGGGCAACTAAGACCCGATGCAGCCAAATAAATTAATTAATTAAAAGGGAAAAAGAAACATCAGAGAAAAGTTTCTACTTGATAGCCAAAGACCCTTGTATAAATCATTACTACAATGACTTTTTTCTTAGTAGGCCTAGGTAACTAGGCAAGTCTGAAACATGTGATTAGTAAGCTTATGAGTAAGATGAGAGACCACAAAGCAAAAGTATACTCCACACAAAGTTGTAATTTAAGTAACCATTACTATGAAGCAAAACCACACTTCATGCATTTTTATCATGGGTGGTACCAAAGTACAGTGCATTAAGGCACCAAAAAGCTAATTATATAAGTATAATGATGACTTACAAAACAAGGCATAAAAAGTACATTTATATAGTAACGGGAACTGAGACCAAATAATCACCGATGATTATCACGGGAAAAGGATGTGAATCCCAGGCCCTGAGGTCTCCATGTGTTTCCTGGGTTTCTTCTTGCCAATGTTGAACAGTGACAACAGAAATCCTTCTCTTCATCAAGTAGTAGTGGGATATGACATGGGATATCCTTACAAAGGTTCTTTTCCATACCCATATGAAAGGCATCCATGGACTCTCTTTAAAGGAACCTAAGTTTTAGAGTCTTTGTCAAAACAAATTTCCATAAGGTTTCCTGGGTGTTTTCTCATGCTGAGCAAAGATGATGCCTGTTCCTAATGCTAGTCAATTGGTGTAATTTCATCAACTTAAAATAAAACATCTAGAGTTTGATTTGTTAAGCAACAAGTTATTGTGTCAGGGGAGTTTCCTAAAAAGGTGAAGGTTTTCTAAATAATTTGGAACCATTTTGGACCATGTTTCTAGAATTCAAATAAATTATTCAAAGGAGATGAGCATTTTAGATCTTTATATTCTGCTTGGGACTCCTCCTGTGACCTCACCCCCATGCAGCACAGGATTTTTTTTGTACCAGTGAGTCACATTTTAAAAAATTCTCCAATCTGCATCTGTACTTTATTTGTATATACTGGAAACTTCAGAGAGTCCAGTTGAGGGTCTAATGGTATTTTTAAATATTGCCTAGGCACAATTTCTTACTCTACACACTCTCTGGACAGACAAGCTCATGATTTCAATTCTCATTCAAAAGGTTGATAATTGCCAATTTTGGATCTTCCTCTGAGTTTCTGATCCATACATCTAACCTCCCACCAGATGCTGCTTCTTGCCTGCCCCGCCCCCCAGGATTATCAAAATCAACATGTCCAAGGTGAATTCAGCTCCTGTAATCCCGTTCCTCTTCCTGTTTCCTGTTTCAACAAATGGCATCGTTGTTGAAACAACGATGCCCAAACCTTGTCCTTGACACCTCCCACTCCATCATCATCTCAGTCAGTCCCCAATCTTCTCCATTTCCTCCTAAAAATCTCTGAATCCATCCATATTTTCCCATCATCTCTCCTCTAGTTCTGGTCAATGTGATCACCCATTGGACTACTGTTTGCAGCCTTCTATTTGGTTTTCCTGTATGCACTCTTTCCCTTCCATTCTGTCCTCCAGCCTCGAAGGGATATTTCAAAACTCAGATCTAATTATCTGACTTATTCAGAGTACTTCGGCGACTCCCCATCAACTTCAGGATAAAGTTCAAACTCTACAGCAGCTTTCAAGAGCTTTAAGGTTTCATCACTGGCCATATCTTCAGACTTTATCACAAGTCTCCACTCAAAATCTGTTAGACAACTATTTGGAACATTGTCCAAGGCCTCTGCTTTATGCTATCACCTTCCAGCCTTTATGTATGTGATTTATGATTCTAGAAACACTATTCCTCCCTCCCGTCCAATTTGAAATTACCCTTCATTCTCTGCTTGTATCCCTATTCTCCTGGATAGTCTTCTTAATCCCTCAAGTCTGGATTTGGTACTGTATGTTGTATTTCCACAGCACTCTAAACTTTCCCAGCAAATCAACAATGATGCTACTTTGCACATGCATGTTGACATGTCTAACTCCCCCACTAAACTGACAGCCAGTGAAGGAAGAGACATATCTGCCTTTTTGTGTTTATATTCTCTAGGTTCAGCCCAGTACATGGCACCATGGATTCTCAAAAATACTTGTTAAAGGGATAAATAAATGAATGATTTTCCTTGCTTACAAGGGAGGGTAAAGTAATATTACCTGTTCTTTTAATAGTGGCTTTAGTAAAACTTATCTTTGTACAATTTGGTTTACTGAGCTTTAAGTTTTAGAGGAGAGGAGAAGGAACAAAAGAGAGATCAAACCTTCACTGTAGCTCCTGGGAAGAAAAGCCAGTTGCCCGTGTCTATTGGATCCAGATTATCTTCTAAAACAACTTGTCTGTGAGCTGAGTTGATGACCAGGACGTTATCTAAAGCCCAGCAGGCTTCATATACTTCACCTACTCGGAGATTTTCCTGCTTCCACTGAAACTGGACGTTCTCCCCTTTGGCGTCTTCAGGAAGGTAGAGGATATGGACGATTGTGCTGACATTGGAAGGGGCTCTGGAGAGACGAGAACTGGTGTCACAATAAAGTTCAACAGTGTCCACTTTACTTTTCTTAGAGATCCGTTTTGTTTCTTAATTAAGACTGTGGTTTTCTTATCTTAAAAATATTGTACACATTACAGATTAAATACTAACAATCCCATACCCCTTAAATCTTTTAATACATGCTGATTATTAAGATGTTCGTATTGAGTGATGAAAGTTTAAATATTAAATGTCTTAATGAGCTTTACGTTTAACACAAGGCAGGCAGTAAGCATATTCAGGCAAGCCAGTAAAGGGATAATTGAAGAGAAAATGGTGCACAACTGCCATGGCTCCTGTAAAAAATCAAAGTGTATCCAGCACAGTTTTTTGTGAATGGTAGACACTCAATCTACAACCATACACTTGGGACTTCCCTGGTGGTCCAGTGGTTAAGACTCTGTGCCTCCATTGCAGGGGGCACACGTTCGATCCCTGGTCGGTGAACTAAGATCCCGCATGCCGTGAGGCCAAAATAAATAAATAAAATAAATAAAAGTGCTTTAAAAAAATAAATAAAAATAAAACCATATTTTTTATGATACTGAGAAGAAAAAAAGGAGAAAAACTATAAAATTATCTTAATTTTAATTCTTATTTTGAAATTTTGCATCTATTAGAGATCACTGTATGCTGTATGTTTCATAATCAGTCTTTATGTAATAGTTATTTTATTTCTAGTAACCAGATACATTTTTGTTTTGAAAATGTCAGATTTGCCATGAGAATTAAATGCTCTCATTTTGAATTCTTTAGAATTCCATGCAGACCAGTCTTTAAAAACATGATATAATTTAACATGATTTTTATATTACATCTGTTACATCTAGGTCCTTTTGCTATATATATATATATATATATATATATATATATATATTTTTTTTTTTTTTTTTTTTTTTTTTTTCGGTACGTGGGCCTCTCACTGTTGTGGCCTCTCCCGTTGCGGAGCACAGGCTCCGGACGCGCAGGCTCAGCGTCCATGGCTCATGGGCCCAGCCGCTCCGCGGCATGTGGGATCTTCCCAGACCGGGGCACGAACCCGTGTCCCCTGCATCGGCAGGCGGACTCTCAACCACTGCGCCACCAGGGAAGTCCTGCTATATAATATTTTTATTAGACATTTTATTCTACTAAAGTAGAAACCTGCTACAGTAAAAATGATGGCTTTAGCCAAGATTAAAAGTAGTACTAAAATACAAACTAGTATAGGGCTTACTATAAATCAGTTTTGAAAGGACTAGAGAAAAGCCATATTTTTCACTCACCAATGAAGCACACAGAAATCCGCAGAATTATCTGTGCAGGTTATGAATGGTGTACCTTACCTTTGGGGGTAATCAATTCCCTTTCCTTTAAAATATTTAATGATGACTATGTTTTTAACTTCAAAAAGAATTTAAACTAATGAAGATGCTACATTTTAGTTTTAGGAAGTGATTGAAAATATGTCCACTCTGATCACTAATAGTAAATTTGCATTAAATGAGTATGATAGTTTGGTGCCTGGACTAAAATTGAAAGTCTCATTTAGTGAAAAATAAATGGAATCAACTGAGTGTGATCTTTATATCTTGTAATTAAATGTGTACACTCACTATTTGCCATATCAAAAGCGTGTGGCTGTTTTTCAGCAAGAAACGGCACTACAATTTATCTAAACTAGGGTGTATAACTATTAGAGAAAAAATGGAGGCATGAGTAAAACTTCCAATACTTATGCTGCTTTGCTTAAAGCCATTTATATAAATCAGTATTTAATATGAATGCATTTTCATAATAACTACTAGAAATTAGAAGGAAGAACAAAATGCTCTGTTATAAAATTGGCAAGTGGCACAGCATGTCAGAGCTTGGCTTGTACCAGGTGTCTATAAATAATATCTTATCCTGCCACAGAGGGAGACAATCTATTAAAATCCATGAGTTAGAATCATTTTTCTCAGTTTTTGGTTAGACTAGAGCTTGAACGTGTGAGACTTTTATTTTTATTTGAAATACTACTAGAAACTTTGGACAGATTGGTTTAATATTAAAGACTAAGAACCTAATATTTATTCTTCTCCCCCAAATAAATCACAATTCTTTCAATATGGAAAAATGGTAAGGAAAATAGCGTGAGAAAAGAAAACTGTCACAGAACTGATGGAAAATGTTCTACGTGAGTCATGCTAATTTAAGAACTAAACTGATAAGAATAACCACTTAATAAAATTTCAAGGTATTTTTTCCTTTAAATACCTCACCATACCTGAAATCAAGCACCCATTTTGAATTTTATGATTTAAACTACACAGAAATAGTTAACATAGTTGGAGTTTTGCTAAATGTAATCAAATATTTTCAACCTGAATGAACTTCTCCCTCTTTAAGCATCAACCTAATTTTCTTTTTTCAAAGGGATTTTTTTTAAATAAAGAAAATGTAATAAATGATTACAAGTCGCATCACAATTATGATAACAGAATTTTAGAACTGGCCTTAGGGAAGTTAGAAGGAAAATGACAGAACTAGAGATTGGATCCAAAAGGCTATTAACTCATTATCATCACAGACTGGAAGGAATTTAGGTGGTAATCTGATATATTCCTAGGCCTATAAACCAGGCCACAGCCAGGCCACCTAAAGAGATGGGTGGTGATGTTATTTTGGGGAGAATTCCATCAGAAAGGTTAGTATCTCAAATGTACTTTTACCAAAAATAAATAGTTTGTTATAGCTACTACTGACAGTGTTAAGTATTGAATGGAAAATGACACTTTTAACAACCTTGTTCAAACAGAGCAGGTAATAATATGTGCATCAATGTAATTCAACATAATTAACAACCAGAGTACTTTTAACCATGAGGAATAAAGCCAGTGGTAGAATGAAGGTAAACAGGGAAGCAGAAATCCACCTACGTCAAAATTTATGAAGATACTTTAAATGACAACAAACCTAATTTTCTCAAGCTGAATCCAGTCCACAGTATTGTTCTTGGCATATGACACAATGATGCAAGGGTCTGAATAACTAAAGCGACATGAACCTGAACCTGTAAATAGCAATAACAATAAATTTCAAAGTTAATACAGTGTAATTACATATTATCCTTCCTGATAAATACGCTAGATAATTTTCTAACCACGTAGATAGTTATCTGATCATTTCCCCATTCTTCTAACTATGCTAAAATTTCTTGTAATCTGTTCTGATAAACATTATTTGATAAATAATTTTAAGAGTTGAAAAGAGGTAAAAAAGGTAAATTTCAGGTCTCTTTAGAAATACATGAACTTCTAAATTAAATTTCAATATAAGCGTTCAGTTCTATACCAAGAAATATCTAAATATTATAGAATGATTAATATGGATCTTACAAGTTAATATCAATAATGATTTCATTTAATGGCATGTGAGTCATTCAGCTGTATGAAGAATAAAAATAGCATTCTTCTTCTGTGTGTGTGTTATTTAAATGATGAGGCAGTATGTGAGGAACTAAAATACTGTAAAGTAAATTCAAGTACTAAATGAATGAGAGCTATTAGAGATATGATTGATATTATTCTACTACAGCCCAACATAAAAGCTAGACGTTATGTCCCATTGTGGATATCCGGTCATTGTCTTTCACTATTATTTTCAATACTGGAGATATGACTACCAAAGAAAGTTTTAAAACTCTGATAAGAATTTGTTTTTACATGTTCATTGAATACATACAAGAAAGCACAATTTGACTGTAATATCAAAGATCTTCATAGATTCCGAAACCAGCCATGAAACATAAGCCAGGAGTTTATTGTAACTCAATAGCAGGGTTTTTTATACTATATTAAAAACAAATGAACCAAAATAAAAGAAATAGGACAATTTATTTTTAACTCTCATCCATCTGCTAGAGGAGCCCTGGTTTCAGCAAATGGCATCTGTTGATGGTTTTTACATTTGTAGTACTCAGGAGTTCCAAGCTTTAATCAAACTCATTTATTTTATTTCAGTGGTGTTTAGTACAACACCAGTTAGTGTGCAATTGCCAAAGTTGGCAGTGTGCTAAAAAGGCCAAACAGCCGTTTTCCTAGATTTATTCGCACAGCTAAGATGTAGATGGAAGCGCATGAGAGAAGGCTACTGAAAGGAAAGTTCCACAGCAACCCTGAGCTCAAACAGAAACCTACTTTATGCCATTTTGATCATTGCTAAGTTCCACCTTTCTTAAGCAGCTGCTTAAAATAAATATCAAACTGTGGCGCCGGAAATGGAAACAGCCAGGATTATGTGAGACAAACTTCAACACCAAGAAATATGAGGTCTGGCAGACAATCTGTCTTTTCAAAAGACAGTTCAAACTGGCCTAAAGAATGTAAATGGTATTTATGTGCTTCCTTCGTGTTTTATACACCATAAGTACCTAAAAGCAAATGTATAAGGTGAATCCCAAAAAAGGAAGGGATAGAACAAATGATAACCAAAAAATGTTCCTTACAGAAGCAATTCGGTGGAAATTATTTACAAATTGAAAAAAGAGAAGGAAAGCTGATAAACATGAAAATAAAAATGTGTCTAAATATGACCCTGATGACCAATATGACCCCTTTCCTGTCTATTTTCTTATGTTACCATCTCAGTGTTGCGAGAATAAGTTTACTATGCACCCATAAAACAAAAAAGGTACCTGGCCGGTGACTCACTTTTTCTTAGTCATTAAACTCTTTTGTACCTCAACTATTAATATCTTCTGAACTCATCTCCTCCTCACTATTGTCAATGGACTCTCAGTAGCTCTTGCCAAAACTTTTTAATAATGATTAGCTGGTCTCCCTGTCTTCAGCCTTACATGTCCTCACCCAGCCCCACTCTTGCCAGTGCTCTTCCTACAAGTGAACTGAATTGTTACCTCCCTGCTTATAATCCTTCAACAATTTTTCAGTCCCTTCAGGAGAAAGCAGTACTTCTACCCCAGTGAGATAATGGTGCACAGTTTCTAGAGATCATATGTGTAACCTGGAAAACAGAACTAGCCCAGGGTTCCCATGTGAAAAGATAGCTCAAAAGCCACAGGGACTCCCAACAAAGGAGTGGACAACTAGAAGACCAGGACTGAGGTGTGCGGTACGAACGGACAGCCAGAGGCGAGGTACTGCCCATGCCAAGGGAACTTCCCCTCCTGGAAGAAGCGCCACCCAAGAGAACCAGTCAGCTTTGGATAGTTGCCTCCCTCTGGGAGCACTCCCCATCAAACTACCATCCCAAATGGTGCCAAGCCAGTGAATAAATGATTCTCCATGCCCACTCCTAATACAGCTGTTCCACATAGACTGGGTGAATTTCTTCTTCACATAAGCCCTTCTGAATTGCAGCCCCACTGTCACATAGACTTCTGTCAACAGAATAAGATTTCCCCTTGCCCAGGTTGACAACGGTTGCTTGACTCTGTCTGTGATAAAGGGAGCAAAGAGTTAATTTACGTCCACGTGCCCACATGCCTAACGCCACCCCCAACTCCCTGCCCCCAGATCCGGTGGTGCAGAGCTATCACATACCTCAAAGCACCTCTGATGCAGTGACGAGACAATAATGAGCAGGTGCCACCTACAACAGGTACTTCTTTCTTTCCCCTCTTAAATCGAAGATGTTTAATTGCCAAAGCTGATATTTAACACCAGAAAGGAAAGACAAACCCAAGTGAAAAATGCAAAATATCCTCTCACTTGCAGATCCATTTTCTCTCTTTCAGGTCACTTCCAATGTAATTGTAGTCCTTCACTCTAAAGTAGTAACTTTGCAAGGATTTAAACAATTGCTGAAGGAGGGAAGATACTTTAGAACCATGGTTATAAAAGTATGGCCTGAGAATCATGATGAACTTAAAGAGGTCTAAAAATTCAAACTCTTTCTTTGGTTCTTACCGACAAATGAGGAAATTCCATATATTTCCATTTTGACCCACATCAAGGATACAAGTAGCCTACAAAGTGATTAAGGGTTCCTAAAGTTTCATACTCATAGATAAAACTGATGAACTTCTAGAACTTACTGAGGACCCCCATCTAACAGTCTAGGATATCTGGCTCCAGTGTAGAGCTACAAACACCAGGATTACTGCAATATCCCCAGTTTGGGGGAGGACAGGATATTTTGTGTTAAAGGTACCTCATGAATGTTGTTTCCAGTTGGTCTTGGTTGTCAATTCTTGATTTTAAATTGACAAATAAATTGATAAATGATAAAGATAAACCTACATGAATTTACTGTAACTGTCATTTACATTATTATTGATTATTTAGTCAACCCCACAGTACATAATGATGGATACTTTTTTCAGCAGCATTTCTGGCCTATTATTGTCTTACAGTTTGTCCTATGGCTTAAGACATATATGCACTGCAATATAACTACAAGCCATCTCTACTCTTCTGCGAAAGGAGATATCTACATAATGCCTTGAAACTACCTTGCAACAAAACCACCTTTCATTGATGATGTCCTGAATCTGTGCTATTGAATTTGTGCCTATGAATTTATGCTATTTTAATAACTTGCTCTACATTATCAAATTATGTATAAAAATACTGGGTTATTTTTTAAATTTTTGGAATTTTAACATACAATCCTATGTCTAAGTTCCTTTTTATTAGGTTAACAATGCACCATGTATAGTTAAGAAAAACAGAGACCCAGACAGTAATGCCCTCATCTTTTCAACCACTGCACCAGTGTTTTCTGCCTTCCTCCTGTTATACTGGATGAAGTGTTTCTGTTCTTACCAATGGTGAACCTTCTCATGTGGTCTAGATCCCATCTTCTCTTGTTCTTTAAGATTTCCCCTCTTTCTCTTGTATCACCAATTTCTGCCAATGAGTTTCCTGGATCATTCCTATTGTCATACAAACATCATAGAAACATACAAAGCATCTCCCATCTTAAAAAAGTTTTTTTTGATGTCACACCCCTAACTTCTGTTCCTTCCAATCCTATTTTTGTTTCCCTTTATAGCAAGACTTCTCAGAAGGGCTGTCCAGTGATTGCCTCCACTTTGTCACATCCTCCGATTCCCTTTCCCTTCCACCCCGAAACTGCTCTTGGTTAGGTGTCTGGGGAGTCCGTGTTGCCAAATAAACAGATCATTTCCCCATATTCAGGTTACTTGACTTCTCAGCAGGATTTGTCACCGTGCATCCCTCCTTTTTTCTTGGATACTTTCTTCTACCACCTTCTTGATTTTTCTCCTGCTTCACTGACTGCCGCCTCTCAGTCTCTTTTGTTGCCCTTTTCCTTCTTGATCTCAAATTGTTTTGGTAGCTTTCTCTTCTCTTATCTACATTGCCTCCTTTTACTTTGAAGCTTTAAATAATATCTATAACAGATAATACCCAGAATTATATTTTCCATGAGATCCACACTTATAGATCCAACTGCTACTCACCATCTCTAATGGACAACTCAGACTCTTTTAAGTCAAAATTAGAATTATTGGTTTTCCACCCCCCAAATATCTAGGATACCCTTTTCATTTCAAATGACACCACCCCAGATGCTCAAACAAAGCACTAGGTGTCATCTTTGGTTCCTCCCTTTGCTTCACTGCCCACTTCCAACCCATCAGCCTGGGAGTTCTGACTCCAAAATATTGTTCAGCTTCTATTCCTCTCTACTGCTACCACCTTAGTCAAGTCAGGGTCATGTCTTGGTGGTTTTCTTACTCCCTTTTTTATCCTCCTATAATCCATTCTCCACACAGCAGTAAGAGGTCTTTCAAAAACAGAGGAATCTTTTAAACTGTTTTAGCGATCATGTCATTCATTCGTGGCTTAACATCCTCTCAAGGCTTCTCAGCCCACTAGGAATAAAAGGTTGAGCTCCCTCCATGACGCAGAGCTTCCCTTGTACCACTCTTCTCGTTTACTGTGTTCCAGACACTGTGGACTTTCTTTCTTCTCCCTGAACACTCCATCTCAGGGCTTCCATGCCCCTTCTCTCTGCCTACAACTACACTGATTATGTCAATTTCCTCATACTCTATTCTCTCCTCATTCCATTCATATCTTTCCCCACAGACCACCCCTTGGCTGGGTCCATCTTCTCTCTTGGGGTTCTGTGCAAACATCACCTCCTCAAAGAAGCCTTCCCTGCGCATTCAATGTAAACACCTCCATGCCCCAGGGTCCAATCATCCTCCATCTTATCACTCCATTTTAAGTTATTCATAGTACTTACCACTGTCTAAATTTACCTGTTTATTTACTTGTTCACTTGATCATTGTTCATCTCCTGTTAGAATGCAAGCTCCACTGAAGGAGGAACATGTCTGTCTTGTTTACTACTTGTGTCCTTGGTACCCAGAATAGTGCGTGGTGCACAACGGAAGCTCAATAAACTCTGGCTGGATCATAAATAAGTTTGCTGTAATTTCTCCATTTCTTTGTTTTTGCTGTGTTATATTTATACTAGAAAGGGGAACTATAACCGTAGATCGATGGGACTTAAGGACTTTTGATTTGCCTGAGTTGGGTCAAAGTGAAAAGGCATCTGAGAGCCATGCTGTAGAATATCTGGGCTGTATGTATCCTTAGCACAGATTAACTTTGGTACTGTTATATAGTCAACAGGGCAATAATTCCCCCATATTAATTAGAAACTGCCCTTAGATGACTTAGATGGTTACATAATCCAGTCTGCTTTTAGAATAAAAATATCAGAGACAGATTACATGAGTAATTATGGTACATTTTTATCAGCCAGATAAAGTAATGTGAGGAATAATGATAGCCAGATGAATTATTTTACTTATTAGTAAAGTCATAATGGCCCAGCATAATTAAAAATAAGCAATTTGCAAAGTCATACAAAGTACTCAAAAGCCACATAGAATACCATCCCCAAGGCACATGTTCTGACCTCTCCATCAGGAATCATTTTCTACTGCATTAAAAAAAAAAAGAAAGTTTCTCGAATGTAATGTCTTCTTTTTTTGCGGTACGCGGGCCTTTCACTGTTGTGGCCTCTCCCGTTGCGGAGCACAGGATCCAGATGCGCAGGCTCAGCGGCCATGGCTCACGGGCCTAGCCGCTCCGCGGCGTGTGGGATCTTCCTGGACCGGGACACGAACCCGTGTCCCCTGCATCAGCAGGCGGACTCTCAACCACTGCGCCACCAGGGAAGCCCGAATGTAATGTCTTCTTAATAGTAAGACATTATCTAGTCCTTTCAAGTTGATTTATTTTGTGTCTGTTTGAATATTTAACTAGATTAGAACACTGTTCTAAGGGAGAAAACCCACTTTGATGTCTAGGAAGAAACCTAATAAAATTGTAACCTTATAGAAAAATGTTACTCTAAATTGTAATGTTATAAAATCTTTGATGATAGGTACATCTTATCGTCATATAAACTTATCATCACATAGCCTTAAATAGATCTTATTTAATCTTTCTCATCTAAAGGAATTCTATATGATAATAAATTCAATGCTTGTTAGTATTACTGATAATTCTATATAATTTTTTAAACTTCAGTTTTTAGAGTAAAATTCCCTCTGATATAAGTTATCTTCCAGAGAGAAAGTATGTGTAGGGCTTAGGAGAGTGAATGGTGGGGGCAGGCTGCCAGGTTTGCAATCTGGGCTCTGACACTTTTTAGCTGTATGACCTTGGACAAGTCGCTTATCTTTCCTGTGTCTAGTTTCTACATTTGTTAAATGTGAATAATAATAGCAATCACTTCACAGAACTGTTGTGAAGATTAAGGCGTTAACGCATTAAAAGTGCCTAGAAAACAAATCTTGGTCCACGTTAAGAGATTTCAGGGGCTTCCCTGGTGGCACAGTGGTTGAGAGTCTGCCTGCCAATGCAGGGGACATGGGTTCGAGCCCTGGTCTGGGAAGATCCCACATACAGTGGAGCAACTAGGCCTGTGAGCCACAACTACTGAGCCTGCGCATCTGGAGCTTGTGCTCCACAACGAGAGGCCGTGATAGTGAGAGGCCCGCGCACTGCAATGAGGAGTGGCCCCCAGTTGCCGCAACTAGAGAAAGCCCTCGCACAGAAACGAAGACCCAACACAGCCATAAATAAATAAATAAAATTTTTTTAAAAAAGGCAAAATTCCTTTAAAAAAAAAAAAGATTTCAGGTATGATTATTTTTGTTTCATTTCATAAATTCATTTACCCCAGAAAAAGGAGCAAATATTTGTTTATGGGCTAAATATTAAGTTGAATTACTGCTTAACAAAGAACTTATGGCACATTTTTCCCCCCATCGATTCTTTGGTTTGGGGCTATTTTCCAGCTCTTTAATGGAAACGCTGTAAGTTCAACCTGGAGATGAAAACTGAGACCCAAGTGAGTAATCTACCTGTTTGTTAGCATCACTGTAAATGTGTTAGAGGGGAAGAAAGTTGTCTACTTGATAAGAAAAAGAAGGCCCTTTGGGATCAGTATAATGAAATATACTTTATAAGGTCTTTACAATTGCTAGAGTGGAAATTTGATTTTGCAGTTCCTAGCATCCAAAGAAAATAGAAAATCTGATCTAAGTTTTAGTAGTATCCACAAAGAAAAAAAAATTCTAGTAACTCAAGAGAGCAATTAAGGTTTCTATGAGCAGAGAGGTACTACTCTGTGCATGTCCACTTTATAGGTAAGGGCATGGAGGCAAAGAGAGGTTAAGCGATTTACTCTAGACCCAAATGGGATTCAGAATTGGGTAGACCAGAACCCATGCCTTCAACTACTTCACTATACTCCTTCTGGTGCATAAAGCACACTTTAAAAAAACCAGACAAACAGTGCTTCATTTTCACATGGTCAGAACATGTTGGGACAGGCTCTTGTGCTTCTGCTTCTACTCAGGCTCCTGACTTGAGCCAGATGGTCCTTTTTTGGTAAAACCTAAAGGACTGAACCACCTCTAGCCTCAATATCAGGTTTACTCGGGCATCACTTTCTCTGCAGGTTCCCTGCCCATTCCCCTCCTTTCCCTACCCCCGTGGCCAGTCACCCAAATCTGCGCACCCTCCTCCTGCAAATTTATTGAATCTATGCCTTTATTTTACCTTCACCACCACCTCCTGAGACCATCTCTCACCCAGATCAGTGTGATAACCTCCTATCTGGGCACTCAGAACAAACACAAAAGGTATTGTAAAGAACATTTTTTTGTCATTTGCTTTAAAAATCTATAGAAAGGCATTTAAAATAGATTTTAAAGAATAGTTGTATTCCAAAGAAGTAAATCCTAACACCTCCCAACTCAGAAAATTTTAATTATGTGGAAAGCATTAACCTGATATAATATTACAATCAGGATTAAATTTAAGATAACACTATAATCCACATTTGTATCCTAAATAACGCATTCCATAGTATCTTGTAAATCTGTTTCTGAAATAATCATTTTACTATAAGGAAACAATTAATATTTACAAATGTAAAACAGTGCCTAGTACTTCTTATTTAAAAACAAAGAAATAAGAAGAATGGTAAAGCTTATTTCTAAAAGGTTGCTTCCTTTCACTGTTAGAGAGACTCATCACTATGATTCTAAGAAATATTTTTTTGTAATCTCGGTTTGATCTTTGAACCACTTATTCAATTTAAAATTGCAACTAAAATTGGTATCAACTTTTACCCCCCCGGGTTCTATTTAAATAGTATCATTCCTCGTATAATTTAGAAAACAATAGATAAGTAACTTTCCACTTTTTTTATAGGGAGTCAGGCCAAGATGATCAATCTAACAGTCAGTCAA
The DNA here is from genome assembly GCF_951394435.1 of Stenella coeruleoalba. Lineage (NCBI taxonomy): Eukaryota > Metazoa > Chordata > Mammalia > Artiodactyla > Delphinidae > Stenella > Stenella coeruleoalba. The sequence goes on along the minus strand of NC_137155.1, from coordinate 19,270,057 downwards.
TCAATCAATGAGTCAACCAATTATTAAAAATATTTCTTATTTCTGAGGTACTCAGAAGGCTAGTTATTTTCTCGTGATTCAGTCCCACTTCCCTTGACTTTGGCTGTCATTCAGGAAAAACTAGGAAATGTATACACTTTGAATAGCCTTTCCCACTTAAGAAGTAAAATATCATTTAGAACTGACATTTACATAAGCTGTGTGGTGATCCGTTAGCAGTCCACATGCCTCTTATGTTGGCCGTTCCCTCTGCTGGGCTACCTCTCCGACACAATTCAAGCCTTTGATCAATGGTTACATCCTCAGTGGCTGCCCCCTGGCTGCCTCCAACAAAATGCTACTCCTCATTTGATGACCCCTGATTAATTTTCTTCATTGCATTCATTATTCCCTGACATTCATTTGTTTGATATTCATCAGCATGTCAGCCCTATCAGGGCAAAGATTTCGTTTTGTGAATCCTGTCTCCCCAGTGCCTTGAGAGCTACTTCACACAGAATAGGAGCTCAGTGAATAGTTGTTGAATGAACGAATGAATGAATGAATGAATGCAATTTAGGAAGCACTTTAAACTCTACGAAGAAAGTCTTTTGGAAATGCAATGATACCATTATTATTATTGTTGTTGTTACTGGCTCTTTTGTAGCATTTCTTTTCAGCAGGATAAGGAGATGGAGGTGATTTATAGCCTCTGTCCACCAGCACAGAGACTGTCACTCTTCTGGGAAAGCTAGAGGGGCAGCACATTTGTTCTCCGATGCTGAGAATTGTTAGGGCAACAACACTGCATGGTTTGGCTGATGCTGCTTTTCTGTTCCTCTACTTAATATCTTTCTCTGATAGCAAAACAGGCTACAAGTATAAATTAGCTACAAATGGATGAATAAATGTATCAAAGGCAACTACTGTGATATTTCTTGTGGGGCCCCCCTGAACTAAAACAGACAACATCATAACCATATTTTCAGACAAAATGTATTCCTGGTTAACTCATAGTTCACTCTTGTCACCCAGTTCTAGGATTTAGGACTACAGTGGGAAGACATTTAAGAGATCATGAAGATGTACACTCTCACTTTACAAACTAGTTGTCAGGGGTTCACACAGCCTCCACCACTTCCCCAAAGTTACACGACAAGGCCAGTTGGCAGAGAAAGGACGATATGGCCCGACTCCCAATCCAGTGTTCTTTTCCCTTCCCCATTTATATCAACAACAAAAGTTGTTTATCAACAAAAATGAGTCACAGAGACATGGAAATATTCTCAATGAAAAAATACATGGCTTAAAATATCTACATTGAAAAAATTTTTTTCTTATTTTGCATTAATGACTATTATTTACAGGGAATCAGAATACTAGGTGGAGCAGTGTAATGGAAATCTCCATGATTCCTATGTATGACTACTGAGATAGGCAAAAGTAATAGAATATTAAATAAAGGGAAGGTGATAGGATGTGATTGGTATTTGGAAGGGAAGTTGAGGCTTTCCCATGAAAGAAGTGTGAAAATGACAATAAGTTTATTATAAGAATGCAAACACATCTTTATCAGTATAACGTCTATAAATATAATGCTCAATTCTAACATGTTAGTGTAGACAGTGGACAGGGCAGACAGAAGTGGATTTACCATGAAGCTCATGGAGCTTAAGCTTCAGGGCTCTGCACTTGGATGAGCACCTTCCAAGGCCCTGGGAGGAACTCTAGCCATGTGTTCACATGACCATGTTTTATAACATTTGCAACCAATTGAGACTGCTGCCTCCTTTCTTGACTACTGCCTTACCATGTTACCTTCATGCCAGGTGGTGTTGGAGTGGCCATGGCAGCTTTTGGGATCCATTTAAGGGGAAGTTGAGTTGGAGATATGTTATGTGTGTGTGATACAGTTACATAGTTATGCAGGTCACTTCTATTCCATAGTGCAGTCATCCTCAGCGTAGAAAGAGCTTCTAGGAACATGCCTACCACCCACTGTGATGAAGTACCTATGTCATCGTGACTCAAGAACAGTGGTAATAAACTGTTCAGTGAGTGACATCAATTCAGAGTTGCTAAGATTGGTCACTGTGCAAGAGAAGTCAAAATGCCCTGCAGTCTTGTAGTTCATGCATGAAAGAAATTAAGACAGAGATTTTTACAATTTGCTAATGATCCTAAAGACGTACATGATATATCAGTAAGGAATTGTGAAGGTAAGATGTTAAATAAATGAAAAAAAAAAACCTCTGATCCACCAAGCTAGAGGCAGAATTATTTTTCTAGTCGCTAAATAAAAATATTATAGAATTGTCATATGCAGAGGCAGTTTAAGAATATGCACCCAAAAGTTGTAAGAAAAGAGTATTTCAGGTAGTTAACAAAGACGTTATGTTATATTTTTGGATTTTGTGATGCTTGTGGTATTGTCAACTTCTAAAGATTTGTAATTTGTTGTGATTTCTTTTCTCACTCTAAATAAATATTCACATTTGTACCTAATTTTGAATGTGTAATTTTGTATTCTTTTCCTTAAAGACAACCTAGCCCTCACCCAAATTGTGTAAGGTTCAAACATGGACCCACAAAACCTAGACCCACCCCTGTACAGAGCATGCCCTGAAGCGTGTTCCTGCACATTTCACCAATGTCTTAACTCACACGGGAGCACCAAGGTCTAGATTACATGGTTCACTTTCCACTTTGCTTAACATGGCACATTCCAGTGACAAATGTATTGTAATGCAGGACAACAATAAAAAGAGAATGAGAAGATATGGTTCTTGAAACTATTTTCCTTCTCTATTACTTCAGGCAGATCTGGCTCAATTAAAATATTCTTAAAAGGAAACTATCACATTACAACTAGATTAGGATGGATGAAATGACTTGTAAGTAATTGTTTGCTTACATAAGAAACATGCCATTCATTTTTGGACTGTGTTGGAGACCACCTGAGTGAACCTCAGGAGCTCAACAAAAGCCAGTGAGAACCTGTACCTTCCAGGATTTACTAAGTGGAGTGTTTCTGTGCAGTGCTGGCTGAGAGGCTCTTAAAGGGCTGTTAGGGTTTATAATGCCAAGAATACACAAGCACGTGAACAAGTACCAATTATGTGCTAATCAATGAAGCCCATATTAAGCACACTGAAAACCTGTTCATTGTGCAGTAGCCCATTAACCATAATGTACATGTCTGGAGGAGATGCTAGGGAACTTCCTAGAGACAGCAAATTCCCAAAATTCACAAATAAACTTCTTCCTTTCTTCTCATCTCTCTTGGGTGGTTGCCATAAAAATAAACAACTTAAAAAATAGCTTGATTTAGTATAAAATCAAGACTACTTAAAAAATAGATATATTAGTCATTTATTCTATTAAGAATTCAAGAGTTACTCCCTTTCTCAAAATAACAGTCATACAAGTCCATAATCCCTTAAGGTAAGATAAACTTCAGGATCCAAATTACTTACTTATTTACTTAATTTACAGATTTCAGAAAGGTAACATGGTAAATATACCATATGTTATGCAACATCCCCAGCAAGGTCTGAGGCAATACCCTATAATGAAACATATTAATATTTCTACAGTGAAATACATGAAGATTCACGTAAGTAGTATAAATAAAGATTATAAATAGCCTTAAATCATTTCAAGTCAGGTTTGGCTGCCAAATGAATTCAGGTCATGGGAGGCTTTGCCATTGCATAACTATTAAAAAAAAAGGTTTGTGGTTTTTCCGAGAGTTTTTGTATTGTAATATGGAATTACAGATTAGGAATTGTGAGCCTGTGTCTCCAGTAGCCCTCTCTATTTCTTTATTTCTTTTTACTTTTATAGTAAAAGGATAAATCAATTGGTTTTAGTCTCCCAAGCCCAGGGTAGTTTTATTCTTATTTGGTTATGCCCTTCTTCACAAAGCCCCAGACTTTTCAAAGTAAATCAGAACAGAAACAATAGAAGGAGCTACTGCCTCTTGGGGGTTCGGTAGTGGTTGCCGGGAGCAGGCTCTTTCCTCAAAGCTCTGCCTGAAAAACAAGCTGCCTTTTTAAATGTGGCACAGGGCCACAGAAGGAGAGAAGTGATCTCGCAGAATTTATAGATGGGGAAAAGCACTGCCAGGAATCATGCCTCTAGATAGTGGAGCGGGACCCATAAATACTGAAGGCTCGAGGAGTGTCTGGACAGAGCCCTGCTGAGGATTCTTGCAACCCAAGCGCTGCTGCTGCCATTCCTCAAAACGCAGACCTCAGAGACAAGCAGGGTGCCCAGAGCTGCATGGAAACAACAGCATTTGATATAGAAAGATCATAAAGTGATGAAATCGATGTAATCAGGCTACTTAGAACTCCCTGCTAGGACTGGAGCAAATCTTAGCAGATTCAACCCATCCTTTCATCTTTTCAAGGTAGATAAATGGAGGACAGGGCCATTAACTAGAGGTTGTAGTGAATGGAAAGAGAGAAAGAGATGAATGGGGAACTTTTAGAGAAGCTTTTAAAAGCCAGACACTGTCACTCCCAGGGGATGTTACATGTTACTGTAGGCTAAGGCATTCAAAAAAGGGACTTGCCTCATTCTATATAGTGAAAAATGTGATGAGCAACATGAAGATATTGGTATAATAAGCAGTTCTGGCAATTATCTATATTTTTTTCCCCCAGAGATTTTTAAGGACAGTACTACTCACTACGGAGAAAAGGCTCATTGTATCCACAAGCACTGAGAAACACAGTAAAAGCTTATTTGCCACCGGGCAATTCTTCTTCTAAGTAATTCTGCCACAAGCAAGTCATGGACCATTATTATACAGATGATCAATATTTTGATAGTTGCACAAACTTCTGCTCAAATATTTCACTGGAGGCAGCTGTGCATGTTTATTTTCCAGTAACAACAATGATGTAGAACAATGATTATACTATACTTAGGTTTTTATTTCCTTCATTACCAAGTCTTCCAGAAAAATCCTAAGGGCGTTAGCTCTCCCAGCCCATGGCATCAAAACAACCTACCATAAGTAGAGCAAAATCTTTGTAATACGGCCAGTCTAGAAGAAGTACTACCTAATGCACGGGACCTAAATTGTGACTGACGGTTTTAAGCAGATAATGCTGTAATTTCCAGGAAAACCAGTTTTATATATTTCTTAGTTTTCATGTTTGTTTTATTCCTCTCCTAGTAGAAGAACCTAAACTTTTATGTACCTGTTCATACTATTTTGCAATGTGGCACATCTGTATAAATCTGTTTCATTAGCTTATACATTTTGTAAAAACTGTAAGCAAGTTTGTCCTTCAGCAGTGAGTTAGCTTCTTGCCTGGTTTGCCCTTTGAAGCCAGTTGTTTTGGTTACTTATTACCTTCATGGACCTCAGGTATCCACAGAGTACTTGGATACTGTTCTTGGCTGAGCACCAGTCTCCCTGGCTCCTCTGAGGCATTCTAGTAGCTGCTGTCCCCACATCTAACCCTGCCCACACATCCTGCCATGCAGCACTGCTTCAGGCTCTCATAAAATACAGGCTCAATTCGCCTGGCCTGGGCCTGCACAGAGACAGCAGCTCATGCCTTGATGAAGTTCAGAGACTGTAGCCAAAGGGGAAGCAGTCTGATTTGTGGGTAAGAGGCAGGGAAGGAAAAAATGGTTACTGTATCGGATAATGCTTTGTGGCAGCCCAGGCGGGACGCATCCTGGGGCTTCTCAGTCCCAAATGACAGGGATGGGAATTGTGACTGAAAGGAGCCCACAGATATTACTTTAATTAAGAATAGTTCCATTCCACACAAGAGGAAATTCTCAAATTACTCTTGGATCTGTCAAGAGCAAGTGAATTCAATTTTGGTAAAATATGATGACCGAAGTTGAGATAAATCATTATTTTATTAATAGAAATTGTCGGTTTAGAGAAATCAACATGTCCAAAATCTTCGGCTGCCCCAAAAGATCAATTAAGCAATTATTTGAATATGAAAATCCAGAATTTATGTCTATAAATCTGTTTTGCCCACCAAAAAAATACCTTTGGGGGGAATTAAGCATATTTTTAAATGAAGAAACATATTTCAAGGATAGTGTTGCAAAAAGGACCATTATATGAAAGTAAAATTTCCATTTTAAGCATCTACTAAAAACTGATATTAAGGATTAAGAGAGGTCAAATAAAGTAACAGTAAAAGAAATCCTAACAAATATTCTATATTTATGCTATACACAGGCTAAAAACACGCTACCTTGAATGAAACTCAAAAAACCTCTCTCATAAAATATAGAAAAAGAGCCAGGTTTTAAAAGCAACTCTTCTTCCCCTTATGCTTTATATTTATTTTTAAAATGAGGCTACTAGTAATAATTTTTGTTTTGACTGACTTTATTAGTAAACAGGCTATTAGATCTGCAAGCCTTTCCTTCTGAATAAATGTGACAGTATGTGATTTATTGTACTTAATATTTTGCTCCTTAGTCACTTCCTTGGCTGAAATTCCCAAACCTCATTAGGTGACTTCTTTCGGTTTACGGCAGACGGACAATGACCACAGGATATAAAATGAACAGCTGTCCTCCTCCCCTTTGTACCTTTCTCCCTTTCATTCCTATTCCCCATTCCCTCACTTCCAAAATATTTGTATTTTTTCCTTTTTCCTGCCACTACTATAAGAGAGAAAGGGACAAATTCCCTCCTGGTTTATGGAACGCCATGCCATTTCCAACCAATTTCAGGTGCCCAGCCCTTTGCAAGTTCCCTCCCAAGTCCACAACATAGAGGTTTCATCAGATCTTATGTTGAGAAAAACACAAGGAAGACAAATGCAAAATGTGTCAGGCTTTGCCAGGTTCCCTGCTGAGCAGCCCTCCTTCCCTGGGGTGGAGGCCATAAACCAAGCCCTGGTGCTCAGGCCTGGCTCATTTTCTAGGAGGATTGATCCCCACCTTTGGCAGCAGGTGCTAAATAACATCCCTCTCCACCCCCAGCAATCTGGAGACTCAGCATTACCACCCTTGTTGCAGTTCGGGCTTTGACCTTGGTCTCAAGGTCTTAGAATGGCCACTGCCTTATCTCCCTGAAGGGAGCCATCGCTCTAACCTTCCTTGTGATGCTGAGTCTCTGGGGCAGTACCACACCTGCTCTTGTCAGTCTCCCTCCCGAATGATAAAGTCCTGCCTTTGGATCTCCCTCTTTCCTGGACTTTCCAACAGGCTTCCCTCTCACCCTCCTCTGTGGTCTGCACCCCTCCGTTTCTTCTCCCACATGGACTTCCCCTCCCCCACCTATTTGATAATAAACTTCTGGAAGGCTGGGCAGTTTCTTAGATTTTGCTTTCCCTACAGTGGATGTATTCACATCCTAAAGATCTGTGATAAAAGAATCCTTGATCAAGAGTCCTTGAATGATAAGAAAGTGAAAACTGCTGGCTCAGACCAGGTTTTAATATTACCCATGGATTTCATTCAGCACGCCCCCTTGCCTCAGCAGTCAAGAAGGGTCTAGTATTGAGCACCAACATGGAACCTCACTAAATCTCTTTCCTAACCTAAGAATAGAATTCAATTCAGTTCATATTTATTTAGTTCTAGTCGTGAGTAAAATTCTGCCCTAAATACAAAGAGGGATCCTTGTACCCTCCTTAGTCCTCACGGAACATTTAAGCTATAAAGGATGAAAGTGGATGTGCATAAATGGCCAGAGTATATAAATCAATGCAGAGTGAAGTAGGCATCACAAAGTAAATACAGAGGAAGTAGGGGTTCAGATATAGGAGGATGTGGCAATGAGATGAGTTTTCATGGAGGAAAGACCATTTAATCTATATCAATGATCAATTGCTTCTCATCCTATTGTTCACTGTTTTATCCCTTCTACTAGAACAGCCTTCAATAAATATTAGTGAAACATAGTTATGAATGAATTATTAATATTTATTTTTAAGCCTCATCAAGATGAGTGACAATGAAATAAATATTTCAAAAGAGAAAGGGTACAGTATCTTTCAAACTGTATTTTAATTCACGTAAAGACAACTCTTTAGTTATCAGTTTCAATAATGCAAAGACATAATTAATCTCAACAGTCTTTGCCAGAACCTTATACTTAGTAGCATCTTACAATATTTCAGAATATTCCCCTTTATTACGTAAGATAGGACTTAAGAACTTGGGGTGAGGTGGATTTGAAAAATATATAAAGTTCATATAAAGTGGTCTTTTAAATATACATTCCCTAAAAAGGTCAACTGCAGGATGAAGAAGAAGGATAACCTGAATTAAAATCAGTTCCAAACTTTAATTATTAAATAGATAACCCAGAAGTGTTCCATATATAAATATTTCAATTTTTGTGTTAATATAGATTCCTGAAGATCTAAAAATCAAGTAATAAACAAATCTTATTTTAATATCTTTTATATCCAAGAATCTTAAACTCAAATAAAACATGTATTTAACCTTAAAAAAGCACATGTGTTAAGCTAATTTTACCATTAAAATTTTCTAAACTTCTGTTTTTATTTATGTATGTTTTGAGCTCAAGTCACCAGAGATTTTTTTAGCCTCATACTCAGAGATTCCCGTGTTTTCAAAAGAGTTTTTCATGACTTCATAATAAATTCCCCAAGGTCTTACTTACTTACCAAGGAAAGTGACTCTTAAAAAAAAAGGAGAGTCTGATTTAGAAATATATCTCAGGATATTCACAACAATTCCTACCAAGATATAAGAGGGCTCAATTTCTCCTCCTTCTGAATTAGCTGTTCCAAGAGTTGAGGGACAGTTTCTCTACTGAATCAAGTTCTAAGTAATTAAGATGTTTGTGAATCAGGCTTGAGGGAAAAACTTCCCTCATGCTAAATGCAATATAATACCTCTTATAAGTGGCATTTATTCATTACATCTATTTGAGAAAGATCTCTTTTCTTTTACAAAGCAATCTTCCAATTCAGCAATGAATACCTCTAACTTTGTAATTTTCTGGTTTTTATTTTTCAAAATACAAAATGAGTAGCTCTCATTTATCTCAGAGACTCGGTAGCATGTACAGCACAAAGGAGAATAATTCAGGCCTAAGAACATTTTCATATCTTAATCTGTAAATATAAAACATTTATGATATAATGCCTTTCCTCTGCTTGAGGTGATTAAAAACAAACAAAAAAGCAGTGAAAAAAAAACAAATAAACAAAACTACACAGGACTTCCCTAGCGGTCCAGTGGTTAAGACTTCACGCTTCCAATGCAGAGGGCCCGGGTTCGATTCCTGGTCAGGGAACTAAGATCCCACATACCGCAACTAAGGGTGTGCACCACAACTACTGAGCCTGCGCACTCTAGAGCCTGTGCGCCACAACTAGAGAAGCCCATGTACCTCAATGAAGACCCAGTGCAGCCAAAATAAATAAATAAAAAACACACACAAAACCCAAAATCTTTAGGATATTTATAAGTAAAACCAAAGAAAAAAGATACTAACTCTATAAATTATGAACAAATAAAAGATTCTAGCTAGTTCAATAATAGCAAACTGATAAACACATGGATATGTATTTTCATCTACTGGCTTCACTAAAAGCATAGTTTATTGGTGATTTTCTGTTTCCTTCTGGGTCACCTTTTCCATTGACTGAGGTCCTCAGATCACCTCCCCCAAATTTCTTGGCGTGAAATGTCTGCATCATACCAATTTAGCACTTGGCTACATAATATTACAGATGTCTCTGTAATAGTTACTTGTCATTCAGGCAAGAAATATTTATGAGCATCTACTAATTTTGAGTCCCTAGGCTAGGGGCTGAGAATAGCATGATGGACAAGACAGATTTACCTCCTATAGCAAACCGTTCTTCATAATGTATGTTTTTAAATGCTTTACTTTCAATCCCCATTTAGCCAATGGATTCTATTAATCTGAAAAAAAGAGCTGGGCTAAACTGAACAAGCATATTACTTGGCAATTTCTTGTTGAGTGAATCAATGCAGATTTACATTAAGGAAGGGACAAATCCATTCTTAACACAACTGATCTTTCTTAAGGAAGATCACACACACATTAAGAATTAATTTCATTATATTTCTTTATTGCTCAAGAGAGAAAGAGGTCCTTTTTCCGACCTCTATTTCCTTCTTAAAACTCCCAGCTGATGCAGATTAGCTCTTCAGATGGACACAAATGTTGTGACATTTCTCACAGCCACCCCAGGCGGTCCTCCTGCTCTAGGAGAGCACTCACGTTCCCATTTTAAGCCTTGCTTATGTCACTCTACCTCCTTAACTGGAAAAACTTTGTCCTTTCCACTGACTCATGCTGTTGACTTTCAGGGATTCTCCTCTCTAAGAAGCCTTCCTGTATTGCTCTACTCTGCAGGACCTAACACCACGGGGACGTGTACACATGTCCATCTATGTTTATAACAGTCTGGCAATTCTCTAGACGTTTCATGCTCCATATGCATCCAGAGGCTTCTACCACACACTAAACACTGTGAAAATGTTGTTTTCTCACTTTTTTGTCTTTCCATAGTTAACGTTGGCTCATAAAAGCCTAACCAGACAACAAATAGTCAGTGAAATTTTGTTAGGTGCATAATGGATCCAAAGCACTACCAGCACTTCCCTTGGACCGAGGACCCTGCCTGGGAAAACAGAGTTTGGAGGCATCTGTAAAATAGTGGTTTACAAGGGCATCTTCTCAAACTTTTCTTCCTGTCCCAGAGGAAATCTAAAGGAAATGGGTAAATGCCCCTAAGCTTACAACCATAAATTCTACAACTTGAATCTAATGAATCAAGTGAGGATTGTAGCAGATCGATGCCTCAGCACAGAAATGGATATGAAATCTTTCACTGGAATGGAAAAATGAAAAGTTGTTCTAAGAATATTTTAGGACATCTTTCAAGATGATTTAGCTGTTGATAACCTGGTACATTTCAACTTGCAGAACTGTGTTTTCAGGATGCTTTAACTTTAAAATTCATTGGGTTAAGATAGTCTGTATATTTATGTGTGTGTGTGTGTGTGTGTGTGTGTGTGTATTTAGAAAGAGTTGGGATAGCATTGGTGCTAAACATTGGCATGATAGAGTTTATTTGAGACACTCCTTAGTAATTCAAGACATTTCTATATGGACTATCTTGGATAACACTTGTGATGAAATTAAAATGTTTATAAGAGCAATATAAAAATATCAAGACAATAATTTATTCAATTGTGGTTATATAGCCATAATTATGAACATACTTATCATTGAGGCCATAAATAATGACAGAATCCCCTAGAAAATGGTCTATATTACATCTGAATCATCATGATATACAATGAACATTTAACATCCCAGAGGACCCCTTAAGGAGTGACTCTAAATCTGACCATATTTAACCACACTATTTGAATAGATTTGGAAAGTTCCACAAGACACAAATAAATATAAATGTTGAACTGTCTATACACAGTGGGTTTTTTTATAACACACTTAATATAATGTTTGAAGAGAATATGAATTCAGTGGCTACTTGGCTGCGATTGCTACTTTGGGTATTGTGGGGCTTGTGAAGCTCAGGATGAATATACACAATTATGACGTTTCTGGAATTTGTGTATGTGCCCCAGTCTAGTCCTCACACCACACATACAAACAGAAGAATACTACTCCAAGCATTCATCATGAGATACACAGAACCATTTCTGGAAAGTTCTGCCCGCTATGCCTATTTACCATACAACACCATACAGCTCATGGTTTGCCACTACATTGTTTCTCAGCCACTTTAATACTTCTTAGTTCCCAAGAATTTTTATTCTCAAAACGCAGTAAGCAAATTCCCCAATGAAGTCGCTAGGCAGTAAATTATAATTTCTTTAACTAAATATTTTGTTTCATTCCCAAACAATGACATGTTAAAATTTCACTTTTTATTCTAAACCTCCCACTCAAAAAAGATTTCTAAGTGTATTTTTTAGTTATAAACTTGACATAGCTATCTATCTATCCATCCATCCATCTTTTTGCAACTCCCTGATTCAGTTACTCTTCCAGTCTTCTAACCTGGTATTCAAATCCATGCTTTGTATAATACAAGCAACTCTCTGGCTCACTGAGCTGCAGCCCTCTGGCTTGTGGGGAAATCAAGGATTCTTGCTAAGTCACATTTTTGGGTCTAGTCTCAAGCCTCTGGGCATGGTGCTTGCTCTGGGTTTTGGGTCTCAGGTACCAAACCTTACATTCTCTGATAAACACACCTTCTTGGTCCTCTTTCATCAGCTCTATTGTTGATGGTAGGGTGCTGTTGAAAGGTGGGGAAATGAATCTATGCCAGCTCCACAGTATACTCTTTACTATTTACAAAAATAGAATTTTTTTTCCTTTAAGGAAGGATAATTTAATTGGTGCTGGATCTCTGCTACCATGACTAAAATTTAAATATAGTAGAATTGTGAGGCATATATTTTAAAGAGGATTCTTTTGTGTTCTTTAATTGCATAAAGATATTATCTGAAATTAATATTCAAATAAATACTCAGAATACAGATAAATAAAAAAATCTAGCTTATATTTTATATTAATAGCATAATGAATTTAAACACATTTGTTCTGGTTAAGAACCTCTAAGTTACACTAGCCCGTCATGCTAGAGTTTTAAAAATCTGTTTTTGTAGCACCACAACTTTTTAAAAATGAGCTTTTTTTCTGATTATAGAAGTGTTACACACTCATTATAGAAAATTTAGGATACACTTGTTAATAGATCAAAATTTAGGATACACTTGTTAAGAGATCAAAGAAAATCGTCTTTACCAAAAAAACGCATTATTTTGTTTTTGCCAATGCTTTTCTTATGACCACATATGGACTTCTGAATAGTTTGTAAATTGTTATAGGTAATGCTATCAATGTTAGAAGAAGAGTCCAAACCGTAGTCAGGGAGGGTCGCATTTTTACTTACAGAAGCTGAAAGGAGGCAACCTGAGGAAAATGTGACAACTACAATGCATGACTTGAAGAAAATTGTTCTTAGGCACAATCAACCACAGTGGCTGTGAGAGCACTGATTTGCAGTTAGGACTAGAAGGCTAGTGAGGGAAACAGTCCTTTTGCTAACGGGGGATGCCCAAAGATATGAGGGTGAAGACAGTGGAAAGTGGAGGATGCTGTCTCAGGGGCATGGCTGCTAGCAGTCCTCATGTCATGGGGAGAGGCCAGGAGGTTTCCATGTTATGAGACCAAGACCAATAAACTAGCCCCCATCTAGAAGGCAACATCTTTCTTTACCTAGAACATTCCCTTTGGAAACTTGTGTTATTTATTAATATACACCTTTGAAAATTCAAGTGGAAAATAATACAATAGACAGCAAAACTATAAACACTTGATCAAAAGATACCTGATTTTACTGAATGCTTTGGGTAGAAATTTTTAGCTCTAATACAAAGGCACTTAAAAGAAATACTGCCAGATACAGTCATTTTAAAATTATCTGTGTCTGAATTAAACATAGATTATTTATGTCAAGCATGAAGCCTTAATTGGTTTCTCTGAACCACCAATGATTATCTTTTTCACTGCCATTCAGTAAGAATGCAGGAAATTTAACAGATTTCAATCTTAATCTGAGGAAAACATTACTAGTAAGGTAATTCTGTATAATATAAAAACCCAATACATTCAAAATCCACATGTAAATACCTTTAAGATGTTTCAGATTATTTGGATTATTTTTAAATACCACTTGCTGTCAGAGAGAAGTGAGAACAGGATGGAGCATTTACAATTTTTTTTTATTTCACTTCAAAAATGTTTTAAATTATTTACTGCAGTGTTAAGACTTACTCTCCTCTAAATCTAAAAGTATTTGGCACCATAATCCTGCTTATACACTATGATTAAACAAACACTTCCAAGTTAAATTGCTTAACTGCTAAAATACTTACCAATGGAAAACTGGAGGACAGAAGCTGTTGTTGTATTAAGGCCTGTGGTAATCTAGAAAAAGGAATATAACAAAATAAGACAAGATAGAAAGGAGGAGAAAGAGCAGAAGATTCAGGAGAAGGGAGAGTGTAAAGGATAGAAAGGAACCATAAACAGAGGTTACGTTTATCCAGCGGTTAGCTTACTTCTATCGACATGTCAGAACACAGATGTATTTCTCTGTGAGATCCTCACTTAGGCACTGCTGGTACATTTCTCAGGGTCCTATCGAAAACTCTTTTTTAGTATAATTTACCAGGCACGTAACACAGTCCCCTCCACTCACCCCACCACCTCCTCTCTGTCCTCATCAACAGACCTGGGGCCCAAGAGAATATCATAAAAAGTGACCAAACAAAAATTGGGACCAAAATTAAGAGCAAATGAGAAGAGTAAGAACGTTTTGAAAAATAAATAGAATTACAACAGGTAGAAGGTGCAGGATATCTTTGGGGGAAGATGAAAATGTTATAAAATTGATTGTGGTAATGGTTGCATAATTTTGTGAATAAAGTAAAAACCTTGAACTGTATACTTTAAATGAATGAATTGTAGAATATGAGGATTATTTCTCAATAAAACTGTTACTCCCCCCAAAAGTAATCAAATTATAGGCTTAGAAATACTCTTCCAACACATTTCTATTATTTTCCCTTAGTTTCATGAAGAAGCATGCCTAAATAGTTTTCCCCCTTTTAAAAAAAGGAATGGTACCTTATTTAATTTTAAATAAATTAAAATTTTAAAAATATTTATTTATTAATTAATTCTTTTGTTCATTCATTCATTCTTTCTATGGAGTAGTGGCTTTGACCCATACCAGCTTAAGTAAGATGGGAAATAAGGTTCTCATTTTCAATGACTCTTTTGTTGGGTTTCTGACCCCATAAGGTAAGGTATGGGATGCCTCCCATGACTGCACCTTATAAAACAAAAAGTGTATAACTGTGTTTTCAACATGGCAGAAGCAGTAGACTTCTTAAATGTCATAATAACATTCTTAGACTTGTCCCTGCACTGTGTTAGCCCCCATGTGATGGAGCCCACAATGCAGAAGCGTCAAGAGATACCCAGTTCATGAATCACCATGGGAATTCGTGGACAAACAGCGAGCCAGTCTCTTGAAGTGCTAGAATTCAGCTGAGATGTGAATATCAAAAAGTTGAATTGCACTTCCCATTTCTACAGCACAATTTGGAAACATGACTGAGCATGTGTTTTAAATATGTGGCTTTAAAGTTCATGAAGAAGCAGAAAAGGTAATAGAGGGGAGGGCAAGACAGCCCATTTTGTAAGTTGTCTAGATATCAGTATAGGTATCAGCTCCTAATTGATTTTAACCATAGCAAAAATCACTAGTGTCAGGATGTCAGGTAAAATTCTCTATTGAAATCTCTCATTATCACAGAATATTTAAGAGAAAGCTGGCCCACCATGCTCGGAACTGTTTCCTACTTCCTTCCTCTCACCAGAGTTGTTAGGGAAAAATGCACTAATAGAATTTTCTTTAAATAACAAAAATACTAGCTCCTTTTCAAGATTCCTTTAGAAAAGGTTAGCAGACATTTGGTGCTGTCCAAAATGCCCAAAAGACATTTGGTCCACTGCAAAAAGTCCTTGATATTTGGTCCTGTCCAAAGCAATTTGATGTGGACCAAACAAGCTCATGGATGTTTTGGATAGATCAAACTTCAAGGACCCTTTCGTGTGGACCAAATGTCTTATGAACCAAATGTCTCATGGATGTTTTAGACAGAACCAAATGTCCTGCGAAGTTAAAAGAAATCTGTTTTTTTTCCCTCATAACTTTTAAAGTAAGTTCAACTACTTATCCTCGTGGGTGTTCCACTTGGAAATTTTGATCTTAAAGTCCAAAGAGGCACATGGAAATTTTAAAAATTTTTCACAAAATTGAATGAATGCTCTTTTCCCCCTCTGATTTTATGTAACTGAGTAGATTCGCAGATGAGTTATGAAACACTCCTGAATATAAGTTCTTTGAAACAATGGTATGGTATTATATAAGTTAAAAGCACCACGGCTATTGTTATTGCTAGTGAATTAAACAGACCAGAGCGTCTTTGATACTTATGCTGGGGGTGTAATAAATGATGCTTTTGTCACCTGGGTGATCAAGTTTCACAGCCGTGACCTCTGCTAGCAAACAGTAAATCACTTGAAATAGTGCCAAATTTCAATTACATGTGCTAACTGAGGGTGACCCTAGACTTCGATTAGTCATTGATTCCACACTTTTTTCTTCACCGGGGAAGCGAAGGACTGTTGACTCCCATTCTTTTACCTTTACCCATTTAGTTTATGAGTAACACTGTCAGCTACGAGAAAGAACAGGAAAGATGAAGAGAAAAAAAAAAAATGAAGCATTGCCTATAAAACCTATTCACCTATATTCACATTTGAGTATTATATTTATTATTCTTGAGTTCAAATATATGATTTCAGTCTGCAAAGTTATTAAGTCTTTACATGGGACATTCTGAAAACTAAAGGACCTCTTAAAGAGATTTTGATAAATATTACAGCGACTATGAATGTCTGAGAGAGAACTTTTTCCCTACCAAATCTCACTGCTCTTAAATTATCAAATCAACTCTAAATTATAGAAAATTATAGAAAATTAATATGCTGACTAAATGAATCTGAATAATTCACTGCAGGCTGAGGCTGTTCATTCTATACTTCTTCGCTGCAAATTTTCACTGAGTTTAATCCTGTTTTAGCCCAAGCTCCTCCTTGTAACTAAAATGCATTTGCAAATATGAGAGAATAATTGAGCAAATATTTTATTTTTAAAAAATGAAGAGTACCATGACTACTTTTGTTTTAAGCTCTGAGAGAGCACATTTTCTCTTAAAGGAGTGGGTAAATGAATTCCTCATTACCTTCATTTCAGACTAGCAAAATGAATCAAGTTAGGTGCCACTCCCTGAAATATGGAGACTTCCCTGAAGTAGTGAAATGTGTGAGGGCTGCACAGCAGAGCAGCAGTGGAAACTGAAATGCGTGGTGTGCCCATGTGTAAGCAGGTACCACCTCTCACTGGCTCTGAGTTTTATTGAAATGAAATAGCCATTTGACTAAATTCACAAAATGGAAATGCTCTTTTAGGCATTTTAAAAAATAAAGCATTAACCTACTAAGGTTCTTTACCTGTGGTCGGTGGTTCTTTGTTTCACAACTTCAGTAAGAATTGGATTTATGAAAAATTTTAAAGGATATTTTTTTAAAAAGTGATGTTTGGGGCTGATAACTTTCATCAGTTCTCACACACAACTGTTTTAACTGGATTCAGTTTTGAAGTGCCGTGCAAATATTTGAATTTTAGTGGACAACAGCATGTTTACTGACCACTGAATTCATCACTTTTCTTTCGATTGATCTTTCTCTTGTAAACACAACTTGGGTACAATATACATTTCTGCTCCTGGGACGCCAATATGGTATAAAAATTATTGGAAATTAGAAGTTGCCAGTGTGTAAAATGTAGATGTCATCCTTATCTTTGTTAATGTATCTTCATTCTATTCCCTTTGAGTCTACAACACAATTCATCCTAGGAAAATACTTATGACGAAATATAAATCTGTGTGTGTTTTTTCCTTTCTTGGATAAAGAAAATTATTTTGAATATTTTCCTTTTTAGTCGAAAGGCTGATCTCACATTAATTATATAACACAATTCAAAACTAGCCCACTGGGTGTATAAATTCTAATGCTAAATAAACTGGGATACAGTGAAACCTTCAGGATTAAATATATTACATGGGATCAAATAAACTAGATACTTCAGTTTCTATGCTACAGAAATATGAATTCTGGTATTATATTCTTAGATATGTTTATTTCTTATTAATCAGAAACAAAAAAGAATTTACCAAGCATTTCCAGAAATATTACTGAATGGGTGAACATTCTAAAATAGGCATTTATTCTAAGCTTGATTAACTATGACAAAAATTTAATTTTGTTTTAAGGTTTATAGATAATTAATTCAGTCATGGTACATTATTTAAGATGTACTAGCAAATCTATTTTTTCAAGGAGAATTTCACTACAGAGTCACATTTATCTGCAGGAATGTTATAATATCTTGTTAAGAGTTGAATTATGAGCACCTATTATTTTAATTTGCATCCAATTAACTCTGTTTGTGTTCTAATTTCAACTAAAAACTCTTCAATTTATCAATGTTCTGAAGCTTGTATGTTTAATAAATTAAATTTATTTATTGCCATGAAAGGAGTATTCAAGCAGCATAAAATAAGAACCATGTTATAAAAACTAATTGACTTTCACAATTTGATAACTAAATCTTATTTTAATTACCTAGCAAGGTTTTTTCCTCCTTTTTACTGTGGAAGCCAGTCTTTTGGCCACTTTTTAAATTAATGAATTGGAAACATAACGTGTGGTGGAGGGGTGAAAAACACAACTTTGTTATTAAAAGTTCCATCATAAGGAAGATGTGGGACAAAAAAGGAGAGGCATTGAAACTCAAGTCAAAAAGCAGAAAAGCAAAGCAAAAGAGATGTTGCGAAAAGAAAATTAGATGCAAAGAAACTGAGCTAGAAGTACAACACAACAATTGCTTTTATATCCTTTTTCAAGAATGTGAAATGAAGGTAGTCTTGGTGCCAGAAAGAAGTAGCAAGTGACAACAAAAGGCTCACTAGCCATATGCTGATGGCTAGTGGTTTTATTGTTTTCAATTTAGAATGCTCATGTTTCATTTTACATATGATCCAAGGACTTACCTTTGGCAAGCAAAATCTAATCATCTAAATTGAAGTAACCTACTACTGAACAATTTGGCATAAACCAAAATTTTTAAAAAACTGGTTTATTCAGTGTGCTCTTTCATTTCAAAAAAATTCATTAAAGTTCCTAGGTGGTTAGGAAACAAAGTATAAAAATAATGTGATAAAATTGCTCATTTAATATTTTTGGCTTGCAAGGAGAAAATAAGAAGAGTAAAAGTAAAGCTTTATACAAGAACTTATAAAGACACAAATTATTTAGCTATGATATATATATATGTGTGTCATATATATATGTCATGCCTGTCATACCCATATTTTTAAAAAGGCATATAATCACAATGATGCACCATGTTTAATGAGATCCATTGATGCTGCCAATTTTATGACTGTATTCTTTATTTTTTACATTTGAATATAAATTATAAAATCACTGCTCCTAATTTTGAGATATTTGCAATAGGACTCATAAATAATACTGCAAATTTTCATCTGAACTGGAATTGGGTAGGAAAACCTTTTGTTGGCAAAAAGTTCAGTAAAGACTGTATTTGGAATAATGTACATAAATAGCACATACTTACCAATTCTCTTGGACCATATGGCTCACAGAAGGTGACAGCATTGCCATGCATAATTGCACCACACTGTTCTCCAGTCTCACAGTTGTTACATACAACCCTGTGGGAACACAGAACACAACCTCAGGCTGTGAACTAAGTAGCACAATGTGGTTTATCACTCAGGTAAAGAAAGATGTAATAGTTGTTGTTATTCAGTTGAAATCAACATTTCAAGGAAGATAATGGTATTTTGTATTGTGACATGTTAAAGAAACATAAAAACAGAAGGATTTGAACTTCAATCCCAATTCTTTCAGTTACTCGTAATGGTGGGTAAGTTACTTAACCTCCCAAAGTTTCAGTTTTCTCATCTGTAAAATGAGGAAAATAATATGGACCTAAATATCACATAGTTATCATGAGGATTAAATGAGAGAGTGTACATAAAACACAGAGTACAGAATCAATCTCACAGTAGGCACTTAATGGCCGCTGGTATTATTATCAATCATTACATAATATACTATGCCCAATACAAGTATTTTGCTAATATGAAAGATAAGCAAAGTAATATACACTTATATAATGAACTAAAACCATATATCTCTGAAATCAAAAGGTGTTTTACAAATTTTAAACCTTTTTCTTTTGAGTTATGATTAATGTCAATGTTTAAAATAACTGTCCTTAAATAGATTTGCATGTCTATGAAATATACTATGTAAAAAATAATGGAATCAGATTGTACTTAATCCACATAGTAATATGAAATAAACACAAATTCTAATTCAAGCAAATTTTGGAGACTGAGTTAATGTTAACCTTGTAAATAATTTAATTAGTTGCTTTATTATTATAAAGTGAAGTGGCTAATAAAACCTTAGAACAGAATCTTAAAAATAAATATATTCATGTCTTCAGTATAAATTGATAATATGAATATTCTGGATTTGACTTTGCATATTTACAATAACATTGACAATGATTTGCATCATGATACTTCAACCTAGAATCATTACATGTACAAAGAAAGAATTATGTTTCCTCAATCTGAACCTCAAAGCACATGAGAGCTGTATTTCATGCAGAAAGGACATTTTCAAAGACTCACATTCTAGGTGCCAAACATTATTGAAAGGGCACCATGCCCTTTGTTTTTGAAGATCA
Source organism: Stenella coeruleoalba (assembly GCF_951394435.1). Taxonomy (NCBI): domain Eukaryota; kingdom Metazoa; phylum Chordata; class Mammalia; order Artiodactyla; family Delphinidae; genus Stenella; species Stenella coeruleoalba. The sequence goes on along the minus strand of NC_137155.1, from coordinate 19,249,610 downwards.
TTGTACCAGGCCCTTTTAGCTGTTTGCTAATCTCAGAGAAAAAAGGGAGCAGGAAGCCCTATTCAAATAGGAAGAAGACAAAAGTGTGAAAAGATACCAGGTAGCCCATAAAGCCAAGAGGCAGAAGCACAATAAGTAAGTAAAAACGTGGCCAAAAAATCGAGGTATTTCCTATATGTGTATTGCATGGAATAAATTATTCTAATCTTTTGAGCTGTGTTCCTATACAAAGGCGATCAACAATGTCAAGAAGCTTTGCTTTTTTAAGAATAAACAGAGAACAACTTCTGATATAGAATTTTTAAAGGTAGTATCTCAAATCTTAGTAGGAGATTTAAATCTTCTCTTGATTACTGTGAAGCAAGATTCTAATAACATGTCCTTGACATTAGAAGAGGCATAGTAGTAGCTTCATAAAGGCAACAAATATGTCTCTTGTTCACCATTTTATGCCTGGCATGCTGTATTCCATAAATATTTGTTGAATGAGTGAATAAATATAAGGCAACTTCATAAGCAGAACTATTATTAGGGCCTGAGATCTAAAGCACTTCAAATAGAACCTGGCATACGTCAAATAGAGCAAGCATGATGTAAGCGTTAGCATAAGTGTTAGCTATTATTATTATTATGGATTTCTACCATTGTCATCCAGAACAGGTATATTAGTTTTTTCCCCCCACAGGGAACCTACTATATGAACTTCTTACTACTATTTTTCTATTCTTAAAACTACACATTGGGGCTTTCCTGGTGGCGCAGTGGTTGAGAGTCCGCCTGCCGATGCAGGGGACACAGGTTCGTGCCCCGGTACGGAAAGATCCCACATGCTGCGGAGCGGCTGGGCCCGTGAGCCATGGCCGCTGAGGCTGTGCATCCGGAGCCTGTGCTCCGCAACGGGAGAGGCCCGCGTACCAAAAAAAAAAAAAACTACACAATTTTTCCCAAGGAGTGTGATTATGATAAAAGTACAGAGAAGTAGCACTGAACTTATAGTATGCTTCTTACTTATTGATAGATGAGGATTATTTGGCCTCCAAGGCATTGTGAAATGGCTCAAAAGAAATATAAGCTTTGACAGAGAGAAATTAAAAGATTGTTCAACCCTCACAATGACTATCTGCCATTTTCCTCCAGTGATTCTAAACTAAAAGCATCATTGTTGATGTGAAGTCCGAGGTCTGATATTTGAATCCTCATAGCAATCATTCTCTCTATAAATATTGATCAGCACTCCCCAAATCAACTGTATATCAGAAAAACTGTATCTGTATAAATACATGTATTACAAGTTTCCATCACCTACAGTTTTGATTAAATAGGATTCATGTGCAGCCTAGGCATCTGTATATTGTTTAAAGGTGATTCTAGCATAGGTAGCCTACAGCCTGGCACTCGGGAACCAGTGAATGGACCACAGATGTTTGATGTGTTTGGAGAACCCCTTCTATTTTGTGGAATAACAGGAGTTAAAAAAACAATAAACACAAGAAAAAGGAAATCAGATACAGCTTTGTCCCCACTTGGCTCAAAAACCCCTCTGGACCTTTCTTTGTTGTGCTGCATAGCTCCAGAAACTTAAAATAAAATTACAAAGGCACTGGTACCCTGTTGAAACTTAAAGATTCAAAATTACCAGCTATTATTCACTAAGTTGTTGCTACCTGGAGGTACAATGGCTTCATCAAGGATTGATGAAACAAATCCGTTAGCTTCTTGTCAAGGTCTTTTAAATGTCCTTTGCTTGAATTTCTCACAGTATGTCTGGGTTTGTCAACATAATTTATTTTGAAAGCACATCCCTCTGGGTGGTCAAATCCAACCCACTCTTAGATGCCAATGGTGTTATTTATTCATTTATCATTCATTAATTCATTCTTACAATTAACAACCATATGTTGAGAACCTATAGGCAATATGATGAGCTTTAGTGGTACAAAGACCAAAACAAAAACAATATTATTTTCTTCCAGGAGTTTATACTCCAGAAGGAAAGGCAGGGAAACAAGCACACAATTAAAATATAGGGTGCCAACGCAATGATAGCTATTTACTGCATCCTATTATGTGCCAGATATTCTAAAGCCTATCTGAATCTTTCAACTTCTCTATAAGATAGTTTTCAGTGTCCTCGTTTTACTAATAAGAAAACTGAGCTCCAAAGAAGTTAAGCATTTGCTCGAATCCTACAGCTGTAAAGTTGACAGACTGGCAATCTGGACCCAGGACTTGCTAATTCCAACACCCATCACGTTTTCCATAGCTCTTCACTCCTTATAACAGGAGTACGCGCTGGCTGTGATGGTACCTAACTTAGACTAAGGAAGTAAGGGAGAGCTTCCAAAGGAGGTGGTCCCAGAACTGGTCCTGAATGAGAAATAGGAGTTAGTCAAAGAAGAAAGGTGATGGTGTCATAGGGCACAAGGAATGCAGAGATTATGATACAAGTAAAACTGCTACTTCAGTGTGTTAGTGTGCCTGGAACCACACTGGTACATGAAGAGGGTGGCAAAGGATGGGGCTGGAAAGTGGCAGCCAGTTCATGGAAGGTGTCATGCGCCATTTACCAAGTGATAGATACTGCACTAGGAACTCTACAAACAATGCCTCAATTAATTCATATATCCCGCCTTTATTTTTATCCACATTTAGAGGATGCTAAAACTGAGATTTAGAGACATTAAATGATTGTCCAAGGTTACACAGATTGAAAATTATAGAACTGGGATTCAAACTCCCACTATTCTGCTTCCAAAGTCATGATACAATCCAACTTTTAGGAAAATTACTCTAACAAATAATGGATTAGCGGTAGAAAAGACTGGACTGTTGATATAACACAAGTAGGACACAATAGTGCCTTGAAATAAGGTGGAGATGAAGAAAAGAGTATCACTTTTTAATAGAAACATAATATGATCCACATATGTAATTTTCAACTTTCTAATGGCTACAGTAAAAATAAAAAAGGATAGGTGAAATTAAGTTTAATAATATGGTTTATTTAACCCAGTATACTCAAATTATATTTTAACATGTAATTATACAAAATTATTAATGATATAGTTTACATTCTTTTTTCATAAAAAGTCTTCAAATTATGGGGTGTATTTACACTTACAGCACATCTCAATTCAGACTAACCACAGTTCAGGTGATTAATAGCTGCATGTGACTAGTGGCTACCATACTGGACAGCTCAACTCTAGGGAATTACAGGGCTTGGAAACTGACTGCTCTTCTGGTTATGCTGACAACTGGAGATGACCAGCTGACAATGATTATATGTATTTGAACTTCAGGGAAAGGAGATCAGCACTGACAGGACAATTTAAGATATGGCTGAAATCATAGGAGTGCATATTATTGGGGGCCAGGGGGAGAGGGGAGGATATACTAAGTGAGAAAAGTAGAGGTCCAAGAATGGATCCCTGGGGAACAACTATATCCTTAGTCTGGTTTCTGGAAAGCTCCAACTATCATCGTGACCCTTCAGTGTGTATCAATCTGAGGCTATCCCTGCATACTTTTCCATGATTATTGGCAGTGGGTTCATTTCTGTTCATGTTCCTAACAATCCTAATATTTTTGTGCTGCCCATCAAGGTGACTTTTCTAACAGTGAGTCTATAATGTGACCTTCCTAATATTTTTTCTACCATTAAAGTTAAGCATTGTACAACCACTTACATGAATGCCATCATCATAAAGGAAAGGAAAAATCACAAATTCGTGATGAACACAATGACTCTGATGGAGGCCAAATAATACAAAGGGCAACTAGGAGTCATGGCTTCCCAGAAGGAAATAGTGATCCATTTCAGAAAAACAAGGTAAGTTTTAAAAACCTACAGATGTAAATAAGCATCCAAATTTCAAGAACAGGAATTCTTGGCTCATCCCAGAACCTACAGCAATGCCTAAGTGCTCTGAGTGCCTGAGTTCTTCCCTCATGTCTTTCTCAGAATGCCCCTGCGTCTAACAAGTTAACTTGGTTGAGTAGGGTTAGGTACCTAACCCCAATGGGTGCTCTCTGCGAATAATACTAGTAGTCTAAAATTCTACTCTTCCCTTATGAGTTGTTCCTAAGAATAAGGGTTCAATTTGCTGGATAATGAGCAGTCCAATTATCTCTAGGCTCGGAGCAAAAAAAAAGTGCTATTTATTTCTAACATTTAAACTGTGGTCTCCCAACCAAATTTTCTCAAGAAAATGATGGGCTCTGTAAAGTTAGGTAACATATTCTTCAGAGATTGGTGGGAAGAAGAAGTTTTAAATAATCCCTGTTAAATAGACTTCTATTTTTCAATTTAAAAGGAATGTGACCTCCCAGGCTAAGGATTAGAAATGAATTGCTTCTCTGCTTAAGAGTAAAAGTAATACCGACTATTTCTCTAATCTAAGAAAACTTGCCCCCTCTTTTTCTTTTTCTCAATATGAAAAACAGAACATAAGAATCTGACAAATACCACAGCCCATCATACGAATTGCCCACCTCAAAATATAATCTGCCATGAACAGTATGATTAAAAGACAATTTAAGGGAAATGCTTGCTATCCCCGAAGACCAGGCAAAGCCTGAATATATTGAGCCCTCTCTGAACCTATTTATCACATGCTTAGGTACCACATGAATCTCACCTATTACTACAGTTCACAGATCATTGGTCATTCGAGTTAGAGGGCATCTGAAGTATCACTGAGTCTCAATCAGCCCCTGTCATTTTACAAATGACAGAACAGGACTAGAGGCTAGATTCCCTGACTCCTTGTCCAATATTCTTCCTACTCCACTCTAATGCAGCCAAGAAGAGAAAAGAACTCTAATTCTACAAAACTCATGTGCATTTCAAAAACGTTTGTCATCATTTTTACTGTCAGAGTTTATCTGGAAGAGCTACAATGTCTTTTCTTAAAAGTTCTTTTTTCATTTATAGGATAAGGGATTTTGCTTTGCTAATGAAAATGTACAAAAATAAGAGAAATGTCATGGACTTCACAGAAAATGTTCAGAATGAATTCACTGGACTAAAGTACATAATCAAATTCAATATTCCTTTGGTTATGTACATCCCTACATAATTCATCCCTATTTTATATATACACTATCACACTACCATTTTTTCCCTAACAAAAACATAAAGGAAACAAACAAAACCATAAAGGAATCAGTAAGGATGAAGGCAGGTACTTGTTGACCAGCACATCTAGGGTCCAACTGGAAACATAAAAGAAAAAGAAATGCTTTGAACCAAGATTTGTTTTTCACTCTAACAAGCTCCTTGGCAGTTTGAAACTTGTTATCTTGGTGTCAATTCTCTGTCTTTGTTTTTTATCATTTAGGTGGCTGTTTCTGTTTAGGAATTATATGCAATGTGCATTTGTGTTATAGAGAGCACACTTCTGAAGGTATAATTCTGTTTTTAATCATGACTTTAAAATTAATAGTCTGGAAAACACACCAAAGCCCCTGTTCAGTAGGCACAGAGGAAGCTGGAGTGAAATGTCCCTGGAGTGCCCCGCAGTCCCCATGTCCTGCAGTGACTCACACAGGACTTTCAGGACACTGGAAAGAGGAGGAGGATTAATGAGAAAATTGGGCTCCTTCGCACAACCACAGATTTATGAATGGTTGGTGGTGACATCATCCTGATAACAATAAATAAATAACTAAAATACTATTTTCTCAAGAGCAGTCTCATTACTCAACTCATTCTTCTTTTTAGATCAGAGTGAAATCACTCAGCCTTTCGTCAGTTACTCTGCTGAAACAAGTTAATCACCTGGAAACTCAGTGACAATCAGTTATCATCAAATTCTCATTTGAGATACATGCCGTTTGTCCCCAAGACCGAGGACATCGTATTATCTACCCATGATTTATTGCCTCTGAAGGATTCAGTGTCTGGTATTCTATGAGTTGGAACTGTCTATTCACTAGCATTTCTGAACAGAGATATTAAAATAATTTTAATATTTGATCTGATTATAAAAAGTACATTAAAAATGGAAAGAGAAAAGAGAAATCTCTTATAATTTCCCGACCCAAAGATAACAAGTCTCTTCCCCCAGTTACAGCTCACACTGCATGTGCTGACACCATCTCATGTGTGGGCTTGCACAACAAGGCCAGATCATGGACTGGTGAATCCACCAAAGTAAATAGGACCCTGCCAGCCCTGTGGGAGCTGGGCAGTCAGCTGACTTCTGGAGACGTCGGAGCTCCTTGTAATTTCCACTCAAACCTCAACAAGGAATCAACTATACTCCAATAAAAATTAAAAAAAAAAAAACCCTCAACAAGCAGAACACTCAACTTTTGACCATATTTTATAGCAAAGAGACAATGTTTTATAGCAGAAAGGCACGACTATTGTGAAAGATCAAGCTTAAAAAAAACCCTCGTGGGCTTCCCTGGTGGCGCAGTGGTTGAGAGTCCGCCTGCCGATGCACAGGACATGGGTTCGTGCCCCGGTCCGGGAGGATCCCACATGCTGTGGAGCGGCTAGGCCCGTGAGCCATGGCCGCTGAGCCTGCGTGTCCGGAGGCTGTGCTTCGCAACGGGAGAGGCCACAACAGTGAGAGGCCCTCATACCGCAAAACAAACAAAACGAAACAAACCCCTTGTAAAATCCTCTTTTCTTTGTAAATGTGGAATACTTTTAGAAAAACAGCGAGGAAAGTTCACTCTATAAGACTGAGAATAATATCACCTTCAACAATGTCATGCCTTTTTTCTAAGGAGCTAACATATGCTCTAAATGTGAAAATGACAAACTCCATTTATAGCTCATTCTTTCTCATTACTTCTCACTAAGGAAGGTAAGAGAACTCTTCTTATTTCACCAGGGAGTTTAAAAATTTGATCTTTGCTTTGCTAGCAAGTATAATGGCAAATATTATTTGGATTAAAAATAACCGTTCTATACCCTACTACTGCATGCAATATTCTGACCTCCTACTATGCTGAATTCCACTACATACTGCTTGAGGAAATATTTTATCACTTGTTTCAAATGTACTTGACATTTAATTCCATTGAGTGAGTTCTTATTTCTGTCATGTAAAACAGAGCTTAAAGAAGGAAATAATAAGCCTCCAGATTCACACCTTATTTTATTAGTAGGACACCTCCTGGTTAACCTTTCTATTGTAGATGAAGTTTTCCCCAGAGCAATTACATCATGGTAAGAGGAAGGAGGGGGAGGAAGCAAGAGATGAAGGTTAGAGGAGAGTGTAATAATAAGAGAAAAAAGTTATTAACAAAAGAGAAGAGAGAGTGAAAGAGAGTAGAAAAAGGTGAGGTCAAGAGGGAAAACATGAGAGAAAAAGTAGAAAAAGATGCACATAAGATCAGAATATTGGACCATTAAACCCTAAAAATCAAATTATAATTCCACAACCCCAAAATACAGTGATATATTAGAAGTTCTGGCAAAGGTGTGTCATCCGATAAAATATTTATTTTGCCATACTTTTCTCACCTACTCACGATCTCCCGTAGTCACCTGGTCTTGAAAACTTGTAAGGTGTATGTTCCATGTTACATGGGTAAGCCTATTTGGTGATATGTCTTCCAAGTGATCAGTATTACAAAAAAGTCCCTTGGACATCCTTCAGCAGTGATGTGGAGCCTTTGATGCCCGTGGTTTGTGTTCCCCTTCACCCAACACTGTCTTCCAAATCTTACTGCCCATTGGCCTGGTGGACATTGAGTGGATGCACTTTTTTTTTTTTCTTTTTTGCGGTACGCGGGCCTCTCACTGTTGTGGTCTCTCCCGTTGAGGAGCACAGGCTCCGGACACGCAGGCTCAGTGGCCATGGCTCACGGGCGCAGCCGCTCCGCGGCATGTGGGATCTTCCCGGACCGGGGCATGAACCCGTTTCCTCTGCATCGGCAGGCGGACTCTCACCAGGGAAGCCCGTGGATGCACTTTTATCCAGTTTTTTCCCAGTGACATTGTTCATCAGACTTATTAATACTTTGTTCTGATTACCTGGAAACTCCATTTACATTGTGGTTCTCATACTTGGCTACTAAATGGAGTCCCCTCTGCTGTAGTTCTCAATGGGGGCTCCAAGATACTAAGGAACTTTGAAGTAGTTTTACTCTTCACTTGACTTCTTTTCTCTTATGGGCTAATCTACTAATCACTGAATAAATAAAGCTCCAGCCAGAATAACTCACCCCCGAACTAAATTTCAGTCTTTTTAGAGTCTTTATTCAGATAATTATTTTTCTCAAAGCAAATAAACTTTAATAAGCCAAGTCACCAAACTTTTTGCTCCATTTCTGAATAATTTCTCCAATAAATTTGTATTTTCAAGAAAATATTACATGCAGCAGAGTCTGTGACCTCAATTTCTCTAGTCCTGCAGTATGATCTTTTACATATAAAAATGGAGATGTCCTAGTCTTTTCTTGATTCAAGCAACCCTATGCAATGCCAGCCACAGCTTTTTGGCTTCCTTCGCTGTAAATTGTGGTGCTTTCTGTATGATAAGCCAATTGACAGACGTCTTCATTTGCCATAGGATCTGAGACAACTTCATCTGTGTCTTTCTTCTTGATGTCTCATATCTCTGTCGGCATCACAACTTATTCATCTAAGATGCTTCTTCTGACGAGTGACTCTTGTTCTTCCCTGATCTCTGCTGAATAGGACATCTCTGCTATTATTATTGTGCTGGAGGGGAAACATCTGTTGTCTTCTAGTTGCTATTTGTCATCATGTTTTCTAACAGTCCCAACATTTCCCACTAGAACATCAGAGCCTAGTGATATTACAGCTCTGGATGCCTTCTGTGATCTTCAGGAAACAAGCATTAAAGGGATAATCTGTTAAGCAAAACAAAGATTCCTTCTAGACTTTGTAAGTCCTTAGAGAGTAAAGACACCTCTTAAGAAAACTTAAAATGTTTTTAAAAATTCATTCACTTTTTTAGTTCCTTTAACTCTCTCTCTCCCTCTCGTTGAACTCTTTTTAACCCAAGTTATGAATCAGAAATGTCTCCTATTTCTTAACTTTTCTCACTGTTTTTTTTATTACTGTTGAAATTTTTAAAAATTTATTTATTTTATTTTTTTGGCTGTGTTGGGTCTTCGTTGCTGCATGTGGGCTTTCTTGCGGGGCAAGAGGGGGCTACTCTTTGTTGCGGTGCATGGGCTTCTCATTGCAGTGGCTTCTCTTGTTGTGGAGCATGGGCTCTAGGCGCGGGCTTCAGCAGTTGTGGTGCATGGGCTCAGTGGTTGTGGCTCGCGGGCTCTAGGGTGAGGCTTTGTTGCTCCGGGCTTAGTTGCTCCGAGGCATGTGGGATCTTCCCGGACCAGGGTTCAAATCCGTGTCCCCTGCATTGGCAGGCGGATTCTTAACCACTGCGCCACCAGGGAAGGCCCTGAAATTTTTTATTGAGGTAAATTTGCACACAGTGTAATATATGGATCTCAAGTTTTGACAAAGGTATACATCTATGTAACCCATGCTCCCTCAAGATTATATATAATGTATTAATCACCCCAGAAAGTTCCTCATGCCCCTTCCCAGTCAAGTCCCCATCCCTGAAACAATCACTAATCTAATTTCTAGCACTTTAGATAATTTGGTCTATTATAGATTTCGTATAAGTGAAATCATACAGTAAGAACTATTTTGGGTCTGCCTTCTTTCATTCAACATAATATTTTTAAAATCCAACCATGTTGTTTCAACTATCAATAATTCATTCCTTTTTATTGCTGAGTAGTAGGCCACTGAATGGATGTATCATTGTTTATCCATTCTCCTGTTTATGGGTAACTGGGATGTTCCCAGTTTTGGGCTAACAGGTGTATTTCTTTTTAATTAAAAAAATCAAGATTTCTCTCCATTCATATGGAATACTGGCAGTGTTTATATCATACTAAAATAGTTAATATATAAAGAGAAACGATGGGGACTTCCCTGACAGTCCAGTGGTTGGGATTTCGCCTTCCAATGCAAGGGGTGCAGGTTCAATCCCTGGTCGGGGAGCTAAGATCCCACATGCTTTGGGGCCAAAAAGCCAAAACATGAAAAAAAAAAAAAAAGGCAATATTATAACAAATTCAATAAAGATTTTTAAAAAACTATAAAAATGGGGGGCTTCCCTGGTGGGGCAGTGGTTGGGAGTCTGCCTGCCGATGCAGGGGACACAGGTTCGTGCCCCGGTCCGGGAAGATCCCACATGCCACCGAGCGGCTGGGCCCGTGAGCCATGGCCGCTGAGCCTGCGCGTCCGGAGCCTGTGCTCCGCAGCGGGAGAGGCCACAACAGTGAGAGGCCTGTGTACCGCAAAAAAAAAAAAAACAAAACTATAAAAATGTAGTTGAGACACAAGTAGTAGATGTTTAAGTGAAATGTTGAGATACAGCGTATTTGTAGGTTCTTACTTTCCTTCTAAATTTAGTTATATGAGGTTTTTCTTCCTACCTTTTTTTCTTTTTGGTTGTAGGGCTGTCTCTATAGGAACAAGACCCTACTGATCCCCCTCCACCTTCAGGAGCGTAATCACACTGAGCACACTTGATAATGGGGAATTGTCAGTAGTGCTGATAAGTCGGTGTTGCTCCATCCACAATCTCTCTCACCCCCTTGGGTTCAATGGCACATTTGAACAGAAGAAGTTACTATTGTGGTTCAGAAGTCTACCTGCATGCAGCCCAGCATCAGGGCAAAGTTAAAGTGGAGAAGCCTCACCCTCATCAAGCCTAATGTGCCACTATATTCCCATGAAGGGGTTTTGCTGTTGTCTTCATTTGTAACTTTACTTCTCATCTTTCATTCAAGCAAAGCAATCAGAAGTGCCTGAGAGAATGGGAGATAAAGGTCACTTCTCTGGCAGAGCCCCAAAGAGATCTGGGGGGCAAAGAGCTGAAGGATCCTATACTCTACATCTCAGAGAGGCAGAAGGACCATAGCAGCATGAGAGCACGTCGGAGCAGCACAAAGACACCCACAGTCCAGGCCCAGGAGCAGCAGAAGTTTTCATGCCCTCAAGCAGGGCTCAAAACAGAGCAATTGCTATGAAGGAGTGGTTAGGACAGGTGCGAAGGCTACCTGTGCAGACCAGTCACCAAAAACTGGATGAGATAGGGAAGACTCAGTGAGCACCTGCAGGAACAGAGGACTGGGGGACCAGAGGTGCATCCCCACCCTACCCCTTGCTTTTGAACTAATAAGCTCTCTGAAACTTAGCTACAACACCAGAAAAATGGGAGAGGACAAGCCAAAGTTGACTGAAATTAAAGTTTTCACCACTGGTAAAAGGGGGACAGTGAAAAGAAATTAAGTTGGATTATAAAAAAAATAAAGTTTTATTTCTCTGATACCCAAGTTTGTAGACAGAATTCATAACTGTGACACCTGCGTAAGCCTAAACAATTTCTGGAAGGACTAGCAGAAACTGGTAACAGTTGATGCCTCTGGAGGGAGGGAATATAGATCTAGTGTAGGAAGGTTTATTTTTACTATTTTTTTAATATTATTGAACTTTTCACCAAGTACGTTTAATTTTTAAATCAAATCTAATATTTAAACTAAGCAGAGAGACAATACATTCAATATTGAGTTGGTGTAAAAAAGTTTCTTGGCTCTATTCCAACTGCCGTCATACACTTGGAATAATAACTTGGTTGTTACGTTCATTCATAATAATAGTAATATAATTTTATGTTCCTTGTTTTTTGTGTACAGTCATTTGTACAGAAGATAAGAAATTTGGATATCAAAAATTACATGAGGGCTTCGCTGGTGGCGCAGTGGTTGAGAGTCCGCCTGCCGATGTAGGGGACACGGGTTCGTGCCCCGGTCCGGGAAGATCCTGCATGCCGCGGAGCGACTGGGCCCGTGAGCCATGGCCGCTGAGCCTGCGCGTCCGGAGCCTGTGCTCCGCAACGCGAGAGGCCACAGCAGGGAGAGGCCACAGCAGTGAGAAGCCCGCGTACCGCAAAAGAAAAAAAAAAAAGTTACATGAAATAAAGTGGAAAAAAAGTTGATTTCATTAGATGAAGTCAATGGAAGCAAATAAGCTGTGAGTGATTAACTTTTAAACTGATCTCTCCCAATCATTGCACAGACGGGACTTTAGTTTCATAATTTCTCCCTTTGCTTATCCTTAAAAATTACAAGTTAAATAATGCATATGATGCTTTTCAAATTCCATGGAAGAAATATGCTCATAAAAGCATGTTTTTCTCTTGTAGCAAATTATTGAGTGATTATTGAGTCTCGGGAATTTGTCCAAAAGCAGCAAACCAGGCCTCATGCTTCTTTCTATCTGGTGGTGAGTGGTAGTGGCAAAGAGTTATAAGTTGTCAGCAAGGATTCTCCTTTTCAGTTGCCACAAAGCTGCCCAGTGGTTTCTAATCCCATGGGGTAAAAAAATCAAAGACAATATCATAAGGGACAAAACTCCCATGTCAATATGTATACCAAGAGAACAGAGATGTCAAGAGAGTGAAAACTGCCTATGAGATTCCAAAACAACACAGGACTTTGTTACTTTATTGGAAACCTTTCCCTGGAATATTTGATTGTATTTGTTTCTAACTTTAGGGAGCTTATGTCTATTTTAAGGGGGCTTAAGCATCTAATACCCTCATTTTCCCCTTCTCTCTGACTCTGCTATATTGTCATTAATATATATTCCATACATTATATAATACAGATATATTTAATTTGAAGTCTGTTTTTCATCCAAATACAATGAGGGAAGACTTGGGGACTCATTTACATAAATTGGCTGAAGAGTATTTTAATAATAATGATTTGGGGTCATATCTGGGCTTAGGGGAGGCATGTAGACCAATGTGCAGATATTCCACAGGAGGAAGAAAGAAAGGGAAAAAGGGAGGGAGGGAGGGAGGGAAGAAGACAGAAAGGCAGGGAAGGAGAGAGAGAGAGTAAGAGAGGTGGGGAGGGAACTGATTTGTACTGAGCAGCGTCAATACACCAGGCGAGGTGCCAGACCTTTTCAGGCTCATCAGACTTTAAAACAATGCTGTTACGACAGTATTTGGCTCACTTTTACTGACAAGGAAACGGAGCTCAGAGTGGTAAAGCAAGCCTTTTGCTTTTCTCAGATACCCAGCTGGCAAGTGGTTAGCTCAGGAGTCAAACCAGACCAGCCTGATCTCAAAACCCCTGCCACCTTTGTTCAACAAAGCCATCTCTCAAATGATGAGAGCTTCATGGTTTTTGTTTGTTTGTTTTGTTTTTTTAATCTTAAAGAGGCTAGATGAAGGAGATTGTCGGCAAAAAGGGATAAAGTAAAATTACTCTGAAGCCCATTTGATAGAAGACAGAAGTATGTAGCTTTTTAAAGTAAATAAAAGGTTTTTTAAAACATTAGGAAAAACCATAGCATAAGTAAAAGGGACATAAAATCCATAACTTCGGTCAAGAAAGCATCTATCAGATCAGTCATGAAAATGGGTGAAGCAAAATCAATCATGTTTTATTGATTTTAAAAACAGCAGAATTTGGACCACATAAAAGTCACATTTTGTATTTGTCAAGAAAACTCACTGAAGAAAATGAATTAGCTTGACAGAAATGAACTTGCCTTGAAAGAAACAAGTCATCTGATAACATTTATACTAATGGGATATAAAAAAGCCAAATGTGAGGAGAACTAGGGAATTTTTCTGGGGTAAAACTAGTGCTTAGAAAGTTCTTTTTTTTTTTTTTTTTGCTTTTTCTTAAAAAAGATTTTCAATTTATTTTAGGAAATTTATATTTAGGATATGTTCAGAGGGAAGTGAAATTTTGTTGATAAATTATTTCTTTAAATGGCATATCAATTTTAAGACTTTATATCTCTGTCTAGTCTGAATTTTTTGTGTATTTACATTCTCTAGATCTATATTTCTTTCTAGAAAAGACATAAAAAGTTTCTCTGTCTATATTTAAGCACCAACACTCTCTAAATCTGTATGTCATCTTCAACTGTCAGGTCAAGGACCACTTTCTCCAAGAAACTCTCACCAGAGTCATCCCTCCTTTTGCAGAACTGCAGTATGCTATTTGTAATCCTCTATTACACTTAAGGATTTCTATCCTGGATTATAAGCTTTTTAAAAATATGTTTTTAGTGTCTCCTCTACAGAACTATAAGCTATTTGAGAGAAGGAACCACATCCCTTTTTAATGTACTATATAAATAAAATAATTACTGCTTGATATTTGTTAAACAATGAAAATAAGGAAAAGCAAATGAATATCATACTCTGACATTTGAGGATGAAATGGTTTTATTCTCTTTCTAGTCTTGAGTATTGCTTGGATTTTGGTTGCAACTTGATTACATTAGAGTTTCTAATTTATCTTGAACTCTTAATCACGTACACAAAAACATTTAGCACCACAGAAAATCCACATTCATATATTCTCTCAAATTATGCAGACTATAGGTCTGGGTGGATAGTTGCATTTCTTCAAAATCAGCAAAAATACAACAAACTGCCAACAAATTCATGCATCCATTTATGTGTCCAACAAGTCTCTAATGAATGCATTTTGGTTCATTATTTCTTTGCCCTCCAAAATCCCATGGAGTTGCCCCTAAACAGTCTTGGAAGGAAAGACTGGAGTATAAATGAGGTAACCCAATAACATAGAAGCTATTTGGAAGTATGACTCAAATCATCTGTCATTTTCAGATAAACCATTTCCCTTCTTTCGTTTGGCAAAATGCAATTAATAGACATAGTAAAGCATAATGTTTTCTATGTAAAGAACTTGTACAACTGAAAAAAAAAAAACTGATCACACCGATGGCTTTGAGGGGCACCTAGATTCAGTTCTTAAAGAAGTCAAGAAATAGATATTCTTCAGCTCGGTGCTTTGTGACCACCTAGAGGGGTGGGATAGGGAGGGTGGGAGGGAGATGCAAGAGGGAGGAGATATGGGGATATATGTATATGTATAGCTGATACACTTTGTTATAAAGCAGAAACTAACACACCATTGTAAAGCAATTATATTCCAATAAAGATGTTAAAAAAATGAAATAAAATAAAATCACCATGCTGAATTGGAAAAAAAAAAAAAAGAAATAGACATTCTGCAGGCGACAGTAAGCCCAGTTCCCTAGTTGAACAATTCTCACTGATACCTTAGAGCTAAAGAGCAATTTCATTTTATGCAGTCAGAATCATTTTTTAAATTAAAAAAATTTTTTTTGCATTATACAGACCAAAGTGAGGCATGTTCGTATAACTTACCATATGTTTGGATTCAATTCCTTTTGGTGGTAGGAGTCAAAGTCATCTCGTAGGATAATACTGTCGCTATGAATTTCAGCTAAAAGAAGAACAAAAATTTAGAAAAGGATTATACTAAACAATAGATTTAGCTACGCAAAAGAGTCAACATGCTGCATTTATGAGGAATAACAGTATTTTAAATTAAAACTGGATTTTAAATGAGCAGATGATTATATTTGCTTTGTCCCTAAACTACTAAGTGAAAAAGTAACTCTGTTGTTTAGAAGTCTGGAAACCAGAGCCCCCAAAAAGAACCCTACCAAGGTGTCACCAGGCTGCAGAGGTGGGAAGACCAAGGTCAGCACTAACCTACAAGGAGATGTCACCCAAGACTTGCCCCTCATAGCTCGACACACCCAGAACAAGGTCAGTGTCTAACTCATTTTAGAGCACTGAAGGGAACAGAACATTGTGACTATTTATTGTCAGCTAACATTGCTGGTATTTACTAACCCATTTCCTCTTCTCTTTCCTACTATCCCTCTTGCCCTGGCTTGCTTTCTCTCATTCCCTATATTCACTCATTTTTTATTTAATGTGTTTCAAATTGTTAACATTTTTCCCCCTTAGAGCTGCACAGGAGAAATTATCTACATGAATAAGTAAAACTTCCAAATAAAGTCATGTTAGAAGTCAGGAAGAATGCTAGGGAACCATCCATAGTCTTAAATATATTCTCATTACACTTGAGATTGTATTAAATACTTATTTTTAAGCTACAGAAGAACTCGAGTCATGCCAAAAGCAAAGAATGTTTTCATAAACTGTAGAGTATGTGATATTTCCACTGAACAGAGGGTGGACAAGTAAAAACAATTTCATGACCAACTACAATGTAAGTAGGCTCATTATTAAGGTTGTATGAGGAATGATAATTATTTCTATTCAAGTTGTAAAAAATGAATTTAGTGCTCAAAAACCTCCTCATCTGATTCCCATGGTTTGCTGGGGAAATTTGTTTCAGCTAATATAAATTCTCTGGGTCTGTATAAATTTGTTTGGACTAGTTTACACATGCTTTTCGGGAAAATTAAAATCATATGATCTGATTAATAAAACATAACCAAAATTTTTTATTTTTTTCAAAAGTGACATTTTACCCTTTTGGGGGGGCTCACTTGAATATAATTCACTGAAATCACTGGGTAATTAAAATCACCTCCAAATATCAGGAAGCACACTTCCAAATTCTCTTTGCCACCTGCAGCCATCCTCGCCCTCTTTATACCGGGTATGCCAGCAGGTAAGCACATAACAAAGTCCGGGAAACCAGTGAATCAGCATGTATTGAGAGAAATGGCTGTTCAGACTCGAAGCCTTAGGCCTGACAACAGGGAGGATATGGATTTACACTGGAGAGAACACTGTGATGTCTTCTGTGCGTGGGAGTGATTTAATGACTCCTCTGAGCAATTAGATGCAGTGCCTGAAATGCCTACAGGGTACCGCTCTCTCAAATACCCAACCTGGTCGAGGCTCAGCTGGGCCACTGCGGGTCACCAGCCTGCCTCGGCTGCTAGAAGGCATGCTTCTAAGTGCTTGCGTTCATCTGCCAAAGAAGAGGAGCCCCAAGCTGTAGTATTACATAAAAGTAGAGCTTCTCAAGGCAGATTTTCCAAAGAGAAAAATAAATTAATTGGGTTTATAGGTTGAAAGAGAAAGCCCAAGAGACAAATACTGACCCATCTGCAAGTCCCACAGTGAGAGACATCTGAAAAAGCTGGAGCCAGCTAGGATGACTTCTTTTCATTTTTATTAAATAGTGTGTGTAGGAAACTGCTTTTAAAATAAGTCTTCACTGTCACCTATGAGAAATTTAACTCTTAAAGATTATTTACTTTCTAGAGATATTTTTTAAAAGGCATGGGTAAGCCTCTATGGTTATTTGTTCATGTATTTATTTCTTTACAAACATTATTATATCATTGACTATATACTTTACAAATATGGATTCATTTAATCCTCATAACAACAATAGGAGGCAGGTACTATTATGACTTCCATTTTATAGATGAGGAAACTGAGGCACAGAGAGGTTATATAACCTGCCCAATATCACCTTGCTAGCAAGTGGTGAAAGTGAGATAAATCCAGTTGGTTTGGCTTCAAATCTGTGCTATTAAGCACTATACCACCCTGCCTCAAGAACTATGGCCCACTAAGTACATGGCAGAATGAAAAGATCATGAGAAAAATGAGAGGTGGCAACTTTACATGGTGCCATTAAAAAAGGCATTTAGTTATTTAAACAACCTCATTTTAATTTTTGAAGAAATGGCCAAATTATTTCTCTTTTTACAACCCAATACATATCTCAGACCTGAAATGATCTCAACTCCTCCATACTCATAGCTCCTTGCCCATTGCCTCCATGCTCTACTATTTATGATGGGTAGGGGCTCTGGGGAAATTTCAGCATTAGAACACTGTGTCAAAAGATCACACTCAACAGAATCCCAAGGATAAATGTACCAACACGTTCAAAAGTCCCTCCATTAACCCCAGCTGGGCAGCTGGATCACCTCATAAGGTGAGGTCCCGGGTTCAAGCATAATCTGGACCTGAGTCTGATTTCAGTGAATGATCAGCGAATCAGAGAGGGCAGAGAGTTTCCTCACCTCTGTATCACCTGCTCACATGGCAGAGGACTAAAACAAGTAGATCTAGTACTAAGGTCAGTGACATCGGGGTCTCAAACACTTACCTAGATGCGGGTGCATACTGGCCTCTGTTGGAGCTGGACCGAGAGAGAAGAAGGGAAAGATGATTGATTAGCAACAAGAGCAAAATCCATTAATAAATAATCACAAATTCAGTTACAAAACTTAGTCATACTAAACAAATTAAACGGCTAGATAGAACCTTTTTAGAGGAGTAAGAAGAAAATGCCAATTAACACCCTAAAATAAGACGGCCAACTCACTACTCATTATATTTAAAAGTCAAAGTGAAAAGTAGAACCCCTTACATACAGGGCAGTTATTTATTATGCAAGTTAGTCAGGTATCCCTTGAAACACACAATATAAATGTGATGTGAGCACCCATTACATGACATGGGCTGTTGTGGGTGTGAGGTATAGAGACAAAAAGCACCATCCTTGCCTTCAAAGAGATTACCATCTGGTGGAGACAACTACAATATAGTGTAATAAGTGCTATGGGAGAGTGTTCAGAGGTCCTGGGGTGAAAAGGGGGACAAGGGAGGGATACTAATTCCAGGCTGCCCAGGAGAAGAGGGTTGTCAGGAGGGGCTGCTGAGTTTTGAAAGACTAGCAGGAGGAAGATAGGTGGGGGTAAAGGAGGGGAGATATGCTTCTTTCTGGAGTGAAAGTGAAATGGCATTGAGAGGTAAAAGAGAATGGCCTTTCACAAGAACTACAACAATTTCAGCATGACTAGAAGGAAGTTTAAGAGGAGGGGGTGGAAAAGTGAAGTTGGTAAAATAGGGAGGCCAAGATCATGGAATTGAATGTTAAGGAATTTGGATTTTACCATGGAAGCATGATGATCTCCTGAACATTTATCAGCAAAGGAGTGCATGTTCAAATATGCATTTTACAAAG
This sequence comes from Stenella coeruleoalba, assembly GCF_951394435.1. Lineage (NCBI taxonomy): Eukaryota > Metazoa > Chordata > Mammalia > Artiodactyla > Delphinidae > Stenella > Stenella coeruleoalba. Next base: position 19,230,764 of record NC_137155.1, on the reverse strand, counting down.
GGGCACTCTGATAAGAGTTAGGAAATAAGGGACACTGGCCAACTAATACTTTGGCTATGTTTTTTCCTCAAAGGACTTCCAAATCTATGAAGAAATATTGCCAGCTCACTATCTAAAAATTAGAAATCATGACAGATATTTTAAAATCTTTTACATTCATTAAAGAAGAACTTCAGCTGGATATTAAAAAAAATTAGTTTCTATCACGATGGTCAGTGCTTCAGTTATGTTAGATGAAAAATCCAGACTTAAGAGCATTTTAAAACTAGAGACTGATGTTTGTCTTACTGCTGCATACCAACATATTATATATATTGAAAATACTTGTGCTCAGCTGTATGAACTAGATTCTGTGGAAAGTGTCATAGATACAGTTGTTAGAATACACATGCAAATGCTCTGAATCATCACCAGTTTACAGAAATCAAGAAAAAACAAAAAACCCAGAAGAAAAATTTAATGATTTTGTGTTTTATGCCAAAGGTTATTGGTTATGAGGAGTTTTACAAGGATTCACTGAACTGTTAACTCTAAGATTTTTTTGAAACAAAAGGAATAATTGCCAATTATCCAATAACCAATGACCAAAACAAGGCACACGGATGCACGTTCCCTCACTAATATCACACTACATATGTGTGAACTGAACTTGAAGCCTCAAGGAAAGCAAGAGTTTACTTGCAAGGTAGTTGAAAACTTAAGAGAATTCATGTTGAAATTGAAACCTCCAACACACAAATAAATGATTTTACATATTTTCCTAATATGATCAATATGCAGATTTTAATTGCAATAGACAATTTTCTAAATTGTCTGCAAAAGAACTCCAAAAGTATTTGAAGAATTTCTCGTTGATATTGATAATTTGGGAGTTGCTTTTCAACTTATGTAATATTCCTGTGAATCCCATGTTAATAATACTAGGCTGACACAAGAGTAAATGAATTTACTTGAACAGACATAGGTTTCAAACTGACATGTTTTTGTACCAAGGTTATTTAACTCTTCTGAAAAAAGATGGACAAATCTTGTCAAGGTGGGTGTGGATATTAAAGGAAAATAACTTTTTTATATTCGACTCAGTTATTGGAAGACCTTTAAGTAGATATGGAATACTTTGATAGGTCAATCCAGTTTTGAAAGGTAAAATTTACAAAATCTTAATACAGGGCTCCCCTGGTGATGCAGTGGTTAAGAATCCACCTGCCAATGCAGGGGACATGGGTTCCAGCCCTGGTCCAGGAAGATCCCACATGCCGTGGAGCAACTAAGCCCGTGCACCACAACTACTGAGCCTGTGCTCTAGAGCCCGTGAGCCACAACTACGGAGCCCACTTGCCACAATTACTGAAGCCCGCATGCCTAGAGGCCGTGCTCTGCAACAAGAGAAGCCACCACAATAAGAAGCCCGCACACAACAACCAAGAGTAGCCCCTGCTCGCCGCAACTAGAGAAAGCCCTCGCGCAGCAATTAGGACCCAACACAACCATAAATAAATAAATAAATAAATTTATTTATTTGTTTATTTATTTTTAAAAAGATCTTAATACAGACCAAGTATTCCAATACTTAAGATGTGCTATAACACTACCATATATAAAATAGATAAGCAACAATGTCCTACTGTATAGCACAGAGAACTATAGTCAGTATCCTGTAATAACCTATAATGGAAAATAATCTGAAAAAGAGTGTGTATGTATATATATGTGTGTGTGTATATATATGTGTATGTATATATATGTGTATGTGTGTGTATATATATATGGAACTGAATCACTGTTGTACACCAGAAACTAATACAACATTGTAAATCAACTATACTTCAATTAAAAAATGTGCTTTAAGTGTAAAATACAGACCAGATTTCAGATAATTAGTACAAAACTGTAAAATATCTCAATTTTTTATTGATTATATTATATTGAAATACTTAATATTTATATATTCTGTGTGAATTAAACTGCATTATTAAATTTACCTTTTTTTTTGGTTTCGTTTTTTAAATGGGGCTTCTAGAATATTTAAAATTACACCTGTGGCTCACATTATACTTCTATTGGACAGTTCCAAGCAATAGCTAGGAGGGAGATCTGTACTGTTCATCAGTTAAGGAAACATTATCACGCAGGAGGTGGTGAAGTCATGGAAGCAGACCAGCATGTCACTCCGAGAGAGCATAGGGAAAAAAAAAAAAAAAAAGAGTGATATGAAGAGGTAAATGTGCATTTCAGGGACTGAAAGAACAGGAGCTAGCAAAGGAGACCAGGAAGGACGGCATTTCATTATGGATATAAGGAAAAGAGAGAGTTTTAAGAGAGAAGAGGGTTAAAGGAGAGGCCAAAATAATCCTAATAAAGCTGGTATCTACTGAGAACATCCTGTTACCAAGGCACAGTGTTAAGCAGGGTGTGTAGATGAACCCAGGGAATTTGGCCTCAGTGACAACTCTCTCAACTACTGTACAAACTACTTTTTCAAGAAGGTTCACTGCAAAGACAAGAAATGAGATTTTGTAGCACCTAACAAGGGACTTGGACCAAAGGGATGTTTTTTTGTTTGCTGTGTTTCTTAGGATATCATAGTATTTTACCATGTTCAATATTAACTACCTTACCAAAGGGGGTCTCTGTATTCATGGGATAAATTGTTAAGATGGGCAGGAAATAATACTGATATTTGTTAAATGTGTAACTTGAAAAAAACTGGGAAATAAGTTAGTTAAATTAAGTATAAAATTTATGGCAATTATCAGAAATATTTTCTAGTCAGTACAATGGGTAGATAAGTGTAACAAAATGTCTGCAGAGGCATCAATTAAATTACCTACTTGACTTTAAATGACTCTGGTGACTAAGGCCTGGATGCAATAAACAGAATGTTATGTTTTAGTGTACTTTAATCTAAGGAGTCCACCCAAATTGATATCTCCCGTTCCGAAATTTTGGCACATGGCATCTTTCACTGAACCACCTCCAATCTAATCATCAGGGAGGGGCCATTTAGAAATGACCCTCTGAATCAGAATCTCTGAGAATGGAAACTCAGAATTTGTATTTTTAAAAACCTCCTCAGCTGATTCTGATAAAAAGCCAGCTTCAAAAACCATTGTCTTAATCCCCATAAAGTTAACAGCTGATTTTTCAGCAGAAACTCTGCAAGCCAGAAGGGAGTGGCAAGACATATTTAAAGTGATGAAAGGGAAAAACCTACAACCAAGATTATTCTACCCAGCAAGGATCTCATTCAGATTCGATGGAGAAATCAAAAGCTATAACTATGAGACAAGCAAACACTATGAGAATTCAGCACCACCAAACCAGCTCTACAACAAATGCTAAAGGAACTTCTCTAAGCAGGAAACAAAAGAGAAGAAAAAGACCCACAAAAACAAACCCAAATCAATTAAGAAAATGATAATAGGAACATACATATTGATAATCACCTTGAATGCAAAGGGATTAAATGCACCAACCAAAAGACACAGACTGGCTGAATGGATACAAAAATAAGACCCTTATATATGCTGTCTACAAGAGACCCATTTCAGACCTAGGGACACATACAGACTGAAGGTGAGGGGATGGAAAAAGATATTCCATGCAAATGGAAATAACAAGAAAGCTGGAGTAGCAATACTAATATCAGACAAAATACTTTAAAATAAAGACTGTTACAAGAGATAAGGAAGGACACTACCTAATGATCAAGGAACTGATCCAAGAGAAAACATAACAATTGTAAATATTTATGCAGCCAACATAGAAGCACCTCAATACATAAAGCAAATGCTAACAGCCATAAAAGGAGAAATCGACAGTAACACAATAATAGTGGGGGACTTTAACACCCCACTTACACCAATATTCAGATCATCCAGACAAAAAATAAAGAAGGAAACACAAGCTTTAAATGACACAATAGACTAGATAGACTTAATTGATATTTTTAGGCCATTCCACCTGAAAGTGAAGAATACACTTTCTTCTCAAGTGCACATGGAACGTTCTCCAGAATAGATCACATTTTGGGTCAAAAATCAAACCTTGGAAAATTTAAGAAAATTGACATCGTATCAAGCATCTTTTCTGACCACAACACTATGAGATTAGAAATCAATTACAGGGAAAAAACAGTAAAAAACACAAATACGTGGAGGCTAAACAGTGTGCTGCAAAATAACCAAGAGATCACTGAAGAAATCAAAGAGGAAATCAAAAAATACCTAGAAACAAATGACAATGATAAAATGACGATCCGAAACCTATGGGATGCAGCAAAAGCAGTTCTAAGAGGGAACTTAGAACATAGCAATTCAAGCTCACCTCAAAAAACAAGAAAAACCTCAAATAAACAACCTAAGGTTACACCTAAAGCAACCAGAAAAAGAAGAACAAAAAAACCCAAAATTAGTAGAAGGGAAGAAATCATAAAGAAAAATGGAGAAAGTCCGCATCTGCAGGCGGACTCTCAACCACTGCACCACCAGGGAAGCCCCGTACTGCTTTTTAAAATTCCATATATATGCGTTAGCATATGGTATTTGTTTTTCTCTTTCTGACTTACTTCACTCTGTATGATAAACTATAGGTCCATCCACCTCACTACAAATAACTCAATTTTGTTCCTTTTTATGGCTGAGTAATATTCCATTATATATATGTGCCACATCTTCTTTATCTAGTCATCTGTTGATGGACATTTAGGTTGCTTCCATGTCCTGGCTATTGTAAATAGTGCTGCAATGAACATTGTGGTACATGTCTCCTTTTGAATTATGGTTTTTTCAGGGCATATGCCCAGTAGTGGGATTGCTTGGTCATATGGTAGTTCTATTTTTAGTTTTTTAAGGAACCTCCATACTGTTCTCCATAGTGACTGTATCAATTTACATTCCCACCAACACGACAGGAGGGTTCCCTTTTCTCCACACCCTCTCCAGCATATATTGTTTGTAGATTTTTTGATGATGGCCATTCTGACTGGTGTGGGGTGACATCTCATTGTAGTTTTGTTTTGTGTTTCTCTAATAATTAGTGATGTGGAGCATCTTTTCATGTGCCTCTTGGCCATCTGTATGTCTTCTTTGGTGCAATGTCTATTTAGGTCTTCTGCCCATATTTGGACTGGTTTGTCTGTTGTTGTGATATTGAGCTGCATGTGCTGCTTGTATATTTTGGAGATTAATCCTTTGTCAGTTGCTTCATTTGCAAATATTCTCTCCCATTCTGACGATTGTTTTTTCATCTTGTTTATGGTTTCCCTTGCTATGTAAAACCTTTAAGTTTCATTAGGTCCCATTTGTTTATTTTTGTTTTCATTTCCCTTACTCTAGGAGGTGGGTCAAATCCCTTGTTGTGATTTATGTCAGAGAGTGTTCTGCCTATGTTTTCCTCTAAGAGTTTTATAGTGCCTGGCCTTACATTTAGGTCTTTAATCCATTTTTAGTTTATTTTTGTGTATGGTATTAGGGTGTGTTCTAATTTCATTCTTTTACATGTAGCTGTCCATTTTTTCCAGCACCACTTATTGGAGAGGTTGTCTTTTCTCCATTGTATATTTTTGCCTCCTTTATCAAAGATAAGGTGACCAAGGCTTCCCTGCTGGCGCAGTGGTTGGGAGTCCGCCTGCCGATGCAGGGGACACGGGTTTGTGCCCCGGTCCGGGAGGATCCCACATGCCGCGGAGCGGCTGGGTCCGTGAGCCATGGCTGCTGAGCCTGCGCGTCCGGAGCCTGTGCTCCGCAACGGGAGAGGCCACAACAGTGAGAGGTCCGCGTACCGAAAAAAAAAAAAAAAAAAGCAGTACGGATGAACCTAATGGCAGGGCAGGAATAAAGACGTAGACGTAGAGAACAGACTTGAGGGCACAGGGATGGGGAAGGGGAAGCTGGGATGAAGTGAGAGCATAGCACTGACGTATATACACTACCAAATGTAAAATTGATGGCTAGTGGAAAGTTGCTGCATAGTTTCTAAGGATGAGAGACAACAAAAAATGTTCCTAAAGAAGTAGGCTTTGTATTTAGAGAAAATAGGATACAACACACATTTAACAGAAGTAAAGGTTTCTTCCAGGTGTCTCTGCATTGTGATAAGAAGACCAGGTCAGATGATGACCACAGATAGACACAAGGGAGGATGCACTGGCAGTGAGGGCCCTGGTAGTTGTCAGAGGGGATGGAACTGGAGAGAGGGGAAGATAGTTTGGAGTGGTTCTGTACCCAGAGAGGTGACTGAGGGGAAGTTTCATAATATGGTCCTGATTTAGCTTCACTGGTGAGACCCATAAGACTATATATAAAGGCTGGACAGAACTTTACACTGTGAGGCACTCACTTTTTATTTTAACACCGAGCTGTTAACAAATCTGGATATTTCTAGATTCACAAAAACGATCAGTTGTACATCCTACACTATAGAAAAAATTCACTTCTGAGAAAAATACCAGGATTTCATTTTGGTTTACACAAACCATTGGTTAGTTATGAAATCATTTACCTTCCCATAAATGTTGGGGCAATTCAGATTAATATGAAGTTTCTACCAATAACTTGTAAACTCTCATAAACAATGCAACAGTTAGAGGCGAAACTTTCAGTGGTGTTTTAGAATTAAAGTACAATGATCATGGGATACCATATCTTGCAGTTGGATTTCACTGATCACTCCAAGGAGCTCCATGAGTATTGGCAATGGATAAATATATCCAACTCATAATTCTGAATATCTATTTATTTTTACTAATCCTAGGCAAGATGACAACATCTATGTTAACAGACGACATAACATAAAGAATAAATAGATTCATGTTTCAAAGAACTCTAGATCTCATTCAAAATATTAGCACATCTTTGTAATCTTTACCCACAAGTTAATGTCACTGAAATCCACAAAAATGTAAAAACTATGTCCTTTGTAAAGCTTGACAACTTCAAGTAACCAGACTAAATTGGAAATTGAACTTAAGTTGTATCTTGATAACTTAAGGAGTATGCCAATGTCATCAAAATGAATCAACTTAGTCAAAACCACAGATATAATATGAAATGCTAAACAGGCAAGTTAAAATGAAGATTATACTTTGCTTAAAAAAATAAAGTAAAAGCAAGCCAACAGAATGTAAGAATCATGATGGCAATCTCACTAAAACCTCCATGTTTTTTAAAAGCATGTTTCCAGCAAAGCATTAGCAATGAAAGCATGGCATACTCTGACTTGGTTTTAGTTGAAAAAGCCAAACACCTTTAAAACTTTAAAATTATCAACACAAATTGGTAGCAATTTTCCCAGGAAAGTATTAAAAAAGGAGGATCTATGTAATATCATTAGTCAAATATCTCCTGAAAGCAGGTAAACAAGAAAAAAAGTGGGGAAACTTTTAATGTTTTTTTTTTTTTTTTTGAGGTATGCAGGCCTCTCACTGTTGTGGCTTCTCCCGTTGCGGAGCACAGGCTCCGGACGCGCAGGTTCAGCGGCCATGGCTCATGGGCCCAGCCACTCTGCGGCATGTGGGATCTTCCCGGACTGGGGCATGAACCCATGCCCTCAACCACTGCATGGTTCAACCACTCAACCACTCAACCCATGACTCTCAACCACTGCACCACCAGGGAAGCCCACTTTTAATGTTTTAAGCATAATACAGTCCTTTCATACTAAATAGGTAACAAATGTTCTTAAGAGTCAAAATCACTCATAACTGTGCACTAACAATTTATTTTTCCAGATTCCTTTCAGTGTTTGTGATGGAGCCACTTAAAAGTTATTTGGGGACTTCCCTGGTGGCGCAGTGGTTATGAATCTGCCTGCCAATGCAGGGGACATGGGTTCGATCCCTGGTCTGGGAAGATCACACATGCTGAGGAGCAACTAAGCCCATGTGCCACAACTACTGAGCCTGCGCACCACAACTACTGAAGCCTGCGCACCCTAGAGCCTGTGAGCCACAACTACTGAGCCCACGTGCTGCAACTATTGAAGCCCGTGCGCCTAGAGCCCGTGTTCCGCAACAAAGAGTAGCCCCCACTCACTGCAACTAGAGAAAGCCCACACACTGTGACAAAGACCCAATGCAGGCAAAAAAATTTTTAATTAATTAATTAAGTTTTAAAAAGTTATTTGTCCTCCAAATTCTGTAGTAGGACCTATCCAGGTTATTTGTTCTGGTAAAATACAAAGGTTTACATCAATAATGAATTTTCTAGGTCTTTGCTTAGTCAAACATTTTCCTAGATGCTAGCGTATTATTAAATGACCTGAATATTAGGTATATAATTTCACTAACGTTTCATGGGCTATGTAAAGAAGACAAGAATGGATCTTTTTAATTGATAAGTTAATACAGTTGAAAATAAAAGAAACCTGAATCATTATTTTCAGAAGATACTTTAAAATTTCTTTGAAAAAATATATTCCTTGGAGAGCTTCCCTTTTACTTAGCTGTGCTATTCTTGAAATGGTTTATTAATCTCCATGAGTTATAAGAAAAAGACTGGAATTGCTTTGAATGAATACAAGAACTCATACTAATGCAAATTTGATAAAGATAATTATGCCAGGAATAGTGAATGTGAATGATTATTATGTGAAACAACTGTAAAGAGACCCCACTTACAAACAAGACAGTCAATTCACATCATAGAGATTGAGGAGGTCTAACCTGAAAAAAAGTAAATTCGGTAGCAAAGTTTTCAAAGAAAAATATGCTTCCTGGTCTCTTTAAACAAGACTATTATTTATCTGTTTAAAGTACAAGTACAAAAAGCATGTACTGACACTTTGTTGAGTAAATGTAAAAAAGCACTCAGCCCACATATGTTAACACACCTTTGTGCTGGTGCTGGTCCTAGAGTTGGCAAGAGTTGAAGTTACTAAGGAATATGTTTACTTTTTTGGAGGGTGAGATATATTTTTAAAAGTTCATTATTTTCCACTCACTGTAAATTAATCTGACCTTCACTACAATATGAAAATAACCGGTAATCAATCCCTTTCCAAACTTTTAAACACAACTAATGTTAAATATCTACTGTTTGGCACTAGATAGAGTTACTCCGTCAATACTGCCTTTCATTTACTAAATATATTTTCTCTATTATCTCCAATTATTTGGAGAATCTCACAGATTATAATTAATAATTTGTCCTTATGACACTAGCAACAGAGCACTTGCTGAACTTTGCAGATAGTCAAATTCAATGGAAGATCAGAAAATTTCTGTAAACTTCAACAGGAAGCAATTGATTTCATTTGGACCTTAGAGCTCACAGCCATCCTTTTCTTAATTACATTCTAACAGGTTAAATCTTTGGATGTTTTTAGAAAATATCACAAACGTGGATCATTATATGGTTTCTCAATATTAAATTGAAGCAGAAATTCTTCCTATCATCAATTCAATTTGTCCAAGAGACAAATTACATGCTGAAAGTAAAGAAAAGCTTCATTTCTTATAAAGTATTTCTGTGTTTATGCTCTTTCAAAGGTTGAGGTCACCAGCATCTCCTGAGGTCACAGCAACCTAAAATAAGCAAAAGAATGGGGTCGCATTTAACTCCTCCAAAGGCTGTTCTTTTGACAAAAGTGTTTTTCTTTCAAATGCCTTATTTTGGAGGAAACTTTTGAGTAATCATGTGACTCCAAAACATATTTTGGCCAATTTGTTCAATAAATTATTCACTACAAAGGATGGAGATTTCAATATGCTGGGCAGAAAAAGAAAGGAATGTCTGGAAACAAATTGAGGGAGTGGTTAATGAGCTTTGTGTTAATATTATTGATTATTTTTTTAAAAAGTCTTTGAGTCAGGCAAACACTATATGGCGGATGATAGGCATTTCTTACAAATATAGGTATTATGTTATGGGAGCTATAGCTCCTGAATCATTTTAGAATTCAAAGGCCCTAGGTAGTTTTGCCTCAGGTATCTCTTCACCTAATTTGAAATTCAAATGTATGAAACTTCCAAAGCTAAATATGACAAATTAGACACAGTCTGTGAAGTTACCATTTAATGAGCTATGAACCTAGACTTTCATCTCCCCAGGAATAATTTCTTTATTACTCTTTGTATTTTATTGCAATAAAGTACCATTTGACCTTCAAGTATGATAATTAAGCTTCCAAAAATGTTATAAATTTAGAGTGAGAATACTTCTCCCTGTGTTCAGGAATATACTTATGATCAGTATAAAAGATTACTTAATATTTAAAGACAGCTAAATTATACACAGAACCAGCAGTATTAGAAAGCATTTTTCTCTTCCCTTCCTCTCCTATATCCCATCTCAATTTGAATTGTGTCTCATAACAACTTATCATCACTCATATTCTAAAATATATGGAATAGGTGCAAAACTAAAATATATCTTTATAACCTACAACTGGGGGAACAGAGCACTCTTTCAGGTAAGACTTATTCTACTAGGAGCTGTCAATAATGAGATCTTAAACACTGAAACTTGTGATTCATTGTCTTGCCATGCTCATGCCTTCACCTTTTCTAGGGGAGATATTCATATATTTTTTCAAAACTTTGCCTATGTTATGAATAAAATCTTAAGTGAAAGATCAGAATGTAAAACAATATATCATCTGAATTGTTTGTGAAGAGATGGAGATGATATATTCAAGATGAACTTGAAGAGATGAAGTTCATAGATGGGGCAGAGGAGAGGAAGTGCAGCTATAAATTGACCTGTAGCCTGAGCATATATGGCCTTTAAATAGCTTTCAGAGGTGGGAAGAAAAATCATTAGGATCATCATCATCACCAAATAATAATAATAATAACAACAACAGCAATATTAATACTACTACTAAGAAGAACAGGAACAAGAAGAAACCTTGTTGCTAATGTTAGCAGAAATTTGTTAGAGGTCTACCAATATCTATTCTCCCCCTCTTTTTTCTCACAGGACTGTGGCCCCCCGTTAGAGGTATATTTCTCAGTATCCCCTGCAGCTCCTGAGACAAAGGAATCAAGTTCTGCCCACAGGGAGGTGAGCAGAAGTGACCTGGGTCACTTTCAGAGCTGGGTCATGCCCTTTAAAGGAACGGGCATGATTCTTGGTCCTCTACCCTTCCTGCTACTAGGACATGGCCCCTGGATATGGAAGCTATGTTCTGTACACAGTAGAGCCACTCCACCAGCCCTGGACCATCTACCCCCAGACTGGTTTATGACTGAGAAATAAACACACTTCTAGCCATTTAAGCCACCTGCAGTTTGAGGCACATGCCAAAGAAGCTTCATCTATATTCTGAAAGAGTTATTTCTTGTGGGCTGGGGAATGGGTCCCTATTGGGGAAGGGTATCCTCTCTATCTCAGTCACAATCCTAAAGGCCAGAGTGTAATTTAGAGCTGATAAGACTGTGAGTTCCTGTGAGTAGAGATTTCAATTTGTATATCTCTGCACCCCCATGCCTAGCACAATGTTTGGCACACAGCTGCTCCAAAAATGTTAGTTGATTGGTTACTGATAACATCAATAAGATATTATTGCTAAAACCATTGCTGCTAGAAAATTCTAATGTTCTAATGCTCTCCTCTGTCCCCTCCCCTCTTAGTTACTTGTACATATGTTATCGTCTTCGTTTTACCTTTTCACTTTCCTTTATATACTTAAGGATAAACTGTACAATTCGCCTTGTTCTGAAACAGATGTAAGGCAGCTAACAAAGAAAGGCAATCGAGCAAGACAATAACGTGGGAAAACAGGATAACAAATCAGGGTTGGAAAAATATGTCCAGTGGAGATAAATATGCAAGATGCATGCTCTGACATTTTAACTTTGGCTCTGAAGCTCTAAAGTTACAGAAACTGAAGAGTTGAAAACATGAAAAGCACACATATTGCTCAGGAGAAGCGTGGCTATTTCAGATGCAGAGACTTAAGAGAAGCTTCTCCTGCGGTTTCTTACAAAGGGGACACTGAGCAGTGCAATGAACATCATTTAAAATAACATCCATCCAACTGTGAATTTGATAGGGCTATTCCTAATAAAGTCCATCAAAGCAAAAGGAGCGCATAATGTTTAAGTATGATTGTAAAAAACAGTTATGCGGATATAGGAGGTGAAGGTTGGCTGGCAATTAAAGAAACAATATTGGGTTGGCCAAAAAGTACCTTCAGTTTTTAAGTAAAAATAAAAGACACATTTTTCATTTTCCCCAAGAACTTTATTGAACAACGTATTCACCATTTTGTTCCACTACCTTCTGTCATTTTTCAGGCAACTTCATAATTCCATCGTCCCAAAACTTTTTATCTTTTTGAGCAAAGAACTGTTCCAGGTGCCTTTTACAGTCTTCCAGGGAATTGAAATTTTTTTCCATTAAGAGAATTTTGTAAAGACCGAAATAAATGGAAATCAGAAGGTGCAATGTCTAGTGACTACAGGGGATGAGTCAGAACTTCCCAGCCAAGCTGTAACAGTTTTTGCCTTGTCATCAAAGAAACATGCAGTCTTGTGTTATCCTGATGGAAGATGATGCCTTTTCTGTTGACTAATTCTGGATGCTTTTTGTCGAGTGTTGCTTTCATTTGGTCTAATTGGGAGCAGTACTTGTTGGAATTAATCGTCTGGTTTTCCAGAAGGAGCTCATAATAGAGGACTCCCTTCCAATCCCACCATACACACCACATCACCTTCTTTGAATGACAAACAGCCTTTGGTGTGGCTGGTGGCAGTTCATTTCACTTGCCCCACGATCTCTCCCGTTCCACATTATTGTACAGAATCCACTTTTCATCGCCCATCGCAATTTGTTTTAAAAATGGAACATTTTCGTTCGTGTAAGTAGAGAATCGCAGGCAGAAATATGGTCAAGAAGGTGTTTTTCGCTTAACTTATGTGGAACCCAAACATCAAAGTGATGAATATAACCAAGCTGGTGCAAATGATTTTCAGTGCTTGATTTGGATATTTTGAGTATGTAGGCTATCTCCCACGTGGTATAAGGTTGATTGTTCTCAATTAATGTCTCAGTTTGATCACTCTCAACTTCAACTGGTCTACCCGACCATGGAGCATTGTCCAGAAAGAAATTTATAGCACGAAACTTCGCAAACCACTTTTGACACGTTCAATCAGTCACAGCACCTTCTCCATACACTGCACAAATCCTTTTTTGCATTTCAGTTGCATTTTTACCTTTCTTGAAATAATAAAGCATCATATGCTGAAAATGTTGTTTTCTTCCATCTTCACTATTAAAATGGCTACACAAAAATTCATCAATTTTGATGTCTTTTTTAAAATGCACGCTGATATGACAGCTGTCACATACAATGTAACAGAATTGTTTCGAATGAAGTTAAAGACAACTAAGTGCTACCAGAGCCATCTTATAGAAAAAAAAAGAACGAAGCTTTTGGCCAACCCAATAGTAATTAGATAATTTGTGATAGGTATACCTGCTCTATATGGCTCATCCATTCCTTCAACTAACAGTTGAGTACCTACTAAGTGCCAGACACTGCCAGATTCTGGGAATGTAAAAGTGATCCAATATCTGCTTGATCAAGGGTTTCAAAGGGCAGGAGGAAATACATGTAGAAGTTAACACATGACAATGCAATAAGATAAACTAACTTCAATTTGTAAGTATAAGGTGGATTAGGGTTAAAAATACATATGATGGAGGAGGAGAGATTTGAACTGCATCTTTAAGGATGAGTGTAACTTCATCAGGAATATGGAGAAGGAGGTAATGTGGAGTGTATTCCAGGGAAAGAAACTGGCATATATATAAGCCACAGAGATAGGGGACAGGACAGCATGTTTGATGAAGTCAGTGCTTTTTATGGCTGAAGTAGAGAGTTTGGTATTAGGTGAGGGTGGGGAATATGGAGAGAGCCTACATGCAATGAGGTTGGAGAGAGAGGCAGGGTCAGATCATGGAGGGCCTTGAAAGCAGGCTAAACTGGGCAAATGGAGGCAGTTATAGGGTTTGAGGCTGGGAGGAAAAAAATGAGGTTTGTGTTGAAGAACATTTTGATAGATGTGTGGAAGGCTTGAACCAAAGATATGGCTGTACATGCAGAAATAAAAGCATTTGTTTAGGAGATATTGAGAAGATAAAATAAATTGGTTTTAGAGACACTGAGTAGACATGGAAGAAAGAAAGGAATGAGGAAAGAAATATTACCTAGATCTCTGTTTACTGACTGGGTCGAATATGTCACTGACTATAACTGCAATGAAGGGGACCAGTCTGGGGGAAATGTCAAGTTCATTTTAGAATATATTGAGTTCAAGGAATCTAAGGAATCCAAATGTCAGTGCCCAGTAATAATAATGATAGCTAACATTTATAGAATATTTATGTGCTAGCCACAGTGCTATGCACATCATTATTGCACTTAACTCTCACAAGTTCACTAGGTTTCTTCTGGGCATAGAATATTGTGCCAGGCTCTGGGGAATGGTATGGGATGACCAGAAAAGTAGGTACTATTACTTTCCCTATTTTACAGTTAGGTAATTGAGACTTTGAAAGATTACATAGCTAGAAAGTATCAAATTAGAAATTGGAGACTTCCCTGGTGGCGCAGTGGTTAAGACTCCACCTGCCAAGGCAGGGGACATGGGCTCGAGCTCTGGTCCGGGAAGATCCCACATGCCGTGGAGCAACTGGGCCTGTGCGCCACAACTACTGAGCCTGTGCTCTACAGCCTGCGAGCCACAACTACTGAAGCCCGTGTGCCTGGAGCCCATGCTCTGCAACAAAGACAAGACACCACAATGAGAAGCCTGCACACCTCAACTAAAGAAAGCCCGCGTGCAGCAACTAAGGCTCAATGCAGCCAAAACTAAATTAATTAATTAAAAAAATAAAAGAAATTGGAACCCAGGGGCATATAGCTCCAAACTCTACTCTCTCAACCACTTTGCATTACTGACTCAGTAAGCATGAAGCAAATGGACAGAGTTCAGGAGATGAAAATCACAGGTGTGAGTGAGATCACCAGGGACAATATAAGAAGTCTAAAAGAAGCTGCAGGACAGAATCACTGCCAATCCCAGATTGTATCCACAGGAAGCTCAGGAACTCATTAAGGAAACTGAGAAGGAGTAGGGAAGTCAGGTAGGGTGAGGACCAGAGTCCTTTGGATTGGTTGGCACCTACTGGGTTACTGATGACCTGGAGGATGACTGTTTCCATAGATTACTGGCAGTAGAGGTCAGATGGCGGGGTTAGGAGTGAAGCCTGAGAACACACATGACTCTTTCAAGAAGCTGGAGTGTGAGGGAGAGTGATGGCCAGAGGAGTACTCACAGTCAAAGACAGCGTTCCTGCTCAAAGTTGCAGTGGCTTTGGCATGTTTAAACCCTGAGGAGGAGGAGATGGTGAAGAGGAAGAAGCTGACGATATGGGAAAGAGAGGGCGAAACTGTTGACCAAGACCTCAGAGGAGATGGGGGGAATGCCATTCCACTGAGTTTATGTTTTTCCTGTAAATGTATTTTGGACTTTCTCTTTTAGGTTTGGACCAATATATAAACTATTTATGAACAGGATGTGAAACTGCCTTATATTGCCACACATTCCCATGCATCTGGTATAATGTTCCACATATACCCATAGGGGACACAGCATAATATGTGTTAATATTAATGAATTCCAACTCTTACAAACATGATTATGAAAATTTGTATTAATTATTACATTAAACTGAACCTTCAATGTAAAACTACGGTTGGATTAATTGGTTGCATGAAATAATACTTCATCAAAGTAAAGCCAAAGTAAAGTTGTAATTTACGTGTGTTTACAACAGCTTTGCTCTCCCCCAAGTAATTATACAGATGCAAACCTAGGCTTTGTCCTCCAGAATGGGGGGGAATCCAGCAGATTACACACCAGCTTGAGTAGAAAGTGTACTTCTATGGGCATCCAAAAGAAGTCAATGTCAAATTCTTGTCAGGCATAAATCTTGGTGTTTTGACTCTGGACTAGATAAAGCTGTCAAGGGGGAATGTATAGAGCCCTGAGAGCTGAAAAGAAGCCTGTTTAAATCTGTGTTCAATCATCTTAGAGCAAACAGCACCAGCTCAAAATACTATTCTTTAGGAAATTAAAAAAGCAGTCAGACCCACCTAGAGCCATTAGCAAGGAATTTTACTGTGGCCCTATGAGTCAGCTCTTCCCCTTAATCTTGTCTGTTGTCAAGATCACTTAGGGACACTTTTTGCCCGCCACTGCCCCAGGAGGGCTTCAGTTCCTTCCCCTGTTGGGTAGTTTGTGAGATCCTGAAGCAAGACTGGGGATTCCTGGATGATTTTACCAGAGCATCTTAATTCAGCTCTCTTTGTTTGTAAATTACAAAACACAGGATATCACGAACAGCAGTTGCAACTGCTACACTGACAAAATAGCCACAGGGAAACAGATGTCTTTTTTTTTTTTTTTAATTTATTTTTGGCTGCATGGGGTCTTCGTTGCTGTGCATGGGCTTTCTCCAGTTGTGGTAAGCCGGGGCTACCCTTCATTGTGGTACACGGGCTTCTCATTGCGGTGGCTTCTCTTGTTGTGGAGCACGGACTCTAGGCGTGCAGGCTTCAGTAGCTGTGGCACATGGGCTCAGCAGTTGTGGCTCACGGGCTCCAGGGTGCAGGTTCAGTAGTTGTGGCACACGGGCTTAGCTGCTCCACGGCATGTGGAATCTTCTCGGACCAGGAATCAAACCCATGTCCCCTGCACTGGCAGGCGGATTCTTAACCACTGTGTCACCAGGGAAGTCCCAATACAGATGTCTTTAGCTAGCAAAAGTTTTATCAATGGGAACATTCAAGTGAAACACATCATTCATTATTTTTCACTTCATCAGTTAAAGTGGATATGGTAAAACCCAATTCTGACGCTTAGTCAATTTTGACTTCTTTAGTCTGAATTAATAAAAAATTTACATTTCAGGATACTGGAAAGACATTTAGTAATACAAGTTACTAAGCATTCAAGGATAGCCAAGGGAAGTTTCTGGTAGATGTGACCTACAATTTATACAATATTTGGGTATAAAAGGTATTCTTTATTTTTCACCAGATTTACTGAGATATAACTGAAAAATAAAAATTGTATATATTTAAGGTATTCAACTGGATGCTTTGATGTGTATACATATACATTGTGAAATAATTACCACTATCAAGCTAATTAACATATCCATCTCGTCACATTAAAAGGCATTCTTACTGAACAGCTAAGAATGTAAAAGAATGAAATTAGAACACTCCCTAACACCATACACAAAAATAAACTCCAAATGGATTAAAGACCTAAAGGTAAGGCCAGATACTATAAAATTCTTAGCAGAAAACAAAGGCAGAACACTCTAGGACATAAATCACAGCAAGATCCTTTTTGACCCACCTCCTAGAGAAATGGAAATAAAAACAAAAATAAACAAATGGGACCCAATGAAACTTAAAAGCTTTTGCACAGCACAGGGAACCATAAACAAGATGAAAAGACAACCCTCAGAATGGGAGAAAATATTTGCAAATGAAGAAACTGAAAAAGGATTAATCTCCAAACTTTACAAGCAGCTCATTCAGCTCAATATCAACAAAACAAACAACCCAATCCAAAAATGGCCAGAAGACCTAAACAGACATTTCTCCAAAGAAGATATACAGATTGCCAACAAACACATGACGGATGCTCAACAACAGTAATCATAAGAGAAATGCAAATCAAAACTACAGTGAGGTATCACCTCACACCAGTCAGAATGGCCATTATCAAAAAAATCTACAAACAGGGCTTCCCTGGTGGTGCAGTGGTTGAGAGTCCGCCTGCCGATGCAGGGGATGCGGGTTCATGCCCCGGTCCGGGAGGATCCCACGTGCCGCGGAGCGGCTGGGCCCGTGAGCCATGGCCGCTGGGCCTGCGCGTCCGGAGCCTGTGCTCCGCAATGGGAGAGGCACAGCAGTGAGAGGCCCACGTACAGCAAAAAAAAAAAAAAAAAAAAAAATCTACAAACAGTAAATGCTGGAGAGGGTGTGGTGAAAAGGGAACCCTCTTGCACTGTTGGTGGGAATGTAAATGGATACAGCCACTATGGAGAACAGTATGGAGGTTCCTTAAAAAACTAAAAATAGAACTACCATACGGCCCAGCAATCCCACTACTGGGCATATACCCTGAGAAAACCATAATTCAGAAAGAGTCATGTACCACAACGTTCAGTGCAGCTCTATTTACAATAGCCAGGACATGGAAGCAACCTAAGTGTCCACTGACAGATGAATAGATAAAGAAGATGTGGCACATATATATAATGGAATATTACTCAGCCATAAAAAGAAACGAAATTGAGTTATTTGTAGTGAGGTGGATGGACCTAGAGACTGTCATACAGAGTGAAGGAAGTCAGAAAGAGAAAAACAAATACTGTATGCTAACACATATATATGGAATCTAAAAAAAAAAAAAAAAAGGTTCTGAAGAACCTAGGGGCAGGACGGGAATAAAGATGCAGACCTACTAGATGTGTGTGTTTGAAGAGGTTATGCCAAGCAGTTCACAGGCCAATGAGTATACACCCACTCCTGCCCGTGCCTCCACCGTGATCTGTGCACACTGCGGCACCAGCAGTGGCCACGCTCGATACACTCACATCTGCTTGACACTTGCCACCTTTGTCTTACAAGGGCTCAAAAGTGTGTGTTCTCTCCTGGGTGTTCAGGAAATTAAGGCAGCAGTGGTGATCTTGTTTATTGAAGTTGTAATTCCTAAGGCTTTTTAATGTTGGATTTTTTAAATTTAAGAATCTATTTGGTAAAATGGAACCCACTGTGGGCTGTGAGTCAGCCAGAGATTTGGATTCTAATCCTGCCACTCGCAAGTGGTGTACAGTTTTGTCAAGTTAACCTTCCTGGCTTTGTTGCTAATCTACACATAAGGAAGCTACAGAGCTAGGATCAAGAGCATACATTCAAATATTATTCCTCATCCTCAGTCTATACATACCACATACCTTAACATTTTCAGCAGAAACTCTGCTTACATGATTCTGAGGAATATGGATTAGGTCTGCAGCTCTTTCTAGACCGTTTGACAATAATACTTCTTGCAAAAGACTGACTTCTTCTAGTTCCTTTCAGGTTTTCAGTCAATTCTGAAATTGCCTCAATCCTTTGCTTTGATCACCTCTAAGAGTAGTTCACAAAACACTACCGCAAAAAAAAAAAAAAATGGTCATGAAGAATCTAGGGGCAAGATGGGAATAAAGATGCAGACCTACTAGAGAATGGACTTGAGGATACTGGGAGGGGGAAGGGTAAGCTGGGACAAAGTGAGAGAGTGGCATGGACATATATACACTACCAAACGTAAAATAGATAGCTAGTGGGAAGCAGCCGCATAGCATAGGGAGATCAGCTCGGTGCTTTGTGACTGCCTGGAGGGGTGGGATAGGGAGTGTGGGAGGGAGATGCAAGAGGGAAGAGATATGGGGACATATGTATATGTATAACTGATTCACTTCGTTATAAAGCAGAAACTAACACACCATTGTAAAGCAATTATACTCCAATAAAGATGTTAAAAAAAACAAAAACAAAAGAAACCACTACCACATCTGTCTTTAAAATCACCTAATGACATTTTGGGTAATCCCACAGATACCTTCTTGGTCTTTGCTATGTTACTTCCCACTGAGGCCTGCCTGACTTACCTGCCACCCTATTTAAAATTGCAAACTGCCTTTCCCCCTTCTACCCAACTGTGTAATTTTACCCTGCCCTATTCTGAGGTCTTTTTTTTCCCTACAGCACTTGCCACCTTCTAACATGGTATCACATTTACTCATTTATTATATCTCCTATTAATTGTCTATCTTCTCCACTACAATGTAGGCTCTAGTAAAGCAGGGATCTTTGCTCTGTTCACTACCATATCCCAAGATCTAGCTTAGCCTGGCCCATGGCAGGCATTCAAAAATCCTTTGTTGAGTACTGAATGTTAAATGGATTCACTTCTTTATTCTCTACTGCTGGTGAATGAACCTAAGCATCTTCCGCTTTCAAAACAATTGGGAGTATACAACCTGGCACCCGCCTACCCCACACCCGACTGGACATGAGAAAACTCTGCTTCCTCGTCTGTACTACCTTGTCAGCAGAATTCAGCTGGATATGTGTTTATAATTACTTAGGACCTCAGGATTCAAGGTGAAGACATAAAATCCCCAAACCTGATTTATGTCCCAAGAGCATTCAGGGGACTCATTAGTGTTTAGATGGAAATCTGTGAATAGTTTTCAGATTTCTTAACGCAATGATTCATCATTTTTCAACTTGAGGTCAGTGTAGAGAACACTGTTTTAGTGACAGCCACACTGCCTTATGGTGTTCCGCAGCAAAAGTTCAGGGTTAAAGGAGATTTTTTCAAGAAAGACAGAGATTTTTCAGATGTATAATGTTTAAGGTGATATTCAGCAAACATTTAGAGTGTCTGTTTTATGCCAAGCATTGTTAGATGTTAAGAAAAACAAAAAATTAAGTCATGGTTGCTGGGCTCAAGAAGCTTCAAGTCGGGGTGATGGGGTGGGCATGAGTATTTAAACAAATAATTATAACAACATAGACCAATCACGTTAAGGGAGACAGGCAAGACCTCACACAGGAGGAGACATGGGAGTTGTAATTCAGAATTTTCCTTCAGTTCTTAGAAGTGATTTATTCCACCTGCTTCAGCAGAGTTGTCCCTCCTTCTTCATAAGTATAACCTTATATTTGTTGTGTTTTGGGGAAACATATATTATAACCCAAATAATATAAGCTCACTGTAAAAAAAATATTAGAAAATACAGATAAGTTCAAAGAAAAAAATTAAATGTCCATAATCTCACCACACTGATCTACTTCGTCTTTTTATTTCCTCCTGGCTGACCTTGAATAAAATTTTGCTCCAGCAAGATGCCTTCCCTTTATCATTTACCGAGCTTGTACTTTGTGCTAGGGATTCTGGAGAGTATGGTCACACAAAGCCTGGATCCAGACCTACTTCTCTATGATTCAAAAGTCCTCGTAAAGGCTAAATCCAAAAGGAAATGACTGCCTCTTAGCATCATTCTCCCCTCAGGCCTCAAGAAAGGAAAAGCAGCTCCTGACATCCAGGAGCTCGCCTGGCACTCACAGCTGGGCCTTGGTGCTCTTCCAGTGAACAGAAACAATTTCACAGAACATCAGCTTCAGACAAAGCCACTCTGTGATCATGATGGGTCAAGACAGACAAAGGACCACTTTATAATCACATCTGAATGCAAGCACAACCAGAACATTGTCCAACTCACAATATACCATGCATCCCTCTCTCCTGGCTGATAGGAGTAACTGCTGCTTCTTTATCAATTACAGCCTTAGCCTGGCTCTGCTCTGCCCTCCCTATGGATAAGATTTATTGAGATCCCCAACCATAGAATACCCACACTTGCTAATAGCATCCAATCCAGAGCAAAGCCCCACTTCCTTAAACCTGAGCCCAAATTACAAAATATAGGCCCAAATATCATAATGATTCCTTTTATAATTTCCACTTACTGACCCACACCATAGTTCCCAATGATGTACCTTCTCCTATTCTGGAATGAGCACTAAACCCCATCTGTTGAACTCTAGGTGTGCGCCTGATGGTCTTTGTCTACAAGGCAGTGAAAGTCTATAAACACTTTGCGTGTGTGTGTGTGTGTGTGTGTGTGTGAGAGAGAGAGAGAGAGAGAGAGAGAGAGAGAGAGAGAGAGAGAGAGAGAGGGAGAGAGAATGAACCCATCTTTCCCTTGAACCTGCTTTCCACTCGGGCTGCCCTTTCTCTCCTTCCTTTTAATCTTAGATTTTTTCAAAGCCTCAACTTTAAATACTTCTCAACTCACAACAATTTGTCTTCCCTTGACTGTCTGACTCCAAACTCTGGGCAACAGCTTTCCAACCTGTAAGGCTTTAATATGCTTAGATGCTCATGTAGTCTGGCCTCTCCCGAAACCATCCTCACTTATAAATTGCCAATGACCTGTTAATTGAAAAATCCTATAGCATTTTTCTTGTTCTCCTCACCATTCTTTTGGAAGCCTCTGTCCCTTTTGAACGCCTCTCCCATGTTGAAAATTCTTCCCTAGTACCCCTATTTCTGAAGCTTGCCCCTTCTCCCAGAGTTCCCTCTTCCGTCCCTGCAATGGCTAGCATTCCACACTGGGCCCCTTCCTCCCTTCTCCGGGGAACTCCCTGGATGAGTACATTGCCTCCTCAGCATCTATATCCTGATGTGTCTCCAAACTGCCTCTCTACTCAGCAGGCTGCTGGAGAGCCCTGTGGGACGGAAAGCAGCTTCCTCAGGCCAACACGTTGAAATCCAACCACTGTACTCCAACTATTCATTCGTTCAATAACATTTATTGGGTGCACACTATGCACTGCACATCGTGGAAAGCTTTAGAGATTCAGCAATAAAGAGCACAGTCCCTACCCTCAAGGAGCTTATAGTGAACAGCAGACAAGGCATGTGCGTTAATGCTCTTATTACAACACACAATGAATAGTTATCAAATGAACGAATGCATGCTTAAGGAAGAGATTTCTTTGAAAGGCAATGTAATATGAATGCTAATACTGTGGGCTACTGGCCAAATTGCCTGGGATCCAATCCCAGCTTGGTCAATTTCTAGCTGTGTGACCTTAAGTTATTCTCACTGTGCCTTTGTTTCCTCATCTGTCAAGTGCAGATAATAATAGTTCAGGGGGCTGCAGTAAAGCTTAAACGAGTCCATGTTTGTGGAGTGCTGAGGGTGCAGTCTGACACATAGTAGTGCTAACAGTGTTTCCATTTGCATTATTCCTGCGCCTTCAGAGTTATGTCACCATGCACGAGAGTCGCCAAGACCAGATCGAGGAGGACTGTAAGGGGGATCAGAGACTTTTTTTTCAGGAAGAGGTAATACCAAAGCAGGGTCTGAAAGCCTGAGCTAGACGAAGAAGACAAGAAGATGAAAAAGGGTCGACCAGGCAAAGGAGACAGGGGGGTATAGAGTACCAATAACACTGGTGATGAAGTGACATGCATGCCAGGAATTTTAAGGAGAAAAGAAAGGATGACAAGAAATGAGGCAGGGGAGGAAAACTGAGGCCAAATTGTAAAGGATTTTCCTCGTATATCAGTAGGGATTCTACTCTGAAGATAAACTGTTGCCTCCAATTGAGATATTGAAGGGTTTGAAGCAGGGAAATGATAGAATCCTATTTCCATGTTAGCAGCTCTGTATAGAGCACAGAGAAAGTGAGAGCAGGGAAACTAGGGACGAGGCTAGTAAGCAATTCCCCAAGGAGGGGATGGGTCCTCATCTAAGGTGGGTCAGTAGCAATGGGAAGGATAAGAGAGATGGAATCTTCCCTCCTATTTTTTCTTAAACTGCGGCTGACCCTTCAGGACTTGATCCTCAGGATGTCTTTCCTAACCACCCCAGGCGAATCTAGCTACCTCTGTGATCCCAGCCTTCAAGAACAGGAAATGGCTGTTTTTACTTTTATATCCATATTTAGCACTGTGCACTAGGACAGGGGCTTGCAGGGGCTGGATACAGAATAAAATCCTTCACTGAATGCCTTTTAAGGAAGGGGATCAAGATTACATGCCATCTAAGACATCATTAGTATGTTTTCTGATTCTTTTACTTTTTTAATATGCTTAGATGCAAACTATTATATATAGTATGCATAAACAACAAAGTCCTATTGTATAGCACAGGGAACTGTATTCAATATCCTGGGATAAACCATAATGGAAAAGAATATAGAAAAGAATGTATATATATATATGTATAACTGAATCACTTTGCTGTATAGCAGAAATTAACACAACATAGTAAATCCACTATACTTCAATAAAAAAAAATAGTTAATATGCTTAGCCAGCAATCATCTTGTAATAATAGCTATCCTCAAGCTCCACAAGCAAAATTTTTGTTTAAATTCCTTAATTTAATTAAAATCAACAAACCTACCAAGTATGTTGTGACTGAAAGGCATTGTCCTGTGGTAGATATATAGAGACTGTCATTTTACTCTCTTTGATACTTATATTAGATATTCCTCATCCAATGCATAGGATATTATTACATGTTAAATTTATGTTATTTTATTTGAGGAGATAATTGATGTTTTAATTAAAAGTGAGAGGGCCAAAATAAATATATGTTTTATAGCACCAATTATTTCCCTTATTATTCCTGACAGCAGGAAGCAATCAATCTTGTTAGCATCCTTTCCACCCTATCTTGGATGGATTGATATGATTTCAATTGATTAGGTGCTGTTGAAAAAGCTCAATGTTTTCCTCTGGTCCTGGGCTGAATAGAATTTTTAATAACATCCCAGTCTACCATCATGTAAATCATGGTCATGTGTAACATTACTATTATGTAAGGCATTTTTTTCCCTCACTGGTTGAGAATTTTTTCCCACTGATTTTTCTTGGTTTTTCCTTTTCATTTCAAATGAACCCAATCCCAACAATTCATTTACAACAGAAGAGACTCAAAAATTCAAGGCTTAAAAGAAATCAGCTTTTAGGCAATGATAAATGTCAGTAAAATTAGACATGTCTTTTCCTGACACTACGCAGTTTTCTGGATATTAACGTTCACTGCTATATGGTGTTCTATATTTTCAGTAATGCGAACATTTTTATAGTCTGGAAAAAGATTTACATTGTGGTAGATTTCTTGAGCCTACACAAAGGCTATCACACTTTTGCATTCTCAAAAGTCACAGAATACAAATCTGTTCAAATAAACTAAGAACACTGATAATATATGTGAAACTAGAATTAGAATGGGGTTTTCAGATTCAAGAGTTATTAGGTAAACAATCAGAAGTTTGCCAGTAATGGTCATCAAGTGTCTCATTACTTAGATAAAGCCATATTGGTGATATATATGACTATAAATAACAATTGGTACTTTCTTAAGCCTTTTAAAAACCCACATAATTTTCCTAATTTCTGTCTTAAACCCATTAGAGTCTCCTTAGTAGAGAGATAATTAGTAGAAATTTCCTTTACATTCAATAATGTAATTCTTAAGTTAACAAGTTTCCCCCAAAATAGAACTCTGTAAACAAAAATTGATAATATGCCTATGATAATGGTGAAAATGGGATGACATTTTGTTCATTGTGTGCATGTGCATACGTTCACATATGTGCGTCTATGAGACTTTGGCATGGGTGAGAGTCTGGATGGGTATGAGGCAGTGACAAAGCTTAATGTGACTACTTAATGTACACTTAACGCATCTGAAATGATGTTGCATCTGAAATTAATAGTGCACACAGTAGAAACAAGCATATCGATACTACATACACGATCATCTATAACACACTCAAATATTAAAAGCTATAAACAAATATTTTCGACAAAGTTAACAAGAAATTTAAGTGGTAAATTACGCAGATGTGTTTTTGTAAAATTCTAAAATTAGTAAGATTTTATATTTCCAGGACAACTAAATATAACTCATTAGGAAAAAAAAACTATGAAAAGAATATAAATTTTCTCTGGTTTATTTCACTCACACTTAGTATCTTCAGAACTGTACAGATCTTTATCAATAAGTAGTAACTAAATAATTATTAGAGATATTAAGGGGTCAATAATTCCATTTTTAAAGTGCCATGATCAAGTAATAGTCATGAAACGCTTACTCAGTACATAGGACCTACCATGAATAATTTTGACACAACCAATATGAAGAAGTCAAAGATGATTCTTACCTCCTTGTTCACACAGTTGCTGGGCTAAAGCATCTTTGAAGATAATCTGGCCTTTGTGTGTTGCTGTAGCCCTGGAAATGAACAGAAAAAGGTTAATACAAATCTTGTAATATGTTTGGTGATAACAATGTATTTTTAAAACCTCTTTTTTTTTTTTTTTTTTTTGCGGTACGCGGGCCTCTCACTGTTTGTGGCCCCTCCCGTTGCGGAGCACAGGCTCCGGACGCACAGGCTCAGCGGCCATGGCTCACGGGCCCAGCCGCTCCGCGGCATGTGGGATTTTCCCGGACCGGGGCACGAACCCGTGTCCCCTGCATCGGCAGGCAGACTCTCAACCACTGCGCCACCAGGGAAGCCCTAAAACCTCATTTTTAAATGTTACGTGGATATGATTTTTTTTTTAAAAAGTGCCTCTGAACAGAGATAAAAATGAACAATAGAGTCAAGGCTTAAACCAAGTCACCTGGGTTGAGAATTATCTTCTGACTGGTCTTATTTTGTAAAGATACTGTAACATTTGTGGGCTTATTCTGAAAACTGCAGATGTGAGCAAATCTTGGGTAGAAGAAAAAGTATGGAAAGGATGTTTATTAAAATTTATTCTTCAAGAGACCTTTATATAAAATGTTTTGTGGTGCAATAATGATATTAACACTGGAGGAAGATGCTCTTAATGTACATTTTTCTGAAATCGATAGTCACCATAACACCATAACAGATTTGAGATGGAGAATTATATTTTTAAAGTTTTTTTTTAAAGAGGCCTATTTGGAACTTTCATAATTATAAAGTCTGTCATAATAAAATACACCTTTTCCCCACTGGGTCTAATTCACCACTTGAAGGAGATGTGCATCTTTTACTTCCTCTAATCAGAGCTGTGCACATGTACTGGTGAAAAAAATAACATCCTTGCAGCAGATGTATTACTCAATGGTTATAATAGGAACTGTCTTATTAAAGGAAGAATTATTTATGCTTTATATTTGAAGTGTTTTTCCTTAAGATTCTTTTCCAGCACAAAAGGTATTATTTAAATGAATTTAAAACAGGAAATCATGCCTCTTTAAAAAATTTGATTTCAGAAAATAAGCCATACAAAATCTTTTTAATAGCTAAAATATATTAACATTAAATCTCAAGTTTAGTTCTAGCCAAAACCAGCCTAGGACAAAAATAATTTGATTCAGCCATCACTTACTGAAGATGGATTATGTACAAAGCACTGGGCTAGGTCACAAAAGGCAACTTTTGGCCTCTGCAATTCCCCTCCATATGTGCACCCCTCAGTCAACATCTTGCCCTTTGTCCAGCCCAACAGGACCTCATGGTTGCCCACATCCCCACTCTGGTCTCCAGGTGGATGCACACTCCTCCTCCATGCCGCATACCTTTCTGATTTCTATCCCCCACTGAATTGTTACAAGTGTCAGTCCCCCAGGACTTGAGTCTCTGGAAGTAGTCTGATAGACTAAGCCATGATGAAGTGTTAATGGGTGATATTGCTCCAAGCTAACATATTTCAGCTGTGAAACTGAAAATATTATACTTTAACACACACACACACACACACACACACACACACACACACACACACAATGACACAGTAGTGAGAGTTTTGAATGGTGGGAAGGAAATATAATTGAAGAGAAAAATCACTGGGCAGCTGTCAACTCACACTATATGTGAAGCTTATAAGTGTAATCAGCCCTTGTAGTTGCATATTAATCATTATCGAAATTACAGATAAACAGATGCTACCACTCTCCCTATATAGTCACATATGTTTATAGGTTTTCCATTGCTTTTAGCAAGGTGAACATGAGAGGGACTAAATTTAGGGCCAATCTAAGCCATAAACATGACCCACAGACTCATCAGTTACAAAATTTATTTCCAGAGAGAACGTGGAAACTTGATTTACCTAAATACGTTTCATTATTCAAATCTCAATCAAGTCAAGAGCTTTTTCTTCTTCTTTTTTTTTTTTAACAGTACGTGGGCCTCTCACTGTTGTGGCGTCTCCCGTTGCGGAGCACAGGCTCAGCGGCCTGTGCTCACGGGCCCAGGCTCAGCGGCCATGGCTCACGCACGGGCCCAGCCGCTCCGCGGCATGTGGGATCTTCCTGGACCGGAGCACGAACCTGCAGTCCCCTGCATCGGCAGGCAGACTCTCAACCACTGCACCACTAGGGAAGCCCAAGTCAAGAGCTTTTGAGCTCACATATACTTCTGATAGCAACACGGCAATCATAGATGTATAATTTTAATTTGACATTTACTTTGCAAGGGATATATTTTCTGATCACTAACCACCAAGAAAAGTCCTGCAACATACAATGTTTAAATAATTGTTCATTTTAGTTGTCTTCAGATTTTAAGTATATACTATTCCTACAGTAATATTTCTCGTTGGTCCACAAACTTATTATCATTGTGCCAGTGTATGCTCCCATGAACACAAAAAAACCAAAGTATCCAAATAAAATTCATGTCACAGAGGTTTTGCTTTTTCCCTGGGTATCAGAGATACTGATATATATGGGTCACTGCACAGCACCTTGTGAATCGTCCATACTGCTTCCCCTATTACTCAGTTTCTTCAGATTTAGAATTTCATTCATGCTTTTACTTCTTCTACTGTGGTTCAGTGAGTGAATTTCTGAGAACTAGAGAACAACTGAAACTGAAGAAACTTTTATCATCTAGTCAAAATTTCTTTAGCAGTGGTACTCATTCTTCAAACAAATATTACAGAACTCCGATATATGAACAGGGGAGCCCTGTTGGAAGTTGCTGGATTCCCTCTCCTCACCCAGCATGCTCCCTACCACCCACTCCCCAAAAGGTCCTGGTGCACTTCTCTGGAACACTTGGGAGTTTGAAGTGGAAGAGTTTGAAAACCGTTGAACTAGTCTAACTCTTTACAGTGTATGGATCAAGAAACAGAGGCCCAGGGAACACCTGCTGAAGATCACACAACCTGTTAATGGCAGATGGAACCTGATTTCAGGTCTTGATGCCAAGCCTTGGATTCTTCCCACCACATCAGCAGTTTTCAAAATGTGCTCCATAGTGGTACCCAGGGGTCTCCATGGGAGTCAGAGGGATGGGCAGCAGGGAATGCTTCAGGCACCATTAATTCAACCAGAGCACCTCGTTCTAATACTTGTTCTAAGTATTTAATGTTGTTTGAAGAAAGGGCTCAGCAGTTCAAAATTGGATTGAGAAGCATACTATGTGCTCTCAGAAAGAGAAAGACAAATACCTTATGCTAACACATATATATGGAATTTAAGGGAAAAAAATGTCATGAAGAACCTAGGGGTAAGACAGGAATAAAGACACAGACCTACTAGAGAACGGACTTGAGGATATGGGGAGGGGGAAGGGTGAGCTGTGACAAAGCAAGAGAGAGGCATGGACATATATACACTACCAAACGTAAGGTAGATAGCTAGTGGGAAGCAGCCGCATAGCACAGGGAGATCAGCTCGGTGCTTTGTGACCGCCTGGAGGGGTGGGATAGGGAGGGTGGGAGGGAGGGAGACACAAGAGGGAAGAGATATGGGAACATATGTATGTGTATAACTGATTCACTTTGTTATAAAGCAGAAACACACACACCATTGTAAAGCAATTATACCCCTATAAAGATGTTAAAAAAAAAAAGAAGCATACTATGTGCTCAATGTCATTCTCTGGTCTTTTGCTTGGGAAAAATAAAAGTAGTAATAATAATAATAATGTGACTGGTAGAGGTATATATAAGGCATATATATACACACACACACACACACACACACACACGTGTCATGTATATATATAAACCATGCATATATGGTTATTACTATTATAACACATATTATGAATTGAAATTGACCCCCTGCTAGGCACTGTTGTAAGGGCTCCACATAAATTAAGTCAATTAATCTTGACAACAACCCTACTAGGTAGATACTATTACCTTCATTTTCCTGGGACATAGATCTATTGTTTGATTTGACTAATGTCATGTAACTGGTGCTAGGCCAGGATTCAAACCCAGGCAGTCTGAGTGCAGAGTCCTCACTTTTAACTGTTAACATTAAATTGTCATTGATCTGGTTCAAAGGTGGGATGGTAGCTTGTGATGTCTTTTCAGAGGGAGAGCCTGCTTTCCAGGCCTGATCTTTAAATTCATGCCTCCTTGAGACTGTGCTCTCGATTCCAACTTTTCAGTACATTTCTCTTGATTGCTTCTCCTACAGTGTTCTGAGTCCTTGGGCTTCCAGTCAGCTCATTGCAGTTCCCTTTTAACTCTATCACATTTCCTCTATCAGCCCCCACGTCCCTTGCATCGCTCCTTTTCTCCACCAAATATAAGAGCGCTGGATGCTAACCTCATCAACATTGCTGCGAAAACTCTGGAAGGATACACAGGACACACACACACACACACAGGTGTTGACAGATAATCATCATGTACATCACCTTCTTTACAAACCTTTAAATCCCTCAGATCACAGTTTAATATAAAAATGCCCAACCCTACAGTAGGTGCATGGTTAGTGATTTTAAGGGTCTGCTTATTAGCACCTTATCTTTGGGGGAAGAAAGAGCAGAAGCCCAGGTGACCACCAGGCACATAAGTACCATTGCTTTTACCCATGAATGTGTCTGCTGTACATGCCCCAGGGTGTGACATGTCAATAATGGCAAGTCTACTTTGAACACATTTAGAGCTATGAAATAGTTTATGGTGGTTTACTTACAGAAGCACAGTACTTACTTCAAATATTCTACAGAAATATATATTTATATAAATATATACTTAAATATAATATGTAAATATATAGTTTAAATATAAACATAAGTATATACATTTAAATATAAAAATATATTTATGTATTCAAAAATTGCTAAAGTCACAGTAACTCAGAGTCAAAAGTCCCTAGAGGTCATGTCCTCCAATTTTTAACCCATAATATATTTTTCTTTTGTTATAATAAGATACAGCTATGATATATGGTGACAGGCCTTATTTGTTTTCAGAATTATATTATGCAATTTATAGCTCTCTTTCAGGAGGACATCTATCAAATTTGTGGTGCTAATAACTATGTTGGTACTACTTGTACTTAATTTTCCATAATTACCGGTAAATTTTTAGAAGAGTTCAGAAGCTATCCTCATTGTTCACTGCCCTGGGGAGTAGACCTAATTTCTTAAATAAGTTTCTAATAAGTACTTATCTTCTTGGGAGATGCATAGGTTTCTAGAGCAAGTTTGCCAACAAGAATCCCTATTAACTAAGTAATTTTAAAAGCTAGGGGGGCTGTTATGATCTATCATTTGAAAAGCTCCACAGATTCTGCCAAATGAAGAAAGTTCATTATGATCACCATATTCAGAGATTGAAATAGCCTGAATTTAAAAGAACACGCCATATTCTAGTTTTTACTGCACTCCTAGAGCAACTGTTTGCCCAAGCCATTTAACAGTAAGTATGTATTGTAATGAGGCACAAAGCTGAAGCTCACAGAAAGACCAGTGCGTGACCACAGTGAGTTGCCGCTAACAAGCTCTCTCTCTTCGTACTTCTTTATTCACTTGAGGCTTCAGATTCTCTATATGAGGATAGGGTTAATAATAACAGTTATTTAAAGACAATAATATTCACTCTTCTGATACTTAAAGTCTCTCTACCTAAATGGATTTCAAGCTTCTGGAATAGTAGGAATAAGTAAAATTATCTCCCACCAAGGCACCTGTCATAATGATTTGAACATATAAGGGAATCAAAACTATATTTTTTCAGCTCACAATGTGCTTCTATTGTGCAATATTGCCATCCAGTTTCCAAAACAGGACTAAAAAGGGGTTTAAATGTAGTTGCTACAATGCCTACCCAAGTGTACTGTTTCGTTACTTCATCAATCAATTTGCTCACAGATTAACCTAAAGGATCATTTTTAAACCTAGGACGATGTGCTTTACATCTCCAGTGGTGGGTGACTTTCCCACTTTTCTCCCTGATTTACCAATGCGGTCTGATATGTTCCTGTGTCTTGCCCATTGACAACTGTAAAGGCATTCATCTGTCAGCAACGTGACGTTAATCTAGTGTAATATCAGCGTGCCTGTGCCAACTACCCTCCAGGAAATGTCAATAAATATGTGGAACATGGGAAAAGAGAGAGCGGTCCAAGTTTGGTCAATTTGATCTTCAAAGGAATCAATTCACTTACAAAGATTCTTGACCCCTTTTCATCAGCAAATTACTGTACCTTCTAATTAGGTTGAGGATTTAGCTTGACCGTTATTAAAACAAGAAAAAAATACCAAATTATTTAAAACATGTAAAAAGGAGTAATGAATAACTTCAGGGAGAAATTATTTTTATATTAAACTCTCAAACCACGTCAAGGCCATTGCAAAATGATAAAAAAAATGTGGATGTTTTCATAATGCTTTTGCTTTTCAAAGCTTTACTGGGCTCTTTGTTTTTATAATTACATCTTTTATTCTTAAGTCATAGCATTTTCCTCTGTTAAATGTATAAATACTTTCTCTCCCTCCAAACACAAATTTCAGCCTTAATGTTTTTATGTGCTTATCCAATAATCACAACGTCTCCATGTTCTTAAAAATCACCAAATATATGAATTTATGATATTTTCTGATCAAGGTATAATTTTCATCAGTAAAACAAAGAACATATAAATAAAATAATTCAAATAGGGCTAGTAAGTTAATGGTTAATGGCAACCATAATGGTTAATCCCTTTCAAGAGACTCAGCAGAGCTAACTACTCAAATTAAGATGTAGCATGTTGGGCTTCCCTGGTGGCGCAGTGGTTGGGAGTCCGTCTGCCGATGCAGGGGACGCAGGTTCGTGCCCCGGTCCGGGAAGATCCTACATGCTGTGGAGCAGCTGGGCCCGTGAGCCACAGCCGCTGAGCCTGCGCGTCCGGAGCCGGTGCTCCGCAATGGTAGAGGCCACAACAGTGAGACACCCCTGTACCACAAAATGTAGCATGTTAATCAAAATAAAACCAGCTAGTTCTATTACTTTGGGAGGTAACTTAACCTCTCCTGATTAATTTCCTGATTTGTTTAAAAAAATAGTAACAGATGATCTTCAAAATTCCTATAAATTCTAAACCTCTATGATTCCATGATTCAAGATTAAGTGAGCACATATGAGCATGTACACACACACACACACACACACACACACACACACACACATGCTAGCTGCAGCCTCTATCGAGAGAAGTGCTTCCCAAAATCACGTATCACAGGTCACAGGTAACGGTGTGCTACAGCAAGCTTGCGTCACCTCATGAGAGCTTGTTTTTTAAACAGTTATATTTTTATTTTAATGTGAAATTTAATATATGTGTGTGTGTATAAATGGGTTTTGCATGTATATACTATAACTACTGCAGCTATATCCCCTAACTCATGTAAAAATATAAACTTTATCCTAGTCATTCAAGTCAAAAAAGTGAGTCACAGACTTAACCTCCTCATTCATCAGCAAATTCTGTCAATTTTATTTATTTACTCTCCAATGTACACTTTTTCTCCATCTCCACAGCCATGTTTTAATTCAGGACTTGATAATTTGTCATCTGATAAGCTGCAACACTCGCTTGACTGGAATCTCCCTCCAGATTCACCCCCATGCCAATGCAGCTTTCACATTGCGCCAGTTTTCTTTCTAAGATTGCTAGAAATCCTTCTGCAGCTCTCCAACATTTAAAGGAGTCTGTCAAATTCCTTAGAATGGCCTAAAAGGTTCTTCAGGTTCTGGTCCCTGCCTGTGTATCCAGCCTCACCTCCCACTGCACCCTGCAACTGAGCCACAGAGTAGTCTTCACGGGTTCTAGAATGCACGATTTATTTCATGCCTGCAGAATTTTTTATGTCCTGTCCCCTGTGCGTCGAAGTCTCTTGCCAAAAATCTTTTATTCATACTCTAAAATTTATCCAGGAATCTCTTCCCCTTACAAAACCTTCTTAGATCTCTCAGGTAGCATTAGACACCTTCTCCAAGGATAGCACAGCCTATTTTCTCAGCTCTGACATAGAAGCTTCCTAATTTAAGGTGATCTGACTTGCAGCCCAGCCCTCTCTTTTCACAGTCATTCTTATCATAAATTGAAACAACATGGTAAGTAGCAAACTCGTATTCATGACTGCCTAACAACCTCAACTAACACAAAATCAACGTTGATGCCTTCCAAATCCACCAAGACTAAGCCTCTACAATCCACACTAAAAGGTTAATACTATGGAAAATTAATCAGATTAAAAAGGAATTGATTGCCTGAGTACATGATAAGATGCTATGAATCCACATATCTCTGAACCTGGCAAGAATCTGGTCAAAGGCATTGTCTGTCTTTGAAATTTTAACAACATGCTTAATTAAAACATTAAATAAGGAACTTTCAGTGCTACAAAGGATGCTTTTATCTATTCAAGGAGAGAAGTAGTTGGTCTATAGTCAGATTTCTGGGATGGAGTATTAGCACTGATATATAAAAATGAAATATTTTTCCAGAAAATTTAACAGGAAACCATAGAAAAGAAAGATTGTTGTATATAATAGGAGTTTAACTTCCATTAAAAAGTGAGCAAGGCAAGGCTTCCCTGGTGGCGCAGTGGTTGAGAGTCCGCCTGCCGATGCAGGGGACACGGATTCGTGCCCCGGTCCGGGAAGATCCCACATGCCGCAGAGCGGCTGGGCCCGTGAGCCATGGCCATTGAGCCTGCACGTCCGGAGCCTGTGCTCCACAACGGGAGAGGCCACAACAGTGAGAGGCCCGCGTACCACAAAAAAAAGTGAGCAAGGCATAACTAAAAAAGATTCCATGAAGGATCTTCCTTATCCAACATTTATCATTCAAAGACTTTCAGAAGCGTTCTGCATATTGAATCAATAATGGGAATTCTCCAAAGAGTGAATTCCAACTTTAAATGTAGTTTGAAGTTCCTTGGGAAAAAAAAAAAGAAAGGAAGGAAGGAAGGAGGGGGGAAAGAAAAGAAAGAGAAAGGAAAAGGAAAAAGAAGAAAAGGGAAAAAGAAAAAGGGAAGAAAAGTCTGGGCTTACAAGAAAAAAGCCATTTTCTCTACAACTAACATTAGATTTAGCCCATGACAAAAAATTCTCCTAAAGGGTATTTACAATATAGATTTTAGATGCTTTGCTTTTATACATAGTAATTTTAAAGGTATGCATTTGTATTTTATTTCTATACACAATTTTGATATTTTTAGTGTGTGAAAAGAGATTTCAGGAATGAAAACCCAACTGATAAACTTAGGAGTTTGAATTGAGATAGTCTGGCATGAGACCAGGCCTAAAATCCTAACTCCTTTCCTTCTTTTGATAACTTTTCCACAACAATTTTATGTTTCTGATATCTGGGAGCATCTTACTATACACATCAGAAGAAATTCATCAGCTTCCCAGAAGAGATGTGGGTTGTGACATGACCACCACTGCCTGCCTATGTGGGAATTTGGCAAAATATAAATGGTCTATGTTCATCTGGCAGTTATGTTCATCTATGGTGTTGTATGCACTCCACCAAATGTAATTGAAACCCTGATTTTCACTTAAAGTATTTTCAATAACACTGCTATGTGATACTGCATTGAAATAAAGAATAATCATTTTGGTGAAAAAGCACTGATAGTTGCAGGATATATAACACTAAAGAGAAGCAAACATTTATCACTGGCAGAGTTTTATCCTTTGTTTGCTTTGTAAATCAACAGCAAAGTGGATTTAGGGAGGGAAGATAACCTCTGAGCAGGCAAAACTATGTTTTGTCTTGTCAGTGTGCAAAAGGATTGCTCTCAACAACTATTAAAAGAAGCAGAGATGCCAAACTTCTCAGGATTGATCACAGAATTTTAAAGTAGGGAAGGCTGATAGGACTGATTCATGTAGCAAGAAGGATTATACCCAGGTGCCAAACAGCTTCCAAAGCTCCCAACTCACATGCCACTTTTTAAAAACTGAATGGAGGAGTGCTGTACACCAAAATGAAGGACTTTTTATTGTCTAAATTCTAAATAGCTTGAGTTTAATCAAGAATTGTTCTGGCTCAGAAAACCACAAGTACAACAAGAAAAGACGTACAACTTTTGTTAATAAAAAGATCATGTTCTGTCTGCCTCCACTAAATAATTATTCACAAACCCTTAAGGATTATGAACTTGATGAGGTACTAAGGTAACAGCCTGCTTTAGGTGCTCACATTTCTTAGTCTGGCCCTGTTGACATATGATAGGTGCTCAGCAAATATCTTTTGAGTTAATTTGAATTGTGTCTTCTATAGTAGGCTACGTGTACACTAGGCACAGGAATTTTTGTCTATTTATTTTCTTTATATTGTGTTCAGTGCTTGACATATGGTAGCCACGCAGTAAATGTTCATGGAATACATGAATGATTCGTTTGCATTATGATTACTATACAGTGTTAAAATGCTTTAATAAGTAACCATAAATTATGCATAAGAAACACTTAGAGAAAGATGGTTAGGTGATAATAATAGATCGTCAAGATAAACATTATTATAAGCAAGATTTATCCCAGAAATCAGTTAACAGCAAGAGCAATAAAAGCAAATAGGCTAATGTATTTGTTTTACTATTGCAACATGTTTTCATGATGTAACATCTCCCAGAGTATTCTTAAATCACCTGTAATCCAGAAATGCCTTCTAAAACTTCAAAACAAAAATGCTTTTCATACCACCTTTTAAAATCACTAAAACTCATCAAAGAAAAGAGTTTGAGTGGCTTTGCTGCTTTAAACACCTTTTAACTAAGTAAGCCTGTGTCAACTTGGTTCAGAGGCATCCTTAGGCAATGCAAAGACTAAACTGGTAAAATAGTAAACCAATTCTAAGAAAACCTTAGTAAAAATTGGAATTTTTTTATTCATTGGATAGTGAATTAAGGAGTCTGTATATTTGTTGAAACATTCATGCTAAGTATTTAGGTATCATCTCCAAGGGGACAATAGAAAAAGTACTAGTTGCAGATACAGAAGAGGAGATTGTCCTAGGTCTGACGCTCATTATCTACATGAATTAGGCTGTATCACTTAGCTTCTGTGTCTCATTTCTTTAACCTATGAAATAAACTGACTGGACTGGATAATTTCTAAAGTTCAAACAGTAGATCTGGAATCAGAAGATGTGGGTCAGCACCACAACTCAATGGTTTATGTTGACCCTAGACGAATGTTTATTTTTTGAGAGAGGATTTAAAAACTTGCACTACTTCTTGTTCAGGGCTGTGGTGAAAATCAGAAGAAATCAACTCCATGGAAAGACTGTAAAAAATGTGAGGAATTATGATGATAACGTTCTGTCATTTTGGAAAATACTGGCACAAAACTGAAAAAGAATTATGAAACATATAGCCCATAGGAAAAGTCACCCCCTTATCCTCCAAAAAAAATAAAAGGGCTGTAAACTCTAAAATGTTTTATGGCTGTGAGAAAGCTGATGAAAGCTCTAATGAAGCACAGGATTTCTAACCTAGTTAATTAATCATAATGAATTAGAACAATATTGGTGTATTGATATAATACTAATATTCTTGTAAAATCCTGCCAAATTACATACACTGGTTACTTTGGAGGAAACAAGTTATAAGGCAAGCCTCTATCATAGGCAACAGTATTTAGTATTTTTTTCTGTTCTAAAAATAATTTCTGTGTATTATGAAAATTTTAAAATACAGGAAAGTATTAATGTGAAAATAAAATTACTCATATTCATGCCTAGGAGAGATAATCACTATTAACATTTCAGTAAACTATATATAGTCTTCTAGTTTTAAAAATTAGTTTATGAATACAAAGATTTTTAGAAAATTACTTGCCTAAGAAGTAGGTTTCTATTCCCTTATACTTAATATTTATTATAAATAGTTCCTACATCATTAAATATTTTTAGAACAAGATGTTGATAGTCTAAATAATATTCTACTGTATGGCTATATCATAATTTATTTATTATACTATTGTTGGAATTTTGTTTCTGGTTTTTAATATTTTAAATAATAAAATAAATAAGCTTTGATCATATCTTTTATTTTTACCTCTCATTTTACTGAGATATAATTGACATGTAACATTGTGTAAGTTTAAGAATGTGAACGGTATTAATTTGATACATTTATATATCGCAAAACAATTACCATTAGCGCATTAGCTAACACATCCATCCTGTCCATAATTATCATTTCTTTTTTATGGTGAGGACATTTAAGATCTACTCTCTTGGCAACATTCAAGTATATGATACAGTATTGTTAGCTATAGTTGCCATGCTATACAAAGACCCCCAGAACTTGTTAACTTTGTAACTGGAAGTTTGTATACCTTGACAAATATTTCCCCATTTCCCCTACTCCCCAAACCCTCGTAACCACCATTCTACTGTTTCTCTGAGTTTGACATTTTTAGCATACCTTGCATTTTAAGATGGATTTCCAAGACTGGGAAACTAAATTAAGGGCATAAACATGAAAGCCATAATTCCAAATAGCATTTAAGGAAAGGTACATGTCCCCATCAGCGTCCTAGAGAGCACCCATCCCACAATACCTCTGATGGCAATGAGCATTATCAGTCTATCAGTTTTCATTTCAAAGCTGTCATGCTACTTTTAATTTCCATCCCACTGATTATTAGTGAGGATACTTTGCATGTTTGTTGGTTACATTTTTCAGCTTTGGGAATTACATATTCACGTCCTTGCTAATTTTGCTATGGGTTTTGTTTTTGTATTGTTTTGTTTAATTTTTTGGCCACACCACATGGCACGTGGAATCTTAGTTCCCTGACCAGGGATTGAACCTGCACCACCTGCAATGCAAGCGTGGATTCTTACCCACTGGACTGCCAGGGAAGTCCCTTCTCTGGGTTTTAATGTTTTTCTAATTGATTTACAAGAGCTCTTTAAATGTTAAGGCTATTAATTCCATGCTATATTTGTTGCCAATATTTTTTACGCAGTTTATAGTTAGTCTTTTACTGTCTTTATGATTTTTTTATTTTTAAAAGTTTAAAAATTTTGTGTAATCAAATCTTTCAATCTATTGCCATCTAATTTTTTCTAGCGTTTTCATGCTTAGAAGCTCTTTCCCATTCTAAACTCAGTTAAACAGATGCTTGCATCCATTTTCTTTTGGGAATTCTTTCTACTCATCTGGAATTTATTTTAGTATACAGCCATTCAGTGGGGATTTAATTTTTTTTCATTTATTTTAAAATGTCTTTGCATATTTTATTGGGTAATCTTTGATCAACCTATTTATTATGGAACGTTTTCTATATTGTGTTTTCAGCATATATCAGAGTTATTTTCTGAAATATCTATACAGTTCCATTGATGTGAAAGCCTTTGACAATTTTCCACACTAAATAATTTCCACACTAAACTCAATTACATGGATAGACTAATCAGGGACTTGGGAATAATGTTTTCTCATGATTTCTGACTTGATCAGAAATAGACAATTCTTCTATTAGCCATAATTATCATGAAGAGGAAATGCACAGTGAAAATTTCAAATCCACAGATTATGCTTATTTCTAGTTGTTAAATATCAGTTGATTCAGATAATTATAGGGAATAATTCCTATGGCAGTCTGAGAATACAGACTTGTCGGTTGAGTATTTATGTGGGTGAAAAGGAATCAATTTGAGGAAAATTTAATAAATCTGAGTCTTATTCTCTAGAAATATTGTATCAGAGAGTGTCTGGAATTTAGACATAAGGTACAATATAGGGGGCTAAAAAGAGGAAGATGGAGAGAAACGTCTGGCATGAAGAATTGGACTGCCACCTATTTCTTTTACTTTATACACATTATCAAGAAATTGAAAACCAACAAGGCTAAAAAGAGGATCCTGAAAGCTTCCAGAAAAAAGAAATAAAAGAACTTTCAAAATAAGAGAAGAATTGCATCATTTTCATGCACTCAATTACAGCACTAGACGCTTTCAATATTTTCAGAGAATATTACTTTTAATCTGCAATTCTATTTCTAGCCAATCTGTCATCAAAAATAAGGAATCAAACATTGTACCTCCCATGTATACTTTCTCAGGAAGAAATTGAGAAAGTGATCCAGAAAAAATGACAGTGTAAATTAAGAAAGAGAAAAAATCATTAATCCAGGAAAAATAAAAAGTTGTTCAAGAAAGAAAAAAATTTATAATATACCACTTGGTTCTGCAGTGAATAATATTTATATAATTATTGATTGAAACACTGATGACTGATTTTATGAACTATGTGATATATTTATACTGAGAGGATGTGGGGGATAAAAGTTGTGTGTTTGGGGGGTAATGATGTAAAAGATGTATATCTTCATCTACCACAATGTGAAGTAACTTGATTTAAGTATAATATTTAAAAATATAGATACGAATACCAGAAGGAGCAGCAAAAAATGATTACAGTGACTTACTCTGGGAGCACTACCAGGAGGAGTAGAGAAGGAAAGTCTTCCTTTTTATTATGAGCCTTTTCCTATTATATAATACTTAAAACTTTTTTTGTCAAAATAAAATTTCATTTAAAAAGAAATTAGGGGCTTCCCTGGCAGCGCAGTGATTAAGAATCCGCCTGCCAATGCAGGGGACACGGGTTCAAGCCGTGGTCTGGGAAGATCCCACATGCCATGGAGCAACTAAGCCCATGCACCACAACCACTGAGCCTGCTCTCTAGAGCCCGCGAGCCACAACTACTGAGCCTGCGAACCATAACTACTGAAGCCCACATGCCTAAAGCCCGTGCTCCACAACAAGAGAAGCCCCTGCGATGAGAAGCCCACACGCAGCAACCAAGACCCAATGCAATAAAAAAAAGAAAGAAAGAAAGAAATTAGTATCAAAGCAAGCAGAAGGAAGAAAATAATGAAGATTAGAGCAAAAAATGAATGAAAAATAGAATAGAAAAACAATAGAAAAAAATCAATGAAACCAAAAGTTGGTTCATTGAAAAGAACAACAAAATTGACAAACCTTTAGCTATACTAATCAAGAAAAAGAGAGAGACAGAAAACAATTTACTAAAATCAATAATGAAAGAGGGGACACTACTATTGACTACAGAAATAAAAGAATTATAAGAAAACACTATGAATAATTAATATCAACAAACTAGATAACCAAGATGAAATGGCAAACTCCTAGAAAGACATAAAGTACTGAAACTGACTCAAGACTAATTGAAAATCTGAATAGACCTATAACAAGTAAACAACTGAATTGGTAATCAAAACTTCCCACAAAGAAAATCCCAGGTCCAGATGGCTTCACTGGTGAATTCTATAAAACGTTTAAAGAATAATTAACACCAATCCTTCACAAACTCTTCCAAAAAGTAGATTAGGAGGGAATACTTTTCAAAACATTCTTCAAGGCCAGTGTACCAAAACTAGACAAATATCACAATAAATACAAACTACACAAATATTACTTATGAATATGGACACAAAAACTGTCAACAAAATACTAGCAGATTGGAATCCAGCAACATATTAAAAGGATTATACACTAAGACCAAGCCAGATTTAACCCAGGAATGCAAGGTTGGTTCAATATACAGAAATCATTCAGTATAATACACCACATTAATAGAAAAAAGACCAAAAAATGAATGATCATCTCAATAGATGCAGTAAGATAACCTGACAACTTCTAACATCTTTTGATGATAAAAATCATCCAACAGGGCTTCCCTGGTGGCGCAGTTGTTGAGAATCTGCCTGCTAATGCAGGGGACACGGGTTCGAACCCTGGTCTGGGAGGATCCTACATGTCGCGGAGTAACTAGGCCCGTGAGCCACAACTACTGAGCCTGCACGTCTGGAGCCTGTGCTCTGCAACAAGAGAGGCCATGATAGTGAGAGGTCCACGCACCATGATGAAGAATGGACCCCACTTGCCACAATTAGAGAAAGCCCTCGCACAGAAACGAAGACCCGACACAGCAAAAATAAATATATTAATTAATAAACTCCTACCCCCAACATCTTCTTTAAAAAAAAAAAAATCATCCAACAAACTAGGAATACAAGGGAACATCTTCAACCTGATAAATGTCATCTGTGAAAACTAAGAGGTAATGTCATACTTATTGGAAAAAATGAAAGTCTACCCTCTAAGATTATGAACAAGACAAGAATTCTGTTCTTACCACTTTTATTCAACACTGTAATGGAGGTTCTAGCCTGGATAATCAGACAAGAAAACGAAATACAACAGATCCAGATTGAAAAAGAAGAAGTAATGTCATTGTGAATGACATAATCTTGTGTACAGAAAATCCTAAGGAACCCACAAGAAAATTATTAGAATTAATAAATAAGTCCAGCAAGGTTGCAGAATAAAAGACCAATATACAAAAATAAGTTGTTTTTCCATGCATGCTTAATGAGTAACCTGAAAGTAAAATTTAAAAAAAAAACAATTCCATGTACAGGAGCATCAAAAAACCCAGAATACTTAGGAAGAAATTTAGCAAAGTAAGTGCAAGTCTTACACATGACAAGATACAAAACATTGTTGGAAAAAACCA
The DNA here is from genome assembly GCF_951394435.1 of Stenella coeruleoalba. NCBI lineage: Eukaryota > Metazoa > Chordata > Mammalia > Artiodactyla > Delphinidae > Stenella > Stenella coeruleoalba. The sequence goes on along the minus strand of NC_137155.1, from coordinate 19,188,376 downwards.
AAGAAGATCTAAATAAATGCAAAGAAATCCCATGATCATTGATCAGAAGACTTAATATTGTTAAGATGGCAAAAATAACCAAATGAATCTACAGATTCAACACAATATCTATCAAAATTCCAACTTGGTGTTTTCTAAAAATTTTGCAAGCTGATCAGTGGAATAGAACTGAGAGTCCAGAAATAAACTTTCACATTATGGTTAATTTATTTTTGACAAAGGAGCCAGGACAATTCAATGAGGAAAGAGGTCTTCTCAACAAATGGTGTTCAGTCAACTGGATATCGACTTGTAAGAGAATGAAGTTGGACCCCTACCTCACACCATATTAAAGAAATTAACTCAAAATGGAATACAGACTTAAATGTAATAGCTAAAACTATAAAACTCTTAAAAGAAAGCATAGAGGTAAATCTTTCATGACCCTGTATTTGGCAATGCTTTTTAAAATACAACATGGAAAGTGCAAGCAAAAAAGAAAATAAATAAATTGGACTTCATCAAAATTAAAAATTTTGTGCAACAAAAGATACCATCAAGAAAGTAAAAAGACAACCTACAGAATGGGAGAAAATATTCACGAATCCTGTATCTGATCAGAGACTTGTATCCAGTATATATACAGAACTCTTAAAATAGTAAAAGAGAAATAAACCAATTTTAAAATGGGCAAAGGATTTGAATAAACATTTATCCAAAGAAGACATCCAAATAGCCAATAAGCACATGAAAAGATGCTCAATACCATTCTCCATTAGGGAAATAAAAAAAAAAAAACCCAAATTGGGTTACGCTAGACCTACAGTAGGATGGTTAAAATAAGAAAGACAGACAACAATACGTGTTAATGAAGATGTGGAGAAATTGAAACCTCATGTATGCTGGTGAGACTATAAAGTGCTGTAGCCATTTTGGAAAACAGTCTGTCATTTCCTCAAAATGTTAAATATTGATTTACTGGATGACACAGCAATTCCATTTGTAAATGTATACCCAAGAGAATCGAAAACATGTGTTCACACAAAAATATGTACACAAATGTTCCTAGGAACATTATTCACAATAGGTCAAAGGGGAAGCAATCTAAATGACCACCAACAGGTGGATGGCTAAATAAAACATGGTATATACATACGACAGAATGTCACTGAGCCATAAATAGGGATGAAGTACTGTTGCTATAACATGAAACTTTCAAGGGTGAACCCTGAAAATGTGGTAAGTTTAAAAAGCCAGCCACAAAAAGCTAGATGTTGTATGATTCTATTTATATGAAATATCCAGGATAGGCAGGCATATTCATAGAGACAGGAAGTAGATTAGTGGTTTCCAGGGGATGGGGAGATGGGGAATGACTGCTATGGACGCATGGTGTCTTTCTGGGGTGATGAAAATGTTCTGAAATTTTTGATGATGATTGCACAACTCTGAGAATATACTAAAGCCACTTAATCGTATACTTTAAAGGGATGAATTTTATGGTATGTAAATTATATCTCAATGAAGCTCTTATTAAAAAATAAAATTGAAATATATTCTAGAAGGTAGACAAGCTAATAATAGATAGGCATATAATCATTAAGGACAATCATGAGCGTTTTGGGGTTACTTCTGTTTTCTTGAGAATGATGTTTTAATGGACAAAACGAAGTGTTTTGTTGCTTGAAACAACCAGAGAGCAGAGGTAAATTAGTATTTTTTTAATGCTGCCATCCTTCAATGCTTCATTAAAAAGAATACAATAGGTGGCCCAAGGAAACTATAAAGCCTCAAACTGCAACCAAATGTCAATTAAACCCAAGTTTCATTTCTGCATATTATATGCAACTTTGAGCCCAGGGAGAGAATAATTTTTCTCTTCCAATGTATAAGTAGTGTTTCTCTTACCTGCCTCAGTACACATTTAGATGAAAGAAAAACACATTAAATTATTGATGTAATGATTAACTGAAAGTCCCCTTAATTGTCTAGCATACTTACAGCAAAGCCCTTTGGCCCGATTCAGGCAACTACAACTACAACTCTTACAAGTACATTCAAAAGCAGTCATGTGTACCATTAAAAAAAAAAAAAGAATTATACTATTGAAGTAAGCACAATGAATGCTTAGGATGTTGTCTGGATGAAGGCTGATTTTTTTCTGTGCCCTTCTCACCTAGAAATACACTCCTTTAGGTCAATAAAGAACCATATTTGGACTGAATCTCCTAAGTGTTTCAAGTAAATTCCAGTACTGCTGGGTGGCTGGGTGGAGTGTGCAAGTGGGATTCCTGGTGATGTCAACAGTTCTGTTAGTAGTGAGTCTGATTTTGGAATAGCACAAATTTCAGCACAAATCTAACAAGAACCATTTACTAGCCTAAACAGAAACAGTCAGTGGCCCCAGTGAGAAATATAAAATCACTGCCAAGTGTAAGACTCAGGCAGGTGCATTTTTAGGGCAAGCAAGGGGAACGGGAGATGGGAATGGACAGTAAGAATGGTAGTGGTCATCATGGGTAGGACAAATGAAATCTTGCTAGACAGATAATTTTTTTTTATTTTAAGGGTGTTTAAAAGGCTGATTCTAAACCATCTAGATTAGTGCTTTCAGAAATCGGAAGCTTTAAAAATATACAGGGCTTCCCTGGTGGCGCAGTGGTTGAGAATCTGCCTGCCATTGCAGGGGACACGGGTTCGAGCCCTGGTCTGGGAAGATCCCACATGCCGCGGAGCAACTGGGCCCGTGAGCCACAACTACTGAGCCTGCGCATCTGGAGCCTGTGCTCCGCAACAAGAGAGGCCACGACAGTGAGAGGCCCGCGCACCGCGATGAACAGTGGCCCCGCTCGCCGCAACTAGAGAAAGCCCTCGCACAGAAATGAAGACCCAACACAGCCAAATAAATAAATAAATTTAAAAATATACAGATTACCAGGTCCCATCCAAAAATTAAAAAATAAGATAGATAACCAACAAGGACCTACTGTATAGCACAAGGAACTCTGCTCAATATTCTGTAATAACCTAAATGAGAAAAGAATTTGAGAAAGAATAGATTCATGTAATACATGTATAACTGAATCACTCTGCTATACACCTGAAACTAACACAACATTGTAAATCAACTATACCACAATATAAAATAAAAATTTGCAAAAAAATTTATTCAGAATCTCTGGGCAGAGGGCTCAGGCACAGGTGATTCTACTTGTAGCCAGGCTTTAAAACTACTGGTCTGAACAGTTACACTGCTGTACATTTTTCCTTATGAGTCAGAAATGTTTCGCTCTCCCTCTTAGTAACATCTTGCACTGTGGTAACAGCCATCACTATCAGCAAATTATTTTATTCCGTCTTTCTCCAACCAAAGACCCTTTAGTAAGGATTAAAATGTATCCTGCTGATCCCGGCAGGACACTGCCCCTCATTTCTCCTCCATTTTTCAATGTCTTTGGTTTATGGGAATCACATGTATATTTCACTCACAACATTAGCCAGAAAGAGTAATTTTTCAGTGAAGAGGGATTCCCCTATTAACCTAAAACTGTATGAAATGCTGTATTTTTAGAGTTGTCTCCAGTATAGTCATTCACAAGCTGGTGTATAGGCAGGATTTCTCAATGTCAGCACTACTGACATTTGAGCTAGACAATTCTTTGCTGTAGCGGGCTGTGCATGGTAGAATATTTAGTAGCATCCCTGGTCTCTAACTACTAGATGCCAGGTATGACCAAAAAAAGTCTTCAGACATTGTCAAGTGTCCCCTGGGAGCATAGGCAAAATTGCCCCAGTTGAGAATCACTGGTGTATAGGTTTGTAAGAACTCAGCCCATATCAAAATTATAAGATTCACACTGAACCTTCTGTTTACCACATTGAATATCATCCATTTTGACATTTATACAAAGAAAAATATTTCAGATTTGGCTTATGTCTAGGAGTTTAATTATATATAATATCCTCTAATGCCAAATAGAATTTTCTATTGAAGTCAATTTCTGCAGAACAGTCATAACTGGTTTCCTCCATTGCTCTGGGCAAAAGAGAAAAGTAAGATCCGACACACATTCTGCAGTAGATGTCTGTATAAATGGTCCTTGCTGGCTCAAACTAAGTCTCAGTTCTAGGAAAATTGTTCTGTCTGACTCACATTTTCTGTGACTTTACTCTTTGATTAACACAGCCCTTGGGGTTGGGGAAGTTGTAGTGGGTAGTGTTTTTGTTTAAAAGCCCTTTCCTGGAATTGAACACAATGTTGTTAGAGAAAACCCAGTGTAGATAAAAGAGAGTTCATGAAAATATAAGGCATAAACATTAAAGTTCAAAGTCAAGAACATACCACAAAGGCCAGGGATTCCCTAACAGAGCAAAGAAAATTGAGTAAATTAATCAGAAAATCAGGTATTTTACAGTGGAATTACGTGAGTCAGCATATTTTTCCTCCCTTTGCTAGGAAGACATGAACAAATCATCCAATTTCAGGAACTTAAGCTAAAAGAAAGCCTTCACTGCAAACAAGGGCAGAGCCAGTACAGTCAAAAGTGAAAAGTAAGTCATGGAAAATGAATATATTAAAATTCCTCTGGAATTACAAGGCACTGCCCCCTGACTAACAGCACAAAAATGATGGCCCATCATAATTTTGCCCATTATTTGAATTACATTCTGGGTAAAGTAGCAACAAGGAAGACCATTTTGACACAGCTTGGGTTCTTATAATGTCATTCTCTGCCTTCCTGTGAATATTCCATTTTTGTATAATGCTGAAGAAATCACATTTTCATTTTTCTATAGTTCATTATGGCTCATTGCTGTAGCAACTGCCAAACCAGTCAATTTGTACAAATAATAGAACAAGCTTCCATTGTCTCTCATCTGACACAGCGCCAACTAGTCGGGCTACCTTTTCCAAGAGGGAAATCATGTTTTTAAACTCTTTATCTAATTTTAATGTCCCTGGAGTCATACACGGTAAATTCTTTTGGAACACTGAACTGAGCGTTATGTACTCAAGCACTTACCCCTTTAAATTAGGTCATATAAAGACTACTGATTTCCATGTTGCCATTATACAAAGGACAAACCCTATATGAGTATTTGAAAGCCCAAGTGAATTTGTTTTCCTTCTGATATTTTAAAACAGTGGCAATTTAGTGACCTTGGTTGTTCTAAATTATCCATCTCCCAGCACATCAATTAGTGTTTGCTTAATTCAGATTTCTGGAATCAATCACCCTTCCCTGAAGAGGAAAAAAATGGCTGTGTGCTTCTTGTTTTGCAACTTTAATTCTCAGCTTGGTTTTTGTCTTTTAGCATCATTTATTGCAGTGAGAAGAATAGAATCAATCCTCTTACACTGGATACAAGTCATAGCATCCAAAATGTACAAAATAGAAACATTCAATGGTTAAATAAGCTAAGGGTCTGTAGAAAGCAAATGGGTACACAGCTATAGGGGCATCCTTACATACCTACATGATATGACCTGCATGCCTGAAATTCTTAAATAGAGATTTATTCCTTTGAATAGTAATTGATCTCTCTATAAGGTCCCTCTACTTTAAATGTTTTATATGGGGATTATTTTAGACTTATGGAAAAGTGGCCAACATAGTACAAAAGAGTTCCCATACACTCTTCACTCAACTTCCCCTAAATGCTAACTCCTCACATAATCCTGGTACATTTGTCAATACTTAGAAATTAGCATTCAGATTTAACCAGTTTTTCTGATAATGTCCTCCTCCCGCCCCATAAGAATCCAATCCAGGATATCACATCATATTTGGTAAGATCTCTTGTAAATATAAAAATTTCCAGGCAGTGTAATTTATTAAATTACAAACCAACTCTATTATGAACTCATTTATTATATAAATTTTCTTCTGGAAGGAAAAGATAAGGGCAGCATAAAGATCCTGGGCATGTGAGGATACATAAAGGAATTGTGGAAGGAAGGAAACGCTGCCAAGAAAGGAGGAACCAAATCAAAGCTTTGCAAAGACATTCAATTTTGCCTGGGGCAGGCCCCCGTGCAGCTATGTGTAATTAGCGTCCTCGATTACTACATCTGACAAACTAATTTTCATTTGAGAGAAAACAACAAATCATTAATTATGGTAATAAGTCATGGATTAAAATCTTTGTGTGTGGATTCTACATGCTCTGTGATTTGTGCCCTGGGTCCACCACCATTTTGCTCCCTCAGCCTTTCCAGCTCCTCACTCCTGGGAGTCCTGTGTGAAGACATCTCTGATTGCCCAGCCCTGGACAGCACCACTCACCGACTCTGCAGAACCAATTCAGAAGGAACTCTGCTACTGGGCATAGCAAATCCTCCCTGTGATGCCCTTAGTAGCTACAGTCTTTGTTTTGACAGCTACTTGAAAGCAGAGATGTCCTTTAAGAAGCAGCAAAGTGTTGTCATTAAGTGCCTGAGCTTTGGGCTCAAATTTGGGTTCAAATCTTAGCTACCACTCAATAGACTTAATCTTGGGCAAATTAAATAACCTCCCCATACCTCGATTTACTCATTTATAAAATAGGAGCAATAATAGAACCTAGCTATCTTTTGGTGGAGACGAAATGAGAAGATCCCCATGAGTATGTAGTCATCCCTGACACCCATAAGGTCTATTTCATCCCTGTTCTTAAAACCAATCCTGGAGTTAGGCAGGACAAAGGACATTGTTTCAGAAGTAGGGTCTCAGGGAACAGCCCTGATTCTTGGGAACCCATGTTGTTCTCTATATCTCCTTCCTGTCAGGCAGATCTGGGACCCTTTCCTCACACGAACATCCCTCCTTCTCTCCCTTCCACACTGACTCAGTGGACTTCAGACTTCCACCTAGGCACATGCTCTAAGACCTCCTGGTTATAACGCCAGGCACTACTCCAGGCACCAGGGATAAAGCAATGAACAAAAGACGTTTTGTGCCCTCAAGAAGTTTACATCACAGTCTCCACAGCTAGAGTTCCAGATGCAAACCATCATTTCTCTAGGTTCCCAGGGTTGGCTGCCCAGATTTGTCATTGGGCTCCAATTAAGGGAAACTCCAACGTTAGTGTCCCTTGGTCTGTGCTGTCCCCTGCCTGACGTAGAACCTCTGGCTAGTCTCTGCCATAGAGTCAGTGTCCTGAGCTTTGGTGTCAGACCTATCCCCTCCTTTCTACTTGCTTTCCACATCTCATGGGTTGCTGTGACCACCACACCTAGTACAGAGTTGCAATTTATTAGAGCAATAAAAACATCCATGGGGCTACCACCTTACTATTAATAATAAACAGTGTCAGAATTATCCACCTTAAGTAAATGGTTTATAGATTTAAATACTTTGTACCGCCAGGTTTCTTCAATCTTGAATAGGAAACACTTGGGGAATGACAGCTGATGATATTTCTACTTTTAAATCATGCATTGTCTATCAATAGTATGCATTTTAAATGAATATATCTGATTACATATAAAGCAACTATAATTAGAACTATGGCAAAGTTATATTGTTGAACAAATTGTGCCTCTGTGGGGAGAGACCACTGCTTCTGGAGTACATGCTGCTCTATCAATATTCCTTTATTACCTATCACATTTACGGCCTAAGGTCTGCTTTTAGTTCCTCTAACCACCTAACCATTTCCTACCTCAGGACGTTGGCATGTGCTATGCAACTACCTTTGGAGAATTCTCGTTGACAGGCTCAATCCTCATCATTCCGGAGGCCTCACCTTTAACACCTTCCTCAGAAGAGGCCTTCATTACCTCCCCGACTAAATCAAATTCCTTGTTATAGCTGCTCATTATAGCTTTCGCTCCTCCTTTGTGGCATCTGTCACAACTATAATTATTTTATCTGTGGGACGTATAGTAGAGTGGTCAAGAGAACTGAATGCCTGATTTAAATCTGATTTCAGTACTTATTGGGGTAAATCACATGAATAAATGACAATTTCTCTGTGCCTCACCAATAACAGTACCTACCTCACAGAGTTGTGGTTAATTGTTAGCTACACTAATTATGATTTAATATAACAACAACAACGACAACAATAATAATACAAGTTCTATGGCAGGGACCAATTTTGTTTGTTCACTCGTATACTTCTAGGGCTTGGCATAATCTATGGCACATAGTAGATGGTCAATAAACATCTGATCAATTATTGAATGGATGAGAAACAAAATAAATAAAAATCAAGTTTCTTCTTGGTCAGGGTTTACTGCTTAGAGGGAAAAGTTGCTAATGCATGAAATTAAGTAAGAAAACAAAGGCAAGAGCAACATGAGAGATCAATAACTTTCACAAATTCAGGGAGAAAAAAATAAAAGAAATAATTTATCCCACTCAAAATTTAGTCACAGGTTCTTGAAAAAACTTTTTAGAGAGAAAAAAGGAACAAAAATGATCATGTGTAAAAAATTATCATTTTCAGTAAAAAAATACAATGAGATATGATCAAATAAACAAGTAACATTGATATTTGCCTTATATGATGTTATGCATACATTCCTTAGCACGTATATGAGGGTGTTCAAATATTAAGAGCACAAAGGAAGACTGCTAGTTAAAGGAATACTATTGTAAAATAAATCACAATCCTCTAATTGGTCTTTTTCTATAAACTTGGATTTTCACATATTGGATTTAGTCTTAGACCAAGGTTCACCAGAATTTAAATTAATTTAAATATACAAGTGCTATAAAAGTCACATAACTTTAAGATACCCAAATGTAAAATTTTGAGAAGCATTTTGTTTAGTAGCAAAGGATAATATTAGCACTGTGCATTAAATCCCTAGGAAAATAAACTAAGCTTCTAAGTACCAACATAATTGCAAGTCTTCTTAGGAAATCAGAGTGCCAGTTCCATTCAAACACTTGGATTAGCTTCAGGAATAGGTATATAACTACATCTGAAATATTCAAGCAGGGATTTTGAAAAAGTGTACCTTTCATATAAAGTGTAGATACAAGAATTCCTGCAATGCTTGTTTTACTGAACAAAAATAAAGCCTCCAAAGTAACCACGGTCACGATAAAGCTATTTTAGGAGTGCTGGCACTTTTTAAAATGAAGTAAACCAACAGCATTTGGTTCACATGGTAATATATCCTATAATGGGTTGTTTTCATATTTCCAATCAATACGTAGGAAGAACATTCCCAGGCCCAGTTTCCAAGTGAGTTTAAATTTGGGTCAAAATGGAATCATCCACACAGATATATGAACACCAAAGTTTTGAGTCTCTCTTGTGGGTCAAAAAAGCTCACTTTTTCCTAAAACCCTTTCCAGATTTATGATTATAGGACTAAAATACTCCATCTTTATTCCTACTCAAACTCACACTTTATAAACACATTCCCAGTTTCTGCTTTTTCACCTGCTATTTCACTAAAGGTATTTGTCTTTTGTTCATACCAATGACTCACAATGATAATGATTAAAACACCTATTAATATATCTAGCACTTTTAAATACATCTTAACTCTTTACTTATTCCATTCATTGCCTTCACTTAATGCCTCTTCATATGCTAGGTGTCTTTAATATACTTAGTGTTCTCGCCTCATATAATAAACTCTTATACATTGAGGTAATTAACACTATGGGATAATAAAAGACACCTGACAGGAGTGACGATAATTGAAAAATCATGAGAATAACTCCATGACTTTGCCTAGTGCTCCAATAGTTGATTCCAAAAATATTTATTCTTTGGCACCTTCTAGATGTAAGGCTTTATGCTACATTCTATGGGGCATAGATACACAAACCTCGTTAAATTGCTTCGAGATTGCAGCTCGATATCTAGCTTCTAAGGCTAGAAGGAACTTAGAGACATGTACAATTTTACAGGAACTTCTGCAAATTATAATGGGTGAAGATCATTATGAGACCTGACGACAACTTTGACTCTTACATTTCCAGGACAATAGGAACAGGCAAGATTATAGATCTTAGGATGCTGTCATTTTTTTCTTCTGCTCCTCTCCTAGCAACAGATGCAGTTATGGGAAATGCTTTAGATATTGGGGTTCATTAGCTATTTTAAAAGGTGGAAACTTTTATACAGGGGGAAATCTCACCCAAAACAATCTCAAGGCTATGAAAACCATTGAGAATCTCTGAGTTCTGTGTCTAGGGGGAAAACTGCACCCAAAAATATCTCAAGGCTATATGAAAACCATTGAGAATCTTTGAATTCTGTGTCTAAGATCTTCAAATGATGTGTAATCAGAAAAAAGCCCTCCATCACGTAATTAGCTTTACCTTCACTCCTGCCGAGGGAGACAGAGTCTATCACACCCATTTATTTCCCCTTCTTGTATGGGAAAAAATTTCCTACTGTTGGAATATTTTTAAAATGTTCATATCTTTATTTTTGAGACTTGTGTCTGTTTACTGACAGTTTTGCAAAACTTGATTCCGTTTGGGGGTTAAGAGAAAGGTTATTTCAAGGACATATAAGAATAATTCTAAATTACGTCTAACTCAACCATCATGATTGATAATGGAGGCAAAATATTAATGAGGCAAAATCTCAAATTTCATCAGAAGTTGCTAGACAGCTTTCCTATTTCAAATAGAATGTCACTAAATAGTCGTCTGAAAAGAATCCCATAATTTATGTCTGAATCTCTGACAAATTAGGAGTAATGCCTGATACACTATGCAGGTCACAGCCTGTCAGGTAAGCATTTCTTACTGTGTGGCAGCGACAATGCATATATTAGCTATGTAAATGTGAAATCTACACAAAATTTCCAGGTTAGAATATATTTAAAGAATATGGTCATAAATAATGCGTAGTAATACCAACCCTGATTCTGCGATGTCTGGGCATCCACGAATTATTTACAAGGAGTAAGAAGCAAATCTTTTAGACAGATCTAATGAACTAATACATGACATCACTAAGAAATAATGCAGAAACTAGTGATAGGTTATTTCTTGCTAACAAATGAAACTCCTAAATCTTAAATATTAGTTGCCAAAACAAGTTAGAAAACAGCATCCCAAGTTACTCAGTGCAGAGTGGCTTTGCATAACGCATTTTCTCTCCATTCTTTTATGAAAGTCACATCCAGCCAAGATAGTTTTAATTTGGGGGAGTGAACAAATGGTCATGGATGAAAGAGCAAGTGTTGCTGATCCAGTGGTCTAGCAGGGACTTGGCTTTCATGAAAGAATTTAAGGTTGAGTAAAATAATACCTCAGGGTCAAGGAGTAATTCAAGGTCTAAGGAAAAAAAAACTAGACTTTGCTCTTGGTTTTGTAGCTAATAGTCTGGGCGAGTGAATCTGGGCAAGTAGTATAACTTGTCCAAGCACCAGCCTTCATCTATAAAATAGGAGCAATAGCTGGCCTGCCTATTTCACAGGTTGAGATGGATATCAAATAAGGCAAACGATATGAAAGTGTTTTGTAAGCAGTAGAAGACTCAATACATGTAGAAAAGTAAAATCTAAATCCCCAAGAATCAATGTTTTTTCCAACTCTAGATACATGAGTGTGCATGGCACATGGATACATAACTGTGGGCACACATGCATAAAAACATACAAAAGGCATATGTGCTATCAACTTTCAAATTTGTAAAATAGTCATCAATATTTGAATGCTACCTCCATTTTCAATGTTCTACTCCTCTGGTCTAAGTGTTTAAAACAATGTACCATGGTGTGTATCAGAGGAAAGAGTGGGTCCACCCCCCAAATACTTCTGAATATGCCAGCTAACTTCCAGCAATTTGGATTTTTTTAACCATTTTTTAAAAATTAAAGTATAGTTAATTTACAATGTTGTGTTAGTTTCAGGTATACAGCAAAGCGATTCAGATATATGTGTATGTGTGTGTGTGTGTGTGTGTGTGTGTGTGTGTGTGTGTGTGTGTACATATTTATTTATTTATTTATTCTTTTTCACTACAGGTTATTACAAGATAAAGAATATAGTTCCCTGTGCTATACAGTAGGTCCTTGTTGTTTATCTATTTTACATATAGTAGTGTGTATATGTTAATCCCAAACTCTTAATTTATCTCCCCTCCCATCCCCTTTGGTAACCAAAGTTTATTTTCCATGTCTGTGAGTCTATTTCTGCTCTGTAAATAAGTTCATTTGTATCATTTTTTAAGATTCCATATATAAGTGATCATATGATAGTTGTCTTTCCCTGTCTGACTTACTTCACTTAATATGATAATCTCTAGGTCTAATCTAAGGGTTCTTCTAGTAGCCATTGGTCTGATGACGGCTTAATCTTGGGGGTGTGAAGATTGTTCGCATTTTCCTAGGTCACAGGCTCTTTTAACTTATCAAAATGTGCTTTAATTGGTCACACAGTGACTTTTAAAATGAAGAATAAGCCAAAATGGTTGGTTTTTTACTTAAGGGACATGCGGATATGGTCACAGAGGTGTCTAGAAAAATGCTGGATAAGCAAGGAGGAGCTGGAAGGGACATGGAATGTTTTCCCAAGTGTTTTTCTTATCAGATACTCCATGGGGATGAACACTGGCTCACTATAGTTAATAAAACTTTTTATTTTTCAGCTCAAAAGAAAAAATATGTGGAAGAGAACATATGGATTCTGAGTTGCTGAATAAGGAAAAATCAAGAGTATATATCTTCAGGGAAATTTTACCCATCTTGAAAAAAATGCCCTACTTATTGATAAAGAAAATATAGTATGTATTTTTCGAGAAATTTAAATAAAGTCATGCTAGTTTTTCAAATGAAGTCATAATACTACAATATGTTTTAAAAATAGAGAAAGAACCGAACATTTTGCTAACATCTGAGGTAAGTGCTAGATAACCAGTGTATCTATAGTTACTGGAGAGAAGGAAAAGGGGACTTCAGTTAAGCCCACTGGTTAAAGTAATTATCCTTGGTATCAAGAGAGAATAGAGCTCCCTGTAAGTACTTTCTTAATGACAGCCATAAAATATAATTTGCCTCTTTCACATTCTAAAAAAAGAAGAAAAACAAACCGTGAATTGAGTAACCATCAAGAGATTCCTAAAAATAATCTCTTTTTTAAAAAACACAAAAATCAGTTTGTCTTTTTCTTGGCCTTAAAAATCAAGTACCACTGCAACCAAAGCCTTAAGAGTCAGTATAATCTCTTCAGGATAGATTTAAGTCAGGAAAAGTATCTCTTCCTTAGTATCCTAAGATCCATGCTCATCCATTCAGTTAAAAAGTATTTCCTGGCATCTACTGTGTTACAGGCTCCAGCAAGTGCTAGAGATAGACAAACAGTAGGCAGCTTTCAAGTGAAAGACCTCACAGACTAATGGAGAGAGACACATGAAATGACAATTATAACGGAATGAGGTAAGTGCAAGGGCAGCACAAAACAAGGACTTTTAATCTGAATGGGGACACTGAGAGGTGATAGCTGAGCATAGTTTTAACTGGTAACTGAGAAGTCGTCAGGTTTTAAAGATGGTGGATTGAATGCAAACATCAACTTCCACTCCTTCCTGAAACCTCACTAAAACACAGTACAAGATTTTAGACAAAGGCATAAACCCAAAGAGCCAAAAAGACAGGAGAGGTGACAACAACATCAAAATTTGGGAAACTGGAAAGCAGATGGATGAGTTGCAACTAACCTAGCACACACTGAAACACTGAATCCAAAGCCAGCAGTGGAGTAGGCTGAAAGAGACTTGGAAATTAGTAGCACTGGACACCTTCTGAAGTTAGAAATTCTTCGTTGAAGTCCTGTTTAAGAAGCTTCTTTTAAGAGTGCCTCTCCTCAGTTCTACATAGCTCAGTGACAGGCCCTCATCATACCAGCAGAAGACTGGAGGTTTACTCTACAGAAACCCTAGGCACCTTTGAGGCCAGAGCACCATGCTGCAAACAGGAATAAATGAAAGTTTACTACTAAGTGAGACCCCCAGCTTTTTTTCCCTTCTTGGCTCCCATAACGCTGCAGACCAGGTGTATACCCTCCCTCGAGAGACTGGAACATCCTTTTTGGAAACTCTGACTTGCCTGAAAGAAAAATCTAAAGATACTAATATCTGAGACGCTCAGGGAATTAGCCAAGCCAGATAAACCTACAGTGAAAACAACTACCACCAACCTCTCTCACTACCGCCCCTACCCCTCCTCACTTCCCCCACAGAAATTCTGGGTGATTTTATAGGGTCCTTTAGCCAAAGATCACAGGGCTTTTGAGGAAATTCCCCATTATGAAAGAGAGAGCAAACAAACAGGCAGAAAAAAAATAAAGAAAATAGATTACATATACCCACAAAGGAAAAATGGTGCAGTTAAAATATTTCTATAAAAAAATGTAAAGATTCAAAAGGAAAAATGTATTAAAAATTTGAAATATTGGGGCTTCCCTGGTGGCGCAGTGGTTGAGAGTCCACCTGCCGATGCAGGGGACACGCGTTCGTGCCCCGGTCCAGGAAGATCCCACATGCCGCGGAGCGGCTGGGCCCGTGAGCCATGGCCGCTGAGCCTGTGCATCCGGAGCCTGTGCTCCGCAACGGGAGAGGCCACAACGGTGAGAGGCCCGCGTACCGCAAAAGAAAAAAAAAAATTTTTTTTTGAAATACTATAGCAGAGCTGAAAGGCCAATAAAAGATTTGGAAGATAAAGCTGAGGAACTCACTCAGAGGTAGAGCAAAAAGACAAAAAAGATTGAAAATAAGAGCAAAAAGTAAAGAAAACCAGATGATTTGTCCAAAATGTCAAATGTCAGGTAGAGGCATACCAGAAAGAGAATAGAGAATATGGGGATGGGGATGGGAATGGGACAAATCCTCAGTGACATAATTCAGCAGAATTTCCTAGACCTGAAGAGCAAGAATTTGCAGACAGAAGAGCCCAGTGAGGTTCCAGTACAAATGAATAAAAACAGAACCATAACAATCTATATCATCATGAAATTCCACAAATCCTAGAAGTCACATAACTTTATAAAGAAAAACAATTTTTCAAGAAAGGGTCAAGATTCAGAATGGCCTTGGTCTTCTCAAGCTATACTGGGGGCTAGAAGGTACTGAAGTATTGCCTTCCAATTCTGAGGGAAATATTTCCAATTCACAATTCTATACACAATCAACCTATCAATCAAGAGGTAGGATTAAGACATTTTCAGACCAACAAAGTCTCAAAACTTTGTTTTTTCTACTCAAGAAATTACCAGAGGATACTCTCTTCCAAACAGCAAAACCACAGTGACAAAAGTGGAGGAGGGCTTGCAGGGAGTATATCAAGAAAGAGGAATATGTAAAATAAAGGAAACCAGAGAAGCAAAGCAAGAGAGAGAAAGAGGAGATCCCAGGGTACTGGCTGTGCAGCCAGCCTAGGGAGTGGCCAGTCCAGATTAGAACAGGCCAGAAGGCTCCAGGAGATTTCTTTGAGAAGTTTAAACTAATGGAAAACCTAATGGGTTTGATTGTGTTGAGAGAAGGTTTCACAACTAGGGAAGAAATACATACTCAGAAAAGAAAGCAAATAAAAAAGCAAGGAAATTATTAATTCTGGGGAAAACAAAAACTTAAGCTGGAAAGGAAAAGAAATTACAGTACAGTATATGACTCAGCTGTGAACGGTCTTTACATAATCAATACTATAGACCATTACTATTGGTCCAACCAAAATCACAATCCAGTCTCCCAGTGTAGAGAGTCGAGAGACAATGCTTAAAACTGGAAAACCAAGAATTGGCAAAATAAGCATGCTATGTAGAGATATGGAGGAAAATTCTAAAGAATCAGCTAAAAGAGGATCCCTGTTGTGACCTCAGACAGCAGAAACACACACGTCAGGAAATATGTGACATTAATGACTTCCTCGGTAAGCAAAAACAGACTTGCAAAACAAGTCAGGTTTTCTCTTATGTGTAGTAAAACCTACTCCTAAATGATACAAATTCCCGTAGATACTGTTTACAGAAATTCGCTACTTTTAATAAGTCCTTAATCTCACTGTTCATACAAGAAGGAACTACCTGGATTATCCTGCTGTTACCAATCCCCCTTCTTTAGTCATTTTCCCCTCTGAGGCACCCTATTCCCCAATTCTCCTACTTTCCTTCCCTTCTGCAGACATGCCCGAGGGCTCCTCTGCTCTCCTGGGTGCATTTACTCTGCCCTTTGCCCCAAGCGTTATGAAATCAATTACTTATTACACTACTAAGTAACAGTCATTTCCTCTCATTCTTTTGTCAGTGGGGCCTTGAAAGCAATAGCTCATCCATCTTCTTTTCAGAGCAAGGTCCAAATAAGTGGATCTTAAAATCATCACGACCTCAAGCTAGGTCTAATCAACTGGAACGAAAGGAAGGAGGGGAAGACATTTGTGTCAGTTTCTTGCATATGTTGGAATTATTTTCTTTGGCAGGAACATATCACATTCTTTCTTTGTGACAGTCAGCAGAGCTGATTACAGGGCTCCACAGCGGGCCAGTGATGAGCCTCGACAACCTGGCAATCTCGCGATTATCCCAGCGCCCTGTCGCAGCACAGCTGGAGTCAGATTACCCTTCTCTTTGGGAGAAAAAAATCATGTCTTCTGCATGGATTACAGTGCACTCACAGTGTTTGGTTCAAAGAATAAATATCGGGCATTGCAGCAAGGATAACAACAATGCCAGTAAAATTCTCCTGACACTAGGAGAGCTCACTTTTGTCACCCTCTTTTTTTTTTTTTTTTTTTTTTTAGGAAACTGACATATCTTGATTTCTATTTTCTGTACAGTTTGCTTCCAAACAAGCAAGGGACTGACTTTCCTTGCAGTAAACTGTAATATTTTCCTTTTCTTGGGCTGGACTAACAAGGAAAGATAAACAGACCTATCCTCCCATAGTTAGTTATTTTTAAAATTATTACTGAAAAGAAATTTTAAGGCTTAAAATAAAAACTATTTTGACACAGCATGAATGTTCAATTTTTTTTAAAACTTGTGCAAAAATAGATTAAAAAATAAACTGCAGTTATTAATTCACATTGAACTACCTAAATAAAGAATATACACGAATTACAAACTCAGAGCAACTGTTTTTTCATTATACTTCTCTTAGTGTTACTTTCTAAAACATATCCCACTGGTGGGGCAACAATAGAAACCAGTCATACCTAAATCAAAATAAATTGCATTTATCTGAAAAATGGCATAGTGTAGAGCAACCTATTATTTTTACCTGGTGCATAGAGTCATATGGAAAAGCCTGGATTTAATCACAAGAAGTACTGTAAAATACATTTGTGACACCCTCTAACCTAACTCATGCCTACATGAGAGATTGGTACATCTTATGAATTAAACATAAGTCCTGATTTATGTTCAGTTATCCCTCATATCAAAAACTACAGTAGCAGAGCTCTGTCACTGTGAATTCATTTAATGATATTGATGAGACAGCCAGCACAGAGACTGAAAAGTAACCGCCAGTGCATAGCACGGCCCTATAAATCACTCCTGAAGAGAGGCTGAGCAATAAATAACAAGTCATTAATTCACTGTAAGTTATGCTAAGAAGCTCAAACTACATATGTACCAGGCTGTAAATAAACGTCTCTGGTACAATATTTGGAACAGGCAATGTCTGGCATTAAAACAATTTTATAAGAGCAAAAATTCATTGAGCAGAATTAATTCACTGTGAATTTCCCTTAGCAGACATAACACAGAATTAAAAAAAAAAAAAAAATCAACCCCAAAACTTCTTTCATCCAGAGTGAAACACATTTCAGGTATTAAAATCCAATGGAACTTTTTTTAGTGCCCCAAATTATGAATCTATCCCGTGAGTGATATAATGGTTCTGCCATAAAGTCCCTGAATGAGCTAATAGCATTTCTGTAAATAATAAACTGGTAAGAATGAGGCTAGTTATTCAAATGGTTTGCCTTGTTGCCTCTAGAGGACCAGCAGAAAATAGGTAGCTCTTTACTACTTTGCTTTCTTAGGTGAGTCAGAAAACGTTCGAGTTCCAGTGACTTTCACTAACCTCTTCCTCACCCACCAGCTCCCACCTCGTGAGAGCTCTCCAGCTGCTCTTTCCCCCTAGCCCTCTAGAAACAGGCTCTCAAGCTGCCCAAGGGGACACCATCTGGCCGCACCCGGCCCTTCCGACCTTTGTGCAGACCCCAGGGCCATACAACTGTCTGTCCTGCCTCCTCTACTCAGACTCCTGCCTCTGCCACTTGACTGCTAAAGAGTCTTTCAAACAAATTCATTTCCAGATTTATTCTTTCCAGGTAATGAGTGTACAATTTAATGGGAACAGTTAGAATAGAAGCCTAACTGAAAGTGGTGGATCTAAAGATGAGAATCTCATGCACTACTGCAGACAGGTAAGGGACATATTTTGAAGGAAAAGAAGCCTTTTTTTGTAGTTTGTAGCTGCCTAGCGCTGGATTTTCTTGGGCTTGCATACATATAACAAAGACTAATCTTTCCTTTTTCTTATTGCTTTGTAATCTGTAATCAAGGAACTCTAAATGAGGTCTCATCAGCAAAGACTGTTAATCTGATCCTTTATGCAGAATCTGAATACAAGGGTCCTAGATACAGTATCATTTTAACTATATTGCATTTCAAGCTGATATCTAATTTTCTGCGTAAAATCACCTTAAGGCGATCTTTTATCACCATTGCATTCTAATTCTAACTTATCTAATATCAGTTTTTAAATGACTTCCTCCCTAGATACATCTGCTTGCATTTTTCAGCTTCAATATTGTTGTTATTTCCCGACTATCTCTAACATTCTCTAGGGACCTTTTGAATTTTGTCTTCTCACTGGTATTTAGTTACAAACACTTATCCATTTAGCATCATCTGAGAATTTAATTAACTTAACGTTCTCTCTTGTTTCAGGTCAATAATGAGGATGTTAATATAGATGTGACATTAGTCTCCCTGGAAGGTCACTGGGAACCTGTTCTCTTGCTACACACACAGCCAATTATCCTCTATGATCCTCTGACCAGTTGTTTTGTTTACTGTTATGTGGTAACATCCATATCCTTGTCAGTTTGAAGTAAAACTGCATGGGAACTGAGAAAAGATAACAGACTACAGACAACAGACTGTAGACTACAGACTTCATGTCTTTACGGTTACTGACACCCAGGAATATCAAGGAGGCATACACTGAATCTTTATGATTTTCCCTAAATGAATTAGGAAAATGCTAAATAGAAGTAACTTTGTCTCCAGATAAGGAAACTGAAGCAGAGACGCCAATGACATCAGAACTTTAACAAGTCAATCTGATTACTTCTGTCTTTACTTTTTTTAAAGGGAGGATACATAGTATTTTTAAAAGCCAGTATATACATGTATACAAAATGCTCCATTATTTAGACATAGTTGGAAAATTGGATTTTCCACATAAGCAAAATTTCCAGATAAGCCCAGAAAAATGAAGCTTATGCCATGAGCATAGCAAGAAAATCTGACACTTGGAATAGTAGTAATGTATCAGGAAGAAGGTCTTTGAGGAAAGGAGGAAGATTGAAGATCTCCTTTCCCTGTATTTTTCTCATCTTTTTTTCTCTATTTTTCTACCAGTTTTGACTCCTTCAATGAATCAGAAGACCATGTCGTTTCTTGTATTTAAATTTTTTCTTTTCCCTTTTTTCTCCAAATAGTGGTTTACCTAAACACACAAAATAATACTTCTTAATAATTTATTAACCATTACCATATAAGTGGACTCCAAACTGTAATATTTTAAAGAGGGTTTTTTTTCTTGTTTGTTTGTTCTGCATTTACATATAGTAATGATCAACTTCGTGTGGTCATTGGAAAAGCATCAGTTAAGGGCCCATATTAGCCCAGGCTAAACCTGAGTTGCAGTCCTGCCTCTTACTAGCTGTATAAACTAGCTGCGTAATGAGAAAGCTATTTAAGTACCCCAAGTCTCTGATGCCTCATCCATAAAATGGGGATAATAATACTGCTTATTTCATAAGAGTGCTATGAAGATTAAATAAGAAGAATGAGGTGAAGGGCCTAGCATAGTGGATGACACACAGAGAGACACCTAGGGAATCATGTATTCTTAAATAAAAATAAAGCTGCATAATCTGACAAAAGATTTTCTTCTGATTTGGAAGTTTGTTCTGACTGACATTTAAACAAATGAAGATTAAATTCTATACATTCATGAGTTAGTGCTATATATTTAACAAATGACCTTATTGGAAATAATACAGTTACCTGAAACTGAGCCTGTCCCAGAAAATCCAGGATATAAATCACCATCTATGTAGATTAATAAATCCAAATAAAATATCCCCATTTTCATCAGTAATCAGGGATCAGTATTGGGTTTAAGTGTAACTCCTCACTGTCTTTGCTGCATTGTTAATATGTGAAGGAAAGATGGAGAGCAGAAGGGTGGAGTTCAGCCTGCAATGCCCTCTGAGGGACCAGAGGACCAATGAGCTGAAAGATCAGCATGGTGTGGTGAAGAGGGAAGGAAGCAGAAGCCTTGGGTTCTACTGCAGGCTGTCATCATCTAGCTTGGTGACACTGAATTAATAACCTCTCTGGGCCTCAGTTTCCTCACCTTTAAAATGAGAGTTTAGGTCTTTCTAGCTAGTCTTAGAACTTGAAGTTTTTCCATGCTAAGAAAACTCTCCTCTTATCAATAATACAACTTCTTGGCAATGTTTCTAAAAAGGTAGCTTTATCCAAGTTAACTTACACATCTTTAATTATCCAGAGGAATGGCCAGTTGAAAAGGCAATTAGGGATGGAGGAAAATGAGAAAGAAATTGTTGTAGGATTTTTCATTGTCAACTTTCAGCTGCCCAACTGTCATGCAAGCAACTTTATATACTGAAAAGATTTGTTCATGAAAGTGACTGAATTTGTAGTAATGCAGACAAATATTATTACAGAGCTATTTCTGACTTGGTTTTGCAATGTAATTATTTTCCATTTTCAAATATTTATTCGAGAAATTCAACTCAGCCATATCATCATATTTTTGTTAATATACAACCTTGTCAACTTTTACACATTTCATGATAACATACAAAAGTTTTACTCTTTCCAGGTAAACAAAATAAATCTTTGCATACGTGTTGAAGTTTCTAAGACAGGCAGCTGGGTGGATATCTTTAAAATGTAATTTTCCTTAGATTTTAAGTAAAGTCATGAGTTTGACTTGATACATCAAATGAAAAGTAAGTTATCTATGAAAATTTAAGTGTATGAGTATCATTACTGTATTTACTACAGTTTTATTAATTGAACCATTTGATTTACCAATAATTCATACTTCTTGGCCAAATACTGTTATTGTGACACTTTCACACTTAAAAATGAAACTTCCACTTGTGGATTAGCATTATTGGTGGTGGGAAGTCATTCCTGTGAACTGGCAGAGGTGCAACAAAAGTGCCACAAAAATAACAGCTTTGGTAGTTACTTTGTAAGTTAAAATTTTAAACTCAAAGACTAAAACGCTGGCACACCAAAGTACGTTACTTTGAAAATCTCCATGAGAAAACAGCAATTTTTTTTAGAGATACTAATTATCCAAGGCCATGCTCATTCTCAACACTGCTGTACTGAAAAGCTCTGTGTAAACGGATCTGAAACAACAAAAATGTATTTCAAAGGTGTTTGATATATAAATCCCCTGATAAAATCTTTCATTAAAAACACTTTGTTTTTAAGTTCAATCATGTATAATGGCTCATAAGTTGAACTGTTATATATCAAGTTCTCCAAAACAGAATAAAAGGCACTTCTGTATGCTCTAGAATTTTATCTTTATTTTCTCAATGTAGAATTAGCAAAAGGGGGCTATAGCTCTCAAGACAGGTATCATTATGCTAAAAAAATTTAAACCACCCTTTATTTTGCATAAAAATATAAAAAGATCAGATGCAGAAAGTTATCTCCAAAACAGAAAAAAAAGTTGTCTTATAGTGGCTTTCCAGAGACTTCTTTCTCTGAAAAGACACACACACACACACACACACACACACACACACACACACACACACACGCGCCAACGTCTTTCCATCAGGACTGATATCATATAGACTCCATATAAATATAATTTTATCTGACACTGCAACCACTCTTCCTGGGACTGCTGCCTGTGAGACCATCACTCTCTTCTCAGTGGCATTTGAGAGGCTTCCCAGAATTTGGAGGATCATGGAAACCACAAGAACCCTGCATGAAGTTGGAGACAGAGTCCACGATTGCTTCTAGGGTCTACCTCTTGGAATAAAACTGATAACTCACATAACATCATTTTGTAATAACAGCTGAAATTCTATTTCCTCTTACATTTCTTTAGTTTGTCTGCACATTGATACCAATTTTGTCACTCTTCTGCTCACTCATGTTTACAATATCATCCTACAATTTATACACATGAAATCAGCACTTCATTCCCTGGAAGAATCTAGCATACCCATAAACTTGAATATTTCACTGTGAATTCTCACTTCTAGGTGATTTATACGTCCGTGTATTGAGACCAAGGGTAGACAGACATCCAAAGCTGAAGGCCATGGTTCTAAATATGTGGCCAGGCCCTCTCTATTTGATGCAATGCCTTGTTTTTGATATAGCAGTTGCAGAGATAAAGGTGAAAAAGGCATTACCCAGATGAAAAAGACATTATTTTACAGATTATTCTACATGGTTAAAATGGTCAATATTAATCATGCTCACATTTGTGTTTGTATAATAAACTATGATGTCTAAGAATCAGTCTGTAGGATTTCCTTTGGGAAAAGCTCAAGGATATTTATATTAAGAATTTACTTTCCCAGTAAAGACTAATTAGAATATGGAAGAAGGGATAGACAATGACAATGCTATAAAAAATACAATTAAGAAATAGAAAAGTGTATGTGTCATCACTCATGACAATTTTAAAGGCTCTACTATGGGCCTATAACCATTAAATAATTAAGAATTTAGAAAGTGAATATTTATATAATATAATAAAGCCACTCTCATTTATTAGTGAAATTTACATTCTGTATGTTTTCCTTACACAAGAAAAAATGGGAATGTTACATTCAAATTATACATCTGAAATAACAAAGATATTTAAAAATATATAAACATTAGACTAAGTGGCTCAGTCACTACCAACAAGTTAGTTGCAAGGCTATGCATTCCAGGGAGCTTTGGGAAAGGGACTGAATGTGTTGTTTTCAACTGAATTAGTTTGCTTTATAAAACAGACATTTAAAAGGCATTGAACAATGGAACAAAAAATATTGCAAAGTGAGAATCGATGTTTTCTTTTTTTTTTGAGACAATGTTTTCTTAATTAAAGTGATGACTAGATAGAACAATGATAAGGAAAGTGACAAGTGACATTTATCTTAATCTATCAATAACTATCAAATATTATTCTATAGAACTACTACTGTTAAAAGTTGAAAAGTTAACTACAGTAAGTCTTTGTGATGCCAGCCTTAGTACAAAAATCATATGATGTTATTTTAATCAGGTTGACTTCATAGCTTAACTTTTCATTTTAATCTAGTTGACTTTATAGTTTAATATGAAAATAATATATTTTCATAATTAGCAGTGTGCAAAGAGCATTAACTATAAGGTTGTTCATCATAAAGCTGTTACAGTAGTGGACACTGGAAACATGCAAAATGTCCATAAACAAGGGATTGATTAAATACATTATAGTACAGCCATATAATAGAATACTATCCTGATAATGTTGTAGATGGATGTTTATTAGGAAAACATTTACAGTGTAACACTAGGTTTAAAACAAAGCTAGATTAGAAAATAAAATGTATGACAGAACCTCAATTTTATAAAAAATAAAATTGAACACATATATAAATCTAGAAAAATATACCCCAATATACTTAGTATTCTTATTTGTGAGGTAGTAGGAGCATGCATATGTGTGTGTGTGTGTGTGTGTGCGTGTGCGTGCACACGCACGCACGCATGCAGGGGCACAAGTGTGAAGGTGCATGTATGTGTGTATACAAACATAGGTATTCACCTAGCTGTAGTTTTAAATGCTTTCTTCACTACATGAGCATTGCTTTCACAATTATAAAATAAAATTATTTTAAAACATTTAAAAAGAAGTTGTTTTTATTGTCAAGTTTAAGAAAAACAAAGCCTGTCTGCAGCATATATTTATTTACTGTCATTCTTTTAAATTGTAAGTCCAAATCAAGGCATTTTTGCATTCTCACTCAAACATAAAATACAGAAAGCCAAAAAAAATTAACTTGACATTTTTACGAAAAACACTGTCTGAAACAAACAATTGGAAGGAAAAAAGCATATATTCCAAGTATAACGCTTGGATTAAAAAATATATCTATTTTTTAAAGTCCGATTTGAAGTTACCAAAGGGCAATATGGAGTTGAAATTACAGAATAAATACTCCTTGAGAGAAAACTCTGATTCCCTTTGATCTTCAAAGAGGTCATCTCATGCTCCAAGTGAGCTGTTGAGAAATCTCCCCTTGCTATTTATTTGTATGGGATACCTGATTGCACAACATACCTAAGATCCATTGTACAAAAATTTTAAAACCTATGTTTCAATGGCAAAATATAACATTTTAAAATCAGGAATTATTTCTCTTGCATTGATGATTTACTACAGTTATTTATATTCTCAGTTTCTTCTAATAGATTTCTATTTTCCTGTAAGTCCATAAATATTGCTTTAATTCCCTGTATCCAAGATCTTTAAACAGAAGCAGACACTAAACCCATTCTATTTATAAATTCTGATGATATATAGATAACATAGATTCAGTTGTTCATCTATAAGATATACAATATAAAGATCCTTGTAAAACTATCCATTTCAACATATTTTTAAAAATTTCTCTACTATGGCATTTATTACCAACTAGAAAGTCTGAAAAATATCAAATATTTTATTTTAAATTTTAGAGTTAAATGTTACCATTTAAAATGCCCTGAGATATATTTACTTAGATTCTTTATCAAAGTATAAAAATAGTAATAGCATTTAACTTTAACACCAAAAACTAATGAATGTCATGGTTGGTATAATATTTAAAAGACTTTATGTTTTCACCTAACATGATTCTAGGTACATTTTTCTGTTCCATTTTTCCCTCCCCCACACAAAATGATTCCATGCCAAATCCCTTAAATTCCTCTTTTGAAGTTTAAAATTAATTCCCATGGTTACTCTTCTATAATCTCCCATCTTTCTGAAAATACAAAATATGCTCATACTTTTTGAGAAATCAGATGAAATCCCAAATATCCTATGAGTATGTATTACGCTTTTAAAAAGAAAAACCACACACTCATTCTCTAAAAAACTATTCATCAAGGAATATAATTCTGTAATTAATACAAATGAGGTAACAATTTGCTTTAAGTGTCCATTCATAATGTTAAATCAGTGTTAAATCATAAAGAACTTCCATGGAAATACATAAGACATATACATTGATTCTAAATGAAATTCATTATAAGCAGCTCTATTACACTGAATGGCAAATGAATTCTTAGTAATGAGGCACTTGATGTGTTACCGAGAACTGGGATTGACAAGAAAACCACTTAGCTCACTTTCTAATAATATTATAGCAAGTTACTGATAAAGCACCTATATTTTTCAATTTGGAAGAAAAACTTTAAAGAGGATGATGTTTTACCTAACCTTTTTAATATAGTCTGCTTCCTGTACAGAGTTTTCAAAGGTTTTGCTCTTTTATAAGCTCATCTTGCCCATACCATCAGAAGTCTATAAGAGCAGATACTGGAATAATTAAAAACCTATCACTATAGACTCTTCCATCACATCACAGACTAGGAAAATGAAGGCGGTTTATGGGTGCCCTTGTCTCACTTTATCCACCTCTTCATGGTTGAGGTGTAAGCTTTAATGTGCATCCTTGCACCTCTCCTCCATCAGGAAGCCTGTCTCTGGGGATCACTTGCAGAAAATAGGACACTGAGTCCATAATTAAAGTAATCTCTTTCCAGGCAGATGCTGCAGTTGGCTCTGTTATCACATATTACAAAAGCCATCTTGAGGGCTATAAAATGTGCAGCAAATAGCTTTGGAGATGAGAAACAGCAATTTTTCATCTAATTTTGATCCATAGACATGTAAGCACTGTGTTGCTACTTTTTGGTTTTAAGCCAAATAACTATTATGGTTCTGAGATGAGCCAGGCAGTAACCAAAATTAAAGAATACTTTAGCTTTTATCCTCAAAGTGAGGAAAGCTCTTTTGTAACCATCTTTGCACTTAGCAAATAAGGATGCCATCTCATATCTGAGCATTAATGCCTGCAGGCAGATTTAGAAGAAAGGCTTATGTAGCTTAGCTTTACAGCCATACTTTCAATATATTTGCTTAAGTTAAAACCAGGGGTTGATTAAGGGACCAACCATCTTATCTCCTTTGCAACTACAATGTACATTTTTAATTAGAAGCATTTCTACTGTTTATCTTTCGTATAATATTTTAGGGCATTGCTCTTTGAAATACATGTCAGCCCAGATAACTAATATGTTCATATTATTCATAATCTCTTCTATAAATACCAGTAGTGGAGACAAATGGTGGAGATTTGGCTAACACATTTTTGTTTCCAGCTTACGACTTGTCAGTGTGGGTAAGCAAAACCTGATCTCAATATTGTGAGGTGCTAAATGGAGATGGAAATAATTTTGTTTAATATTTATTTCTCAGTGTTAAACATGACAACTTCTCAATACGAACTGATTCAATTTTAAAAAAGGTGATCTTAGAACTCCAGAAAATATGTGGTTTAAATATTTTTATTTCCTCAAACTGCTTTTTTCTTTTTAAAAAAAATTTTAACAGCAAAGTTTTATGTAGACTTGGGCCTTTCAAATTAAAATGTCATACCAGGGTATATGCCCAGTAGTGGGATTGCTAGGTCGTATGGTAGTTCTATTTTTAGTCATGTACCACAATGTTCATTGCAGCACTATTTACAATAGCCAGGACATGGAAGCAACCTAAGTGTCCATCGACAGATGAATGGGTAAAGAAGATGTGGCACATATATACAATGGAATATTACTCAGCCATAAAAGAAATGAAATTGAGTTATTTGTAGTGAGGTGGATGGACCTAGAGTCTGTCATACAGAGTGAAGTAAGTCAGAAAGAGAAAAACAAATGCCGTATGCTAACACATATATATGGATTCTAAAAAAAAAAGAAAAATGGTTCTGAAGAACCTAGGGGCAGGACAGGAATAAAGATGCAGATGTAGAGAATGGACTTGAGGACATGGGGAGGGGAAAGGGTAAGCTGGGACGAAGTGAGAGAGTGGCATGGACATATATACACTACCAAATGTAAAATAGCTAGTGGGAGGCAGCCACACAGCACAGGGAGATCAGCTTGGTGCTTTGTGACCACCTAGAGGGGTGGGATAGGGAGGGTGGGAGGGAGACGCAAGAGGGAAGGGATATGGGGATATATGTATAGCTGATTCACTTTGTTATACAGCAGAAACTAACACAACATTATGAAGCCATTATACTCCAATAAAGATGTTAAAAAAAGAAAAAAGAAAAAAAAGAAACTATGAAAATAAATAAATAAATAAAATGTCATAACATAAAGTCAGATGCCACCAGTGCATGCCTGGACGTTTAAATAACATAGTATAAACCCTAATTTTCTAACATGATCTTCTGGTACCTTTGTGCGTTAAGGCATTTTTTCATTCATGTATTCATGCATTCACTCAACCATCCAACAAATAATTTTTTTGCTCAAATAATTTTATAATACTACTTGCAAGTGAAATATTAGAAAATATGTACTCAGTATTCTGCCACCTCAAAGCCAATTTTCAATTTTACATGTTTCTTTCAGCTCTGTGTATATGCATGTTATTTTGTTTTTAGGTAATTACTTTGTCCCTAGCATTATTAACTTTTGCTTGCTTTGTCTGATATTAATATAGTAACACCTGTAAATCAACTATACTTCAAAAACCAACTTTCTTTTGGTTAATATTTTCCTGGTATGTCCTTTTCCTTCTCTTTCCTTTTAATGCTTTTGTGCCATTATGTTTAGGTTTGTCTCTTGGAAGAAGTATATTGTTGGATTTTTGAAATTGCCTTCTGAAAGTCACAGCATTTTAGTTGGTGAATTTAATCTGTTTACATTTATTGTAAGTATATATGTATGTGTATGTGTGTATATACACACATATATATAATACCTACATGCTTATGTTATCTTATATTACATTTCACATTCCGATGTTTTTTATATTTGCCTTTTCTCCTTTCTTCTGGTGGATTAAGTTTTATTTAATCCTTTCCCCATCCCATCCCCTATTTTGGAAGTTACACACTTATTTCTGTTCTATACATTTATGTTTCTAACAATCATCCTTAACTAAGCCTTCAGTCTTCTTCCAGAATAACTGGAGGACCTTAGAAAATGTTAATACTGATTTCCCTTATACACTGATGTTGCTTAGTATTTTGGTTATTCTTTGCCTTTAAATTCTATCCTAAAATAGTTATTGCTTTATATTATATATATAAATTTATTTGTATATTCAGTGTTCATTTAGAATTTCTAACATGCTTACCAATGATTATTTATTATTGGGTCACACCATAATTTCATGCATCCTACACCTTCTGAGTTTTTCTTTTTACTAAAGCACATTCTTTTAAAACTTGCTTTAAAATGATGTCTATGTAGTAAAAACAATTAACCCTTATTTCTTTGAAAATGTCTTTATTTTGTTTTCACACTTGACTGATAATTTATGAAGGTACAGAATTCTGGGAAGATAATTATTTTCCATCCTCACTTCGAAGATACTGTTCCACTGTCATCTGATGTCTCTTGCTGCTGATGAGAAAACCACTGCCAGACTAAATTTACAGGTTATCTGCTTTTTCTTTTCAGTTGTCTTTGAGATTTTCTCTGTCTTTGACATTCTGAAGGTTCACTATGATCCATATCATTGCTAATTTATTTTATTTATCTTGACTAGATTAAAAAGTTTCATGTCTTCCTTAATTCTAGAAAATTCTCCTCCATGATCTCTTGAAATATGCTAGTCTTCATTCTTTCTATTTTCCCCTTCTAAAACTTCTATTAGATGCTAATTTATTAACCTGGTGTTCTGTATCAGGACAAAAATGTAAAATTAGACTCCTCCCAAGCTGAGTTTTTGTTTCCCATGAGTGACTTATTTTTACCAAAGGCTCCAGTCAAATCACAAGCTTCTTTGCTGTTTTCCCAGATAGAGTTGGATAATATTTTGATACTCTAGGCTTCATGTAATAGGCCCAGTTCCTGCTCCCTCTCCTCTCCCATCTCATGGCAATAGCTACAGGCCCCACTCAGGTTAAAACTCTAGACTTGGGACCTATATCCAGGATTAAAATACCCATAGGCCACCACAATGTGGACTGCCACTTCCTGATCCAACTCTGATAGCTCCCTTTTTTTCCCAGAATTGTGTGCTTTCTTTTTCTTTCAAACCAGTTTTTTAATATATTTTAAATGTTTACTCATTTTATCCGAAATTTCTGTGTGATTTCAGCGGAAAGAGTTTTTGCCATGCCAGCTCAGGGTTCCATGATGCCAAAAGTCCTCTGCAAACATAATTTTAATGTGCCTGAAGTTGTAAAAATAACTTTTTTATGATTTTGTCATTTAATATTCTAAGCATCTCCCAGGCTGCTATACTGTCTTCCATAATTACTATTTTAAAAGTGACATAGAGTGGTAATACAGAATAGTAGTTAAAAGGACATGTTTTGGATCAAAACAAACCTGTCTCTGAGCTCTTCAAGTTCTTCCTTCAGTAATGATTCTAGGAGAGGAGAGGAATTCAGTAGCCTGCCTGGTACACAGGTACTCACTAAATGGAAGTTGCTATTTTTACTACTACTATCACTATCATCATCATCTTCATCATCATCAAATGGTATTCCAAATTTCATTGTCACTCATTTTCCTATTAATGATGATTAGCCTTCCGGACCAGTTAATTTTAAATATTAGGTACATGGTGGTAGATTTTCATGGCATAAGGGCATAATGGAAAAGGCTCAGAACTTAAAACATTATGGCAGGGGATGGGGGGAGTGGTGGGTTGGCAAGGTCAGAGCAGGAGCTGAGGCCCAGGGGTGGGGGCAGAGAGAGCCCAGGGCAGCCAAAGAGTAGCTCTGAGGCCTGAGCTCTGTATGGGAAGGTAGCCAGAGGGAATCCTCACCTGTCACACTTTGCCTACCATTGCCCACAAAGTTAAGGACCATAGAAATTGCTGCACTGACAAACAAAATTAAAATGAACAGTTTGGTAACTAGCTTTTTACATATAACTGCCCTACTTGCCCAGGTTAGCAGTTATGGTAATTCAAGTTCATAGGACAACTGCAAAATCTTAGCTTTACTTTACTCCTTCTGTATGTCCTTTGAAGTACATGGTTACATTCTGTAAATGTTAAGATAACATTAGAGGAAAAAATAATTCATTTGATCCTCTAAATCAGTGCTGCGCACTAGCACTTTATTTTTTTTATTTTTATTTATTTTTATTTAACATCTTTATTGGAGTATAATTGCTTTACAATGGTGTGTTAGTTTCTGCTTTATAACAAAGTAAATCAGTCATACATATACATATGTCCCCATATCTCTTCCCTCTTGCATCTCCCTCCCTCCCACCCTCCCTATCCCACCCTTCCAGGTGGTCACAAATCACCAAGCTGATCTCCCTGTGCTATGCGGCTGCTTCCCACCAGCCATCTAGTTTACGTTTGGTAGTGTATATATGTCTATGCCACTGTCTCACTTCATCCCAGTTTACCCTTCCCATGCCCCGTATGAAGTTCATTCTCTAGTAGGTCTGCATCTTTATTCCCTTCTTGTCCCTAGGTTCTTCTGACCATTTTTTTTCTTTTTTTTTTTTTTTTTAGATTCCATATATATGTGTTAGCATATGGTTATATGTGTTAGCATATGTGTTAGCATTAGTATTTGTTTTTCTCTTTCTGACTTACTTCACTCTGTATGACAGACTCTAGGTCCATGCACCTCACTACAAATAACTCAGTTTCATTCCTTTTTATGGCTGAGTAATATTCCATTTTACATATGTGCCACATCTTCTTTATCCATTCATCTGTTGATGGACACTTAGGTTGCTTCCGTGTCCTGGCTATTGTAAATAGAGCTGCAATGGACATTTTGGTACATGACTCTTTTTGAATTATGGTTTTCTCAGTGTATATGCCCAGTAGTGGGATTGCTGGGTCATATGGTAGTTCTGTTTTTAGTTTTTTAAGGAACCTCCATACTGTCCTCCATAGTAGCTGTATCAATTTACATTCCCACCAACAGTGCAATAGGGTTCCCTTTTCTCCATCCCCTCCCCAGCATTTACTGTTTGTAGATGTTTTGATGATGGCCATTCTGACTGGTGTGAGATGCTAGCACTTTCTGTAATGATGGAAATGTGCTAGATCTGTGCTGTCCAATACAATAGTCACTAGACATATGTGGCTAATAAGAACTTGAAATGTGGCTACTGCAAGTGAAGAAATGTATTTTTAATTTTATTTGACTTTAATTAATTTAAATTTAAGTAGCCACATATAGCTACCACGTTAGAAAGTACAATTTTAAACAAATTTTAGAATATGTGTGTGTGCATATGCACATATGTGTATGTATATACATATGTACGTATATACACATATAGCCACGTGTATATATATACACAAATATACATCTGTATATAAATATACATATAATGTATATTCAGATAAGTCACAGAGGACAAAATAAGTTCTTTAAAAAATTCTTATCTGGAAGAAGCAATCAAAATTTTATTTCATATTTGTAATAATGTCTTAATATTCAGAGATTTTACTAAAAGCAGAATTAAAATGCTTTTGCTGGTATGTATTATCCAAGTGACTAACTATATTGGCAAACTGTGGAGTTGTTGCTGCCATGAGAAAAGCTTATTTACCTGTTTCCCAGACATTTTTTGTCATCACTACTTTTGACTGTGTAGGCAGTTTAATGAAAAGGAAATAATTTCACATTTGGAGCTTCTAAAACTGGTTCCATCAAATTCTACTAATAGAGAAATAACTCAAATCTCTGCCCATATCTCATTTAGGAAATTTCTGTCAGATATTGAGAACTCTTAATAATTGTAATATGTAAAGCTTTTAGATTTACTGATTTCGATCTTTCTGCTTTCACAAGTGTTCCATGTGTTTTCAAGTAAGAAGTGCCAAGTGGAGTTGTAATCCCATCTAAACCACAAGGCCTTGTAATAGGAAGCATCTCATGGATTCCAAACCTCAGTCCATTTACTTAAGTACCCTCCACAAGGTATGATTCCATTACAGGAATGGAAGGGATGAAGGGAAGGACGGATTTGCCACATAGTTTTGTTTTGTTCTGTTTCTAGACATAACATTAGGAAAAACTACTATTTCTATATAAAAAGAAAAGAAACAAAAAAAAATCACTAACAACTACTGATATTTACTGTGGGACAGAATTCCATAGATGCAGGTCCATCTTTGGGCCCTAGTTAAAAATACTTCATTACTGAAGTAGACAATTTTCTCACTATAAAGCAGTTCTACTTCTCTGTTGGTCTTAAGGTTTTGATGCAAAGAAGTGTCATAGTGAGATTCCAGTAATTCCCCTAATATACCCAGTGCCATTTACACAGAGGCTTTTTACAAGAAGGAGACACAGGAAGGGAGAGAGGAGACAGGAAAAAATGAAGGGAATGGTTCTACTTTTTTAATATCTGTAAATTTTTAAAAAATATGTTGTATAATTAATATAACAAAAATAATTTCTTCACACCTTCCTGGTGATTAATGGATATATTTTATCTCAACATTTTACCATACTCCCTAAAATTAAGGATTAAATCCCCAGGAAGCATCTTGACCTCATTTACCAAAATGTTGATAAATAAGAACACACATTAGTCCCTGAACTTAGATTATCTCCTTGTCCAAGCCTAACTGGCTATTTAACTCTGATGAAAAACAGGCCTATGGGGAAATGAGAACTATCAGGCTTCTAGCCACTCACTTTTAAGGGTAGATAATTTTTTTTTTTATCCTGTCATTCAAAGGTATGTTTTTGAGCATCACTGAAATCATTGTCTCAAGTTGGGGAATGTCTGTTTAAAAAAACAAAACTGGACCATCAGAAAAAATCAACACACTTATGACTTAGGAGATAGATGAAATTCCTCCTTTGTAAAACAGCATAGCTGGTTTTATCAAACAGTGTGGATACGATCATTTCAGCCTTCCATGAGAAGTAATTTATCTTTGCAGTAAGCTCTGCATAACCTACAAAGTAAAATAAGATTTCTGTGTATCAACTGTTAGCATCCTTATCTATAGGCATGAATGCACTCCCCATAAATGCACCCATGGGCAAGTTCCTGATCTTATTTTAAATGTTTAAGTAACAAGGCAAATATCTCCAGTGTTTTCTTCTGATTGATGGGAATAAATGGGCAACCACGCTATCTTTCATGGGAATCATCCAGAAAGACTAGAATGGCTCTCATCAAAAATTAAAGGCATCAGAGATATACTCAAGGCAGCATTTCAAATCTCTGCCTCAGTATTACTTTGAGCCTGTTCAGTGTTCAGAAAGTACCAGTGTCTTCAATCCTCTAAAATGATTTTTTGTCTTCTTGCTAGTGTACTTTTAAAGCCTCTCTAGGAGAATCTTCCTTTCAAATATCAAATGTTCAAATATGGTCCACCTGTATACCTCTTTGCTGCCCTGAGTTCAATTCTTTGTTGTTGCTTCAGTATCTTAAATAGAACATTGCTTGCTTCATTCTGTTCTCAGTTGTGAGGGAGTTCACTTAAGGTTAAATCAGCATTAATTTAGGCACAAATCTGATCTTCTTTTTTGTTCCATTTTTATTCTAATATTATCCTAGCATCTGTCCAATCAGTTTAACTTAAATCTAACAGTATTCAATTTTGCCTTTAATTCACACATTCTCTCCCTATATGCAATCCCCTTGTGACAAGGGATGGGTATAATCAGGACCCAAAGAATGAACCTACATCATACATATCAAGATCAGGCCTATGTTTGACATATGAGTCTACTGTGTTCTCCACATTTCAGGAGTTTAAATCAGTGCCTTAGGATATTTGAATGAGTTAGATAATATTATAATATCTCATACAGAGATAGATTTCAAAATGAGGATAGGAAACACATGTTGTCACGTTAAAAAGTTTGAGAAATTCTGATACCCCATTAAAAACTCTAATTTTCATCATATCAATATCATGGGTATTTTATCCTATAAAATAGGTGATGATTTTAGAGGCAAATGTAGTAAAGTGGCAAAAATCACCTGCTTGAAACTGGACTGTCTTCTAAATCCAGGCTGTGTCAATCGCTAGGTGAGTTATGTTAGGCAAGTTATATAACATCTCTGCACTTTGATTTACTCATCTGTAAACTGAGAAAATAATAGCACTTCATAGAATTACTGTGAGAATAAAATGGGTTAAACGATGTCAACTACTTAGAACACTGACTGGTACGTTGTATATTTTCAAAAATATTAATGAATTTTGCAGTTGTTATTTTATGGCCTTCTTTTTTTTTCTTTTTTTTTTTTGCGGTACGCAGGCCTCTCACTGTTGTGGCCTCTACCGTTGCAGAGCACAGGCTCCAGACGCGCAGGCTCAGCGGCCATGGCTCACAGGCCTAGCTGCTCCGTGGCATGTGGGATCTTCCCGGACTGGGGCACGAACCCGTGTCCCCTGCATCCGCAGGCGGACTCTCAACCACTGCACCACCAGGGAAGCCCTAGCCTTCTTTCCTTGTTAGTTTCTCACTAACTTTTCGGGTTAGAGGCCCTGGAGACTTCCTTCCATCCTTTCTTCCCTCCATCCCTACCTTTTCTCCTCCTCCTCCTCATCCCCCCCACCCTCTTCTTCTCCTTCCTCTTCCCTCTTTTCTCTCTGTACCATCTCCTGACCCTTGGGAATTTTTTTTTAACTTACATCCAAAAACTTCAGATAATTAAGCTTACTAATCATTAAAGACTAATCAAATACAAAAGTAAATAAAACTTACTGTCGTAAGATCTGCATACTAAGCAGATCTCTGGATGAACTTATCACTTAAAATGTAAATATCATCAACTGGTGTCAAAAAACTAATGACAAAATAACTTCAGTTATTATTTGATCCACTTGATATATCTGTACCAGTACAACCAGCAACTTTATCCTCAGGCCATCCTCTTCTCTGTGTCTCTCACTTGATTATTTTTAATGAGAAAGGCAGTAAAAAGACAGTCCAGGGAAGACCTTCAAGATGGCAGAGGAGTAAGACGTGGAGATCAGCTTCCTCCCCACAAATACATCAGAAATACATCTACATGTGGAACAACTCCTACAGAACACCTACTGAATGCTGGCAGAAGACCTCAGACTTCTCAAAAGGCAAGAAACTCCCCACATACCTGGGTAGGGCAAAAGAAAAAAGAATAAACAGAGACAAAAGAATAGGGACGGGACCTACACCTCTGGGAGGGAGCTGTGAAGGAGGAAAGGTTTCCACACACTAGGAAGTCCCTTCACTGGTGGAGACAGGGGGTGGGCGGGAGGGAAGCTCCGGAGCCATGGAGGAGAGTGCAGCAACAGAGGTGCAGAGGGCAAAGTGGAGAGATTCCCACACAGAGGATCGGTGCCGACCGGCACTCACCAGCCCGAAGGCTTGTCTGCTCACCTGTAGAGCCCATGCTCCACAACAAGAGAAACCACTGCAATGAGAAGCCCGTGCACCAAACGAAGAGTAGCCCCCGCTCTCCACAACTAGAGAAAGCCCGCGTGCAGCAACGAAGACCCAACACAGACAAAAATAAATAAATAAATAAAGTAAAATACATACTGCAAATTATAATTGTAAGATGCCATCAAATGTAAGACGCAACTTTAGAGATACCAAAATGTAAAAGAAACTTCTGTATTTTAGAATCAATGAAATATGTCATTAGTTATTAAGAAATATTTATTGACTATACTCAATATTTTGTAATAACCTATAATGGAAAAGAATCTGAAAAGGAATATATATGTAATATGTATATATGTATGTATGTATATATATATCTGAATCACTGTGCTGTACACCTGAAACTAACTCGATGTTGTAAATCAACTATACTTCAATAAATAAAAATAAAGCAAGAAAAAATATTTATTGAGGACTTTCTATTATCTATAGTTCAGTATTAAGAACTATTAGATATATAAAAATACCTAACACAGTCCCTGACCTTGGGGGATTTCAAACCCAGTTAAAAAAGAAAAAACACATGTGAAAAATTAAATAATGATATGAATTAACTAATGATATGAAAACCTCATACAAAATACATTACAAAAGCATATAACTCTGGTTGAAGTTTAATTTCTAAAAAGTAATTCTCCCTACCTTAAAAAGTAAAAGCTTTAGTTTTGGAAGTTAGTCAAAAAGAGAGAATCAGAGTATATTTATATTCAAATGCCATAGGTGGTTGTTTTATTTTATCTTTGTGAAATGTTTACATTAATGTTGAACATTAGCAATCCTCTTCAAGTACTACTGGGCACATACTAATTATAGATATTAACTCTTACATATACCTCTACTGAACACATAATAAATACTGTAGTAAGAAACAAAGGTAAGAAATTGCAAGACGTTAGTTCAGAAAATTTCAAATGAATTGTTCAGTGGTCCACGTTCAATCATCAGTTTTCCTGTACTCTCTCACAAACTAATTAGGAAAAGAGATCAACAAAAACATCTTGCCCACATAGGAAGCAGCTACTCTATGTAAGATTCAACATAGTCATGGCTTACAATAAGCAGAGACTCAAACATTTATTAAGAATGCTAAAAAGTGCAAATTGCATCATCAAAATTTTATTATGAAATACAAATAAGGGTGTCTAAACTTCTTTGTAATCAGTAATAATTACTTCTAACCAAACAGTATTTTTTTACCAACTGCTAATAAAACACTGTTTGGGGCTGACTTAAAATACCTACATTATGCTTGCCAAGTCACTTCTGACTATAATTTGGTTTCCAATATTACTGATACCAAAAAGAGGATACCCTAGATGACAGATATTTTTTTAAAAAAAACCTGGGAACTAAAAATATATATTTATCCTCCTACCATAAATCAATACCAGAATGACAATGTATTAAACTACAATGTTTCTCAGACTTCTCTGGTAAGAATCACCTGGAGTGTGAGTTTAAAATATAGATCCCCAGACCCCCTCTTCTGGAGAATATGATTCTCTGGGACAGGGAATTTGTATTTTGGCAAATTCCCCAGCTAATGTCAGAGAATGTGTGGATAAAAACACTAACGTAATACCTTTCCAGTACCTTGGTTATTTTTTTTAATACATTAATGTATAAAAAAAAAAGAAGCATTAACAGATATAAAAGCACTGGGACTTTGAGCACTTAAAACCAGTTGATTTGGAGGAGCGCAAATCAGACATATCAAGAAAAAAACCAATATTTGTCATTTTCAAGATCCATTTATCTTTTATAGGTAAGAAACTATATGACAAACCTTTCTAAGTATTTAGCAATGTACTTCTCTGCTCTTTTTTTTAATGTTTATTTATTTATTTTCTTATTAGTCATCCACTTTATACACATCAGTGTATACATGTCAACCCCAATCTCCCAATTCATCACACCACAACCCCCACCCCTGCCGCTTTCCCCCTTTGGTGCCCATACATTTGTTCTTTACATCTGTATCTCAATTTCTGCTCTGCAAACCGGTTCACCTGCACCATTTTCTAGGTTCAACATATATGCGTTAATACACGATATTTGTTTTTCTCTTTCTGACTTACTTCGCTCTGTATGATACTCTCTAGATCCATCCACGTCACTACAAATGACCCAACTTCATTCCTTTCCATGGCTGAGTAATATTCCATTGTATATACGTACCACTTCTTCTTTATCCATTCATCTGTCGATGGGCATTTAGGTTGCTTCTATGACCTGGCTATTGTAAATAGTGCTGCAATGCACATTGGGGTGCATGTGACTTTTTGAATTATGGTTTTCTCAGGGTATATGCCCAGTAGTGGGATTGCTGGGTCATATGGTCATTCTATTTTTAGTTCTTTAAGGAACCTCCATACTGTTCTCCATAGTGGCTGTATCCATTTACATTCCCACCAACAGTGCAAGAGGGTTCCCTTTTCTCCACACCCTCTCCAGCATTTGTTGTTTGTAGATTTTCTGATGATGCCCATTCTAACTGGTGTGAGGTGATACTTCATGGTAGTTTTGATTTATATTTCTCTAATAATTAGTGATGTTGAGCAGCTTTTCATGTGTTTCTTGGCCACCTGTATGTCTTCTGTGGTGAAATGTCTATTTAGGTCTTCTGTCCATTTTTGGATGGGGTTGTTTGTTTTTTTAATATTGAGCTGCATGAGCTGTTTATATATTTTGGAGATTAATCCTTCATCCGATGATTCATTTGCAAATATTTTCTCCCATTCTGAGGGTGGTCTTTTCGCCTTGTTTATGGTTTCCTTTGCTGTGCAAAAGCTTTGAGTTTCATTAGGTCCCATTTATTTTTGTTTTTATTTCCATTACTCTAGGAGGTGGATCAAAAAATATCTTGCTGTGATTTATGTCAGAGTGTTCTTCCTATGTTTTCCTCTGAGAGTTTTACACTGCCTGGTCTTACATTTAGGTCTCTAATCCATTTTGAGTTTATTTTTGTGTGTGGTGTTAGGGGTGTTCTAATTTCATTCTTTTACAAGTAGCTGTCCAGTTTTCCCAGCACCAATTATTGAAAGACTGGCTTTTCTCCAGTGTATATCCTTGCCTCCTTTGTCATAGATCAGTTGACCATAGGTGCGTGGGTTTATCCCTGGGCTTTCTATACTGTTCCATATATATTTCTGTTTTTGTGCCAGTACCATATTGTCTTGATTACTGTAGCTTTGTAGTATAGTCTGAAGTCAGGGAGTCTGATTCCTCCAGCACTGTTTTTTTTCCTTCAAGACTGCTTTGGAGATTCAGGGTCTTTTGTGTCTCCATACAAATTTTAAGATTCTTTGTTCTAGTTCTGTGAAAAATGCCATTGGTAGTTTGATAGGTATTACATTGAATCTGTAGATTGCTTTGGGTAGTATAGTCATTTTCACAATATTGATTCTTCCAATCCAAGAACATGGTAGATCTCTCTGCTGGTATCATTTTTAATGTCTTTCATCAGAGTCTTATAGTTTTCTGCATACAGGTCTTTTGTCTCCCTAGGTAGGTTTATTCCTAAGTATTTTATTCTTTTTGTTGCAATGGTAAATGGGAGTGTTTCCATAATTTCTCTGTCAGATTTTTCCTCATTAGTGTATAGGAATGCAAGAGATTTCTGTGCATTAATTTTGTATCCTGCAACTTTACCAAATTCATTGATTAGCTCTAGTAGTTTTCTGGTGGCATCTTCAGGATTCTCTATGTATACTATCATATCATCTGCAAACAGTGACAGTTTTATTTCTTCTTTTCCAATTTGGATTCCTTTTATTTCTTTTTCTTCTCTGATTGCCATGGCTAGGATTTCCAAGACTATGTTGAATAAATGTGGTAAGAGTGGACATCCTCGTCTTGTTCCTGATCTTAGAGGAAATGCTTTCAGTTTTTCACCATTGACAATGATGTTTGCTGTGGGTTTGTCATATATGGCCTTTATTATGTTGAAGTAGATTCCTTCTAAGCCCACTTCCTGGAGTGTTTATCATAAATGGGTGTCGAATTTTGTCAAAAGCTTTTTCTGCATCTATTGAGATGATCATATGGTTTTTATTCTTCAATTTGTTAATATGAGGTATCACAATGATTGATTTGTGTATATTGAAGAATCCTTGCATCCCTGGGATAAATTCCACTTGATCATGGTGTATGATCCTTTTAATGTGTTGCTGGACTCTGTTTGCTAGTATTTTGTTGAGGATTTCTGCATCTATATTCATCAGTGATAGGGGTCTGTAATTTTCTTTTTTTGTAGTATCTTTGTCTGGTTTTGGTATCAGGGTGATGGTGGCCTCATAGAATGAGTTTGGGAGTGTTCCTCCCTCTGCAATTTTTTGGAAGAGTTTGAGAAGGATGGGTGTTAGCTCTTCTCTAAATGTTTGATAGAACTCACCTGTGAAGCCATCTGGTCCTGGACTTTTGTTGTTGGAAGATTTTTAATCACAGTTTCAATTTCATTACTTGTGATTGGTCTGTTCATATATTCTATTTCTTCCTGGTTCAGTCTTGGAAGGTTATACCTTTCTAAGAATTTGTCCATTTCTTCCAGGTTGTCCATTTTATTGGAATAGAGTTGCTTGTAGTAGTCTCTTAGGATGCTTTGTATTTCTGTGATGTCTGTTGTAACTTTTCCATTTTCATTTCTAATTTTATTGATTTGAGTCCTGGCCCTCTTTCTTCTTGACTCTGGCTAATGGTTTATCAATTTTGTTTATCTTCTCAAAGAACCAGCTTTTAGTTTTATTGATCTTTGCTATTGTTTTCTCTGTTTCTATTTCATTTATTTCTGCTCTGATCTTTATGATTTCTTTCCTTCTGCTAACTTTGGGTTTTCTTTGTTCTTCTTTCTCTAGTTCCTTTAGGTGTAATGTTAGATTGTTTATTTTAGATTTTTCTTTTTTCTTCACGTGGGCTTGTATAGCTATGAACTTCCCTCTTAGAACTGCTTTTGCTGCATCCCATAGGTTTTGGATCGTCGTGTTTTCATTGTCATTTGTCTCTAGGTATTTTTTGATTTCCTCTTTGATTTCTTCAGTGATCTCTTGGTTATTTAGTAACGTATTGTTTAGCCTCCATGTGTTTGTGTTTTTTTACATTTTTTTCCCCTATAATTCATTTCTAATCTCATAGCGTTGTGGTCAGAAAAGATGCTTGATATGATTTCAATATTCTTTAATTTACTGAGGCTTGATTTGTGACCCAATATGTGATCTATCCTGGAGAATGTTCCCTGTGCACTTGAGAAGAAAGTGTAATCTGCTGTTTTTGAATGGAATGTCCTATAAATATCAATTAAATCTATCTGTTCTATTGTGTCATTTAAAGCTTGTGTTTCCTTATTTATTTTCATTTTGGATGGTCAGTCCATTGGTGTAAGCGAGGTGTTAAAGTCCCCTACTATTATCGTGTTATTGCCTATTTCCTCTTTTATAGCTGTTAGCAGTTGCCTTATGTATTGAAGTGCTCCTATGTTGGGTGCATATATATTTATAATTGTTATATCTTCTTCTTGGATTGATCCCTTGATCATTATGTAGTGTCCTTCCTTGTCTCTTGTAACATTCTTTATTTTAAAGTCTATTTTTATCTGACATGAGTATTGCCACTCCAGCTTTCTTTTGATTTCTATTTGCAAGTAATATCTTTTTCCATCCCCTCACTTTCAGTCTGTATGTGTCCCTAGGTCTGAAGCGCGTCTCTTGTAGGCAGTATATATATGGGTCTTGTTTTTGTATCCATTCAGCAAGCCTGTGTCTTTTGGTTGGAGCAATTAATCCATTCACGTTTAAGGTAATTATCGATATGTATGTTCCTATGACCATTTTCTTAATTGTTTTGGGTTTGTTTTTGTAGGTCCTTTTCTTCTCTTGTGTTTCCCACTTAGAGAAGTTCCTTTAGCATTTGTTGTAGAGCTGGTTTGGTGGTGCTGAATTCTCTTAGCTTTTGATTTCTCCTTCGAATCTTAATGAGGTCTCTGCTGGTTAGCGTAATCTTGGTTGTAGGTTCTTCCTTTTCATCACTTTAAGTATATCATGCCACTCCCTTCTGGCTTGTAGAGTTTCTGCTGAGAAATCAGCTGTTAACCTTATGGGAGTTCCCTTGTTTGTTATTTGTCGTTTGTCCCTTGCTGCTTTCAATAATTTTTCTTTGTTTTTAATTTTTGCCAACTTGATTACTATGTATCTCGGCGTGTTTCTCCTTGGGTTTATCCTGTGTGGGACTCTTTGCACTTCCTGTACGTGTGTGGCTATTTCCTTTCCCATGCTAGGGAAGTTTTCGACTATAATCTCTTCAAATATTTTCTCAGGTTCTTTCACTCTCTCTTCTCCTTCTGGGACCCCTATAATGTGAATGTTGTTGCATTTAATGTTGTCCCAGAGGTGTCTTAGGCTGTCTTCATTTCTTTTCATTCTTTTTTCTTTATTCTGTTCCCCAGCAGTGAATTCCACCATTCTGTCTTGCAGGTCACTTATCCGTTCTTCTGCCTCAGTTATTCTGCTATTGATGCTTTCCAGTGTAATTTTCATTTCAGTTATTGTTTTGTTCATCTCTGTTTGTTCTTTCATTCTTCTAGATCTTTGTTAAACATTTCTTGCATCTGCTCGATCTTTGCCTCCATTTTTTTTGCAAGGTCCTGGATCATCTTCACTATCATTATTCTCAATTCTTTTTCTGGAAGATTGCATATCTCCACTTCATTTAGTTGTTTTTCTGGGGTTTTATCTTCTTCCTTCATCTGGTACATAGCCCTCTGCCTTTTCATGTTGTCTTTCTGTGGATGTGGTTTTTGTTCCACAGGCTGCAGGATTGTAGTTCTTCTTGCTTCTACTTTCTGCCCTCTGGTGGATGAGACTATCTAAGAGACTTGTGCAAGTTTCCTGATGGGAGGGACTGGTGGTGGGTAAAGCTGGCTGTTGCTCTGCTGGGCAGAGCTCAGTAAAACTTTAATCCGCTTGTCTCATGATGGGTGGGGCTGGGTTCCCTCCCTGTTGGTTGTTTGGCCTGAGGTGACCCAACACTGGAGGCTACCTGGGCTCTTTGGTGGAGCTAATGGTGGACTCTGGGGGGGCTCACACCAAGAAGTACTTCCCAGAACTTCTGCTGCCAGTGTCCTTGTCCCTTGGTGAGCCACAGCTGCCCCCCACCTCTGCAGGAGACCCTCCAACACTAGCAGGTAGGTCTGGTTCAGTCTCCTATGGGGTCACTGCTCCTTCCCCTGCATCCTGATGCACACACTACTTTGCACGTGCCCTCCATGAGTGGAGTCTCTGTTTCCCCCTGTCTTGTTGAAGTCCTGCAATCAAATCCCGTTAGCCTTCAAAGTCTGATTCTCTAGGAATTCCTCCTCCCATTGTCGGACCCCCAGGTTGGGAAGCCTGATGTGTGACTCAGAACCTTCACACCAGTGGGTGGACTTCTGCAGTATAAGTGTTCTCCAGTTTGTGAGTCACCCACCCAGCAGTTATGGGATTTGATTTTATTGTGATAGCACCCCTCCTACTGTCTCATTGCGGCTTCTCCTTTGTCTTTGCATGTGGGGTATCTTTTTCAGTGAGTTCCAGTGTCTTCCTGTCAATGACTATTCAGCAGTTAGCTGTGATTCCAGTGTTTTCGAAAGAGGGAGCGAGAGCATGTCCTGCTACTCCGCCATCTTGAACCAACGTCCAGTTCCTTGGTTATTTATCAGCATCTTCCAATTTTGTTTTTGGTTTGGGGAGTCCCTGATTTGAGGCTGATCATCTCTGCAGACTCTGGACTTCCTGCAAAGTTGAGGACTAGATCCAGGACTCTGCATGCTCATAACAACCCTTTTCAGGAAATTATTACTAACCTTATATAATGGGTGGGAAAATTAAGTCTTAGATTCACTTGGCCCATACCGGGTATTTTGAGGGCACCCCCAAAAAAATACCTACATTATTTATCAGAAGAGAATACAATTTGATATCCCAGCAACAGTGAGGCCATAAGCCATCAAATATCATTTTAAAACAGGTTAAATGAGTAACTATATCTATTTGGACATAGGCAGTTCTGTATTGCTGGCATAGATTTAATTTGTGTTCTTTCAAAAAAGTAATTCTTGTTTTAAATGAAGAAGTTACGCATGGCAAGAATTTAAATTACCCTAACGAGTGCCAACATGAGTAAGATAAAGCATGCCAAAAGAGAGAGTCAGAGCTTACTATTAAACTAAAGAAAAAGACAACATTGTACATCAGATACAGCTGGCCCTCCATATCCCCGGATTTTGCTTCCATGGTGGGTTGAATCTCTGGATGAAGAAACCACAGATACAGAGGGTCTGCTGTACCATGCCGTTTCACATACAGGACTTGACCATACATGGGAGGTCCTAGAACCAGTAACCCCCACCCACCCAGGATACAGAATTCAAAGGGCATTTTCTGTGAATTCTATGTATAATTCCTTGAACCAACTGTGGAGGAATCACGAAGAAACAAGAATTTGCCCTTATCCAATCTAATCTAATAGAAAAGGCAAGAAATTAACTCAAATAAATATAGAGTAAAATATAGTCAGCATTATAATAGAGTTACAAGCAAAATGTGATAATACACATCACTTCTGTTGCTGATGTCTTAGAAGCTTTACAGAAGATTTTTTAAAAATGCCAGCTTGGAGAGAGAGGCATGGACATATATACACTACCAAATGTAAGGTAGATAGCTAGTGGGAAGCAGCCGCATAGCACAGGGAGATCAGCTCGGTGCTCTGTGACCGCCTGGAGGGGTGGGATAGGGAGGGTGGGAGGGAGGGAGACGCAAGAGGAAAGAGATATGGGAACATATGTATATGTATAACTGATTCACTTTGTTATAAAGCAGAAACTAACACACCATTGTAAAGCAATTATACTCCAATAAAGATGAAAATAAATAAAAAGAATGCCAGCTTGAAGAAAGAAT
This sequence comes from Stenella coeruleoalba, assembly GCF_951394435.1. Taxonomy (NCBI): domain Eukaryota; kingdom Metazoa; phylum Chordata; class Mammalia; order Artiodactyla; family Delphinidae; genus Stenella; species Stenella coeruleoalba. Next base: position 19,143,610 of record NC_137155.1, on the reverse strand, counting down.
AGGAATTTAACAATTGAATTTGAGAGAATAAAGCGTTCTAGGCTAAGGGAAGAGCATGGCAAAAGAGAGGAAGTCATGGAATGTATAGGGAATTGTGGGAAGTACTGCCAATTTCTGCCCATCAGGAGGTGCAGGCTATGGGAGATGAGAGAAGATGATCAACAGCAAGATTTGGAAGAATCTTGAAACCAATGTCCAAGGGCTGGCCTTTAGAAGGAAGTCTTAGGATATCCAAGTTTTGAGCACTTGTGCCTTAGAAAGATTAACTGGACAACAATGTGCAAGATGGACTGGATGGGAAATAGGCTGGAGGTGAACAGACCAGTTAGGAAGCTACTGCAATCATCTTAGCAAGAGGTATTGGAAGGAAAGGGTTCAGAAAAACTTTCTGAGGGAGAAAATGATGGGATTAAATGTCAACCACCTGGGTGGGATGAATCTCACGTTTGCAGCCTGAGTAGCCCAGAGCAGTGGTCCCCAACCGTCTTGGCACCAGGGACCGGTTTCATGGAAGACACGGGGGGGTGGGGGGAGATGGTTCAGGCAGTATGCAAGTGATGGGGAGTGATGGGGAGCAGCAGAGAAAGCTTGGCTCCTCACCTGCTGCTCACTTCCTGCTGTGCGGACTGGTTCCTAACAGGCCGCTATCAGTCTGCGGACTGCGGGGGGTTTGGGGACCCCTGACCCAGAGGATAGGCAGAGAGAGAGTAGATAATCAGTGATGTGATATAAACCCTTGACATTCAACTGTGTATTATTAAGGGAGAAGAAAAGGTAGTGGTAAATTTTGGAGTATGCAGGTTTTATGGGATTTTGTTGTCTGAATAGAAGGTTGGAATAGAACACTATTCAAGATGAATTCCAGCTCTGTTTCACCTGACTGCCCATAGAATAGCTGTTTCTGAACTGCCTTTGACCTTGTTCCATTGGCCTACTTGTCCATTCAAGAAATATTTAGTAAATGCTTACTGTGTGTGCAGAGACTGTACTAGACAACTGGGGCAAATCAGTGAACAAAATAGAAATGCATTCTTGCCTTCAAGGAACTTGCATTTCAGCAGAAACAATCACACGATAAATAACATACATAATTAAATAAATGAAGTATATCATGTGTTAGAAGTGAACAAAGGGCTATGAGGGAAAAAAGAGACGACTAAGAAAGATGAGAAGCAGTGATTGTAAGGCAAGGGTAGGGGAACAATCTATATTGAGAGATGTCACAAGTCACAGACTTTGAAGCGTAGTTCAGAGTTTATCTAAGGATGCTGTTGGGACATTGCTCACTACATTTCCCTGTTTCCTCTTAATGAAAGCAAAGGAGAGATTCAGTAGGTTTCTATAGAGTTCTGACTTCTTACCACCATGAATCAGCTAACTGATCACATTTTCCTCTTGGCACTAGTGGCTAGAAAGCTAAAAGCTAAATCTCTAACCTGTGGTCTTCTTCTAAACCATGGATGGAGCCTCACAGCATTTTTTTGTACCTGTTTTCATCTTATTTTCTGAATATCATTTTCCTATTGCCTTGATTTCTTCACATACTTTTATCTTATTGTGTATTTTAATCAGCTAAAATCCAATTTAGATCTCCTGAGGTATAAATAAATATGCAAAAAATAAACTGCTAAAATTACTTTTTTTTTTTTTTTTTTACAGTTTTGGCCGCTTTTGACACCAAAATGAGAGGCTTTAATGTTAAATCTGTTAAAATAATACATTTAAATAGTGACTGTATATGTAACCTCATGAGAGGTATATTTGTAACCTAGCCGGACCCTATGGGGCCTTCCCAGGACAGACCACCCCATGTGCTACACCTGTCTCTTACTTGTAGAAAAACTTTAGCCTCCTAGGGCTTCCCTGAGTGCCAAAGCATAAATTTAATCAGAGAAGTAAGAAAATACGGAAACAAAGGCAAACAGCCAAGCAAGACAAAATTATAATAGTTTAGTCAAGGACCTTTAGTTCCTCCTCAAGGGCTACAGATAATATTCTGAGCCATGTCCTCTGAGCTGCTGTGTAGATACTGAAACCCCCACCAGGTGGTTAACTGTATGCTGCCCACAAATACCTTGACCCCACACCAGCTGGAACCAGAGGTTGATAATATCGACTCCTGTTTACCTCGCCATCAACCAATCAGAAGAATGTCCATGAGCTGATCATGTACCCCACAACCCTCTCCCTCACCCTGTCTTTAAAAAACCTTTCCCTGAAAGCCACTGGGGAGTTCAGGTCTTTTAAGCACTAGCTGCCTGGACTCCTTGTTTGGTGCCCTGATATAAACACTGTACTTCCCTTCACCACAAGCTGGTGTCCACAGATTGGCTTTACTGTGTGCAGGCGAGTGGACCCAAGTTTGGTTTGATAACACATTTGCCTTCTGTACCAGTCACAGACATTTTGGGTACTTACATGAAATTCACACAGCCTGTGCCAGCAGGTGGAGCAATCCAGACGAAGCTGAGGTTGGTTGTGGGCAGATGACTCACATGAGAGGCCACCACACTGCACATAAACTGGTTACCAAACTGGTGGTCAGACATGATCCCTGACAAACAGAAAGGAAGGGAAGTTGTTATAAAAACAATAAAACAAAGTCCTTATGATGGCATAATAATATTTTCTGGACATTTTTCTTTTATATTAAGATTCAACATGCTGTTTGGCTTCCCTGTAAGTTATGCAATTTTCTACTTCCTATTGTCAGAAGGAAATGAATCGTTTAAAACATTATTGTTAAGGAGCAATCTACTAAATTATTGGTATAGTATTTGCTTCATTTTGATTTTGTTGACTGGTCTTTGCCCATCAACAAAGACCACCAGGAACACGGTATAACAAGGTTGGATTTATTGGAAGTGTTTGCAGCAATGGAGACCAAATGCTATTGGGAACTTGCAGGTATCTCAGTATGAGGATGTTAGGAGGAGCTTGTTAAAATATTTGGGCTTGTGTTAGGTTATTTTAGAGAGTAGGGTGATCAAGCTGGCCCAGGAATTTCCCGATTGTAGTACTGAAAGTCCTGCATCCTGGGGACCCCCTCAGTCTTGTTGGGGAGGTTCCAGGTAAAGGTGGTTTTGCCTCTGGATTTGGTACTATCAGAAAGTGGGAGCAATTTTATCACTGAGTATCTTAATTCTTATCTATGAGACATGAGGAATGGAGTAGGGCTAAAGCTGAGATCGATAAAAAAGCAGCGGCAGTCATGTTAGCATGGAGAGGGGATGTTGGTCATTTTTGTGGTTTGCACCATGTTCTTGCTTTTTTGTCTGTGTTCAGGCATGATTACAAGGTGATCTTGTTTTTGTCTCAAACCACAACTGTCTCAGCGTGGATGACCTATGAAACTGCTCATGTTCAACACGAGAACATCATGGCCTAGCTGAGTACCAAGTCAGCTCCCAGCTGAGCTATCAGGAGATGCTTATTTTCTTTTTTAATAAGGTGATTCTCTTATGTTTACCTCAGATATAAAATATTAATAGATAACTCAACACTAAGAAAATGAATAACTTGATTTTTGTAAATAGGCAAAAGATCTCACCAAAAAAGATATATAGATGGCAAATAAGCATACAAAAAGATGTTCAACATCATATGTCGTTAGAGAATTGCAAATTAAAACAATGAAATGCCTCTACACACCTAATATTCAACCAAAGTCCAAAACATTAATAATTCCAAACACTGGTAAGGATGTGGAACTACAGTAACTTATTCATTGCTGGTGAGAATGCAAAATGGTATAGCCATTTTGGAAGACAGTTCGGTGTTTTCTTACAAAAATAAACATACTCTTACCACATAATCCAGAAATCACACTCCTTGGTATTCACTCAAATAAACTGAAAATTTATGTCCACTCAAAAACCTGCATATGGATGTATATAGCAGTTTTATTCATAACTGTCAAAACTTGGAAACAACCAAGATATCCTTTATTAAGTGAATGGATAAACTGGTACATCCAAACAATAGAATATTTTTCAGAGTTAAAAGGAAATGAGCTATCAAGCCATGAAAAGACATGAATAAATAAGTGCATAGTACTAAATGAAAGAAGCCAATATGAAAGAACTACATGCTATATGATTCCAACTATGTGACATTCTAGAAAAGGTAAAATTATGGAGACAGTGGTTGCCGGGGTTAGGAGGGAAGGAGGGAGGTATGAATAGGCAGAGCACAGAGGATTTGTAGGTCAGTGAAACTATTCTTTATAATATTGCAGTGGTGAATACACAACACCAAGAATGAAACCTAATGTAAAGTATGGACTTTGAGTGACAATGACGTGTCAGTGTAGGTTCATTTGCTGTAACAAAGATATCACTGTGGTGCAGGATGCCTGGGAGGTTGAGGGTGGGGTGGGTGGTATATGGAAAAACGTTTTACTCAATTTTGCTGTGACCTAAAACTGCTCTAAAAATAAAGTTTATTAATTAACAAAACACTACCAGGAGTGGGCAGTTAAATAAAAAATTAATTTGTTGGCTTTGTGAACTTGGGCAAATGGCTTACTCTCTCTGAGATCCAGTTTCCCTGTCTTTAAAATGAAAACACATGTCCACTCCATCCTAAAGTTATTGTGAGAATTAAATGACTCAATACATATGACAGCATCTGGTACAGTAACCCTGTATTTGGATAGGTGCCCTGCCTACACGTCATCACAGCAGTTCACACATTGCTCCATCATACCCTGGACCATCTATCCAGGGAGTCTATGAGGGACTAGGTCTTTAATCTTTATATTTCAAGCGACTATCACAATGTCTGGCACATCACAGATACTCAAGAAATATTTTCTAAATAAATACAAGAATAATTTAACTATAAAAATAAAAGACAATGTAAATTATACACGTTACATCAACTAATGAAATAGAACCTTCTAGAATAGCAAGTTGTTCAGAATAGGTCATACTGGCCAAAGAAACAGAACAAGTCTATATTTTGACATATCCTAATGATGTTACTTTTCTCAAGTATATATATATAGGTATTTTTAAAGCTGTATCTTGAGACAAAAGGATGAAAGTCATCAAGCCAGAGAAACCACAAGGTTAGAGAGGATGAGAGACTCCAGACTCCCAAGGAAATCATAGAGTGCTGAAGGAGACTCAGTAGCCGTGACTCAGGAATTGCCACTCCCCTCTGGTCGGGCAAAAAGCAGGGATCCAGTGTATGGAAAATGATACATATGCAGGAGTCAGCCTGGCCAAAAATGAAAGCAAAAGTTCCAGCCACAATCATGTGGGAATGGAAATGAATCAAACAAAATAACGTTTCAGGGTTTCAGAGTCTTGCTAACAGAATTCATGTTCAAATATCTCCTCACTCCTCAAAGCTCCTCTTAGAAAGTGAGTCATGTCTAGACTGCATATTACTTGACAGAGTTTTATAAGGTAGCTATGGAGTTGCAATTGCCTAATGCCGTACCCTGGGTAAATACCCTACAGGACGACATTCTTGCAATCCAACCGTCTAGCACAGCAGTTCTCCAACTTGGCTACACAGAAGCAACACCTAAAGAGATTGATTAAATACTGGTTCCCAGACATTCTGAGTGAACCAGCAGAAAAAAACAGTATTTACAGAATCCCTGTGTTGCATCAAACACTGGGTTAGGCCCTATGGAGGTACACAGAAGAAATATAGAACATTGTCCCTACCTTGAAATGACTTCAGCTGGGACGAGAAAACTGGAATAAACTAACATTATAAACAGAACAACTAGAAAATAAGTTAAGTGTTAACTGCGTGGTATTTGCGAAAAATACAAAAGAGGAGAGAAAGAGTGATTAATGTGGACAATTATAATAATGACAACTAATGTTTATTGAGCACTTACTATGGCCTGACACTATTCTAAGCGTTTCATGAATATTTACTTGTTTAAGGCTCTTAACAATCCTATGCAGTAGGAGCTGTTATTTTCTCTATTTTACCCATGAGGAAACTAATATGATGAAGATAAATACTTGCTTACAGTTATACAGCAAGGGCAGTATAGCCTGGATTCAAACAAGCATCCTTGCTGCACAGTCAGAAATGGCACTGTAGACAACAAGGTCCTACTGTATAGGGAACTATATTCAATATCTTATAGTAAACTATAATAGAAAAAGAAAAAAATGACTTTGTTGAAGAGAGAGACTGGAATTGAGTTTTGAGGGAAAAACTAAGATTTCCCATATTTGTTTTTATGTACATGAGGCAGGAGAGTATAAGCACGAGATCGTACCCTCAGCTCTGTCACCCGCCACTGCATGACCTTGGTCAGGTTGCTCCCTCTCAAGCTTCAGTTCCAACATCTATAAACTGCTGGTCCATGATCTCTAAGACTCCTTTCAGTGCCTTAGCTCTCTGAGTACAATTTAAATGAACAGAAGAAAGATGGGAGGACAGCTCACAAAGGCAGACATAATGAGCAGAGGTACGCATATAAAATGAGAACGAGGGGAGAGCAGTCAGCATCAGCTTCCAGTGTTCTGTGAAACACAATTTACTGCATCTGCCACAGTGATCTCCTTAATGGCTTCTGTGTCATGAAAGACATATGCCATCTAATATATGTGATTTGGAAACCTATTCTTGGATAACTTTAATTTGAATTTGATAACGAATTTAAATTTACGATGGTGCTTTCCCTTGCTGCATGCTGGATAATAGGATATATATATTGAGTTTTAATATTACTTGAAAAAGGGAAAATCAGAGCTATGATAAAAGAATTTAATTACACTGTGTATCTCAGGGAGATATATACATATAAAATATATATGTGTGTAGTGTAGCTATAATATAGATTTTATTTTCATTGTTCTGGCTATGTGTAAACTTTCATACAAAAATTTTTTCTGTGGAATTTCTTCCCCCAAAAAAGAAGCTATTCTTTTCCAAGAGAACTGGACTATGAGAGAAAGAAAGCACTTCAAGAAGTATGGCTCTCTTTGTCTAACTTTGGATGAAGAAGTAAAGGGTATCCTTCAATCTGTGAGGTTCTATGAGACCGATAACTGTCCTGATAGATTTTAAAGCATTTACATTATAGATACATTTTCCTTTTGAATATTGTGTACACACATTTGAAAAATAGGAATATTGACAATCTAACTATAATTTCTGAATCAAGAAATAACCAAGGTAACTTTTTAATATAACTCTTCCTTTGACAAAGTATGAGTGTTTTAAATTCATTAAATTCTTCAAACCATTGGATATCTAATTTAAAATTATCTAGCATCTGTCTTCTTAATCAAAGTTGTGGTTAAAGGATAGGAATCTATGCCAGAGCTTCCTTTATCCACATTATACTTCTGCAAGATTAGGCTCACGATGTCTTTAATTGTTCTAAAGTTGCTTCCATGATCCCTTTTAAGACAGTGATACTCATTTCTGTGCCTTCCGGGATGTCATTTTCCTTGACAAGTCTTCAGTTATTTTAAGTTTGTGACTAAACCTTGTATGAACTCCATTTTCCCTCAGGAATACTCTTCTATGCTTTTAATGTGCATACCTTGAGTCTTCAGAACTTTAACTAGAATTTCTATGATTCCCCCATTTTGAAAATAAAATGTACACATCCTCATAAAAGTGTAGGCTATTCGCTTCCAAGAAACACCCTGAAGATGCTATTACCAAAAATAACCAATGTACTAGGAAAATTACACATTCATGTTGGGTTTATTCTATATTTTATAGATTAAAGACGTGGATTACTCAAATCGGTTCAGTTTGTAATTTGCCATAGTTAGGGTTAAAGTGGGTAGAAGCATGTCCTGGTTTTTTCATGTGATTCAAGAACTAAGATATCTGTGGATGGGATATCACGAAATAAAGGGAAAGTACATTAAGATTACAGATTTTTGGTTTGTGATAAATGTAACCTTCATATATAAAAATTATGAAATCTTAAATATTTTATTGTTTCAAACACTTTCAGAAAGTATGGCAGAATATTTTGTCAGGAAGTTTATTAAATTCATTAACTTATGTCTGTATAAAAAGTGTAAGAACAGACAAATATTTAAGATGATTTGCTTCCTTTTATTTTCATCATTTTCTCTTTGTTTCAAAGGGATATCTAAAGGCTTACATGAGTTAATAAAAAGTAGACTGTTCTGACAATGTAGTCTGGAAAGTTAGTGTTATATTTTAAGTGATGAGAGAAAGTGAATTATGGAGTTCCTATATGGCATTCTTTAATCTTTTCATTTGATTCAAATATGAATAACTGTTTACTTGCAGAATTTGACTTGTCTATTATTTGCCTTCTTTGCTAGGTCAATGTACACAAATATTTCAACAAAGCTAAACATGATTTTATATGCTGAAAAGTAATCACCGAACTTGCTGAAAACATACTTATTGCAGCTTATCTGTGAAGTACCAGCCTGATGAAAATGGATATGAAAATAATAGCTTTCAAGTAGTGATATAAGTTAATGAAAAGTATGGGCAACCACACTCACACATATGCACTGGGTATATTTAACATTTAAAGCATTGATTTGAAGGCATTTGGTTTCAGATTTAGGTCTAGAAGGAAAAAAGTACGAAAACCTTTTAAAAATCTTTCTGGAATTGTATGTCTATGGGTATACATTAGAAATGTATGAGGATCCATGCTATTCCCATATGTCTTGTTGGTTATACACAAAGAACTTATTCTAAGTCAACCTGATTCTTTCCTCACTCACGCAGTTACAAAGGTGAGAATTCTTGCTTTTGCCTTCCCTCTTCATCCCTCTTCCGGCACTACTGTTTATCAAATGCCCTCTCTGCGCCAGGTGTTTTCCCCATGTTATTACCTTACTACTATTATAGAGGCAATAGAGGGGAAAGGTTGAGAGCACAGACCCTGGAGGCAGTCCGCCTGGGTTCAGATCTTTGCTCCACTACCAAGGAATTGTGGAATTTGGGGCAGCTTACTGAAACACTGTTCCTCACTTTCCTCTCCAGGAAAATGGAGATGATAATAATAGGGTGGCTCTGAAGATGAGATGAATATATGCACATAGTTAGCACTCTACGTGTTAGCTGTTACTATCATTCCCACTTCAGAGATAAATGAGAATTATCAAGAACCGGTGGATTTAAGTGACTTTCCAACACTTAAACAAGTGTTGATAACAGAGCTAGTGAACAGCACTGGAACACAGATCCATCTTCTATCTTACACTGTCCACTGGATTCCTCCCTCCTTGTGTCCATAAGAGGCAGTACCTCAATTCCGGGACAGACCCCTGTGTCGATCCAACCTAAATCCAAATCCAGTGATGAAATGCAAACCATCTGACAGTGAGCATGAAGAGGGCCCCTGCTCTAGGAACAAACTCAGGTGCTGTCCTCCCCCCACCCCACATTCCAACCCTCTCTCTCCAAAGATGTCAATTTCTTATCAGACAGTTTTTGGATAACCTTTGTCCTCTTGCTAGACACATCCCTGAGTTAGGTACAGACGTGAGTGAGACATCTTTAGGTCAAAAGTGCTCCCCTAAGGGGCAAAGCCATCCAGTTACACTTAGGTCTATGTGGCCACTGAGTTTGACAGGTCTATGTGGCCACTGAGTTTGACAGAGTTTGACAAAGACATTTCATTCAGTAACTTCAGCCTTTCCAAAGAGCTATGTAAAGTCTGCACTGTATTTAACTGAAGCTCTCTGATCCACTGTTTCAAAGCATATCTCTGCTGCCTTTCCTCCTAACACTGCATACTCTGCCTCCCCTCTTAAAAGTTGCTTGGTGGTAGATAATCTCTACACGTTGTCTGCCCCCAGCCTTTCCAAACTAACTGCACCATGCTGGCTATGTGTCCAGAACTATACTCCCCTCCTTTTCACTGCTGCACTTGACTGAATCTAGATTTCCCCACACTTGGTCCTCACTTCATATTGCATTCTTCTATATTCAAGTCTCATGAGTGTTGGTCTAGTAGGTGGAAACTAAGTTGCATGCCTTCACCCTAGAAAGGAAGTATGAAAATTCTATTTGGGGACGGTGGTACTAACAATATGGGAAACTGCATAGAAATGGTGGCCAATCATAGATGGCTTATGTCTACTTCAGAGGGCAATTTCAAAGTCTATAAAGTTCTAGATTTCTTGATCCAAAAATAGCTAAAATAACTGATAGTCTTAAAAGACTACAGCTTTTAGGACTATTTCCATGAACCTCTACATTGAGTTCTTTACCCTTGACCTTGAACGGGCTTTCTGTCACAGGAAAAGTACTGCTCATAGCAGTCAATCTATTTGATGGACAGGAGCAAAAGCTCCCCATACCCTTCCTGCACAGCCTAATAGATTTCCCCAAAAGTCACATAAGGAGAGAAGATGTGTCTCTGGTTTCTGACTCCAGAGGTGTAAATCTGGAATAAATGACAGAGTTCCTGCTAAAGGAGGAACATCAATGAGCCAGCATAATATTTATTATCTCAGCTAAAGTACACTACCTACCTAGTCACTCCAATCAATCATCAACTCTTTCTGATGTTACCTCAAAATTTTTTCAACTGTGTCCCCTCTTGCCTACCCTTCCCACCATGGCTTTATTTCAGGCTTTCATTATCTCTTTTTTTGACCAGTGCCAATAGCTCCCAAACTGGTCTCTGTATTCAGTTTTGCCTCCTCAGGTTAATTCTCAGTACAGGTATCTTTCTAAAATGCAAATCTGATTTTATCATCCTACTGATTTAAATCCTTCAGTGCAATCCAAACTTGACAAAATTAGTCCTAAGTACTTCAACATGAAATTCTGTCCTCTATCTAACTGGGCTCATCTATCATAACCCTTACTCAAACTTCATACTCTACAAAACCAAACTGAATATAGTTGTATGTACTTATCTCTGGCTTTGCTCCTGTTCTTTCTGCCTAGACCAGGGGTCAGCAAACTATGACCCACTGGTCAAATCTGGACTATGGTCTGTTTTTGTATAACCACTGAACTAAGAATAGTTTTACATTTGAAAAGTTGTAAAAAAAAAATGAAAAATATGCAAAAGAGACCTACCGTTATAAGCTGAAAGGCCTAAAATGCTAACTATCTGGCCATTTACAGAAAAAGTTTGCTGACCCTTGACCTAAAGTGCCCTTTCTTCCTCTGGCTTGGCTAGACCATTACTTTTCACTTAATACACACAAGATCATAAACCATCTCCTCCACAAAATTTTCCTGTACAATTCCTCCTGTATCCAAGGTTAATGTTAGGAACATTTGCATGTTCTCATAATACCCAGAGAACTGTTCTGTTATTGAAGTACTCATTGCATTACAGAGAGTTATCTGTCTTCCCAATTAGATAAGTTAGTTATATTATAAATTATTTTATCTATAAAAATTTAAAATACGCACATAATAAATGTTAATGGAATGAACTTTGCTGCAAAAAGGCATTGCAATTGACATCATATGGTATTACAGTAATTTAAATGATAGGAGCTCTCCGTGGTACTGGAGAGACTCTGCCTACAGCTTCTTCCCATACAATGCCCAGAACCTTTATGTTTTGTGTTTCTCAGTTACCTTCACCAGCCTCTATCATGACTTCATGACTTTGTCTGCTACTTTCTAGTCAACTTTCCATAGAATCCTAACTAACTCTTGTCCAACTCTCTTCTGCTCCAGTTAACTGTACATACCTTTTTGGTCACGGCATTTGGTGTGCACCAGATAGCCATATACTCACACACAATTTCTAGCCTCTTTGCAGTTCAAGGGCCCATGTGAATAATTTTGACCAACGGGATATGAACAGAAGTGAAGTGTATTATTTCCTACTTGAAGCAAAGAGCAGAGACTGTGAGTCCTCTAGCTTCCTTTATTCCCTTGCCTTGATAGCAGTGGAAGCCACACACTGTGATAGTATAGCCACAATATGGAAATACCTTAGATTGTTGAGTCCCTGCATGGAGGACAACTACCCTGAAGAGTCTTCAACTCCTATCAGACTATTGAGATAAGCTGCAACTTGGGGGTTAATTTGTTACCAAAGCAAAACTGAATTTCCCTGATTAATACATCCTTTTAATATAACTCTTATCACACTTCATTTAATTCTATTTCCTTTATTAAATTTTAAGTTACTTGAGAAAAGTGGTTTGGTCTTACATTGATTTTGCACAGCATCAGTCAATAATTGTTTGCTAAATGAGCAGACTTCTAAGTCTGCTTTCCTCTTCTCCATAGTATTTCCTACTGTCAAAAAGAACAATAATCTGTTTACTTTACAGCAGTCAAAGGAAAACTGTGATGAATGTAAGCTGTATAGCAGTAGTCAAGAGAAAGGACTCTAGAGCCAAACTGCCTGGGTTCACGTCCCAGTTCTGCCATATACTAGCTATGTCCTTGTTAAATTATGTAAACCCCCTGTGCCTCAGTTTCCTTACACGTGAAATATGGAAAACAAACAATATTACCCATCTCATCAGGTTACACAGTTAACGCATGTAAGTGTATAGAACAATACCTAGCCCATAATAAATACTACATAAATGTTGGCTTCTTCTACCTCATTAAAACTTCTTGTTAGGGGCCCTAAATTTCTATCCATGTCTCTAGAAACTTACAGAACAAAGATATATTTTTCTGGTAAAGACATTTCATTCAGTAACTTCAGGCTTTGTTTTCTTACAGAATTAACTAATAAGTTAAAAAATATTAAATCATACAATATAAAAAAAATTACAGCTTTGTAAAACATTATAATTATGGCAAGCACTTTATCTATATACATCATAGTGGCAGTTTATGTGCTGTAAGAAAGCACCGTCACTTAATGAATGAATTGATGATCTATATTTCATCACGTTTTCAATTCTACTGATTCCAAATCAGATAAAATAAATATCAATAAATTTTTAAAGACAGACCACAAGGAAATTGCTTTCAAATATGATGTATACTACTTTCATTTAAATTTTGTTAAAATTCATACTCCACTGAGGCAATAATTTGAATATTCTATCAGAAAAATGAGTTTTTCATATTCCTCAAGGCTAAATGACTGCAAAGTAGTCTTAGAAATTTAAAAATTCCTTTCATATTTAAAACATATTAGAAGGGGGCAGAGTCAAGATGGCAGCATGGGAAGACGCAGAGTTCACGGTCTCCTCACAACTAGGGCATCTGCTGGACGCTGGTGGGGGACCTCGAAGCCCAGGGAGATGGGAGGAACCCCAAAGCAAACCGCGTGCGGGATCTTGGTTCACGAGCTGGGGGTCAGGCCAAAGCTCCTGCAGTGGGAGCTCTGAGTCTGAACCACTGGACTAACTGAGAACCTCAGACCCCAGGGAATATTCATTGGAGTGAGGTCTCCTGGAGGACCTCATCTCGGTACCAAGACCCAGCTCTACCCAACAGCCTACAAACTCCAGTGTTGGAAACCTCAGGCCAAACAACCAGTAAGACAGGAACACAATCTCATCCATCAAAAAAAAAAAAAAACAATGAGATGGCAAAAAAAAATCTCACAAATGAAGGAGCAAGGCAAAAACCTAGAAGACAAAATAAATGAAGAGGAAATAGACAATCTACCTGAAAAAATTCAGAGTAATGATAGTAAAGATGATCCAAAATCTCGGAAGTAGAATGCAGGCACAGATTGAGAAAATACAAGAAATGTTTAACAAAGATCTAGAAGAACTAAAGAACAAACAAACAGAGATGAACAATAACTGCAATGAAAAATACACTGGAAGGAATCAGTAACAGAATAACTGAGGCAGAAGAACAGATAAGTGAGCTGGAAGACAGAATGGTGGAAATAACTGCTGAGGAGCAGAATAAAGAAAAAAGAATAAAAAGAATTGAAGACAATCTCAGAGATCTCTGGGACAACACTAAACACACCAACATCCGAATTATAGGGGTCCCAGAAGGAGAAGAGGAAAAGAAAGGGTCTGAAAAAATATTTGAAGAGATTATAGTGGAAAACTTCCCTAACAAGGGAAAGAAAAGAGTCACTCAAGTCCAGGAAGTACAGAGAGCCCCATACATGATAAACCCTAGGAGAAACACACCAAGACACACATTAATCAAACTAACAAAAATTAAATTCAAAGAAAAAATATTAAAAGCAGCAAGGCAAAAGTAAAAAAATAACATACAAAGGAATCCCCATAAGGTTATCAGCTGATTTTTCAGCACAGACTCTGCAGACCAGAAGTGAGTGGCAGGATATACTTAAAGTGATGAAAGAGAAAAACCTACAACCAAGATTACTCTACCCAGCAAGGATCCCATTCAGATTTGATGGAGAAGTCAAAAGCTGTTCAGACAAGCAAAAGCTAAGAGAGTTCAGCACCACTAAACCAGGTTTACAACAAATGCTACAGAAACTTCTCTAGGCGGGAAACACAAGAGAAGAAAGAGACCCACAAAAACAAACCCAAAACAATTAAGAAAATGGTAATAGGACCATACATATCGATAATTACCTTGAATGTAAATGGATTAAATGCCCCAACAAAAGACACAGACTGGGATGAATGGATACAAAAACAAGACTCATCTATATGCTGTCTACAAGAGACCCACTTCAGACCTAGGGACACATACAGCCTGAAAGTGGAGTGATGGAAAAAGATATTCCATGCAAATGGAAACCAAAAGAAAGCTGGAGTAGCAATACTTGTACAGATAAAATAGACTTTAAAATAAAGAATGTTACAAGAGATAAGGAAGGACACTACATAATGATCAAGAGATCAATCCAAGAAGAAGATATAACAATTATAAATGTTTATGCACTCAACATAGGAGCACCTCAATACACAAGGCAAATGCTAATGACCATGAAAGAGGAAATCAACAGTAACACATAATAGTAGGGGACTTTAATGGCCCACTTACACCAGTGGACAGATCATCCAAACAGAAAATAAATAAGGAAACACAGGCTTTAAATGACACAACAGAACAGACAGATTTAATTGACATTTATAGAACATTCCAGCCAAAAGTGGCAAAATACACTTTCTTCTCAAGGGCACATGGAACATTCTCCAGGACAGAGCACATCTTGGGTCACAAATCAAGCCTTGGAAAATTTAAGAAAACTGAAATCATATCAAGCATCTTCTCTGACCACGACGCTATGAGACTGGAAATCAATTACAGGAAAAAAACTGTAAAAAACACAAATACATGGAGGCTAAACAGTGTGCTACTAAATAACCAAGAGATCACTGAAGAAATCAAAGAAGAAATCAAAAAAATACATAGAAACAAATGACAACAAAAACACGAGGACTCAAAACCTATGGGATGCAGCAAAAGCAGTTCTAAGAGGGAAGCTTATGGCAATTCAATCTCACCTCAAGAAACAAGAAATATCTCAAATAAACAATGCAACTATACATCTAAAGCAACTAGAGAAAGAAGAACAAAGAAAACCCAAAGTCAGTGGAATGAAAGAAATCAAAAGTTCAGAGCACAAATAAATGAAATAGAAACGAAGAAAACAATAGCAAAGATCAATAAAACTAAAAGTTGGTTCTTTGAGAAGATAAACAAAATTGATAAACCCTTAGCCAGACTCATCAAGAAAAAAAGGGAGGACACAAATCAATAAAATTATAAATGAAAAAGGAGAGATTACAACTGATGCTGCAGAAATACAAAGGGTTTTAACAGACTACTACAAGCTGGAGGAAACATACTCCCTGACTTCAAACTACACTACAAAGCTACAGTAATCAAGACAGTATGGTACTGACACAAAAACAGAAATATAGATCAATGGTACAGGTTAGAAAGAACGCAATATGGTCACCTAATTTATGACAAAGGAGGCAAGAACATAGAATGGAGAAAAGACAGCCTCTTCAATAAGTGGTGCTGGGAAAACTGGACAGCTACATGTAAAGAATGAAATTAGAACACTCCCTAACACCATACACAAAAATAAACTCCAAATGGATTAAAGACCTAAATGTAAGATTAGACACTATAAAACTCTTAGAGGAAAACATAGGGAAAATACTCTTTGACATAAACCACAGCAAGATATTTTTTGACCCGCCTCCTAGAGTAATGAAAATAAAAACAAAAATAAACAAATGGGACCTAATGAAACATAAAAGCTTTTGCACAGCAAAGGAAACCATAAACAAGATGAAAAGACCACCCTCAGAATGGGAGAAAATATTTGCAAATGAAACAACGGAAAAAGGATTAATCTCCAAAATATACAAACAGCTCATGGAGCTCAACATCAAAAAAACAAACAACCCAGTTAAAAAATGGGCAAAAGACCTAAAGAGACATTTCACCAAAGAAGACATACAGATCGCCAAGAGGCACATGAAAAGTTGCTCAACATCACTAATTATTACAGAAATGCTAATCACAACTACAATGAGGTATCACCTCACACTGGTCAGAATGGCCATAAAAAAATCTACAAACAATAAATGCTGGAGAGGGTGTGGTGAAAAGGGAACCCTCCTGCACTGTTGGTGGGAATGTAAATTGTTACAACCACTATGCAGAACAGTATGGAATTCTTAAAAAACTAAAAATAGAACTACCATATGACTCAGCAATCCCACTACTGGGCATATACCCTGAAAAAACCATAATTCAAAAAGAGTCATGTACCACAATGTTCATTGCAGCTCTATCTACAATAGCCAGGACATGGAAGCAACCTAAGTGTCCATCGACAGATAAATGGATAAAGAAGATGTGGCACATATATACAGTGGAATATTACTCAGCCATAAAAAGAAACGAAATTGAGTTATTTGTAGTGAGGTGGATGGACCTAGAGTGTGTCATACAGAGTGAAGTCAGAGAAAAACAAATGCCGTATGCTAACACATATTTATGGAATCTAATAAAAAATGGTACTGATGAACATAGTGGAAAAATAGAGCAGGAATAAAGACGCAGACATAGAGAATGGACTTGAGGACACGGGGAGGGGGAAGGGGAAGCTGGGCGAAGTGAGAGAAGCATCAACATATATACACTACCAAATGTAAAATAGATAGCTATGGGAAGCAGCAGCACAGCACAGGGAGATCAGCTCTGTGCTTTGTGATGACCTAAAGGGGTGGGATAGGGAGGGTGGGAGGGAGGATTAAGAGGGAGGGGATATGGGGATATATGTATGCATATAGCTGATTCCCTTTGTTGTACAACAGCATTGTGAAGCAATTATACTCCAGTAAAGATGTATTTAAAAATAATACATATTAAGAAAAAAAAAGAGATAAAACACAGCTATTTTAAAATTTATTATAATCTTTTAACTCAAATTTAAGCAAAGCATATTGGTGTCACTAAAAAAAATGATGCTGGGATTACTTGAATATACACTCACTTGAATGTTCACCAGCAAGGTTCTTAACAAAGCAAGTTATTGGCTAAAGCCAAATTTAAATTTTTTCTCCCCTGTAGTTTTCATTTATTTTTAATAAATCATGCCTACTTGAAGCCTTCGAAGTTTCTTCTTTACGTACAAATTATACCATTCCAAGCTTCAGTTTGAATGATTATGTTTCCATTGTATGGCTTCTTTTAGGCTTTATGTAAAATATATAATCTTTAATGTGAACTTGTAACCATAAGTCTTATATTGCTGGTAAAGTTTACATCATTTCCAGTTTGTATTCTTTGAGAGAAAGAAATTTAATTTTAGGTTAGGAATTATCTATCTACAGTTTCTAACTGAAAAGGCAATCACCTAAACATTTTTTAAAAGAATCCATTTGTATACCTCTATTCATAGTTGGGAAGGAAATATTAGAATTTTTATATTTTTACATCAAATGTGTATGTTCTATAATATACAAAGTAGGTAAGTACAGGAGTATATGTATAGAATTTAGAAATTAAAAGTAAATAAATAGGAAAATAAATAATTATACATTCATGTTCAAAAATTTTACTAATAGAGGAGTCCAATTAAAAGAAAAATTTTGCTATGCTTGGTTTAGAGCCTTCACTAGGTCAGGGAGGAAATTAAGAGATTTAGTGTGAATAACTGTCTCTCTTGTGACTTTCTGACATCAGGGAATCATCAGATTCTTAACTTATTCTCCTTTGGTTGGTAAGGAGATACAAATAGTGATGGGAATAAGGACAGAAAAGGCTGTGATTTGAGCCCATTGCTGTATTTTTCAAGGGAATGTAAGGCGAACATGTCAGGGGAGCATACCAGAAGCCTGAAATCAGCAGAATGTGTTTCTGATTAGTCTGTTATGGAATTATGATCTACCCTGAAGATGCCAGATTTCTGCCAACAAAAGTTAAAGATTCCTTGAGGGCTTAACACAATGGAAGACTCATGCACAGATATTGGTAATACAAAGCAAACTACTCTAAGGATCATTATTTTGTGAGCCCAAAGGGATAGCAAATGCTTTGGGGACAGAATCAATAAACAATGACAGCAGCCTTTCAGCTTGGTTTTGAAAGGGAAGTATAATTCTGGAGGGGGGCTTGTTGCGAAAGGAACAGCATGCTCGAAGTGGAAAAGTGCTGGGAGAACAAGGAGAAGTGGGAGTGGCTGGAATACAGTGCCGTGCATAGCAGGCACAAGGCGGGGGAGGGGGAGGGCTGGAAAAGCAGTCGAGGCCAGAAAGGAAGGCCCTTGAATGCCTCACTTAAAAATTTGCACTGCTGCAGGCACAATGAAGAGTGATTACTGGAATTTTGTATATGCAGAAGGAAATATTAAAATGGTAGTGGTGTGTAAAATGGATGGGTACAAACCAAAGAGCATAAAGGACAGTGCCTGGAAAATTACTGCAAGAGATCCAGCAAGGCATGAGAAGGGTTGGAATTCTGGTGTTACGAGAAAGGTTTTTATTTGAATTCATTGCTTTATGCCTGGTATTAGTGTACTGGGGCTGCTGTAACAAAGTATCACAAGCTGGGTGGCTTAAAACGACAGGAATTTATTGTCTCACAGTTTGGGAGGCAAGAAGTCCAAAATCAAGGTGTCAGCAGGTTGTTTCTTTGTGAGGGCTGTCAGGGAAATTTTGTTGATGCCTCTTTCTTAGCTTCTGGTGGGTCCAGGAGTTCCTTGATCTATAGGTACATCATTCCAATCCTCCACTGTCACATGGCATTCTCCCTGTGTCTCTGTATCTTCTTACAATTAGGACTTCATAACACAACTCAAATAAATGTGGAGGGTCATGAGGAACTGCAGTGCTCTCACTCAGAGAAATATGTTTGTGATTAGTGTTCTGTGACTCAGGGTTAGGTATTGAGGCAATGTTTTATTAAGATGCTACCATATAAGAATAACTCATTTTCTAAATATTGATTGATTTTACAATTCAGACTTGCCTAAAATGCAAAGTATAATAGAATGTAACATCACATAAAATAATGAGGGGTATTACTTAGAAGCGTGGGCAGCAGGAGGGGGAGAGATAATTTACATCAAAAAACAAATATATTGACAAAAAAGTCTAGAAAAAAGTTCTAGATTTGCAATTGGAAACTGCATGCAGGAGTCCACATGACTTTTTGAAATTAATATGTATCTTTACAGAGAGGTAACCCATTGTCATCCATACAATTTTTTTTTTTAATATTGAAAATCACTGGCTAACATAAACTCTAAAAGAACATATAAACAGTTACAGTATAATGATAATCAAACATTTCATTAAAGACCTTCAGACAGGAAGAAGTCATTTGTACCTAGCAAAAGTTATTAGTAAAAACTATCCTAAGTTTACTTGCCAACACAATTAATTACACTACCCCCCCGCCCCCCCGCAATACTGCCACCCCACCCAACATGTTATTGATGAGAGCCAGGCAGAGTTTCGGCTTACATGACAATATGATTCTTTACAAAGATGTCACAAGAGGTGACATCAAGATCTCTTTCTAAAGACTGGAAATATGACTAACTAAGCTATCATTGAATGTAGACTTTAGGAATTTTTTTTTAAGCAATGAGAAGTTCTCTATGAAAGACTGAGATTGCATTTCATGAAAGAGTGTGGTTGCAAAAAGCCCACCCACACTGTCCAGTTTTTAGAGGAAGTTTATTTGGCCTCTTTTAAGCAGACTGTTTTTTTCCTTTCCATGCAAATTACAGGGGTGTAATAGTCTCACCTGGGGGTATAGGGATTTACAAACACAATTCCAATTACAAGGAACAGGATTTGCCCACGTAAGGGCCTGCTCAGAGGGCTTCTAATTTGTAGTGTCCCACCCCCACCTCCGCCCGAGGCTAAGCATAATTCTGTCCACATATGGAGAGTGCGTGGATGCCTGTGACCAGTGCACCAGGTGGGAGGCTTGGAGCTTGCAGTCAGGGAGGCTGAGCAGATGATTTACAGCTGACTTCTAAGAGCTCCATAGAGAACCTCCAAGCACTGCACTAAATGCCGCCAATCAGACAAACCCGGTGGTGGCAAATGGGCTTGGCATTAACAACAGAAATAAAATATGCTAATCAGTTGTTCTGCTCCAGGAAAACAGGTCACCAGGGAAGGGGTTGGGAGGGAAGCCACATCTTTAAGGATATGCAGAAGTTTTTGGTTAAATTTCGACATTTATCTCTAGTCATGACTTCACTAATATTTCTACCTCATTTACGACCTACTAATGTTTTATGCAACTACCCTCTTCAGCAGTCTCCTTGGAAATCTTCAAATCCACTTCTATGGTACCAGCAGCTACCATAGCTACCAGCGGCTACAGCAACTGTGGCATTTAAAATACGTATAACATGTCTACTTCATTTTAAAATATTCTCTATGGGATGCAGTATAGTGTAACAGTTAAGTACAACAGGGTCAGCACTAGGCAAACTAGGTTCAAATCCAGTCTCTGCCATTTAATAGCTGTGTGATCTTCGTCAACTTAAAATCTCTAGGCCTCCATTTCCTCACCTATAAAATGGTAATGTAATAATAACTACTTTTTAGAATTACTGAGAGAATTAAATGAGTTACTATAAGCATAGCTCTTGGAATGGTACCTGGCACACAGTACTCAACAAACGTTAGCTACTGTAATTCAGTACACTGTTCACCTTCGACATGATAATTGCATTCTTAAGTATAATACTAGAAAATTTGAGTATTCAAGCCAAATACTTTGATGGCTTATAGTGGGGTCTAGGAGTTAGAAGTATGCAGAAATAAGAGGTAATGGGAGCATTGTGGTTTTTTGTAGTTGTAATTATATAGTTACAGAGCCTAAACGTCATGAAAACATAAAGTATTTGATTAAACTTAGACTATTCACAAAAGCCTTTCCTTTCTGACCTGAACCAGCACTGTCATTAGTGTATCCCTTACTGGATATCTTTATTGCATCACCTTGATTACCCATTGCTTTATTACACAAACACAGAGACACTCCAACAATGTAGCGATGGTGCTCCCAAAGCTTTTATTCTTCATTATAGCAAATGTTGACGATGTGACTCAAATTTTATTTACTAATTAACTGATCCTATTATGTCCAACTGGCCTTAGAAATGATTACTAGCCCCCTAGGAAAAAAAATCCTTGTATGTTTTATTACACATAATGAAGACCTGAGCCCAGGCTTGCCAAAGACAATAGAAGACTGGTGATAAAAGACCTCAATTCTATATTTTCAAGTCTTCACAACTGTGGGGCAGTCATTGAGATTGCAGCAGAAATTTGTGGTGCAGTCGCTGAGATTGTAGCAAAAATTTGATCCTTTTAGCTTTAAAACTGAAGGGTAAAAAGAGGGGAGTGGATAGAGGGGAGGGGCAATAGAGGGGTAGGGAATTAAGAGGTACAAACTATTAGGTATAAAATAAGCTACAAGGATATATTTTACAACACAGGCAATGTAGCCAATATTTTATAATAACTATAAATGGAGAATTACCTTCACAAATTGTGAATCACTATATTATACACCTGTAAGTTATATAATATTGTACAGCAACTATACTTCAATTTAAAAAAAGCTGAAGGGTGGAAAAAAACTGGCCAGTTGAAAGGATAGAAAAAAGTAGAGAAGACTATAGAAATTATCAGATTCGTTTTAGTGAGAAAAAAATGCATGTTTTGTGTACCTTTTGAGTGTGTGCAAAAAACCCTGACACTAATGCTACTCAAAAAATGGCCACTCCAATTTCACCATGATGATGCTCTGCACTTTTGGTACCTTTAAAGGTTTCACATTTAGTCTTACAAATACTGGATTATATATAATGTAAGTATAATGTTAATTGAATTTTTAACATGGCGCACAACGTATACAATTTTATTTGATTTCCCCTCGTAAAATAACTTTATGGCAACTGAACTTTTTTTCACAAAACCTAGAGTCCTAATCTTGATTTTGTTTCTGTGTCAGATCTATAGCAAGCTTCCCAAAATTGAATAAATGGAGCACAAAACATAGTGACAGAGGTTTTAGGATTTGTCTGACTTGCTTTCAGCTCACTGAGAAAAGATTACAGAGCGAAGATAAGATATCCAATGTTAAGACACTGAGACCACTTCAGTTTTTTTTAAATGTGCACAATGACAACAATTAACATTCCTCAAATCCCCATGAACAAAATGTCAAAGCAATATAAGTAAACCATTAAGCTATATCCTCTAAAGGCATTAGTACAATTACTTATTTTATTGGCTTTGAAGATGCAAGCCAAGCCATGACAAACTGAATTGGACATATGCTGTTCATTATATCATAACTATAAATGGAAATATTTATATTTCCCCAGATGTTTCTATCAACAGCAGAAGGTAATTAATTATGACAAGACTAAAAAATAATAAGAACAAAAAAAACACTGAAATAACTTTACACTCCCCTCAAAACACTTAATATTCATCAGATTATGAAATCTGTGAGGCAAATACTTCAACACTTCTTTGCTATGTTCCCTAAGGGATTAAGGTATTTAAGTTTTTATTTTAATTATAATGTGTAGCAAGCCAATTATTATATGGAGTAAGTCAGTGAATGGGATCACACTGCTTTATGGGTCCTGTGATAGTACTGAGAAATGAATGTTTAGATGCTGGAAAACATGTAATGAGGAAAAACCTGTTGAAGGAGTCTCTGAAGTGATAAGAGTCTCATTAGGCTAGAAATAATAATAAGAAGAGTAAGAGCTACATTTTTTTTTTTTTTTTTTTTCCGGTACACGGGCCTCTCACTGTTGTGGCCTCTCCCGTTGTGGAGCACAGGCTCCGGATGCGCAGGCCCAGCGGCCATGGCTCACGGGCCCAGCCACTCCGCGGCATGTGGGATCCTCCTGGACCGGGGCTCGAACCCGTGTCCCCTGCATCCGCAGGCAGACTCTCAACCACTGAGCCACCAGGGAAGCCCAGAGCTACAATTTATTGATGCTTACTCTATTACCTGCACTTTTTCCCCCCCAAAAAATCCTCACAACAACTCTGTGAAGTGGCAGCGTGGTGTGATGGAGCTGGCTTATACAGGCTACAGAACGCTGCTGATTGAAGCTGAATGTCTCTTCCCAACTCTTCCCAATTCAGTGACATCACACTGGTAGCTTGAAACTGGCCATGGTGTGAGGCTTTACATCACAGAAACTGCCACATGATACAAATCAAGATTTCTTTTCCCCCGGAGAGTGGGTTCTTAAACGTTTACCAGCACACCACTGACAATAGGTATGATTATTCCCATGTTACAGAGGAGGCAACTGACACTTAACATGGTTAAGTAATTGGATCAAAGTCACAAAATTCAAGCCTGAGATTTGCCTCAAAACAATCCAGTGGGAAAAGGGAAAATGAGTGATGTTCTGAGTTTGATGATCGTTGAAACTGGGTGACAGATGCATGGGGGTTGCTTGAGCTATCATGTCTAGTTTTATACTGAGTAAAATTTTCTACAACACACACACAATACTGACACTTGAAGTAACAAATCAATTTAACATAATAAGTCACCCACTGAATCAGAAGTTGAAGAGGTAGGATTCAGTAATCTTTTTTAATGTCAAAAGTTGATAAACACTGCTTTACACTACTATTTATTTACAGGAAAAAAAAAACCTAGAACAACCCAAATGACTATTAATAGGGGATGATGAATAAGTATGGTACACACAATGAAGTACTATACAGCTATAAAAAAGGAACGACAAATGTGTCTATACATTACTATTGATCGGTGTCCTACAGATATTAATTTTTTTAAAACAACATAGATATAGAAATTATGTATGTATATTTATGTTTAGATTATTGTTATCATTATTTATCTATGAGGGGGAAGAAGATATACAGATATAGACGTTGATACAGATATACACAAATAGAGAGACATTTGTTTATATTATAAAACAAACAAAAAACCCAATAATTTTTTAAATGATTACATAGAGGGGGAGGAATGAAACACAAGAGAGAAACTAGACTTCTTAGAATAAATCTTGTTTTGTGGATTCTATAGATACTTTTAATCATGTGAATTATTTGTGTAATTCTGAAACAAAATTAAATAAAAAACAATCTCTAATAATCGAAAGTAAAATTAAGCGTATTAATTAACTGTATATTTATTTGGTGGCACAATTACAGAGAAAAACTCTGTAATTTTCTCACACATCCCAGCAATTCTCTGGACACCAGCTGGGTGTCCCACAATTCAGCTCAATTTTGACACTATCTACCTGGAGATAGCATCAGATCCCACAGGTTAAGGGTCAGTCCTATAAAGAATGCCCTCACTCTGCCCTGACTTCACATGCCAATCGCCTATGCTTATCACCTATGCTTCTGGAACAATCAGCTACAGATTGGAGGTTCCAAGAACCCTTCCTTGGACTTCAGACACTGGTCTCAAGTCCAGGTTGTTACCTGTACTTCTCAGTAACTGGCTACAAATCAGAGGTTACCAAGACCCCCTCCTAAGGTTTGATTTATTTGCTAGGGCGGTTCACAAAACTCAGAGAAACATGTTACTTACTAAATCACCAGTTTATTGTGAAAGGATACAACTCAGCAACAACCAGATGAAAGAGACGCATTGGGTAAGGTATGAGGAAGGGGCACAGAGCTCCCAGGCCCTCTCCAGATGTGACAAATTTCCACCTGGAAGCTCTCTGAGCCCTGTCCTTTTGGGTTTTTTATGAAGAATTCATTACACAGTCACGACTGATTAAATCATTTGCCATTTGTGATGATTCAACCTCCAGCTCCTCTCCCCTCTTGGGAGGTTTAGAGGGGTGGGAAGGTTTACTGAAAGTGCCAACCTTCTAATCACATGGTCACCTCTGCTGACAAACAAGCCCCATCCTTAGGTTACCGTTGGCCTTTCTAAAAATCACCTCATTAACATAACAAAAGACATTTAAACGGCTCTTATCGCAGGAAATTCCAAGGGTTTTAGGAGCTCTGTGCCAGCAACTAAGTCAAGAACAAATATGTATTTCTTATTATAAATCGTAATATCACATATGCAAAAATAAAGTCAGATTTTGCCAGTAGGGGACTCATAAATTAACTCAGTGGCTACCCCTCAGGTTTAGCTCCCTCTGATTATAACTCTAAACTCTCTTGGATAAGACCAAGACACAGGAAGTCCAAGAAGCAAAATGGAATATAACAAGTACAAATTTTCTCACTAAAGAAGGAAAACCTAAGATTTTTCGGGTAGTACAAAAAGGTGATCTTTTGGGGTTTTTTTTTAACATCTTTACTGGAGTATAATTGCTTTACGATGTTGTGTTAGTTTTTGCTGTACAACAAAGTGAATCAGCTACATGTATACATATATTCCCATATCCCCTCCCTCTTGCGTCTCTCTCCCACCCTCCTTATCCCACACCTCTAAGTGGTCACAAAGCACCAAACGATCTCCCTGTGCAATGCAGGATCTTCCCACTAGCTATATTTCGTTTGGTAGTGTATATACGTCAATGCTACTCTTCCACTTCGCCCAAGCTTCGCCCTCCCACCCCATGTCCTCAAGTCCATCTTCTATGGCTACCTCTTTATTCCTGCTCTGCAACTAGGTTCATCAGTACAATTTTTTTTTTTAGATTCCACATATATGCATCAGTGCATTTGTTTTCCTCTTTCTGACGTACTTCACTCTGTATGACAGACTTTAGGTCCATCCACCTCACTACAAAGAACTCAGTTTCATTTCTTTTTATGGCTGAGTAATATTCCATTGTATATATGTGCCACATATTCTTTATCCATTCATCTATCGATGGTCACCTAGGTTGCTTCCATATCCTGGCTATTGTAAATAGTGCTGCAATGAACATTGTGGTACATGACTCTTTTTGAATTATGGTTTTCTCAGGATATATGACCAGTATATACTTTCATCAGTAGTGGGATTGCTGAGTCATATGGTAGTTCTATTTTTAGATTTTCAAGGAACTTCCATACTGTTATCCATAGTGACTGTATCAATTTACATTCCCACCAACAGTGCAAGAGGGTTCCCTTTTTCCACACCCTCTCCAGCATTTACTGTTTGTAGATTTTTTGATCATGGCCATTCTGACTGGTGTGACATGATACCTCATTGTAGTTTTGATTTGCATTACTCTAATGATTAGTGATGTTGAGCATCCTTTCATGTGTTCATTGGCAATCTGTATATCTTCTTTGGAGAAATGTCTATTTAGGTCTTCTGCCCATTTTTGGATTCGGTTTTTTGTTTTTCTGATATTGAACTGCATGAGGTACTTGTAAATTTTGGAGATTAATCCTTTGCCAGTTGCTTCATTTGCAAATATTTTCTTCCATTCTGAGGGTTGTCTTTTCATCTTGTATATGGTTTCCTTTGCTGTGCAAAAGCTTTTAAGTTTAATTCGGTCCCATTTATTTATTTTTGTTTTTATTTCCATTTCTCTCGGAGGTGGGTCAAAAAGGATATTGCTGTGATTTATGTCATAGAGTGTTCTATGTTTTTCTCTAAGAGTTTGATAGTGTCTGGCCTTACTTTTAGGTCTTTCATCCATTTTGAGTCTATTTTTGTATACAGTGTTAGGGATTGTTCTAATTTCATTCTTTTACATTTAGTTGTCCAGTTTTCCCAGCACCACTTATTGAAGAGGCTGTCTTTTCTCCATTGTATATTCTTGCCTCCTTTATCAAAGATAAGGTGACCATATGTGTGTGGGTTTATCTCTGGGCTTTCTATCCTGTTCCACTGATCTATATTTCTATTTTTGTGCCAGTACCATACTGTCTTGATTACTGTAGCTCTGTAGTATAGTCTGAAGTCAGGGAGCCTGATTCCTCCAGTTCCCTTTTTCTTCCTCAAGACTGCTTTGGCTATTTGGGGTCTTTTGTGTCTCCACACAAATTTTAAGATTTTTTTGTTCTAGTTCTGTGAAAAATGTCATTGGTAGTTTGATAGGGATTGCACTGAATCTGTAGATTGCTTTGGGTATAGTAATTTTCACAATGTTGACTCTTCCAATCCAAGAACATGGTGCATCTCTCCATCTGTTTGTATCGTCTTTGATTTCTTTCATCAGTGTCTTATAGTTTTCTGCATACAGGTCTTTTTTCTCCTTTGGTAGGTTTATTCCTAGGTATTTTATTCTTTTTGTTGCAATGGTAAATGGGGGTTTTCCTTAACTTTCAGATTTTTTATCATTAGTGCATAGAAATGCAAGTGATATCTGTGCATTAATTCTGTATCCTGCTACTTTACCAAATTCATTGATTAGCTCTAGTAGTTTTCTGGTAGCATCTTTAGGATCCTCTATGTATAGTATCATGTCATCTGCAAACGGTGACAGTTTTACATCTTCTTTTCCGATTTAGATTCCTTTTATTTATTTTTCTTCTCTGATTGATGTGGCTAAAACTTCCAAAACTATGTTGAATAATATGGGTGAGAGTGAGCAACCTTGTCTTGTTCCTGATCTTACAGGAAATGGTTTCAGTTTTTCACCACTGAGAATGATGATGGTTGTGGGTTTGTCATATATGGCCTGTATTATGTTGAGGTAAGTCCCCTCTATGCCTACTTTCTGGAGAGTTTTTATCATAAATGGGTACTGAATTTTGTTGAAAGCTTTTTCTGCATCTATTGAGATGACCATATGGTTTATATCCTTCAGTTTATTAATATGGTTTATCACATTGATTGATTTGCATATATTGAAGAATCCTTGCATTCCTGGGATAAACCCCACTTAATCATGGTGTATGATCCATGGTGTATGTATGTGCTGTTGGATTCTATTTGCTAGTATTTTGCTGAGGATTTTTGCATCTATGTTCATCAGTTATATTGGCCTCTAGTTTTATTTTTTTGTGACATGTTTGTCTGGTTTTGGTATCAAGGTGATGGTGGCCTCATAGAATGAGTTTGGGAGTGTTCCTCCCTCTGCTATATTTTGGAAGAGTTTGAGAAGGATGGGTGTTAGTTCTTCTCTAAATGTTTGTTAGAATTGGCCTGTGAAGCCATCTAGTCCTGGGCTTTTGTTTGTTGGAAGATTTTAATCACAGTTTCATTTCAGTACTTGTGATTGGTCTGTTTATAATTTCTATTTCTTCCTGGTTCAGTCCCAGAAGGTTGTGCTTTTCTAAGAATTTGTCCATGTCTTCCAGATTGTCCATTTCATTGGCATAGAGTTGCTTGTAGTAATCTCTCATGATCATTTGTATTTCTGCAGTGGCAGTTGTTACTTCTCCTTTTACATTTCTAATTCTGTTGATTTGAGTCTTCTCCCTTTTTTTCTTGATGAGTGTGGCTAATGGTTTATCAATTTTGTTTAACTTCTCAAAGAACCAGCTTTTAGTTTTATTGATGTTTGCTATTGTTTCCTTCACTCCTTTTTCATTTATTTCTGATCTGATCTTTATGGTTTCTTTCCTTCTGCTAACTTTGGGTTTTTTTGTTCTTCTTACTCTAATTGCTTTAGGTGTAAGATTAGGTTGTTTAGTTGAGATATTTCTTGTTTCTTGAGGTAGGATTGTATTGCTATAAACTTCCCTCTTAGAACTGCTTTTGCTGCCTCCCATAGATTTTGGGTCTTCGGGTTTTCATTGTCATTTGTTTCTAGGTATTTTTTTATTTCCTCTTTGATTTCTTCAGTGATCTCTTGGTTATTCAGTAGTGTACTGTTTAGCCACCCTGTGTTTGTATTATTTACAGTTTTTTTCCCTGTAATTGATATCTAGTCTCATAGCATTGTGGTCGGAAAAGATACTTGATACGACTTCAATTTTCTGAAATTTACCAAGGCTTGACTTGTGACCCAAGATATGATCTATCCTGGAGAATGTTCCATGAGCACTTGGGAAGAAAGTGCATTCTGCTGTTTTTGGATGGAACATCCTATAAATATCAATTAAATCCACCTTATTTAACGTATCATTTAAAGCTTGTGTTTCCTTATTTATTATCATTTTGAATGATCTGTCCATTGGTGAAAGTGGGGTGTTAGAGTCCCTACTCTTATTGTATTACTGTCGATTTCCCCTTTTATGGCTGTTAGCATTTGCTTATGTACTGAGGTGCTCCTATGTTGGGTGCATAAATATTTACAACTGTTATATATTCTTGGATTGATCCCTTGATCATTATGTAGTGTCCTTCTTTGTCTCTTGTAATAGTCTTCATTTAAAGTCTATTTTGGCTGATATGAGAATTGCTACTCCGGTTTTCTTTTGATTTCCATTTGCATGGAATACCGTTTTCCATCCCCTCACTTTCAGTCTATATGTATCCCTAGGTCTGAAGTGGGTCTCTTCTAGACAGCATATATACGTATGGCTCTTTTTTTGTATCCATTCAGCCAGTCTATGTCTTTTGATTGGAGCACTTAATCCATTTACATTTAAGGTAGTTATCGATATGTATGTTCGTATTACCATTTTCTTAATTGTTTTGGGTTTGTTATTGTAGGTCTTTTCCTTCTCTTGTGTTTCCTGCCTAGAGAAGTTCCTTTAGCATTTGCTGTAAACCTGGTTGGTGGTGTTGAATTCTCTTAGCTTTTGCTTGTCTGTAAAGGTTTTAATTTCTCCGTCAAATCTGAATGAGATCTTTACTGGGTAGAGTAATCTTGGTTGTAGGTTTTTCCCTTTCATCACTTTAAATATGTCCTGCCACTCCCTTCTGGCTTGCAGAGTTTCTGCTGAAAGACTGGCTGCTAATCTTATGGGATTCCCTTGTATGTTATTTCTTGCTTTTCCCTTGTTGCTTTTAATATTTTTTCTTTGTATTTAATTTTTGATAGTTTGATTAATATGTGCTTTGGCGTGTTTCTCCTTAGATTTATCCTGTATGGGACTCTCTGTGCTTCCTGAACTTGACTACTTCCTTCTCGACGTTAGGAAGTTTTCAATTATAACCTCTTCAAACATTTCCGCAGACCCTTTGTTTTCCTCTTCTTCTTCTGGGACCCCTATAATTTGAATGTTGGTGCATTTAATGTTGTCCCAGAGGTCTCTGAGACTGTCCTCAATTCTTTGCATTCTTTTTCTTTATTACGTTCTGCAGCAGTTATGTCCACTATTTTATCTTCCAGGTCACTTATCCGTTCTTCTGCCTCAGTTATTCTGCTATTGATTCCTTCTAGAGAATTTTAAATTTCATTTATTGTGTTGTTCATCATTGTTTGTTTGCTCTTTAGTTCTTCTAGGTCCTTGTTAAACATTTCTTGTATTTTCTCCATTCTATTTCCAAGATTTTGGATCATCTTTACTATCATTACGCTGAATTCTCTTTCAGGTAGACTGCCTATTTCCTCTTCATTTGTTTGGTCTGGCAGGTTTTTACCTTGCTCCTTCATCTCCTGCATATTTCTGTGTCTTCTCATTTTACTTAACTTACTGTATTTGGGGTCTCCTTTTCACAGGCTGCAGGTTCATAGTTCCTGTTGTTTTTGGTGTCTGCCTCCAGTGGGTGAGGCTGGTCCAGTGGCTTGTGTAGGCTTCCTGGTGGAGGGGACTGGTGCCTTTGTTCTGGTGGGTGGGGCTGGATCTTGTCTTTCTGGTAGGCAGGGCCATGTCTGGTGGTATGTTTTGGGGTGTCTGTGAACTTATGAGTTTAGGCAGCCTAAAATCATAAGGCTGCTAATGGGTGGGGTTGTGTTCCTGACTTGCCAGTTGCTCGGCATGGGACCTCCAGCACTGTAACTTGCTTGCTGTTGAGTGGAGCTGGGTCTTAGCATTGAGATGGAGATCTCTGGAAGAGCTCTTGCCAATTGATATTATGTGGGGCTGGGAGGTCTTTGGTGGTCCCATGTCCTGAACTCGGCCCTCCCACCTCAGAGACTCAGGCCTGACACCAGGCCAGAGCACCAAGACCCTGTCAGCCACACGGCTCAGAAGAAAAGGGAGATAATATGAAAGAAAATAAATAAATAAATAAATAAATGAGTAAATTTTAAAAAATTATTAAAATAAAAAAATATTTTTTAATAATAAGAAAAGGAAAGAAAAAAAAGAAGAGAGCAACCAAACCAATAAACAAATCCACCAATGATAACAAGCGCTAAAATGTATACTAAGATAAACATAAAAATCATAAACAAATCAGTCGCAGATAGCAAACCCCAAGTCTACAGTTGCTCCCAACTTCCACCACCTCAATTTTGGGATGATTCGTTGTCTATTCAGGTATTCCACAGATGCAGAGTACATCAAGTTGATTGGGGAGATTTAATCTGCTGCTCCTGAGGCTGCTGGGAGAGATTTCCCTTTCTCTTCTTTGTTCGCACAGCTCCTGGGGTTCAGCTTTGGATTTGGCCCCGCCTCTGCATGTTAGTTGCCTTCAGGCATCTGTTCCCTCCCAGACAGGATTGGGTTAACGCAGCAGCTGATCAGGGGACTCTGGCTCACTCGTACAGCAGGGAGAAAGGGGTATGGTAGTTATAGTTGGAATCTGGGGCAAGCCTGTGGCAGCAGAGGCCAGTATGACATTGCAATAGCCTAAGGCGCAACGTGTGTTCTCCCGGAGAACTTGTCCCTGGATCACGAGGCCCTGGCAGTGGCGGGCTGCACAGGCTCCCGGGGGTGTGTGGATAGTGACCTGTGCTTGCACACAGGATTCTTGGTGGCTGCAGCAGCACCATTAGCATTTCACGCCCGTCTCTGGGGTCTGAGCCGATGGCCACGGCTCACACCCGTCTCTTGAGTTTGTTTAGGCAGTGCTCTGCCTTCTGTGGGCAGACAAGGAAGGAATCCCCTCTCACACACCCTGAAACAATGGTCTCTTGCCTCTCAGGCAGGTCCAGAATTTTTCCCGGACTCCCTACTGGTTAGCCGTGGTGCACTAGCCCCACAGGCTAGTTCACGCAGGCTGTGTTCACGCAGCCAACCCCAGTCATCTCCCTGGGATCTGACCTCGGAAGCCTGAGCCTCAGCTCCCAGCCCCCATCTGCCCCAGCAGGTGAGCAGATGAGCAGACAAGCCTCTCTGGCTGGTGAGTGCTGGTCAGCACCAATCCTCTGTGTGGGAATCTCTCCACTTTGCCCTCTGCACCCCTGTGGCTGTGCTCTCCTCCGTGGTTCCGAAGCTCCCCCCCCCGCCCATCCCCCATCTCCGCCAGTGAAGGGGCTTCCTAGTGTGTGGAAACTTTTCCTCCTTCACAGCTCCCTCCCAGAGGTGCAGGTCCCATCCCTATCCTTTTGTCTCTGTTTATTCTTTTTTCTTTTGCCCTAACCAGGTACGTGGGGAGTTTCTGGCCTTTTGGGAGGTCTGAGGTCTTCTGCAGCGTTCAGTAGGTGTTCTGTAGGAGTTGTTCCACATGTAGATGTATTTTTGACGTATCTGGGGAGGAAGGTGATCTCCACGTCTTACTCCTCCGTCATCTTGAAGGTCCCCTCCAGAATGGTGATCTTTTGGTGTATGAATGTGAAAATGCTTGGCTGTCAGTAAATATGAAATATTGCAGCACTGAGTATTTCTACTCGATTATGGCTGATACATAGACTTCAGGAAGATGAAAGGCAATGATAACTGGAAATTAATTTTAGTTATTGTATCAGTCATCCTACTGTGGTACTGGTCTCCATTTATGCCTTTATCTATCATCCATCCATCTATCTTTCATCTATCTTTCTATCTACCTACCTCATCTCTCAATCTCTCTTTCCTCCCCCAGGCTGGCCAGTCTCTCTGTCTCTTTCACTCCCATGCCTCTTTCTCTTTTTTTTTCCCATTCCTCTTTTATGTTTCCACCTTTCAGGTGCCCTAACTTATGGTTCCCATGTTTGGAGCATGGAACATGACAGGTCCTCACTATATTCCTAGTGAAATAAAGAATTAAAGTTTTGCTTTATGAACTCTTCATCTAAAGTGAAACATGTGATGATTCCTAGATAAGGGACCAAGGATGAAGGGGATATGACTGAAAGGCAGAAAGGTCAGCAGTAGTGAAACATAAAGTGGAGAAGGAACAGAAATCTAAGCCTTGGGCAGCCTTAGGCATCCAGGATGCTCTCTTCCAGCAGATAGGAAGCAAGGAGCAGATGGTCTAAAAGATGGTAAAAATGTTTATCTGATCCAAAACAGGCAGCAAATCAGATAATGGGCACGTCCCTTTCCCCCAGTTGAGGAATGTAAAGATTTACTTAGGGAGAGCCACATATTTGAGTGAACATCTATTCAAGTTCACATCAACACTTACTGGGGAGTGAGAATGTCCAACAGGCTAGGGACCTGAAGAGCTGAAACAGGCCAAACACAGAG
This sequence comes from Stenella coeruleoalba, assembly GCF_951394435.1. Taxonomy (NCBI): domain Eukaryota; kingdom Metazoa; phylum Chordata; class Mammalia; order Artiodactyla; family Delphinidae; genus Stenella; species Stenella coeruleoalba. The sequence continues at coordinate 19,109,972 of NC_137155.1, read as the reverse complement.
AGGGTAAAAGGAAGAAAAGATTTAAGAACTCGGCCATCTGCTATTCAAATAATAAAGCCCAGCAAAAGAGACTGAAAAGAATAAGCAGCAATGTGGGCCACCTATAATGAACAGTTTGGCAACTATGAAAAAGAGGTGTGTCATTTGGTGGGGGGGGGGGGCACGCTGCAGGGCGTGCAGAATCTTAGCTCCCCAATTGAACCCGTGCCCCCTGCAGTGGAAGTGGGAGTCTTAACCACTGGACCACCAGGGAAGTCCCAAGGTGTGTCATTTTGAATGAAGGTATTAAGATGCTTATGACTCTAAGAAGAAAAGACACAAAGCATAAAAGCAAAAGGAATAATAGTGATCATTATAGTCTCTACTGAAAAGACAACTGTGACACCATGTACCATGTGAAAGAATCAGAATGTTAGAGCCAGAAGTGGCCCTGGAAGCATCTGATTTAATCCTCTCCTTTTACAGATGAGGAAACTTGGGCTTGGGCAGGTAAAGTGATATGTCTAAGGACACAGAGATCATGAGTGAGAAGTCTGGGGTTAGAACCCAGGACTCAGAGGCCCAGACTGCTATTCTGAAAATCACACACCCCTGAAACAGGGGGAATCCTTTTAATGGCCTGACATTTGTGTTCTCTTTAATGGCCTCACATTAGTGTTCTCTTTTCATGGGACACTGACTCTTAGAGTTTTGAAGATTTTTTGAAAAAGCTACAGAATGGGGCTTAGAGTGGGGGCATCTAGAGGGTGGAATACAGAGGGTGGCAGACTGCTCAGTGGGATTAGACTAAATAAAACATTCAATATTTATATATCCTATATCTATAGAGTGATTTTTTTCAAGGTGCTTTTCTGTACATCTCTTCAGCTGAATCTCCTTTGAGACTGGTAAAAGCTCCATTCTTCAATGAGGACATTCCACTCCAAGACAGTACAGTGGAGTCACATCTTACATTTCACATAAGGTAACATCACTTATAAGCAATATTTTCCCTTTAAAAGTCCCCTGAGTTGCTCAGCATTGGAAGATATCACTGTTTTGTTGGCTGAGCACTGAATGTGGTAGTTGGCTTACATGAATGTGATATGCTTTGCAAAACACATGCATCCTTAAACAATAAAGTTACACTGAGCCCGGGGGATGTTCACACTACTGAAGCCATGAAGAACTCAGGCAAACTGAAGCAACAGCAGATTGACATCTCATATTTTGCCTTCCCTCAGAGGTATACGCTGTTTGGATGGGAAGATAGGTAGAACCACTTGCACCATTTATTTTTATTCTTCCTTCTGTCTCTCTCAACTATAGTAGAATTCTCATAACAAACATATATGTGACACTACTCCACTCTAAGTGACTAACCCAAGGTCACAAGGCTAGTTAGTGTTATTTCAGGCTCTTAGGTATATGATATCCTGAAAAAAGTTAATGAAAAATGTTTATTTTCAAAGGTAGAGTGTGGAAATCCCTGAACTTGCAGTCAAGACACCTTGATTTAGTACCCACATCTGATGTCTGAAAGCCATGGAACATTAGTCAATTTGCCCAACCTCTCCATATTAGTTTCTTTATCTGGAAAAGGGGTTAATATTACCGATCTTTTACTTATAGTATGTTATATGGATCAAATGGAAAAAAATGCCAGGTAGAATATTTTGTAAACAGAACAGCCATAACATATGCAAGAATTATTGTTATTTAAAAATATCAGTTGCTGTCTTGGAATTGATCCTGGAAATGTGATAAACTTCTCAGTCTATTACTAGAAGCAAGCAGTGAGTACTATTTCATCCCACGTGAAAGAGCACAACAACTTAAAAAAAAAAACAAACCATGATTAAAGTTGGCAAAAACATATCAAAACAGATTTGCTTTGTCTTCCTCTTTCTCCCATCGAATCAAGGTTTATTTGAAAGACCCACTACAGGGCATGTTTGATAGCAGGTGTGGGCTTGCTTCCTTTTAGGAATGGATGTAGCTTTGGTAACCCAATTTATTAAATGTGCAATTTATTATATTTTTTAAAACTAGATATTTGTGATTGTACCCCTGAAATCATTTAGACCCCAGTAAATCAATTAGATAACCAAAGTAGATATTACAAAGTAGTTATTTTTCTCTTATTTTCATATTTTAAGTCAAAAAGAGAAGTGCTGTAATTGAATTTAATCAGGCATTCCTACCAGTAAAATACTTTTGGAACATGTACCACAGTACTGGGTCTTTATTTTATAAAATATATACACTTATTACTGCACTATTATATTTTACACATTATAAAATACACAAAATTAGAAATTGTAAAAGGATAGGACAATGACAAAACTAACAGTATAAAAACAGAAGTTCTAATATTTTCTTCACATCATCCAGTGGATCATCTTCTCTGCCCCCTATGACATACACATAGCCTCCCCCATCCCCTGACATACACACACACGAGGGACATAGAACTAGATTGTTTTTGTTCATTAATTAATTAGAGAAGGAATTATTATCTATCCCTAATTACTTGCTTAATATGTCAACAAATTTCACCTATTAAACAAAACAAGGTGATACATATAGTTGTATTTTAAAATTAAATAACCCCAACCAAAAATGAGAACTAGTTAACACTGAAATTAGACTGCTTCAACCACACAACTGTACCTGAATACATGTTAAATATTACATAAGTTCTGCAACAGGTAGGTAAGTGACAGTTAATATTTACTTGAAGCAATTTAACTAAGCATTTCTGTGTGGATCTTGTCACAAAATAAACATTATTTATGTACTCTTATTGTTGCACTGTGTGCATGAGGAAGTACCTTCATCTAAAAGAGGAACTCGATAAACCAGACCATTCATATTTCCCAGTTTGATAACAGTACCCCACAAGGTCAACTCTTAAGAGAAAGATTAGTTCATTATATTGCCTTATTGAAAAAAAAAAACAACAACAAAAACTCACATACAAGTTTGTTATGTGTCCTTTGGGCATGAAAATATAAAGTCACAGAAGATTCTATGTTACTTTTTTGTTTTGGAACATATATTACGAACCATTTAAAATGTGCTATATCAAAGTGGCTGAGCTTTCTATGCAGCTATCACACTTAAACAAAAAAAAAATACAATTTAACAGATAATATCTAAAAATATTTCCTAGGAGAAAATCAATATTTATTCCACTGAAATATCTAAATTAATTCTTGGCTCAGAATTCTTACATTTGAATGTTATTTAATAAAGAATCTTTGGCGCTGTTCCTGATTTGGCATATTTTCCTCTATGTCATCTTGAAATTTAATTTCCTCTTGACTGCAGGAGGCTATATGTTTAGTAACTATGCAAGTAGATACACTATTGATTTCATTTTACAGAATAGCAAGGGGAAAAAAATCTACCAATTTTCTTTGTGTGATAAAACAATGTGTACCAATTGCAAACTGCCTAATTCATAATCCAAACCAGAGCAGACTCCAGGCAACGCTGTGAAGTCAGCCAAATTCATCCACTGCGTCCTCCCACCTCTCTCTTCAATGCCTTTTTTCCTCCTGGCGCCAAGTGCTCTTCCGCTCTGTCCAAGTGCTTGACAAAATTCAAAGCACTATTTTAAGAAAAAAATTTGGCCCTACCCAAAGGCACCCCTAAGGTCACCTCCATACACAAGTGGGATGGTGTTCCATATGGATACGGATACAAAGAGAGTGCCTGAATTTTCATAATGAAATGCCACCTGCATCCCTGTAATCTAAAACACGCAGATCTCTTTTTAATCAGAAAATAGGATATCAGGAACCAATTTGAAAATTCAGCCTCTGGCTGACCAAGCTAAATCATCTGAATTTAAAGAAAGCTTATAAGGGCCATGTTAATATCTTTAGGCATCCTAAATCCTATTTCTGGGTTAAAATAAACTTAAAAAGCAAAATAATGTTTTCTAAACCTACCTCCACAAAGCAATTGATTAAAGGTATTTTATTAAATTTTATTTTATAGAAAATGTTAAACAAGGAAATGCATTTGAAGATTATCTCTATATCATTTCAGAACCTTAATCCATATGAAAGTGTCCTTAGTTAAGTATCTATATCATAAAATCCCTCCCAGAAGTCAGTACCAGAGAAAGTATGTTCATCCAGATCACCCTCCAGTATCCAGACAGAACTAGTTAACAATTATGTTCCCCTTTTTGCCCGGTATATTATGGAACTCAGACTTAAAATCTCCCACTATGATTTTGGATTTGACTATTTCTCCCTTAGGTTTTGCAGTTTTATGAATTTTGAGACTCTGTTAAATGGTGTATATATACATATTTAAGATCATTACAACTTCTTACTGAATTGCACCTTTTATCCTCATTAAATGTTCCTATTTATCTTTTGTAATAATCTTTGTCTTGATATTTTGTCTCATATTAACATAACCACACTAGTGGGGTTTTTGGGGTTCTTTTTGCAGTATGCGGGCCTCTCACTGTTGTGGCCTCTCCCGTTGCGGAGCCCAGGCTCCAGACGCGCAGGCTCAGCAGCCATGGCTCATGGGCCCAGCCGCTCCACGGCATGTGGGATCTTCCCAGACCGGGGCACGAACCCATGTCCCCTGCATCGGCAGGCGGACTCTCAACCACTGCGCCACCAGGGAAGCCCCACACTAGTGTTTTATGTGTGCTGTTTGCATAGTATATTTTTTCCATCCTTTACTTTCAATCTGCTCATATTTTTCTATTTAAACGGCACCTCTTGCAACAGGATATATGTGGATCTTAATTTTTATATCCAGTCTAACAGTCTCTGCCTTTTAATTAGAGTGTTTAGTCTATCTATATTTAATGTAATTATTGATACAGTTAGGTTTAAGTCTATCACTTTTTCACTTGTCCCTTTTGTTCAGGGGAAAGTAATAACCTTACAAATTTTGTGAGGTATGGAATGTGAAGTTTAAAGATGTGAAGAAGCCAAAAAATGTGAAAAAGGATGTGTAAAGGGGCAGGTGTGAAGTGGTATAATAAATAAGCATTTGAAACCTCACATTTTAATGTAATTAGTTTTTCTTCTTTCTTTTATTTTAGGATATTACAAGGAGAAAAAATCTACTGTATTTTATATTTACCCACTTTTACATCATTTTCAGTTTTGTTCTTTACACCTTCTTTATTTCATACAGATCCAGGTTTCCACCTACTATTATTTCCTCTTAACCGGAACCGTGTCTTTTAGAATCTCCTGCAGTGCAGATCTGATGACAATGAATTAGTTTAGCTGACACTTATCTGAGAATATCTTTTTAAAATTTATTTTGAGGATATCTATATTGTATATAGAATTCTGGGCTGACAGGTTTCTTTTTTCCTTTCCTCACTTTAATGATGAGATTCAAGTCTCCTGGCTTCCATTATTTCTGATAAAAAGAAAGCAGTCACTCTTACTTATGTCAGGTATCTTTTTTCTCTGGCTGCTTTAAAGGTTTTCTTTTCATCCTTGGTTTTTAGTTGTTTGACCAGTGTGCTTACATATTAATTTCTTTGTATTTACATCACTTGCAATTTGTTGAGCTTTTTGAATCTGTAAATTAATGTTTTTCATCAAATTTGGGGAATGTCTGGCAATTATATCTTCAAATATTTTTATGCCCAACTCTCACTCTCTTCCTCTGTAAATCCTATTATTCATATTTTAGACCATTGGCCCACAGGGCCCTGACGTTTTTCTTCAAACTTTGTCCTATTTGATGTGCCAATTGACTAATTTCTATTTTTGTCTTCAGATTCACTGACACCTTCTTCTGCTTATCTAATAAGCTGTTAAGCTGAACCAATGAATTTTTCATTTCAGTGGTATTTTTCAGGTCTAGAATTTCCGTTTGGCTCTTTTATTACAATTTATACTTCTCTGTCAAGATTCTATGTTAAATTCACTAAGACCATGTTTTCATTTAATGCTTTAAACATATTTTCCACTACTTCTTTGTACATTTTTATAACAGCTGCTTTAAAGTCTTTGCTAAATCCAACAGCTTGGCAATCTCAGGATTGATTTCTATTGACTGCTTTTTTTCTTAACTGTGGTATGAAGAAAAGACTAGAATTGAGAAGAGGAAGACAGAAGAGCAAAACAACATTTTAGTGACTGCTATGTCTCTATGATAATATCTGTTCCTCTTTGGAAGGGAGGGTGATCCCTAGCTTTATAGTCTGGCTTCTTCATTTGTATATTTCAACATTTCTACATCCCAAGATAGGGCAGTTACAAGAGGCTTTAAGTAATAGAGTCTATGCTAGAAATAATGTATCCATTTTTACCAGTATTAGAAATTAAAACAATGAGATATAATGCTAACTCAACCATTTATTACTGACACTGCAACAATATATGAATTTTTTTTTTTTTTTTTTTTTTTTGCAGTATGCAGGTCTCTCACCGTCGTGGCCTCTCCCGTTGCGGAGTACAGGCTCCGGACACGCAGGCTCAGTGGCCATGGCTCACGGGCCCAGCCGCCCCGCGGCATGTGGGATCTTCCCGGATCGGGGCACGAACCTGCGTCCCCTGCATCGGCAGGCGGACTCTCAACCACTGCGCCACCAGGGAAGCCCGAACATATTAACAGAAATTTCAACTGTCTTAGAAGACCACATTTTGAAATATTGTCCAAATATTAAACACAGGTTGGTTCTATAATTAAAAGAGTTTTAATGTGCTACCATGCCAAAAAAGTGGTAGATATTAATTGCAATCTAAGCAAACTTACAACGCCTTGTTAAAACTACAAAGTGGATATAAACCTGTGACTTAACTTCTTAAACGACTACAGCCAAAAAAAATACACACAAGACTTAGAAATTTTTTCCAGGCATAGTCTGGAAATGTCAAAAATTGCAACCAGTTAAAACTCAAAACCCTGAATCTCTCTTTTATAATTGATGGTTGGAAAGCACCTCAGGTCCTTCTAAATGAAATTTCCTTGTAGTAAGATGATTCTGAAGAGATCCAAGAGACTTAGGGCATAATTCATATTTTAAGTACATGTGAGAGGCAACCCCCAAGAGTCTATGCACCATCACATACAAGCCACTTTCTAGCAAGCGTACTTGAAGAAGCATTCTAAAGAGAACACAACAACATGAATTCCCACAGTAACCATGATGTTCTTGTTGCAGTATAGCTATTCCTTTGTTTGATTATGTACTCCTAAGGGACTACTGATTCTAGTTTCTGTCTCTCACTTTGTTTAACAATTGGCCATTACTGATACTTTTTTAGGGTTAACTTGTATACGAAGACTGGGGAAAAAAGGCATTTCATTAGGGATTCAACTAACATGAAATGTCAGGATATATCTTTTTTTATTCCTCTAAATATATGTTTGCTTCACCTCCTATATACATATACCTATGAAAGGTTGTATGTAAGGGCAAGCCCACACAGGATAAAGATGTGGAGTATTAACTTTGGGATTTACTATACCGCTGAAAGCTCTGAACACAAAGATTTTAAATGACTATTTTCCCTACTCCCAGTTACCTCCTGTCCTTCCAAAAATATTTGATTATAAGCTTTTATTCATGCTTAAATGTATACAGAAGTACAAAATGGTATTTAAGTTATTACTATTATTAAGTTCTTATTGCTTTTGTACCTTTTCTTGACATTAGTAATACTTTATATTATAATTATGCTGAGCATTAAAAGGATAAAACCTGATGCCTGGTTGATTTTACTTTCACTGTGTGAACTAATCTCTATCTAAAAAGTTTAACAAACTGCACTCTTCAGAAGCATACCATGTGATACTTAATGTTATCTGAAAAAAAATTCTGATTCAAAATATGAAAAGAAAATCAAATCATATGCTAAAATTTTGGCTATTTAAAAAGACTCCTTGGTTAAAAAAAAGGGCTTCCCTGGTGGTGCAGTGGTTGGGAGTCTGCCTGCCGATGCAGGGGACACGGGTTCGTGCCCCGGTCCGGGAGGATCCCACGTGCCGCGGAGCGGCTGGGCCTGTGGGCCATGGCCGCTGGGCCTGCGCGTCCGGAGCCTGTGCTCCGCGGCGGGAGAGGCCACAGCAGTGAGAGGCTCGTGTATCGCAAAAAAAAAAAAAAAAAAAGATTCAGGCTTCAAAATAGAAATTACAAGGTTTCTCTGGTGGCGCAGTGGTTAAGAATCCACCTGCCAATGCAGGGGACACAGGTTCGATCCCTGGTCCAGGAAGATCCCACATGCCGTGGAGCAACTAAGCCCACGTGCCACAACTACTGAGCCTGCGCTCTAGAGCCCGTGTTCCTCAACAAGAGAAGCCACTGCAATGAGAAGCCTGCACACTGCAACAAAGAGTAGCCCCCGCTCTCCGCAACTAGAGAAAGCCTGCATGCAGCAACAAAGACCCAATGTAGCCAAAAAAATAAATAAAATTTAAAAAAATAAAATAAAATAGAAATCACAAAATTAGCTACCTTTACTTACTGCTTTAGCACTTGGGAAGTTTCTAGACACAGAAAGTCTAACTCAAGGTCATTGACATCTCTGTACTGCTAAACCCTTTCTCAGGCTTTATTTCATTTGACTTCTCCACAGGTTTGACCTGCTGACTTCCTCTCCGCTTCTGGAAATGCTCTCTTCCTTTGGCTTGTGGGATACCCAACCACTCTGTCTCTCCTACCTCTCACCTGTCTCTTCCCTGGGTCTTTTGCAAATTTCTCTCTGCCCCTCCCGTAAGTATCAGTATTTCTCAGAATTTAATCCACTCTTCTCTTTTCCCTTCCCCCTCCCAGGGTGATCTCAATCACTCCTATGGTTTCAATTGCCACCTATGGAAAATAGCTCATTCCCAATTTATATCTTGAGCCAAAAACCTTCCCTGAGTTCACTATTATTGCATATTGGACACTTTCATTTGAATATCCCAACACTGTTTGACTCAACTCATCGTCCTTGATTGTTTGAATAAAGACCATCACCTCCTACCCAGGTCAGAAACCTGAGCGTTAGCTTTGACCCATCACTTACCCTCAGCTCCATCTTCCTAACCTGTGGATTCTATTTCTCTAAAATCTCCTATAGATGCTCTTCTCTCTGTTCCCTCAGTCATCACTGTGGCTTAGCCCCCATTACTTCTCCCATGGGTTACTGCCAAGAATGTCTCTCCTCCATTCCTGTCCTTCTCAAAATAACCTCCATATCCTGTGTCCAGAGTGATCTTTCTAAAACGCAAATTGGTCATGTGACTTCCTTGATAAAACATCCTCAAATCCAGACTCCCCGATATGGCCCATAATGTTCTCTCCTGCCTCCAGAATCAGCCTATGCCACAGCCTAGAATATCCCCCTCCTTCCTGATCCCTCAATTTCACACACACAGTTAAGTGCCTTCCTGTCTAGCTAAGAAGCAGCTTTGCCCCTTTTACATGCTCCCTTAACATTTACATGCTCTCTGACCTTTGCAACTCTGCACAGCCAGTTTACCCTCAGATTAGGATTGTGACTTATTCAACACTGTTTCTCTGCTGTCTACTTTGGTAAACATTTGTCAAATTGTTGAATGTTTATCAATTGTTGGTGTTTGCCCCCCTCTTCTCTCAAGTACATACACCTTGAAGCTGCTCCATTCATGAGAAATGACTCATGCAGTAACGTGACAGAGATGCCTCTGCCTACTTTGAAGACAAGAGTAGGCAGAGGTCACTAGAGACTCCCACCTGAGGGCAGCCTAGAGGTGGGTGAATGGAGCTCCTCCAACTGCAGTGTCTGGCACACTGATGGGAACGCATGACAAAATTTCCTGCTTCAAAAATTTTAGCTATAGGGCTTCCCTGGTGGCGCAGTGGTTGTGAGTCCACCTGCCAATGCAAGGGACATGGGTTCGTGCCCCGGTCCGGGAAGATCCCACATGCCGCGGAGAGGCTGGGCCCGTGAGCCATGGCCGCTGAGCCTGCGCGTCCGGAGCCTGTGCTCCGCAACGGGAGAGGCCACAACAGTGAGAGACCCGCGTACCGCAAAAAAAAAAAAAAAAAATTTTAGCTCTAACAGATCATCAAAACTGCAGAATCATTTGTGTCCAGGATGGGAGTGGGATATTCAAATACTAGGATTCAATAAAGAAATAATACTGAACTTATTTTCCTGTCTTCAAGTAAGGTAGATTCACAAAGCCCTTTCAAAAAATATAGCCAGGGGTTTCCCTGGTGGCGCAGTGGTTAAGAATCCGCCTGCCAATGCAGGGGACACAGGTTCGAGCCCTGGTCTGGGAAAATACCACATGCTGTGGAGCAACTAAGCCCATGTGCCACACACTACTGAGCCTGTGCTCTAGAGCCTGCGAGCCACAACTACTGAGCCCACGCACCACAACTACTGAAACCCACGCACTCTAGGGCCTGCGTATTGCAACTACTGAGCCCGCGCACCTAGAGCCTGTGCTCTGCAACAAGAGAAGCCACCGCAGTGAGAAGCCCACGCACCGCAACAAAGAGTAGGCCCTGCTCACCACAACTAGAGAAAGCCCATGCACAGCAACGAGGACCCAACGCAGCCAAAAATAATAAAAAATATATATAGCCAATACTTTCTAATAACTATAAATGAAGTATAACCTTTAAAAATTGTTAATCACTATATTGTACACCTATAACTTATATAATATTATACATCAATCATACTTTAATTAAAAAGAAATCTTTCCAAATGTTTGTCTCCACCAGATATATGCTTCTGATTACAGATTAAACCCAGATTCATTTTCTATTATTTACCTCTTTCCCTACAAGTGGGCAGATGGTCAGGGTTTGACTCTATTATTGGTCAATTTTCAAACACTGGACTTGAAGTCAAGCCATAACTCAGGCTTTTACTAACAAAATGAGCCTCAAGCTGAGACCCCAATGCTCAGCAAGGCAAAAGAAAATAGACATGTCTAAGCTATCTTGAATTTCAAGCCATTTGCAAAATATCATCAACCATATCCTCTTCAAACATGCAAAGGAGTATAACTTTATGGTTAAGAGACTGAGCTCTGCAGTTAGAGACACCCTGAGTCTATGCTCAGCTCATTGTCTGTCTGATTTTGGGCAAGTCACTCAAACACTCCTAGCTTTAATTTTCACACAGATTATCTTTTCCAAAGCATTTTAAATAGAGTATGAGTAGTTGAGCTCATACATGCAAAGCACTTAGCTACCTTCAGTAAGCTTGCTACCATTCCTTCCTCTTCTCTTTTACAGGTCAGGTCAAGCAGAGATAACTGGAGTTAGCAAGGAGGGGGAAGGGAGAACATCTCTTGGTTTTTCATGTTCTGATATTTGCATTAAGTGCTATGGGATTGGCCACGACAGTGAGGGAACCAAACCATCCCTCCCTATTCCTTTGGAAGGATGGTGCACCGTATGCAGACCTCTGATGATAAAACATTTGTTTCATTTTGATTCAAAGGGAAGAGAATGACTTGCCAAAACACCAACGACTATACTTCATGCAACACGTGAATTTCTCTGACAGGTGTCTCCATTCCCAACACTGACCAGGCCAACACTAGCTAGAACAGATGGCCCAGCTGGCAGCATATGCATTTTCATCTTTTTGCAGTTTCTCACATGTGTGATGGGGTGGGTGGGGTAATGCAGTGTTTTCTAATGTTTTGATAACCTTGACTGCTGTTTGTCCCATGGGCCAATTTTGTCTTGGACATATTTCTAATTTTAATATTTGACAACTGAAGACACTGAGAGGAAAAATAAAAAATGCTTTTCTAAAAACTGATCCTCCACACATGTTATCACACAGCTGGCTCCTTCCCAGACTTCATTAATTTCCTTTCCCTTGAGCCATTTTTCCCACCTACATATCATTGCAATGTTTATCAAAATATCATAAAAACTGCTTCTAAGCATTTTCCACAAGCTGTAGTTTAATACAATAGTGTATTTAAGTAAGACATTCACCCTTTTCTGAAATAAAAAACTATAATATATTTCGTCCCAACAGTAGCCCACCTGTTCTTCATCTTTGTTACTTCCAGACTATAAACAGATGGCAGATTTAACAAGTAGGCAATTTTAACATCCACCATCACAAGCAGAAAGGTGGCATAGCACATCTAGGTAGAAAAGCTTACACATCCTAGGTGCAATTTATAAGTAACTTTTATTTAGAACCTGAAAACCGATTTAAAACACAGATTTAGAATTTTATACATGCAAATACTTCACATCTTTTTAAAGCTATTTTTACCTATTCTTTTATTTTTAGCTCAGTTGTGATGTAGACCATGAATCATTACCACTATAAAGCTACTATTTCAAATGTAAGAAAATTAAGACACCAATAATTATAAGCTGCATATATACAATGTCCATTTCAGTAGTCAAAATTCAGAGGAAGAATCCTCCCCCTACCATCATTATCACTATAATCGTTGTCATCACCATCATCTTACATAGTGGTTAAGAGCACAATAGTTAAGAGTATGAGCTCTAGAAAGTGAGATCTAGGTTCAAATCCCTTCTCCTTCCCTTCCTAGCTGTGTGACCTGGAAGAAACTGCTTAATTTCTCTGAGCTTCCAATTCTCTCCATCCCCAACTCCCTCTACTACTGTTCTTTTCTCCTCGTCTCATTTCCTTACTTCCTATTAAGTGCTCAATTTATTGTAATTTGGCTTCTGCTTCTACTAAAAGTGGTCTGAGGTCACCAACTACCAGTTCTCATTGCTAAATCTAACAGACACTTCTCATTCCTCATCTTCTTCGACCTCCTGAGACCACTTGATCTTTTTGATCATGCTGTCCTTTTGAAAACTCCCTCTTTTGATTTCTGTGATAACCCTCTCTCTTGGTTTTGTTTCCTTCCTTTACTTGCTCCTTCTGATTTCCTATAAATTCCTCCTCCTTAATAGACCCTTAACAATTGGCACCATCAACATTCTCTGCTTTGGACTCTTTCTCATTCAACAAACATGATCCTCTGTAATCTATCCCTCCTTACTTCTGTAGCCTCAGTTCCTACAATTAACCACATACTTTTATTTCTGGTCCCCTTCTTCTGGCCTCTTCATGCTATTGATCTACTAGAAGCTCCCTGAATGCCTCATATTATATACTATTTTTCAGTCTTCCATATATTATTTCTTCTTTTTTAAAAATGCTTCTTTCTTTTCCCTTCCCTTGTCCTTTGCCCTTCAAGGTTGCTTGTTGGTTCAAGCATCACCTTGTGCTCCAGCCATCCCAGCTAAGGCACCAGATTTGTGAGTGAAAAAGTCAGTTTGGATGTTCCATCCTAAAGAGATGTGTCATAGAATAGAGACAAATTTCCCCATTAAGCCCTACCCAAATCACAGAATCATTAACAAATAAATGATGGTTATTATTTAAGCAACTAAGTTTTGGGTGGTTTCTTAGGCAGAAACAGATAAACAAAACACTCCCAACCCACTAAATTAAAAGCTCCTCAAATGCAGAATCATATCTTGTTGATTGTCTTCAAACCAATACATTCCCTGATTCGTGAAGGTCCCATGAATGAATGAATGAACCAATCAACCAACTAACTAACGACTCAGCCAGTCCATCAATCAAAAGTCCTTAAATTTAGTATTTTTCCTTTGTTTTAATTAAATGTTTCTTTGAACGAAAGCACAACAAAATGGGGAGAGGGAAAGATAAATGAAAAAAAAAAACTAATGCTACTTAAATTCATACCCATGGAGGACCCTCCCAACTAAAGCGCTAGCTCTGATCTGCTTCTACAGCTACAGTCTCACTTTTTCTAGTCCTTACTACATAGGGCCACTCGGGTATGTCCCCCTCTGTTACCTCAAACTGAACTTTTACAAACCCTCCAAACCTATTTGATCATTCTGGCTGTATTAAAATAATTGTTCATTCTCTAAATATAAAAGTTACCTTTGACTTCTACCATCATCTCCTCACCAGTATCTCCAGTCTCTAGTTCCCACCAGTTTGGTTTGGCTACTTTTAAAAAATTCATCCCAAGGACTTCCCTGGTGGTGCAGTGGTTGAGAGTCTGCCTGCCAATGCAGGGGACACGGGTTTGTGCCCCGGTCCGGGAAGATCCCACATGCCGTGGAGCGGCTGGGCCCGTGAGCCATGGCCGCTGAGCCTGCGTGTCCGGAGCCTGTGCTCCGCAACGGGAGAGGACACAACAGTTAGAGGCCCGCGTACCGCAAAAAATAAATAAATAAAAATTCATCCCTTTCTTTAAAATCCTTCTGTCCCAGCCTAGTTCTGACTCTCATCATCCCACCTCTCTCACTTATATGCGGAATGTTAAACATAACAACAATGACAACTAAAAAAAACAAAGAAAAAACCCCAAAACCCTTGTAGAAAAAGAGAACAGACTTGTGGTTATCAGAGGTGGGGACTGGGAAGAGGAGAAATTGGAGGAAGATGGTTAATCCAGTTATAAGATAAATAAGTATTAGGTATGCAATGTACAACATGATGACTATAGCTCATACTGTTTATGATATACAGGAGAGCTTTTAAGAGCGTAACTCCTAAAAGTGCACATCACAAGGCGAAAATTTTTTTTCCCTTTATTCTTTTCTTCTTTCATTTCTTTGTATTGTATCTATACGAGAAGATGGATGTTAGCTGAACCTATTATGGTAATCATTTCACAATACACGTTAAGTCAAACCATCATGCTATATGTCTTAAACTTAACACAGTGATGTATGTCAATTATTTCTGAATAAAACTGGAAAACAATGGTTACCTCACAAGGTGGCACTTGATTAGTGTGGTCTAATGTAACATGTGTGCTCCCCCCAAACCAGATTATACGGACAATATTTTATTCCTCTTTAATATAACCTGTAAAGTATTGAACATTGCTGAATATGTACCAAAAAATACAATAAAATAGTAAAATGCATGGAGAGTCTTATAGTTGCATATCCAAGTCACAGATGTGTCCAATGTAAAGGTCTTTCATAAGCTAAACATTTAATGTAAAGCTAATTAGGTCATTTGTTTTTCGGAAGAAATGGTGATTATTTCAATAGCCATCTGCTCTTGCAAAAACAAATTACATTATTTGCAAGGGTGAAAGTAAATAGATCTTAAAAATAATTTCCGTGAAGTGACTCAATATTAAAGTCTATTATTTAATGGCTTTTATTCATGAGCAGTGCTATAAGAATAGGTGAGGTGATAGATGATGTTTGCAGTGAGGAAGCAATTTAAACTTGGTTTTTGTTAGTCTTAAAAACCAAAATTAAATCAATAGACAAAAGGAAAGAAAACAAAAAGTTGGAAGCCCAGCTCTTTGGTATACACGGCCTCTGTTAATAGGATAGGGAATTCATTATCCATATCAAGAGGAAATGGACAAACATTTTATGCCTGATAAGATTTTTTATTTATGCATTAAATTCTTTAAAAGATACCAACTGAAGGATATTCTTCATCATGGGAAGTTTGGAGAAGGGATTTATCCATATGCTAAAATCTATCAAAGCTATTTCCTGAGTCTGTACTAACAGACGCTAACCCCAATTAGCCTTTCTCAATCAAGGGATTATCTTTCATGTACAAATTAATTCACATCTTGATTTTTAAGCTATGGTGAGTTATTTGTTTTGTGGGAACATAAAAGTCATTTTGATATTCAGAACAGCAAAAAAAGTAATTCTAATTAAGCAAATCCTAAAATGTTATAACCTTATCTAGGAAACAGCTATGAAATAAGGATAGCTGTTTATGGACTAACAATTGTGATAACAATTCAGGTCACCTAAACTTACTACTCCCTAATGAAATGTCACATTTCCCTGTCATTGTAAGGATGTATCTCATCACCAGTGACAATTCTATACCCACAAGATATCTGTCTTCATATTAGGTGCTATGGAGTTTATACTAGGCAGCTGTCACCCTTGAACAAATTACTAGCAATCTAGTGGCAATATAAAGTGAGCAAGGAGAAAATAAGAATTGGAATAAACTATGTAGCAAAACAATATACAAATAAAGACAAAGCAATAAAAAGGACAATGTGAGGACCAGTACTAGGTGATTTTCTGCTTCATGCAAATGTTGTTTATGTCCAGATTTCTATTAAGGTATCTTTATTCATTAACAGAATAGTTACTCCACAACCTCTGATTGTTCCCATCCCTGGGTCCTGGCAATGATTTAATTGCCAAAGATAAAGCATATCAGTCATGATACAAGGTAGCCGCTGAAGAGTTGGTGGAACTCAGAATCCACTTCCTCTTCTAACTTCAATATTTGGCACCCCAGACAACCTCACAGTTTATACAAATATTGGTATTGAATGGTGAATAGTTATACAGAAGTGAGGATTAGCTGAATCCCCTATGACAGGTCTTAGGTGCACCTAGGTGAACAGAAGAAAACTGCCTAGCCATTGCACCTAAAATGGAGAATGGAGGAGTCTGATCCTGATACAGTGTACAAGAACAAACCAAAAGGTGAGTTGCAAGAGAGCTGGAAGCTTGCATGGATGGGAGAATATTAACCCAAATATTGACAACTAGAAGGGAAATTACCTAAGGGAGAGCCAAAGTGCTGAGAGCTACATCTCCTATGCAACAAAAAGTCAAAAGAAAAATAAGTGGAGTGTGTAGCATAATTACGCTTTGTGGTCTACTCTTGTTGTGGCAGTCAGGATGGGAGGAAGGGATGGTGAACTAAGAGCTGGATGTTGTATGATTAAGAGCTTTCTGTGGTCAGACGAGATCAACAGAGTCTAGACAAGAAGACATGCACAGAATGTCATATGCAGAAGAGGTGCTGTGTCTTTGCTCTAATTAAAGTGTTTTGGTGTGTACATGGGTGTCACTGGCGGAAAGGAAGATGAGTGGTTGGATATAATGAAGAAGCACCAGAATTGGGAAAGATCTTCCATTTCCTTACCCTTGCCTTTGACAGTCTCAGAAGAGTTCTAGGAAGAATATAGTCATTTCTCACCTTATACATAGACATAATATGGCAAAATAACTAGGGTTGAACTAGCCCACAGAATTCTGGAGAAAACTTTCAGTGGTATGGATCAACTGTGCTCCTTTTGTTCCAGAAGCTAGTGGTAAAACAGTAACTACTCTCAGGCCTCCAGCATTTTCATTGCCTTATCCTACCCTGGAGGGGTTCTCTATTGCTTCCAGATATCCCAGGACATGATGAGAGTTCTAAGCTTACCCTCTGGTCTGTCCCGAAGAAATCGCATACAAATCTTCTTTCCCTTAAATAAAATCACCTGGTCTCTGAAACTGATTTCTGAGCTCTCCTATACCAGCTCATCTAAGAAAAAATATATATAACCTGAGAACCTGTAATCAAACAAGTATTTATGGAGTGAGGGTATAGAGAGACCTAGAGAGGAAGCACAAGGAACTGCTGCGGCTCTTCCCACCTCATTGGGGATTTTCAATAGCCTCTTATCACAGATGGGGCCTTAGAACAGGATCTCTGCGGCTGGCCGTTGAAAGCCATAGAGAATCCCAAAAGTTGAAGTAGAAACTGCTTTAGGGTTTACATTTCCTTGATATTACTACATTGATCATATTTGGCATTGCCCAATCCCACTTAATCACTTAAATTTTCTAGCGACCACTTATTTAACCTCATGCTAAAGAGATGGTCTCATTTTCTTTATCCATCCATCCACTGATGGAAATTTAGGTTGTTTTCATATCTTGACTATTGTGAATAATGCTACAGTGAACATGGGAGTGCAGATATCTCTTTGAGATCCAGACCTCAATTTCTTCGGATATCTACCCAGAAGTGAGATTGTTGTATCAAATGGTAACACTATTTTCAATTTTTTGAGAATCCTCCATACTATTTTCCATAGTGGCTGCACCAATTTATATTCCCACCAACAGTGTATAACGGTTCCCTTTTCTCTACATCCTCACCAACAATTTGTTCTCCTTTTTCTTTTTCTTTTTTTTTTTTTTTTGCGGTATGCGGGCCTCTCACTGTTGTGGCCTCTCGCGTTGCGGAGCACAGGCTCCAGACGCGCAGCCTCAGCGGCCATGGCTCACGGGCCTAGCTGCTCCGCGGCATGTGGGATCTTCCCGGACTGGGGCACGAACCCATGTCCCCTGCATCGGCAGGCGGACTCTCAACCACTGCGCCACCAGGGAAGCCCCTTTTTTTTCTTTTTAATGATAGCCATACTAACAAGCATGAGGTGATAACTCAGTTTTGAATTGCATTTCCCCAATGATTAGTAATGTTCAGCACTTCTTCATACAATGTAATATTATTCAGCTTTAAAAAAAGGAGTTATACAGCAGAAAGGAACACAACATTGTAAAACAATTATACTCCAATAAAAATATTAAAAAATAAAAGTTCCAGATTTGGAGGGGAAAAAAAAAAAGAAGGAAACCCTGTCATTTTGACAACATGGATAGACTGAGAGGACATTGTGCTAGGTGAAATAAGCCAGAGACAGAAAGACAAATACTGCATGATCTCTCTTGTATATGAAAGCTAAATGTCAAATACATAGAAGCGGGGGTAGAATGATAGTTATCAGGGGCTGGGAAAGGTGTAAATGGGAGGTGTTGGTCAAAGTTTCAGTTATACAAAATAAATAAGTTCTGGAGATTTACTGTAGGAAAAAAAAAGAGGTCTGAAAGTATAGTAAGAAGATTCTCTAGCAAAGCCATTGCTACCCTACTCTTGGCCTCTGCAGAAAGTAGACCGATATCCCCTCCAGATGTATGAAGCCCCATAGCCCCACAGCATGGTAATCCACAGGTGCTTTTTCCTGGAAGACTAGCTCCTGCACCAAAGCACAAAAACTTGGCAAGCACAACAGAAGCCAGATTTCAGCCCTACTTAGCAAGAGGCTTTGGGTAAAGTACAGACTGCTCAGCCACTGTTCACAGAACCTCTGTTCCCCAGTTTCCAGCCACTTGTCTTATGTCTCTAGTGACTCTTACTGACCCACCCTTATCATTCTGGCTTTCTGGTTCTCAGACCCCCGGGGACTCCTGATGTTCTCATTTGGCCTGCTGGCCACCGACCCGCAAGCCGTGACCTCTGCGTGCCGAGGACTCATGAGTTGCAGTTCCTTCTCCTGATCCCCTGTCACCCAGCCCTGATTATGACAAGAGACAAAAGGCAGAGGCCAAAACAGCCAATTACACAAGTTTATATTTATCGAGGGTGATAATGTCTGGAGTAGAGAGACAGTTTATACCATCGTTTAACTATTCTAAGCATGAAGATCTCAGTCTGCGTTAGAAGGTGAAAACAATCTATACTTCATGCCATGTAAGTAAGTGAAACACTCTTGCTTTCTGACCTCACACCTTTAGGAGGTTATTAGCTTTGCTGGCCGCTCTTGAGCTACATGGGAATGCTGCTAGCAAGTAGGCAGCCGATTCCACCCAAGGAGAGCACTAACGACAGAGGACTGAGGGCCATCACCCTTATTTCTCTTTTGAGAATGCTGCCAAGAATCGAACATGTAACTTATGAGCTAAAGTGCACAACGCATAGAAAGTATGAAAAGCCATATAAAATTTTATATTTCTGAACATCAAGAGGGTTTAGTGAAGAAAGGCCTGGTGAAGGAGGCCCTTTTTGCTTTTCTCATTCTTCAGTCATTACTGACAGGATCAGGCTTAAACGGAGTCAGAGGCTCCCCCCAAAGTCAGTACATCTTTCCAGGAGTTATCTTATTCTCTCCACCTCATGAAGACAGATTAAGAGAGAAAGAAAGAGAGAGGAAGACAGACAGAGAGAGGCAGGCAGGCAGACACAGACAACAAATGGGGATGACTTTCTAAAAATTGGTGAAGGTTCTCTCAGATGGGTACGTTTTCTGCAGCTATCTACAAAGACTCAAGTGCTTCCTCGTTGGAGAGGAATGAGGCACTATTAGATGCACTAACCCCCAAATCCTTGTCTAACGGCCTGGCATAAGAAACATTTTCCCAGCCTTCTCCAAGTAGGTAGGACCGCACAGAGTTTGTGCCAGCGAAAAACGTGACCTTTCTAACACTGACTTAGCTGGCACTTTTAGGGTGGGCTTCTCTAAGCTCTGGACAAGAAGTTACTACAATTCAATTCTATTTTCAATTCTATAACTTTTTGTTGATGTACCCTTCAATTCTCTTTTGTTTCCTTGATTTTACACCAGTCCCTTCCATGGCACTTCTGGCAATAGTTTGGGCACTCTGCTGGCCCCTGTGCCTCTGGTTTTCCTCTCCCCGTGTCTTTTATGCACTGCAGCTGTACTCATGTCTTGGATCTGCTTGGGCACAGTGGATGGCACTCAGAACTGTTTTTTAATCATTTTTCTTTCTAGTTAAATGAGACTCTGTCATTTCATCTCATTGTAGCTTTAGCACAATATGTCTATCAACCTGTAGAGGACTGTCCTTGGGATCCACACTGTGAGACTCTATTATGGGGAGACCAAGACCCTTTTGGTATTTAAGCAATCAAGCTCCCTAAACACTACAGAAAATGGTATGATCCTTGAGTCCCATTCTCTCTCCGAATCAAGAAATGGATAGTAGCAACTGAAAGTGAAATTCCATCAAAGTCTTTATTTGCTTGAGAAGAAATTAACCACTGATCTAACTGAGCCGTCCTTCATGTGGCTCTAAAAAGTCTTCCTTAGCCACTCTGCCTGAGTTAGAATAAGAAGTGCCCTTGCATCTTGAAAACAACACTGTGTTCAGTTGAGACACTTTCCAGCTTATGTTAGTGGGATTACGTGCCTGACACTGGTTTGTAAATTGTAGCATATCCTACAAATGTGCTGACTGGGATGGTGATTCTCATCTCATTGTGCTATATGTGGTAAGTAATGTTGCTGGTGAGGCAGGAGACTTATCTGCAATGGGTGTCCAGTGACTTTGCATCAGGCTCAGTAATCTTCCCTCTAGCACTACATCTTACAGCCTTTCCTCCCAGCTCTACAGCGAACTCAACGCCAGTCACTCCGTGGCAGCAGTACTTCAAAGGATACGTTGGACCTTTCCCTCACCTGGAATTATTCTACTTGTGAAGTATTAGCTCCTCACATCCCAACTCTGACCAAATGCTCCTCTTCTTCCCGTTCTTACTACTTTACCCCTACCTTGTTGTTTATTCATTAGTCATTTATTCAACAAATACCTACTGCCTTTACAACCTCATCAAGCCCTCTGATTCCTTTACTTCTCTTGCTAATGCCCATGTTTAGGACCCTCCAGGTCTCAGCTGCTTTCTCAACCAGTTCAGACCCACTGTGCATCACGTCATCTGAACCCTGGACACTCTCTCACCAGCACCTTAGCTTCCCTTGCTTCAACCCAGGGGAACAGAGTGAACGAGAGGCAGGAAGAATATAGTGCGGTGGAGTAAAGGGTAAGAAGCATCTCACTGTCCACCAAGAGTCATGCTCCCCCTGACACAGGACAGAACTGTTGCTGAGAAGCAGCTGCCCCATCTAGAACTATGTCGTCCAGTATGCCTCCTCCCAACCTCATCGTACCCAGGTGAAGCCATATGACTAGTTTTCACTCAGGGAATGTGAGTAGAAGTGATGTATCATCCCTGGGCCAAAGCAGTTAAGTAACTGTACCTTCTTTACTCTGCTTTCTCTCTTCTATCAGCTGGCAACTGATGCCCAAGGTAACCTTAGAATCCTTAAGAAGATAACAGAGCCTCTGTCAGTCATTCAGGTCTGAATGAGTCTGTGGAGCAAACCCTCCATATTGACCAGAAACACCCACCATGGACCGATACACAAGTTAGGAAATAAATTCTCTAGTTTTAAGCCACTAATATTTTGCAGGTATATATGACAGAACCTAGTGATTCATTAGCAAATTTAAAGGGTGAAAGCAGAGACGGGAAAACAATCATTGAGAGTACATGTTATATGCTAGGTAGTTTATCTCTATAATTACACTCAGTTTTCACCACAGCCATGTGAAGATTCATTTTCTAGATGTATATTAGGGAAATGGGGTAACTCTTTATAAGATCACAACCAACTCTTCTCAGGTTTGTTTTGAAGTCTTTAAAAATTATAGAGGACTAACACATTTGTGATATTTTGTACTTTGGAATTCATAAGGTATCTCAAATATTTGAAAGAAAAATTATGAACAAGGAGCATAAAACCTTATTCAATAGTTTTAAATATACTTTAAAATATACTTTTATAATATATTTGTTATTTTAAAATGTAATTTGGGCTTCCCTGGTGGCGCAGTGGTTGAGAGTTCACCTGCCGATGCAGGGGACACGGGTTCGTGCCCCGGTCTGGGAAGATCCCACATGCCACGGAGCGGCTGGGCCTGTGAGCCATGGCCACTGAGCCTGCGCGTCCGGAGCCTGTGCTCCGAAGCGGGAGAGGCCACGACAGTGAGAGGCCCGCGTACCACAAAAAATAAAATAAAATAAAATGTAATTTAAAGTATACTTTTTTTATTCACATTATGACCAATCACCTGACAAGGTCTCACAATTTCAGCCTTTCACCTAGGGCTGCCATTTCTCTGCATTCTTCTTGATGTGCCTTCATAAACTGCTCTGCTCCTGACATGCTGTAAATATGGGCCACGCTCTGCTTGATTATAAAAAAAAAGCCAAAAACCTAAATACTATCACTCTGGACAATCCAAGTGAGTAAATGCTGCTTACATAATGAGGGAAGGGATGAGGGGACAAGAGTAGAAAGTGAGCTCATGCCAACATAAAAGGCACACTGAAGAGAGGAAGAAAAGTGGGGGCAGGGAGGAAAGAAGAGAAATACAAGACTAAAGGAAGGATAAAAAGGAACAGAGAATTGAAAGAAATGAGCAACCACTTAGAAGCAGAAGCACAGAAAATAAGTAAAAGCACTGAAAAGGGGGACTAAAAGGAAACCAACAACAAAATGAAAAGGCAACCCACTGAATGGGAGAAAATATTTGCAAATGTGGTAAGGAGTTAATACCAAAAAATATATAAAGAACTTATACAACTCAATAGCAAGAACAGAAAAAAAACCCGATCTGATTTAAAAATGGGCAGAGGTCCTGAATAGACATTTTTCCAAAGAAGACATATAGATGGCCAACAGGTACATGAAAAGATGCTCAACATGACTAATCATCAGGGAAATGCAAATCAAAATCACAATGAGCTGTCACCTCACACCTGTCAGAATGGCTATCATCAAAAAGATGAGAAAGAATAAGTATTGGCGAGGATGTGGAGAAAAGGAAGCCCTTGTACACTGCTGTGGGGATGTAAATTGGGGGAGCCACGATGGAAAACAGTGGAGACATTCCTCAAAAAATTAAGAACAGAACAACTGTATGATCCAGAAATTCCATTCTGGGTATAGAAAATGAAAACACTAACTTGAAAAGATATGCACAACCCTATGTTCATTACAGCATCATTCACAATAGCCAAGATATGGCAACAACCTAAGTGTCCATCGATGAATGAATGAATACAGAAGATGTGATACATATCATATATAAATAGTTATTATTTAGCCATAAATACATATATATACATATAAATATATGTTATCATCCATAAAAAAAGAACGAAATCTTGCCATTTGCAGCAACATAGAAGGACCTTGAGGGCATTACACTAAGTGAAATGAGTCAGACAGAGAAAGACAAATACTGCATGATCTCATTTACATACGAAATCTAACAAACAAACAAACCAAGCTCATAGATGCAGAGAATAGATCAGTGGTTACCAGAGGCAGGGAGGCAGGAGTCAGAGAAATGAGCATTTCTGCCATGAATGTTATATTGCAAATCTGGGGAAATGTAGTCAACCTATCAAGAGTGCAGTATTTCATTGTCCTCCTTGTTCTAGAAGCCAAAACCTTTCCATCCCTACAGAGAAACAAAGCATCTATGTTGAGATACATGTTTTTTGTTCAATTAATTTGAGATCATCCTAAAGACTTTATACTGTATTTTCACATGCACAAATCTACCCATTAGTGCTTTCTGGAGAGGGATGGGGGGTGGGGAAGTGCAAAATAAAGACTATTGGCTATTTCATGTAAAAAAATGGGGCAAAATGGGTGAAGGGAGTCAAAAGGTACAAAGTTCGAGCTATAAAATAAATAAGTCATGGGATGTAAGTTAGAGCATGGTGACTACAGTTAATACTGTATTGTGTATTTGAAAGTTGCTAAGAGAGTGATCTTAGAAGTCCTCACCACAAGAAAAATAATTGTGTAACTATGTATGGTGACAGATATTAACTAAACTTACAGTGGTGATCATTTTACAATATATATAAATATCAAATCATCATGTTGTACATCTGCAACTAGTATACTGTTATGTCAATTATACCTCAATAAAAAAGTAAATAAAAAACAAATGAGTAGCCACCTAGAAGCAGAGGGAGAGAAAATAAAGCACTGAAGAGGGACTAAAAATAGGAGTTAAAAAAAAGAAGTGGGGGGTTTGCCTGGTGGTACAGTGGTTGAGAGTCCCCCTGCCGATGCAGGGGACACGGGTTCGTGCCCCGGTCTGGGAAGATTCCACATGCCGTGGAGCGGCTGGGCCCGTGAGCCATGGCCGCTGAGCCTGCGCGTCCGGAGCCTGTGTGCCACAACGGGAGAGGCCACAACAGTGAGAGGCCCGTGTACCGCAAAAAAAAAACACTTAAATCTTAAGCAGTGTGTATTATATACTTGGCACTAACCACTCATTCACTAGTCCAAACGAAAAAACTTAAAATATATTTAAAAGCATGATACTATTTAATAAAAATATTAACTTTTAAAAAACGGTTTAATCTATGCATTTTTTAATTCTTTTGAAGAGTAACACAATGGTAACTTCTGCGGTAACAAAAACAAAGAAAATTGGGAGTCAAGTTTTTATTTTCTCCTTGGTGAATCTCCAGCTAACCATTTCATGCACTCAAGTTCTAACTCTAATAAGCCGAAAAACACAGAGGAAGCTGTGGCCCAATTTCATGAGGATATTTAAAGGCTGAGAAAGCCCATGCAATTATTAGGGTCAAGAGAAAAGCACATTAATAAAGCTTCAAATCTTATGTGTTCGCAGCAGAATAGCAACCAGCAGTTGGTGTTTTTAATATTTAGAACCAAAGAAACTAATTCTTTAATGTAATGACAGTCCACTTTAAGCACCGTTAACGCTAAGCCAAACTCACAGTTTTAACTCCACTCATGTTCTGCTCTGTCTCAACGATGTAATCTTTACATACTGTGTATATTTATTTATTTATTTTACAAGAGAAGTTCATCTATAAACTTTCTTGACCAACCTTGACTTGGCACCAACTCATCAGTTAATTAACTGTTAACAGATTCTTCTAGACATGACTGCTACACAGATATTTTATCTTCCTGTTAATTAGTAATTATGCACTGGCAAGCAAAACAGTGTTTCTTTCCAATTATCCCAGAACTCAGTAATTATTTAAACTTGGCTAATTAGCATTAGAGGGCTGTACAGCTTCTGGGCAAATTGTGTTTGATAATCCCTATTAAAATATACATGGTGGTTGTTGACTTGTAACAAGAAAAAAAAGTGGCAGTTCAAAGGGTATTAGATACAGGACCAGGCAAACGGACCCATTAAAATTCCCCCAACTGCTCTAATGAGAATGCCAAGGGTCATTTCTGCCTAGTTTACCATCTGTTTGGTTTCTGGCATGTGTCTCTGGTGTGAAGGGAGTGTCCTGAAGCCCATTTGGCTTATCACAGTGTAATCCAGTAGTCTGAAGCAATTTCAATTGTTTATAAAGTGGCATATTAAAATCAGAAGGCTACACACATGAATGGAAAACTTTTAAGTATAAAAACGCTGCCACATGGGCTTTCCTGGTGGCGCAGTGGTTGAGAGTCTGCCTGTCGATGCAGGGGACATGGGTTCGTGCCCCGGTCCGGGAAGATCCCACATGCCACGGAGCGGCTGGGTCCGTGAGCCATGGCCGCCGAGCCTGCGCGTCCGGAGTCTGTGCTCCGCAACGCGAGAGGCCACAACAGTGAGAGGCCCGCGCACCACAAAAAAAAAAAAAAAAAATGCTGCCACATAATGGAAAGTGTCCTGATTTTTTTTTTTTTAATACAAGCAGGCAACAGTTACAAGAGAAACTTTTAGACAGATTCTACATGAATTCTGGTATCTGCTCTCTACTCACCCAAAGGTTATGATGATAAAACATCTACTTTTAGGCTCCATCATCTAGAACACACATTTTAAAAGGTTAGATTTGCATTAAGGAAGGCAATAGGTCCCTAGACAAGACACAGAAAGCAATAATCATAAAAGAAAAAATCAACAAATCAGAGTTCATCAAAATTTTAAATTTCTACTCGTCATAAGATACCATTGAGAAGATAACAGGCAAGACACAAATGGGAAAATACATTCACAAAACATACCTCTGATAAAGGACTGGTACCCCAGGATGTATTAAAACTCCTATAACTCAATAATAAAAAACAACTCAATTTTTTTAAATGAGCATAAGACTTGAACTTGACAAAAGTGGCCAACAAGCCCATGAGAAAGTGCTCAACATCAGTAGTCAGCTAGAAAACGCAAATTAAAACTACAACCACCATACACCTACAAAAATGGCTAAAACTAAAAACACACTGACAACGCTTAATATAGGTGAAGATGCAGAGCAACTGCAACTCTACTACTAATGTGGTGAGAGTGTAAAAAAGGTATAGCCATTCTGGAGAAGGTCTGGCAGCTTCTTATAAAACAAGAGCCATATATGACTAAGTATTTACCCAATAAAAATGAAAGCATATATTCACAAAAAGACTTGTACAGGTATGTCCATATGCTGCTGTATGCACAACAACCAAAAGCTGTACGTGTAACAACCAAGTGTCGGGACTTCCCTGGCAGCCCAGTGGTTAAGAATCCGCCTTCCAATGCAGGGGACGTGGGTTCAATCCCTGGTCGGGGAACTAAGATCCCACATGCTGGGGGGCAACTAAGAGCCCTGGGGCACCAACGAAGAGCCTGCACGCCGCAACGAAAGATCCTGCATGCCACAACTAAGATCCAACGCAACCAAATAAATAAGTAAATAATTTTTCAAAAAACAACGACCACGTGTCTTATAATAAAAGAACAAGAAACAAAGGAATACTACTCAGCAATAAAAAAGAATAAGCTACTGATAGACACAACATGAATAATTCTCACAAATATTATGTCTAGTGAAAGAAGCCTTATACAAAAGAGTACATACTGAATGACAGCATTTATAACAGTTCTAGACCAGGCAAAACGCATGTATGGTGGTGGAATAAAATTGAAATGATGGTTGCCTCTGGGAAATGGGAATAAAAGTTAATGAAGGAGAGGGAACTTTATGGGATTATGGTCTATATTTTGATAAGAGTTTGGGTTACACAGATGTGTACGTTTATCAAATCTCTTCTCATGTATACTTAAGATTTGTGCATTTCATTGTATACAAATTTTACCCAGGTAGTGGATACTCACTGTAAAATTCTTTCAACTCTGATGTATGTGTGAAAATTTTCATAATAAAATGTTAAAAGTAGATTGAGATCACTTCAATCAAATCCCTATTAAATTAATTTTTAAAACAATATCATTTCATTAGATGAGTACCTACACATATTATAAAACCATGTAAATACAACTGTGATAGCATGTCTTTCACCAATTAATTTGGTCACATCAGACTTGCACATGGGGAGTAGGTACCTCCGCTTCTGTGTTTGATTTTTGTGCTTCCACCAATGTGCTTATCTGGTGTATTCTCCCCCCTCCCCACCCCCCCAGCAACACTTTCCCCTTTGGTAACCATAAGTTTGTTTTCTATGTCTCTGAGTCTATTTGTTTTGTAAATAAATTCATTTGTATCATCTTTTTAGATTCCACATATAAGTTATATCATAAGATATTTGTTTTTCTCTGTCCAACTTCACTTAGTGTGATGATCTCTAGGTCCATCCATGTTGCTGCAAATTGTATTATTTCATTCTTTTTTATGGCTGAGTAATATTCCATTGTATATACATGCCACATCTTCTTTATCCATTCATCTGTTGATGGACATTTAGGTTGTTTCCATATCTTGGCTATTGTAAATAGTGCTGCTATGAACATAAAGGTGCATGTATCTTTTTTTTTTTTTTTTTTTTTGTGGTACACGGGCCTCTCACTGTTGTGGCCTCTCCCATTGCGGAGCACAGGCTCCGGATGCGCAGGCTCAGTGACCATGGCTCAGGGGCCCAGCCGTTCCGCGGCATGTGGGATCTTCCCGGACCGGGGCACCAACCCGTGTCCCCTGCATCGGCAGGTGGACTCTTAACCACTGCACCACCAGGGAAGCCCACATGTATCTTTTTGAATTAGAGTTTTCTCCAGATATATACCCAGCACTGGGACTGCTGGATCATATGATAGCTTTATTTTTTTGAGGAACCTCCATACTCTTCTTCCTAGTGGCTGCACCAACTAACATTCCCACCAACAGTGTAGGATGGTGTGTTCTTGTATTTGTACTTATCTAGTGTGTGCCCCCAAATCTGTTTATTACATTTGAACCTGTTATTATCCTAATTTCATTAAATGCTACGTAAACTGATGAAAAATGAATACCCTTAAGAGAGAACTCTGCTGTTTCTATACAAACTAATTTTTGAATGCTTCGGACAGACTTGATAAAAAGAAACTAAAGAAATGCTGCTTTCAAATTATGGTGGAGGGGCTTCCCTGGTGGCGCAGTGGTTGAGAATCTGCCTGCCAATGCAGCGGACAGGGGTTCGAGCCCTGGTCTGGGAGGATCTCACATGCCACGGAGCAACGGGGCCCATGAGCCACAACTACTGAGCCTGCGCGTCTGGAGCCTGTGCTCCGCAACAAGAGAGGCCGCGACAGTGAGAGGCCCGCGCGCCGCGATGAGGAGTGGCCCCCCGCTCGCCGCAACTGGAGAAAGCCCTCGCACAGAAACGAAGACCCAACACAGCCAAAAATAAATTAATTAATTAATTAAAAAAAATTATGGTGGAAAAGGTACCAAAACAAAGATCGCAAAACAAAAATCATAAATACTTAGAATTCCGCACTCAGACTTCACAATTCTGTTTATGTTCTTGCTCCATTTTAAAGAAACTAAAACCGGAAATATGGTTTATGTAAAAAAACAATGCCTTAACAAACAAAAATCAGTGAAACTCCAATCAGTGGACTCATATTTAAAGAACAGCCCTTAGTTGACATCTTAAAATTGGCAAATTTGGGCTTCCCTGGTGGCGCAGTGGTTGAGAGTCCGCCGATGCAGGGGACATGGGTTCGTGCCCCGGTCCGAGAAGATCCCACATGCCACGGAGCGGCTGGGCCTGTGAGCCATGGCCACTGAGCCTGTGCGTCCGGAGCCTGTGCTCTGCAACGGGAGAGGCCACAACAGTGAAAGGCCCGCATACCGCAAAAAAAAAAAAAATTGGCAAATTTATTACATGACCATCGTATTTACTATCAAAACCCACACAAGTACTGCGATTCATCCTCTCCCTAGTCCATGCCCTCTGCATGGGACTGACTGCCTTTTAACAAACTATGTTGTTTAGTCATTCATAGAAAATAAACAATAAACATATCTAACCAATTTCTTTTAACTGACTTAATACCTGTACTGATAATGTCAAACAATAGGGTTTCTATAGTTTCTTTCATAGGCACGTGTAGATGTGCTAAGTACTGGAGGAAGCAAGGTGAACACTCAAACTGTGTGTGTGTGTATGTATGGGTATATATAATCCACATACAAATATATATGTATACATACAGATATATATGTATACATACAGATATATATATAGTCATTTCAGTTATCCTATAACCATTTTCTCATGCCATTAAACATTATACAAAAATAGAATTTTAATGGCAGCATATTATTCCCATTAACACTCTAACATATTTCATCATTCCCATGTTATTGGGCATTTAAACTACTTTCAAATTTTTTCTATCAGATAGTGTTTCGGTGAATAATCATATACATCAAACTTTGTCTACATTTCTGGTTTTTTAAAATTTATAATAGATTTCCCCAAACTAAAAGAACTATTTCAAAGTATATGAACATTTTAATGGTTCTGTTTACATATTGCCACTAACCCAGTATACACCAACATCAACAATAAATAGCTATTTTCCAGCATTGGTGTCAAAATTAAATATATGTGAGTTTAAACATCTTTGCCAAATTAAGAAATATACCTCAGAATTGCTTTAATAATGTATTTTTAAAGGTATGCTCTATTTTTATTTATTTATTTACTGTATACTCTATTTTTTCAGCCGTGGCATTTGGGATCTTAGTGCCCCAACCAGGGATAGAACCCATGCCCCCTGCATTGGAAGCATGGAGTCTTAACCGCTGGACCACCAGGGAAGCCCTTAATAATGCATTTTTATTAGAAATGAGTTGAATATTTTGCTCACATTTATTGGACGCCTGTCTTTCTTCTTTTGCAAATGGTATGAGTTTGTTGTTTGTTTTCTTTTGGTTGCCTTTACCACTAGGGCAAAATATTTGTTCATTTTTTAATCTTTAAAAATTAGCATTTTTGGGCTTCCCTGGTGGCGCAGTGGTTGAGAGTCCGCCTGCCGATGCAGGGGACACGGGTTCGTGCCCCAGTCCGGGAAGATCCCACATGCCACGGAGCGGCTGGGCCCGTGAGCCATGGCCGCTGAGCCTGCGCGTCCGGAGCCTGTGCTCTGTAACGGGAGAGGCCACAACAGAGAGAGGCCCGCGTACCGCAAAAAAAAAAAAAAAAAAAAAAAAAATTAGCATTTTTATTACACAAGCAGTTCTTAGCTTTCAGACAATTAGAAAGCAGAAAGGAAACACATTAGATGTTCTAAGATTATACCATCCTTACAGTCCAGGGATTTAAAAAACCCACTTAGTCACAACGCTCTCTTCTTTAAAACAGTGCTTCCCAAACTATCCCATGCAAAACTAGCTCTGAAAGATGTAAACAGATATCCTTTGGGAAAAAAAGAACTCCATGCTAACATAACTTTTTTAAAGTAAGCTTATTATATGCTGTTCTTGAAAATTCACAGTGTGAAAAAGTTCATTAGACTTAATGATGTGACAATAAAAATACTGATAATCCAATTCTTAAAATGGGTCAAGGCCTTGAATAGACATTTTTTCCAAAATATATAAATGACCAATAAACACGTGAAAAGATGTCTAACATCATTAGTCATTAGGGAAATAAAAAATCAAACCACAATGAGATACCACTTCATATCGACTCTAAAAAGAAAAAAGAAAATAAGCATTGTCAAAGATATAGAGAAATTGAGACCTCATATATTGCTACTGGGCCTGTAAAGTGGTGCAGCTGCTATGGAAAACAGTTTAGCAGCTCCTTAAAAAATTAAACATAGAATTACCATATGACATAACAGTTCCACTCCTAAGTGGAATTTTAGAAGAATTTAAAATATATGTTCATACAAGAAACTTGTATATGAATGTTTATAGGAGTGTTATTCATAATAGCCAAAAGTGCCAAAAATGGAAACAATCCAAATGTCCAGCAGATAAATGAATAAAATATGGAATATCCATACAATGAACAATTATCTAGCCATAAATAAGAATGAAGTACTTCATCGTTTAATATGGTTCAATATGGATGAACTTGAAAACATGTTAAGTAAGAGAAGCCAATAACAAAAGGTCACACATATCATTATTTCATTTATATAAAATGTCCAGAACAGGCAAAGCTATAGAGACAGGAATTAGATTAGTGGTTGCCAGGGGATAGGAGGAGGGGGGATTTGGGACTGACTGCTCATGGGTATAGGGTTCTTTCTGGGGTGATGGAAATGTTTTCAAGTTAGTGGTGATGGCTGCAGAACACAGTGAATATACTAAGAATCACTGAAGTGTACACTCTTAAATGGAAAGTTTTCTATTATGTGAATTATAGCTCAAAAATAAAAAACAAACAAAAGCATATTAAAGATTTTAAGTACTGTAACTTTCTTTAACCAGCCATATTCCAAGCTTTTTTACTCTTTATCCACATAAGACCTATTAACATACCATGAGACACTAATGTTTTCAAGAAACAGTGTGGGAAAACCTATTAACACAATATTTTAAAATTCATTCTAAGATGTGGCTATCATCTCCGTGTTAAAAAGAAAAAAACAGCAAGAAAGAGAAAACGGAGGGGAAGGCTAGGGGCTTAAGGGATAGACTTCATCAACCTCATCATTATTCTAGAGCTGGTCATTTGTCCCATTCTCCAGAAGCAGAAAGCCAAATCCCAACTGAATTCTTTTATTAGTAACAGATTTCTCTCCATTTTTATTATTATTGTTAGAAATGCTATTGGATCATTGAGGTTAAAAGTCAGGTTAAAAAAGAATCATCTCATAATGCAAATAATTATTTTAAAAAGAAAACAATTAAGGATAAATAAAACATCTTTCCAGAGCCTGATGTCTGATAGCTCCATTTATTTTACTTTTAACTTGCTATTTACTAGAGTTCATGTGGAGCGGAACTTTCTGAAAGAGAACCAGAAATAACATAATTAACTAGATAATAACAACAACATGGTTCTGATGTATGAAAACACATAGGAAGAAAAGCAGGAGGAGAGCTCAGTCTGGACTTTTACCAAAATATTAACAATTTTTGCTATTCTGTTTTCCAAAATGGCAACTCCCACACTATCAAGTATCTTTCCATTCAGACATTTAGAGTCCTGAAAACAGTAATTTGTTGTGTGCTTGCTTCAGAGAGCAGCCTACATGTCTACGAGGCTACATGCAAAACTCAGCATCAGAGGGTTGAATACAAACCACAACAGAAGACAAGAGTGAAAACAGAACTGGCATTTGGTGAAGTGCCTTTATTGGACTCCTACATCTGTTTTCAGATTCACATGTTGTACCCAGAACTATTTTCTAAGCAATGCCAAGAATTTACTTTCACTTTTTTTAATACTTCAAAGATAATTATCAGAATTATTTCTAGGAAGTAAGAACACCGTAAAATTATTTTAAGTTGTTCTCAAGTTTAACTGCCAGGAAAGAAGAGGCCAACCTTACTCACGAGTATTTATAAACCAATTACTGTGAACATGAAACACAAACTCATTTATCATTACCTGGATACCTCAAAAAAGGACTGGAAAACCTGAAGAGGAAACTACATTACAAGCAAAACGACCACTAGACCAGTTGTTTTAAAGTTTATTCCCTTAAGCATATACTCAATCTTGTCTCCGGTTAAAGTGGACAGCATACTGTGAAAAGCCTCACTCTTACAGAAAATAGTTATCTCTTATTAGCAAAGACGCAGGATTCCTAAGTGGTTTTAAAACTTATTGTTTAAGAAAAAGAGAGATAAGTATTTCCGATTCTGCTTTTATCTAGTGAGGGGTAAGACCTCATTTACAGAAACTTATTTTCCAGAATTATTCTTAAAAACTTGGGCATATGAGAAAGTACCCCATGACCTAGAGTACTAATGACCAGTGCTCTATCCTTTTCGTTAGGTGCTCAGTCTTCAAAGCAAATATCTTCTTTAGTAACAAAAATTAGGTTACACTTGCCAAGGCAGAGGAGTCTCTTTGCCAATAATTTTTTAACACTAACAGGCAAAATTATAACAGAACAATTCAAAATTCATAACTTACACAGCATAGTGGCAACTTCTATTAGAATCTGCTCTAAAAATGTGACTTTACTGATGTTCTTATTTATGAGCAGCCAGTTTACTCTGTTCCTGAGCACATGGATTTGAGTAAGAATAAGAAAGAGAATGGAGCTACAAGAACTCCTCTTCTTTAGGGATACATTTTTAAAGTAACTGCAGTGGTTTCTGGGCACATATCTTATCAGGGCTGAATTCCTCTACCTAGAATCTGTGGACTGTCCAGAGAAAATAGACAAGTAAATTATTCAGGAGCTATGAAATGGATTGAATCATAGGTCAAGTGTTGGGTTTCTTTTAGGTTTTTTGTTTGTTTGGTTTTTTGTTGTCATTTGTTTGCTGTTTGCCTAAAGGAAAGAAAACAAGGGACTTAATAACTTTTAAACTAACATCTACCATTTTCAATTATGTAAAAAAAAGTGTTAAAGTTATGCAAAGGATTACACATATATACCAGGAAACCTTCCTTAATCATCTCACTTGATGTACTCTTAGACTATATTCCCAAGAAATTATAGAATCACCATTTTTTGTAAAGATCTAAGAGATAAAATTAGAACTTAGCTGTCACATATCATTCAGACTGACTTGCCCTATGATATGAAGATGAACTGGATGATCTCTTGACATTCCTTCTACTCTCTTGATCCTATAGAAGGCACTTAATCAATCACTCTTCTATCTGAAGGCACTGGTGCCTGCCACTTCCAGGAGAGAAAGGAACAAAGTAGTAGGCAGGATAATAAATTTCTCCAGGATCTCTGATGATACAATATACATTTGTTCCTTTAGTCTTAAATGTCTGTCCAGATGTATAGACTTATATATACATATACACATTCAGAAATACACTCAAACTTAAAGACAATAATATTCTCTCCCTCTTATCCATACCTGTCCACTTGTGCACATACATGCATTTACTAATGTCAATGCTAGTAAACAGTAAAATACCCGATGAAGCCTCAAAGATTTTTCTTGGTTTATTCATTCAATAAATATTTATTGAGCACTTGTTATATGCCATGAGAGTGAAGGTAATAACAAGACCATCTCTCGTCCTCAAAGAGGTATAAAGGTTTTTTAAACAAGTAAATTCAGTAGATTGTTAGAGATGTCTAGTAAAGGTCACAGAGTGTAGCATGGAGGAAGGAGCAGAGAGTTCCATGAGGTGGGGACCAGGGAGGAACAGAGAGGAGGTGAGTGAGGACAGAGGCCCTAAAAGATGGCAGGATGCTTGCCCAGCAGACAGAGCCAGAAGGAATTCTAAGCAGTATCAACAACGTCTAAAGCAGCTGGGATTTTGAAACTGTGTGTAGGTTACTATGATTGCTACACAGGTGTGTGTGTGTGTGTGTGTGTGTGTGTGTGTGTGTGTGTGTGTGTGTGTGTGTGTGTGTGTGTGTGTGTGTGTGTGTGTGTGTATGGTGAGAGTAGGTGACTGGAAAGGAATAGAAGGAGGCTGGGAAGAGATGGGGGTTAGGGACACGCAGGGCTAAAGCAGAGAGGGCCTTTTTTTAGTCAAGGTTTTTTTGGTTGTAATAGAAACCAACTCAAGCTGGCTTGGTCTGTAAGTGGAGTTTAATGACAGGCTATAGACCCGGGTTTGGATTATGGCTTTGCAACTCCCTGTGTGTGACCCTGGTCAAGTTACCTGCCCTCTCTGTACCTTAGGCTCTTTACCAACAAGATGAGCATAATTATAGTAGGATTTTTGTTAGGATCAAAAGAGTTAATACCTGCAACACACCTGGCACATAGCAAGTGCTTGATAAATGTTAACTATTTTTAATTGTTTCTTAGAGCCCAAGAATATCTGAGCCTGGTGGGAAGAAAGCCTAAAATAAGAGCCTGCAAAGTTCTGATACCCCAGGCAGCGTTCTATCTCTCTCTTCTTCTCCTCTCTCTGCACGACCTTCCTCTGAGCCACTGTGGAGGAGGGCTGCACAGGGCTCCCAAATATTTACATGTGCCTTGATCCAGCTCATGAATTGTTGAACTGTGACTGATGAGTCTTAATTCCAAATTCCTGTACTAGTAAATTAGAATGACTCAGCTTAGCTTGTGTATCCCGTGGTTTAAACTGAGGCCAAAGGGATAGGATAAAAACATGCCACAGTGGCCTATCTCCCTTAAATGGGAGAAAGGAGGGCAAAGGAGTAATTTATCTTGATTTCTAACTATTTTCTAGTCTGAACCATAGAAAAGGTGAAGCTATTTGCATCTTCAGAGCTGTTAGAGCTGCTGATGAGTTATTTAAGGATTCTGGTGGTACTTCAGTTTGCATCCTCCTTGAACTTTTCCAATTTGCACAGTCCTAACTCCTTTTAAGAATCTGGACACTACCAAATATAGTATATCACTTAAAACTGTAGTATATCCATACAATGGAATATGATCTAGCCATAGAAAGGAATGAAGTACTGATATATGCTACAACATGGATGAACTCTGAAAACACCATGCTAAGTAAAAGAAGCCAGACACAAAGGGCCACATATTATATGATTCTGTCTACTTGAAATGTCTTAAACAGGCAAGTCCATAGAGACAGAAAGTAGATCAGTAGTTGTCAGAGACTAATGGGAGGAAGGAATAGGGAGTGGCTGCTAACAGGGATGGGGTTTCCTTTGGAGGTGACGAAATGTTCTGGAATTGGATAGTGGTGTTCATTGCACAACCTTGTGAATATACTAGAAATCACTGAAAAGTACACTTCAAATGGTAACTTTATAGTATGTGAATTATATATTTTTAAAAAGTATCTGAGACTGTGTATGATGTCAGAACACCTGGTTTTAGTCTTCACACCTACACTCTCTCTCTTGCAGAGTCACCACTTGCCCTTCCTAAGCCTTGTCTCCTTACCTATACATTGGGGCAGGGGCTGAGCCAGGCTCTACCCAAGGTACATTTCAGCTCCAAGGTCTATGGGTAAGAAATTGGGTGCAGGACTTCCTTGGTGGTACAGTGGTTAAGAATCCGCCTGCCAATGCAGGGGACACGGGTTTGATCTCTGGTCTGGGAAGATCCCACATGCCGCGGAGCAACTTAAGCCCTTGTGCCACAACTACTGAACCTGTGCTCTAGAGCCCACGAGCCACAACTACTGAACCTGCATGCTGCAACTACTGAGCCCCCGTGCTGCAACTAAGCCTGTGCGCCTACAGCCCGTGCTCCACAACAAGAGAAGCCACTGCAATGAGAAGCCCACGCACCGCAACGAAGAGTAGCCCCCACTCGCCGCAACTAGAGAAAGCCCGCGCAGCAACGAAGACCCAATGCAGCCGATTAATTAATTATTTTAAAAACTTGGGTGTATTTCCCCCACTCCAAATTAATGTCACCTCCCACTTTCATAACTTCTGCCACTTGAAGCATCTTGTCATTCTGTTTCCTATTTCAAAGAAAGAATTCTCACTTCTTTCTGAGTGTTTTAAAAAAAAATACCTATTTTGAGCATATATACAAGGCAGTTGAATAGATAATCTCACTTAACCCACCTAACAACTTTGTGAACTGGCCTTTCTTATCAACCTCATTTTACAAATGCAGACACTGAAGCTCAGGGAAGGAAAGTATGTGGTCCAAGGTAGGAAGAAGCAGGGCCAGGCATACAGCTGGAGCTGCCTCACTCCAGAGGTCACGTCATGGCCCCTGCACTGAGCTGCCTTCCTCCACTAACTCCTCCACTTGGCCCAAATCTCATGTCCCTCAACATTTTCTCTAGCAATTTGTCAATTAATGAATCCAACAGTTTTATTCATCATGCCCATTACTCTAGTAAGTGATTCTTTTTAGTGATTCTTTTTAGATTTAGGAACTGGGAAATATCCCTGAATTCTTTGTCATATGTCAAATGCAAACTATATGACAGTATTTCTTAATCAAGGTAATGCTGGCATACCCAGATGGAATGAATAAAGAACAAACTTAGTCTAATACCCTATAAAGAGGAAAAATTAATGGCAATTTCATCTCTTGTCAACTATGCTCTTTGTACTATTGACTACAGTAATTTGTTTAATTAAATTATAGTCTTTGTGTTAATTATAGATCATTTACCATACCCAATAAAAGATCATGCTTCCAATCCCTCAATGTGTTTAAAATTCCACAAGTATGTTACAAAGCATTTCTTTGTAAAGAGACAGACAAAATAAATTTAACAAGATCACCTGAGTAATTAAACTTAATTGCAGCTAATAAATAAATACCACTACTATACAGGATGTTATTTAATGAAGTTGCTAGTGGCTGCCCCTTCTTTACAGATATTATGGCCTAAACATGTGTATGTATTCATAACACGTGTATGTCTCAGTCACATAGACAGGATACCTAAGACTGAGCTATAGTTAATGTCCAGGGATGCAGCGGTCCTGGTGATACTTAGTAAAGTTGTAAAAAGTTCTAGTTAGTTTTAATGTGAAGGATATCCAAAAATTAGCTTAAATAGACCCTATGTTTTTATTCTTAGTGACAATAAAACAAAGTAGTAACAAAAGCTTGCATTCTGGAAATGAAAGATTAACATACAATCTAAATCCACTGGTAAAGTACACATTCTTATTAACTAGTGACCAATATAAGATTTACTAAAATTTGAAGTCTTAAAATATTTACTTTGCTTTGTAAATCTATCCCTATTCATCTAAAGTTAGAGTGTCATATCACACTGGAAAAAAATCAGATCATTAAGTTCTAATACTGTGCTTCAAAGATAATGCTGAAAATATTAAATTTTTATGGTAGTTACTTAATCTACTAAAAACATGACAGGATTGACTGAATCCAAGAACATATCATGGATCTGTTTACTACATTTTCTCCCCAAACTTAGATTCCATCAAGTCTTGCCCTTTTAAGAGTTTTATAAATTAACAAATGATTGACTCTCGAATGGCTAATTATTACAGAAAAAATAAATGAAACACATAGGCAATTATAAAGGTTTACGTGAAAAACTGCTAAAATGGCTGATGTATTACCTGAGTAAAATTATCTAGGAATTGCAAAGCAATTTATGCAAGGTCTAACAAAAGTTTAATTTATGCATGGTCTAACAATTTGAAGTGTGGCTGCTACCCATCAGACGTGCAAACCTGATTCTCAGGTTTTAGAGAGCCAGAATACCAAAAACTGAGTAATATGCTTTTAGAGCCAGAATACTAAATATTGAGTAAAATGTATTTCAGTGTCTGGAAAAGGAACAATTTTTGTATGAAAGGATATTCAAATAGCATTTCACTGAGCAACCACAATAAGCCTTGAAGATTTATATGACTGCGCTGGAATTCAGTGCCAAAGACAAGAGGGAAGCATTTTTTTCTGGGATACACAAAGAGATACCCGTAATTAAACATCACACTTCCCCAGAGCAGCATGTTTTCTTATACTGACAAGCAAAATGAGGTATTTAAAATCATGCACTGCTGGCATACAGTCATCTTTTGCATAGCTATTGTTTTAATGTATTTCTGGCTATTAGGCACGTGTCTATTTTTGGTCAGTGAGGTATGATTTAAAGAATTCTGGTTTCCCATAAAAGGCTGTAGTTATGTTAGTGGAATTACATTTATACCACAGTATCTTAAGGATAATTATGGCCTTATTTTGGCTGGTCATACACACATTTTATATTCAAAAGAGAGTGGCTATAACTTTAGTGTAATCAGTATGATTAAAATTAACTATAAGCAGAAAAAACTTTCCGAAGTACCTTTTCAGACTCAACTATATGTTTTACTTTGCCTTATTTATCACAGCTAGTTAAACATATCACACACTAATTCCACGACATATTGGGAAAATGCCAAACAAGTCATGTTTGCTTAACAGTCCATCAATTAAGTCAGGGCCTAATGATAGATTATGTATTCAATAATTCTTTTGTTCTAGATCAAAGAATGCCACACTACTTCAGCCTGATGCTACTATAACTACTAAACTACCAAAAAGCAGCAATTCTGTTACATTTTCTATGTCTTCTATAAGACTTTTCCTCTACTTTCTCACCTATACCCTACTCAAATTGAATTTTTTCTATTTTATTTAAATTATAAAGAATATATTAAACTTAAATACCCAAAAACTTAATGTGCTTTTGTTTCCAAAAATGACCATTTACATACAAAGACATTTAATCTTCTTCTTTCTATTCTATTATTTATGAAGATTAACTGTTTAACAATATTCAGGTATATTATTTTATTTTTGTACATCTTTATTGGAGTATAATTGCTTTACAATGGTATGTTAGTTTCTGCTGTATAACAAAGTGAATCAGC
The DNA here is from genome assembly GCF_951394435.1 of Stenella coeruleoalba. NCBI lineage: Eukaryota > Metazoa > Chordata > Mammalia > Artiodactyla > Delphinidae > Stenella > Stenella coeruleoalba. The sequence goes on along the minus strand of NC_137155.1, from coordinate 19,069,996 downwards.
TATACATAAACATATAGCCCCATATTTCCTCCCTCTTGCATCTCCCTCCCACCCTCCCTATCCCACCCCTCTAGGTGGACACAAAACACCGAGCTGATCTCCCTGTGCTATATGGCTGCTTCCCACTAGCTATCTGTTTTACATTTGGTAGTGTATATATGTCCATGCCACTCTCTCACTTCGTCCCATTTTACCCTTCCCCTTCCCTGTGTCCTCAAGTCCATTCTCTTCATCTGCGTTTTTATTCCTGTCCTGCCCCTAGGTTCTTCAGAGTTTAATAAACTCAAAATGGATTAAACACCTAAATGTAAAGCCAGACACTATAAAACTTTTAGAGAAAAACATAGGCAGAATACTCTATGACATGCATCACAGCAAGATCCTTTCTGACCCACCTCCTAGAGAAATGGAAATGAAAACAAAAATAAATAAATGGGACCTAATGAAATTTTAAAACTTTTGCACAGCAAAGGAAACCATAAACAAGACGAAAAGACAGCCCTCAGAATGGGATAAAATATTTGCAAACGAAGCAACTGACAAAGGATTAATCTCCAAAATATACAAGTAGCTCATGCAGCTCAATATCAAAAAAATAAACAACCCAATCCAAAAATGGGCAGAAGATCTAAATAGACATTTCTCCAAAGAAGATATACAGATTGCCAACAAACACATGAAAGGATGCTCAACATCACTAATCATTAGAGAAATATAAATTATAACTACAATGAGGTATCACTTCACACCAGTCAGAATGGCCATCATCAGAGAATCTACAAACAATAAATGCTGGAGAGGGTGTGGAGAAAAGGGAACCCTCTTGCACTGCTGGTGGGAATGTAAATTGATACAGCCACTATGGAGAACAGTATGGAGGTTCCTTAAAAAACTAAAAATAGAACTACCATATGACCCAGCAATCCCACTACTGGGCATATAACCTGCGAAAACCATAATTCAAAAAAGAGTCATGTACCACAATGTTCACTGCAGCTCTATTTGCAATAGCCAGGACATAGAAGCAACCTAAGTGTCCATCGACAGATGCATGGATAAAGAAGATGTGGCATACATATACAATGGAATATTACTCAGCCATAAAAAGAAACAAAACTGAGTTATTTGCGGTGAGGTGGATGGACCTAGAGACTGTCATACAGAGTGAAGTAAGTCAGAAAGAGAAAAACAAATACCGTATGTTAATACCTATATATGGAATCTAAAAAAAAAAAAAAAAGGGTTCTGAAGAACCTAGGGGCAGGACAGGAATAAAAACGCAGATGTAGAGAATGGACTTGAGGGCACAGGGAATGGGAAGGTAAGCTGGGACGAAGTGAGAGAGTAGCATTGACACTACCAAATGTAAAATAGATAGCTAGTGGGAAGCAGCTGCATTGCACAGGGAGATCAGCTCAGCTCGGTGCCTTGTGACCACCTAGAGGGGTGGGGTAGGGAGGGTGGGAGGGAGACGCAAGAGGGAAGAGATATGGGGAGGAGATATGGGAACATATGTATATGTATAGCTGATTCACTTTGTTATACAGCAGAAACTAACACAACATTGTAAAGCAATTATACTCCAATAAAGATGTTTAAAAAAAAAATGCCAAGTGACCAGTGGGAGACCTGAGAATTTGATTATGGAGGTCAAACTACCATCAATGAGCTTCAAGTTCAGAAGCCTCTTCAGACTCTGCATCCTAGGGCTGGTGGTCATGGGAAGACTACATGCAATTTAAGCTAATCAATATACATTCTAATTCAAGTGAAACTGCCTTTTTACAGCTTTCAAAGTCACAACAGAAAATGTCTTAAAGCCTAAAACCCTTAAAGAAAATGTCTTTAAATCATTTCTAACAATTTTCAATTGTTAGTTGTTTGTTTGGTTACTAGCTAAAATCTGAGGCAATATGATACATGCCTTTTATATGTTCTTTCAAAATGTGTTTATAATATACTACAAATGATATTTAATGATTTTTCTCATTTAAAGGCTCCAACTTGGTAAACGATGGTTATTTCATGCAGCCAAGTCCTCTCAAATCATCTGGGTCTAAAAACTTCAGAAAAATTCCACCTGAGACCTGTTTGTGTCTGTGTGCTTCCTCCTCACCCCCACCAAAGGAAGTATATGCAAGTCCTGGAATGAGACTTCAGGTTTCAGCTCAGACTTCAGCAGCAGCTGCTTCAGGTATCAAGATTTATAATTTTGGAACACCTAGTTTTACTGAGTATTTTGCCATTGTCATCAGCATTTCATAGATGAGGAACTTAAGCTTAGAGAAGTTAAGCAACGTGGCTGAGGCACATGACTAACGAAGGTCGGGGTATGGATCTGCAAGCAGGTCTGCCTGACTGCACGGCCCACGCTTTTATCCCCCCCTAATATGTTCCTTCCGGTCCAGGCTTGGCTGATGCCAGCCTGCACCTGAACTCCTTCCGTGCCTTGTCACATCAGACCTTTAACCACAGAACAGTCTTTCTGCATCCACTGCTGGACCCGACAGTTTGTTCTCCACACTGACACCAGAGTGATCTCCTCAGCCCGAAACCCTCAATGGCACTCTCTGCTTAAGATCTTGAACGATCTGGCCCTGGTGTCCTCTCCAGCCTTATCTCTTGCCCTCTTGGTTCCAGGTCAGCCACTCCAAGGTTTTCTTTCCATTCCTAGAACACAGCCAGCCTCTTCCCACCCTGAGGCCTTTGCATCTACTGTTCTCTTCTTCAGGTATGCTGTGTCCCACATTCCACAGACCTTTAGGGAACTAATTCCTACTCATCCTTCACATCTCAGCTCAACACCACTGCCCCAGGAAAGCCTTTCCAAACTACATGTCATTTTACTCCAGACTAGATCTCCTTTCTCTGTCACGCCCTTTCCCAGCACTCAGTACATTTCCTGCCTAGCCCCTAGCAAGATTTACTATTACATATTTACATGGTTATTTAAATAATGTCTCTCCCATTTAACTAATGTAGATGAGTGGTTCTTAAAATTTAGTGTGTATCAAAATCACCTGGAGTCCTTATTAAAAAGTGATCCCTGCACCTCAGCCCCCCAGAGTATCTGATTCTCTGAGTCTGGAGCAAGGCCAGGAACTCTATATTTACAAGTTCCCAGGGATGCTGAAGATGCTGGACCCTGGACTGATCCAGTACAGTGGTTCTCAACTCTGGGTAAACATTAGAACCACCTGGGAGCCAATGCCAAGCCGGGCTCCCAGAGGTTTTGATTTAATTGGGTTAAGGTAGAACCCAGGACATCTTATCTCAAATACTGCATACTTACCCTAAAAACGTTTTTATCTAAAATTTAAATGTAACCAATGTCTTGTACATTTTTATTTGTTAAATCTGGTAACCCTACTTGGAAATCCTATTGTAACATAACACGTAGTATGTTATATATTTATGTACACATATTATATATATGATTGTAAGCTGACCTTTCACTTCTACAGAGCACAGAAAGGGTGAGGCTAAAAGAGTGGAATTTTTAGACTTAAATTTTTTTTCTTAAGGATTAGACCTTACAAGTAGTTACCAACAGATTATAAAAGCTTATTTGGTATCTAAAATGGGGCAAATCCTCAATGTCAAATAATTTTAACAGGATTATTAAATGACTTCTAGGTTCCTTTAAGCCCTGAGGCTGTGAACCGCATCTTGGGCCAGCAGGGTAACAACGCAGCCTCAATATTATTGCTCTGACATCAAGCAGTGAGTTATCTGGGCAGAGCTCTGCTGGGACTCAACATAGACGAGATGTTCTTTCATATATCAAAAGTAGGTAAAATTTATTTATTTAATAAGTATCCCAGAAAAAATAAAACGTTGAACACGTGACTGCTTTAGATAATGCAATTTTGTCTTTCTCACATCAATGGAGGAAGTCTTGTGCAGTTTTCTAATCTTAGAGTAGGATCAGTGATTTCATGTCTTATATAAATTGATATGTTAAATTTGCATTTTTGATGCTGTAAAGGGTCTACTTAATTTCAGCTCGGCATGTTTATCGAATTATGGGTAAACTATAGATTTCCAAATCGAGAATCCTCTGTGATCAGTGACCATCATATAGCCTTCTGCCTCTCCACTTAAGTAACCCTCCAGGTCTCTGGTTTAAGGACAAAGACTCCATATAAGTATTTCAAATATTAAATCACATTATTTTATGAATACTCACAGAATGTAATCATTTCAACAATTATTGCTATCTTCCACTGTGTGCGATGCTTACTTACCAAACAATGTGACACTTTTCATCTATTCAGGATTTTAAGAACTGTTTATAAAAACAGGCTACTGAATAGATGCATGGGCATCAGAATGAATTCCAATTTCAGCAACCTAAATGACAGAACACAGGAATCTACTCAAACCCCATAGGACCAAGTGTAATAGCAGTAGTACACAGAGAGAGGGATAGAAAGACGGTAACACCAAGCTCATGGTTGGTTGCATATTTACATGATTTATTTCAATTCACCTAACCTCAAGCAAACACACAAATATCACTTCAGATTATTTTTTCTGAAATAATAAATGTCAAATACTTCTAAAACGGATATTTCAAAAAATAAGACCTGTAACTGTATAAAATGTAGATAGTCATGGGTTTCTTATGTCAGGATAGCTTACCAAATCCAAAAGCACTCGACCCTCTGATGCTCTGTGAAGCCTGAACACTTGTAGATGTGTATAGTCCTGTCACCAGTAAGCCATCAAAGAAGGTGCTTGTTGAAATTGTCACTGAAATACAGGGGAAAAAAAGAAACCTTAATTAATACAGTCAGAATAATGAGATACATTTCTGAAGTGTTAGACGTTGTCAAAACAATCTTTACTCATTATTAACAAATTATTTTTATACTATCCCTACTTAGTATTTTCTTTATATTAGAAATTACAGAGGAGGAAAAAGAAAAAAAACAAAAGCTCAGAACTCCAATGTCTGTAATTGCTGGTCCTAAATTTAGTACATCCGTCCCACCTTTCTGCATTCATTTACACTTTCCCTAGCTATGTGCAAAATCATTGGAAAATAATGTAGTACTGAATAGTCAGTTTCTCCACCTCCATCACCACCCCTGAAGGCAGTCAAAGGCATTGCTGGAGTTTTGGCACTGTGATGAAACACTCTTATTTTTTTTAATATTCAATACTGTGGGAAACAATCTTACATCAGCTGAAAGCAGAATAGTAAGCTGCACTGCATTTCTTATTGTTACCCTATGTTTCATAGATGAGTCCCCCGGAGTCTTTCAACAAAAGCGGACTAATTTGCATGAAGACAGTCAGCCCTTCTCCCTTTGAGAACAGGAAAAGAAGACCACTACATGCTTTAAGTTTTAGAACAAAGTCTACAAGAGGAGTCCAAATGGTTTTACAACCAGAAAATCCGGATGTTCCTGGGGAAAAAAGAGTCAAATTAAGTATATCTTGTACACTACTCAGGTTTGGCTTATTAAAAAATTGTATCTTGCTCACCACCCTAAAAGTTGATCATAATTTCCTCCTTGACATAATAATTTTTTCTCCTGCATTGCCTTTATTACATCAAGATGAAGGCATTTGTAGGAAGCAGCCAGGAGAAGGTAATATTATTTTGGTAGTGCACAGTACAAGGCTGTCATAAATGCTTGCTAGCAATAAGGAGAATGACCAGAGTGACATTAACTGTGATGAGAATGTTTAAATTAAACTCCAGGAAATCCAGTGAGTAGAGTGGAATGGTTTGAAACATCCATATTATAAAACATAAATAAGACACATGTATCAACAGAACAGCCTGACATCATGCTACCCCCAAAATGGCATTGGATGTTGGAATAAATCATCTCCGTATCCTTTAATAAGATAATAGCTAGTATTTTGAGTGCTGGCATATAAACCACATGAAAACCATTCAGCAGGGCACTGAGATAAGTAGTTTACATGTATTATCTCATTTCATTAACAAAACATCTCTATAAAGGGGGTACTGTTATCATTCTCAGGATACAAGTGAGGAATCTGTGACACAGAGCAATTAAGAACTTTGTCCAGGACCATGTGATAACATCGGAACCTTTTTGATGCTGTTTACCTGGCTTGTCTCCCATTTTCTCCCTGCCCTACACCTACCACCCCCCACCAAATCCCAAAGTGGCAAAGTGGCCGTGGCTAAATTTTTGTTTAATAACCTCTTTCCCACATTATTCACATGCATTATGAGTATTTGAAAAGCAAAATGAAAGCTACAGGAGTCAATATCACCGTTACTAGTGAGGAAGAGGGCCAAAGGCAGCCAGGAGGTGTCACCTTTGGCACCATGGGTGAAGCCCTAGGCCAGATAAGGGATGAGATCTGGTACTGGGCCCTCATCTACTGCTCCCTGTTCTCCAGCAAAACCACTTCACCTCTCAGAGTCTAAAGTTCCTCATCTGTAGAATAACACCCTAGTCGTTGGCCCCCTGTTTTGCTTACCCCAGATTCCCACAGATGGTTGTATTGCTGCCTTCATTCTTTGGTTCAGTGAGGTAAAAAGTGCTTAAACTGCTTCTGTGCCCCATCCAGGAGGTTTAGAATTAGGTTACTTCCTGTTAAGTTGCCTATACTAACCACTGAACTCAAGTGCTGTGTCTCAGATTGTCCTTCACAGCAAATCAGACCCAAGCTGCAGAGTCTTACTGTGGACCCACGGGACCTCGCTTTTACCTACTTCCTCTCAATCCACTCCACTCTACTCCAGCAAGATCGCACCAATCCCACGTTAATGCACAAATGCAGTCCCTGTGGACACCTCTGCATGCCTTTATGCTTCTACTCTGGTTCCTATTTCCAAGATTCTGAAAAATGTAAGGGTTTTATGTGTTTGGGATTGAGGCAAAACTGAATTTGAGTCTCACCTCTTTCTACCTTTGTCCAGGGTGTGACCTTAGCGTGAGTCATGGACTCCCCATATACAAAAGGGAATCATAATACTATCAGGTCTACTGTAAGAAATAAAGACAAATACATATTATCTATCAATGTATCTAGATCCTTAACACACGATCATGCACACAGTAACAAATCAATAAAAGTCAGTTACCTTTCCCTGCCCTTTTTCAGATCTGGAAGCCCTGCTTTGCTCCTCCCTTCCTGAGAACTGGGGTCCTGTACAGACCTCCTGGCATCTCCCTCGCCAGATGCCTGGGTATGTCCAATCATTGCACTACCCACATCTGAGTCCTACTGCCTGCCAGGATTCTCCATGTACCCTTCCCACCCACTACTTCATTTCCAACCACAGTCCACTCAAGTCTGAGCTGTGATCTCAAATGGGCCCAAGATAAATGAGCATCCCCAGCTTGTGATTAGTTTAACTGTCTTTCCAAAAGATACTCTTCAAGCATCTGTTCAATGCTAATTTAAAACAGACGCTAAACACTCTCGGAGAAGTGGCTGAGAAAGAAAAGAACCACGCATGGCAGCTCTCAATTTTTCTTCTACTCAGCTATTCAGCTCTGGCCTCAAACAGCTATGTCCCTCCCAGCAAAACATAAGCCCTGCCATGTCTACCATGACAATTGATAAATTCAATTTATTGGTGGCTTGCACATATCTAGGGAAGTTTCAATAGCTTAGAGATGTACATCTAGTAAGCTATCTGGGTGGCCTGTGACTCATCTGGAAACTGAGCATGGCCAAGGTCTACTGTGCCCCTTAGATATCCAGCCAGACTGTTAATCCTTTCCAGACCTCCCCTCTCACCTACCACCCAGTGCCTCTCCAGACCCAGAGGATGAAGCAAATTCTATCTTAACTCTTCCACACACCGTAAGAGGAGCCTGCTTCAGATCAGTTCTCTTCTTTACTTAGATTCTTGGGTGCTGAAGCAGCAAGGTCTAGTGAAAACAGCCCATGAATAAGAGAACTGGACTTCATTCCCAATATTTGCTATGTCAGACTGAGCAAGGTTTTCTCTCTGCTTGGTTCTATTCCTAGTAGCGATGTGAGTACCTATTATTTGGTAACCTCAAGGGCAGGTGGGCTTAAATATGCGAGAAATCGTTTCTAAACATTAAATGACTTGAAAAAAAAAAAAGAAATTCGTAAGAAAAACACTTACTACTCTTAGAGACTCTTGGCTTTAAATACCTTCTATAAGCTGACTACTCTCAAATTTCTATCTCCAGTCCAGACCTCTTTATAAATATACTCCAGATATATATCAAGCTTCTGCTCAACACCCCCACTTGGATGTCCACGAGACGTCTCAACTTCAACACGACCAAAACTGAACACCCACCCCACCCTGCAAACCTGCATCTCCTGCAGCCTTCCGCAGCTCTGCTGATGGCAGCACCGTTGTTCCTGCTACTCAGGCCAAAAACCTCTAAGTCAATTTTGGAATCACCTTCTCCCATACCCTGAATGCAGTCCATCAGTAAATCCTGCCGGCTCTGCCTTCTGATCATTATCCAGAATCTGACCACTTACCACACTGTTCTGAGCTACCATCATCTCTCCCGTTGTTGCATTAGACATCAATCTGGTCTTCCTGGTTCTATCCTCTCTCTACAGCCTAATCACAGTGTAAGAGTCAGAGGAATTCTTTTTAGACATCCAATCATGTCACTCCCCTGCCTACAACTCTCCAATGCTCTCAAAGTCTTTACAGTGGCCAACAAGGTCCTATGTGATGTGCCTCCGTGCCATCTCTGTTCCCATGACCTTCTGCTTTCCTCCTGACTCACCCCACTCCAGGCACACTAGCCTCCTTGCTGTTATTCAGATATGCCAAGCCTTTGCACTAGCTCTTTCCTCTCTGCCTGGGACTCTCTTTCTGCAGATATGTGAAGGGCCAATTCCCTCACCTCTTTCAAGTCAACTCAGATGTCACCCTCTCAATGAGGCCTGCCTTAACTACAGTATTTAAAATCACAAACAGCCCCCCAGTCCCCGGTCTCTGTAATATCCACATTTCCAATGCCGCATACTTTGTTCTAACTTCCCCACCCCCACTTTTTTTCTATAATTATCACCTTCTAACACTGATATATTATACTGATATATTTACTTAAAGTATTTTTTGTTGATTATGTTTATTGTCAGTCTCATTCTGTAGAATGTAAACTCCATCAAAGCAGGTATCCTGAGTGTTTCTTTCAGTAATATATCTCAAGTACCTGAAACAATTCCTGACACTTTTGGGTGTTCGATAAATATGCATGGAAATATTTATTCATGAATAGCTCATTCATAGAAAAGTGAAGCCAGGTTGTCTTATCTTCAACTTGTTTCTAGAGGAAAAGTATGTTGTGAATCCCAGACTTTGTCAGTCAGATGAATCCCACTTGGAGAAGCCACATGGGGAAAAAAAAAGAACAGAGAAAAGTTGGCTATTTCTACATTTAAAACATTTTCCAGAGTGCAAGACAGATCAATGCAGACAGAAACTGACTCAGAGACCAGCCAAAGACATTTGTTAAAATGGCAAACCAACTTCAGTACACATACGTTCTCAGATACTGTATGTTTATAGACATCATCTAAAGAAAGAGTTCCCTGTTAAAAATGAATTGATTATCATCTATTTTTCTGCCTGCTAGAGTTGGGAATTTACTTTTTAGGGAAAAAATGAGATTTGCCTTTGGAAAAAGTCTCTACTCTTGACACTGTGGAGCAAGCATTCCCTTTCCTCCTCTAAACAGATGTAATGCATAATCCATACGTGAACTGGTTGGTAATTGGTCTCTGTTTTCAAGAAAGAGGAAATGTTGCTCAGACTCTTACGGAATTAAAGAGATATCTTCTGGGCACCAGGTCCCTTTTACTCAAGAAGATAATCGGTCTAATTTCTGTATTTAAGAAACACCTGACACAGTTTTGATTCCCTGCTAGCTTGTAGGAAACGTCAGAATGTCTGCAGCCCACATGTTTAAATCGACGAGAGCATTGGAGCAAATCCATGAGCAATCTGAGTAAGACAACAAAAACTTTACACCAAGGCACTTTGACTTTGAAACAATGTGAGGGACTTCCTTCTCTCTGCCCTATTCTCTCTCTTTCATCAAATGTTTCCTCTTATCTCTACCTGTAGCCCCCGGTTAGTCTGTCAGGGTTTCCTAAAAACACGCACACACACAAAACTCCACAGAAACAAATAATTATTTCCGACATCGAGGCTGCTCAGTGTGGTGCTCTGAAGCTCTCCTTACCTGTGTAATTCTGCATCATTAGCTTCTGCAGAATTCGGTTTTCCTTTGGGGCCTCTTCCCTCATCTTACCTTCTGAGATTTTCCTGATTCCTTTCTACCAAGTGTCATAGGATCTCCAACCTGCACTGACTCTTACTCTACCTACATGCTGTATCTTGACTTCCCTTCTTCTAACTCCACTGGGACTCACCCTTCAAGCACTATTTTAGCTTCTCTACTCTTAGCTCATCACTTGCATCCACCAACTGCTGCCATCCAGGCAACTGGAATAAACTTCTTGAAAGTGGAAGAGTGATGTATGACAAATTAAAGGAAAAGTTTACTATACACAGCACTAATATGGCTACTGACAGAAAATAAAAGTGAAGCTAACATTTCTGAATGTAAAATTATTTTAATATGCATATGAACTAGAAAGAAAACTTACAATTTTCATGGTTATAATATTTGGCTCAAGTTGATTAAATATAGATACCTGTTGTCTACTATTTTAAATAAACTATACATGAATCATAGGATTGCATATGTGGTAGACAAAATAGATATACTAACTGCAGAATGTAAAATACATAGTACTAATTCAGATTACAGCGATTTTTGTAAGTTTCTGATACCCTGATTCAGAATGGTATAGTCTCAACAGCATAATTTAAAATGTTCCAAAGCTAATGTCATTTAAAAACATTCCCTTTAAAAATATTTGTATATGAAACTACCTTTTTGTAAATAGAAGTTATAGTTAAAATACATATACTTGGGTACATTAGCATGGAGAACAACTGCACAAAATATTTATATTTGAACTGCCTTTAAGATAAATAACTGTTAGGAATACCTGTATCTAACTGATATTTAACTAGCCCAGTTGATAAGCAAACCCTTCATTTTTTTCCCAAGATTATCAGTCAAATGTTCTAACTAATATGCTAAGTAGGGAACAAATAATATTTTAGCAATTCACTTAAAAAGAAATGTATTATATGAATAATTGCTGAATCTAGGTAGGGGGTATACAGATGTTTGTTGTGCTAGTCTCCTTTGTTTCAGGAAAATTTCATATTAAAAAGTTGAGGGAAAGAAAGGAGCTTAGTATAAATACACTTATAAATGCACTTAGGATGAGCAAACTAACCCAAACAGTAAAAATGCACTGCAAGGGCTTCCCTGGTGGCGCAGTGGTTGAGAGTCCGCCTGCCGAAGCAGGGGACGCGGGTTCGTGCCCCGGTCCGGGAAGATCCCACATGCTGCGGAGCAGCTGGGCCCGTAAGCCATGGCCGTTGAGCCTGAGCATCCGGAGCCTGTGCTCCACAACAGGAGAGGCCACAACAGTGAGAGGCCCACATACCACAAAAAACAAAACAAAACAAAACAGAAAAACAAAAAGCACTGCAAAGTACGTAATACATTCAGACTTTAAAACCTGTATACCTTCTATGAGCCAAGAGCTGTGTTAACACTGTAATTTGGGTTTTATTAAATAGAAAAGCAAAAAGAGATATTTGGAACTAGTTTCCTATTGACAAAATGTTTATAAACTCTATCTGATATCCTAACAACTCTAGTTATTTTATGCAAATTTATCGCCACCGTGGTATTGGAGCCACCAGTTACCCACTTCAGACAGCAACGGTTTATGTAAAAATCATCAAATAATAATGTAATGACTTTAAATAGGTAAACACTTACTTAAAGAATTCAGTCTGACTTATGATCTACTTCTTTCCATGGTTTTACAAATTTTCATGGTAAATTTATAAAATTCTTCCCCAGAAGACTTTTTTTTTCCTTAGAGTCAATTTTTCTATCTTTTATATTTTCGCATTAAACTGCTGTATGGAGAACTAGCTACTTTAATTATAGAGAAAAAAAGCAATATATATATTATGGATTGCAAGTAGTGTTTTGAACCTATCAGTACATTTTAGGGAAGAAATAAAGCAAGTATATTATTACCTATGATCAGAAAGCAAATGTGTCTTATCAGATCACATAATTCCCTTGTTCAACAAACATCTCTAGCTTCCTATCATTCACAGATTACAATCTTATATTCAGTGTGATTTCAAAGTCCTTCAGGTTGTGGCCATAACCAGTCTCTCCAGTCAATTTTCCCCATTTCAGCTGAAAACACCCTTTGATCCATTTAAACTAGAACATGTTCTTTACTTCCCTATCTCCTTCGTTCCTTCGTTCCTTCCTCCCTCCCTCCCTCCCTCCCTTCCTCCCTCCCTCCCTCCCTCCCTTCCTCCCTTCCTTCCTTCCTTTCTGGCTGTGTTGGGTCTTTGTTGCTGCGCCCGGGCTTTCTCTAGTTGCGGCAAGTAGGGGCTACTCTTCAGTGTGGTGCACGGGCTTCTTGTTGCGGTGGCTTCTCTTGTTGCGGAGCACGGGCTCTAGGCGCGCGGGCTTCAGTAGTTGTGGCATGCAGGCTCAGTAGTTGTGGCTCGCGGGCTCTAAAGCGCAGGCTCAGTAGTTGTGGCGCACGGGCTTAGTTGCTCCGCGGCATTTGGGATCTTCCCGGACCAGGGCTCGATCCCGTGTCCCCTGCATTGGCAGGTGGATTCTTAACCACCGCACCACCAGGGAAGCCCTCCTTGCCTTTCTTTAAAGGGTACCTTCACCTAGAATGACTTCCCTTGTTTCCTTTTGTTAAAATCCTACCCATTCCTCAGGCGCAGGCTCAAATGCCATCTCTCTCATGAAGTCTCTTCTGACCTCTTAGGGAAAGCTCCCTCTCTCCCCTCCGTGACCCCATAGCTCTCAAAAATATGGAATACTTGACACATTCCACCTTCCACAGAGCCTGGCCCACAGGAAGAGCTCAATCAAAGCTTGTTAAATTCAGGGCTTCCCTGGTGGCGCAGTGGTTGAGAGTCCACCTGTCGATGCAGGGGACGTGGGTTCATGCCCCAGTCTGGGAAGATCCCACATGCCGCGGAGCAGCTGGGCCCGTGAGCCATGGCCGCTGAGCCTGCGCGTCCGGAGCCTGTGCTCCGCAACGGGAGAGGCCACAGCAGTGAGAGGCCCGTGTACCGCAAAAAAAAAAAAAAAAAAAGCTTGTTAAATTCAACCATACAATATCCAAAAGAAACAAAAATACTTATTTGAAAAGATACATGCACCCTAATGTTCCTAGCAGCATTATTTATAATCGCCAAGACATGGAGACAACCTAAGTGACCACTGACAGATGAATGGATAAAGAAGCTGTGGTATATATATATATACAATGGAATACTACTCAGCCATAAAAAAGAATGAAATTTTGCCATTTGCAGCAACATAGATGGACTTAGAGGGCATTATGCTAAGTGAAATAAGTCAGACAGAGAAAGATAAATACTGTATGATATCACTTATATGTGGAATCTAAAAAAATACAACAAACTAGTAAATATAACATAAAAGAAGCAGAATCATAGATATACAGAACAAACTGGTGGTTACCAGTGGGGGGGGGGAGGGGCAATATTGGGATGTGGGGGTGGAAGGTACAAACTACTGGGTGTAAGTTAGGCTCAAGGATGTATTATACAACAGGAAAATATAGCCGATATTTTGTAATAACTGTAAATGGAAAGTAACCTTTAAAAATTGTATAAAAATTTAAATAAATAATTTTTAGAAATTCAACCATACAGAAATATTTGTTACAACATAAAATAACATAAAAATAAAATATCACTGAGAATATAGTATAGCCAATGTAACTAAAAGTGTAAAATCTCTATCTCTTCTACTGAAAAAAGGGACCAGTGTTATTCATTGAGGAAAGTGAAAATAGAGGTTTCTCCTGAATGGAAACAAAAATAAAAATTAATGCAGTATTTTTACTGTAGTGCTCAAAAATCAGAAATATCTAGGAAAATTTTTGTTGAATTTTACATTTAACCGTAAGAGTGATTCTTTTGCATATATGTACTTTGTGTGTGAATATATGTGTGTATATATATATATATATATAATTTTATGTACATACCAAATTAATCTGATAATTTTGTCACTAAGACACCCTTATCCTCACTGTGAAGCTACTCTGCTATTTCCTCAAATAAAAAATAAGAAGGGATCAAAAGGCTGAGGAGGTTGTACATATCTCTCCCACATCTGTGTTAAATTGGCAATGAGCTTAGCACTGGGAGTCTATGAATATGGATTGCTGGGTTGTGACAGCTCAATGAAAACATGATGTAGCCTTACAATTCAATTCTTATCAGTGGCTCAAAGAGTACCTCTGTCTTGAAATGACTAATTACAGAGTCAGTTATTATCTATTACAGCTTCTATTAACTGTTCCCAACAAGACCCTAATACCATTCTTCCAGAAAATCACGGTAAGATGAAAGTCTGGAAGAAGATAAATTTAGACATTTAATGCTGTTTGCATTTCATCCTAAAGCTTCTGGCTTACAAATACTCTATGGGCAATTAAATTTTGATCACTTCAAGCATATTCCATTACTACTTTATACAAAAGACCTTTAATATGCGCAGAAAAGAAACATATTTTATAATAATTGAAATGATGTTTCCATCTTTTTCAAGACGACAAACATAGGAGGACAGCAACTTGCAAAAATGTTGAAATTAAGTATTAGTGATGATGCACCTATTGCAAAGAGTTTCCATTTCTTATTTTTATATATTTTGAAAATGAAAAGCACCAGAACTAATACTGTCAATATTAAAAAAAAATGTTGCCACATTTTGCCTTATGAACAGAAACTCATTTGCCTTTGAATACAGAACAGATTAAAGAGACTGAGGAACAAACATAGTACTCTAAAAATGAAATCAACTGAGTTTATTTGCCACAAAATTTCATCAACAAGCTGTGTTCAACTACTGACTCTTCCTTAGTTAAAGTGCCACTAGCCCTGGTACCAAATAGAGACCATCTAAAAATACATTATAATTTACATTCAAAATCTCTATAAGAACACAATCCTCGAACTACTTCTCATTACATATATTAATTCCATTATGACATGGTTTTATGTGGTTTTCAAATGTTAAGCCAGCCATTTCAATAACATCCCCAAACCAACAATAGCTGAGAAAAAAAATCCCAGTAAATATGTAAAAGAAATGACTGGAGGTCAGGATTCACTGAGGGAGTGCATGAATCAGTAGCAGTGAACTAAACACACAGATCTTAAATAATGAGACCACAAACAAATAGACTCCAGTTAGCCCTCTGTGAGGGGTAGAGAGAGATCACCCATGCCTTACCTATGTGCTCTAACAGCTACTCAAAAGAGGCATGATGAGGAAGGATATGGCTGCCCACCTAGTGTCAGTCTCTAGAGAAGCAACGCTAAATGAACCTCACTCACCCTTTCCTGCTTCCCTAAGTCTCTACTAGATGGCTGACCTAGCGCATCTCTAAGAGCATTTTACCCTCAGATTTAAGTCACCTCCATCCTCATCATCATCCTCCTCATCATCACAGCTAAACAATATTTGAGCACTGTATGCCAGGTACTGTTGTAAGTCTTATAAGAATTAACTTATTTGATCATTTCAATATCCCTAAGAAATAATTACTATTAATATACCCTTTTACCCATGAGAAAGCTTAAACAAAGTGGGGGTGGGTTAAGAACCGCACCTTACGTGGCATGTAAAAAGGTGGCTCTAAGAAATGGAAGCCATGCTCCTTTTATCCTGGACACACTGCATTCATCTCCTGGAAGAGCTGACACAGTGGCAGGGGCTTGACCTTCTCTTGGAAGGCACTGCTACGGTGGTACTCCCAAGCCCCAGGTGCATGGGTATAGTCCTGGGAGTATGCCCAGCAGGCTGATCTATGGAATGCATTTAACCTGACATCTGCTGTACCAATCATCACAGCCCTTTAAAAAAAATTATTATTATTACTCCCTTTTTTCATTTTATATGGCTTTGTACTGTTCCTTGGGGGACAAAGGAGGCAGAAAGAATGGCTTCCCCAGAGGACTAAATAAATGCAGGGTGATGGAGGACTAAGCTAAAGATCACAATAAAAGGTCAAAGAGTCCTGGATCAGCCCACCTCTGAAAACAGGGGGAGCACGCCCTGGCAAATGCCCTCCCACCTTTGTCTCCATCTGAAAGGAGACGAAAAAGTGAGTATGATCTGGGAATTGTGACAGGTGCAGGGAACCCATTATATGCAAAATTTAATGATGTACTAAAACATTTTCGAGGGTCTGTAAAAATGCTCTTTGCTAGCTGGAAGAGGGATCCAGCATCTCTGTGGAAGACTATTATGATATATTTATTACAGACTCAAAGATTCAGCTGAACCACATGTAGTCTCTAAGTCTTATCTTCCCGCACCACCAGTAATAAAAGGAGAGCCACTGAGGTTTTTCCCTCTTTTAAATTCTTCCTAGGAGATAAAACGGATGTAGTCAAATGTGTTTGTGAATTTATTATTTTAAAATTAAGCCCTTTGGAAGTAAGTTTAAATGACAGCATTTGGTGAATGTAAATCTTTTGTTTCTCCATCCCTCCACATTGCCTTTCTCTCTCCTTTATGCCCCAGGGCTGTCTGTCTCTCTCTTCCTCTGTCTCTCCCCGTCTCTGTCTCTCTCTCTCCTCTCTCTGTCTCTGTCTCTCTCTCTCTCTGTCTCTCTCTCTCTCTCTCCCCCCCCCGCCCCCCCCCCCCACTGAGCATTTCTGAAAACACTAACAATCGGGGTAGAATCTCACATATCTTATTTAGGTGAAAACCCTTCCCGAGACTTGGAGACCTAGGTCAGAATAAACACCTGAGATGAGGTCCTGAACAGTATTTTTGAAACCTCCTTAAAACTGTTCAATCTATGCTAAACACAAATTCTTAATTAGTGATCTTGAATATAAAGAAGAAAAACATAATTTTACATTGATTTACCCTACTTTTAGTCCCAATTGAAGTTAAAGCAGTAATGATTTCTTTTTGTCATCCATTTTTGCCTTTCATAATGTAATTCTGAAGTTTTAAAAATTCCTACAAATAATGATAAAAATCTTTAGTTTCTAGAACCAAAAATACTTATTTTTTTCTTTACAACTAGCACTTTATTATTATAATTTAGAGAACTGTTGCCAAGAATTACTGGTATTTGTGATTTATCTTTGCCCTTATTTTTCATGTATTACTTTTATATGAGGCTGGATGATACTTATACATGAAAATTTCATATTGTTGGCCCTGCACTCGATAAATTATTAAAGTGATGTGAATAGGAAAGTGGTGTTCAGATTTTCAGCAATTTTTATCCTTTTGTTCTTTCTTTTTTAAAAGAAAAACTACCTTGTCTATAACTCACTGTAACTTTTTAAAATTTAAGCAAAGATTAACCTTAAAAGAAAGCATTTTGGGGGACTTATCATCCCCAACCTTCTCAAAGAAGTTCTAAGAAATTTTTTCTTTGACATATGGATGTTAATTAGTTTTTCCAGGCTGGAAAAAGTAAGCCTAGTAATTCTCCTAAGCACATATACAGGTAAATATGTTATAATAAAATGCACAGATGCTTAGGGAATAAACACATGTGTAATTATTTTTCCAATATAATCAGGTGTTTAAAGCCTTTACACAATTAAAAAGCCCTGTAGTTATTTTGTTTTTATTACTCTATCTTGGATTTTTTTTTTCTTTTTATCATGAAGTCCCCCCCAATTCCTCCAAAATGTGGTTTTGATTGAGCGTAACTAAAGAAAATTTGAACTCATGTAACAAATTACAGAGTGACTCCTATTAGTGCCCCCAAGGTGTCCAAAACATAAATATATATTTTTATTTGCAACTCAACATATTGATAATATATTACAAATTTTCAACATGGTACTCATGTGTAATGTATCTTTATATGTTATGTGACAGAGATGTATCATACATCTCTTATGCTTGTAAACTGACAAAATCAACATTAATAACCAATAATTAATAGAACTCCTAATAGGCATAGTTAAACTCAATGTAGCTGTAAAATTACTGCATATTTTTAAAGGGCATTTCCATAGTACTCTCGTTTGGCACTTCTGTACGTTCATTTCAATTCACTTAGCTAATTACAAGCAACTGTGCTAACATCAAAGCATCCATTTAAATACATACTGAGTTTATTACACATATGACACACATATGGAAAAAATAAACTCTAAAACTCTACAATTAACTTAGGACAAATAGAAAACTCTCATTTATAGTCATACCTAGTGTATGTGTGTGTATATGTGTGTGTGTGTGTATGTGTGTGTGTGCGTGTGTGTGTCTTGCCCAACTCATTCATTCATTAAAATATTTATAAAGTGCTACTACTTAATATAATATGAACCATCTTATATGTTTATAAAAACATTTGAATAATTGTTCTTGTCCGTCTGCAGAATAATCTTTATTCCATATTTCAAAATCCAAATCATAAAATCCAAAACTGCTAGCATTGAAATTCACAAAATAATGTTAGGTAAATGATGTGAAAGAGAAATGTTCATGTACAGGCACAGCTAGTTGCTCTTCTAATAAGCTACAACTAAATGCTTTTCTAAGAATTTTAGATAAGAATAATAACTAAATAAGAAAATAATTTAAATGACATTTACATTGATAGATGGTATCTGATAGTTCTTTGATAAATTATAAAAGGAATAAGTACATAACTAATTTATATAACATCAAATTGTAATTACATATAATATTTCTCTTATGTGTAAAATGGAAAATGTCACACTTTATATTTTACAACGTGGCATTTAGTATCGTGAGTCTTAAAATCCTTCTTAAACTAATAAAATCTCTTGTACTTTAGTATAAATTTGCATTTTCAATACAACCATAAGACAGTTTTTCCAAAGATGAAGATAAAGAAAAACTTCAGGTGTGAATAATTATTAAGAAACGTCTTAAGGCTTAGGAATACAGGAAAAAGTTAAGTGATTAGTTATGTAAAAACTGTTTAAATGAGAGGAGTCTGCAAAGGACTAAATGTGTTTTGCACCTGTGGTATTCCTTATTTTCTGATGTAGGATTTCTAAGAAAATCTTAATCTAGCCTTAGCGCATACTTGTTTTTGATCTGTTCGGGTGTTTTTCTTGAGAAAATTGACCTAAATTCTTAAGTTAAAGACTTGCCATAAAAAACTAGAGTTGGATGAAAGACAAGCTTGCATATAGATACATTTTTATAAACTTGTACATCTTGTTGGCAAGTATTTGTATACAGAAAGGTTTATCTAAGATAGAATTCCAAACAGAATTCAAAATACCAGTTACAATATCTATTCAACAGAGATGGACCTATATTCTACAAGTGCTAACTAATAAAATTACTACTTTTTAGTCAAATAATTGAGCATTTGGTAGAACCATGAGCCAAACTAAATTCTCCCAAAGATTATTTTACTTTATTAACTAAAACTTTCAATCACCTGAGAAGTTTGCTAAAATTCAGATTCCTGGGTCTCCTTCCTTCCCCCACTTGACTCCCCCAGGGATTCTGATTCTGTAGGATTGATATAAAGCCCAGGAATTAGCATGTTTAACAAGTGTCCAACCCGGGTAAATTCTGTGTAGGTGGTCCTAAAATAGACCAATTACAGTGATATGAAAAGTTCCAGATTAGAACAGAATCTCCAGTGAAGGCTATCCATAGGACTAAAAATTATAATTGAACTGAAACTACATTAAGAATTCCACTACACTAAAAAGTTACTTTGCCTTTTATTATACTGCAGTTTCCTCCTAGTGCAAATGATGTTTAACAAAATGAGGATGTAATGGGACACCTGTTCTTAGATCTCATGGGTGCCAGTGACGTTTCTCTCACTGATAAGGATAGAAACAAATCCAGAATAAGGATTAGCGGCCAAGGCAGTAGATTAGTGGTGAGGACTAAAGAGCAATGTCAGAGCCTGTGGCGACCTATGTGGCAAATGGAGACCCCACTGTATGTCCTGACTGGATTAGTAACAAAGAAAAGAAGCTAACTATTTCCTGAATTTGGCAGGTATACCTTTAGAGAACATTTATTTACCCAATGCTATATAGGTTATGAATTCAATACCAACAAAAATAAGGGGGGAGAAGGTAGGGAAGGTTAAGTAAGTGTATCTTGTAGGAAACCCTTTCTGGGTACTATGGTGCACCCTCTCTTTTCTGATTGCTAGTAAGTCATTAGAATTTCTAGAATTCACTAATGGAGTAACATGAGGTTAAAGGTCTACAGTTGCTGGAATCCCTACCATCAGAAGGAGTCACAGTACTTCTGTTATCCATGAGACAGAGAAATAGCGGCTCAGGAGCCACATGTTTTTTCGTACGTTTTTCGGTACCACGGCTGGAGAATTGAGCCCATGTTCAGTGTTAGGTGATCTCAGTGCCTCTTTATCTACCTTGAGCTTCAACTCTTCTCTAAAGGTATGTGGGTTCTACATTTTTCATTTGGAATAGGTGGAAAAGGTGAAAACATAATTTGGATAGCTAGGCTTTCCCACCATTTTCCAACATCATACAGTTCATTCTTGTAATTTATGTTCTAGAAAGACACCACAAACACTGAATTAGCAAATACTGAGCCACTGCTCCCAGGGGACAGACAGGGTTAGGTTTCTTTGAGCCTCAGGTCACAATATTTTCATCAACTCAAAATTACATAACCTTGTTTTATGTATGCTTCTGTTTAAAGACAACCTTATTTAATAGGTGTTATTGACTCGCTAACATTTAACTTAGGGCCAACACACTGGGACTCATACCTGAGTGAAACTTACCTAACACACGTATTCTCCCTACATCACAACTTGCAGCAGTTTGGTACTACCACTTGGGAACCATTTTAAATAGCAAAATTGCCAAGAAAAAGCACAAAAATGCAAAAGATGGCACTAAATAGACTGTAAAAAGGACACTCGTTTACAGTATGAGGGCTGAAACAAGATGACAGAGGATTCAACCTCAGCTGGGAAAATGCAAGCCTGGCAGCTCCGAGAATGTCTGCAAATGACTGCAAAAGTGCTCCAAGCATGGATTTGGGGGATTACAAATAAATCTCGGCAACTAGGCAAAGTTGCAGATATGGAACCTGCAAAAAATGAATACTGACTATATCATCTGCCCCAAGCCAAGGGCCATCCCACTGCTTATTCCTGCCATACAAAGTACCACAGACTGGGCGGGTTAAACAACAGACATGCATTTCCTCACAGTTCTGGAGCCTGGAAGTCCAAGATCAAGGTGTCAGCAGGTTTTGTCTCTTCTGGTCCCTCTCCTTGGCTTGCAGATGGCCACCTTCTCACTGTGTCCTCCTTTGCACACATATGTCTGTGTCCAAACTTCCTCTTCTGATAATGACATCAGTCATATTGGACTAGGTCCCACAGAGAAGACCTCATTTTAAGTTAATAACCTTTTTAAAGACCTTTCTCCAAATACAGTCTCATTCTGAGGTGCTGGGAATTAGGATTTCAACATATTAATTTGGAGGGGGACACTATTCAGCCCATAATACCATCAACGCCTCTCTAACACACATCACTTTTCTCCAAGCTTCAGTTCACTGCAGCCTTGGACTTCCCAAAAGCACTCTTCAGGGTATGTGTCCTTGTGTGTACCTCTCTTTTGACTTTTTTCAATGCTTTTTGAAATCTGAGCTGATCAGGCTGTCTCCCTTTTATTCCTCATTATAACAAGTTATAATTTATCATCAGAATCAACAGTTTAGAGACCCCTGTCCCTCTTGGGTCTTATAAAATTCCCTTTTGGAGTCTGTGCCCAAGGGATCAGACTCCTTAAACAGTTTCTCTGCATCTTGAACACTTATTATATTAGGAGGTATACCAAGAATTCACCAGAATTCCATCCAGGCAACCACAACCTGCCTATAAACTGCGTCTCCAGGCTTTCCTACAACTCCAGCCTCCTGGATACCTCTGTATTTCCAAGAATGTGAACACAAGGATTGCTTTCCCAGTTTCAGGCCTTTGTTCTCACCATTCTTTTCACCCACAACTCCTTTCCTCTCCATCTCTCCCTGCTGAAATCCCTCCAGTTCCTCAAGGCCTCATCTAAATGTCCCTGCTTCAGGATGCTCCTACAATTCTGATCACCAGTTCCAATGTGTGGGGGGATTTTCTCATGCCACCAAGCAATTCTCCGACACCACACCAACTGGGTGCCCTACAGTTCAACTCAATTCTGACCTGTATACCCAAAGACAGCATCAGATTCCACAGGTTAAGGGCTCAGTCCCACAAGACTGCCTCCCACTTCAGATGCCAATCATGGGTCCAGGCTGTCACCTCTGCTTCTGACCAAAGCACTTATCCAGGCATTATACACCCAAGGTCCCCACAACCCCCCTCCTTGGGTTTGATTAATTTGCTAGAGAGGCTCACAGAACTCAAGGAAACATTTTACTAACTATTGATAGATTGCTGGTATATTACAAAAGATATTAAAGGATACGAATCAACAGCCCGATGGAAGAGATGCTGAGAATGAAGTATGTGGAAGGGACATGGAGCTTCCATGCTCTCCAAGTGTCCCACTCTCCCCAAATCTCCACATGTTCACCAACCTGAAAGCTCTCCAAACCCCATCCTTTTGGGTTTTTTATGGAGGCTCAATATATAGGTATGATTAATGAAATCATTGGGCATATGTGATTGAACTCAATTTTCAGCCCCTTTCCCCTCCCTGGAGGTGTTGGGGGTGGAAGGGAGACTGAAAGTTTCACCCCCTAATTACGTTGTTGGCTCCACTGGCAACCTGTCCCCATCCTTAGGTGCCTTCCAAAGTCACCTCACTGTAATAACAAAAGACACATTTATGGCTCTCATCATTTAGGAAATTCCAAGAATTTTAGTAGCTGTGTGTCAGAAATGGGGATGATGAACAAATATATATTTCTTATTATAAATCACAATATCATCTCATGCCTAATAGAATGGCTATTATCATAAAGGCAAAAAATAACAAGTGTTGGCCAGGATGTAGAGAAAAGACAACCTCTACGCACCATTGCTGGGAAAATAAATTGGTGCAGTCACTATGGAAAACAGTATGCAGACTCCCCAAATAATTAAGAATAGAACTGCCATATGATCCAGTTATCCCACTTCTGTGTATTTACCCAAAGAAAACAAAAACACTAACCGAAAGAGATATATGCAGCCCTATGTTCATCACGGCATTATTTACAATAGCCAAGATATGGAAACAATCTAACTGCCTATGAACAAATGAATGGATAAAGATATATATACGGAATATCTATTAAACCATAAAAAGATGAGATCATGGATGGACCTTGAGGGTATTATGTTAAGTGCAATAAATCAGATAGAGAAGGACAAATATGATTTCACTCATGTGTAGAAGATAAAAACAAACAAAAAAACAAAATAAATGAACAAAAATAAACCAAACAAAAACAAACACATAGATACAGAGTAGCAGCCACCAGAGGGGAAGGGGTGTGTGGGCGTACAAATGGATAAAGGGGACCAACTGTATGGTGACAGATGGAAACTAAATTTTTGGTGGTGAGCATGCTGTGGTGTATACAGAAATAGAAATATAATGTCATACACATGAAACATATAATGTGCAAACCAATGTTACCTTAATAAAAAACAAAATTTTAAAAAATCACAATACCACATTCTGCATCCATTCAAGCCTTCATTCTCCCTCCCGAGAGCTGCAATCACTCTCAGCTATGTGAAGCTTGCCACCTTCTACCTTGAAATATTTATGTGTATACATCTGATATCCCTTGATAGGTTATAAGCTTCTTGGAACTAGTGGCAGTGATTCATCACATCCCCATACCACTGAGCACAATCCCTAACAGATTAAGAGCAAGTGTTTTTTAAGTAAAAATGCTCTGCTTTAAGTAAAAATTTGAACTAGAATTAGGTGAATACAGTTGAAGTCCGCCATGACTACTCTATCTTGCTTTTCTGCCAGCTATGAGAACATCACCACCCATGTCTGCCATCTGGATGCTTTACTGTTGATTCTCACAGGATACCACACCTCTGCTTCTTCCCCTGATCCTACCCCAAAGTTCTCCAATATGCTTCCACCTTCCACACAGCACTACTCCCCTCCCTTATACACAACTCTCTCAGAAGTGGTCCCTGAGGCAAGGCAGAGGGACAGAAGTGAAAAGAAGTGATACAGGGAAGGGAGGGCAGCCAACAGAAAGCACATAAGCTATCATCGTGGGCAACTGAAACTTAATCCTGTGGGAAAACTTTGGGAAATAGTATCCAATACTTGCCTCAACATTATCCCCCTTGAGGGTGAAGGGAGCTGGGGTACTTATACACCAATTCCTGTCATTCACTGGAAGGGCTGCTCCTGGGGGAGTCTGTTCCTGCCTGCAGTGCACATGGGCAGGAGCGAAGTGACCTTCCAGAAAAAGTCCTCTGGCTCAGAGATGCAGATTTTGCAGTTAGAAGCATGCTGGAGCACAATGAAATGGCAAGGTTTAAGGATATGGACAGTGGTGTGCTGCTAAATGTGTGACAACTGCTTCTCTGGGGCAAAAAGACCCTGGTGTTTTATTATAAATATTACAAACTCCCACCATGGCTGATGTCAAGGTACCAGCTGCTACCTCACTGAGCACTGAATTGGGAAGGGAAACAGCAGCACACCATTACTCCACCATTGGGTATTTTCCCCATAGAGATGCAAGAGATATAAACAATAATAAAACGTAGTAAAACAATTAGGAAGTGATGAGATCTGAGTATATATTACTATTGTTTTTCATATTATTTACATATTGATAATTCTACAAAATTTAATTTTCAATAATCACTGTGCTTAACACCTGGCTCACAGAATTCCTGAAAATGTAACACACGGCATTTGTGAGGGGATGGTTTGGGAGGGCACTAAAGTCTCACTTGCAGTCTGTTCTTTTTGAACAAAATATACCCTTTCTATACTGTATTCTAACCATGCATTTTATTCTACCTGTAGGGCAATGAGCAGAATTGTTTAAAACTCCAGGTGGCCTGGGAGCTAGCTGGAGATGGGTCCTCCTCTCCTCAGCAGGAGAGGCTGCACTCAAGCCCAGATTCCCATAGGATGAGGGGCTTCCTCCCCCATTGGAAGCTACAATACTCCATGAACCCCAACGATTTCAGAGGCTGGACAGGTAACTTTCCAGACAACTCTGGTTTCTGACTGCCTGGCCTCAAGCAGACTGATTATTCCGCCATTGGCAAGATTGCTTTTTTACTCTCTTGCTCTATAAAAAGGGAAAACCACAAGGGAGGGGAGGATTCCTCCACTGAAATACAGACCCTGGTCCCTGCCTACATCTTCTTGGGATGATGAGACACAGCACAAACTTTCTACCTGTGGCTCTTTGTCCTTTAAGCTTTCTCAGTAATGCCTATTTATTAATCCAAACCATCAATCACATTGTAGAATTTGTCCCAAACCCTTCAGGATAGTTGGTGATCACAAAGGGATCCACCTTGCAGGACACTTCCAAATCTCAATATAGCTAGGAAATAAACTGTTGTCTAGTATTAAAATTTCATATTCACTCTGTGTATCTTTTCCACTGTGGTTCTTTCTACTTCACACCTGGTTAAAATTGTAAAATCTATCTTTGGGTTTTTTTGTTTGCTTTTCAGATTTATGTAAGCATTTGTCTCCCACTTCCTCATATTCAATGAAAATCACACACCTGCTAGACACATTATTTCTTGTCTCCATGAGATATACTTTATCCTTTGCCAGGAGCCCATTATTCTCGTAGCTTAACCATAGGCAGAAACCCAAATCCTGTTTTTCAATACTTATCTATGTAGCCAGATGATCATATCCTATATTCCTCTTTCTCTTCCAAATTCAGCTTCCCAGCTCAGAATCACAACTTCCAAAGGTGATGTGGAGGGTACGTATAATCAGTGCGTCCATCAAGCACCTGGAGCTGGAATATATAATATTGTGCCCACACACTGACAGACATCAGCCTCTCCTCCTGTTGCTAGGCAACCATGCTGACTGGCAGCACATGCGTGCTCCTACTATTCCACCTGGTGGCGGTGGCAGCACTTATTCACTGGCTCTGGGGTCAGAATAGCTGGCAGCAGCAGAAGGCACTTCACTAACTTGGAACTCCCACTAAACTCAGACATAAAGGGATTTCAGGATGGTAATGAGAAGAATGTTCACCACACCTGCACCTAAGGAGAAGCACAATCTCTGAAGAAGCAACCATCCTGGGCGGGATCCCATACAGAAGAGCATTTTCACCTATTTGCTTTTAACACATAACCACCAGTGGCTGAAATGCAGAGCTATACAACTCTCCAATCACAATGGCTACACAAGAAGAGAAAAGCCATCAGCATGACTCGTTTATTTCTCAAGCCTAACACAAAAGAGTGCTCAGTAAATGTTTGGTTATAAGTAATGAAATTTCTCTCTCTCCTAAGTATTTATGTTAAAGTATATTCTAGTTTCCCTAGTTCCTGGGTTTTTAGTTGGTCTATAACCATATTTTATAAGTGATCAAATGTCCTCATCTTTTGCCTCTAAACTACTGCCTCTCTTCCTTCACTTCCTATTCACTTTTCAATTAACTGCAATCTAGCTTCCACCTCATATACTCCACTAGAACAGCTCTCACTAAAGTAACTACTGACCTCCATGTTGCTAAATCCAATGGCATTTCCAGTTCCCATCTTACTTGACTCCTCTGTACCACCCCACCTTTTCTTCCTTCTGTCTCTCTGAGCCTCATTTGTTGTTTTTCTCCTGCTTAACTGGAAATTTCTTCTCATACTTTTTTGGCCAACTGTTCCCAACCTCTAAAGGAATATACTTTAAGGTTCTGCCCTAGGCCCTCTCCAATTATTCTATCTCCTATGTCCCGGCAACATCAGCATCTTCTTTCATCTACACATCAGCGGATCCCAAGCCTTCCTCCTCTAAGCTCCAGTAGATCCCCCTAAGTCCAGACAGCTACTTGGCATCACCACCTGAATGTCTCAAAGACATTCAAACTCAACCTGTCCAAAACTGAATGCATAATTGATTTATGTAACAAATATTTAGTGAGGACCTACTATGTGCCAGGCACTGTTCTGGAGCTGAGGGACTTCACTGAATGAGACTGAGCCCCTGACCTCAGGAAGCACAAAAATACTCTCCATTCTGCCATCTCCAATTTGATTCTTTCTCAGTGTTCCCCACATTCCTGAATGGTACAGCCGTACAACCAGATGCAAAATACAAGGACTGGAATCATTTTTAACATCTCTATCTCTCTCTCGGCTCCCCACACACCCAGTTCCAATACTGCCAATTTTCCCTCTTTGATGTCTCTGAAGTCTGTCCATATCTCAGCTCTGGTCATCTCTCTATTACCTCCCTATTCCAAGCTTCTATCATATTCACGTTTATTGCTTCAACCACTTCTTAACTGCTCTTTCAGCATTCACTCTAGCTCACCTCCCTACACAGCAGCCAGAGGGGTCTCTTCAAAAGGTAGATGTGATCGTGGGACCCACTCATACCCCCAGTTCAAAACTTCTCTTTAGCTTCTTTTGTTTCATTGGATACAGGAAAAAACCATAAGCAATGGTCTACAAAACCTTGCTTTAAATGCTAAGCCTCATCTTGAGAACAATATATCCCTTCCCTGTCTGTTCTAACCACACTTAATTTCCCTTCCTCCCATCACAGTATCAGTGTGCCTGCTGCAGCTCCCTTTACTGGGAACCTTCTTACACACACATACACATAGCCTCTAAAGGGTAAAATTCTATTTCTTCTGCAAACTTAGCAGATAAATCTTCCCGAATTTTCCCTATGTTCATTCAGTTTACAACTATATTCTTGCTCTGAACTATTTCCATGGTTATCTGTCAACCAATGAAAGTCATCAAAGGTCAGCAGAGGATACTTACAATCTTATGTTCCATTTCTGCCCTTAAAAAAAATTAGCTACCATGTTCCATCTCAGGCTTTTCCTAATATTTTTAAGATAATTGTTCCAATTATTCCCTTTCTCCCCTGTGGTTTTCAATATCTTTTTCATCTTTATTTTATCCTCCTTGCAGATATGTTAATTGTGTATCTATTGTCCTTAACCTCAAATCTGGTTTTGTAAGGAAATGACATGTACATAATAAATAAACATATGAAAATGTCTGATGGAAGTGAGCACTGAAGAGATATTTAATTAATCAATTAATTGGAAGTCAGAAAACCTGGTCTCTAATCCCTGCTCACACTAACTTCACTAGGAAAACCAATTCATTTTTTTTTTAAGATTTTTTTGATGTGGACCATTTTTAAAGTCTTTATTGAATTTGTTACAATATTGCTTCTGTTTTATGTTGTGGTTTTTTTGGCCGCGAGGCATGTGGGATCTTAGCTCCCGACCAGGGATCGAACCTGTACCCCCTGCACTGGAAGGCGAAGTCTTAACCACTGGACTGCCAGGGAAGTTCTTATTTTTAAAATAAGAAGATTCTAGAGAGACTACAAACTGGACACCTGCAGGCCAAATGTGGCCATGGATATGTTTTGTTGGCACAGCAGTGTTTGAATAAACTTTTGAACCTGGTGCCTTTAGGTGGGGCCTATACCCTCTAGTTTGCACAGTAATTATCACTTCCTTTCATCCTAACCCTGATAACTTCACATAGGTACTGCTGGCCCTGGAACACCGGGTTTGAGAACCCAAAAGATTATATGATCTCTAAAGTCCCTTCCAACTGTAAAAAATCATTTAGGCCCTTATTATACAGGAAATCTTTATGAAATAATGAGAAAAATTGAATTTGGTTTACATCAAAATGTAGAGCAAAGAATAAACAACAGGTAAAGCTCAAATTTAACATCCAGGTACTCAGAGATACAAAAAGTATTATGCCAAATTATTTCCAAAAGAGGAAAGAATGGCTTAAGGCTTATAACACCTGGAGATCAGAATTCTAGCACAGGGATTAAGACGCATATGTTAAAATGACCTCATCCTAACAGGCTTGGAGCTGCAGGTTATTTGTCCATGTTACATAAAACACAGCACAATCTGCCAGTCCCCATAGCCTCTGCTCAGTAACAAGGCTCAGAATAGAACCAGAGGCAAATGAAGATACATTTGGCAATGAGAAACAGACCTCCCACCTCACCCCCACTGACTCTCACTTCTGTGAGTGGATTCTTTCTTATTTTATTAAAATTCCACTGCATTCATGCAAAAGCTACTTTAGAAAATCCCGAGTTCCTGAAATTATAAACACTTTGTCTCCCAGATATGGTAACAAACAAAATCAAAGGTATCTTTAAAGGCTGAAACAGCCAACTATAAAGCCTTTGATATGTATAATTTTGATTTCAATTTACTTACAATCCTCCTTAAATTTCAGGAATGGACACAGATTTTTCTCTAAAAGAGTTATATGGATGCTTTGAAAAAGTGCTAATAAAAAGAAAACTTATATCATCACTTTCCCAAATTTTTATGAGCTAAAAAACACATTATCCTTAAGTTTTATAAGCTTTAATGTCCCAAAGAAATTTGAAAAAAATAAATGAGTAATTTTGTAGCTTTATTTTAATTTCTATATAAAATAAATTAAAAAATAAATTACCATGTCCAATAAACATATGAAAACATTAACCTCGTTAATAAACAAAGAAAACCTAAACAGTGGTCAGATATCAATTCCTGTCTACCAAGAAGGCAAAGATACACACACACACACACACACACACACACACACAGATGAAGAAAACACCCAATATTGGAATGTGGGCACTCAATAAACTCTGGTGGAGTTTGAGGAATATGTAGTAACATGGGAAATACTTGGCAATAAAATGTTAAGTGGAAAAAGCAGGATGGCAATCTCTAGATATAACAGCAGGATCCCAATCTGTTTTTAAAGTATATTTATAAAGGCTCTACTTGCTGATCTGGGTGAAAGTTATACAGGTGTGTTCAGTTTGTGAAAACTCAATAAGCTATACATTTATGCTATTCCTTTTTTTTGGGGAGGCATGATATACATCATTAAAATATTAAGTGTTGATTTATTATGTTTTATACAAATGCCAGCCAAAAAAATGGAAGGAAATTCAAAAAAAAATTTTTAATCTCAGTATTTGCCTTGGTAATTTACTGGGGTTGGAAGAAGGCCTATCTAGAAAGCAAAAAGGAGCTATAGCAATTAAATAATTTATATGAATTTTTTAGAAAACTATATGGTATATGTTGTGCATTCAAAACTGTGAGAATCATTATCGAACCTTTAAAACTACCATTGAATAGGACTTGAATTCTTACTGAGAAGGAGGTTATTGAAAGCAATCACTAAAAACTCAGATTTGGAGAGGATACTATGCTACCGTTACCAGCCCCTGCTCCACAGTTATCACTGCTTACCAGCAGCTGCTATCATTCCCACACTCATCTCCTGATGTGGATCCCCCAACCTCTCATTCCTTACAGCACCCCATAAAGTTCTAGGGCTAAGACTGGGAGTACCCTGAGGCATAAACTCTCATCTGATCCCTGATGAGATAACCAAATCTTAAACCTTAAGGATAACCAAATTGCTTTAATTTGCCTCCAGATTCACTTGGTGATGGGTGTCTGGGGGATAGATTAGATAATGGGTTTAGAGAAGAGATATCTGAAACCAAAAATTTCCGCAGCTGATTTTGTTAATAAAGTAATCTTACAGGATATCAGCTGTGGGTAATGTTTCCTTCCTTTGTAAAGCTCTTATCTATTATCTACACTTTGACGGACACTTTGGCTTCGATCCTAGCTAGGAAACTTCATTGCGAAATTAATAGTAACCTCTTTTGCCAAAGGTCAAGAATGAATTAAAGTTAGCTTCTACTCAATAAACATTCAAGGCCCAAATCTTCCTCTCTGGGAAACACTACTCCCTTGGTCGCCTCCCCTTCCCCTCCTGCCCCCATACCATCAGGTCAAAACTATCCCCACAGAAGAGATCAGCCTTCCATAACTGTCACCTTGGGAGAGTTCTCATACAGCTGAAAAAGAGAAAGACACACTGAAATTTCTACTGCATTTTCTCTGACCATAAATCTCAGACCCTCCTGTGTTTCCTCTAAATGGTAAACTAAAACACTTTTAGATACTCTGGAACTTATTAAGACAAATACATGTTGTCAAGATTGTCCAAAGGGCATGGAAGAATTCAAGCTGTTTCTTTCCTTTTAAAGGGGATTGATTGGCTTTTTCCTCCTTTAGGCAAACTCACAAGTAAAAACCCCATCTAGAGCTAATTGATTTCTTCTCTTATCTGGAGTGCCTTTCCACTTTATTTTTTTTTATTCCATTTATTATTGTTAGTCTCTATCTCCAACCATACCTAGCCAGATGAAAATTATTTTCCACTTATTAAAACTAAATTATACTTTTTTCTAATTAATAATGTAATGCCTACTCATTCAAACTTTTGGAATTAAAAAAAATTTTTTTTAAATATTAAGTCACCTGAGGGACTTCCCTCGTGGTCCAGTGGGTAAGACTGCACTCCCAGTGCAGGGGGCCTGGGTTCGATCCCTGGTTGGGGAACTAGATCCTGCATGCATGCCGCAACTAAGAAGCCTGTATGCTGCAACTAAAAGATCCCACGTGCCACAAATAAGACCTGGTGTAGCCAAAATAAATAAATAAAATTTTTAATTAAGTCACCTGAAATACCATTACCCAGAAATCAACACTGTCAACATTTTGTTCCAGGGATGTACAGAGGGCCCACTATACTATGCCATTTTATAAAGGGACTTCAGCATTTGCAGATTTTGGAATCCACTGGGGGTGGGGAGGGGAACCAATCAGATACTGAAGGGTGACTTTATGTACAATTATAACATTTAACCAAAGGACATTTGTCCACTATTTCTCTGATAACCAAAGAGCTCATAACCATCTTAAAGCTAAAAAATTACAAACCAAGCTGTGAATTTACTGATGATGCTACCGATTGTTTCAAGCATTCATACAACACTAGGCCAATAGGACAAAGAGAGAGAACTTGCCAGGCCGGAGTATCGCTTTAAGTAAAGTGATGTGTGCACATCATAATTTAAAAATATAACTATAGAGAGAGAGTATCTGGCTTAAATAGCATAGTTAAGGCTTAAAATACAATTTGATTTACTACATGTAACTTACACAAACATTCTAAGCATATGTCTATTCTAAAAAGCAAAAACTAAATTAGTATCTTATTAAGGGACACATTTGTTAACCCAGTGATTGTCAAAATTTTCTCTATAGAATACAACCTATCTAGAAATCACCTAGGGGCTATGGAAGTAATGCAGATTTTCAACCCTTATCAAAGAGCCAAGAAAACAGAATTTCTAAGCACTAAGTGGGTGGCAGGGAGGAAGACCTGGGGAATCTGCATGTTTAATAGGTACTCCAAATGATTCTTAAAAGTGATAAAGTTGAAGAACCGCTGCTTTGTCTCATAATTAATAGAAATGACAACTACAGTTGTTTTGAGAATCAAACAGATTTACATTTTTTGGTATACTTATAAAATATTAATAAACAGAAACCCCAATTAAATAGAGTCAGGAGACCAGAAGGGGGAGCTCTTATGTTCTGCGATCACAGCAGAACCCTAGAAGAGGAAAGACGCCTGTTCTTCCTGGCAATAATTCTGCCAAAGAAAAGCCATGGACTCTGTTTAGGACAGCCCTCCCAACCTCCTTTTCCCCTCTATGAAAGAACTTTCCTCTCCATTTTTGCTGGGGAGTTGCACAAGGCTTGCCGCGGTTGCAGACCCCAGATTGCAATTCTCTGCTCATCCCAAATAAACCCATTTTTGCTGGAGAGATAACTTGCAGTCTATTTGTTTTAGGTCAACACACTTTACAGACTTGGCTAGTGATAACTGCACACTTAATATGATTTATTTATGACAATGACTTTCTCCTAAATAGAATACAATAAATAATATGTGATGAGATCAAAAGAATCCTATCACTGAAATCCTAATTTTCCCCTTTCGAAAGAGAAAGGCTTCTCTCTGCTAGAAAGAAGGCAGGTTTAACCTTGGTCATGATGGATGTTAGAAGGGTAGGTACCAAATGGGAGATAAGATGGGACACTGAACACAACTTGGATTAAAACTGTGAAAGGTGCCCTGAGCCAGAAACCCATTTCCTTCCTCAACACCAGCTTGCTCACATAACCATACAAAGCTTTGTGCATGAGATTTCACGAAGGGGAAGCCATGATGTTTAGTGGCACAACAATGGAAATTCAATGAGATCTTCTGAGGCTAGTCAGTACTCAAGTTAGAGGTGCACATTTTGGGAGAATATAGTTAGTCCTTAAGACTAATTATACCAGCTGTAGCACTAAGTGCTGTGTGAGTACCAAAAACTAAGGAAGTCTTAAAAAGTTCCTTTCAGAAGTGATAAATTGGAAATTACTACCCCCCCATTTCCATAAACAATGGTTTCCTTAAAATTCAGAATCTTTTCTAGATGGCAAGATATTGTTGGACCCAGTCAGACTAGTTTAAGGCTTCAGTGCCACACACTAGCCAAGTCCAGACCCTGGGAATTGGATGCTTCTGTGAACAAGCAGGCGTTGGAACTCCTGAGACAGACCAACTGCCTCCAGACACGTGAGAAACTCTTTTTTTTTTTTATCTTCGTAAATAATTTTTTTTGAATTTTATTTATTTTTTTATACAGCAGGTTCTTATTAGTTGTCCATTTTATACATATTAGTGTATACATGTCAATCTTACTCTCCCAATTCATCACACCACCACCATCCCCCACCCCGCCGCTTACCCCCCCCTTGATGTCCATACATTTGTTCTCTACATCTGTGTCTCTATTTCTGCCCTGCAAACCAGTTCATCTATAGAGAAACTCTTACTGCAAGAGATTGGAGGTAAACTGTGCTAAGTCAGGCCAGTGACCCTGTGGTTTCAGTACTAATTAATGGCAGTAATTCTTATTAGTAAATTAATTTATAATTCTTAGTAAAAACTCTGATTTTTCTGCCAAGAATTACAAAAGTGTGGTGGACAGCAGGTGGACAGTGACTAGGAGTCTTAGGTCACATCTATAACTTCGCTAAGCATAGGCTGGGAGGCGTGCGCTGACCCCAGGTTCGCTCAAGGATAAATACTGCAGCGAGTCATCTGCCAAGGGGTGGCACACCAAGACTTGGAGCCCAGAAACAACCAAGTCCAATTCAATTAAGGGTTGATTTAAGTCAGGAATTAACACTCTACTTGGATTACATCATGACCATCAAGAAGTCCCCTGAATTCTCACTTGTGGTGGTGCTACTCAGGGCTGAAAAGGAAAGGGAGGGCACTTTAGTGACCATCTTTCAAGTGAGGACTTAAGGAAGTCAGACGTGATACACCTAGGGCTCATTCTCTTGAAAATGAATCCCTGAGTGGTGCAGATTTGCAGGTTCTCAGGTAATGGGCTGAGCGGGCTTTCAATGTGGCAAGGTGGCCATAAGTGAGAACCTTTAGCCACTCACCCCTGGGGTTTGCAGACTCTGGTATGAGCAAATAAACACTAAAGACACTTGACACTAGCCAAGCTTTGGGTGCTGGAAATGGCCCCATGCTTGTTTCAGTTTGGAATAATAGGGCCCTATAACCTTTTTATTAAAGGCAATGGAAGGAGAGTCCTCCACGGTTGTTTCCTGAGAAGTCGAAATTCCCAGCCCCCAGATATTTTTTCAAAAACCTATGGATCCCCCTGTAGTGCCTATGGTGGCTGGCAGTGCCTCCAGTTCACCCCTAAAATAGAAGTGCAAGAATTCTATTAGGAGTTAAGCACACTCACAGAAAGAGAAGACGAGTTGCAAATAGCAAGGATCTCTGCACTACACTCAAATATGAGGAGCTCCCAGGGTGCTGGGGAGCTCTCAAATGGCTGACCAGGGGAAGTACACAGGGCAGAGCTGACTGATGTGAGAAAGTTCTTCCCCACTGCCAACCCTGCCTAAGAAATCCTATAATTGTATTACTTTACTAGGATCAGTCTTGATCATAAATACTCATAATCCATCATCACAAATTGAGGTTATACAACTACAGACCTCTCAGACATTTCCCAACAGCTAGTCCTAATCTATAGAGAAAACAAGTTCTCATACATAATAACACTTCGGACCTCAAACCTGATACCTTCTCTCCAAAATGCTCTCTCTTCCAGCCCTTCCCTGAGCCAATGGCTGCTCTGCCTGCAATTCATATCATAGCTGCTTTTCCTCAAGGAAGTTTCCCTAATTGTCTCTGACAAGGTTGCAAGCGCCATTAAATATTCCCACAAAAACTCACACTCCTCCAGCTTAGCACTTACCACATTGTAATTAAGTTGTTTGAGTAGTTATTTGTTTAATCTCTATTCCACAACAGACCATGGGCTTCATGAAGCCATGACAGTATCTTATTGCTGACTGTTATACCAGCGTTGAGCATATAATAGCTGCTGAATAGTATCTAATAAATGCATAAAAGAGCAACTAAAAATTAAAATCAAGGTAAAGTTATCACTACAATACTTTCACATTATTAAGACTACGCAAACTTAACGTCAACTATTACTTTTTTCTTTTTTCTTTTTTTTTTTGCGGTACGCGGGCCTCTCACCGCCGCGGCCCCTCCCGTTGCGGAGCACAGGCTCCGGACGCGCAGGCCCAGCGGCCACGGCCCACGGGCCCAGCCGCTCCGCGGCATGCGGGATCTTCTCGGACCGGTGCGCGAACCCATGTCCCCTGCATCGGCAGGCGGACTCTCAACCACTGCGCCACCAGGGAAGCCCTCAACTATTACTTTTAAAGATAATTAGGCTTAAAATGTTTAAAAGATACTGTTAACGTTTAATTTTTCATTCTGCTCTAGCTTGTGAAACAGCAAACAAAAAAAAAATGGTGAGAAGTTCAAAATAATATTTACCTAAAATAAAATGAATTATTTTGTAAACTGGGCCTGCAAATAAAAATGGTAACTAAACTGTCCTAGGGTGACCATGGTTCCAGTTAAATAATATCCAATCAAGGCAAGATATGGGTATTAAACATTCATAAGCTGCTCAGAATATTATGAATTAATCAGTGCTTCCTCATTTAAATATTTAATATTTAATGCTAGTGCTTCTACAGTCTCTTGAAATTATTATACTTTATTATGTCTTACAACTGAATAACAATAGAGTTGATATATAATATCTGAGAATTCTGGTTATGGAATCCATAGTACATTAAAGAAAAGCATAGTTGTAGTGCATTAAGCTTTTGATGAAATTCTCAACACATGTACCTCAGATGCAAAGAGATAATAATGACAACAAAAACACTCGTGGTAAGCAACAGTAAGTGCTTATGGGATATGACTGCCTTTCATCCATGATGAATTATTTGTAGAAGCTTACTAAAAATCTGGCTTTCATGAACTCCCCTAGACAAATGTAAGTGGTATGCTAAAGGCATTTTAGATATTACAAAGTATTCGTGCTTGCCACGTTAGTCTAGCAAATCTTCTAAACACTAGCTGTGGCAATAGAATAATAATCCCCAAAATGAATTCATTCATTCCAAGTCCTCTCAGCCATCTTAAAAGTAATGTCAGCATTTAAAAACTCAAGGTAATAGCCATAAAGTTTTATTCTTATATATACTCTATCACTCAGAAATCTCAAGGACAGTAACTGTGACTCACTGTATCTTACAACACAGTCAGTTCCTTTAACCCTATCAGACAAGCCTCTTTGTGCATCAAAAACAAAACAGTGGTGACTGTTACGGGTGAAACTGTGTACCTGCCTCCCTGCCGCCGCTGCCCAGTTCATATATTGAAGTCCTAACTCCCAGAACCTCATACTGCATCCTTATTCAGAGACACGGTCTTTACAGAGGTAATCAATCTGAAGTGAGGTCATGAGTGTGGGCCCTGATTCACGATGACTGGTGTCCTTACAAAAAGAGGAAATTTGGAAACAGAACCAGACATGCAGAGAGGGAGCACAGTGTGAGGAAACACATGCAGAAGACAGCCGTGAACAAGCCAAGGAGAGAGGACTGGAACAGATTCTTCCCTCATAGCCCTCAGAAGGAACCAATCCCGCCCTGGGGATTTCAGACTTTGAGCCTCCAGAACTGTGAGACAATATATACCTATTGTTTTAAGTCACCTAGTTTATGTTACTTTGTTACAGCAGATCTAGAAAACAAACACAGTGACATAAGTAAAATATTGTGTATTACAACAGAAGTATTTCATTCATAAAATATAAAAAGTTAATTTCCCAGTGAAGCTGCAATTTGACTCTAGTGCATATCTTAACATGAGATCTCAGCATATATTATATATTATTAAATATTACTGCTTACAGTGTCATGTTAGTGGGGAGAGTTGTAATTGCTATGGCACTTGTTCCTCTGAAATTCCATTTTCCACACTGATATAGATTTTTACCATGACATTGTCTTCATTCTTTTCCAAAATAAACTATTTAATTTCTGTCTATATATCTATAGCAAAGCTAACTACAGCAAAGAACAAAGTATAAAATACGGCCATTTTCACCAGATGAATAACACTACTTTTCACTGAGTAAAGCAAATTTAGAACAGATACTCAAATGCATTAATATCTACAAGTACACTAATGCCTAGCACTGTTGATGCCCATGACCATTATAATCATTAATGCAATAAGAATATTCAATAAGGGACTTCCCTCGTGGTGCAGTGGTTAAGAATCCACCTGCCAATGCTGGGGACACGGGTTCGAGCCCTGGTCTGGGAAGATCCCACATGCCGCAGAGCAACTAAGCCCATGCACCACAACTACTGAAGCCCGCACGCCTAGAGCCCGTGCTCTGCAACAAGAGAAGGCACCGCAGTGAGAAGCCCGCGCACTGCAACGAAGACCCAACACAGCCAAAAATAAATCAATTTAAGAAAAAAGAATATTCATTAAAACATTTGAAACATTTTAAAACTTTTAATATCTGCATTATTTTGTTTGGATGCCTTACACTAAAACTACATTTTTGTGACTGGAATCACATTCTCAGTATTCTAAGGAGTCTTCTATGTAAAGAAATACTTGAGGAATATACATACCCATATATATATGTGTGTGTATATATATGGGTATGTATATGGTATATATATATATATATACACACATATACACACACTTCCTTCTTTATATAATGTGTGTGCATATATATTTAACTTCATTCTATATCAACTGATTTTTTAAAAATAATTTGGGCATTTCATGTCGAGTCTGCATAAGTTGGAATGTATTAATACATTCATTTTAGTTAGTTTAATAAGTTTTAATTCTCAAAATGCCTGTGTATGAAAAATCCAAAACAGGAGCATTATTTACAATTAAGAAATCTCCACTGAGTGAAAAGTAGTTTCCCCAAGATCGTATTTCAAAGGTGAAATCTGGGACTAGCCTGTTCATATGTGCGGAAGAAGGCCAGAGATATTCTAGATTACAACCATTCCTTTCATTATTAGTGGACAAATTAAAAATATAAATTTGAAAAGAATATTTTCTTTGCGCCTCTCACATACTCTGTATCTAACATTTAGCCACAGATGCAGGCATTCTGTGGGCTACGTTTATACTTCTGTATCAAAATGCTAAGCAAAGCGAGTTATATCAAGCTTTCAGCTCACATGTTTTAAAGAAAATAATGTTTTCAAGACATAGTCAGATTTACAATTAACAGTATAGTTTACTAAGATCCTATAATACATACCATATTCTAAAATAAAATTTCAAGAAATGTATGGAAAAGTAAAACTACTAATAAAGTCATGATAAATTATTCATGATAAACTAAGACATGAGAAAATTTAGCAATATGAATTTAGTTATCCAAAAAAAGGCATGTAGAACAATGAATCTAGATATGTTTTTTTAAAGTGGCTCTTGAGCGTTTGCCCCATATTTATGCGAACATATAAGCTTTTAAAGTAAATACCAAACATTTCAGTCAAATCTTACTAAATGATTTTAACCTCTGCTTCGTCTAGTTATTTGAAGATATTTCCTAGTGCCTTCTACTACCAAAAAAAAAATTGTTAATCTTTTTTTTTTTTTTTTTCACTTAAAAACTCTTGATAAATGCTTTTGGCTCTTAAAGGACAGTTATCATGAAAACATTTCGTTTCTAACACTGTATACTGCCATGATGATCTATTCCTGTTTCTGTATTAAAGAGGCTGCTAAACGTTATTGAAAATACAACTTGGGTAAATAATATTGAAATGTTGATGTTCTGCAAACAAAGAATCTCCAACGCTCTGTCACTATAATTGCAGCTGATTTTTTTTAACCAGTGGGTTTCCCAGTCCTATCCCAAGTCAACCAGCAATAAAATTTATTAAAAATCTGACACCACCTGCACCTTTGTCAGCTTACCAACTATTAAAAGTCAAGTACCTTTAACTGTAAGCAAATAACATCTATTTCAATACACTGTCTTTGGATTATATCTAAATGAAATAAAGAGGGAGGAATAATATCGTAGAGAGTAAACATGGTATTTTTGAGGGGGAGGAATAATATCCTAGAGTAAACATGGTATTTTTGAGGGGAAATAAAGTACTATGTTCTTTAATTTAAATCCTGTAACTGCCTTATCATTATATAATCACTACTTTGAATACTGCACATATTGCCAAACCACAGTCCTAATAAGACAGACTTGGCAGGGTGGGAGTTAGGTTCATCTCAATTTTTCTACAGCAGCCTGCTCTAAGGAGACATTTCCTTCACTTGAAGTACTTAGCCTGAACTTTCCTCATCAAATCCTCCAACACTCCTTACCATGAAAACATGCTCATTATCTCCTCTGGGGTGTGTTCATGTGATTTAGTTCTCACAAGCATCTGTATTCTAGGCCCTTTTTGACTTTTGAGCCCCTAAATTTAAAAATCTAATGCACTTACATGCACACGTTCAGACACCAGTTCCAATCTGGCTAGTGAAACATCCTTTCATTGTAACAATTGTCAAGTTAATCTGAAAGAAAATAATTTAGATTTGGTATTATTACTATTTATTTTTTTTTCTGGGCTTGCTTAAAACAGTGGTTTTGTTGTTGTTCTGTTTTGTTTTGATTTTAATTATTTTATGAATTTTAAGGCAGTTAAAGGGTTGAGTACAAGTAGTGAGAACCTCAAGTCTGATTCTTCACTTCATCCTACAGTCTATTTGCAAAGTCAGGAAATATAAGAAACAGATTTTTAAAAGTATGTTAATTATATACAACTCCTTACAATTCTTTTTTTAATGTCTGAATTTTAGTTTGTTTTGCTTTTCGTTTTTTACTGAGGCATAGTTGATGAACAATATTATATAAGTTTCAGGTGTACAACATGGTGATTCACAATTTTTTTTAACTTATTTATTTTATTTATCTTTGGCTGTGTTGGGTCTTTGTTGCTACGTGCGGGCTTTCTCTAGTTGCGGTGAGCAGGGGCTACACTTCGTTGTGGTTGCGTGGGCTTCTCATTGCAGTGGCTTCTCTTGTTGCAGAGCACAGCCTCTAGGAGCACAGACGTCAGTAGTTGTGGCAGTAGGCTCAGTAGTTGTGGCTCACGGGCTCTAGAGCACAGACTCAGTAGCTGTGGCACACGGGCCTAGTTGCTCTGCGGCATGTGGGGTCTTCCTGGACCAGGGTTCGAACCCGTGTCCCCTGCATTGGCAGGCGGATTCTTAACCACTACACAATTGGGGGAGCCCAATTCACAATTTTTAAAGGTTATACATCATTTATAGTTATTATTATTATAAAATATTGGCTATATTCCCTGTGCTGTACATTAATCCTTGTAGCATATTTATTTTATACATAGTTTGTACCTCTTAATCCATTCCCCTATATTGTCCTTTCCCCATTCCCTCTACCTACTGGTAACCACTAGTTTCCCTATGATTCTTGACTTTGCAAACACACTGTATAATACTCTTTTTAAAATAAATTTTAAAATAAAATTACTTTAAACTTTTTAAATAAATTTTTAAATAGAATAAATTTACTTAAATTTTAAAATTACTTAAATTTATTTAAAATTTTACTGCTTTGGTACTTAAACAATTATCATGAGTTAACAACTCGTTCTCAGCCCTTTTCCAGTTTCCAACTAAAATGAATATTTCTCCTGATATATTTTTATAAATCCTTCTTTAAACACATTCTCTGTGTCTCTGTACCTCTCTCTTTCTCTCTCTCTTCTGATGTAAACTCAACACTATAAGAAAGTCTCTGGGGTCTTGAAATAATGTCACTAGAGATGACTCCAAATGCATAAATGGAAACATGAGGAACTAGTATCATTTCTTTATAAAGCTTAGGGAGATATGTACTAAAAAAGCATACACAGTAGCTGTTTGCATTCAAAAGTTCAGGAAATGTTTTAAAAGTCATATTATTGAAAAGTAAAGATGATGAGCAATATCATAGTGTCTCTGACACTTACACAGAAGAATGAAAGAAACAGTCTGATAAAATACCTTTTTGCCTTTAAAAAAATTTCACCCTCAGTAACTGGGAAAATGGTATTTTAACATGGAAATGGGCTCTGGCCTTAGTTTAAGGTGTCTTCCCCTGCAAACCCTTCGTTAGATGAAGTCACACCCCTCTATGATGTCACAGCCATCACTACATCCACTTCCCAGTGGGCCTTCTGGTGGAGACCAATCAGCAAAGCCTGGTTTCTCCCTTCCTCTTTCTCATTCTGTGTGATGAGCCAAGTTCCAAGATTCCTGCTGACTTCAAAGGGAGATGTGCTCCAAGATCAGCACCACAGGGGAAAAAGTCAGTGCAAGAAAAAGCTCCCAAATAAAGACAAACTTGAAAGTATCCTAAACTCACATTATTGCAAACAGTTTATTGAAAAAAGTTAAAATATTGCCCTACCTAAAGCTCACAATAACGATTTGGAGGGTTATCATTTTTTGTTTGGTTTTGAATTCACATGCATAGTTTATTGCACTTTGCCAGAAAGCATCAACAGGGCTCAGGGCAACTTAGACAATGAGATTCAATAACTAGCAACGGATAGTTTTCTCCACCATTTCACTAAAAGCAGTTTGAATGTGCTCTTGACAAATCATGTTTTGGCAGTGCAGATATTTTTGAGGCATTGCTTGGGGGAAACATACATACACACACAGAGAATTTTATATAAAAATATTAAATATATCGATCTAAAAATCTAATGGGAATGTAATCTCAACTAGCAGCTACAGTGAATTTGTTTTGGTAAAAATAAATGATCAAAACCCACTAGCTTTATTTAATTTACATCCTACTCTTATCTCTTCTAATTGTTACATACAGTTGCCAAGGATACTACGGCAAGGATAGGCACCTAACCGAACACTTTGGAAGAGAATGATGTGAGTGTGTATGTGTGTTTGTGCACAAGTGTGTAGGTGTGTGTACATGTGAGCATGCGTGATTTATTTACTCCCACTTTCCTTTATTGGGAAAAAAGGAAGCTCTTCATATGTCCTTTCTGACAATCTACCGACAATCATTTTCCAACTATAGGCTATCTGAATTAAAGTGTGAACTGATACAGAACAAAACACACATGAGATACTAGAATTCCTACATACTCTTGAGACCAAGTTCTGGCATGGACTATATAAAATGAACAATTAGACTTAAAATCAATATTGCATAAACAGATTTTATAATTAGATTATCAAAGTGATAAAATCTGGATAGGCAAGAACCAATTTTTATTTTCTGGTAAACTGTAACAGAAATGACAAGGAGTTATTAATCTGGATGTAGGCTAAATCATCATTATTTCAAAAGCACACAGACAAAAGTGTTGTCACGTATATTTAAGCTGATTTTTTTTTAAGGACAGTAATTTCAAGAGCCTCAGAAAACAAAATCAGCAAGATTGAGGAGAAAAAAAAAAAAAAAGCTTTTTTTAGCTGAAGAAAAAGCTAAAGGCTATCTTTTATAAAAGAGGTTTTAGCTAATGGCAGATCATTCTGCTCATCAAACACAGGAAAGGATGCCAGCCAGCAGCTGTGGCCTGGTGTTCAGACCTTAAATGTATCAGCAGTTCTATTTTTTGAATAGCATATTATTTGATTCAATCTTAACTGGGTTCCAGTCCTATCTTTGCATAGCTATGATACCTTGAGTAATCCAACCAATTTTTCTGGACCTCGAATGATTTAATAAACATAAAACAGAAGTAGATTCAATGACATACAAAATGTTTTCCAGCTCAAAATCTCGTATGACTCTCTGGCGTTCTTATGAAATATATTAATATATTACCATGAACAGTTACTGAATTCCTTTCTCTAGAAATTAAAACTGAGTAAAAATAATCAAATGTCTTTCTGCTTGAACTTAAGGTTATTTTCTCCACCAGCAGAGGAATAGATATGACTTGGTAATTC
Source organism: Stenella coeruleoalba (assembly GCF_951394435.1). NCBI lineage: Eukaryota > Metazoa > Chordata > Mammalia > Artiodactyla > Delphinidae > Stenella > Stenella coeruleoalba. The sequence continues at coordinate 19,026,352 of NC_137155.1, read as the reverse complement.
CTTATGATTCTATACCTTCCAAAGTAATCCTACTCAGTGATATTCAGTGTGTACTTTCAACCTGAGGACTCAAAACTTTCTCCAATTTTAGAAAACTCTCTGCCATTATCCCTCTGAATATTGCATCTGCCTCATTTGCTGCACTCTCTCTTTCTGGAACTCCTGTTAGATGTAGGATAGTGTTGTTGCTACATTCTTGGCTCAGGTTCCTGCAACTGGTAGAGATTCAGGCCCCTACCTACATGTACGGCAGGCTTTCGCTTCTGTTCCCGCTCAAGCAACCTCTTTTCTCCCCCAAGAACCAGGATAAGATGCTCACTTCCACGTCACATGTCAAATCTAAAGGGTGGGCAGAGATTTTCTGGTACTCATGTGGAACAGGAAAACCACATCCCAGCTTTGGGCCTTATACTGAAAGCTCAGGTCGATCTTTCTTTTGTGGTTAGAGACGTTGACTCAGAGCTAAAAATCTCAGCACCTAAGGCATGTGTTAGGTCCAGATAACCTTGTGGCCTACAGTAGCTTCTGTTCTTTCTAACTACTGTGTCTACGGGTCCTTTCTTGTTTCTGGCACCTGAAGATATCCCCTAGTTTGCTTTAGAGCTCAACTATGTACTTTAAACTTTTTTCTGTCATATTTTATCCAGCATTTAATATGTTTGGAATAGCATCAGGGTTTTGCCAGGTTAATTCACCCTCTACCTATTGCTATAACTACATTCTACACAGACAGTAAGGTTCTATATCCCTGGTGGTCCCTCAGGCACATTAAAACATCCAGTTGCACTGTCAGTTCTACTTACTACATTGCTGTTAGTCATCAGTCTACCTTGTATCTAGAAGAGCCACTACCTGAAATGAATAGATTTCCTGAAAGACAGGAGACCATGGTAAAACTGATTTTAACGTTAGAAGAGTTCAGTAAGAAAAACAAGGTCACAGTGTTGCTGAATCAACCTCCTGCAAAAGAAAGGAAAGGCCAGGATAAGGCCAAACACAATTTAAGAAGTTTGACAAAAACTGAGTTTTAATCAGCAAGACATAAAAGTATATCCGTACAGAATGATTTTTCGGTATAATAATAATTAATCTTATGAGAAAAATCTCTCCTTTGGGCTAGTTTTCAAAACTTTTTAATTAGGAATCATACTGATATATTATAATCTTTGGATAGAAGCTTGGTTAACAAGGAGAAGATAGGAAAGTGTGTTAGACTAAAACACCGTGTGTACATCTTCTCCCAAAAGGGGTCATTAGTAAGGATTTAAGAAGGCTTAGCGGTGCTAAAATTTCAATGTAGACTTGAAAAGGAGCTAGATGGTAAGGATGAAGCTGTAGAGGGCAAGAACTGTTGGACTGAACCAAAAGAAAGAAGAATGGGATCACTGGAATGTTAAAAGAGAACTCTCCTGGCAACTTTACAACTTGTGCTTAGAAATGACAAAGATGAACATGGAAAGAAAAACATAGGGGAGGGGATGAATGGATGTTCTTGGTGTCTTGGGATTCTCTAAGCCAGACAGAAAATTAACACTTCATATCTGGAGCTGGAAGCGGAAGCATAAACACAGGTAACAGGAGACTAAGAAATTTGCCATAAAGCAGGAAAGAAAACTGGCAGTGTGCAGGAAAGGATAAATGACTCATGTTGCTGAGGTATAACTGGAGGGGCACTGGGCTGTTTGCCTTGGCTTCGTCAAGCCATTCTCATTGGAAATATCTCTGGAATTCAGTTCCCTTGAGTTAAAAAAAAAAAAAAGCGTTCTACACTGAATCTGTCTCAAGTGAAATAATATTTTTTCAAACTTTTCTCATCACTCCAGTAGACAATTAATACATTTAGGAAAACAAATTCTTCTTTTTATATACAGTTTGCTGAACAAAAGTGAATGGAGTTACAAAAATTATCTCAGGGATTAAAACTAAGAGAATGAGTCCTTGGTTTTTAAGAACTTTAATAAAAAGTTCTCTAATTCTAAGAAGGTTGATTCAACCATAATAACAGTCCTTTACATGTGTGTAACACATCATAAAATACTGTCACACGTCTAATTTAACCTCCCTAGGAATCTTGCAATATAGGGAAAGTGGAGAGTACCTGAACTCTTTTGCCCTTTTGTGTAGCAAGGCCCAAGGAAGTCAAATCACTCACCCTGATTGCATGCTAGTGCAGGGGTCCCCAACCCCCGGGCCACTGACTGGTACCGGTCCGTGGCCTGTTAGGAACCGGGCCACACAGCAGGAGGTGAGCGGCAGGCTAGCGAGCGAAGCTTCATCTGTATTTACAGCCACTTCCCATCGCTCTCATTACCGCCTGAGCTCTGCCTCCTGTCAGCATTATGGTGAGTTGTATAATTATTTCATTATATATTACAATGTAATAATAATAGAAATAAAGTGCACAATAAATGTAATGTGCTTGAATCATCCCGAAATCACCCCCCACCAGTCCATGGAAATATTGTCTTCCACAAAACCGGTCCCTGGTACCAAAAAGTTTGGGGACCGCTGTGCTAGTGCACACAAGTATGAAAATATGCACACACAACACACACACACACACACACACACACAGCAGGGCCTTGGTGTGATGCCTGTTCATCCCACTTTTATCCCAGGCCCTTTGTACTCCCCTACAGGGTCCCTTCCTCTCCTGAATGCATCTGCATTAGTTTTATACGTCTTTGAATATTTCCAGATGAGTCTTTTTAGATTTCACAGTCATTCCTGAATGTTTGCGTGACAGAGGGGAAATACATTAAATCTGCAGAAAATCCACCTGAAGGCAAAATATGTACCTTAATGTAGATTTGACAAAGCATTAGTAATAGTCTGAAGGATAATAACATATAGCCCAGCTGTCCCCCGAGTACTGGAAACACTAGACACACACACTGGTCAAGTACCAACACAGACTTGGACCCCTTCAGACTCTCCTAGGAAGACCCCACCACTCCTAAATTTGGCTCTCCTGACCTACACACAGTAAGAATACAATGTGCGTCTGGGAGGCCCCAGAGGGCTGTATGATGCCTAACTCCTAAATTTACTGGCCCTACTGATGTAGCCCAAGGCAAGCAATTTAAGCTATTTGTGCCCCAGGTCCTCACCGACACAATGGATAGAATAGTATCTACTGCATTATGTTCATATAAGGATTAACTAAATCAAGATAATGCACATGAAGCACCCAGCAGTGTCCACGATTAAGGAGTCAATGAATATTCCCCTCCCCTAAGAATAAGTCACTTTTCACTGGCAATTTATCGAGGGCATCAGTCCTGTCACAAATGGGACCCGGTGTCAGTCACTGTTCCAGAAACTTTCAAAACCTTGTGTAGATTTGGTACACGACTTCCACTATTTCGAGGAGAGATAGTAAGATCCATGGGCTGACACTCCTGAAATAAAAGGTAAAGTCTGATTTGTGACTGATTTTCTGCAAGTTTAAAGAAAGTTCACATACCACAGAATGCTTCTGTCCAACATGAATGGAGCAGCTTCACGGGTAGTTTCCTACCCTGTTCTCTCAGCCACCCAACTATCCCCCCTCCCAGCAAAGATCACATAGTGGGAAAATCTCCACTGTTGTGAAGGTCTCAGTGAGTTCGATATTTCATTGAATATTTGTGTGTGTGAGTGTGTGTGTGTGTGTGTGTGCGCGCGTTCATCTAAGTGGGGAGGTATGAAAGATCAAACTGATAGAGATTATCAGAATGTGTGTCTGTGTGGGTGAGTGTGTGTGTACTTTGGGTCAGATATTATGTTTGGACAAATGAAAGACTAGGGTCAGAAATAGTGTCTGTGATTAGCCATACACAAGGGACTCACTATGCAGTGGCTCTCAAAATAATCCTACCGAAGCAAAGCTAAAGTATCTGAGCTTCTCCACTGCCAAACTGAAAACTGAAAAACATCAGAAACAGTAGACTTTGCATTTTAGAAATAACCAGAGCCCTAGACATATCTAGTCCAAGAAAGGGATATCTGAGCCTATTTACTTCCCCATTCTAAAGACAAGAAAATTGAGTCTGATTCAAAGATGTGTTCAGAGTTCACAAACCTCCAAACATCAGCCCAGTTATTTTTCCATTAAATCACGTGCTGCTCCTCTCCTTCCTGCACTACTTACAGAGAACTCCTATGGACTTCTTCTAACCACACTCACACCTTATGATCCCATTTACACGCAGATGGCACCAATATTTATATTCCCAGCCCAGACCCCTTCCCTGAATTCCACTTTTGCATCCTACTGCCTACTAGAAATCCTCACGTGTGGCCAGTAGTTCCAAACTTAACGTATCCTAAACTGAACTCCAAATACGATGCCCAAACCTCCTCTTCCTGAAGTCTTCCCCATCTCAATAAACAACAACTCCATTCCCTGAGTTGCTCAAGCCACTACCCTTCAGGCCATCCTGAAGTCTCTCTCTCTATCTCTCTCCCCCACACACAAGTTATCCTCAACACATTAAACTACAGTACTACTCTGGTCCAACTCATCATCATTTAACAACTATATCATTACAATAGCCTCCTAACTGGTCCCTGCTTCCATTCATGGCCCTCTGCAGTTCAATTTCAATTCAGCAGCCCAGCAGCTCAGAATGATCCTTTTGAAAGAAAGTAATTAGATGGTATTGCTCCTTGGCTCAAAACCCTCCAAAAGGTCTCCATACATTCAAGTCCTTACAAAAGCCCATGAAACTCTATAGTATCAGCTCTGTCCTTTCCCCATTTTACTAACCTCCCTCTACTATCCACTCCCCAGACACACTATCTACCCTTGCTGTGACTCAAATACAGAGGCAGGCTCCTATGTCCTTACTGTCGTTTCTGCCTGGAAAGCTCTTCCTCTAGACAGCTGCAGAGCTCACGCCCTCATCTTCTTCAAATCTTCACTCAAAAGTCAGCTTCTCAGGGAAAGCCTTCCTCCCCACCCCTACCTTCAAAGGCTCCCTAGCCCCCTTCCCTGCCTTTTCTTCTCCTTAGCTTTATTTTCCTCATCTATATTTTTCCATATCTTCTTATTTTCTGACTCTCCCATCTTGGCTATAACCTCCATAAGGTTAGAAAGTTTCTGGTGTATTAGATGAATAAATGAATAAATCAATGAATGAAACAGTAAAATCTTCTCTAAATAAAACTGGTTCCCAAAGCAGGACCAGAGTAACCAACTGCTAAGAAAAAACTAAAGCATGTATTAAATGTGCCTATATATCTTCATTTATATTTGTACATGAGAATGTCTATGCCAGTATATGTACATGTGTGTGTTTACTGTGAAGATTCCTATGAATAAGCAAAGTTAACACTCTGATCTGACCCCCAAAATCCTTGTGTATATATATAGAAAAAAGTACTGTAAGTTGTTTCCCGAAGATTAGAAATGGTAGAGCCATGTAACTAATAAAGAACACTGCTTTAAGGTGCCTTCCTCAAATACAGGCTCACTTTACTCTTCAGAAATCACTACCAAGCTTGGGCAAGCTTTTATGGATAGCTGGTATTTTGGAGCTAAGTGAACACAAGAGGGATATGTAAATTGTTAGGGAAGATGAATTTCTTTAAGCACGAATGTGGACTACATATTTGGTCAGCAAAGTGCAAATGAACAGGGGAATTTAAAATGCTGCTTGTGCAGGAAGTACAAGATAGAAAATATGTCTGATTATAGACTCTTGTGTTCTCTGCTAAGATAAACATGATAAATTTGAAAGAATACAGAAGTAAGAAGAAAGATATTCTACAACTGTTCCAGGTCCTGATGAAGAACCAACTCATTTTTTTCCCAAACTGTATTTTTTCAATATACTTTAAATGTTAAGGAACTGAAAAGTCATCTTTAAAATTTACAGTTGGCAATAACTATCTCAAAAATATTTTGATCTATTTTTCCCTTACCTGTGGAGCAACTAAACTGAGGCCTAGAAATCACAAACTGATGAATTTAGGTCCCTACCCACCATGTTTTCTATCATTCATATGCTTGTGGCAGCTAATAAACAATAAAATGGGCAAGATGAGACCAAAAAAACAGAGAGAGAAGAAAATCTAGCTGATTGGGTAATACATTTACCAGGTGCCAGGTAATTCACTCATGCATAGTGGAAAATGGTGTAGTCTTGTAAGCACAAGAGCAAAGCAAACACAAACAGCAGATGCTGCTGAACTAGTTTCCGGGGTTTGTTTTTTTTTAACTTTGCTTTGAGACATACACATCAAAAATAATTCAGGATTGTGAGTCCAAGCTCTAGAAATCATTCACCTGGGTTTGAGGTCTGCTCTACCACTTAATAGCTCTATGTTTTTCATGCCTCAGTCTCTCCATGTGTAAACTGGATATAAGAGTATCATTTCAAACAGCTGTGAAAATTAAATGAGATAATGTATATAAAGTACTTAACAAAGTGTCTATAAGTAATACGCATGAAGTAAATATTAGCTACTTTTTAATAATGGTGGCATTTAAATTCTGAGTTCCCCCAAACATGTCTTTCTAACTGGAAGGGGTCTTTCCATCTCTCTTTTCACCACAACAAAATAAAAGTAAAGTTCTTATTTTAAATTCTTTGACATAAATCGTAGCAACATTCTTTTGGATCCATCTCCTAAAGCAAAGGGAAAAAAGCAAAAATAAACAAATGGGACCTAAGTAAATTTAAAAGCTTATGCACAGCAAAGAAAACCATTGACAAAATGAAAAGACAACCTACTGAATGGGAGGAAATATTTGCAAATGATATGATAGATAAGGGGTTAATACCCAAAATATGTAAACATCTCATACAACTCCTTATCAAAAAAACAAACGACCCAATTTAAAAATTGGCAGAAGATCTGAATAGACATTTTTTCCAAAGAAGACATACAGATGGCCAACAGGCACAAGACACGATACTCAACATCACTAATCATCAGAGAAATGCAAATCAAAACCACAATGAGCTATCACCTCACACCTGTCAGAACGGCTAACATCAAAAAGACCACAAACGTTGGTGAGAACATGAAGGAAACCCTTGTACACTGTTGGTAGGAATGTAAATTGGTGCAGCCACTGGGGAAAACAAAATGGAGATCTTTCAAAAAAGTAAAAACAGAACTACCATGTGACCCAGCAATTCCACTCCTGGGAAAACAAAAACACTGATTTGAAAAGACACATGCACCCCCATGTTCACAGCAGCATTATTTACAATTGCCAAGGTATGGAAGCAACCTAAGTATCCATCAACAGATGAATGGATAAAGAAGATGTGGTATATATATACAATGGAATGTTACTCAGCCATAAAAAAAGAATGAAATTTTTCCATTTTGCAACAGCATGCACGGACCTGGAGGGTATTATGTTAAGTGAAATGAGTCAGACAGAGAAAGAAAAATACTGTACAATATCATTCGTGTGGATTCTAAAAAGTATAATAAACTAGTGAATATAACAAAAAAGAAACAGACTCACAGATATAGAGAACAAATTAGTGGTTAACAGTTGGGAGAGGGAAGGGGGAGGGGCAAGACAGGGATAGGAGATAGAAGTACACACTACTGTGTATAAAATAAATAAGCTACAAGGAAATATAGTGCAACACAGAGAATATAGCCAATATTTTATAATAACTTTAAATGGAGTATAATCTATAAAAATTTTGAATCACTATGTTGTACACCTGAAATTAATAGAGTATTATAAGTCAACTACACCTCAATTAAAAAAAGAAAAGTAAGTCTTATTTGAAAACATTTAATCAGGAGTTGGGGTGGGGGAGACCTTCCCAAAGTTCTCTCTCTTCTTTCTGAAAAACCTCCCTTCCTCCCTCCCTCCCTCTCCTTCTCCCTCTCTTTCTTTCATTTTTCATTTCTGGATTGTTTTATTTAATCTCTAATACATTCACTTATCTACAGTTAGTTATAAAAAGCAATATCCTGTAATAAACAAAACACCTGTAACAAAAGCTACTTCCCTACTCCCCTTTATGAACTCTCATCCTCCTCAGCGCCCACCACTATCCTTCAGCTAAACGTCCAAACTACATACTGGCTCCCTCCACTCCTCATAATGGGCCTTATCCCCTAAACTCCCTCCCATACATTCCTCTCAACACACACACGAACACCCCTTTACAACTTACCAGACTCTCTCCTTTCTCCTGTCCCATTACCGTTCCCATCTTTCCCTGCTGCCTCCCTCTCTTCATTCCTATGCCTTTCCAACCACCACCAAGTGTGGTGTGCCTCCACTCACAGCTGTGCCACAAACAGGTGGTCTGCCACAAAGTCACTGCCCTGAGGCACCTCACCACTACGAGGTTTTAGCTCTGGAGAACACAAAGTGTTCACAGAAACACAAGAGAGGACACCTCCCAAAAGACATTTCATGGCAGATGTCTTTGGATACTCCATTCAGAAGTCATCGTGTGTGTGTACGCATGTGCATGTGTGTGTGTGTGTGTGTGCGCGCACTAGATAGATGGACTAATGAATTCATGAGTCTGCCACTACCAAAACATAACAGTACAACTAAGAATTAGGCTGAATGTCACAGAATACACTTTGAAATGATAATCTAACCAGAAAGGGTAAAAAAGTAAATTAGAGTAAAAATTTATAACTGTATTTTTATAATAAAGAAAACGATTATGATTACTTCAGCTGATAGAAAAACTTCTGAATGTGGTCATGAAAATGAAGCAAAACCAGCAATAATATAAAATTCCTAAGGACATGATACCCTAAACCAATGAAGACAGTGGGGTGAGGCTAAGAAAAGAGTCCAGCTTTGGGCTTCCCTGGTGGCGCAGTGGTTGAGAGTCCGCCTGCCGATGCAGGGGACACGGGTTTGTGCCCCGGTCCGGGAGGATCCCACATGCCGCGGAGCGGCTGGGCCTGTGCGCCTGGCCGCTGAGCCTGTGCGTCCGGAGCCTGTGCTCCACAACGGGAGAGGCCACAACAGTGAGAGGCCCGCGTACCGCAAAAAAAGAAAAAAAAAAAGAGTCCAGCTTTCTCAGGTAGGTTAGAGACAGAAACACAGGGAACAGGAGGCAGAAGTCAGCCAGTGGTGGGAACAATAAGACGATATGAAGAGACTGAGTGACACTGCGTCTGTCTTACGTAGGATATTTTCTCCCTCTCTCCAAAGCCTTCTGCTTGAGTCCTTTTTTTTTTTCCCTCCCCATTCTCTTTTCTGTTATGTCTGTCTCTCTCTGCTCCTTCTCTTTCCTCTGTCTTTGCTTTACCCTCTCTTCCCACCCAGCTCTTTCTCCATAACCAGTGGCAATCATAAGGCAGACCCTAAAACTAGATGATGATGATGATGACAATAATGACAGCAACATTGCCCTACATTTCTGTACCACTTTACAAATTACAAAACATTTCCACATAATGATCTGCCACCCTCTCAGGTAAGTAAAGACAATATTTTAATCCCCAATGAATAACCAAAGGCTTAATGAAATTCACGACACAGGTTCTCTAGGTTAGGGGTTTTCATAGACATTATCTCTTTTTTTATTATCAATATAACCTTGTGGATACAAACCCACTTCAGTACACTGGCTATCCCTAGGCCAGTCAGGTGGGTTGTGGGTGAGAGTAGCATTGGTTGAGGAAAAAAGAAGTTTTTTACATCTCTGTTGTTTTATTCCTTTTAAAAATCTAAGCATATGTGGCAAATATTAATATGTGTTATATCTAGGTGGCAGTGCACTGATTGCCTTTTTTTTAAACATCTTTATTGGAATATAATTGCTTTACAATGGTGTGTTAGTTTCTGCTTTAAAACAAAGTGAATCAGTTATACATATACATATATCCTCATAACTCCTCCCTCTTGTGTCTCCCTCCCTCCCGCCCTCCCTATCCCACCCTTCTAGGTGGTCACAAAGCACAGAGCTGATCTCCCTGTGCTACGCGGCTGCTTCCCACTAGCTACCTATTTTACATTCTGTAGTGTATATATGTCCATTGGTTTGACATCTAGGTCTCAGGTACCAGCACTCACTACTAAGGACTAGTTGGTACTCTGTGAGAAATAACTGAGGAGAAGCAGAGGAATCCACTATGCGACAGTAATGAGTGGCTGGCCCCACTCTCAGATGTCCCAGCAGAAAACTAGTGTCAACAGACCCACCAAAACCCCTTTCCCTGCACAATTATTTAGTCCCTCTAAGATTAGATGGGATCATTGCTCTAAAATGATTTGAATGAAGTCTCTGCAGCTGCAGTGTCATCACTCCTAATGTAGCCAATTCCAAACTGTGCACTTTATTAAGATGAAAAACAAGGAAGGGCTTCCCTGGTGGCGCAGTGGTTGAGAGTCCGCCTGCCGATGCAGGGGACGCGGGTTCGTGCTCCGGTCCAGGAAGATCCCACATGCCGTGGAGTGGCTGGGCCCGTGAGCCATGGCCGCTGAGCCTGCGCATCTGGAGCCTGTGCTCCGTAATGGGAGAGGCCACAACAGAGAGAGGCCCGCGTAGAGAAAAAAAAAAAACCAAAAAACAAGGAAAAGGTGGGGAATTGTTTTAAAAATTAAATATATAATGTAAAGAAGAGAGGAGAGAGAAAAAAGGAAATTAAAAGTATGAAATAAATTTAGAAAGGTAAGTAAATGTAAAGGAGAAGAAACTAAATCTCGTCAAAGATACAACAAGGCAAAGGATATTATTGCTTCCTTGTTCAAATATAATCTAACCATCTAGTAATTCTTTTCACTAAACTATTTATATAATTCATTTGCAGATAAAGAGGCACTAGACTATTAAGAGCCAGTTAGAAGAGTTGGAGATGATCAACCAAAAATACTAAATGATGTCAAACTTTTATATGCTGCTTAAAAGAAGAATTAAGGATAAAACCTCATAACATTTAAAAGAATTTGATATGAATTGTCATGGTTTTATTGAAATATAAAAAGCCAGTCATACCAAATTCAACTAAAATTTCAGAACGATGGAAAATAAGATGACCAATTTAGTTTGACATTTTATAGGTTTCAATACCTCTCTGTACCTCCATTATCCCAATCTTAAATTGAGAATACCAGTACCTACCCCATATGATTCTCCTATGAATACACAAGGTAATTCCATAAAGGGGTTAAAGAAAAGCCCAGCACATGGTAATAAGAGTTCAATTAACTCTGATGTTGTTTTTGCTCATATATGTGAGTATTCCTACCATCCCTGTTCTCCCTTCCATAAAATGGAGGCGTTTGCACTCACAAAAGAGATGCTTCTAAGATGAATAAGCTGGGGTTTTGAAACCCCTCCAATTCAAGTATTCTAAAATTTCAGTGTTCTATTTATGCCCCAACGACCTGTTGGAAATAAATTTTTTTTCAGCAAGATGGAAAATTAAGTTGTTGTGACACCTTTGTGGTTTGCATGCAATCTGCCTTTTTCCTTCATCCTGTCTTATTCATGTTCAAATCTTTAAAAATGCTTCCTAAAAATGGAAGAAAATAGACCCCCCCCAAAAATCTGTAAAAACTTTCAGAGAGTTCAATAAGATGCCTACATACAAAATATATAAAAATCAATAACATTCCTATATACTAGAAATGGTCGATTAAAAGATGTACTGTAGGGCTTCCCTGGTGGCGCAGTGGTTGAGAGTCCGCCTGCCGATGCAGGGGACACGGGTTCGTGCCCTGGTCCGGGAAGATCCCACATGCTGTGGAGCGGCTAGGCCCGTGAGCCATGGCCGCTGAGCCTGCGTGTCCGGAGCCTGTGCTCCGCAATGGGAGAGGCCAAAACAGTGAGAGGCCCGCGTACGGCAAAAAAAAAAAAAAAAAGACGTACTGTAAAAGATCACTTGTACTATAGAATAAAATACTTAAGACTTAGTGGGAGAAAAATGTTCTATTCAACAAATGGTAGTGGGGAAAATGGCAGAACACATAGGAAAAAATTAAATCAGTATCATTCTTCCCAGACATGAACAAATTCCAACTGATTTGAGAGTTTAATGTAAAAACTAAGCTACTAGGAGAGAGAATTTAAGAACGTTTTTGTAATCTGAGGGTTCAGGAAGCTTTTTATATGCATGACACTGAAGGCAGAAATCATACAACAACAATAGAAGGTAACGTTCACCAGCTTATTATATACCAAACATACATCATCTCAATATTGTTATGTCTCTATAAGTCTTCCTTTTAGATATAAAGAAAGGGGTCTTAGAGACGTTAAGTAACTTTCACAACAGTGTATACAGCCGATCTTCATTATCCACAGATTCCATATTTGTTAATTCATCTGCTCTCTAAAATTTATTTGTAACTCCAAAAGCAATAGTCAAGGCACTTTCACAGTCATTCAGATTCACAGAGTGGCAAAAACTTTCAGTCACCCAACACGGACAGCCCAAGCTGAGGTCAAACAAGGCAAGTCTCTGTCTTCTTATTTCAGCTTTCATACTGTAAACAAGTATCCTTTTCAAGATCTATTTAGCCACATTTTCACATTTCTGTGCTCTTTTTGGTGATTTTGCTGCTTGACATGGCCCCCAAACATAGTGCTGGAATACTGTCTAGTGCTCTTAAGAGGAAGAAGGCTGTCATGTGCCTTACAGAGAAAATACGTTTATGCATGGATTATACAGTGCTGCTGGCCATGAGTTCAATGTTAATGAGTCAACAATGTATATTCAGTAAGGTATCTTTAAACAGAAACACATATAAAACACACATAAAAGGCTATGTATTGATCAGTTATGAAAATGTGACCACAGGCTCACAGGAACCTAACTCTATATTTCCTCTAGGAACCACGGTTTAGTATTTAATTCACTGTTCCCACAGATGTGATAGATATAACTATCACATATAACAAGAATCAACTGTAAAAAAGAAAAAGGTAGCAGAGCCAGGACTAGAATCCAGGCATGTCTGATTCCAGAGACCACACTACTAACATACTGTCATTCTCTCTCTGAAAACAGAAAACAACGGATTGGCTTGACTACACAAAAATTAACAGATAAAGGACAAATTGGGCAAAAAGTACGTGTAACATTTATTACAAACGACTACTAACATCCATAAAAATTTCTTCAAATAAATATGAAAAGAGGGAACTTTAAAAAAGAAAAATGAGTAAAGGATCTAACAGATACACACAAAGGATCACACATACAAATCAGTAATGAGACACAAAAGAAAGTATTTGACCTCTCTAATAATCAAAGAAGTAAAGATAAAATAATTTTAAAATACTACTTTTCAAACATATAGGTTTGTCAAAGACTAAAAAGAATTATAGCACCCAGCATTAGTCTGTGCATGCGGACAGACTGCTGTACAAAGTGTAAACTAATATAATCTTTTTGGAGGACAATTTGACAGTAGGTATCAGTATTTTCGTGTTATTAATAAATTTTGAACTGGAAATTTCAGTTCTAGTTACTTATACTGTGAAAGTACTTGTTGACATCAGTGAATGATAAACATGAATGAAAAAAAAAGCTCTTTGAATGTTGTATTTATTATCCCAAACTTGAATATTAAAGGAAATTAAGGGGGCAGGGCCTAGGCAGGGTGAAGTTCTAGCATGGAGTGGGCCTCTGCTTAGGACCTGGGCAGAAGGGGAGAGGCAGCATGTGGAAAGGGGGGCCTCCGGAGTGTGGAGTTCCAGAGTTTGGAGAGTATCAGATGAGGAAGTAAGACAAAGAATCTAGATCTGGAAGAGGAACCAAGATGGCGGAGTAGAAGGACACGCTCTCACTCCCTCTTGCGAAAACACCAGAATCACAACCAGCTGCTGGACAATCATCGACAAGAAGACATTGGAATTCACCAAAAAAGATACCCCACATCCAAAGGCAAAGGAGAAGCCACAATGAGACGGCAGAAGGGGCACAATCACAGTAAAATCAAATCCCATAACTGGTGGGTGGGTGACTCACAGACTGACTAACACTTATACCAAAGAAGTCCATGCACTGCAGTGAAGGTTCTAGGCCCCACGTCAGGTATCCAAACCTGGGGGTCCGGCAACGGGAGGAGGAATTCCTAGAGAATCAGACTTTGAAGCCTAGTGGGAATTGATTGCAGGACTTCAACAGGACTGGGGGAAACAGAGACTCCACTCTTGGCAGGCACACACAAAGTAGTGTGCGTATCGCGACCCAGGGGAAGGAGCAGTGACCCCAGGGGAGACTGAACTAGCCCTACCTGCTAGTGTTGGAGGGTCACCTGCAGAGGCGGGGCAGCGGGCTGTGGCTCACTGTGGGGACAAGGACACTGGCAGCAGAAGTTCTGGTAAGTACTCCTTGGCATGAGCCCTCCCACAGTCTGTCATTAGCCCCACCAAAGAGCCCAGGTAGGCTCCAGTGTTGGGTTGCCTCAGGCCAAACAACCAACAGGGATGGAACCCAGTCCCACCCATCAACAGTCAACTGGATTAAAGTTTTACTGAGCTTTGCCCACCAGAGCAACAGTCAGCTCTACCCACCACCAGTCCCTCGCATCAAGCCTCTTAGATAGCCTCATCCACCAGAAGCAAGAAGAACTACAATCCTGCAGCCTGTGGACAAAAACCACATTCACAGAAAGATAGACAAGATGAAAAGGGAGAGGGCTATATACCAGATGAAGGAACAAGATAAAACCCAGGAAAAACAACTAAATGAAAAGGAGATATGCAACCTTACAGAAAAAAAATTCAAAATAATGATAGTGGGGGGCTTCCCTGGTGGTGCAGTGATTTGGAGTCCGTCTGCCAATGCAGGGGACACGGGTTCGTGCCCTGGTTCGGGAGGATCCCACATGCCGCGGAGCGGCTGGGCCCGTGAGCCATGGCCACTGGGCCTGTGCGTCCGGAGCCTGTGCTCCACGGCGGGAGGGGCCGCAGCAGTGGAAGGTCCGCATACCGCAAAAAAAAATAATAATAATGATAGTGAAGATGATCCAGGACCTCGGAAAAACAATGGCGGCAAAGATCGAGAAGATGCAAGAAATGTTTAACAAAGACCTAGAAGAATTAAAGAACAAACAAACAGAGATGAACAATATGACAACTGAAATGAAAACTACACTAGAAGGAGTCAATAGCAGAAAAACTGAGGCAGAAGAACGGATAAGTGACCTGCAACACAGAATGGTGGAATTCACTGCTGTGGAAGAGAATAAAGACAAAAGAATGAAAAGAAATGAAGACAATCTAAGAGACCTCTGGGACAATATTAAATGCAACAACATTCGCATTATAGGGGTCCCAGAAGGAGAAGAGAGAGAGAAAGGACCCGAGAAAATATTTGAAGAGATTATAGTTGAAAACTTCCCCAGCATGGGAAAGGAAATAGCCACACACATACAGGAAGTGCAGAGTCCCACACAGGATAAACCCAAGGAGAAACACACTGAGACACATAGTAATCAAATTGGCAAAAATTAAAGACAAAAAAAAATTATTGAAAGCAGCAAGGGAAAAACGACAAATAACAAACAAGGGAACTCCCATAAGATTAACAATTGATTTCTCAGCAGAAACTCTACAAGCCAGAAGGGAGTGGCATGATATACTTAAAGTGATGAAAGGGAAGAACCTACAACCATGGATTACTCTACCCAGCAGAGACCTCATTCAGATTCGATGGAGAAATCAAAAGCTTTACAGAAAAGCAAAAGCTAAGAGAATTCAGCACCACCAAACCAGCTCTACAACAAATGCTAAAGGAACTTCTCTAAGTGGGAAACACAAGAGAAGAAAAGGACCTACAAAAACAAACCCAAAACAATTAAGAAAATGATCATAGGAACATACATATCAATAATTACCTTAAACGTGAATGGATTAAATGCTCCAACCAAAAGACACAGGCTTGCTGAATGGATACAAAAACAAGACCCATATATATGCTGTCTACAAGAGACCCGCTTCAGATCTAGGGACATATACAGACTGAAAGTGAGGGGATGGAAAAAGATATTCCATGCAAATGGAAATCAAAGGAAAGCTGGAGTAGCAATACTCATATCAGATGAAATAGACTTTAAAATAAAGAATGTTACAAGAGACAAGGAAGGACACTACATAATGATCAAGGGATAAATCCAAGAAGAAGATATAACAATTATAAATATATATGCACCCAACATAGGAGCACCTCAATACATAAGGCAACTGCTAACAGCTATAAAAGAGGAAATCGACAGTAACACAATAATACTGGGGGACTTTAACACCTCACTTACACCAATGGACAGATCATCCAAAATGAAAATAAATAAGGAAAAAGAAGCTTTAAATGATCCAATAGACCAGATAGATTTAATTGATATTTATAGGATATTGCATCCAAAACCAGCAGATTACACTTTCTTCTGAAGTGCGCACAGAACATTCTCCCGGATAGATCACATCTTGGGTCACAAATCAAGCCTCAGTACATTTAAGAAAATTGAAATCATATCAAGCATCTTTTCGGACCATAACGCTGAGATTAGAAATGAATTACAGGGAAAAAAAAGTAAAAAACACAAACACATGGAGGCTAAACAATACATTACTAAATAACCAGGAGATCACTGAAGAAATCAAAGAGGAAATAAAAAAATACCTAGAAACAAATGACAATGAAAACACAATGATCCAAAACCTATGGGATGCAGCAAAAGCAGTTCTAAGAGGGAAGTTTATAGCAATACAAGCCTACCTCAAGAAACAAGAAAAATCTCAAGTAAACAATGTAAACTTACACCTAAAGGACTAGAGAAAGAAGAACAAAGAAAACCCAAAGTTAGCAGAAGGAAAGAAATCATAAAGATAAAGATCAGAGCAGAAATAAATGAAATGGAAACAAAGAAAACAATAGCTAAGATCAATAAAACTAAAAGCTGGTTCTTTGAGAAGGTAAACAAACTTGATAAACCATTAGCCAGACTCATCAAGAAAAAGAGGGAGAGGACTCAAATCAATAAAATTAGAAATGAAAAAGGAGAAGTTACAACAGACATCGCAGAAATACAAAGCATCCTAAGAGACTACTACAAGCAACTCTATGCCAATAAAATGGACAACCTGGAAGAAATGGACAAGTTCTTAGAAAGGTATAACCTTCCAAGACTGAACCAGGAAGAAACAGAAAATATGAACAAACCAATCACAAGTAATAAAATTGAAACTGTGATTTAAAATCGTCCAACAAACAAAAGTACAGGACCAAATGGCTTCACAGGTGAATTCATTCAAACATTTAGAGAAGAGCTAACACCCATCCTTCTCAAACTCTTCCAAAAAAATTGCAGAGGAGAAACACTCCCAAACTCATTCTATGAGGTCACCATCACCCTGATACAAAAACCAGACAAAGATACTACAAGAAAAGAAAATTACAGACCAATATCACTGATGAATATAGATGCAAAAATCCTCAACAAAATACTAGCAAACAGAATCCAACAACACATTAAAAGGTTCATACACCATGATCAAGTGGGATTTATCCCAGGGATGCAAGGATTCTTCAATATATGCAAATCAATCAATGTGATACACCATATTAACTAACTGAAGAATAAAAACCATATGATCATCTCATAGATGCAGAAAAAGCTTTTGACAAAATTCAACACCCATTTATGATAAAAACTCTCCATTAAGTGAGCACAGAGGGAACCTATCTCAACATAATAAAGGCCATATATGACAAAACCAAAGAAAACATCATTCTCAATGGTGAAAAACTGAAAGCATTTCCTCCAAGATCAGGAATAAGACAAGGATGTCCACTCTCACCACTATTATTCAACATAGTTTTGGAAGTCCTAGCCATGGCAATCAGAGAAGAAAAAGAAATAAAAGGAATACAAATTGGAAAAGAAGAAGTAAAACTGTCACTGTTTGCTGATGACATGATACTATGTATAGAGAATCTTAAAATTGCCACCAGAAAACTACTAGAGCTAATCAATGAATTTGGTAAAGTTGCAGGATACAAAATTAATGCACAGAAATCTCTTGCATTCCTATACACTAATGATGAAAAATCTGAAAGAGAAATTATGGAAACACTCCCATTTACCACTGCAACAAAAAGAATAAAATACCTAGGAATAAACCTACCAAGGGAGAGAAAAGACCTGTATGCAGAAAACTCTAAGACACTGATGATAGAAATTAAAGATGATACAAACAGATGGAGAGATATACCATGTTCTTGGATTGCAAGAATCAATATTGTGAAAATGACTATACTACCCAAAGCAATCTACAGATTCAATGCAATCCCTATCAAATTACCAATGGCATTTTTTACAGAACTAGAACAAATCATCTTAACATTTGTATGGAGGTGGAGACACAAAAGACCCCGAATAGCCAAAGCAGTCTTGAGGGAAAAAAACAGAGCTGGAGGAACCAGACTCCCTGCCTTCAGACTATACTACAAAGCTACAGAAATCAAGACAATATGGTACTGGCACAAAAGCAGAAACATAGATCAATGGAACAAGATAGAAAGCCCAGAGATAAACCCACGCACCTATGGTCAATTAATCTATGACAAAGGAGGCAAAGATATACAATGGAGAAAAGACAGTCTCTTCAATAAGTGGTGCTGGGAAAACTGGACAGCTACATGTAAAAGAATGAAATTAGAACACTCCCTAACACCATACACAAAAATAAACTCAAAATGGATTCGAGACCTAAACGTAAGACCGGACACTATAAAACTCTTAGAGGAAAACATAGGAAGAACACTCTCTGACATAAATCACAGCAACATCTTTTTTGATCCACCTCCTAGAGTAATGGAAATAAAAACAAAAATAAACAAATGGGACCTAATGAAACTAAAAAGCTTTTGCACAGCAAAGGAAACCATAAACAAGATGAAAAGACAACCCTCAGAATGGGAGAAAATATTTGCAAACGAATCAATGGACAAAGGATCAATCTCCAAAATATATAAACAGCTCATGCATTTCAATATTAAAGAAACAAACAACCCAAAGCAAAAATGGGCAGAAGACCTAAACAGACATTTCTCCAAAGAAGACATACAGGTGGCCAAGAAGCACATGAAAAGCTCCTCAACATCACTAATTATTAGAGAAATGCAAATCAAAACTACAATGAGGTATCACCTCACACCAGTTAGAATGGGCATCATCAGAAAATCTACAAACAACAAATGCTGGAGAGGGTGTGGAGAAAAGGTAACCCACTTGCACTGTTGGTGGGAATGTAAATTGATACAGTCACTATGGAGAACAGTACGGAGGTTCCTTAAAAAACTAAAAATAGAATTACCATATGACCCAGCAATCCCACTACTGGGCATAAATCCAGAGAAAACCATAATTCAAAAAGACACATGCACCCCAATGTTCACTGCAGCACAATTTACAATAGCCAGGACGTGGAAGCAACATAAATGCCCATCGACAAACGAATGGATAAAGAAGATGTGGTACATATATACAATAGAATATTACTCAGCCATAAAAAGGAACGAAATTGAGTCATTTGTTGAGACATGGATGGATCTAGAGACTGTCATACAGAATGAAGTAAGTAAGAAAGAGAAAAACAAATATCGTATATTAACGCATGTCTGTGGAACCTAGAAAAATGGTACAGATGAACCAGTTTGCAGGGCAGAAGTTGAGACACAGATGTAGAGAACAAACGTATGGACACCAAAGGGGGAAAACCACGCTGGGGTGGGGATGGTGATGGGATGAATTGGGCAATTGGAATTGACATGTATATACTGACGTGTATAAAACTGATGACTAATAAGAACCTGTAGTATAAAAAAAAAAACAACTAATACTAAACTTTCTTTGGGTTATTTGTATGGAAATATGTTAATATAAATGTTTCAGACCATTACATGAAATTTCTAAAAATCTTATATGTTCTGGTATAATGTTATAAGTCATAATTCTAGTTATTACTTTAAAATGTATATCTCAGAAATAACTAAATTTCCTTGTCAATTGCATTATTGTGAACTTTCATCCAATCTTTAACCATGGTCATTTTTAAGTCTTTTGTCATTTACAGACAGTTCTGGGTGTACTCTGATGCTTTGAAAAAATGTTCCTATAAAAGGGTTTCATGTTCAAGCAATTCATGGAAAAGACTCTGACAGGTATAGGTTTCTGGTAACTGACTATACTGCTGAACTGAATGAATAAGCATTTTCAGAACTCTAATGGACAACTGATGAATTCATAAAAGTGCTAACAAAAGATCAAGATAAAAAAATTTAATTACATGGGAGTGAGTGAACTGATGAGGATGATTATAATTTTTGTGACTCTGTTTGAATTAAAAAAAAAAAAAGAAATCAGGAACAGTGGCTACCTTTGAGGGAGTTGCGCCTGGAAAAGAAACATGAGAGGAACTTCTGTTTTCCTGGCAATGTTTTGTTTCTTGATCTAGATGTGAAATACACTGTTCATTTTATGAATTTGCAGTGAGTTGTACACCTATGCTAACTTCTCTGTTCTGTATTATTTGTCATTAAAAAGCTAAAGAAATGAAAAAAAAAG
This sequence comes from Stenella coeruleoalba, assembly GCF_951394435.1. Lineage (NCBI taxonomy): Eukaryota > Metazoa > Chordata > Mammalia > Artiodactyla > Delphinidae > Stenella > Stenella coeruleoalba. Next base: position 19,005,840 of record NC_137155.1, on the reverse strand, counting down.
GAAGGAAATCCTGACATACGCTAGAAAATAGATGAAACTTAATGACATGCTAAGTGAAATAAGCCAGGCACAAAAAGACAAATACCATGTAATTCCATTTATATGAGGTACCTAGAGTAGTCACATTCCTAGAGACAGAAAGTAGAATAGCATTTGCCAGAGACTAGGGACGGTGTGGGGTGGAATGGGGGATTACTGTTTAATGGGTACAGAGTTTCAGTTTTGAAGGATGAAAAAATATTCTGGAGTTGGATGGTAGTGATGGTTGCACAACCATGTGAACGTACTTAAAGCCACTAAACTGTACACTTAAAACTGTTAAAAATGTTAAATGTTATGTATATTTTACCATAATTAAAAAAGTAATTAAAAAAAAGAATCTAGGTCTGCCATTTTACAGTGGAGAATTTGGATAATAAAGTTGTGGAAAGAAAAGATTTTGAGAGAAATTCTTTTTTTTTTTGGTAAATTCTCAGGCTGTTGCCTGGGGAACTAGAGCAGGCCAAGTCTTAGATTTGTGATGAGTGGGCACTGGACTGAGGATGTATGGACAAAGTAGAATGCAGATTATTTGCGTTTGGACAGTAGTCATGAATAGAAATATGAAAAATAAGTCTCTATGCTAAGTTAAACAGGACAGGTTTGTATGATTTTAGGTGAAAGGAGGTCAGTCCTATCTCCCGTTTGTCCTCAGTCATACAGTGCACTCATCAGAGGGCACTGATTCTTTTTTTAGTTAATTAATTATATACTTTTTATTGGAGTAGAGCTGATTTACAATGTTGTGTTAGTTTCAGGTGTACAGCAAAGAGAATCAGTTATACATATACATATATCCACATTTTTTAAGATTCTTTTTCCATATAGGTCATTACAGAGTATTGAGTAGAGTTCCCTGTGCTATACAATAGGTCCTTATTGGTTATCTATTTAATATATAGTAGGGCATTGATTCTTGTGTGATCAACAGAGCCATGGGATTTTCCAGTGGGGTTTTACATTAAATTTCTATATGTTTTAGGACATAATTTTGCTCATGTTGTCTCCTAACATTTTATATGCAATATATGTAGTGCTACCCACTGTTACTTGTTACTGATTTCTGTCATACTTTCATCTAACCTAAATGTTTATACAAGTGAAGAAAAGAAGCTCTATAATATGGGAATGAAATGAGGGAACCTCTAACTGAGGAATGATATGTGTTTCTTAGAAACTATGTGTGTTCATAGAATTTCTAGGTACTAACAACTTAGTAAGTTTCCTAGAGTTTGACTTTGATGACCATATTGAGATCCATAATCTTATCCGTACTTATCGTTCTTTTTTCCCCCTTAATTTATCAAAGTGGCATAAAATCACAATTCTAGTGTTAACTGTATTTTGACTTTTTTAAAGGCTGGTACAAACAAGATTTTTTTAGAAATTCAAAAAAAAAAAGGGGGGGAATTAAGTACAGCTGACCCTTGAACCACAAGGGGTTAGGGGCACAGACTCTCCACTCAGTCGAAAATCCACGTAAAACTTTATAGTTGGTCTGCTATACCCATGGTTCTGCATCCGCAGATTCAACCAGCCTCAGAACACGTGGTACTGCAGTACGTATTTACTGAAAAAACTCCACACATAAGTGGACCCATGCAGATCAAACCCATGTTGTAGAAGAGTCAACTCTGTATTTGTGTACATCCATACAACACTATATAGCCACCAAACAAAGATGAAGCTCTGCATTTATTGCATAATACTGAAAACACAAGCTGAGTGAAAAAAAGCCGACTGCTAGATATAATTTGATCCCATTTGTGTCTGGATGTACATACCCAGACAAAACACATGATTGCTTACAAGTAAGAGATTCGATTGAGAGGTTAGTTTCCTCTCTCACACTGGAAGGGCTCAGTCCTCAGGACCATATCAAAGAGGATTTCATTGCCTCACACACTAAACTTTCTAAATTTTCCCACTGAGTAATCCCTAGAATTACAGGGCAAAGAGGCAGAGTACTATCCCACTGAAACGCACTGACAGGATTGAAATGCAGGTGAGGTATGGGCAGATCCCATGTCACAACTGCTGGCATCAGACACCTGACTTCTGTTTAGAATAGAGGGGGCAGTCAGCCGTTGAGGACTCCTGATGTTTGACACCACTAGATTTAGGAAAAGAAAAGGCCATGATGAGACGCAGCATCACTGTCAGACAGAGGCTTACAGAAAAAGGGTAAAATGAAGTCTGAGAGTAACAGGAGTAGCTTGAGAGCTAAATTAGAAAGAACAAGAAACCTACACACTTTGAATTTCATATGTGTTCACTTTCTGGTTTATTAATATTTTCTTGGATAAAAAAGGTAGCTGCTTCACACGCTGCTAATGTATGTAGGCATAAGATAATATATATGTGGTACAAGGTTAGATAGAAGTGCTTTATTAGTGGCACTCAAAAAAGGTACCATCAGCAAAAGAGTAAATTCATGATGTCAGCAATTTCTCTGATCCAGTGGTGGCTCACAACTGAGAATATTAGAATCCCAAAAAGAATTCTATGCAGGAGAGTGAACTAAACTCTGCTGAAAAAAGCAAATGTCCCCTGAAGGCTTAAGTAAAGGCATCTGGCATTTGCACTCAACCACTGCAGTCAGTAGCAATAATTCAATCCATATGGTACATGGGGCGGCTTTTTCAAGAGCATTTTGAATAGTGGCTAAGACAAAGCAGGTAATGGCAGAAGGTTACTGTATCAACAGAGAGTGCTTTTGTGGTTCTCGGGGAGCCACTTGCTCCACAAGAAAAGAAACATAAACAAATGAGATCAGTGCACTAACAATGCATGGAGTTATGATAATCCACAATTTTAAATAAGATAGGGAAAATATTTATGTAAATATTTATCTCATCTTTAAGTAGGAAAAGACTCCCCAAGCACAAAAGTAGTATGAGAGAACAAAAGAAACAAAAATACACCTGTTTTCATAAATTTACTAACATAATCTGCACATAAAAATTCATGACAACCTGAGGGAAAGAATTTTGCCAAATTTGGAAAGATGTATAAAGATATTCACTATAGTGTTTATAACACTGAAAACAAAATGTAAATGACAAAAATGTCAAACATTTATAAATTTATAAATTATGCTATAGCCATTCAATAGAGTATTATGCAGCTCTTAAAATTATATTTCTTTGAAAAATATCAATAAAATGAGCACATAATGTTAAGAGAAAAAAGATTATAAATCCTTTTTTTGTAAATATAGATCTATTTACTCACAGGAAAAAAATATCAGCAAGTGTGCGACAATAATAATACCTAACATTATTTTCTGTGCCAGGCACTGTGTTGCTCTTTATAAGCACTGTCTCATTAAAGTTTCATAACAAACCCATAAGCCAGGTACTATCATCACTGCTATTTTTCAGAAGGGAAAACTGAGACACAGAGAGGTGAGGTCACTTGCTCAAGGCCACGTAGCTTGAAAATGCAAAGTCCAGAAACCAACCCAGCTTGTGTGCTGTCTGCCACCACAAATCCCTAAGAGCTAAGTCTCCTCTGATTTCAAAGGCTTATAAATTAAAGTATCCATGTATCTTAGAAATACAGTGGGGAAAAGAATTTTCAATCTTATCTATAAGAGGAGCAGTTCTCACAACTCCTGGAAACGTTCATGTTGAAATCCGTAAGTACGGAACCTCTGATGCTGTCAACTTACAAGGTATCAGTAAATAAAATGTAATGAAAAGCCAGAATTCTCAGCTGCTGTTCCCTTCATATATTCATCACTGCCCAAATAGATTTCTCTTAAAAGATGAAATCTTTTAAGCGAAATCTTTCGTTTCCTTTTTTGTGTGTTTTCTCTAATGTCGGTACATATCTATTGAGTGCGGAGCCAAGCTATTTCGGTCTCTGTTCTTCCCATTATTTATTCCCATTCAGATGAAAATTTAAATGCAAAGTATATACCCATTCATCAAAATTGCTTCAAATTTATTTATGGTACAGCACAGAGGAGCTTCTGGGAATAAGAGCTTCAAGTCTATTATAGTTTCTATTAATAATTCTAGTCACTAATTGCTATGAGAACTTTTCTGGATATGCTAACATATAGTTAAAGCAAAGCCAATCCAACAGACTACTATAAATAAAGTTGCATAGTCTCACAAAAGTCATGAGAATTTTGTAAGTTTGGAGGGTGGGAAAGTAGAAACACAGTTTTTAGATTTTTTTAAAAATTGTTATCATGGATTCAAAAGGCCAAATTGTACTCACAAACATATCTTTATAAATTATCTTCCTGATTGCTTTAATTATTTTGGAATATCACTTTCACATAACAATTTTAAATATAACTGAGATGAGACAGGATTCTCAAGTGCTACTTTTGCTCATTGACTCATTAAGTCAAAATGTTTAATTAAGTGGCTGCTATGTGCCACGCACTATCCTAGGCACTGGAAATAGAACAGCAAACAAAACAGACAAAAATCCCTGCCTTGTGGAACTTAAAGGCATTATGCTGATGGTCACAGAAAGCAAACAAGGTAAAGAGTAAAATATATAGATGATGATAACACCTATGAAGGAAAACAAAGCAGTCCATGGGGATACGGAATACTGAGGAGAAGAGAGGACAAAGCTTTAAGAGTGTGAACAGGGAAGAACTCATTGGAAAGGGGACATCTGAAGACACACCTGAATCAGGAAGGGAGGGAGCATGGGGCTATCTGGGGAACAGCATGCTAAAAAGGGGAACAGAAAGTGCAAAGGTTCTGAGATGGGACTGAGCCCCACATGTGTCTGAAGAAAAAAGAGGCCCTCATGATTTCAGTGGAAGAGTAAGAGGAAAGTAGTAAGATATGAGGTCAGAAAAGTAACAGAGGAGGCAGGTGCTATGGGGCCTTAAAGGCCACACCAAGTACTTTCTCTTCTTCTTAAGGAGAAGGGGAGCAACATAAAGAACGGATACAATTACAGAAGATTTTATTGTTCAAATTCAGGCAATATTTTTGGGAAAACAGAGGCAGACCAGAGTTTCTCCAGGCAACTTGGTGGATTGGATGGTTGTCCTAGGTATGGAGCAGAGGGTTGGTTTTAACCAAATCACTCCAGCTGCTGTGTTAGGACCAGAATGAAGGTGACAAGCATTGAAGCAGGAGAAGTGATCAGGAGCCTGCTGTAATCCACGTGAGAGAGGGTGGTGGCAATGGCAGATTCTGGGTGTGTTTTAATGTAAAGCCAGCTGGACTTAGGGATGGATCGGATGTGGGATGCTAGGGAAAGAAGGTCTGAAGACTGAACAACGGTAAGGACTCAGTTGGCAATAATGGAGTTGAGGAGACTCGAATAGGAGCTACTTTGGGGGTGACAGGGTGAGGGAAACAAGAAGCTCATTTGTGGGTATATTAAGTTTGAGATGCCAATAGACATCCAAGTGGAGATGCTGAGTGGAGAGTAAGACACAGGAGTTCAGGGAGTTGTGAGAGAGTCACCAACATGTAGACTGGCACTTAAGGCATCAGAATGGATGGCATCCCTAGGGAGATAGGGCAGATGAAAAAGAGAAAAGGAGAAAGGACACAGCCCTGGGTGCCCTGACACCACAGAGTCAAGGAGAAGAAGAAGAAAGAGCAAAGGAGGACTGAGAGAAGCATTTTGACATCTTCCTAGTGAATATCAGGATGGTTTGTCTACAGTGATGCATGAATGCAGAGACATGCACTCACTAATTTACCTTTGATATTCCCTTGCAGGTCACTGAATGTTAAGATCCCTCGGTGTTTGAGGTAAAGAGAAAAGTATACACATCGCAGTGAATATGGGTGTCTTGTACAGGGATAGGCAATCTGTGCAGCTTTGAGAAGAGAATCAGACACTTTCACAAAAACACAAGAGCATGATAAGTCACTGTTAGGTTGGATCTACATGCATAACAAAAAGATAATTCTGCCCTCTGCCCCTCACTCCCCAAAACATCACTAAAATCTTCACATCTGATGAAGGGTGCTATAGTACCCCAGAGAGCACGGCTTCTCCACGTGGCCTGTGTTGTCAATACCTTGCTACCCCAGAGGTCATTTCACACCTTTTTTTCCTTAAACGCATATCGTGAATATTGTGGCACTCATCTGTTGTTTCTGCCTGCCTTACACCTACTCTCCCTTCTTTGGGGTAACAACACCTCAATTCTGCTTCAGAGAGAGATACCCCTCTGACCTCAACATCCATCTCATGGGATGGCCATACCTCAGGTCGGCCAATGAGACTTGTGGTCCCAGGAATTAGAATTCTGCGACACAACAAAGGAAAGGAGTTGGAGAGGATTCATCCAAACTTTGGGGCCAGAAAAGCTGAAAATCAGAAAAAAAGCCAGAAAGTTTTAAAAAGTCAGAAAATCATGGTTCTTACCACCACGATTCCTTTAGCAGTTGACCACTCCCTGCTCCTTGATACACTATCATCATTTCTAAATCTAATGTTTGGATTTTCTTTCCATTCTGCAAGTTAACTCACCTCCTATTAATGAATCCCTTTAGCCCAAGTTAGCCAGAACTGGTTTCTGTGGCTGGCAGCCAGGGTACCCTGGCACACCTGCCACTCTCCAAACTGTACAGCTCTGTGGTAGCTCACAATAAAATGCATAAATCTTCAAGTGGGTCCATTTCTCAACGTAAGTAAAAATAAAGGTTTAGAGGCTATCATAAGCAAAATAAAAGCTTAAGAAATTGTTTTATTTGGTAATATTCCAATAACCATCCTAAATTCTGGTTGTAAATCTTTTACTGACAAATCTTTCTAAGGAGAAACATTCTTTTTATTCACTGGAAATACTTATTTGTCTTTAACTAATCAAAGTAATAGACTTTTTTTTGTACCAGTTTTTTCTACAGGATGACTATCAAGCATGTACCTCACTCAAGATATCCTACTCTTTTATGTTTGCAGAGACTCCGTGTTTTTCATTATGTTGTAGAAACACATAGGAACCACTGGCATAGCTGGGACAGGACAAACTCTTCTAAGCCGTGCAAAAATCATTCAGCAATGCGGGTCAAATCAATGAGTATTATTTTAACAACTGTGAAGCACTTGATCTCCAGAGCATCTTCATTTTACTTCAATGAATACAGATAGGTATCCCTTGGGTACTCATTAGTGATACCAATTTTGTATTTTAATTTATTGTAGTTTTCTATATGTTAAAAATATTTCACAATTTATTTGGGATTGAAGTGTCTGCCTCACAGTTTCTGTTAAAAGGCTGAAATAAAGCACTCATATTTGAGAGAAAAAGTCTCAATAGTTTAATACCTGCATCAAGTCAGATCATCCCGTAAGCAGCCTCTTGGTTTCCTATACCACCCTGGAGGCTCACAGATTTGCCATTAGAGCTACAGCTAGGCACAGCTCACAGGCGAATGCTAAAGGGAGAGATGACCTGGTGTGTCCCGCCTGAGGAAAGAAATGATCTCTATGTGGACCTTCTCTACAGTTTTTGATAATAGCTTTTAAAGGCTACTGTCCTTTTGTTAATGTCCAATGAAGCAAATTTTTCTCTCCTAGTGAAAGCATGGGCCTCCTTCAGGCCCTCTGAGAACCTCCATGAGTTCCATACAGGAAGCTCCTACCCTGAATCTGTCCTCCACCCTCTGTTTTATTTCCACCAGGGGTCTGTTTTAGCTTCCACCAGGGTTCAGTGGCTCTCAGTTCAGATCTGATGTCAAACTCTGGGATAAACTATAACGGTGACAAATCAGGAAACATTGGTATTACTAACGTAATTCACCTTGCCACCTCACCTGGTTGCCAGAAAACCTATGGCTGACCTTTGCCCTCCTTGGCAGGAGGTGAATTAATTTGGGAACAAGGGTAGGAGAGGATGCTTAGCCCTTTTCTTCTCATTCAAAATAAGCTCAACAGAAAGTGATTTTTATAAGTCTGATCCACGTATGAAAAATAACCCTACAAAGGCGAGTACAAAACAAACGTTATCCCACTGGTGTCACTATCACTGTGAGAACAGACCTCTGATGAGCGAGGTCAGACACTGCAGGATGATCTGGCTTGTCACCCGGAGTTTCACCGTGTACCCCATCACTCAATTTCACAGGCTCTACCTGCCGACAGATAACACAGGAAATTCCTAAAGAAAGAAATACATTACAAATAGATGAACGTCAATGAAAATCTTTTTAAATGTCTCTCTGCTTAAATTATAGTTCTCCCCTTGTATTCATGTCCTTCTCAAGTTCTATTAGTGAGTCAAAGAACAAATTTCCTATTTACTTGAAAATCTTCATTAAAATTACATTCATCAAAATGTTAAAAACAAATTTGAGCAAAATTTGCAAATCACTTTCTTATATTTGTATTTGTGGTGATACTTTGAGAGCATGTTAACTCCTTTAGGTCAACAGTATACTAAATGATATCTTTGCTTTGTGCTTCATCTGGAAGGTGATGTCTAGTCAAGAAATATTGAGGACTGTACAATTCTGGCATCGTTTGGCATGGATATCATCCTTCTGGTTTGATTTTGCAATCTTTATTTTAAATGACGAAATTAGCTTTTACTTTTCCTTATTTTCTCTTTCTTCAAATGTATTTTGTTATTTCTTATTACTATTCCTTTCTTGAAATAATTGTCATTTCTAAAAAGAAATGCATACCAGTTAAAAGTATGGATTCTGGGGCTTCCCTGGTGGTGCGGTGGTTGAGAGTCCGCCTGCCGATGCAGGGGACACGGGTTCGTGCCCCGGTCCAGGAAGATCCCACATGCCGTGGAGCGGCTGGGCTCGTGAGCCATGGCCGCTGAGCCTGCGCATCCGGAGCCTGTGCTCCGCAACGGGAGAGGCCACAACAGTGAGAGGCCCGCGTATCGCAAAAAAAAAAAAAAAAAAGTATTGATTCTGGAGCAATACAAACTGAGAGCACTCCTGCATGACAGCTTTATGATCTTGGGCAAAATACCTTTCTGTGACTTAGTTTCTACATCCATAAACAAAAGGAGGATAATACTACCTACCTCATGAGGTTGTTGTGAGAATTACATGAATCAATATATGTAAAGCATATAGATCAGTACCTGACACATAATAAGTGCTACTCTAGAGTTTGCTATTGTTAATGTTGTTGTTATTAATTTATGCATAAGTTCTTGAGTTACCCTTTTAAAAAAATTGTTGATAGTATCAGTGCTTGGAATGGGAATGTGAACCCACTTTTCTAAAACTGCCTAAAACCAACTCATTTTCTTATATTCCTCCATCACCATCATTGGACCTATAACATTTTTTTGCAGGATGAGGATGCAGGAAGTGTTTACATGAGAAAAGGAAGTAAGAAAAGATCTGGAACCATGATCATAGGATATTTCAACATTCATAACAAAGGTGGCCTAAACAAAAAGATTACATGTTCCTGAAGGTAAGGCTGAGGTGCCTGTTTCCTCTGTCGATATGCAGCAAGCAAAAGAAATGACATTATTGGATTTGGTCCTAGAGGCTGAGCCAGACATAACAAACAAGGTTAAGGTTGGGGCAGAGCTCACATTCACAACCATGTCACACATCTAAGTATTTTAAGTGTCAACAGGATTTACATATGGTGATACTGCATTTTTGAGAGATAGGACTGACAGGAAACAAAGTTCATAAACAAACTCCCTAGCATAAATTGTCAGTTATAAGAAACTCCAGAAATTGGAGGTCAGGCACAGGTTACCTTCTCAAAACATTACTATAAAGTTAATATAAAATGCACTATTTTTGCCACCTGCATAAGTAGCACATCTTGAAGGATATTCTGAAAATATATTATCAAAAGTGTCTTAGAAAGTATCCTAGTTCCATCAAGGTTACCAAAAGCAATTCTATGGGAGAACCAGAGCAGTTCAGAGATTGATACAAGAATTGTGACTGACTTAAAGAGAATGTAAACTGAGTCATTTGTGTGTTCAGAAGAAATGATTAGGATTGCACTCAGCTGCAAATAACAAGAACCTGACTGATTTTTCTTATGATATGAGAAGTCCAGAAGAGGTATTCCAGGGCTGATACAGCCGCTCAAAGGTATAAATAAAGACTCAGTCTCCTTCAGAACTCCTGGTCCACCATCCTTAGCATGGGACCATTATCCTCAAGGACACAAGATGGTTGTACCGCACCCTGCCTGGAAGAAATAGGTAAGGGCAGAGCAAAAACTATTTGCTGAGTCCTTTTAAAAATCATCTTTATTGGACTTCCCTGGTGGCGCAGTGGTTGAGAATCTGCCTGCCAAAACAGGGGACATGGGTTCGAGACCTGGTCTGGGAAGATTCCACATGCCACGGAGCAACTGGGCCCGTGAGCCACAACTATTGAGCCTGCGCGTCTGGAGCCTGTGCTCCGCAACAAGAGAGGCCACGATAGTGAGAGGCCCGAGCACCGCAATGAAGAGTGGCCCCCGCTTGCCGCAACTAGAGAAAGCCCTCGCACAGAAATGAAGACCCAACACAGCCAAAATTAAATAAATAAATTTATTAAAAAAATCATCTTTATTAATTAAAAAAAATCTTTCTAAAGACCCTACCCGGTAGACTTCCACTACATCTCACTAAATTACATGGCAGGGGAGCCTTGGAGGTAAGCATTTTTTTTTTTTTTCTTTCTTAGCGGTACGCGGGCCTTTCACTGTTGTGGCCTCTCCCGTTGCGGAGCACAGGCTCCGGACGCGCAGGCTCAGCGGCCATGGCTCACGGGCCCAGCCGCTGCGCGGCATGTGGGATCTTCCCGGACCGGGGCACGAACCCGTGTCCCCTGCATCGGCAGGCAGACTCTCAACCACTGCGCCACCAGGGAAGCCCAGGAGGTAAGCATTTTTAACTAGACACACAGTTGTTCTCAAAATCAGTTAGTAAGAAAGGGCGTTTTAGTAATCACTGGGTAGACGACAAGCAATGCATGCCACATAATGAGGCATTATAGAATCTAGAAAGAGGACAGTGTTCCTCCAGTACAATCTAGGGAAAATGCCAACCAGCCCCGCTGACTTGATTGGATTGGATGGAGAAGCTTTCCTAGGTGCTGGAATCTGCCACTGAGATGATCTAACTCCATGCTGCCAAACAGCCTACGAATAGTATTTGCCCACCCATATAAACTTTGATACAGTGGACAGAATACACTGGTCAGCCAATGCCTTTATCCTGACAAGGATATGTTTTATTGTAAATGAACTAGCCTTCTACTTCACCACCCAACCATGTGTGGATTTAAGTTTCCTCAGTCAGCCCCTGAGAGGTGAACTATGGGTTCACTATCAAAATCAATTTCTCTCATTTCTAGTTTTGTTGAAACAGTTTTGTATTTTAAAATTATTTTACACGGGGTTGTAGACACATATATTGTAGGATTTAACAAAATACATTAAACTGCTGTTATTTACTTATCTTGGCATCTTTCCTAGACTACCACCTAAATACACAAAGTTTGGTTGTTATCACGGCCATCAACTAAGGAAACATACTCAATTTAGGAACAGGAAGGTCTGACATTGGAACTGGCTAAGTTAATAAAAGTTTTGGTTAGACTAGAACTACACTCATCAACTGTTTAATTCTAGGCAAGTCATATCTATTTTGTCTGGGAAACACTTTCTGATCATACATAGCTGGTGACAAAGAGACTTTTTTTTTTACTTTTGTGACCCTCCTTAATATACTCAGTTTGGAATTTCCCTTGAAATGGGCCACATGTTGACAAGGCACAAAATGAACAGGCACAGGTAAAGAGCTCCTATCTGTATATCCAATGCTTCAAATATCCTTATCTAATGCTGGGTGACTGTACCAGATGATAATAACTACTATCTAATATATGCATTACCTTATTTAATAATTGCAACCCCCAAATATGGATACTGTTATTTCTACATTAGAAACGAGGAAACTGAGGCTAGGAGAGGGTAGGTAACTTGCTGAAAGCACACAACTAATAAGTGGCAGAGAAAGGATATAAGCATGGGTCTCTCTGCAGCCAAAGCTTGAACTCTTCTCACTACATCACTGTGCCTCCCTAGACTTTCTTTTTAGTATAAGTCTGAGCTCTCAGCCAAGGAATCTTTGAATTTTTGAGCTGGAATAGACATTAGAGTTCACAGGTACAAAAGAGTAAAATATGTCTTATTGAAGAAAGACTGTGGAACATACCCCAGAGCAACACACCTCCCTTCTTGACTCCCAATCTAGTGTTCATACCAAGTCCCCCCACCCCCTTTTCGACCTGTCTGTTAAGTGCCAGCTATCTAAAAAGGTGGCATCACTATTTCATAGCTATGCAACTGTTACAAGTCTTGGCAAAGAGACCAGCAAGTAAAGGAGATAACTTGAGGTGACTGTGGTGATGACAGAGACAGACCTCATGCATTTACTAGAAGAGTCTCTATGCACTCAAGCATTCAAGACATCTCAAAATTGAGCTGCCTTTTAGATTCAAGCTAATTCAGTGTGCATTTTTCTAAATTCTACAACTCTCCCTCATGGTGTATATATGTGCTTCCATGCACAGACTTCTGATTCTGCAGTTTGACCCCATAGCTGGCAGTAAGTAGCTAACTCAGAATTAAACAGCTACTGGCTTGAAAGTTCTTCTAAGAGATTTTACAGTATAGGAAGAAGAGCCTACTTTCCCACCAGGAATAACTAACCCATGATTTTTAAAAAGGGCACGTGCATGTCACAGAAAGATAACATTAATTTTTTGAGAGAAATACAAATGCCTACTCACCCACTTTTATTACTGTAAACATCCAATCAGTACAATACATACTGATTATATAATATATACATATATATACACCAATATTTTTCAAGGGAAAAAAAGGGGTAGAGCTGGTGATAGGAAATCTGAAGAGAAGAAAGAAAAAGAGAAAGAATTGAAGGAGCAAAGGAATCAAGTTGTGAAGCAGAAAAGAGGAAGGAAGAGGAGAGGGAAGACAAGGCCCTGTGACATGGAGGAAAGGAGCAAAAGAAGAAGGAAAATGAGAAAATTTAGGAGGAAGAGAGGGGTCATGGGAGAAAGAAGGTGAGATACAGGTGTAAGGAGAGAGGGGCAGAGCAGGAAAGGCAGAGAGAGACGATTCTGAGGTGAGGGTAGCACTTAATGGTAAACTATTATCACTCCTTCATGTAACTTGGTATGTGGGCACCGGCGTACATCAATAACCAGGGCTATTCGAAACACTCATGAGTTCTTCTATAGTTTCAAGGAATCCTTTAATCAATAAGATTTAATTTATTTTGCTTTCCAAACAAAGTTTTATGTTTCTAAGGAAAGCTAAATTAGCATTAAAAGATAACCTGAGTTTTCAATGTTTACTTCAGAACCTCAGAGTTCCTATAACTATCTCTTTGTGGCATTCAAAAGCTATCTAATTACCTTAGCTTTGTTTCCTTGAATGATTAGAGCTGCCTTAAGCCACAAATCAACATCTGTACATGTGTAGTGACCCTTCTGCACACCCCCAAATCCAGTTGCTACACTTAGCTCCTACAGAAATCGAATAAAGAAGGAAAAAATGTGTGTAGTTTTAGAGAAGCACATGTGTTTCTCTAAAATAATTGGTTATCCTGTAGGCACAGCATTCAACCCTTCAGAAGCTCTGCCTTCAATGAGATTGGCATGGCAGGTGACCGTGGGGAAAATTACTCTCTAAGCTACACAACTGACACCTAAGTGAGATTACCTCATGTGGAATTTCCTGAGAGCCAAGAATATTTTTTTTTAACATACCATTCTTGTGTTTGAACAGTCATTATGAAATCTTCATATTTGAAAATTCAATTCCAAGTTCTGAAAATGTGTTTTTAATACTTCTTTGTTTAAGGCTGATAAGATTGAAATTATACAGTTTGGTTATTTTATTCAATATAAATAACTCTAAAATCGGTGGGGTAGGGGTGAGGTGGATTAATCACCCAAATTATTCTTGAAGCCAAAATATTTAGATAAATGAATTTTCCTTTTCATATGTATGTTATGTCATTACCCAGACATAGTTTAAAGCCCTACGTGAACATGTCCATTCTAACCAAATGCACTGAGTGCAGGGCTATCCATTTTTTCTATTTCCATACGGCATAAAGAACTTTTCAAAAAAGAAAGAACTTTTAAAAAAAAAGGAAGAACTTTATATTTTTGTGTGAGAATATATACAAGATTTTTTTTTAAATGCCAATGTTCAAAAAGCACCAGTAGCTCAATTTATTTATGCTTCTCTAATGTAAACGCTATCTGAAATATATTTCAAATATATATGTATCAACAACTTTGTGAAGGTTAAAGACATAATAAATAACTGTCAAAGTGTCATTTGAAGTCATCGGAGGAACAATTATGGCTTAATATGCAACATATCCTAAATAACTGATAATGTAAGGTTCCCAGATCATCTATAGAGTTGACCAATTCCAGAGAGGGAAAAAAATAAATCAAAGATAGGTTTTAGATATTGTCTTTTGAATGAAACTAATTTATGAAAAAATTTGAAAGTCACTAGTATTGACTTTAAAATCTTGTGAAAATATCTATCACTCACTTTTAAAGATGAAAAGACAAATTTATTAGAATAAGATGGTTCTGTAAAAAATATACTTGTATGATTACAATGATACAACTTTCTTATTTTACTCTTTAACATTTTTAATGAAATTAAAAATAATAGTTTAAAATAAAGATTCATAAAAATTGGAGTAAAATATTCTAATTAAATAATTTCTAGTACTGTAGTGCTGTGACTGAAGTAAGAATACCTGCCTAAATTAGATGTTTCCAATTATGATTCTAAAGACCTGATTTTTTTAGTGTATGACTGGAATTGAAACTCACACAGGGAATATATATTAAAGCAATATTTATATGATTTAAGAAATGATCTGAACCACATTAGTAAAATATGTTTGAAATAAATTGTAGAGAGTGAGATGAAATATAAGACAAGTAGAGAAAAATGCTTTAAATGTTCAATTTTCAAAGTCATATGCAAGCAGGACACAGGTGCAGTTCACTTATAAACTGCATTCGACAAATGATTCTGAGTTTAAATATGCTGATTCCAGAATCAGAGACATATAAAAAACAAATATCCACTCACCCGATCAACAAGCCAGTTAGTTACCTTAGCAATAGCAGATAACTTTAATTCAAATTTTAAAAAAAAATCATTCATTTGAAAGGAATTTAATCTAGAGTATATTACCAAAAATCATGTCTTGTACTTGAAAAGTCATTATATTGCAACTGCCTTTGAACAGTGATTTTTAATTAGCAACCAGTTGATTCCAGAACACGTGTATGTATAATAGGAACAGTGGCAATTCTTACAACAAAATACCATAAATACTTTATCCTGATTATATCTTTTTTAGGTAAACATTCTGTTTTAGCAGTTGAAATTGATTTCCCCACCCACCCCACAATAGGATTAAATAAATAATAGAATGAAAATGTAGCACAAAAGGACTACCAATAGTGATATTGGATTTACAAAATACAATCAAATCCCCTTTTTAAAGCACCATGCTTTATTAACAATTCAGTTCTGCTTAAGACAATTTTTTTTCTCTCAATCAATATTTTAGAGCATATTTTTCACTGTAATGGAACATTTCCCCCACCTTCTGCCACCTTAATAATGGGGATTCTCATCTTTTTAGAAATTCAGATAAATTGTCTCACCAAAGCTCAAGCACTTTCCACAGACTCATTTACTTATGCTTGGCTTTCACGGATAATGTTTTCTCTTATGTCTGACCTCTCCTTTTTGATGGTGACTGCATAAAGCCCATCTTGTGAGTAGGTAGGTCCTCATTACAGGATTTCAGTGTTACCTAAAAGTCTTTCTATCTCAAAATATATTATCTGCCTGCTCAGTGATGCCAAAATTCTTTTAAACAAAAAGGGAAAAACATCTTTCCATAGTTTTAATTAAGATTGTGGGAGAATATAACATTGACAAGTCACAGTCACTACAAACTGGTTGGGGGAGGAGTTTTAAACAAAAGCCTGAGGAGTGGGGGTGAGGAAGAGGGATTATCAGAGGAAAGGAAAGGTGCAGACATCAACTCGACCTTTGCATGTTTCACAATACTGCCCCAGTCCTTAGGAGAAGGAGCAGTGAACAGCCAGGTGTGGCTGGGAAAGAGAAAGGGCTACCTGACTGGACCATCTGGGTTTCCATTTCCTATTTTCCCATCATTTGCAACTTTCTGGTCCCCCTCCCAAAAAAAACAGGGCCTGGAAATCATGTTATGGAAAGTGACCATATTTTGGGATTTGTGCAAAAGAGGGAAATTCTAGGAAAAAAATGTTCTGACCCTCAGACTTTTCTAATTCAACATGATATATATATACATATATATAACCTCTTATTGCTGAGCTTCTAAACTGCATTGTACTCATCATGCAAAGACACCATAGTTCACTGTGACCAACGATGTCATCTCAAGAAAGTCACAGACAACAGATTTTAAAAGCTATAGGAAGATGACAACAGAGGTACCAAGTGAACGAGTGACGAGAACTAGCAAAAGTAACCATGCACTGTTTACAGAGTTGCCAAAACTGCAAACAGATGGATAGACTACTTAACACTGGAAATATCTGACAATTCTGTAGACACACAAATTTCAAATTCTTTTGTATTATATTTTCGTTGCTTTTTTTTTCCAAAAGTTTTCAACAAAAATCTCTAAATAAATATGACACGTACAGAGACCCATGATATTGAACTCTGATATTTGCTTCTCCATTTCATATTCTGTCTCACAACACAAGTCTCAGAGGGCAGCTGACACAGCCTGGTCTACAATCATGTCCTGTGTTAGGTACCACTGTACATCTCAATGCATTCCTTTAGGTAAAAAAGTTAACAGCCATTAGCTGCACACAAAAACCATTCCCTCAAATGCTGACTTCGATGTAAATCATAGATAAGACTGAGTTTTCCTAACATAAGTGTTACATTTTAGAGATTTGGAAGATTACAAATAAAGTCTCAAGCTAATATTTTACATATTTCTTGTTTTTAAAAAAATTTGGCTGAATAACCTCCTACTTTGGTCTCCTATAAAATGAGCTAATACCAAAGTATATTAGGTTAAGTTTTCCTATCAACAGTTCAATTCTTAAATAGATGTTACATAATTAATTTGTAACATTAATTTCCAAAAGTCTAAAAGAAAAGGAGACACATGTAAGCACCATTTCATTTTTAAACATTTCTTCTACCTGTAGAAAATTTTACAAGGAAAAACTCTTACTGAAGGCCTATAGCTACAGCCAGTTTCAAAATCTAAATATTTGACAAAACAGGTTAACAGGAATTTAAAATCTTACAATAACCATTCTCAAAGTTTATAATAATAATTCAATCTTCTTAAACTTACATAATAAAATTTCTCTACCTTTTCTGGTGACAGAAGAGGTAGAAATTGAGACTTTCCCACACAATACGCAACTTGAAGTATTACACTGTATTCTTACTCTCTATCATTCTTTCCTTTTCTGACTTAGGATGTGATTATGGTCAGTCTTAGGCTGACTGATACTTGCTAGCTTTATAGCAAAAGCAAAGGCTATGTCATATTTTGGTATTTTTAAGTTATCTATGCTGGCACCTTACAAAGGATATGGAGAACAGGAAAAAAAAAAAAAAAGCCTACGTGTTATCACAGGTCTTCCATCACAACCTGACAATCACACCTTTTAGCCCAGCCTTGACTCACTTACCTACCACTCTCACTTAGAGCTAATAACGGGCAAGCACCTCTACTAAAGGTCACACTAAGTGACAAGCTCAATCAGTCTTTGGGTGAGGTCTGGGTTGCCATCATATTGGCTGGTCCTTCTCAAAAGATTCTCATGAACTCAGAAAAACACCAGACCATTCTTGGAAAGAGAATACAATAAGCATTTTAAAAGAAGGGACTAGTTGCAGAAATTTAATATTCCAAAGTCTAAAATTCCAACCGAATTAGACTCCTGCTCTACAGACAGGGCTGACACCATGCCACAAGAAAGTTGTAAAAGCACTACTTTCAATCTCTAGAAAGCATTTATTTAGGCTAAACATTTTAAAGCAGATATGAAGGGCTTTTTAAATAGAAAGTTTAAGGATTCTTATCATTTTTATATCCATGTTTATCTGAAATGCCAGCTGCTCCGTGGATTATCTCCTGCTATACCAATAACTGTTAGCCTACAAGAGATGGAAACTATAATAGGAAATCACTAGACAATAGTTGGGTATCAGTATTTTTGCCTTGAAATTCTAATTAAACAGTGCCTGTCACCGCTTAAAAGCTCCATAGAAGTGAAATATTCAGGAGTTCCAGCGGAAGTAATAGAAAATAGACAATATCTTATTTTCCCACATACTCGATTTACTAGCTTCAAATATCAAAAACGCACGCACTACAGAAAATTCTCTTGCTTGCAGCTAAACTGTCCTTCTTCGATCATGTTTCATTTTGATGAAGGACTCCAGAATGATCCTTTTTTAAAAGGTACCTTTAAATTATAAGGAACTTCCAGTCCCTACCTGGAAATTAAAGCTGTGCAGATTAAAGACATAGTTATTAAGGAACATCACAGAGATCATTCTAAAAACAAGTAGCAGGTTACAAGTAAGAGAGGACTCAGAAAAAAGCACCATTTCCTGACATTTTAAAAGCCACTTTTAAAAGAACAGAGTGCTGGAAGCAGCCGCTCCCTGTCAGGAGGGTTGTCTGACACTGAAGGAAACGAGAGGGACCCCTGGCTGGGGAGCAGCGAGAACTTTGCGGCGGGCCGGCGGGCGACGGCGCGGGGCGGCCGCGGGCCGGGGCGCGTCAATCTGTCATCAGCCGGTCCGCAAAGCCCAGCAACCCCCGGATACCCTTCAGGGGGAACCCGGAGCAGGACAAAGGTCTGGAATCCAAGCACTCGGGTTAAGGAACCAAGATGCGCGTTTTCATTCAAGTGTCAGTTGCTAGAACCACGGGGGAGGAGGAAAGACCTCAAGAATTCTCTGGCGTTCCTCACCAGAACCGGCTCCTCACCGGGAGACGCGTGAGGGGAGTGTGTGGAGTGCGGGGGCGGGGGGCGAGGGGGGAATAAATCCCAACTCGCGACTCTATCCCCCGGTAACTTTGTTTTCTCTCCCTCCTCAGAGGTAATGTTGAGGTAAGGGTTGTCACGGTTCTTGGTTAAACGGCCCCTTGGAAGAAGGAAAGGGACACAAAGCTGCGCTGGGCGACGAGCGCGATGCTGTGGTACCTACCATGGTATTCTTGTCCCGGTACGTAGTAGGTGGGGTGGCCCGCAATGTGCAGGGAAATAAGCACTTCGCCCTGCTCCCCATCTCCTTCCAGCTCCCCGTGGTGCGTGCACAGGAAAAAGAAGGGAGAAAAGCGGGGGTAATAGCCCACCGCGGCGCGCACCCTCAGCGTCGCTCCCAGCATCAGCGCCAAGAGGAAAGCCCGCGGCGCCCAGCCACTGCGCTCCATAACGCCGCTGCCGCCGCCGCACACCCCGAGCGCCGCTCTCTCATTCAGTTTTGGAGGCGCCGGGACGAAGGAGCCGCGTGGAGAGACGGCGAGAAGGCGGCAGAGGGAGCAGAGAGGGCTCGGGCGCGGAGCCCCGCCGAGAAGTTCCGCGGGAGACGGCAGCTCCCAAAGTTTCTTTGGGCCGCGGGAGCGCGGGGCCCGGCTGCGGACGCCGAGAGCGCGTCGGCCGGTGCCGCGGTGCGCCGCCCAGCCGCCGCCGCCGCCGCCTGTGCGCGACGCCCCTCCGCCAGGCCTGGGAAAGCGCCCGGCCCACTCCACACCTTCTTAAAGCCCGGGGCGCGGAATCGCCCCCGCCGCCGCCACACGTGCCCCGGCCGCTCCCCCGCCCCTCCGCGCCGCGCGGCGCGCGCCCGCCCGGCCCCCGCCCACTCGGGCTCGCTCGCCGCACCTCGCGCTGCGCAGGGCGCACGCCTCCGCGAGGCCCGGCGCCTGAGCCCAGTTCTCACACTGAAGGGCAGATGAGGGAATGCGAGTCGGTCGGGTTGGGGGAGGGGGCTCGGGGCCACGAGGTACGGGAATCGGCACGGAGGGACTTAAACGCCTCACAGAGAGAGAGAGAAGGAGACCCTCCCGCCCAGCTGTCCGGAGGAGCAAAAGGAGAAGACAGTCCCTTTTGCCCCTCAGATTTCCCTCCTTTTTCCTGAGAGGAGACGAGGGGGAAGTAGAGGGGCGGTGGGGACTGGAGCGGGCGCCGGCTTCTTTGTCTGCGCCGGCTGCGCCCCGCGCCCCTTGGGGCTCGCCCGCCTCGGAGCCCCCGGCGGCCCGCACTTGTTCCGGGGATCCGCCCGCGGCCCCGAAACGCGAGGGGCCCCTGCGCTTCTTTCCCACCCAGGCCTCGAGCCTCTCCCGCTGGCCCCCGCCCGGCTCCTCGCCGTAGCGACCGAGCCTCATCTGTAGCCGGATTTAAAATGAGATTAAGCGAAAGTAGAACTGGCAGCCTCCAGTGGTGCCTGGAAATGGTGATTTGTGCTGCTCGGGTGTGGGGAATTGTGTGGCGGGAAGGGCTGGCGGAGCTGAGCCCCGACAGGCGCTCTTCGCTGGACTGTTCTATTATTCATTGCTGCTGGGTTCTTCAGGCGGAGATGGTTGTAATTTTTTAAATCGGTGTTTATTTCCTTTAAATGTCAGCTACGACCAATGTCCCTGAAATGGGGGGAGGGGAAAACGTCTGGAGAGATGCTGGCAGCGGTGATTGAAGTGGGTGGTAATGAGCTGCTGCACAGGAGGCTGCGGGGAAGAGAAATAAAAAGCACGTTTCTAACCGAGGACGGCTGGCAGGAGCCCTGCGGCATCCGGAGATGGGGGAGCGGGGTTGCCAGGTTTTAATGCCTCTCCCCACCCACCCTTGGCTTGCCACCAAGTCCAGATAAACCCGCACGTACAGAAATGAGTAGATTATAAAATTGGAAGGGATGGTGTCTTTGCCTACATTGGGGGGACGGGGCGGGGGAGGGGGACGGGGGGAGTGCGAAAAGACAAGGGGAGTCTTTCCAAGGGGAGACCTCTGTAGTCACTTCGTTGCAAAAGGAAGAGACTGGTTGTTTTCCTCTTACCCAGGCCGAGTTCAGACAGGTAGAAGGGCCACTTCTAGCTGCCTTCTGGTTTCCCTTCCTTCAAAATCCGCCAGGGCTCAACTGTTGTATATATTTGATGTAACAATCGTTACCGCTGCAGCTCTGTGCTGGTGCAGGCTTTGGGCCGTAGGCAAGTCACCTCATTTAATCCTCACAACACCCGGAGAGGCAAATGTGATCCCCATTTCACAAAGGAGGAAACAGTAACAAAGGCTGGATGCGAGGCAGCCTGGCTGCTGGCTACAAAGGCTCTCACCGGGACCTGCCTTGCAACCATCCAGGGCAACCCTAGCTAGACTAGGGAAAGCCACCACCACCACCTTTTCCCCGCAGGCAGGCGATGCTGCCTCAATTACAAGACACTCGCCCGCAGCTGGCAAGGCTGTTACCACCTCTTCCTGTCCCGTTATGTGACTAAATCCTAAGTCAAAATGAATCACTTCTAGAAAGAATCCAAAACTACTGAACATTTTTAGCTAACACTTTAAAAATGTTTACTATATGCCAAGTACTGTCCTAAGTGCTTTACATATATTAACTCCTTTAATCCTCATAACCCTATGGGGAAATTACTGTTAATAGTACATTTTACATATGAAGAAACTGAAGCACAGAGAGGTCAAGTAACATGTCCAAGGTCACACAGCTGTAATTGTGAGAGAGCTGTGACTTTGTCTTATTTCAGAGTCCCTGCACTTAACCATGGCAAACCGCTGTAAGGAATGAATGCCTCTTGTTGCTGTTAGAGGGATGGGATGAGAATTATTCTTTAACCAATGTTGGATTACCTCATTTAATTCTTACATTGGCCTGTGAAGTAGGTATAATTATCCTCATTTTTTAGAAGATAAAGTTGAGATTGATACAAGTTAAATAATTTGTCAAGGGCACTCCATAAGAAGAGGAGCCTGGGATCAAATCTGGCCATGCTTGATCCCAAGGTCGCTGCTTTAAATAAACCGTAAAGTAAAGTAGTAAAGCACTGATACTTGGTCCAGGTCACAATTGCACTTAATTCCCAGAAGGTCCCAAGTTCCCAGGAAGTCCCCCTCTTTTCACTCTGTAAGAAATATTCTCTTGTGAATCTCTCACCATGGCTTTCTTGACATTCAATTTATGTGACCAAGTTTATTTTCCAATCTTCCCCTTTTTTGTGCTTTCTTAACTTTTACAGCATGACTTCGCTATGTGCATTTGGGTGACTTTTATACTCTGAACTACGCAGGCTCGAATCTGTGACTACAGCCCTGTGGTTGTTCATTAACAGGCATAGAGACTGTTTAAATAATGCCCTGAGTGGTGTTGAGCTGCTTAAGAAGAGGGTAAATGCTTGTACACTCCACTTAGCAGTCCTTTGGACTAGCATGTGTACCTGTGCCCTTACAGTAATAGAAGCCCAAGTTCACACATCTCTGATACCTTCTTCAGGGAATCCAGTTCAACTAATTATTATTAATACTTTTTAATAATCTTTTATATTTTAAAAAATTAATTAATTTATTATTTATTTTTGGTTGCATTGGGTCTTTGTTGCTGTGCGTGGGCTTTCTCTAGTTGCAGCAAGCTGGGGCTGCTTTTCGTTGTGGTGTGCAGTTATCTCATTGCAGTAGCTTCTCTTGTTGCGGAGCACGGGCTCTAGGCACACGGGCTCATTAGTTGTGGTTCGTGGGCGCTAGAGCGCAGGCTCAGTAGTTGTGGCGCATGGGCTTAGTTGCTCTGCGGCATGTGGGATTTTCCTCGACCAGGGCTCGAACCTGTGTCCCCTGCGTTGGCAGGCGGGTTCTAAACCACTGTGCCACCGGGGAAGCCCAATAATCTTTTTTAAAATGAAGGAGGGCTTCCCCGGTGGCGCAGTGGTTGAGAGTCCGCCTGCCAATGCAGGGGACACAGGTTCGTGCCCCGGTCCGGGAAGATCCCACATGCCGCGGAGCGGCTGGTCTCATGAACCATGGCCGCTGAGCCTGCGCGTCCGGAGCCTGTTGCTCTGCAACGGGAGAGGCCACAACAGTGAGAGGCCCAAGTATCGCAAAAAAAAATAATAATAAATTAAAATAAATAAATAAAATGAAGGAAAATTACACAACATGGATATAGAATCACATGGGGAACAGCATCTTCCTAGTGAAAAGTTCACTTTAAGTCCCACAATAACGTGGCAAACTGGGTTACAATTCAAAACTTCCAGTTCCTAGCTCGTGTGCTAACCCTTAGATCTTACTTCTGTTTAGTGAGCCATAATAAACATCTTGAGGAATATTTGTCTGGTCCACAAAATCTACAAACCTTTGAACTAATGGAAAAATAGAGACATACTCTTTAAGAAAATTTGGTTTACATCCAAAAAAATCTGCAAAAAAATAGAAGGTGATGTCAGGGTGAAAATGAGTGAATCTGTGGGAAAGGGAGTTTAAAATGGGGTAAGATCCCTTTTTAATTAAAAGAGCTTTGGAGAAGCAATTAGTCTACCAAAAAATTACATTTAAGCATCCAGACTATAAATTCATTTCTTGCTGATAAGTAGAAATTACTGACCAGCATTTGAATAATCTTAACACAATGGAAATTAAATTATATACTATGAGATCCACAACTTTCAAATCATTGGAAGATGATGACTCTAAATGAAACACAAAAAAGCTGTTAAATTACATTTTAAAGTTGTAAGCATTCATTCACTGTCTGCTTTCACTGATTTTTTGAGTCAAAGTATCAAACGTTTTGGTGTGTATGAGAAAGTGAATCTCTACTCTTATTTACTATGTAAAAGTCAAATAAAAAGTACATAAAATCAAAAAAGTATATACATATGGAGATGGTGAAATCAGTCAACTCTATAGGCTCCAAAATGGTAATAAAAGTTCAAATGACATATGTATATGTATAACTGATTCACTTTGTTATAAAACAGAAACTAATGCACCATTGTAAAGCAATTATACCCCAATAAAGATGTTAAAATAAATAAATAAATAAAACGTATGAAAAACTAAAAAAAAAAAAGTTCAAATGAAAGAAAACCCTTCTTTAGATAGCAGTTAGTAAGCTTATAAAACCTACTACCCATAAGATGTACAATCTGAAGACACTGAGGCTCTTAAGTTAAAAAAAAAAACAAAACAAAAAACAGTTAACTAAGTCTTTAGGGAATGAAACCACTTGGAAAGGTGGGTTATTTGAGGATTGGCTCTGATATGCATGTCTTGCCAGAACAAGTTACTTAATGTACCCCAAATTAAAATACGAAATAATTAAATCATGGGTCAATAAAAAAGCATTATACCATAAAATTTCTAAAAGAGAAAACAATTCGACACTAAAAATCCCTTTTTTAAAGCTTCTCCACTTCCAGGGATTTACACATGCTGTTTCCTCACTCAGGAATGTCCCTCGTATTCCTTGTGCCCTGACCACACTCCTGCAGCTCTCCCCTCACCCACCTCACTCCTCACTTGGATGCTATCACTTCATCCTCCAAGTCTCAATTTACATGTTTTTGCCCTTGCCCTTTCCTGACCTGCCTCTCCCCCCAACCTAAATTAGTTCCTCTATAACTAGATCGTTATATAGGCCCTAACAACAACTAGCTATTTAAATTGAAATTAAACTAAATTAAAAATTAAGATGGCAAGAAAAAAGAGAACAGTGGAGGCTTAACTGAAAAAGAGGTCAAAGCTAAGATCTCCGAGTAGTTACTTTGGTAAAAAGTAGTGGGGAGAAGGAGGGAAAAACATTTCGGGCCAGAGCACCTACATGGAAGAAGAAGCCTATGTGAAAAGGAAGGTGGCAGATTCAAGTCCTGAAAGAACATCAGTGCAGATGGAGTAAAGATTATCCAGGGAGACTGGTCTTGCCCTAGCATGGACAGTGGCCAGACTGGGCAGGGCCTTGTCAACCATACTGAGGATTTTGGTCTTTTTCCTGAAAACAATGGTGAGGCATGGAAGGGATTTTGAGCAGGGACATTCCCTGGTCATGGTTGGTTTGTTTGTTTTTAAGGTCATCTTGGTTCCAGAGGGGTGAATGGACTGGAGAGCAGTAAAAGTAGATGCAGCGAGAGGATTAGAAACGTGGTGCAAGGAGCTCAGGTGAGAGATGGTGTTCTGGAGAGGTGATGGAGAGAAGAGGATGGAACTGGGAAGTATGTACAAGACAAGTACAGGACTCGGTGATAGACTGGGTTACTGACTGGATAGGGCTGGGGGGAGAGAGAAGGGCTGAAGATGAATGATGCCCAGCTTTCAGTCTTTTGAAGCTTGGTGACTGTTGCTGTGCGATAAACTATTTTTAAAATATTTTTATTTATTATATTTATATACATTATATGTTAGTATATTTATATATTTTAAAATATTTTTATTAAGTAAATTTTTAATGAAGTATAACATATGCAGGAAAAAGTGAACAAATCTTAAATGTAGAGCTCAACGCATTTTCACAAGTGGAACATGGCAAGTGAGCTGCATTCAGAAAACAAGAGCAGGAGGGCCTATGAGTCTGAGCCATCAGTCTTCCCCAAGGCATGGAAGGGATTTTAGGCAGGGACGCAATATGTCTTCAGGATGGTTAGTGTTGCATGTTTTAAAACTTTATCTAAATGGAATTATATAATACATACGATTTTATATCTGGCTTCTTTGGCTCGGCATCATGTTTGTAAGAATCATCCACATTGTTGCATGTATCAATAGTTTGTTCGTTCTTATTACTACATAGCATATGGGGGGAGGGCTATCACAATGTATTTATCGTTAATGGAACGGTTGGCTATTTTCAGATTTTGGCAACTATGAAAAATGTGGTTAAAAATACTCTTGTGCCTGTCTACTGGTAAACATATGCATACATTTCAGTTAGGAAAGGGAGCGTTGGATCATGGGGGAACCTCTTTTGACACATTGCCAAACTAGTGAGATATATAGAGAAATCTTTAGAGGTGAAAACGAAGTGAAAGCAAGAATCCAGAGATAAGCTAATGAGTATCCAACCCACCCAGGACTCTGTGACATCTCCCATTTCAACAAACATTGAACTTCCATTTTGATGGCCAAATGAGGTGTGGAAACAGGAGATAAAGCTTAGGGCCTGCCCAAGGTGGGAAGAATGATAAGACAGTGCTACTCAAAGTGGGGTTTGCAAATCGGTCTACAAATTATCTGTTGCC
Organism: Stenella coeruleoalba; assembly: GCF_951394435.1. NCBI lineage: Eukaryota > Metazoa > Chordata > Mammalia > Artiodactyla > Delphinidae > Stenella > Stenella coeruleoalba. The sequence continues at coordinate 18,979,526 of NC_137155.1, read as the reverse complement.
AGTCCATGTTGAGATGTGTACAGAAATTGAGAGTGTTTGGAAACTTTTCTAGGGATTTTATAGTGCAGTAACATCCAAGTAATATTCCATTTTTCTTGTAACTAATTTTGATTATATTTTATTTTAAAAAAAAAAAAAAAGTACCTGCCTGTGATGGCTCACAGATAGTTTGTGAAGCACTGTGATAGGAAATTCATGCATAAAGCTATGACCCATCCTCAAATAACTAGACCCTCAATGGTAAGGTGAACTAGAAAAAAATTTCCTCATTTGTCTCAGTCTTAGTGGAGAGTAGTGATGTCAGGGGAATTCTCTGACCAAAATGTGAAACCACAATCTGGTTCTCAAGAGTTTGTGGCCCAAATTCATACATCATTTTATTTCAAAAACCTCAAGCCAAAAATTAATTTTAAGGTGGTCCTGGGTTGAAACTGCTTCCAGGCCCTAGAAGAAATAAATTTGAATTTGCCTCTAGGAAGAAAAAACTCCATTCCTTTAAGTCAGGCTTCAAAGAATTACAACAGATAAAGATGCATAGGGGACTTCCCTGGTGGCACAGTGGTTAAAAATCTGCCTGACAGTGCAGGGGACACGGTTTTGGTCCCTGGTCTGGGAAGATCCCACATGCTGCGGAGCAACTAAACCCACGTGCCGCAACTACTGAAGCGCATGCACTCTAGGGCCCATGTGCCTCAACTACTGAGCCCTCGTGCTGCAACTACTGAAGTCCACATGCCTAGAGCCCGTGCTCCACAAAGAGAGGAGCCACCGCAATGAGAAGCCCCTGCACCGCAACAAGGAATAGCCCCCGCTCACCGCAACTAGAGAAAGCCCGCGCAAGGCAACTAAAGAAAGACCCAACGCAGCCAAAAATAAAAATAAATAAATAAATAAGAATGCTCATAGCAATATTGATATTAATAGCAAAACCAAAAAATGGGAAACATCTAAATATCCATTAATAGAATAATAAATAAATGATCTGACCATACAATGGAGCAAAGGTCCTTGCTTTTCTTTAACAGCTTCACTGAGGTTTAATTTAAATACCATAAATGCTATCCATTTTAAATGTACAGTTCAATGATTTTTAGTAAATCTACAGAGTTGTACAACATCATCATGATCCAACTTTAAAACAAGATCCCTCATGCCCATTTGCAGTTAATCCCATCTTCTTCGCCCCCAGCTCCAAGAAACCACTAATTTACTTTGCATATATAGATTTGCCTTTTCTGTAAATTTTGTATAAATGAAATCATAAAATTTGTAGTCTTTTAGATCCGGCTTCCTTCACTTAGCACATTGTTTTTGAAGGTCATCCATGCTGTAGCCTGTATCAGCAGTTAGTTCTTTTGATTCTAAAGTATTACTCTAATATATGGATAGATCCATTCACTCTTTGGCTATTATGAACAATGCTGCTCTGAACATTAACATACAAGTCTTTGTATGGACATACATTTTCCTATCTCCTGGGTAGATGCCAAGGAGTAGAATTGCTTGGGAGCAAATGTTCTTAACCTTGTTTGTGCGAAGGACGTCTTTGGCAGTTTGATGAAATCTACGGACCTCTTCTTAGAAAAATCTTTTCAAAAATTTAATGTCTTTAAATATAATATGTAGGTTTATAAAGAAACAAATTATATTGAAATATGGTTATTATCAGCATACTAAAAAAGTTATACTAATATATGTATTTTTATTAGCCCATTAAATAATTAGATATAGCAGCAAGATAAGCAACTACCAGTGTCAAAAATTAATGGCCTGGGCTTCCCTGGTGGGGCAGTGGTTGAGAGTCCGCCTGCTGATGCAGGGGACACGGTTCGTGCCCTGGTCTGGGAAGATCCCACATGCCGCGAAGCGGCTAGGCTTGTGAGCCATGGCCGCTGAGCCTGCGCTTCTGGAGCCTGTGCTCCGCAACGGGAGAGGCCACAACAGTGAGAGGCCCGCGTACCGCAAAAATAAATAAATAAATAAATAAATAAATAAATAATAATGGCCTGAGGGTAGAGTCAAGATGGCAGACTAGGAGAATGCAGAATTCATGTCTCTGCAAACTAGGGCACCTACCAAGCACCGGTGGGGGACCACAGACACATAGGGGGATGGGAGGAACCCCCAGCGACCAGGTCCTAAGAAGAGGCCCCACCCCACGCTTGAACATCGCCCCCCACCCGCCTAGGTCCCGCCCCACCCTAGACCCCACCCCCGCCTAAGTTCCACCCCCGCCTAAACTCTGCTCCCCATAGCCAAAGCTTTTTTTTTTTCTTTGCGGTACGCGGGCCTTTCACTGCTGTGGCCTTTCCTGTTGCGGAGCACAGGCTCCGGACGCACAGGCTCAGCGGCCATGGCTCACGGACCCAGCCGTTCCGCGGCATGTGGGATCTTCCCGGACCAGGGCACGAACCCATGTCCCCTGCATCGGCAGGTGGACTCTCAACAACTGCGCCACCAGGGAAGCCCTCTTTTTTCCTCTTTTAGATTGGGGTTCTCTTTTACCTTGTTGACATTGTTGTTGATTCATTGATATTTTTATCTTTCCTGATAAACCTTTTATTTTTCTAATTTTATTTTATTCTTTATACTTTGTTACTGTTCTGCTCCTTTTGGCTTGTTCCGCCCACATGCTTCCTTTTATTATTTTTTTCTTTTTTCTGTTGTAGTTTTACTTTACCTTGTTGCAATTGTGTCCATTATATTCTTATTTTTCCTAATATATTTTTATATCTTTATAATTTAATTTATTTTTTATTCTTTGATAATGTACTGCTCCTTTTTTCTTTCTTTCTTTCTTTTTTTACCATGCCACGCAGCTTGCAGGATCTTGGTTCCCAGGCCGGAGGTAGGGCCCGAGCTCCTGTGGTGGGAGTTCTGAGTCCAAAGCGCTGGACTAACAGAGAACCTCAGACCCCATGGAATATTAATTGAAGTGAGGCCTCCAGGAAGTCCTAATCTCAGCACCAAGACCTGGCTGTATCTAACTGCCTGCAAACTCCAATCCTGGATGCCTCAGGCCAAACAACAAATAAGACAGAAATACAGCCCCAGCCATCAAAAAAAAAGAAACGACAAAAAAAAATGTTATAGACATAGGAGCAACGTAAAAACCTACAAGACCAAATAAATGAAGATGATATAGGCAACCTACCTGAAAAGAATTCAGAGTAATGAGAGTAAAGATGATCCAAATCTCAGAAACAGAATGGAGAAAATACAAGAAACATTTAACAAGGATCTAGAAGAACTAAAGAGCAAACAAACAGTGATGAACAACACAATAACTGAAATTAAAAATACTCTAGAAGGAATCAATAGCAGAATATCTGAGGCAGAAGAACAGATAAGTGAGCTGGAAGATAAAATGGTGGGAATAAATGCCAGGGAGCAGAATAAAGAAAAAACAATGAAAAGAATTGAGGACAGTCTCAGAGACCTCTGGGACAACACTAAACACACCAACATTTGAATTACAGGGATCCCAGAAGAAGAAGAGAAAAAGAAAGGGTCTGAGAAATATTTAAAGAGATTACACTGGAAAAATTCCCAAACATGGGAAAGGAAATAGTCAATCAAGTCCAGGAAGCACAGAGAGTCTCATACAGGTTAAACCCGAGGAGAAATACGCCGAGACACATAGTAATCAAATTGGCAAAAATTAAAGACAAAAAAAAATTATTGAAAGCAGCAAGGGAAAAACGACAAAAAACATACAAGGGAACTCCCATAAGGTTAACAGCTGATTTCTCAGCAGAAACTCTATAAGCCAGAAGGGAGTGGCATAATATACTTAAAGTGATAAAGGGAAGAACCTACAGCCAAGATTACTCTACCCGGCAAGAATCTAATTCAGATTCAACAGAGAAATCAAAAGCTTTACAGAAAAGCAAAAGCTAAGAGAATTCAACACCACCAAACCAGCTTTACAACAAATGATGAAGGAACTTCTCTAGGCAGGAAACACAAAAGAGGGAAAAGACCTACAAAAACAAACCCAAAACAATTTATAAAGTGGTAATAGGAAGATACATATCGATAATTACCTTAAATGTAAATGGATTAAATGCTCCAACCAAAAGACACAGACTAGCTGAATGTATACAAAAACAAGACCCATATATATGCTGTCTACAAGAGACTCATTTCAGACCTAGGGACACATACAGACTGAAAGCGAGGGGATGGAAAAAGATATTACATGCAAATGAAAATCAAAAGAAAGCTGGAGTAGCAATGCTCCTATCAGACAAAATAGAGTATTACAAGAGACAAAGAAGGACACTACATAATGATCAAGACATCAATCCAAGAAGATATAGCAATTGTAAATATTTATGCACTCAATATACGAGCACCTCAATACATAAGGCAAATGCTAACAGCCATAAAAGGGGAAATCGACAGTAACACAATAATAGTAGGGGACCTTAACGCCCCACTTACACCAATGGTCAGATCATCCAAAAAGAAAATAAATAAGGAAACAGAAGCTTTAAATGACACATTATACAATATGGACTTAATTGATAGTTATAGGACATTCCGTCCAAAAACAACAGAATACACTTTCTTCTCAAGTGCTCATGGAACATTCTCCAGGATAGATCATATCTTGGGTCACAAATCAAGCATTAGTAAATTTAACAAAATTGAAATCATATCAAGTATCTTTTCCGACCGCAACGCTAGGAGACTAGATGTCAATTACAGGGAAAAAATTGTAAAAATACAAACACATGGAGGCTAAACAATATGCTACTAAATAATCAAGAGATCACTGAAGAAATCTAAGAGGAAACCAAAAAGTACCTAGAAACAAATGACAATGAAAACATGATGATCCAAAGCCTATGGGATGCAGCAAAAGCAGTTCTAAGAGGGAAGTTTATAGCAATACAATCCTACCTCAAGAAAGAAGAAACATCTCAAATAAACAACCTAACCTTACACCTAAAGCAATTAGAGAAAGAAGAACAAAAACCCCAAAGTTAGCAGAAGAAAAGAAATCATAAAGACCAGATCAGAATTTAATGATAAAGAAATGAAGGAAACAATAGCAAAGATCAATAAAAGTAAAAGCTGGTTCTTTGAGAAGATAAACAAAATTAATAAACCATTAGCAAGACTCATCAGGAGAAAAAGGGAGAAGACTCAAAACAACAGAATTAGAAATGAAAAAGGAGAAGTAACAATTGACACTGCAGAAATACAATGGATCATGAGAGATTACTACAAGCCACTATATGCCAATAAAATGGACAACCTGGAAGAAATGGCCAAATTCTTAGAAAAGCAAAACCTTCTGAGACTAAACCAGGAAGAAATAGAAAATATAAACAAACCAATCACAAGTACTAAAATGAAACTGTGATTAAAAATCTTTCAACAGGGCTTCCCTGGTGGCGCAGTGGTTGGGAGTCCGCCTGCCAATGCAGGGGACATGGGTTCGTGCCCTGGTCCAGGAAGATCCCACATGCCGTGGAGCAGCTAGGCCTGTGAGCCATGGCCACTGAGCCTGTGCGTCCGGAGCCTGAGCTCCGCAACAGGAGAGGCCACAACAGTGAGAGGACCGCGTACCACAAAACAAAACAAAAGAAATCTTTCAACAAACAACAGCCCAGGACCAGATGGCTTTCACAGGTGAATTATATCAAACATTTAGAGAAGAGCTAACACCTATCGTTCTCCAACTCTTCCAAAACATAGTTGCGGGAGGAAAACTCCCAAACTCATTCTATGAGGTCACCATCACGCTGATGCCAAAACCAAAGATGTCACAAAAAAAGAAAAACTACAGGCCAATATCACTGATGAACATAAATGCAAAAATACTAGCAAACAGAATCCAGCAGCACATTAAAAGTATCATACACCATGAGCAAGTGGGGTTTATCCCAGGAATGCAAGGATTCTTCAATATACGCAAATCAATCAATGTGATAAACCATATTAACAAACTGAAGGAGAAAAACCATATGATCATCTCAATAGATGCAGAATAAGCTTTTGACAAAATTCAACACGCATTTATGATAAAAACTCTCCAGAAAGTAGGCATAGAGGGAACCTACCTCAATATAATAAAGGCCATATATGACAAACCCACAGCCAACATTGTTCTCAATGGTGAAAACTGAAACCATTTCTTCTAAGAACAGGAACAAGACAAGGTTGCCCACATTCACCACTATTATTCAACACAGTTTTGGAAGGTTTAGCCACAGCAATCAGAGAAGAAAAAGAAATAAAAGGAATCCAAATCAGAAAAGAAGAAGTTAAAACTGTCACTGTTAGCAAATGACCTGATACTATACATAGAGAATCCTAAAGATGCTACCAGAAAACTACTAGAGCTAATCAATGAATTTGGTAAAGTAGCAGGATACCAAATTAATGCACAGAAATCTCTTGCATTCCTATACACTAATGATGAAAAATCTGAAAGAGAAATTATGGAAACACTCCCATTTACCAATGCAACAAGAAGAATAAAATACCTAGGACTAAACCTGCCTAAGGTGACAAAAAACCTGTATGCATAAAACTATAAGACACTGTTGAAAGAAATTAAAGATGATACAGACAGATGGAGAGATATACCATGTTCTTGGATTGGAAGAATCAACATTGTGAAAATGACTATACTACCCAAAGCAATCTACAGATTCAGTGCCATCCCTATCAAGCTACCAATGGCATTTTTCACAGAACTAGAACAAAAAATTTCACAATTTTTATGGAAACACAAAAGACCCCAAATAGCCAAAGCAATCTTGAGAAAGAAAAACGGAGCTGGAGGAATCAGGCTCCCTGACTTCAGACTATACTACAAAGCTACAGTAATTAAGACACTACAGTACTGGCACAAAAACAGAAATATAGATCAATGGAATAGGATAGAAAGCCCATAGATAAGCCCATGCACATATGGTCACTTTATCTTTGATAAAGGAGGCAAAAGTATACAATGGAGAAAAGACAGCCTCTTCAATAAGTGGTGCTGGGAAAACTGGAGCGCTACATGTAAAATGAAATTAGAATACTTCCTAATACCATACACAAAAATAAACTCAAAATGGATTAAAGACCTAAATGTAAGGCCAGACAGTAAAAGTCCTAGAGGAAAACATAGGCAGAACACTCTATGACATAAATCACAGCAAGATCCTTTTCGACCCACCTCCTAGAGAAATGGAAATAAAAACAAAAATAAATATATGGGACCTAATGAAACTTAAAAGGTTTTGCACAGCAAAGGAAACCATAAACAAGATGAAAAGACAACCCTCAGAATGGGAGAAAATATTTGCAAATGAAGCAACTGACAAAGGATTAATCTCCAAAATTTACAAGCAGCTCATGCAGCTCAGTATCAAAAAAACAAACAACCCAATCCAAAAATGGACAAAAGACCTAAATACAGATTTCTCCAAGAAGATATACAGATTGCCAACAAACACATGAAAGGATGCTCAACATCAGTAATCATTAGAGAAATGCAAATCAAAACTACCATGAGGTATCACCTCACACCAGTCAGAATGGCCATCATCAAAAAATCTGCAAACAGTAAATGCTGGAGAGGGTGTGGAGAAGAGGGAACCCTCTTGCACTGTTGGTGGGAATATAAATTGATACAGCCACTATGGAGAACAGTATGGAGGTTCCTTAAAAAACTAAAAATAAAACTACCATACAACCCAGCAATCCCACTACTGGGCATATACCCTGAGAAAACCATAATTCAAAAAGAGTCATGTACCACAATGTTCATTGCAGCACTATTTACAATAGCCAGGACATGGAACCAACCTAAGTGTCCATCAACAGATGAATGGATAAAGAAGATGTGGCACATATATACAATGGAAAAGTATTCAGCCATGTAAAGAAACAAAATTGAGTTATTTGTAGTGAGGTGGATGGACCTAGAGTCTGTCATACAGAGTGAAGTAAGTCAGAAAGAGGAAAACAAATACCATATGCTAACACATATATATGGAATCTAAAAAAAAAAAAAAAAGGTTATGCTGAACCTAGGGGCAGGACAGGATAAAGATGTGGTCGTAGAGAATGGACTTGAAGACAAGGGGAGGGGGAAGGGTAAGCTGGGACGAAGTGAGAGAGTAGCATTGACATATACACACTACCAAATATAAAATAGTTAGTGGGAAGGAGATGCATAGCACAGGGTGAACTCCTCGGTGCTCTGTGACCACCTAAAAGGGTGGGATAGGCAGGGTGTGAGGGAGATGCAAGAGGGAGGGGATATGGGGATATATGTATGCATATAGTGATTCATTTTGTTGTGCAGTGGAATCTAGCACAACACTGTGAGGCAGTTATACTCCAATGAAGATGTTAAAAAAATAAATTTTCTTTAATTTAAAAAATAAAAAATTGACACTATATATTAGACGCTAAAATCAATAAAAGCAAAAAACTCAGGTGACTACGAACTGGAAAAAAAAAAGATAGAATGGAAAGTAAGATCAGGTATGCCTAGATTAAACGCAATACATAGATTGTCTCACTGTGTGTATACATACGGTGTGTGTCATTGGGTATGAAATACACACTTTGGGTGTCTCGATAAATCACACAAGCACTTTAGCTCCAATACCTTCCTCTGTAAAGTGGGGAAAATACCTCCCCAGGAGATTACTGGATATGTATTAGTTATTAAAACACTTTGTAAAGAAAATATCAATGCAAATTTAAAGTGTTAAGCATTTAAAAAAGATAATTAATGGCCTTACTCTATATTTCAAGGTCTCTATGTTAAGCATAAATGTGATATGGAAATATCTGTGATTTCTAATGGTGATCTAGTCACATATTACTATGGTTGGTTGCCTGCTTTATAATTGAAGGAATGCTAAACTTCAGTTATAGGTTGGTGAAAATTCTATTTCATAGATTTCTTCCACCCCCTACTGGGTTCTTAACCTATTAAAAACTTGAAATACAATATTATACTGTAGTGAAAATGAATAAAGGAGAGATACTTATTTCAACATGAATGAATCTCATAAATATAGTGTCTAATTTAAAAAGTAGCTGGAGAAAATATATACTATTGTACCACTTATGTAAAGCTTAGTTACCTGCTAAATAACACTATTTGTTGTTTGGGCATTCATACATATATGGTAAAGCATGAAGGAATGCATGGGAATGACAACAAATTCAGAATAGTAATTACCTCTAGGACGGAAAGAGAGGGATTTGTCCAGGGAGGGAAAAAGGGGGCTTCAACTTGCAATGATATATTTCTTAGGGTGACAGGTACATAGGTGCTGGTTATATTATTTTATATGTTTACATTTTATGTTTCCAGTGTATTTCCATATGTATGAGATATTTCATAATCAATTTTTAAAAGAATGAATTAACTTTTAAAAACATGTAATTGAAGAAAACTTAAAGCCTTTACTTAAATATCAATTATAATATTCAAAATATTAATGCCCCACATATGACTAAAATACTTTGCTATATTCAAAACTGTGAAATTCAAAAATGGAAAGTGAAAATATAATAACTTTTTTCTCACCTATCATTCCCAGTTAAGAATTTGTTTAATTTTTGAAACTGGCTTCAAAATGCTTTTAGTTATGTTTAATATTCTTTCTCTTTATATTTTCTATTATTTGAGCTCCTAGGACTTTCCCAAGACATCTTTTCCAGATAATATTTAAATTTCATTACACTATTATTTGTTGATTAGAGCTGATAGAACCTTTTGATTGTAAGCAATGCAGACCCCAACTCAAATTAGTTTAATCCAAAAAAAGCTATTACTGGTTGAGAAAACGAAAACATCCAAAGGAAGTTCTGGCTCTGCGCACATTTTAAGTAACGCTACCAGGACTCCGTTCACTCTGTCTCTCAGCTCTGTTCTTTCCTGCAGAGGTATCACTCTCAGGCAGACCCTCTCAACATGGTAGCCCTTGGCAAGTTCAGACATACTTTATCATTACAGGATTGCGTCTCATGGATTGGCTTAGGGTTGTGTGCCAGTCCCTGAACAGTCACTGTGATGGAAATGCTGATGGTCCCTGTCAGTAGAGTGGGTAGGGTCAGGCCCGCCAAACCACACACACTATGAGAGAGGAAGGGGTGGGTCCCCAAAAGAAAATGTACCAAAAGAAGGGAAAGTGAAAGCTAAGCAGAACAAACAACAAATGTCCGCTGCATCAACCGAAATGCCTTCCATTGTTTGGCAGCGGAGGTTCATTCTGGTGTCACATATTTCTCTAGTAACTACAGCATGTCTGACAATATGTCTGAATGGATTCTTCTGCTTAATGACAAGAGCTGATCAGTCCCGGTTTTCAGGAGCAGCATTCGTGGTAAGGTAAATTTTAACTTGATCAAGAAAAATCTGGACCATTGTAAAATAGAGGCCAGGAGTCTCATGTTCCATAAAATTTAATAATAATAACAGTGTTTTCTATATATCAATATAGAAAACCTTGACACACCTAGGCTTGTAATCTATAAGGCATATTTTCTGAGCACATGACCTTGCTGGAAACTTTCACCACAAAAAAAAACATTATCTTAGAATTCAACAGCTATTAGCAGTGCTCATAAAGTAAGTTTTCTCTAACAGAGAGGATACAATTATAGATAATATCTACCCAATTTCTTTTCACAGTATTCAAGGAAATTTTCTAAGGAGATTCTCTACTTATAAATATTCCTCCCAAGGAAACAGGTAGCCAGAATTTTGCTTTTCAGGGGTTAAACTGAGGGAGATTAATAAATACAGATTCATTAAGTATTGTTCACCTACTGTATGCCAAGTAACATGCTAAGTCCTGGGGATATAAGAGTGAAGAGAGACAGTCTAAGCTCTCAAGGAGTTTGTTGTTTAATGGAGGAAACATACAGGCAAGTAATTATAATACAGTGTGATAAATAGTTTGATAAAATGAATAATTTTCATTGTGGTTTTTAGAATTGAGGTTCAGCAAGAAAAATAATGGAAAAGGATCACAGGTGTTGGGAATGCTTCAGTGGGGAATAAATGTCTTAGGGGAGACTTGGGCTAAGTCTTAAGGACAAGTAGAAATTACCCAAGTCCAAGCAGTGGGAGTGGAAAGGGCAACACAAGCAGAGTAAACAGAAATGAGCAAATAAGTAAAGATGTAGGCACTTCCTGTGGTAGGCCTTGAGAAGTGTACCTACTAAAATGTATCTGTCAAGGACCCACCGAGATTTTATTCATGTAATTGCAATTAATTATGTCTTTAAAACATTTTTAATAGGTTAATATTCCTGGGGCTGGTTATGGAAGAGATATTAGTCATCTGCATCTTAGTGTCAATTAGTTTAATCAGTTTGCTGCCCTAACACTTGGTTTCTATCAGGGGTCAGCAAACTTTAGTGTAAAGGGCCAGATGGTAAATATTTTTGGCTTTTCAAGCTATACGGTTTCTTTTGCAACTACTCAGCAATATAGTCGTACTGTGAGAGCAGCCATAGGCAATACGCGACCAATGGACACGGCTTTGCTCCAACAGAACTTGATTAACCAAGACCAGTGACTTGTGGTAACAGAGCTGTGAGTTAAACCAAGGGCTTAGGATTCCAAAAACAGTGCCCTTCCTAGCCATGCTGACCCCAAAAACAAACTTTGAACTCTGAATATCTGCCTGAACAGACAGCCCTTCCCCCTCTCTTAGTTTTCTCTCAAAGAGCCACCACTCAGAAGCTGTATAAGAAATTCTATCTCAGTTTGGAAGATGGTGCTGAGGAGAGACGGGAAACGCCGTCCATCCCTCCTTGATTCATTCCCCACCTTGGAGAGGAGGAGGTAGGAATCCTATACAACTAAGTGGCTTCTCTTGTTCCAGGGGTACACCTCCCTTTCAAGTTTATACTGTAAAGTATCAAGAGGTCCTCCTTGCCGGCCTGGCCTATGCATGGCACGCAGATGTGCACAGAAGTAATTTTGGCTTTGTGCAGATTACAGTGAACATTCCATTCCAATTCTGAATTTATCTCCCTCTCCTAGCACCCTACCCCAAATATACTAAATCATAGTTCGGGTTTAAGCCTAAAAGCCTATTTGACATATTACATCGCTGAAATATAGTACTATTCCACTGCTAAAGTTCTGTTAAGTCTCATGGTCTTGGACCATGAAACTCATTCTGAAAAGAATAAAAATATTGAAGGACTAGGAATCCCAAGCCTTTTGGTAGGGGAAAAAAAAGAATAAAACTAGCTACCTTTAATAATTTATTTCTCTAATGCTTTATCCTCATTTGAATTTGAGAAAATCTTAAAGGATTCAAGGGGACTTGTTCATGCCAAACAATTTATCTCTATGAATTCATTTTTTGTGCACTACACATGTCAGAGAAACACACACAATAATGCCACCATTACTTGCCAAGTGCATGAACTTTGATCTCAAATGGGTCATGGGTCAGTTTCAAACAAAGCACTAAATGTGAAATGATAAGCAACTTCCATGCCTATGATATTACGAGATTTTATTTTTCACATAGTGGACACAATGGCATATTTTTGTCTTTATTTTTCAGTTAATGACTATAATGCGGATATTGCTCAAAGCCAGAGAAGGTCTAACAATTTTGTTGGAGACAAACTTCTCAGCATTATACAATCCAGTCTAATATATTTTATTTCCTAATAGTTCAATGGACATTTCATTGTTCATTGATATTAGAGGATTTAATGAGAGAAAGGCCATTGACAAACTTGCCTTATAATTGAAAATCTTAACATTTTAAGAGTTATAAAACCGGTCACTATTAAAACACGGTTTGACAAAGTTGCTGTTGAAGCTGCAGACACTAACGTGAAAAGTAATAATAATAATAATTTTTAAAGCCTTGCCTTGGCCAAATTCTCTATCATTTATATACTTCATACAGGAAGTGTTAAATATCACACATTTTGAGGCAAGGTATTTATAACAAGACCAATGCTGTAGCTTCAGTATTAAGATAAGTAAATGAATCTGGACCCAAAACTAAAGGTGCTCAAATTCAGCTAATTTTGTAAATAACTGAATTGTCCAAATAGTGTGACCATAGCATTAGATTTGGGGATCATAACCAATTATCTCTAACGAAACCCCCAGTCCTTTTGCATGAACTTCTAGCCTTGTGGTTCTGATTATTCTAGAGGACTTGTGAGGTTTTTTGTTTGTTTGTTTGTTTTTATGAGAACCCACAAACCGAAATCCAATAATATACTTCTTACCCAATTTAATAAGCCTACTAACTGTAAGTTATACGCTCATTTAAAAGAAATGGTAGTTATGATTACTTTTTAAATATTATTTTAGCACTTTATGAATTATATATATGATAGTTTGGCCAAATTGAAGGCTTTAAAATCATTAGCATTATTATTATTTTGCACTGGCATGGGAAGCATGAGCAGCAAATGTGTGCAACCATGCCTTAATGGTGATGGGTTTTGTAACTCTTAAAGTTAGATTTCTCAGTTTTAAGACAGATTTTGTTAATGGCTTTGCTCATATTATATTTTTTAATAAGAATTTTAATGACATTGTTAATAAGAGATTCTTAATAAGACATTGTTCCTCCTTTCTGGAAGAACTCCTAGTTGGTTCACCAAACTACTGCCTGCAAGGTGGGCTGACAAGTTTTAAAATTCAGTTGTAAATATTTATTCTAGATAGTCTTTATCTGAAGTGTTTTTGAAATACTGATGATGACAAAAATCTCCTTTCACTTTATAAGAGTTTAGAACTTAAGGTACACACAATAATGTAAACCACTAGCTGCTCGTTTTTTTCAGTAAAGGTAGCATTCAAGTCAAAGGTATTCAACAACTTATAACCTTTTTCTGTGCAGTATGATTAATTTTACATCTTTGGGGTGTCACAGGCTGAGAAAGCTGGCAAAAGACTACATTTTATGCTCTTATAATGCATAGTTCTCAGGTATTATGCTGAAATACTCCCAGAGTTATCCATGTTTTAGATCGACCATAATGTATTATATACAATATAAGGGTTGATTTCCTAACTCTCCATTACTTTCGTGAAAATATAGTGTAGCCACCCTGCCTTATTTTGCAGAAGCTCCTCCACTGGGTGAGAACTGGTTCTTCCAAGAGTCATTTAGAATGCCTGAGAGAGGATTTTCTCCAAGAATGAGCAGTTCAGAGGTTCCACATGAGGTGAGGTCAGAAAAGCTTCCTGGTCAGAAGGTCCAGAGAGCAGACGCCCCACAGGGAGGACACCACATGCCCCTCTGTTTAAGAGGTCCATGTTCTCTGACCTGGATGGACAAGGTGATCCATGTACAGGGTGACACAGGCTGGTGAGTTATTGGGATCAAGCAGCTTTGCATGCTGACACTAAAGCCCTAAACTTTGCGTGTCAACAAGCAGCACTTTCTGGGAACTCAGTGATGGGCTTCCCCACAGCTCTTCTTCCTGCCTCTGTTAATCATTGAACTCTCTTTTTCTGAATTTCAGAATAAGCCATGGTTTTAACTCTAGGGTGGCCTGATAAAGGTCATCAATGGCCTGCCCTGGGATTTCCAGGTCAAAGGAAAAGAAAAAAAGAGGGGAAAATGACAACGACTGCCAACTTAATAGAGGTCTGTGACAAGTGTTATTGTTTGAAAAATAATGTTGACCTCAAAATGACCTTCAGTACAACTGTGCTCCCTGCTCCTAGATGAACGGAGCCTAGACTAAGCTATAACATCTAAAGGTAGGATGGAGCTTCTTTTATCCACCACATTTGAGTTTTGCTAATATTTGATGTACATGACTGGTCTCGATCGGGACAACTATTGTCCTGATCTCTATATAAGGCAACTGGTTCACTGAGAGTTAAAGTGAGCATGTGTGACAGATTCTCTAAGAGAGGAAATCACATGTAAATCCTCAAAGACTTTGCAGGCTCTGGCTTAGTGACTGTACCTCCCAGTATTTACTACTGATAAAACTGGGCATGATGTTATTTTCTTGGAGGCATTTATTTTGTTACAGTCATTTTAGGCATCTGAAGGTCAGTATTCTTTGGAGAACTTGAAGCCAAAATGATGTGTTTTTTGGGGTTTTTTTTCCATAGCCAAATTAGATACAAAACAAGGAAATCTGAAGTTAGGGAAGGAGAAAATCACATTTCAAAGATTCAATAATCAGAATAATTTTCCTAATTATCCTGGCAGATGAAATTTTAAGACCTCATATGAGAGCAGAATATGTTAAAGCAACATGTGTTTTTTATGGTCAAATATACCGTTTGACCTAATTACTAAATTTAAATATATATTTATATATAAGCTGAAGTTCAGAGATGGAGGAAGCCCTGAGGTCACATCTTACCACGTACCAGGCAAACGCTATATGATCACCCAAATTCCAGCGAGCTGTCCATTGCTGCTGAATTGTATTTTCTAAGTTGCTTATTATTTAATGTTAAAGTATTATTTCTAAGCTGCTTATTACTGAATGTTAAATTATTAAACAAAGGTCAGGGAAATAAAAACACAATAAGTGTTCAGTAGATGACTTAGCAATCCAACAGCATAGTTTTACTAACATTGGTACTATAGTATCAGGCCATAAATTTTATATTTTCATAACATTCTGTGATTGAGAAAACATTTGCAGACACAAGCACTCATTTTATTTAGTCCTCAAACTGAACCTATGAGGTTGGTATTACCATTCCATTCTCTAGATGCAGATGGTGAGGCTCAGTGAGTTTAAGAGTACCCAGTAGAAATTCACTCATTCCAACAATTATTGGTTGACTGCCTACAACGTGCCAAGCATAGCTAGTAAATTAACTTGAACTTAAATCTAATAACTAAATCTACTGTTGGAAACATGGTTTCAGTATCTTCCTCAACACAGAAAAGCAGGCAGCAGCTTCTAAACTATTCGAGTTGCCATCTCAGCACTGGGCCAATCTACTACTGACAATCTGATAGCTAGAAAGCAGTGGCTTTATCTAATGCCTAAAGTACTAATTATAGACAAAAATTGTGAGATTGAGACGAAAACCACCTACCCCCTTCCCACCACAGGCCTTTCTCTGGACTTACTCTCCTCTCTGCCTGTGTGCCTGTGTCCTACTTTTTCCACTTCAATTAACTTTTCTTTGAAAAGCAATCTGAAAAAAAAGTAGGTTCTTTAAGAAAAAAATAAAAAGATAAACCCAATTTTTAAAAAATACTGAAAAAGACAGATTTAAGCACTGATATGGAAGGATTATGGAAATTGTGGGGGAAATCTGTGTAACCCTATGGAAATAAAATTGAAAATAGAGGGGGGGATGTGGTAATTTTCCAGCAAGATATAAATAACCAAAGTTAGCCTAAAAAAAAGAATGAAAAACTAAATAGAGCAGTAATCATAAAAAATAACTAAAAATATATCTTTTAAGAAAAGCTACAGACCCAGGTAGTTATACAGATATATTTAGTCTTAAGAAACTAATGATTCATGTCACTTAATGTACTTTAGCTCATAGAAAAATGCATGAATCTCCATTTTATGCAGATAGCAATGTCTTATTAACAAAACCCAGTGGAGAGTACAAACCAGAAACTTATAAATCAGTTTTGCTTATGAACGTAGATGAAAAAATCTAAGTAAAATATTATTAATCTAATCTAGCATTAAATGAAATGAGCAACAATTTGAGTTTATTCTAGGCATGCAAGGATAGCTCAATATTCTTTCAAGATAATTCAGTATAAAATGAATATTGTTATGAATGTAACAATAGTATACTAAAATGAGATTTATCAAAATTTACCATCCATTCCTAATTTTAAAAACCTCCAAATAAAAAATAAGTAGAAGGAAATATGATAGAGACTGACACAAACCAAAAGCCAACATCAAACTAAACAGTAAAATGCTAAAGCCATTTCTAATGCTAAAGCCATTTCTATTAAAATCAGGGACAGTGCATAATGTCCACGTCAACATAATTAAACATCATTTTAGAGCTAATGTATTAGATAAGAAAAAAATAATTCATATAAATATTGGAAAATTTAAATATTATTCTTTTTTAAAGGATGTGGTTATAGACATAGAAACTCCAAGAAACCAATTTAGTAAGTTAATAGTATAAAAAAATGAATGGATTTGAGGTAATATACAAAAGCACTTAGTTTCTCTTTATACTGGCAATAACCAATAGAATAACATAACATAAAATAACAGACACAGACATCATTTATGAGATCATTAATTATGACAAAATATACATGAAGAAAAATATAAAACTGTACTAAAGAACATAAATCAAGACCTGGACAAACTGAATGATATATCCTGATCCTGAATGATGAGTTTTAACATCATAAAATCTTATATTTCCAAAATTAATACGTAAATTTAATTCAATTCAAATATAGATATTTTAGAGCTGAGTAACATTTTAAAGGTCAATTGAAAGCATCCAAGAATAGCTAAGAAGACTCTGAAAAAGAGAATTGTGATATGGGACTTGCCTTGTCAGATATTAAACGTAATATAATGCTTCTGTAATAAAATAGCGAGTAAAAGAAAAACCACAAAGTATAGATAAATGATAAATGACAAAAGTGGCATTCCATTCATAAGAGAAAGTAGAGCTTATTTAATATATATAGTGCAAATATAGTAGGCTAGTCATCTAGGAAAAAAATTCAAACTTATTTCCCTATCTCATTCTATATACAGAAATAAAATATTATTTATTTATTTATCACTAATTATTAAAGAAATGCAAATCAAAACTACAATGAGGTATCACTTCACACTGGTCAGAATGGCCAAAATCAAAAAGTCTACAAATAATAAATGCTGGGGAGGGTGTGGAGAAAAGGAACCCTCCTACACTGCTGATATGAATGTATATGGTGCAGCCACTATGGAAAAGAGTATGGAGGTTCCTCAAAAAACTAAAAATACAGCTACTATACAATCCAGCAATCCCACTTTGGGGCAGATATCTGGAGAAAACCATAATTCGAAAAGATACATGCACCCCTATGTTCACTGCAGCCCTATTTCAATAGCCAAGACATGGAAGCAACCTAAATATCCATCAATAGATAAATGGATAAAGAAAATGTGGTATATTTATATAATGGAATATTACTCAGCCATAAAAATGTATGAAATAATGCCATTTGCAGCAACATGGATGGACTTAGAGATGATCATACTAAGTGAAGTAAGCCAGACAGAGAGAGACAAATATCATGTGATATCACTTATATGTGGAATCTAAAAAAAAAGAGATACGAATGAACTTATATACAAAACAGAAATAGAACCACAGACGTAGAAAACAAACTTATGGTTAGCAAAGGGGGGGCGGTGAGGGATAAATTAGGAATTTGGGATTAACATATATACACTACTATATATAAAATAGTTAACCGACAAGGACCTACTGTCGAGCACAGGAAACGATACTCAATATTTTGTAATAACCTATAAGGGAAAAGGATCTGAAAAAAAAAAAAGATATACATGTATGTATAACTGAACCACTTTGCTGTACACCTGAAACTAACACAACATTGTAAATCAACTATAATCAATAAAAATTTTTTAAAAAATGAGAATGTAAGATTATAAAAATACTTATTATAACATTATAGTTGCAATTAGTTATGGTATATCCATTCTAAGTAATTTTGTGTAGCTGTTTAAAGAAAAAAGTAAGATTTATATTTGTTATTTTTTAGGAATGTCCAAGTAATGTTATGTGAGAAGAGAACTGCCAAATAATGTAAAGAGTATCTTCTTATTTTTAAAAATCAGACATTATAAGGTATTTGCTTTTATCTGGGCATTGAGAAAGGCTGTTAATATGTTTCCCCTGGGAGTAAAATAAAAGAGGTGGGTATAAAGGAAAACAGTATTATCTTTTAAATATATGGATTGTCCCACTTGAAAAAATTTAATTAGAAACTAAATATATACACAAAGAAAATTTCTGGAAGATACCAAAAAGTGAAATTTGAGTATGCATAAGGGAAAGAAACTTTTCTGTTTGTACCCTTTTGTACTGTTTGAATTTGTTTTTTGAACAAGGAGCATGTATTCATTTTTAAAAATATGATAAACTAATTCCAGTGATTGAAAGTAGCTTAATGTAACCCTTAAAGGAATATTTAAATTTTAATGGATGACTCAGGACTTTTTATCTAGGAAGGATAAGTCTATTTCAAATAGATCACCAGGGCCAATAGGAGAAGAACTCATCAAAACATACCATACAGACCCATTAACTTGGTCTACCTACTCACAACTCCTTTCAAGTATTCTTGAACTTAAAAGCTTTGCTGGGGCTTCCCTGGTGGCGCAGTGGTTTAGAGTCCACCTGCCAATGCAGGGGACACGGGTTCGTGCCCCGGTCTGGGAGGATCCCACATGCCACAGAGCGGCTGGGCCCATGGGCCATGGCCGCTGAGCCTGTGCGTCCGCAGCCTGTGCTCCGCAACGGGAGAGGCCACAACAGTGAGAGGCCCGCGTACCGCAAAAAAAAAAAAAAAAAAAAAAAAAAGCTTTGCTGTCAGGATTCCAAGGAAGCTGGGAGGAAACCTAAAGTTGGTGATTGCATTTTACAAGAACACTGTGAAAAGCCATCTGTAGCTAATTTTATGTGACCAGCAAGAGGTAGATGTTGATCACACAAAGAATAGATGGCAATACTGAGAGAATAAATATTCTGCTGTTATTCCTGGGTAAGTCCAACAGGCAGAAATTACAAGAACTAATAAAAGAAAAAATCAATTACTTTTATAAGTCATGCTATAATATCTGAACTGGTTGGATGTGGGGAAGCACAAAGAAACAAAAGTTATTTATTACTTGTAAGTCCTCAAGTTCAATTTTCCTCTTTACATTGTCTTAATAAATTACACATCAAATAAATACCACTGAAGAAAAAAAAATAAGTAAAATGAGAGTTGAATGTCAGGTTGAGTAGAGAATTTTAATTGGAGAATAATGGTCCTTGTGATATGGATGACATTTTTAAGTAAAGTTATCACTTCCTTTCTCTCTCTCATCTCAGTCCCCAACACAAAGTGATAATTGCTTTAAAAGCAAAATACTTCTTGATACACTGATAGGTATTTTTTTCCCAAGGACTATAAGTAGCAAATTTCAACACCTGATGAATTGCTATTTCACATCTCACTTAACAAATTCGAATAGGCAGCTAAAAATCTCTTACAGGATATTCATTTATCTCACTTCAAAATGTTTGAGGTTGAAATCTGGCCCCGAAAATGGAGCAGAAAGATCAGGAAAGGGAAATTATATAACTGTCATCACAAATAATACTCTGTTCTTCTGGAACTGAATCATAGCATTTTCACCATGAATACCTATATTTCCTTCTCAGGAGAAATAATCATCAAAAATTTAGAAATCTAAATAAAATAGAGACAAACATTGCACTCCTACATGTAATCATTGTGAAAGAGTTAAAAATATGAAAAATATACAATACATAAGTTTTTTTACAGAAATGGAATAAACACCTGCAACATTCATACAACAGACAGAAGATAATTGTGGTCAATTATATTATGCTCCTACTCCTGAGAAAATATCTCACACTCCAGGAAATGAGTTCTGAGATCCTTCCTGTATGTGGTAATATGTCCCAGTGAGCCTTATTGTCTATTAAATGCCCTACTTTCACACAGTCTAAAAGTGAATATGCATTTTTATTGATTTTTATGTACCACACCTTCAGTTCCAAACAGACTTAAGATAGTTTTAAAAGACACATAAAGTGCAACAAGACCTCATAAATTAAAAGTCTGAGCAAAGGAGAAAGGAAAATATGGATGGGAGCATGAATGGAACCAGAAATAAGGCCAAAGAAAACATGTTACAATAACATCACTCTTGCTATTCATGGGCCACAGATTTGGTGCTAAACTCTCTAGCAGTGACTGCGAAAAGGAAGACATCAAACTCTAGCATATCCTTATGAAAGGGAAAAGTCCTAATGAACCTTCAGCATTGGCTTAAATTATTTTATTTGTAATAGTAGTAAAAATACAGTAACAGAGTAGATCTAACTCAGAGTGCTGACTATAATTTCAGGTACAATGCTGAATTCATTATATATATTAAATCATTTAATTCTCATAAAATCTAGTAAAGTAAATAATACTATTAGCCCTTTTTTATAGATCAGGAAACCGAGGAACAAAGAAGTTTTTTAATCTTGCCCAGGATTAAAAATACCTAGGTATAGGTGTTCTAGCCCATACCTAGTAAGGGATGAAGTGAGATGTTACTGAATGTGTACCTAAACAAGGTAAACATGCTGTGGGCTTATAGTTTTTATATATTCATCCATATGAAACAAATTTGATTAAATATAAACAAAGCTACAAAAGTAAGCCAGCTGACAACTTTAACTTTATATGATAAATGTTCTTTGAAACTGAATCCTGCTTGTAACAGTAATATGGAACTGAGTGCTAAGGTGAAAGTCCATTTACGTTTGGCATGCTACAAGTTGATGACTCAATTGTCCCTCCATTTTTCTCTAATTAGACTACTGAGAAACCTAGTTCATATGGCCTGTTGCGATACTGTTTGGCCTTCCTTTGGTGAGAAAACATCCTCAATGTGTCAAGCACACCAACGTTCTTTTAACATTCCTGGCAACTATTCAAGAACTACCACTTGGGGCTTCCCCAGTGGTGCAGGGGTTAAGAATCCGCCTGCCAACGCAGGAGACACGGGTTCGAGCCCTGGTCTGGGAGGATCCCACATGCCGCGGAGCAACTAAGCCCGTGCGCCACAACTACGGAGCCTGTGCTCTAGAGCCTGTGAGCCACAACTATTGAGCCCGTGTGCCACAACTACTGAAGCCCACGTGCCACAACTACTGAAGCCCGTGCGCCTAGAGCCCGTGCTCTGCAACAAGAGAAGCCACCGTAACGAGAAGCCCGCGCACCACAACGAAGAGTAGCCCCCGCTCACCACAACTAGAGAAAGCCTGCGTGCAGCAACAAAGACCCAACGCAGCCAAAAATGAAAATAAATAAATTAAAAAAAAAAAAAAAGAACTACCACTTGGCATCAACTCTATTGGGGGCAGTTTTCTCTTATAAGATACAAATGATCCAAAATATGCTTATATTAATTTTTTTCCTAGAATGTCATTTAAATAAAAACACGATATTTAAGTATTCTTGTAAATAACTCTCAAGTTCCCTCTTTTGGGAAACACCGTTTTTGTAGAAACATATTTGACCATGTTCTTAATTTTAAAAACAAACAAATTGCTCACGTATTACTAATTTTCATACTAGACAGTTATGTCTCGTGGGAGGGACAATATAAAGAGGGCAGTATGGAATTAAAATAATAATGCTTTTGGCACTTCTACAAAAAGAAGATAAGGATCTGGAAGTTAGAGTGATGACATCACACTAATGGGAAACTCAATAAAAATAACCATGATGTTCTGGTTTGATTTGAGGATATATTTTTAAATAGAGGGAAGCCAGGTTTGGAGAAAAAAGTTTATGGCAATGAACTCAGAGATGTCAAATACCTGAATTCGTAAATCATATGTTGCTGGTTGAATACGGACCTATAGGCTGTATTTAAGAAGCTCTTGTATAGAAAGCTAAAAAGGCCAATAAGGAATTGAACCTGAAAAGGCACAATCTATCTCTATTCACAGATGGGCTGAGAGAATATTCTTTGGAAGTGTGCCATCCAAGAATGTATATTTATATAATGTCCTTAAGCTTGGAGATCAACAAAACCTTAAAGATTGATTATTATTTCATTTGTTTCCATTTTCAGTACTGTTAACAGTTAGGATACTTTCAAACAGACTTAAACAATTATAAAATGTATTATCTCGGGCTTCCCTGGTGGCGCAGTGGTTGAGAATCTGCCTGCCAATGCAGGGGACACAGGTTCGAGCCCTGGTCTGGGAAGATCCCGCATACCACGGAGCAACTAGGCCAGTGAGCCACAATTACTGAGCCTGCGCGTCTGGAGCCTGTGCTCCGCAACAAGAGAGGCCGCGATAGTGAGAGGCCCACGCAGTGAGAGGCCCGCGCACTGCGATGAAGAGTGGCCCCCACTTGCCGCAACTAGAGAAAGCCCTTGCACAGAAACGAAGACCCAACACAGCCATAAATAAATTAAAAAAATAAAAATAAAAAAAAATTTTTTAAAAATGTATTATCTCACATAATAAGAAGTCCAGTGTAGGTAGGGCTTGAGGGTTAGCTGATTTAGAAGCTGAAAGAAGTCTGGGCCCCATAGTCTTTCCATCTTACTGCTTTGCCTTCCACAGTGTGGACTTCTTACAACAGGTTTCCCCAGGGATCAGAGCATGGGCGCCAGTAGTAATAAGGGTACATGATTCCTCATTCATATCCAGCAGAGAGCAAATGAGAGTTTCTTCCTCAATTATGCAATAAGAGTACTTCCTTTCAGTCCTACGTGGCCCAACAGAGGTCTCATTACCAAAAGAATGCCACGAGCTCATTGCTTAAGCCAGGTTACTTAACCAATTCAGGTAAGAGACATTAGATCACCACAATTGCTTTACACTAGTTAAAGCCCATCTAGGGGCCGGGCTGGGTCACATTCCCTTAAGTCACATGGGTTGCATTTTGTGGATGCCTGCATAAAATCAGAGTTCCACTGTGAAGGGGGAAGCGGGGATACGAAGCTAGGTAGACAACTGATCTGCTAGCAATAAAACCTTTTCCTAAGAATGTCAAGGCAAAACATTTAGCATGGTGCCCTGATATACCTTGGATAGACTATAGGGGGCAGTAGTGGCTCAGTTCTCAATGGATTTCTACCATGCTGTAGTGAGGGACACTTCTCCTGGAGAGGTGTTTTTCTTTAAGAGTCAAATATCACTTGCTATCAGTAAATCATAACTGGTATTTTCATCACTGAAAATCACAGCTGCTTGGAGTTGAATGCATAGGAATAATAACTTGTTCCTTTTATCAGTATCGCATATACGGCCTCTCTGCACCTCTGACTTCACTAGCAGAAAACTGTTAGTAAGAACAGTTTATGCATTTGATTAACATATTTTTCCTACCAACCGTTTGCCTGCTATATGCTATAGAATGAGTGAACAGATACTTCTACGTAAGTATTCTATACAAAGCAGCATGATTAACATTAAACTCAAATGTTAAAAATGTTACAAAGATAAGCTAACAAACATGTAAACTTCTGATTTAATCAGGAAGACCTCTTCCTGATGAGTTGAACTCTGAGCTGGAGATGAATGAAGGGCAAGATAGAGGGGGAAGGTTTTCCCGATAAGCAGGCTAGAGCGGACAAAGAAAGAATGCTGAGCAGGGTGGTGACTATTGGGGAAGGTAGTAGTGGATGGGAGGAAAAAAGAAAGGACCATGGGACTAGTTCACTAATAACTCACATCAGGTTCTGAATTACTGGGTAATGAGAAACCTAATGGAGGACACAGAAATAAAACTAATATTTGTTCGTTGCCTAAAATGTGCCAGACACTCTGTTGGGTGCTTAATGTATTTATTTATTTAATCCTCACAAGAGCCTAGCAAAGTTTTATCGTTATCATCTTCTTTCTATGGGTGAGAAAACTGAGGATCAAAGATGTTAAGTAAATTAAGATCACACAGCTAGTAACTGGCAGAAGAATTTTAGTCAAATCTGTTTACTCCAAATCCTGCGCTTTCCCACTGCCTAACGTTGTTTCTGAATCTTAGCATTCAGAATTGACCACAGGCTCTTAGAGGAAGACCTGGGAGAGGGTACCCCAATAATCTAAAAGAGGAGTGTGGTAGCTAGCAGACAGGGCGTGAATGAAATTCTTGATTATGTAGATTTAGATGAAATAATGTACAGGTTACTCGCACAAATCTGTGAGGCACAGGATTCTAAAGTAACTCCAGGTTCCATACTTGTTTAGTTGGTCAAATGATTCTGCTTCCAACCAAAAGATAGAAGACAAAATGTCAGGAGTTGATTGTCACTGCTATCAAGGATAGTGATTGGGCCAAGTAACATCTGAAGGATATTGTTACGTAGCCCCATGGGTTATACTGCACAGATCTCTCTCCCTTAGGGACACAGCTAAATTCAAATTTTCTTAACATGTACTTAGTACCCAACCCACTTAAAATTTGTTCTAATCTGGAAAAGAATTGAGTCGAATCTCCCTTTTTCTTTTATACATTAATGGTATAAGAAAGATATTTAAAAATCTAAATTATCTTAGTCTAACGTTTAGCGTCTAAACAAACCGAGTATTGTTTAAGGTCAACTGACAAAGAAAACAAACTAGAGGGTGAATATTCACATTACAGTATAGCACTCCATGAATTAGCAAGCTCTCCCTGTCAACTTTAAGTGCACATTCAACTCACATTTTAATCTCATATCCTCTTTTGATTGCATATGTTACAGCTGAGGTTGGTTTACAGGTTTGTTTTTCTCAATAGGGAATTTCATGGCAGAGGTTCTGTTATTTGCCTTTTAAGAAAACCTCTTTAGTCATTTAAGATGTGCATGGTAAGTGCTTGTGGAATGACAGCATGTTTGTTAAATGCAAATGTAACATTTTAAATTAGTACTATTGGAAAGGAAAGAGCTCCTGGCTCCTCTGCTTTTTTGCTACATGACTCCAAACAAGTACTTTAACACTCTGAGCGTTATCAGTGATGCCTGCTGAACAGCACTGCTGTGAAGACAAACATAGTGATGAATGAAAAAACACCTTATAAATATTATTTATTTTATTAAATAAAGTTGCAATTGTGCAAATATTTTAGACACCGTGCTGTTCTACACCTTAGCCATGTCAATGAGTCAAACCTAGATAATTTACTCTGAAGATCTGATAGCAAGTAAAAGACATGTTCTGTAGTCCAATTGTGCTATAAATTCAGACTGGCAACCCTCAGAAGATTCCTTCTTTCCACTGTACTGAAGTGTAATAATAATAAAAAATGAAAAAAGATCCGAGAAACTAATACATGCTTTCTAGAATATCAGAGTTGTTTTTTCCCCTTTCCCTTATCTGTTGACATTCCCTTGAGCAAAGAAGCTGACTATTTTTTTAGATTTTTGCAGTACATCCACTCTGTACAACTCAAGTCAATGATCATGTAACTCCCAAATGAGTAAGTTTTGGACTAAAAACCAATGTCAGTGTTAAAAGTATAAGATATAAAAAAAGATCCCATTGGGGGAAGAACGGGCGGACACAAAGAAAAAGAATAAAGGGGGTAGCTAAAAACTATTGCTTCAGTCTCAGCTTGGAGGTTGGGAAGGTAGGAGGAAATAGAAAAAATCAGAACGGCCATAATTCTAGAGCATCCAGCAACAGTTCCTACGATGGATTCTAAAAATGTGATCCCCTCAGATGCACATCCTCTTTCAATCCTCCATTCTTCTCAAATCCAGTGCAAGAAAGTATGTCGTCCACATTGTCTGCAAGAGCTACTTACTATGGTGCTGGGGAACCAAAAATAAATGTAGAATTAGTCAAAGATCCACGTTGTTTGCATGCAGGTCCAGGCCATACTACAAAATCCCTACCCATGATCTTGCCCTGAAACCTGACCAATGGACACAGAAAAATATAAAGGAGGGATTGTGTATCAGAAACCTTTGGCTGCCATGGTCCTGAGATTGGCAGCTTTTCTACCATTCGCTAATGAAGTGGGCAACAAATTCAACTAGACATTAAAACAATCAAATTTAATTCGGGGGAAATTTTTAATAGAATCTGGGGATTTTATTAAATATTAAAATGGTTCTCTTGAAGATTTGTTATTGGGCTTTAAAGGCTTGACTGAGGGGCTCCCTCCCACTCTCTACCCCCGCCCTGAGGGTGGTTATTCTGTTCTCAGTTCATTGGGTAAGGAAATACAATAGACCATGTTCAGAGCTCAAGTTGGGAGTCATACAATCATAGGAGTGAATCCGATGTACCTACTTACTAGCTGGTGGTGTTCAGGAAGTGACTTCACCTCTCCATGCCTCAGTTTCCTCATGTATCAGTAGACATAATAATAGTTCCTGCCTCACAGAATTGTTGGGAGTGTTGCTGAGCTCTGTGAACCATTCATATTAAACACATTCCACGTCAACACAGTAGGAAATCAAGGGGCTACAAGTTTCGGAAAATATACCTTGCCCTGAAATCATACACCAGCGTGTGGAGCACAAAGGAACGATGTTTGGTGAGTCTTTATCAGGAGTTACTGGGTGGCTTCGATCTGTTATGGGAAGGAAACAGAAGTGACGGCCCCTCCATTTCCTGAGAAGGGCAGAGAGGACATAGGCTGCCCATATCTGCACCTCCTTGAAAGGATATTTGTCTGAGCAACAGATTGTTTAAAGTTTTTGCTTTTAACTTTTAAAGCTTTTGAAGGACT
Organism: Stenella coeruleoalba; assembly: GCF_951394435.1. Lineage (NCBI taxonomy): Eukaryota > Metazoa > Chordata > Mammalia > Artiodactyla > Delphinidae > Stenella > Stenella coeruleoalba. The sequence continues at coordinate 18,952,089 of NC_137155.1, read as the reverse complement.
GCTTCCAAGTGTGCTTTACAAACTCTGAGCCAGCCCTTGCCTTCAGGGGGTTTGAGGGAATAGAGCTTTGGACTTTGGGGCTTAGCAGAACATTAAAGGGACTGTACATCTCTTTTGTTATGCAGCCCCCAGGCAGGGAGGATCATCTCTCATTTTAAAAAAAGCTTTCATTTTTCAGGGCCCCTTGGCACCTCAGATTCATTTTACATCTGAGTTTTATAGCTGTTACTTATTTGTTTTTTTGGTAGTCTACATTTATCTTTTTTATGTTTTTGTTTTCCTCTCTCTTTTCAGGTGTTGGTTTTTGGGAATGCACTCTGGGTTAAGGAGCCAGCTAGCACACACTAACGACAAGAATGTCCACTGTAAGCTTTTTAAATTGATGGATAATAGATCAGCAGACTACATTTAAAAGTCTTTTAAAAGACTACTTTAAAAATTATTTTTCAAAGTCAAGGATACTGTACTTTAGTCATTTATTTTAACACATGTAATTTAAGAAATGTTAACACGTGGGTTGTTTTTAAATCCTTTTATCTGAGGCTCTCTAAATAAGCTTTCATTATGGTGAGCCCATGTGTCCAACTCACTATGTCAAAAACAGAGGTTCCAAGAAGCTAACAGAATTACCCAAGGTCATTTAATAAGTTGTAGCCAATCCAGACATGGAGTCCAAAACCTTTGACCAGTGCAGGGTCCTGTGTGTGCAACAGAATGACTGAAAATTTTTTCAGACATGGAAATTTTCCCATTCCCATGCTGCAAGAGTCCATTTCAGGAATCTGGGAAAGAGCTCAAGGAATATCCATTGTTATACATATTATTTTTAATAATCCTAAGGCTGGTCGTTCACAGACCACACTTCAAAACCTGTATCTTTAAATCCAGTTCAAATCTCTAAGACAGTGAGTCTCAAACTTTGATGTCAGGAACAACTTAAACTTTTTAAAAATATTGAGACTCCCCCAAAGCTTTTGTTTTTGTAGGTCAAATCTATCAACATGTATTGAACTAGAAATCTGAATGGAGATGTTTAAAAAATATTTACATATAAATTCATTTAAAAATAATAATTCCATTACATGTTAACAAGCACATTGGTTATGAAAAATAACTATATTTTCCAAAATAAAATAAAAATTAGTGGCAAGAGTGGCAGAGTTTTACATTTTTGCAAATCTTTAAGACTGGCTTAGATAGAAAGCAGCTGGATTCTCCTATCAGCTTGTCCATTCATTCTGCTGCCATATGTTGCTTTGGGTTGAAGTATATGAAGAAAATCTGGCCTCATACAGATACTTAGATAGAAAAGGATAGACTAGTTTAGTAACCTTTATATATAATTGTGGATATTCTTCTTTGATACTATAGCAAAACTCAACAGGTGGAAGTTCCTTAAGGGTTGGTTGCAATGTGGAATCTGAAACCCTATCGGTGAACTTTTCATACTCTCTCACATTAAAATCCACTGCTCTCACTTGTATTTTGAATATCTTTTTACCTATTCTGGATTTTATAACATTATATATTATTTGGAAAATAACATTTGGAAAAAATTGTTTCACAGAGTTATGCAGATATCTTCCACATTTTGACATATTTTATTACACATATTTTTAAAAATTCATATTCATTAATATCACCACCAATATTGTCAGAAAAGTCATTAAGTATTGAGAAGCTGTCAAGCTTACAGTGGCAGATATGAATGTTCCAGAATCCTAATTATCACTTGGAAACTAGAATTTTATCATTGGCAATAAATATCTAAAGTTAGAACCTAAAACCAAGGTTTACTTGGTTCATTTTTGCAAAGTGTAAAAAGCCACATTTTACATGCCAGTTGTTCTTTCACATTAAAATTGTGTTCCATGAAAAAAAGTGGCTAGTTCAGCTCACAAATCAAACAATTGCACTATTGTTTTACCTTGAGACAATCGCTGGACTTCAGTGCTTTATGAGCTCGTTCTGTTTTGTCACACAAGTTAAAAAGACATGTTCTCAAAGATCGAGATAGCATACAATTAATGATTTTTATTGCTTCATCAGGGATGTTCTTAACTGAGACTAGTTTGTTCATTTGTTTAACTGCAAGTGCTTAATGGTGAAGGATGAGTACTTGTGCAATTTGGTACTATTGCCTTGGTTTAGGCTCAGGTACTAGCAGCTTGCTTTTGCATTATCAAAGCAAATGTCAACATTGCAAAAAAAGGCGAAGAACATTTTAGTATTTTTTTAAAACTAGTTTTGACCTTGCAGATCTCTGAAAAGGTCTTGAGGACCCCAGGGTCTGTGGATCACACTTTGAGAACCACTGCTCTACAAAAACTGTTTGGGGGCTTCCCTGGTGGTGCACTGGTTAAGAATACGCCTGCCAATGCAGGGCACTCGGGTTCAAGTCCTGGTCCGAAACGATCCCACATGCCACGGAGCAACTAAGCCTGTGCGCCACAACTACTGAGCCTGTGCTCTAGAGCCCGTGAACCACAACTACTGAGCCTGCGTGCTGCAACTACTGAAGCCCACGTGCCAGAGCCTGTGCTCTGCAACAAGAGAAGTCACCACAATGAGAAGCCCACGCACCACAAGGAAGAGTAGCCCCTGCTCGACGCAACTAAAGAAAGCCTGCGTGCAGCAACGAAGACCTAATGCAGCCAAAAATTAATTAATTAATTAATTAAAAACAAAAACAGTTTGTGGGACTTCCCTGGTGGCACAGTGGTTAAGACTCTGAGCTCCCAATGCAGGGGGCCTGGGTTTGACCCCTGGTCGGGGAACTAGATCCCATATGCATGCTGCAACTGAGTTCACATGCCACAACTAAGGAGCCCACCTGCTGCAACTAAGGAGCCCGCCTGCCTCAGTTAAGGCCTGGCACAACCAAATAAATAAATATTTTTTAAAAAAACAGTTTACTATTATTTTATATATAATCCAGCCTGGAAAATAAAAACACAAATTTAGCAGGCTGCTCTTATTTTTATTGGCTCATCTTCCCCTGAAGAGGAGATACAATGATTACCATTAAATAACCCATCATTCCCATGAAGCCATCTTTAAAAATCATGTGTCCTTCTAGAGCTGTCAAGCTAGGAAGTATGCAATGAGATGAAAACTCAACACCATTTACAGAGTGGATGATAACCCAAGTGTCAAATGATGGTTACAGTGTATGGAGGGTCCACATGCTATTGTTTTACTCTTGGTCCAATACAAAATGAGGGATTAAAAAGAGTTTGGGGTGAGTTTAGGTCACAGTGGCTCTTGAAGCTATGTCATCACAAAGGCAAACATATTCCTTAGCTATGCATGCACTGCATACCATAAGCAATAAGGAGAAAACCTTCACCTATTGGCATAAGTATTCTGAATATTGAGGTTAAGGGAATTGTTATAGAAAAGATAATAATAATGTGATGCGGGAGAAAAAAGTAAATTTCCCTTTGCTCCTTAGGTGTTCATCTGCCAATGACTGGATGTTACCCTTGGATGCCTTTCTCATTTCAGGCCACAAGATGGAAAGGAGCTTCCAACTCAGAGTAAAATTTGAATAGGCTACACAACTGCCTTCTAGCTATAAATTTCTACATAGCCCGAACTGCTAAGAGCCTTCCAGCTCCTTCCATCTGACACAGTTTACCATACCCGGGAAACTTTCATATGTATTTTAGAAATTTCAGGATGCTTAATGATTTTTCAACTAGTTTTCAGCTATTATTGCCTTCAGTCTGTGGGTCACTGGTTTGGAGAGAAGGTACTGGATAACAGTGCTTTCTCATCTCCTCATTAACTAGTTGTCTGACCTCGAGCAGGTCTCCAGTCTCCCATCTCATATGTATAATGAGGGAGCCTAAACTCTAGCATGCACAAAATCCTGGAGCTGGAAGGTCTTCGGAGAATAGTGTCTACTTCAATCTTCTCTTTGTTAGAGCAAAAATAGCCACTGCTAATTTACCACTCACTATAGCCAAGTGTTATCCTACATGTTTGGTACATATTCACTCACTTAATAATTAGCTTTATGAAAGAGACAGTTATTGATATTATAGTCAGTTCTGCTATAACATGATGCATGTGTTCCAAAAAATCACCAATCTATGCATTGAGATATAATACACAAAAACTTTTCAGTGGCATATTTTTAAAAAGAGAGAAACCTAATAAAAATGGTAGCACAGTTTTATAGATGTGCAATAGTTAAGAAATACATAATTTTACTACAATAAATACACAGTTATATAGCTGTGCAATAGTTAAGAAATACACGATTTTACTACAATAAATATAGCACTTTACCTTGAAAAAGACCTGAAGCTTGCTTGTGGCGGTGAGCACCTGTACTCTCACCTTGCCACCCTATGTGCAGATAACTAAAGAAATACAGGAAAAGAGTGAGAGAAAAGATAAAGAGAGAAAAAGAACAGAGAGGAAAATACAAAATAGGCTGAGAAGAAAGGGGGAAAATTAACCAGAGGGGAGGGTGTCAGACTGTGGACGAGAGTGGAGCCAAGTTCTTGTGCCCTGTTCCAGACATAAAGTTTGCCAGCAACCTGTTTTAACAAGCCCTCAAGGAGATTTTGCACCACCCCAAAGTTTGAGGAGCAACACTGTTAGGCAAGGGATGATCATAATAGGCAGAGAAACTCTCAGTACTGGCTACAAAGAGTAAAAGACTGTGTGATCTAAGGAATGTTGGCTGTCAGATGATGAGAAAAAAAATCAGTTTAAGCATAAGATCAAACACAGGTCATGTCGATAAAATGTTCTCAGCACAGAGACAGATTACTTGATAAAAATATGTTGTTTAGGGGCTTCCCTGGTGGCGCAGTGGTTGAGAGTCCGCCTGCCGATGCAGGGGACATGGGTTCGTGCCCCGGTCTGGGAAGATCCCACATGCCGCGGAGCGGCTGGGCCCGTGAGCCATGGCCGCTGAGCCTGCGCGTCCGGAGCCTGTGCTCCGCAATGGGAGAGGCCACAGCAGTGAGAGGCCTGCGTACCGCAAAAAAAAAAAAAAAAAAAAAAAGTTGATTATTTGACAATCTACCATTAAAAGCCAATGTTTAAATCAACATAAGAAAGCAATGATAATAAAATAGACCGAGGGGATGGTTGAAAATCATTACTTTGTAGAGTTCTGTGACTATAAAACCCCAGTTTTACCGTAAGATGGCAAGAGTAGTCACAAGCCACATCTCATGGAACACAGTATTTTCCTACCTCATCCTCCAGCACATCCAGCTTAAATATAAAGCACAAGAAATTCTGAAAACCAATTTGCCCCACGTAAACTTAGAATATGGTAGCTTTAAATGGGTTATAAGGACTGGATTATCTCTTTTGTGAATACTTCAATTAAATAATTCACTTGTAGAACCTCTTTGAAAGTTTGTTATAGAGAAATACAAAACCTCATCCATCTTTCTCATATGTAGCTGCTGATTAGTATTATTATCAACATTTTATATCAGAAAGTGCTTTTGGCTGCAAGGGAGAGAAAACCCCAATGCAGAACAGTTTAAGCAGTAAGAAAACCTAACTAGGAGCTCAGAGGTAGGGCATCTCCAAGCTCAGCACCTTAGGGTTCCAGCTCCCTGTGCCCTCCTTTGCGCACTACCTTCATCTTCCGGCTGGCAGCAAGATGGCTCCAGCTGTCCCCATTATCACATCCAGGCTTGACAATATCCAAAGGAGAAGAGGCACCAGCTCTTTCTTGCAGCTCTTTTTTAGTAGTCTCCCAGAAACTCCCCAGCAGACTTCCCCTCTTGTCTTACGTCTAGAATTGGGTGACATGCCAATTGTGGGTCTTACTGACACAATACACACTAGATATCTTCAGCAGATCTCTGGAGATTTATTCTGTTAAGAAGAGTAGACTTTGCCAGATTCACGGAACCTTAGCATCCTAAGTATCCCTGGGGCGTTTGTCAAGTAGAGTTGGCATTTAGGCATTTTTATAAAAGTATTGAATATTGTCCCTTTTTCTGTTAATAAAGTACAGTCAGTTACAGTGAGGGTAAGTGTATAACTATGACTAGCTCAGACTAACCCTATGGGGTGGTACAGATGTTGGAAAGTCAACCACTATTATCACTACAAATAAGAATCTCCACTAACATTTACTATGTATACTTTCTATTGTGCTAGGGATTATGCTAAACCCTTTGCATGTATTATATCAGTTAAAAATGAATCCAGAAGGTATGTACTTTTATTAATTTCATGTTACACCTGAGGAAATTTGGGTTGAGGTTGGTGAATCACTTCAAATTACACATGCAGTAGATGCTGAGCTAGGACACAAGCCTAAAGACTACCCCAAAGCTCAACTCCAAGGACCACTCTGCAGTATGGAGAGAACACATTTAAAATTACTTTGTAAATTTAAATGTACAATTCAAACATCAACCCTCATACACTGTTGGTGGGAATGTGAATTGGTGCAGCCACTGTGAAAAACAGTGTGGAGTTTTCTCAAAAAACTAAAAATATAACTACCATGTGACCCAGCAATTCCATTCCTGGTATGCATCCAAAAAAACCAAAAAACTAATTCGAAAAGATACATGCACCCTAATGTTCACTGCAGCACTATTTACAATTGCCAAGGTATGGAAGCAACCTACGTGTCCATCAACAGATGAATGGATAAAGAAGATGTGGTGTATATGTACAATGGAATATTACTCAGCCATAAAAAAGAATAAAATTTTGCCATTTGCAACAACATGGATGGACTTGCCAGGTATTATGCTAAGTGAAATAAGTCAGAGAGAGAAAGACAAATACTGTATGACAGAAGCCCCCAACCTTTTTGGCATCAGGGACTGGTCTCATGGAAGACAATTTTTCCACTGACTGGGGAGGTGGGCGATGGTTCAGGTGGTAATGCAAGCGATGGGGAGAGGCACATGAAGCTTTGCTCGCTCGTCCGCCACTCACCTCCTGCTGTGTGGCCCGGTTCCTAACAGGCCACAGACAGGGGTTGGGTACCGCTGCTGCATGATATCACTTATATGTGGAATCTGAAAAATGCTACAAGCTAGTGAATAAAACAAAAAAGAAGCAGACTCACAGACATAGAGAACAAACTACTGGTTACCAATGGCGAGAGGGAAGGGGAGAGAGGCAAGATGGGGGGAGGAGATTAAGAGGTACGAACTATTGTGTATAAAATAAGCTACAAGGATGCATTGTACAACACAGGGAACATAGCCAATATTTGCTAATAACTATAAATAGAGTATAACCCTTAAAAATTGTGGATCACTAAATTGTACACCTGTAAGTTATATAATATTGTACATAACTATACTTCAATTTAAAAGAGATTACAATATAATTACCAGGCAAAAGTGAAAATAAAAAAGACTATTATCAAGGTAAACATGGCATAACCCTCAGCAAAAGGGAATGGAAAGATGGAAGAGGAGAAGAGATACCAAGTAAGCTTGCCCTGTTGTGTTAAATGCATCCATTCTTTCAAGCTCTAAAAGTTTAAAAGAATCTGTGTGACTTCTGTGATGTCACGGATAAGGGCAAAAGTGCCTGAAAACTGGAGAAAAGCAAATGCCTGAATTTTCAAGGAGTGAAAAAGAGTAGAGTAGATTGTGAGCCAAATAATAACAGCTGACATTTATTATGAAGAAATATGCCTGGAATTGTTCCAACAATTTTACAATGTAGAATTATTATTCTCTGCATGTTATAGATGAAATACTGAACTCATGGGGTTTCTAAAAGGATTAAATAAGTGGTTAAATAAGTAAAGTATTTAGAATAATTCCTGGCACACAGTAAAACCCTCCATAAATGTAGGCTATTATCGTTATGCAGAAATCAAAGTTCTCCTCTTTATGCCTGCAGTGTGTCATCTTTATTTAATCTATATTTATTTAATTTATAAGTATCATCTGCTTTTCTAATCTTTTTATTAGCAATATTTTACAGCAATACTGTGTATCAAAGGAGAGTGCAGTGTTGGTAGATTCATTTTGCAGGTCAAGAAACAGAGGCAAGCAAATTAAGCAATCGATGTGACATTCTTTGGTTGGGTTAGTAGTTGAAGCAAGGTTAACTCCACTAACAATAGGACACAAGAGGAGCTTAAGGCTCCTCTCTATGACTCACCAGTGTCAACTACACCTGAATCCAGCCTCTTCAGCAGTCTGGGGCCTGGGAGCTGAATTCCTCAGCCGAGCTTAAATTGCTGATTTGTTATTTACTGAACTCTGCTCTTTTTCTTCCCTTTGTGTTTCTGGCCGTTGTCTGCAAGTAGTCATAAAAGTTTCATATAATGACAGGTAAGGGACTAGGAAAAGATGCAGGCATATGAAATCTGACACTCAAAAGATGTATTTGTCTTGCAACATGCTTCAAACAAAGCATTTTCCTGGGCATTGAAACAATAATAGTGGAAGAAACCCAGCCCCTGCCAATAATGCTAAATCATTTGGCACAAGAGTTATGTTGCCCACCTCATAAAAATAGGTGTGAGTTTGGTGATTAGACACACTTTAATAATTGGAGAATGAAAAATTTTGCAGATTCTGAGGTGTGAGGGCAGCGGTTTTATTTATTGATTTGGACCGGAATTTAGATCTCTTTCATTGCGGGTCTCATTAGCACACAATTCCCACTAGGTGGCTGCAACAAATCTCTGGAGATTTATTCTATTAGGAGGAGCGGACCATGCCAGATTCAAGGACTCCTAGCTTTTGCAGGTTTCTCTGGGACGCTTATCAAGTAGAGTTGGCATTTAGTCATTTTTATAAAATTACTGAATATTTTTCTTTTTCCTATTGGTTAAGGTATTAATTATGAATTCAATTCCTTTCTCTTCCCCTAATTTTAAATCACTCTCATTGTCACCTCAAATGTATTTGTTTACTAATGCAATCGAGAATCATCTGACAAAGCAACCCATACAACTGATCCCCCCATATGTGGATACTGTATGTGTGTAACCATGATCTGTACAACGCAAAATCAAAAGAGGAAAATTTAAATTTCCCCCTGATGTGAATTTATATAATTGAAACCAAGAAAGTAGGTCCTTTAGCAGGGAAGAGACTGTTGGGTGGTCCTACTCGTGGCTCTCTTCACCTCCTGCCCCTCAGACTGGAGGAGTCAAAGAGCTGGCAGGTAACCTGGGAGTGATGGTAAAAGTGACCTATCTACTCCTTCAACCACAGTTAAGTAATATAGTATTCCAACCCACCTAAGGCCCTTGGGTGGCAAAGGTTTATGATTGACTTTCTTCACCTATTTGTGTTGTCTCTGATTTCTACTTTTAGACACAGGGCCTTACTAGACTCTCAGGTTCTCCTGATGACCTCAGTTATCAGAAAGTGTTCCCCTGGGGCCCTCTCCCTGGGCCTTCTCTTGTCTCCCTCAAAAGTATCACCCCCAAACGACAGACCTCATCTTATGTTCTGCTTCTGCTGATGGTTGTAGTCACTCTATCTACCGTCAAGAGGCTCTAACGCCCTAGGGGAGAAAGTGAGCTTCAAATCCTTTGAGTGAATAGAAAGAAGGAAGAGATATCAAATTGAACTGGTCTAAGAGTGAAAACACCTAGCAAACATTCAAAATAAAACCCCAAAAAAACTCACATCCCAGGGGATAATTCCCTTTAGGATATCTCCTGCATGCAGCATGACGTATTAGTGTCTGTCTCCTTCCCTTCAGTTACATTACAAATAGCTCCTTTCTATTCCCCCTCCAAGCACTAGAAAGAACCAGGTGCCATGATGGCATAAATAGGGGGATGGATAAAGAGAAAAGATAATTCTTCCTACAATATTATAGCACTTTAGGAATCCCTACCTTAATGTGCATCATTGACTACAAAACAATTTGCTTTATTGCAACATTAAATGTATGTTATGTCCTTTTTCTACATATACAAACACATATGGGACAGAATAGAAGTTTCTGTGTGGGAGTATGTGGAGATTTCCTTCTTCCCCTAGTCTACCAAAAATATCCTGTAACTTCCAGGTTATTCCTCATCCCCTTCAGTCTTGTGAAGAGGATGAGTTATTTCTCACTGTCAGAGATGCTAACTTTATTTACACAATGAAGGGCTTAGAGAGAAGTGAGGTGGTAAGAGAAAGTAAGAACACTTTTTTTTTTTGTTGCAAAGTTCAAAGGAAAAGGTGGCAGAGCAGATGTAAAGAGCAAGGGCAATGGATAGAGAACTATATATTTGTATTCCTTTCAGCTTTCCTTGTAAGAGGCAAGTAAGGAATGGAATTCCTTATAAAGTATTTTTGGCTATTAACTGTGCTTTTTCATTCATATGTTTAAAAACAGCTTTATTGAAATGTAATTCAAATATCATGCATGTCACCATTTTAAAATGCACGATTCAGGGCTGTTTAGTATATTCACAGAGTTCTGCAACATCATCATTATTTAATTTCAGAATATTTTCATCACCCAAAAAGAAACCCTGTACCCACTAACAGTAACTCCCTATTATCCCCACCCCCAGCCCTTGCAACTATAGTATACCTTCTGTTTCTATGGATATTCTGGACATTTTATATAATGGAATCATACAACATGTGCCTTTTGTTACTGGCTTCTTTCCTTAGCATAATAATTTCAAGGTTCATCCATGTGGTAGCATGGATCAGTACTTCATTCCCTTTTATGACCGAATAATATTTCATTGTGTGGATATAACACATTTTGTTTATCTATCCATCCATTGATGGGCATTTGTTTCCACTTTTTGGCTGTTATGAATATTGCTGCTATGAACATTTGCGTACAAGACATATCTTTCCAATTCTCTTGGGTATATAGCCAGGAGCAGAAATGCTAGGTCATATGTTAACTTTATGTTTTGAGAAACTGCCAAACTGTTGCACTATTTTACATTCTTAACAGCAATATAACCAATTTTACCTTTTTACTGTCCATCGTTTAGACTATAGACATCCTAATTGGTTCATAGTACTATCTTATTGTGATTTTGATATGCATTTCCCTATGTCTAATGATGTTGAGCATCATTTTAAGTGTTTGTTGGCCATTTGCATATTTTCTTAGGTGAAATGTCTATTTATATCCTTTGCCCATTTTTTAATTGTATTTGTCTTTATATAATCTGGATACAAGTCTCTTATCAGATATATGATTTGCAAGTATTTTCTCCCATTCTGCGGACTGTGGAAAGCTTTCAGCCTTTCACCATTAAGTATGATGTTAGCTGTGGGTTTTTTGTAGATGATTTTCATCAGGTTGAGGAAGTTCCCTTCTATTGTGTGTGGGTGTGTGTGTGTTTATCGTGAAAAGGTGGTGCAATTTGTCAAAAATTTTTTCTGCATCTGTTGAAATGATCATGTGGTTTTTGTCCTTTATTTTATAATATGGTATATTATATTAATTGATTTTTGTATGTTGAACCAGCTTGCATTCCTGGGATAGATATCACTTGGTCATGTTGTATTATCTTTTTATATGTATTTAGTTTGCTAGTGTTTTACATATATATATATATAATCCTCATATATATATGTATATATATATATATTCATAAGAGATATTGGTCTGTAGTTTTCTTGTGATATTCATGTAATTTATATATCAGGACAATACTGACCTCACAGAATAAGTTAAGAAGTGTGCTCCCTCTTCTATTTGTAGGAAGTGTGTGAAGGATCAGTATTAATTCTTCTTCAAACATTTGGTAGAACTGACCAATGAAGCCATCTGGGCCTGGGAGTTTCCTGGTGGGAAGTTTTAAAATTACTAATTCAGTCTCTTCACTTGCCATAGATCCCCTCAGATTTTCTATTTATTCTTGAGTCAATCTCAATAATATATCTTTCTAGGAGATTGTCCATTTCATTTAGGTTATCTAAATTGTTAGCATGTCTTTTATATGCCATGCACAGTTTCAGGCTCTAGGAATAGGGGTAAGCAAACAAGACTCTACCTTGCCCTTATGCAGCAACTATTCTCTCATAAGAGAGGGAGACGAGAAGTAAAAAATAAGTTCTATAATATAAAATATGAGGTCAGGAAGACATTTGATTATAGAGTACAGTTTAATAGATGACAGCTTACCAACCCATTGGACATTATATTCCAATCGTAAGTTAATAAGTTAATAAATGAACATAACATGTTGGTTGGATACCTACAAGGTTAAACAGATTCTCATAATGAATTTCCTTTCATATACCAAACCCATATAATGAATAAATTTGCATATGTATTTTATTTTTGAAATTAAAGTGGTCCACAGAGATATTAATTGGTCAATAAGATAATTCATTGAAGGGAGGGACAAATCAAGTCAAAACAGCTGTTTTCTTAAATGGCTAGTTGATTTGGTGGCACTGAATCCCATCATACAGTTTATGTGAAGTAGTTTATCAGTGGTCCCCCTTCAATTTAGTCAAAATGGTGCCCTACATAGATATAGCCTTGCTGAATGGGAGGCCATCTACTTGATAGACTGTATGTACTCTACACTTGTATCATAACAATCATGATTCAGAGCTCACCTCAGGACCTTGGACAGCACGTGGGTAAGCTCTCTCATGTTAGCACATGCAAAAACATTAATTTTAATTACTAAATTATGCTAAATTCTTTATGAACACAATATCATTATCCATAATGACACTGTAAGGTAGATAATATTATTTTCATCTTTTTACAGATGAAGAAACTGAGGCTCTGAGATACAAAATCTTATAGCTAGTAGGTGGCTGAGATGGAATTTGAACACAGGAAATTTGATTCCAAGCCAACATGTTTTTACCACTGTATTATCCTCCCTTACAAGTAACAAATTATACATGTAAAACGTCTTGCTTTGTCAGTTATTTGTGGCTAACCTCACCTCCTTCAAGTTACACTCATTAACAAAGAATAATGGAGAGAACAAGTCAAAAGGGCTATCTTCTATCTAAACCACTTCTTAAATATCTACACATCCTTATCCTTGTTTGCATCCTCAGAGGCAGCATTTGCATAGACTTCATGAGAAGACACATTATGCTAAAACTTGTGATGAACTAGGATAACCCTGAAAGTAATGGGCAAAGTCAAACATTAGCAATTCCTAGACCTGCAGAAAATCTATGTGAATTTAATGGTACCCTAACCCTCTTCAACTAACCCAGCATAAAATCATCAGCTTTTTTCCATTAAAACATTTAACAAAAAGATTCAAAATACTGTACTTAATAATCTACAACATATATAAAATGGAATAAAAGTCACTCAAGCTATGTGTTTCTATATATATATATATATATATATATATATATATATATATATATATATATATATATATATATATATATATAGTAGAGTGGTTCACTGCTAGTATTTTGGTCCCTTGGAGTTTCTTAGAAAACAAAGATGGGGTGACTAGAGTATTTCTAGAACAATTATGAACAGTCTTGCTGAATGAAGGCCTGCTCATTTATTGTTGCTCTTTACTTTTAACAAACTCAAAGTCTTTTATAGCAACAGAGAGGAGATTCTTTCCTAAAAATATTGAAAAACAACCCTCAGTATACATCCACCTTCAGATACTACTGGTAAGCAAATGAATCCAACTTCAAACATAAGGACTAAAACAAATTGAACAACCTGATGTCAAGCCACTTCTTGGGACTCTTATGTTGCCAGTCTCACTTCTACTTTAAAGCAAATCAAACCCTGTGACTCGGTCAAGTGTATTGTGCTTCCATTGCCTGTGTAATTCACAATTACCATAATAGGGGTGCTCGTTTCTCTGGCTGCATTATGACAAACACATGTGATGAATTTGTGGGGGAATGTTCACAAGCACCATCAGTCATTGCCTGGAGATCTATGATCCACATATAAGATCAACGGCCTGGTGATCTTTTACTGCTGAGCGGCACCATCTATCTCCACCCAGAAATCTTAAAGATTTCTTGGATAATCGTGCAGGATCATCTTTTAAGAGGCATTATCAATGGCCTCCAACCCCCCTTTTCTTAAATTTTTAAAAATATTTATTTATTTTTGGGTGCGCTGGGTCCTCATTGCTACAGGCAGGCTTTCTTTAGTTGCATCGAGTGGGGGCTACTCCTCGCTGTGGTGTGCAGGCTTGTTGCGGAGCACAGGCTCTAGGCACGCAGGCTTCAGTAGCTGTGGCACATGGGTTCCAGAGCGCAGGCTCAGTAGTTGTGGTGCACGGGCTTAGCCACTCCGCAGCATGTAGGATCTTTCTGGACCAGGGCTTGAACCCGTGTCCCCTGCATTATCAGGCAGATTCTTAACCACTGTGCCACCAGGGAAGCCCTCAACCCCTTTTGACTAAAGCAAAATTGATATAAGAGAGCTAGCCAGTGAGTCTCAGAAATTAAAGGACTTATTACAAATAAAATAATGAAAATAAGCTTTTACTAACAGGTTTAGCAAAGGGAAAAAATATATATATATATGCTCCACAATATCTGAGGATTAAGCTAGACATGCCAATACCTATTCTGCTTATAGATTTAAGGATATAAAATGTAAATTCTGAATGCAGTAGGACTGCCTTGCTAAAATCAACCACCACTGATTTGAAAGGTGGCCTGAGAGCTGCACTTAACTACAGTGACGGAGACCATGCTTACCAAATACCCATGTGCTCTCTCTATGGTAGTGCCTTTAAAAATTATGCTGGGTATAGAGTTCTTGGGATACTCTTTTCTAAAGATCAGCCTAGGGACTTCCCTGGTGGTCCAGTGGGTAAGACTCCACACTCCGAATGCACGGGGCCTGGGTATGATCCCTGGTCAGAGAACTAGATGCCACATGCATGTCGCAACTAAGAAGTCTGAGTGCTACAACTAAAAGATCCTGCATGTCACAACTAAGACCTGGCGCAGCCAAAACAAACAAACAAACAAATCAATTAATTAAAACTGGCACAAAAACAGAAACATAGATCAATGGAACAAGATAGAAAGCCCAGAGATAAACCCATGCACCTATGGTCAACTAATCTATGACAAAGGAGGCAAGGATATACAATGGAGAAAAGACAGTCTCTTCAATAAGTGGTGCTGGGAAAACTGGACAGCCACATGTAAAGGAATGAAATTAGAACACTCCCTAATACCATACACAAAAATAAACTCAAAATGGATTAGAGACCTAAACGTAGGACCGGACACTATAAAACTCTTAGAGGAAAACATAGGAAGAACACCCTTTGACATAAATCACAGCAACATCTTTTTTAATCCACCTTCTAGAGTAATGGAAATAAAAACAAAAATAAACAAATGGGACCTAATGAAACTTAAAAGCTTTTGCACAGCAAAGGAAACCATAAACAAGATGAAAAGACAACCCACAGAATGGGAGAAAATATTTGCAAACGAATCATCGGATGAAGGATTAATCTCCAAAATATATAAACAGCTCATGCAGCTCAATATTAAAAAACAAACAACCCAATCCAAAAATGGGCAGAAGACCTAGATAGACATTTCTCCAGAGAAGACATACAGATGGCCAAGAAGCACATGAAAAGCTGCTCAACATCACTAATTATTAGAGAAATGCAAATCAAAACTACAATGAGGTATCACCTCACACCAGTTAGAATGGGCATCATCAGAAAATCTACAAACAACAAATGCTGGAGAGGGTGTGGAGAAAAGGGAACCTTCTTGCACTGTTGGTGGGAACGTAAATTGATACAGCCACTATGGAGAGCAGTATGGAGTTTCCTTAAAAAACTAAAAATAGAATTACCATATGATCCAGCAATCCCACTACTGGGCATATACCCAGAGAAAACCATAATTCAAAAGGACACATGCACCTCAATGTTCATTGCAGCACTATTTACAATATCCAGGTCATGGAAGCAACCTAAATGCCCATCAACAGACGAATGGATAAAGAAGATGTAGTACATATATACAATGGAATATTACTCAGCCATAAAAAGGAACGAAATTGGGTCATTTGTTGAGATGTGGATGGAACTAGAGATTGTCATACAGAGTGAAGTAAGTCAGAAAGAGGAAACAAATATCGTATATTAATGCATATATGTGGAACCTAGGAAAATGGTACAGATGAACCGGTTTGCAGGGCAGAAATTGAGACAGAGATGTAGAGAACAAACGTATGGACACCAATGGGGGAAAGCAGCGGGGGAGTGAGGGTGGTGGTGTGATGAATTGGGCGATTGGGATTGAGATGTATACACTGATGTGTATAAAATTGATGACTAATAAGGACCTGCTGTATAAAATTCAAAAATTAAAAAAAAGAAAACACCTAAAAAAATAAAGATCAGCCTACACTTCCATTATGTATTTCCCAACCCCCTTTGCAATTAGGTTAGGGCCATATGATTAAATTGACCAGTGGGCTCTGTATGTGTCCCTTCCAGGCAGAGGCAAGTAGGAGCTGGTATGCCTTCTCCATCACTCTCTTCCCCAGCGGGGGCAACCTTGAAGAACATGCACAGGTGTCATAGAAGATGGAGATCTCCCTGGCCAACACTAGGCTGTGATGAGAGTGACAAATAAACTTTTATTGTGATAAACCCCTGAGATTTCAAAGCTGTCTGTTGCAGTTAATTACTCTGAATAATACAGCCACAAATAGATGGCATTGAGAATTCTCACCACTGAGAACAAATCTTATTTTCACTGCCAAATTGGGCATAAATCAAGAAAGAAGTTTTTCTCTTATCAAAGGAGTTAAAGAGTTCTTGCAACTATTCTAGTTCTATGGTATTGCCTTTAAAAATTATGCTGATCACAAGGTTCTTTGGGTACTTTTTTCTAAAGTTCAACCTACACCTTAATTACATTGTGAGATATGTAAAATAAAGATTCTGCCCAGTTATTCCAGTCATATTAGTAGGCTTGAAGAACAACATCTAATTCCAATACCCTGGGCTACATGTCCCAAGGGCTTCCAAACTACGGTACGCCATCTCCCCTGCAAGAGCTTTAATGTCAAATACTTCCTTGATCCATCTTTTTGGGCTGGGACCATCATATTAACTGTCTGCTTTCAAATGCAGTATGGAGGGGGTGGCCAAACAAGAAGGGCAGAGGCACCCAAACTTTTAACGAGCTGCCATCCTGAGCTATCTGCCCATAAAGAATGACTTTTATGGAGAAATCTCATTGTTATTCCAGAAGGCATCTGTCACATTACCTCAGCCACAATGAGTGAAGCACAATGAAGCAACTTTTTAGAAGAAGACCTTGGCCATAAGGTACATTTGGTGACCCAAATGTAGCTTATGTAAGGGTTGTAAAAGACTGTCGTGTAAGTAAGAATACTGCCAGTAACTCATCAAAGGAAATCATACTCCATGAAATACGACTAAGATGTCTTGGTCAAAAATATATGTCAACTTCCTAAACCTACTCCAGATGAAGAAATCTCTATTTTAAAAGATGTCTCAAAATGTTTTCCCATTATTTGCTGAATTTGTGTGTGTCTTCTTTTCTTCCATGATGACAGCCTTACTGCTGCGTTAGAGTAGACAAAAGGGGATTCCTGACTCTGTGTGCGTGGAGGACACAACTAGGCTGGAGGGGGAGGGAACACATGTGACTAAGTATTTCCCCCTCCATTGGTTTCCGTCTTTGTGGAGAGACATCCATTGCAAAGCACACCTGGAATCTCTGACCCCTTCTTCATCCCCAGGAAAGGAGGAATTTCTTATCTGCTTATCTGACTTTAGGAGCAGGGAATGTGGCTCTGCAGCTTAGTCCCTCCTTCCCCTCTTTTCTCTTGGGGTTTGTCTGGTTGCAGAGAAAATGTGCCACAAGGTAAGTTAGTGGCAAAGGCTCTGCCCCTGCAAGGGGAGGTCACCGTTTTCTTGTGCTACCTGTGATGGATGGATAAGTTGGTCAAATTCTGGGGTTCAGCATTAGGAAATTCTCTCTGGTTACACGCCTAAGTTACATCCTCCAACTCAACATTAATCAGCAATAAATCCAATACCTTTATCTTCATTTGCTTGACTCCTTTATCTCACAGTTCAGGACTTGGCATGGGGGGAGTTGTATGTCAACCCAAGACAAAAATTCACCATCCGAACTAAGGGGATTTGTCTAGAAGACAGTTTCAAAGTCCCAAATGGGCCATAAAGTATTCAGATTCTCTGTATTAGTCAACTGACACCAACTCAAGCTAGAAAGGGGAGTGGGGAGGGAATGGAGTTTTTGCGTGAAGATACAACGATATTTCATTGAACTCAGGACAGAAAAGCTATTGGACCTTAAAAGGGAACAGGAAACAGGAAATGTGAGTCCAGCTGGCTTCACTCCACCTCTTATCTTGACATCCCTCAACTTGCCCGCCTTTCTCTTTCTCTGCTTCTCCAGACCGCATGGGGTTTTATATGTGTGTGCATGTCAGGGAGGTGTCCACACTGATCTCATCAATTGCAGTCATGAGGAAAAGAATCATATAGACCAATATGTCTACTGTATCAATAAATCAATAATGTAGTTATCACCTAAGAGTTAGAAATGGGAAACAGCTGCATGAGGTTTGGGGGCTAAGAATATAGTGTAAAATAGATGGGAGAGAGGGACTGGAAATTAACTATAACAGCACTGGTAGTTGGTGCTGAGGGTACCTGTGAGATTTGGGGTCCAGTACTTAGAGACCAGTCATCCCAGCTGCAGCTGTGTCCCCAGTCATGAACAGCTGCTGATGTGCAGACACAGCCTAGGAAGAGAGTGGAGTTTAACCTGCACCGTTTTGCACCAATCAGAGGAAAAGAAGATGTTGATGGTATTTTCTCTGCTATAGGTAATGCTACCACTGTTCCCTTTTGGCTACCATTTAAATACATTCTTGTAGGAGCCCCCTGACTTGCTCTTCTAATTTGGGTCAATTGCTTTCCTGGCCTGCTACAGAATTCTTCTCCTGGGACTTCTTTTTATTGTGCACCCGAATTAGTGCCACCATTTCTTGCATCCTACAACCCCTTTTGAATTACTTTTTATCTTATTTTGTCAGAAGAAAATTCTTTAGAAGGAGTATTTTATATGTAAATTTTCTGAGGCTTTGTAGATCTAAAATTGTCTTTATGTTACCATCACTGTTAATTGATAATTTGACTGGGTTGTAGAATTCTAGCTTGAAAATTATTTTTCTCAGAATTTTGAAGGCATTGCTTCATGCCAGTTTGATTTTTATTCCTTTATATAATGACTTCTTTTTCTTCCATGGAAGTATTTAAGATATTTTATCTATCCTTGAAGTTCTGAAGTTCCACAATGATATGTTTATTTATGGGTCTTTTTTTCATTCATCCTTCTCAGAATTTGGTGAGTAAATTCACTCTTAATTTAAAATAATTTAGTTCAGATTAATACTAACTTAATTTCAATACTATATAAAACCTTTTCCCCAATATATACATATACCCCTTTTTTCCTCCCTTGGTCTATTATTATCATACAAATTACATCTTTACATGTGTGAGCCCATAAACATAGTTTTATAATTATAGTTTTATAATTATAGTTTTATAATTATAGTTTTATAGATGTCTTTTAAAACAGAAGAGAAGAATTAGGAAAAAGATAATTTCAATCCAAAGATTCATGTCCTTTTAGCTCTGAGAAATTTTCTTCTATTATTTCTTTGATAATATCTCTTTTTTTCCTTTCATGAACCTCATACTTGTGAGATTTGCCAGTTCTCTGTATATTTACTCTTTTATCCCAACTCTTCTATTATTTCATCAATAACATCTTTACTTTCCAAGAGGGCCTTCATGTACTCTGATTACTCCTTTTCTATAGTACTTTGTTCTAATTTATGGATCTATTATATTTTATTAATTTACATAGTAACACTTGCTCCTGCGACAAAACTCAATATGTTAAAAAAACGCATGGTGACAAGATCTCTCTCATCCAGTTCCCAGCCCTAGAGACAACCTTGTTATTAATTTTTTATGAACCCTTGAGAGGTATTTCATGACTTTAAAAAATACACGTACTCTTTAAAATACATTTTGAATCTCTTTGAAAATATAACTTCAGTTTTACTTTTCTTTTTCCATTCTCTTTCCTAAATTATCTCACATTTATTGGGGATCAGATATTCTCTTTATCTTGAACTTTTGATTTCATGATTCTGGATTTCTTCATATGATTCATTGTCCACTCACATGTAAACATGGACTAGATTCTTCTTTTTTAGGTAGCAGATACGGATTTTCTCCTGTTGCAAATGTTAGCATATTTTCTTGCTCATTTTCACCCCTGAGTAGAAAAGCTGCCTAGGAGCTCTCTTTATGTGTGTTAATGGTGGTAGAGAGGGAGTAGAAGTCATCAATACAACTAGAATAAGTGGTTGAGAGTTGGTCTGTATACTGATCAGGTGAATGAACAGAGGCCAGGCAAGTCTGCTCTATGTATTTACATAGAATCCCAGTTAATGCCATGTTTTCCATCTCCCTTCTCACTCTCACATCTGCCCCTGCCAACTCCAAGTTTAGAGTCCCTCTGGGTTTTGCTTGGGAGCTCAGTTCTTTCCACACTATTGTCCTTCTTTGCATTTACACAGAACTGTTTAGGACCATAGTTCCCACCAATTTGTAGCTGTCATCAATATCTTCCACCAGATGAAACCTCTCATCTGCTAGTGGTTCCCTCTAGTACATTATCTTTGGAAAAAGTTCTGGGCATTGGTAAGTAATGCAGTTCAATACACCAATCTAGCCTGTAATGGCATTTGTTTAGTAACATAAAAGTAGAGCCCATGGTGGGGATGGGTAGTTCTCTACAGAAGGATATTTTTTAATGTAAGGAGATTGTCAGTCTGTTCTTGTGGGTTTAGAGACATGTTTTGGGGGAGCCCTAGAACAGAGGAGGGAGAAGAAATGCTGTTTTTATTCATTTGTTCCTACATCTTCCTCCATTTGCCATCTGGAAGACTGGTGTTTTCCCGAGAGACATCCGGTAACCCTGTCTGTTCTGGGGTTTCTCCTTAAACAATAAGGAAGATGCACTGTAGTTACTATTTCTTCCTTATGAATACAGCATCTTGCAATGGCTGCAGAACTTTGGATGTTATCATGGTTTCATCTCCTTGGGAATATTTCTCATTTCCTATTTTGAGGTGCATTGTTTTCTTCTTCTGATAGAAGGACCTCACTCATCTAGGCTTCTAGCAACACTATAAAATTAGAAGGAAAAAAAACTTCAGAAGTGGCAAAACAGATGATTAACAGCAACGCCGTGGCATTATTAAGTTAAGGATATCATGCTGTTTACCCATTCACACATGCTTATTGATTTAATGTTTTGCAAATTTAGACCTGTTCAGTCTCAGCTGACATGCAGGTGCATATTCCAACCAGACTGATATTTATGCCATAAGTGAGAAATAACTTGATAATTTATGAGTGGTGAAACCCAAAGTCGAACAGGTTTTCCCTCAGGAAAGGAAAAAACACATGTGGCCCATTTTAGACAACTCTTTTCTTCAGTTTTTTCATTTTAAGAAAGTCCACACTGTCTGGTGGGGTTGTCGGAGGGAGAATTATGCAATTCAGTCAGCCCACGTTTTCTTTTACAAAGAGTCTCTGAGAGAAATGTGCCTGAGTGACGGATTTTTTTTTTTTTTTTTTTTTTTTTGCTTGCTTGCTTTTTCTCTACGTCTGTGCAGAGGCTGGACCTACGCTAATGAGGACAGCCTGGGAGTTCAGCGGCCACATTTGGGATGTCCAGGGGTTGTCACTAAGTGACTGGCCCATGGAAATGATATACTGAGGGAATAATTAGTAAAATAGGTCCTGGGCAACATCTGATATGAGCATCTCCCTTTCTTATATGCCCCATGTTTGACAAAATAGCTAGAGATATCTGTTTCTTTTTTTTTTTTCTTTTAAACTAGGGATATGAATGTGGTTACAAAGGGGCAAAGGAAGTTTTTCTATTAGAGAGAAGGGCACGTATCAGTTTGGGGAGGAGAGGTTAGGGGAGAGTTGCTTGAAGGTCATCTTGGAAAGACACCCAAACACACTTGAACACAGGCATACATACACGCTTGCACACGTACTCATGCTCTCACATATGTGCTTAATGATGAGAAGGATGGGGAATTCTGAAGGTAAAAAAACGGGGCGCCAGCTCGTCAGTCCCCTTCTCCACAACCTGGCTCTTCTTTCGTTTGGAGAAGTCTGTGGCCGCTCAAGTGCCCCTGAGCCATAAAACGGATCTAAGCTTGTGTCAAAAGCTGCTTACCCTCACAGCAGCATGGATCCTTCAGAGACCATGGGCTTCAAGGCAAGATATAAGCTGCTCTGGCTTTGTTCTGCCACCACCATGGAGACAGGACCGGAAGGCAGGAAGTTGATTCAAAGACTAAAGCTGGAAAAGTGGGGAAATAGGGGCATGCAATAGTCACTGGTCCACAGTAATTCTGGAAAGCAGGCAGGCACGTGTTAATTTCTTGTGGAAGCCCAGTTCCGCTCCTTGGGAATGATTTTCTGTTGTTTTTGGTTCTTAGTTTAAGCTTATGGTGCTTCCATCAGAACAGTTCTCTTAAATATTCTGTGAGCTCTCCATGAATTCAGTCCTTTTAAGAAAGCCACAACCTCAAATCTCTTTAAGATAAGCTCTCTTCTACCTTAGAGTCCTTATGAAGCTGCTGTGTGACAATCCCTTAAGATTCTAAAAAGCCCCATTGCATAACAAGAGTCTGTGAGGCATGCTTTAAGATCTTTAGAAAAACTTTTGCCTATTTGAAAGTCTCTGAGGTGCCACCTTACATCTTCTGAGGTTTTATGAAAGGATCCTAGTGGCCCCATCCTAGATTTGGTCTTTGCCTGGAAGCCGTTTCCTAATTTGAGAGTGGTCTGCCATCTTAACAGATTGAGAAAAGACATCTTTTATGTTCAAATCTAAAAAGGCCTGGCTTCTTTATATTTCTTCCAATTTTCCTTGAAACTGAACAATTACTGTATTAGTTTTTTATTTCTGTGCAACAAATTATCACAAACTTAGTAGCTTAAAACAACACAGATTTATTATCTCAGAGCATATTTTAGCTGGGTCCTCCGCTCAGGGTCTCCCATGGCTAAAATCAGGCAGCTGTTATCTAGAGAAAGATCTGCCGGCAAGCTCCTTGAGGTGATGGAAGAATTCATTTCCTTGAACGGTGTAACTGAGGTATCTATTTCTTCCTACTTTCAGCTCCTAGAGGACACTGTCATGTCCTTACTCTGTGGCCCTTCCAGAGCCTTCTCACACTTCAAGTCTCTTCACAGAAAGGGACCACTCCCTTTTAGGGGCTCACCTGGTTAGGTTAATCCCACTAGGATAATCTTCCGTTGATTAACTCAGAGTTAGCTGATTAGGAACTCTAATCACATCTGTGAAATTCCTTCTGCCATATAATATAACCTAATATAACCTATATATTATATGCCATATAATATAACCACGGGTGCCACACCAGGAGGTGGAGATCATGGGGGGCTGTCTTAGAATTCTCCCTGCCACAGTCATTTTTGGTTCATCTCTCCTCTCCCATTTCACCATAGGTAGCTAAAACCCCAAGCAGAACCATCCATGCTCTTCATGGAAATTTCTTCGCTCATCATCAAGTTTATTATATTTTCCATTTTCCACATTCAGTTACTGCATGAAAAGGGCCCCCTTTTCTCCAACTTCTAGTTATTTTTACTCTTTCCTTTAGCTCTTACTGAAAGTTTCCTTGGGGGGTTTTAGACTTCCGCTAATGCTTTTTTCAAGCTCCTTTAGGTTTTTACTAACATGCTCCTTGTATCCACTCCAGCTACCATGAACCATGAGATGCCAAAGCCGATGATATGTTTTGGGGTTTTCTTATGGCAGCAGTACCAAAATCAAGTACGAGTACCAAAATATGCATCATTTATCCACAGTTGTATAGCAAGCCACTCTAAAACTTAGCTTACAGCAACAATCTTTTTTTTTTAAGCTCACAAATCTGCCGGGAGAATTCTAGACATAGGTCTGTGTTTATAAACCAATTAACACATAAGATGAGATGAGATTGCTCTGTTAGCTTAAAATTCTCTGGGCTAGGGGTTCTACTTTTTAGCCATTAAAAATTAGTTGTTTGGACCAAACTTCCCACTGAGAACTAGGAAAGCTGGAACACATACACATAAACACACACACACACACACACCAAGGCAGTAAAAATGTGTGGGGAAACATCTTAGGGAGAGGGAGGAAGCCGAAAGAGGTGAGCCTGGCATTTGGTACCACTATCCTTTCAAGAGACATGGCATTCTTACAAGCAGTAAGTGAGAAGCTGAGCAGAACTTTAAGCAGACATAGGTCTAGGCGGCAAAAACTGAAGCTCAAGGCTTTCTATAGAGCAGGAATCTACTTATAGAGGTGAGCTGGGACCCCAAAGGGATATACACTGGAAGTACAGCCCTGCCAGATACTGACATCCAACTTCTAAACATTTCAATTTCTGGTTATAAGGTGACCTGGAGGCCCTAGCTCAAGACCAGATTCCAAAAGTAAAAGAAAATTCTCACTGAAGGAAGATAACATTATCTAGAACTTCAACTTTCTCTCCATTTTTTTTTTTATATACAGTGTCTCGCACCCAATCAAAACTATTTCGGCATTTGAGAAGATAGTACTTAACCAAAAGCCAAGATAATAAAACATATGATAGATATTTATTATTTTGCCTGATGGAGTTATCAGACATGAACTTCGAAATAATATGTTCAAAGAACTAAAAGAACAAAACAGAGAATTTCAGCAGAGAAATAAAAAGAATGAAAGAGACACTTTAGCTGGTAAATCCTCATATTAATAGTAACTGATATTAAGAACTTGATGATTGATACACTTGACGCAACTGTCATACATAGAAGAGTATGCCCAACAACTGCAGCACCATTTATCTAAATTGGACATATGCTAGTTCATCAGCTGCTCTAACAAATTTCTTAAGATTAAAATTAGAGAGTATATTCTCTGACTACACTGGAAATAAGTTAGATATCCATAATAACACAACCACTGAAGAAAACTAGAAAATTCCCATATGTTTGGAACTTCAACAATATACTTCTAAATAATCCATGTTACCCAGAAGTAATCAAAATGGAAATTAGAAAATACTTGACCTGAATGATAATGAAAATTGAACATAGTAAGGTTTGTGTGATGAAATGAAAGCAGTGCTTCCAGTAAAATATATAAATGTCAACATACATATTAGACAAGCAAAGGGTCTTAAAATCAGTGATTTAAGTACCCATCTCAAGAAGTTGCAAAAATAAAATTAAATGAAACCTAAAGTAAGTAAAAGCAGGGAAATTATAAAAGCAGAAATTACTTAAAAAGAAAATAAATAGAAAAGAGAAATTAACAAAGCCAAAAAATTATTCTTTGGAAAGACTATGAACATTGACAATACCTTGGCATGACTAATCCATGAAAAAAGAAAGAAGGCAAAAATAACCAATAATAGAAATGAAAAAGGGATATTACTACTCGTCCTCTGACAATAAAAAAGATAATATGAGGATATTAGGATTATGATGAGAGATTTGTAACTTTGGATAAAATGAAAAAATTCCAAGAACAGATTACAACTGACACCAAAAGGTAGAAACTGTCCAACTGGTTCTAAAATCTATATGGAAATGGAGAGGGAGGAGGGGGAATTGGATGAAAGCAATCAAAATGTACAAACTCCCAATTATAAGACAAATAAGTACTAGGGATGTGATGTACAACATAATAAATATAATTAACACTCCTGTATGTTATGTATGAAAGTTGTTTAGAGAGTAAATCCTACAAGTTCTCATCACAAGGAAAAAAATTGTTTTCTTTTTCTTTTATATTGTATCTCTATGAGATGATGCATGTTCACTAAACTTATTGTGGTAATCATTTCATGATGCATACTAGTCAAATCATTATGCTGTACGCCTTAAACTCAAACAGTGCTGTATGTCAATTAAATCTCAAAACTGGAAGAAAGAAAAGGTAGAAATTGACCAACGGGTTCTAAAATCTATATGGAAACAGGGAGAGCTAATAATAGCTGAGATACTTTTGAAGAAAAAGAACAGAGTTGGGAGGAGGCACACTACTGAATATCAAGACTTGTTCTAAAGCTGTTACAATTGAGATGGTGACACTGGCACAAGGATAGACTAGTAGAGAACTGGAAGAGAAAAAAAATCCAGCAAAAGACCCACCCACATATGACACTTGACTTATGTAAAAGGGGGCACAGCAGAGAAGAAGGGAGAAGACGGTCTTGCAGCAAATGGTGCTGGGGCAATTGGACACGCACATCAAAGAGAAAACTGAAAATAAAATGCAGAAAATAAAATTTGACTGTTCCCATGATCATGACAGGAAAAACCTCTAAACAAAAACACAGGAGTATATCTTCATGAAGTGAGATTGGTAAAGATTTCCTAAATGGAACACAAAAAGCACTAGCCATAGAAGAAAAGATAAATAAACCAGAATAAATTAAATTTAGGAACTCCTGTTCCTAAAGTAAAAGGAACCAATAGGAGAGTGAAAGGCAAACCTCTTCCACTTTGTGGGAGAGGATGTTTGAAAATCATATAACAGACAAGGGACTTGAATCCAGAATACGTAAAAATAATTTCTATAAATCTATAAGAAAAACATAGATAATCCTACAGAAAGATAATCAGATGGCCAATAAGCATATGAAAAGGTGCTCAATTTTATTACTAAATAGAGAAATATGCAAATCAAAACCCCAATGAAATACCACTACATACCCACCAGAATGGCTAAAATTACAAAGACAGACAATACCCAGTGTTGGTGAGACTATGGAGCAACTAGAACTCTCATGCCCTCCGGGGAGTGAAATTGGTGCAATCATTCTGCAAAAATGTACATTACATGTATACACATCTTATGACCCAACTAGTCCTCTCCTAGGCTTACACTGAAGAAAAATGCTTGCTTATATGAGCCAAAAGACACATATGAGAATATTCACAGCACCATTTTCTGTAAGAGCTAAGAATGAAAGAACCATAAAAACCAAAGTCCTATGAGCCATCATATGATACATACCATGTATTTTAATCATATAATAACAAAGAACATGGAGCAATGACAATTAAGCTGCAACTGCCACACATCATGGATGAACTTCACAAACATAATGTCGGAGCAAAATGTCACCCTCCCCCCAAATATATATACATATATTGTGTGTGTGTATATATATATATATTTTACACATGTATAAGTTGGTACCTAGCCAGAGATGTCAGGGAACCCTCTGCTAATCTCTGGAGATTTCTCTTTACAACCTCCTCCTCTATGATACTCTGCTCCACAAATCCCATTCCATTTTAGCCTGCCAGAACCCACAGGCTCTGTTAGGGTTCCCCCTGGAAACAGCTTCCAGGGAAGTTGGGGCAATTGAAGGGTTCACCTCATTTGTTTGTCTCCTTCCATGGATAAGAGTCTTGCAATGGCCTGTTATCTAATGTCTAAAAACCACAGTTTCATATATTTTCCCCAGTTTTCTAGTTATTTACAGCAGGACCACAGTAATAGAAGTGCAAATATTTGGATTCCACTCCTGGAAATTCTGATTCAAGGTGAGACCCTGGTATCTGCATTTTGAAAAAAGTATATAAAAGTGATTCTACAATGTAGTTCCCCAGTTGTCTATGATGATAAGAAGGCCATTGTCACTAACTGACAGGCCTATGGTTCCTTATTTGAAATACTGACGGTCACATTTACACACACTAGTTGCATTTAAAAATTAGCATATATTATCATTTCAATTAGTAGGTATTTATATATGTATGTTATTTTATCTCTACTGGGCATTCTGACTCTATGAATTTGAATTCTGAAGTGAAAATATATTCACCATTCTAAAGTATAGAATCAAGCTTTGTTGGCGTGTATGCTTAATTATTTTAAATCATGTTGGATATCCCTTTACAAATGACATCTCTGTTCAAGGATTTTTAAAATGTATTGATCTTTTATCATACACCATGGTTAAGTGGGGTTTATCTCATGAATGCAAGGATTCTTCAACATATGCAGATCAATCAATGTGATACACCATATTAATAAACTGAAGGATAAAAATTATATGATAATCTCAATAGATGCAGAAAAAGCTTTCTATAAAATTCAACACTTATTTATGATAAAAACTCTCCAGAAAGTAGGCATAGAGGGAACCTACCTCAACATAATAAAGGCCATATATGACAAACCCACAGCCAACATCATTCTCAATGGTGAAAACTGAAAGCATTTCCTCTAAGATCAGGAACAAGAAAAGGTTGCCCACTCTCACCACTGTTATTCAACATAGTTTTGGAAGTTTTAGCCACAGAAATCAGAGAAGAAAAAGAAATAAAAGGAATCCAAATCGGAAAAGAAGAAGTAAAGCTGTCACTGTTTGCAGATGACATGATACTATACATAGAGAATCCTAAAAATGCTACCAGAAAACTACTAGAGCTAATCAATGAATTTGGTAAAGTAGCAGGATACAAAATTAATGCACAGAAATCTCTAGCATTCTTATACACTAATGATGAAAAATCTAAGAGAAATTAAGAAAACACTCCCATTTACCATTGCAACAAAAAGAATAAAATACCTAGCAATAAACCTACCTTAGGAGACAAAAGACCTGTATGCAGAAAACTATAGGACATTGATGAAAGAAATTAAAGATGATACAACCAGATGGAGACATATACCATGTCCTTGGATTGGAAGAATCAACATTGTGAAAATGACTCTACTACCCAAAGCAATCTACAGATTCAGTGTCATCCCTATCAAGCTACCAATGGCATTTTTTTTCACAGAACTAGAACAAAAAATTTCACAATTTATATGGAAACACAAAAGACCCCAAATAGCCAGCGCAATCATGAGAAAGAAAAGCGGAGCTGGAGGAATCAGGCTCCCTGACTTCAGACTATATTACAAAGCTAAAGTAATCAAGACAGTATGGTACTGGCACAAAAACAGAAATATAGAACAAAGGAACAGGATAGAAAGCCCAGAGATAAACCCACACACATATGGTCACCTTATCGTTGATAAAGGAGGCAAGAATATACAGTGGAGAAAAGATAGCCTCTTCAATAAGTGGTCCTGGGAAAACTGGACAGCTACATGTAAAAGAATGAAATTAGAACACTCCTTAACACCATACACAAAAATAAACTCAAAATGGTTTAAAGACCTAAATGTATGGCCAGACACTACAAACTCTTAGAGGAAAACATAGGCAGAACACTCTATGACGTAAATCACAGCAAGATCCTTTTTGACCCACCTCCTAGAGAAATGGAAATAAAAACAAAAATGAACAAATGGAATCTAATGAAACTTAAAAGCTTTTGCACAGCAAAGGAAACCATAAACAAGACGAAAAGACAAGCCTCAGAACGGGAGAAAATATTTGCAAATGAAGCAACTGACAAAGGACTAATTTCAAAAAATATACAAGCAGCTCATGCAGCTCAATAGCAAAAAAAAACAAGCAACACAATCTAAAAATGGGCAGAAGACCTAAACAGACATTCCTCCAAAGAAGATATACAGATCACCAACAAACACATGAAAGGATGCTCAACACCTGTAATCATTAGAGAAATGCAAATCAAAACTACAATAAGGTATCATCTCACATCGGTCAGAATGGCCATCGTCAAAAAATCTACGAACAGGGCTTCCCTGGTAGCGCAGTGGTTGAGAGTCCGCCTGCCGTGCAGGGGACGCGGCTTCATGTCCCGGTCCGGGAAGATCCCACATGCTGCGGAGCGGCTGGGCCTGTGAGCCATGGCCGCTGAGCCTGCGCATTGGTGCCTGTGCTCCACAACGGGAGAGGCCACAACAGTGAGAGGCCCGCGTACCGCACAAAAAAAAAAAAAAAAAAAAAAAAAAAAATCTACAAACAATAAATGCTGGAAAGGGTGTGGAGAAAAGGGAACCCTCTTGCACTGTTGGTGGGAATGTAAATTTATACAGCCACCATGGAGTACAGTATGGAGGTTCCTTAAAAAACTAAAAACAGAACTATCATATATGACCCAGCAATCCCACAACTGGGCATATACCCTGAAAAAACCATAATTCAGAAAGAGTCATGTACCACAATGTTCATGTACCACAATGTTCATAATTCAGAAAGAGTCATGTACCACAATGTTCATTTACAATAGCCAGGACATGGAACCAACCTTAGTATCTACTGACAGATGAATGGATAAAGAAGATGTGGCACATATATACACTGGAATATTACTCAGCCATAAAAAGAAACAAAATTGAGTTATTTGTAGTGCGGTGGATGGATCTAGACTCTGTCATACAGAGTGAAGTAAGTCAGAAAGAGAAAAACAAATACCATATGCTAACATATATATGGAATCTAAAAAACAAAAATGGTTCTGATGAACCTAGGGGCAGGACAGGAATAAAGACCCAGACGTAGAGAATGGACTTGAGGACATGGGGAGGGGGAAGGGTAAGCTGGAGCAAAGTCAGAGAGTAGCATTGACATATATACACTACCAAATGTAAAATAGATAGCCAGTGGGAAGCAGATGCATAGCACAGGGAGATAAACTCGGTGCTCTGTGACCACCTAGAGGGGTGGGATAGGGAGGGTGGGATGGAGATGCAAGAGGGTGGGGATATGGGGATATATGTATACATATAGCTGATTCACTTTGTTATACAGCAGAAACTAACACAACATTGTAAAGCAATTATACTTCAATAAAGATGTTAATAAATAAATAAATTAAATGTATTGATTTTTTTTTTTTTTTTCCTGCAGTACGCGGGCCTCTCACTGTTGCGGCCTCTCCCGTTGCGGAGCACAGGCTCCGGACGCGCAAGCTCAGCGGCCATGGCTCACGGGCCTAGCCGCTCCACGGCATGTGGGATCCTCCCAGACCGGGGCACGAACCTGCGTCCCCTGCGTCGGCAGGCTGACTCTCAACCACTGCGCCACCAGGGAAGCCCTGTATTGGTCTTTTAAGAAAATCGCTGAGCTCACTTACATATGGATTCTGTAATGTGTAGCAGGTTTTAGATTATGCAAACACACACACCATAACTTGCATACACTTATGTTTTTAAATATTACAATAGCATTAATAGCTAATATTTATTGAGCAGTTATGTGCCAGGTACTGAACTAAATTCTTTATATTGATTATGTACTTTGAATTTCAAAACCACCATAAAACGTAGGTCTTGTCATGATCTCCTTTTATGAGGTTGCTATCTTGCCCAGTGTTAGGCAATGAAAAGGTGTACAACCACAAGTCAGCTCAAGTGTTTGAGATTTCAAACTGTGCTTGTAAATACTATGCTACAAAATCCATGTAGAATCAGAGAAATTCCCCAAATATTTTGAATTAAAGTGAAACGGTGAAGGAATTTTGAGCAAACTTTCTTTTCTCAGATTAATAAGATTTTTAAGTTTACCTCTTTTATGGAAAGAAGTAGAGTAAAAAATTGGCAAATGGGAATTTTTCTAATGATAACCCTTTTCCTTCAAGTAAGCAATGACCTTTCAAGTCAATATTTACTATTATTGATTGAAATCTAAACATACAGTTAAGTTCAACTGAAAAAGGAAGTTTTGCCATATCAAAGAACTTTGATACAGATAAAGAAGAAAATGATTAATCCTGGGGGAATCAGAACTTTGCTCCCATGTTTACCTGCAGGTGAACGGCAGCAGACACTTTATCAAAGAAGAGTCATTAAAAGGAATCAGCAATTTCAGGAATCTCTTGAATCAATGCATAGCTCTCCCCTTGTTTATAAAAGCCCATTTGTCCCGTGCACACTGGCTGCGTTCTGTGCAGACATCTCACAGTACCACACATGCTCTGTTCAATAAAGCCATAAAGGCTGAACTCAAAATAGTTCAGCCATCAGGTAAGGTATTGTCCCATCTCCAAAACAAAGTCTCTTTTATTAACTTTCACTAAAAACAATAAGGCAGTCTGTGCATATGTGCATCAGAGACTGCCATAAAAGGAAAGGGCAGGGGATAATTTTCTATTATTTCTGTGTCCGTTCTTTGTGGTTTTTTTTAAGATACACCACCTTCCTCTCCTTTGCCCTTCCACACCCTAAAACATTTGCCTGTTTCATAAAACTCAGTTTAAAGAAACTTAGGTTAATTGACTCCACATGAATAGAAATGGTATGCAGGTTTCTATAATGAACATTTAGGATTGTTCATCTTCTTCACCTCTTACAGCAATTGCAAAGTGAGAGACACACCGGTCTGGAAGTCTAAGGAGCACCTGTTTCATTTACTCATGATATAACTTGAGCTGCTGCAAAAATTGCTTTTGCAAAAAAGATGAAAAATGATAAACAAGCTCCTCTTCCCAGAGCCATAGTAGCTTATCCATAACTATCACTTCATAAACAGTTTCAATCCAAGTCTCATCTTTTGGTGTCTCAGAGGAAAGCCTTGGAAACATGGTAGGAAAATGCATGCTTTGGCTCAAACTACTTGGACTTGGATCCCAACACAACCACCTACTAGCTGTGTAATCTTGAGCAAGTCACTTACCCATCCTGCGCCTTACTTTCTTATTGGGGAGTTGGGAACAATAACAGTACCTGTCTCATGAGTAGGCATTTTTTTGGGAAAAATTCAGCCATTTTTTGACTGTTCTCATGGTTATTGCGGTGATGAATTCTCTCAATACATATCAATTTATTTGAAATAGGATAGACACTATCTGATAGTTAAGACATCTCTAGATCAACCATATTTGCAATATATCCTAGCTAATTTCATCCAGCCTCAAGACTCTTTACAAATCCCTCCTATATACAGACTCTTCCATAACCAGGTCCTTGTCCAAAAGGACCTCATGCATATTCCTCCAAATTCCAAAATTACTGTAGTTGTTGCCTGGCTCGCTGTTGTGGTTTATCACCTACTGTTTTGTATTCTCAATTATACTTCTTTTTATTTATGAGTTGTCTTCCTGACAAGACTGTGAGCTACTGTTTTGTATTCTCAATTATACTTCTTTTTATTTATGAGTTGTCTTCCTGACAAGACTGTAAGCTACTCAAAGGTAGAAACTTTAATAGTTCTCTGATTCCTCTCTTATGCTTAGCAGCAGCAGCACCTTCTCATCATAATATCTCCTCTTATCTCTTCAGCTAAGGCAATCCCCCCAAAGGGCTGACAGCACACTCAGCAGCTGGGGTAACAAACCTTCATTTCTGATGGGGGCCTGGGTGGTACATCAGAACATCCACTATAATATTCAGGACAGTGTTAGTATAATAACCATAGAAGGTAGGGCCAGACCTTCCTGCACTTGGGCAGAGATTTTCTATCTGTCCTCTGTGAGAGTGTTGGGTGCAGATTTTCCTAGGGAGATGGATTGGGTGACCTCTGAAGGTTGACCTTATTTATGATCAGCCTACGTATGAATCAATAGCAGTTGAGAGGCTTCCTTGGGCAAATAATTATTGCCCTAATGAATCAAAATGTCAATGCTAACAAAACCTAAGTATCTGTTTGAGCACCCCTGTTCAATTACAGGTCCAAGGAATCCACCAATGATTCCCTTCCCCAAACCACACTCAAGAGAAACTGAAGAAGAGCTCGGAGCTGGCTCTAAACCTCTAAAAAACAAAACAAAACAAAATAAAAACTATAAGAAACTCTTGAGAAATAGAAGGTGGTTAGGTCTAGGGTGGGGTAGATGATGAGGCATGCTCTAAATGGGGATAGGCTGGCAGGGAATTTTCTAGTTGTGTTCTTTTCTCTTCCCAACATTCCCTGAGCAGAGATCATTGCCTTCTCTGCCATAACCACAGAGCCCTTAAGATAGTATCTTAGAAGCTCTGGAAGCTGCAGAGATAAAGAATATCAGGTCTCAGGGCAGATGAGCTGGCAAGCACCTGAGCAACCTGCTCTTCCTCAAAGCACCCTCAGCAGCTTTAGCAATGGCATCCTTGGGTAAAAGCAGTTCCTGGGAAGAGGGACCGAACTCCCAGGGTGGAAAGGATGATGCAAGGGTGACTTAATCCTGGATTTTAGCACGAGGGTCTCTTCACCACGGGTCATTTCCCCAAAATCATTTGGTATAGAACTCACCATCTTCTAACTCACTTGAGGAAATGCTAGCCAGGGTCTAATAAGCTTTTGCCCTTCTATCCAGGTAGACACAACTAGCTGAATATATAAGCCAGGGTTCCAGCGGAAAATGGTGGCATATTCAACCTGATAATTTGAGAAAACTTTAATATTAAACTATTTATAGTTATGTAGGCAGCATATAGTGCTAGCAACAGACCTGAAAGGAGTTAAGAGATATTAGAATCACAAGGAGAAAGTTGGGATTCTGATCTTCAGTCAAGGACACAGCCAACACCATAGGGAGCAAAGTGAGAGAATAAATACACTTGACCTCACATTCTCCCCTCCCACCATTCTCCTGATGGTTCTTCCCAGTGGCTGAACCCAATAGGAAGCCAGAGGGCAAGGGAACCTGTTGATGTTGTCTGTATAGGTCAGCCGCAAGGGATACTGAGCAGGGTGGGAACAGATGGTGAGTGGATCTGGAGGGATGAACGGAAGACCTCCAGAACACAAAGTTAGCTGATGACCCCAAGGAACAAATAATGAGATATCTTACAAGGACAAACACTATGCAATGAAAACAAATACTGAAAAACTTGCACCAAAAAAGCAGAATTAATGTAACAAAGACTTTAAATGAATAAAATTCAGAGATATGGGTTTCCCTGGTGGCGCAGTGGTTGAGAGTCCGCCTGCCGATGCAGGGGGACGTGGGTTTGTGCCCCGGTCTGGGAAGATCCCACATGCCGCGGAGCGGCTGGGCCCGTGAGCCATGGCCGCTGAGCCTGCGCATCCGGAGAGCAACGGGAGAGGCCACAACAGTGAGAGGCCCACGTACCGCAAAAAAAAAAAAAAAAAAAAAATTCAGAGATATAAGGAGGAATATTAGAAACATGAAGCAGAGGAAAGCAGTTATGAAAAATAGGTAACTGAACATACTGTGATGGAGAATAATACAGTAAATGGGTTTAACAGCAGAATGATTATAGTCAAAGAACAAATTAGTGAGGTGGAAGACCTTCCCACAATTTTGGGTGTCCAACCCTTCCTTAGGTCCCTTGAGTCAAAGTAAGTTGCCTCTCTGCCTAAGCTAATTCTGTCACTGGCTACCACACTAACATACTTTAACACTGCAAAGCTTATTGTGACTAATAAATGAACGTAGATTATGAAAAAGAAAATAGTACTAAGAGCTAACATTTATGGAGGACTTACTCTGTAAGTACAGCACCGTTTTAAGTGCTGTAAGTGTCTTAACACAGCCCTCAACAATCTTAGGAGGTAGGCTTATTCCCTTATTCCTATTTTACGTATGAAAAAACTGACACACAGAAAGGCTAAGAAACTTATCCAAGGTCACACAGCTAGTAATCAGCAACGTCAATATTCTTAACCATTGTGACATGTTGCCTTATATAGAGTAAAACACTATAGGTATGTAGAGCATTATTATCATTTGGAAGAAATTAACATAAGAACTAGTGTCCATGTTACTGTTATTAAATAACTATTCTGAGATATGGGTTTGTTTTTTTTTTTTAATCAGTATCTCATATAGAACCTTTCAAAAACTATTCGTGACATTTGGTACTTCTAACCTATGATTTCAGTTCTCTGACTTTAAATACTTCTATTACCTGAATCCAAATTAACTTTTACCGTGGCCCCAGTTTTTAGGGATGATTGCTATCGGTATTTTGGCTTATACAGCTACAGAGCCACATACAGTGTCTGTCTCTCTGTTATGCTCCCAAAGGAAGAAATGCTCATATTCTGATGTTTTATTATCAGGAAAGTCAGTAAATGATCTACACAGAGTTCACACGATATTCATAGAATGTGATCACATCATCTGAAATACATTCAGAGTCTCACTATTGAAGCTGTAAATCAAAAGCACAACACTTGTGCTGCCTGGTTCTCCTTGCAAGAGTATCTCTAAATTCATGTTAAACATATAAACGACTTTCTCAAGATTAGCAAATCAGATTCTGGTGAATCCCAATGCTTATCGAATTTATGCCCAGCAGAGGTTGGAAAGTTGCAAATTAAGTTTTCCACCCCTTCCTCTTAGCCCTCCCTGCAGAAGAATGAAGGACGCGTCAACTTTTTGTTAAAGGAAGTACTCAAGGGAGAGAGGCTTTTTCCTTCAGGCTATTCACTCCGTGGTGTCTGGTTTCCTACAGAGTGCTAAGTATTGGTGGAAATCTGTTAGATGGAGTTTGTGCATTGGGCATCCTTGTACAAGGAACAGGAAATGAAATTACCACGTCATTTCACATAAATATCAAGTTGTCACCAAGAAGGCAACAACCTGTGCCAACATTAGATGTGAACTAGTGACTCCTAAGGAGCATGATGGCTTTCAATTTAAGAAAGGTTATGAGATGGGTGAGGAAACCAAGATGGCCAGAAAATACTTGTTTCTCTTGCAGTATAATATCTGAAATTTCATGGTTGGAGTTTCACTCCTTAGTTTCATATTTTGATGGGTTATTGAATTGCAATTAATCTAAGGAGAGGAGACATTTAAAATATTTTCAATTCTTTATTATCTTATTGGGAATGAGTTGCAGATCCTATGCTGTATGTTTTAGAAATGGAAATAAAGAATAAGAACGTACCTCTGGAAGGAGCGATGAGGGACAGGAGCTTAGAACACACCTAGTGTTGTCCAACTCCTGTCTTGCACTGCTATGTCTGACTGGTCAGTGTCTCACTGGGTCACTCAGTCACTGAACCAAAGGGGAATCGGAGGGGCCCGGCCACCCCACAGGAGTAATTGGGATGAATTCTTCCATAAAGAGGAAATCACAGTAGGCCTCAAGTCAAGTGAAAAGGGAAAGGGAGCCCCTGATGACATTGTGTTGTACTTGGTAACAACCAGTTAGATCATGAGCCAACACGTTTGAGCAGCCATAATGAAGTAACTGCTCTGGGCAAAGTTCTACTTGAAGGTGGTGAAGAAAGAAGAATGGAATTAAATAGAAATAGAAGAACTGGTTGCCCTCGTCCTTTGAAAATCCAGGAAGAAAAATCATATAGACACACAAAACAAGGAACAGAAATTCAAAGCAACATGTCTGCTACTTCAAATTGGTAGAACAAAGGCAAAGAGTATGTAAGTGAAAGTTGGATCTGAGCAAGATTGATCAGAGAGCACTTCCTGCAGAAAAGCTCCAAGCCTCACCAAAAGGTAACGTCAGACATAAGGCAGCAGGGAAGAGGTCATTCCCAGGTGTTTTTATTTCTTAATAACTGCCCAATATGTACAAATGAGAGTAGACATTGGTTACATGGGCCTCTGGGTTTCAATTATACTGTTATAATACAGGCAGTTCTTCAATGAAACAAGCCCCCCACTGTCACTAAAACTACTAATGTAACTATGGATTGCAGCTATGCAAGGTTTTCCTAAGTCTACCTACCTCTGTAATCTCATAATACCTCATATGTATCCCTTCCATTGTACTTGCAGTATTATAATAATCTGTTTATGGCTGTTTCTCTTAAGAGTTTGAAAGTTCCTCAAGTGCTAGGATCATGTCTTCTTCATCCTAGTAACCCCAATACCTGACATAAGGTAAGGTACATAGTTGGCACTCGATAATACTTATTTATTCAATCAATATTAACCGAGCACTTACCTTATGTCAGGTGGCATAGAGAGGTGAACAAGATCAATGGCATTCTTGCTCTGATGGTACATATATGCAAAGCCTGACAGTGAGAGGGTAAATGGATGAAGAAGTAAAGGTTTCCATATGCAGGTGCTGTAGATGTTGCTCTGTAAGGCCTTTCTTACTTCTTGAAAGAGATAAAACTCTTTGGTTGAAAACTTGTCTTTGTCTTACCAATAAGTGTGTCCACAGAGGTCCAAGGCTTCCCCCTAGAGCAGAAAGCTTTGTTGTTGGAAGGTCAGAAGAAGGCTGTCATGGGTAGATGGCCTGGCAGGGTGAGAGGGTGCAGGATAACCAGGCCTCCAGGACCTGAGCACCAAGAGGGCTGCTTTATCAGTCTTTTTTTTTTTTAATAACTTTTTTTAAATTAATTAATTTATTTTTGGCTGCATTGGGTCTTTGTTGCTGTGCGTGGGCTTTCTCTAATTGTGGACAGCGGGGGCTACTCTTCGTTGCAGTGCACGGGCTCCTCATTGCAGTGGCTTCTCTTGTTGCGGAGCACGGGCTCTAGGCACTTGGGCTTCAATAGTTGTGGTGCTTGGGCCCAGTAGTTGTGGCTCGCGTGCTCTAGAGCACAGGCTCAGTAGTTGTGGCGCACGGGCTTAGTTGCTCTGTGGCATGTGGGATCTTCCCGGACCAGGGCTCGAACCCGTGTTCCCTGCATTGGCAGGCGGATTCTTAACCACTGCGCCACCAGGGAAGTCCCTGCTTTATCAGTCTTAAGTGGGATTTGTCTATACAGTATTTTGCCTACGCTGTCTCTACTTTTCCTAGTTCCAGATTCAGTCAGCTCATCAATCCTATTTACAAAATGTCTACTACTCATTTATGTGCTGTTTCTCTCAAGAATCTCATGCTGTGAATTTCTAGCTAAGTCTAACGTTTCTGTTTTTACTCTCTGAAGACAGTCCTAATAAAATTTTTTCCCCGCAGCTTGGAAAATAAAGTTTGCCATCCAAATAACTTTTGCTTGCTATTATCATCTAATCCTGAGCAGCCCTGAAGTTTTTCTAAAAAGAATTTTAATAGGAAAGTAAAGCATGTCTTAAATTTATAAAATAAAATAATGACAGTTAACAATTGACTTATCATAAAATAATGGATTTTGCATTTGTCATAAT
The DNA here is from genome assembly GCF_951394435.1 of Stenella coeruleoalba. Lineage (NCBI taxonomy): Eukaryota > Metazoa > Chordata > Mammalia > Artiodactyla > Delphinidae > Stenella > Stenella coeruleoalba. The sequence continues at coordinate 18,913,127 of NC_137155.1, read as the reverse complement.
TGAGTGGTGACAGACATTCCAATCTCTAAAGATGCAGAGTTTTAAAATAGAAATCACTAAATTCTGTATAGCATTTTATAAATTATCTCTTGCTTCTAAAAACCAACCCACAAAGTATTTACTACGTGACTAATGATGAAACTTTAAGGAACTTTTTTTCTTCTTTTCCCAACTTTATTTCACGAAAAATTTCAAGTAAAGTTGAAAAAGAGTAGAGTATATACTCAGATGCCCCCCACTTAGACTGAACCATTGTTTTGCTAACTTTGCTTTATTTATACATATATAAAAATATTTCTCTCTTGTTGAACCATTTGAAAATAAGTTGCAAACATCATAAATTTTATCCTTAAATATTTCAGAATTCGTCAATTTAAAATAATATTCTTCTTTTATAGCCATAATATCATTTTCACCCTAAGAAAATTAGAAATTCTTCCCTAATATTGTCTAATATTTAGACCACATCTAAATTTCCTCAGTTGTCCCATAAAATGTATTTTTTTGTTTTTTTTATTAAGATATAATTCACATACCATAAAATTAACCATTTCAAAGTGTACTTTTTAGTGGTATTATTATATACCATTATCACTATCTAATTCTAGAATATTTTCATCCCCTCAGGGAAATCCCTTACCCATTAGCAGTCACTCTTCTTGCTCTCCTCCCTCCAGCCCTGCCAACTATTCATCTTTCTGTTTCTATGGATTTGCTTATTCTGGACATTTCATACGAGTAGAACCATACAATATGTGTGTGGCCTTTATGTCTGGCTTCTTTCACTTAGCACAATGATTTTAAGGTTCATCTATGTTGTAGAATGTATCAGCACTCTATTTCTTTTCATAGCTTAATAATTCATAGCTGAAAAATAAAACTCCATTGTGAGGATATACATCTTGTTTATCCATTCGTCAGTGGACTGGACATTTGGGTTGGTTCTACTTTTCAGCTTTTATGAATAATGTTGCTATGAACATTAATGTACGAATTTTTTGTGTGGACATATGCTTTCAGTTCCTTTGAGTCTATATCTAGGAATGTAATTGTTGGGACATATGGTAACTCAAAGTTTAATATTTTCAGAAACTTCCAAACTGTTTCCAAAGCAGCTGAACCATTTCACGTACCCACTTGTAATACATGAGGGTTCCAGTTTCTCCACATCTTCATCAACACTTATGACTGTCCATCTTTTTTTTTTTTTTAACATCTTTATTGGGGTATAATTGCTTTACAATGGTGTGTTAGTTTCTGCTTTATAACAAAGTGAATCAGTTATTGTCCATCTTTTTTATCATAGCCATCCTAACGTGTGAAATGGTACTCATTGTGGTTTTGATGTACATTTACCTAATAACAATGATGCTGAGAACCTTTTCACGTAATTATTGACCACTTAAATAGATTCTAGGAACACTATCTATTCAAATTTTTTGCTCATTTTAAAATTAGGTTGTCTTTTGTTGTTGAGTTATAAATGTTTATTCTGGATATCAAACTTTTATCAGATATATGATCGGCAAATATTTTCTCCCATTCTGTGGTTGAACTTTCACTTTCTTGATGCTATCCTTTCAAGCACAAAAGTTCTCATCCTTGATGATGTTCAATCTATTTTGTCTTTTGTTACTTGTTTTTTGGTGCCATTTCTAAGAAACAATTGCCTAATCCAAGGTCACAAAGATTTACCTCTAAGTTTTCTTCTAAGAGTTTCATAGTTTTTGCTCTTACATTTAGGTCTATGATTAATTTTGAATTAAAATTTGTATATGGTGTGAAGTAGGGATATGACTTCATTTTTTTGTACATGGATATCCAGTTGTCCTAGCATTATTTGTTGAAAAGACTATTCTTCCCCATTGAATTCTCTTTCACCCTTGTCAAAAATTAGGTGACCATAAATGTATGGGTTGTTTTTGGTCTCTCAATTCTGTTCCATTGCTCTATATGTCTAAACATATGCTAATTTTATGCTAGTCTTGACTATTGTAGCTTTGTAGTAAGTTTTGCAATTGTTGCATGTGTCCTCCAACTTTGCTCTTCTTTCTCAAGATTGTTTTGGCTATTCTGGGTTCCCTGCATTTCCATATGAATTTTAATATCAGCTTGTCAATTTCTGCAAAAAAGACAGCTATGGTTTTGATACAGATTGTGTTTAGTATTTTTAAAACTTACAAAGAAAGTGATAGCCAATATGCTTTTCTAAGCAAAGAGGCTTTTTAAGGACAATCACTTTTGACTATTTTAATTGTTTCAAAGGACTAAATGCATGTATTTATTCTCATTTTTAAATAACTTCATTCATTTTGAAAAAAAATTACATTAAATACATGCAAAACTGAATTTCAAAGGGTGTTCATGAATAAAGATGTGTGCTGCCGAGTAATCTACAGCACTCTTACCAAGAACTAGTGCTCTTTAATCAGCAACTCTTCTTAAAAAAAAGATAATTTTGCAAGGGATTTTTTTTCTTTTGAAGAAATCTGATTGCTAATTATTAAAGAGAGTACTACATAACTCCAAACAACTAAGTGAGGAACAGATTGAAAGATGAATTTTCAGAGAATGAAAATTCAAAAAGCAACCACCACATTTCAATCTGTTGGTATAAGCTCTTAAAATGCTACTTCATAGAAGACTGATTGCCTAGGAGTTCAGTTAGCAATACTGTCAAAGAAAAAGATTTAAAAATGCTTCCCCTTACAAGTTTGGTGCCAAACTCGTGCAATTGATTTTTTCACTGCTCTTTATCTTCCTCAATGCCTCCTCATCACTTACCCCACCTTCTCTTCACTGAGTGCTTCCTTTTGGGGGGAATTTCAGGTATTGATTTTTTTTTTTTTTTTTTTTTTGCGGTACGCGGGCCTCTCACTGCTGTGGCCTCTCCCATTGTGGAGCACAGGCTCCAGATGCGCAGGCTCAGCGGCCATGGCTCACGGGCCCAGTCGCTCCGCGGCATGTGGGATCTTCCCGGACCGGGGCACGAACCCGTGTCCCCTGCATCGGCAGGCGGACTCTCAACCACTGCGCCACCAGGGAAGCCCAGGTATTGATTTTTTAAAGTATGTTAAAATAAAATTAAAATACATTATTGCTTAAATCATTTATTTTCTTACATCCAGGTCACTGATGACCCATTCTACACCAAGCTCTTGAGTTACATCCTGGAAAAGTAGCAAGGACCTGGCTGGGGAGTGTATGGATCAATTCAGGTGGGTGTGCACATGAATATCAAGGTAGGATGCTATTCACCCTCCACTGACTATACAACAAGACAGACTTAGGTGTAAAATTTCCTAATAATAAAAATGTTTTGGTACTTCTAAGACAAATTCATCTTCAATAGGACTTAAGCTTGATTAGACAAATTAATTTTTTTCTATGTCAAATACTATGTAATAGAAGAAATAATACTCAAATATATATGTCATAACTGAATTTTGCCAGCTGCAAAATTTCATAGAAGATAGCTTCTTCATGGATTATATGAGGCAAATTTTAATGTCAAAGTGGCAATTTTCAATCACTCAGTTTGCTTCTGAGTTACCTACCTTCTGTCAGAAAGTCTGTTCAGAGAAGGAAATTCATCTTAATACAACTAAACAGGAAATGTACATAGTGAGGTAAATCTAATAAGAAAACTCAAGTAGCATATTCCAAAGCAAATACAAGTGATATTTTTCTTACCGAGTATTTTTTTTTTTTCTGCGGTACGCGGGCCTCTCACTGTTGCGGCCTCTCCCGTTGCGGAGCACAGGCTCCGGACGCGCAGGCTCAGCGGCCATGGCTCACGGGCCCAGCCACTCCGCGGCATGTGGGATCTTCCCGGACCGGGGCACGAACCCGTGTCCCCTGCATCGGCAGGCGGACTCTCAACTACTGTGCCACCAGGGAAGCCCCTTACCTAGTATTTTTAATTCTCTGATCCACTAGCCTCCATGTATTATCCTAAATTACCAAAAGTTGAACATATGTAGATTTAATGTGTTTGGGCTTCAAAAGGTGATGTGTTAAGTCAAATACCCACTCACACAAAGATACATTCACCCTCACTAGTTTTACTGAAAGGTTTAACCTGCCAGTTGGGTGCAGTTTCTGAGAATGTCTTTGCTTAGTCTGGTTTGAAACAACTCAAGCCTGGGCTCTCCTTGCTTCAAAATCCTTGTAGAAAATTACTGCAATAAAGTATAATTTTCCAAAGAATTGGAATTATAATGCTTCCATATTTTTAACTTGTAATTTGGTATTATTAAAGAATGTACTCTATGAAAGTAGCTTTGAAATTATTTTTTTACTCTGACACATATAAAAAAATACATTTTACATTGCAAATCAGTACACACAGGAGTATGTGTATGTGTGTACATGTGTGTGCGTGCAACAACAGAAGTTTTATGAAACAATACTTGCCCTTACTACATGCAGTGCATTCTGATATTTTCTGTTCTATTTCTTTAATTTTGTAAAAATGCTGAGTAATCCACCCAACTGATTTCACAATTCAGTAACGGACCCCAACCTTCAGTTTGATAAACACTGTTTAGAGAAAGACAGTCTTATCACATCAAAGTAATCCAAGAATCGAACCTCAGTTTGTTACCTGATAATCCCAGCTTTGACTCAGCTGCTACCTCACTCTGAGTAACAGAGATGGCTTCTATTCTTCCCTGTTTTCTTTCTTCTGTAATGGTCTCAGATGCCACATACTGCAGGCAAATACAAACATGCCAAGAGATAAGACTAAGCAATCATGTAGCATCAGTCGCAGAGTTTAAAAAAAATCTCTCATCTTGAACATAAAAATCTATAAAATTGGTGATTATGTAATCAGCAATCAAGAGAAGGGCAAATATTGAAGGAGAAATAGTCCCACGAAAGCAGAACACATATAACATTCTACAGTCTGCCTCCCTCTAGACTAATTTTTTATCCTCTGTCCTTCCTACTGTCAAATTTTTTGCTCAGTAGGTAGAATACGGTCGCCTCCTTTGCCCTAATGTCTGCTTTCTTTTCCAGAAAGTTGCTTTTTTCTCAGACTCATGGCACCCTTCCATGCAGTCTCTCTCCATCCTTCTCTAGCATTCTCTGAATAATGGAGGCTCTTTTATTCAATCCAGGGCACTAGCTCTCACTTGACTCCTCACCCACTAATCAATCACTCATTGCCCAAGGATTCCCAGTAAACTCTGGCTCCCCTTCCTCCCTGACAGAACATCTTTTCAGCTTTCATCAAACAAAGGCACATGACTACATAGCCAACCTAGATAAGAACAACACAAAACAAAAGAGGGGTTTAAAACTTTTTTACTTCATTACAGACAACGTCGTTGTCTATTGGGTAGATATTAGCCACTGTATCTACCCAGCATAAGATAAAGATTTGATTTGATATACCCAGGGGCTAGGTGGAATTGATTTAGCCATAGGGAATTCTCTGCCCCAGCCCTGGCCAGAGAAAAATTCCCTTTAGTGATCTTGGCCTTTCTGTTTAACTGCACATATCTCCTTGCTAGTGGGGCTGTGTCACTGTAAATCTTCCATCTCATCACTTGTGGTTATTGTTAATTATTTGTACTTTTCCTTCAGTGACTCTCTTATTACTCATATGACCAAACTAAATACAAATTAAACTTGTAACCTAGAGTGGAGTAGAACTAGACCAGCAACTTTCTGTCCAAAAACGTTGTTTCAGCATCTGCCATCTCATCTTTTTGGAAGTCATATTTTATATCATCCCATCTAAAAAAGATGGACTAGATAACATTTAATATCAGGTGACAAAGCTCAACAGAGAAATAACCTGCTTGACTCTTTTTACTTTATTGTTTTTCCCTGATTTTAACTAACAGATACCTACATATATATTTTTTCCCCAATATTATATAAAGGTATAAAGATAAAAGTGAGAATCAACCATCATTCCACCACCTAGAATAACCACCAACAACACTTTGGTACATATCCATGGAGATGTTATTCTCATAAATATGTCACATACACATTAATGCAATATTTAATATTTTAGAGAATCTCAAAAGCAGTTCCTTTTGGGTGGTTGGACGAGGCATAATTTTTTTCTACTTCTTTACCTCTTTCTATGCTTTGCACATTTTAAAATAATGTCCATGCATTGGTTGCAAATCACAATAAAAGAAAGTAAAAAACTGAAAAGACCAAGCGAGGGGCTACCATGAGGAGAGATGTCATGTGGCCAGATGGAGGTTGGGGCAGGCAGGGCACAGGCATGGGAAAGGCGTGCAGGTGGGACTGGGGACGGGTGTGCAGAGGAAGGAAGCCCCAGCTGATCACACCTAATTCTCAGTTCCTGCTGTTGTTCTCTCAGAACTTTCACACTTGGGCACCTTCACAGTCACTTGCACATATGTTTATATTTCCCAGGACTTCACTAAGAGCTGATAAAAAGAAAATTACCTAGATCTTTTGCCAATGTCAAGAAGTGAGGAATAATTTATATGTTTCCCCTTAACTTCTGCTGTTTGGATCATTATGAAAAACTTTGCTCATAGATAGGATGTAGCTGACAGGAAAGATGTGATGATTATCTGTGCTCTCTCCATCAGGCTTGGAGTGGAGGAAGTGCACACATCTCTGCAGGCCCGGACTGACTCCCCATAGGCCACTATTGCCATGCAACTCTATTAAATTACACTCCTTCACCAATCCCAGGAAAACTCCCCCTCTTTCCCTAATGAAGCATCTATCACCCTTTCCACACTGAATCTACAGCCCACTCCCTCTCCTGCACCTTCATATCTCAGCCCCATCCATCTCTTCCCTTTGTTTTACTCTAGGAGGGAGGCATGTTATATATTGCTTGTGTAATGCTTTAATCATGGATTATGGGTTGCTTTACAGCTCCCCGAATGCCTTGGCAAAGTCTCTATATAAATAAAAGTATTATTATTAAAGTCAATTAATCAGAGGCACAATTCACTTTTCAGTGTCTGAAACCTTACTGATGCAGAAAAGGCTTCTTGTTCACCTCCAGTGAAACAACATTTTTGGGAATCAGTAATATAGAACATGGGACTACAGAGGTCCTTAATTAGATTGTGCTTTGCACATACATATGGATGCATTTCTTTTTGTTGACCTGTTAAGGATCAGTGATTGATCAGCAGTGAAATAAGACACGCTACTGAGTAATTATGTTTAGGAAGTGCTAGTGAGGCTTGTCACATAATTTGCAAGCTATTTTAATTCATACTCAGCAGAAGAAAGGAGAAGCAGCTCCATGTATAATAAGAAATCTCTCACCCACCTCAATTTCTTTTGATAGATTCTCTGTCTGGAGTAGCTAATTCTTTTTTCTTTTTTAATTTTAGTAAACTTTTTATTGAAGCATACATATACATACAGAAAAGTGCACAAATCATAAGTGAACAGCTTACTAAATTTCACAATGGAAACACAAAAAAAGTACTACTCAGCTTGCCGTGGGAAGTGGCCTCAGTTCCGCCGGGGGCAGCAGTTCCACCATCAAATACACCCCCGACTCCTCCTCCAGCAGGAAGAGCTATAAGCACTGAAGCCCTGCCTTTGCCTTGGTTCCACAATGTCTCAGGCCCCCTCTCAGCTGCATTGCCCTCTCCTCCAGTTCCTTCTTCTCTCCTGCTTCCTACTTCTTTTACTCCTTGAGTTAGAACTGAAGTTGCTGAGAGCCCTCATCTCCTCTCTGCCAACACCTATTCCACCTGAACTTCCATTGCTCACTCTCAGAAGGTCACCGCCTGGGTCCTACGCCACAACGGGGCAACTCCCCCTTGCTTTCCACTGGCCTAGGAATTCTCCATCATACAGGCGCTGGGTCCTCCCTTGCAGTGATCATGAAAGTACAAATGGCTAGTTCTGTGATGTACAGGGTCTGTATCCCTGTGATGTTTCCTCTGCTCTTTGCCGCTACGATTGCTGAAGGAAGACAGCGGGGCTCCAGGCGGATGGCCTTCAGTCCCACCAGGGCTCAGTAGGTAGATTAAAAGACTTCTCAGACATCTATCTTGATACCGATTTTAAATTTTAAAATTATCTAGGGACTGGAAGACAGAGTAGGACGGCACAGTAGTGGTATTTGGGCAAGTTATTCTGAGGGCCTCCCTGGTGGTTTCTGGGTAGGGTCCTGCCTTTTTAGTTCATTCCATCCCTCCTCCCTTTCCTAGTTTTTCCACTCCCTGGCCTCCTTAACTTTCACCTCCTCTCAACTCTCCTCCTTCCCTCTTTCTTGGTCTCCCTCCCATCAGAATCTGGAGGATCTTCACCCACATCTGCTCTGGATCTTTCTCTCCTGACTTTACCCTTGCTTCCAGGCTGAGCGGAGACAAAAGACTGGAGCCTCAGCGCTCTTGAGGCCCACAGGTTCTGCCCCCTCACCTTCCCACGTAGGCTTCCTTAGGGTTAGTGTGTTCACAGCACTGCTGGCAGCTGAGGACTGAGCAGGTGGAAGGAACACATAAAGGGAAGGATGGATGTAGGTGGAGGGTGAACAGAGGGATGAGCAGAACCATTTCAATCAATTCTTTCTGGTTTCCCGCTTTGACTCCCGGGGTCAATCAAATTCAGTCTGGCTGATTTAATATTTACTGTGCTCCTTGTACCATCACCAAGCACTATTCAATTTCAGGTGCTGAGGTGGCACAGTTAGAGTCTTGTTTCATTTTGGCTCCAGCAAATCCATCCTTCTCTCCGAAAACCCAAAAGGTGGTTTATGGGGATTGCTCGTCGACGGAGGGGTTGCTGCTCTTGTGTCTCCTGCCAGAGGGATGTTGCCTGTTCTGTGTCAGTAGGAGACCATTTAAAACACCAGCAAGGGACCTGGACCTCCTGCTTCATCATTATGCCAAGAATCCCCAGCCTGTATTTCTTTTTCAACTGATTCTGACAGGTTGGTTTTTGTATTTTGCCCACTGGCAGCCTAAATTGGAAACTTGGCTAAAAATGAACTGGCTGAAGTTCAATCCAGACAAGATGAATGCCCAGGGTTGGTAAACTATAGAAATTGGAAGAGATACCCTGGTCTCTCTTTACACAGGGTTTTCCACAAGGGGATGATGGAGGAAGGAATGTCAGAGGAAGGAATGGGACTATCATTTGGCAAGTGTTATATTGTGTTGAGGCAGAGTAGTGGGATGGTGGACATTAAAAGGGCTTTGGATCAAACCATCTGAGTTAAATCCCGGCTGCATCAACTAGCTGGGTGACGTTAGGCAAGTTGCTTCAACTCAAAGCCTGTTCTCCAGTCTGTCGTTTGGGATGGTAACGCAGGCCTCAAAGGTGAAAGGCTGCAGTCAGCTGGATTATGCATGTGGAGGGCCTGGCGTAAGGTCTGGCACAGCTCCTCCAGAGAGTTGTGTCTTTACCTCTTCTGGATGGGATTCTGTTTTTAAAACCAGAGGATGCTGATGTCAGGGCCCTAGGCTAAAAGCCAGAGTTTTTGAAGGGGCTAGATTTCAGGTCCGATTGAAGTTAGGTTTCAAAAGGGGCATGGTTGAAACTCCAAAAATGTAGCTCTTCGGTTTGCATTTCCGTTGAACAAATCTTACAAAATGCCAAATGTCTACCATTCCATTACATCCACAGCAGAGAGTATGTGTGTGAGGATCTTCTGGTCTTGGTGAGCTGTCACCAGAGTCCAGATCCTGAACCACAAGAGGTACTCCTGAAGAATTATCTTCTTGTGCTTCTTCGAGCTGGGAATTCCAGTAAAACTTGGAAATAATCATTTAACCCATAGAGCAGCTTAAACTGCTTAAACTGCCATTGGGAAGTAAAATCCACCAAATAAGAATCAATGGCATATAGACATTGATATACATATTTAATAGATGATATGGTATGATAGCTTGCTGGGATTATTTGTTATTGTCTCAAGGAAAGTATGGGAGAATTACACACATGTATCTTCTGTGTAAATGAAAGTATAATATTTTTATACCATAAAACACTTATTAAGAGCCTGTATTATACCTGGAATCATGTCTCATGATAGACTCAGAGATGGGAAAAGATACAGGCCCATCCCAAAGGAGGCCACAATCCAGTGTTTGAATTCATGGCTCTTCAGTGTAGTTTTTACACACAATAAAGAGAAAAGTTTCTCTGAGGAAGCACATTTCTGAAGTTATAATGGTAGAAAAAAAGATATGAGACCAAGACAACTGATTCCTTTTTTCTCTTATATGCTACATCCCCATAGCTCAGGAAATCTTGTTAGCTCCATTGTGAAAGTATATAACTAGACTCTACCGACTTCTCACCACCTCTCTTGCTACCACCCTAGACCAAGTCGTCATCATCTCTCACTGGGAACAGCCTCTTAACTGATCTCCCATCACACTCTATTCTAAACACAGTGGACTGAATGGCCCTTTTAAAGCCCGCCACCCCTACACTCCTGGCCCTATGCTCTGTAGTTTCCTATTTCACTCAGAGTAAAAGCCAAAGTTGCCCCAGAAATCCAGGTTGCCATTCCCTCTCCAGCTTCGTCTCCAATCACCTCCCCTGGAGCACCCTGCTCTAGTACACTGGCCTCCTTGCTGCTCCCTCACCCATCCTCCCAGCTACCCTAGCCCAGGGTCTTTGCACTAGCACTTCCCTCAGCCTGGACCGTTCTTCCCCCATAAAGCGACATGACTAACCCCTCATCATCTTCAAACTTCTACTCAAACGTCACCTTCTCAATGAGGCTTACCCTTACCACAGTATTCTAAATGGTCACACATACACACACACCCCCAACCCTGGCACTCCTAACTTGCATTTCTGTCACTGATTTACTGTTTTACATTTGTGTAATTTGCTTGCTTATTATATGTATAGTTTATCCTTCTCCTTCCACCAGAATGTAAACTCTATTTTTGTTATTTTATTCACTAGTGTATCCTAAGCACCTGGAACATTTAACAATACGTTTGTTAAATGAACGATTAATCACATAACCAGGGTAGGCACATACCTTAGAAGTAATCTGACCTCTCCCATCTGACACCTCAAACTTTTCAGGAATTGTGCATCAATACAAAAACTGAGAACGATCTGTATTTCTATGCTCTAAACGAAGTTCTGCTAAGAGTGCACTTCTTGGCAATGGATTAATTTACACAGTTCAATTTGATTTCAACCACTGGATCTAAAATTATCTGCAGTGAGGGACCCTTTTAATTTTTTTAATTAAAAAAAATTTTATTGAAATATAGTTGATTTATCATGTTGTGTTAGTTTCAGGTATACAGCAAGGTGATTCAGTTTTATATATGTTCTTTTTTAGATTCTTTTCCATTACAGATTATTACAGGATATTGAGTAGAGTTCCCTGTGCTATACGGTAGGTCCTTGTTGGTTATCTATTTTATATATAGTAGTGTGCATATTTTAATCCCAAACTCCTAATTTATCCCTCCCCTGCCTTTCCCCTTTGGTAACCATAAGTTTGTTTTCTGTGTCTGTGAGTCTACTTCTGGGGACCATTTTTTTTAAGAGAAAAAAATACAATCTGCAGTAGACCGATACTTTTAAACATTACAGTAAAAAGTATTACAAGAAAAGTAAAAATAGAAATTTAAGAATTAAGTTAATAATAAAATATAATGTACTACTATTATGTTCAATGGAAATATAATTATCAAAATCCTGAGCATCTATTCTTTTTTTTTATTTTTTTTATTTTTGGCTGTGTTGGGTCTTCTTTGGGTCTTCATTGCTGCATGCGGGCTTTCTCTAGTTGTGGTGAGAGGGGGCTACTCTTCGCTGCGGTGGGCAGGTTTCTCCTTGCAATGGCTTCTCTTGTTGCAGAGCATGGGTTCTAGGTGCACGGGCTTCAGTAGTTGTGGCACGTGGGCTTCAACAGTTGTGGCACGTGGGCTTCAACAGTTGTGGCACGTGGGCGTCAGTAGTTGTGGCACATGGGCTCTAGAGCGCAGGCTCAGTAGTTGTGGCTCATGGGCTTAGTTGCTCTGCGGCATGTGGGATCTTCCTGGATCAGGGCTCGAACCCGTGTCCCCTGCATTGGCAGGTGGATTCTTAACCACTGCACCACCAGGGAAGTCCCCTGACCACCTATTCTTAATTTCTATTCTTACACCATGGTTGGCAAGTAAGAACAGTTGGAGAAACATGCTTTGAGAAGCACCGGACTAGACTCTGCTTCAGAGTTCACTCTGCTCTCCTGCCCTCCTGAGGCTCTCAGCATGCCTTTCCCCTTGCGCCCTCAGGTTAACAAGGTTGGCCTTTGTGTTTTGCTAACTTTGTCCACAATCTCCCTCCAAGGAAGGCCTCCAGAAGCCTCCTATAGAATCCTTGCACATTCTAGTTTAACAGAAGCCTAGTGAGCTGATCTTTGGAACATACTGATAAAGCCTTATCTTTCCGAAGTCTTTTATTCTTCTGTTGGGGAACAGCAAGGCCACCATTTTCAGTTGATTTTATAGTTGATTATGCTCCCTGTTACTAAAAACATATTTCTTAAAATGCAATATGTTTAATACAGTTTGTATATATGGTACTTGAGAACACCTAAAAATAAGTCAAAAATTTTATCCATATCTATGAATGTAGTGGGGCAATATAATCCTTATTTTACAACAGTTAATAGTCTATTGCCTGGTTACAGTAACACTAAGAATTGTATCTATTAAAGAGATGTGACCATTTTAAAACTGCTGAAAAAGTGTTTTGGGGGGTGAAGTTGAAATATAATTCGGAAAATAAAAGAGGTAGTAAACTCATATTTTTCTAGACATTTAAAAACTCTGATACATGCAACAGAGTTCCCATTTCAGTGTGCAGCAATTTCTCCCCTTAACAATACCCTGACTGAGCTTCTGTAAACTTACCAGGCATTTGTTTTCAGTTTATGTACCAGATTTCTCCATGGAGATACATCCATAACATGAAGGCATTCAACACAGAACATGACATGCAATGCCTTTATTCTGCTAGTTTAATTAATGCCGTGACAACTGCCTGGCAGAGACGGCAGTGCAGAGGAGGCCTCTGTAGGGAACCGCAGGTTATAAGCAGTAAGAAAACCGTCAAACTGTTCCTGAGATCCAGTATATCAAAACTCGAAGCTTTTTTTGCAGCATCACTGGAGATAAATTCCAAGGAGAACAAGCAACTTGAAAAATTGGGTTGTTTAGTCTAACAAAGAAGAAAGTCAGTAATGATACAAGCCGTCATTTTTTACGCATTTCAGATTTCTAGAAAATGGTTTCCCCACCTTAAAACAAAATTCTGAAACTAATATAATATTGCAAATCAACTACACTTCAATTACAAAAAATCCTAATATCCATTCAAGCCATATAAGTTCTCAATGCCCTGAATACTTTGCTTGAGGAATTCAAGTTTCTCTCCTCCCTTCAAGGGGGATATTGACCATCAACACGGGGCTGGGTATAGTGGTGAACCCGACAAAGTCCCTGCCGCCATGAGTGAGCCGGGGGCAGACAGTGAATGAACCATCAGATACAGGATAGGAGGATGATGAATGAAGTGGAGGTGCCATTGCACACAACAGGGTCAGGGAAGGCCTCTCTGATGTTTGAGCTGAGACTTCAGTAAGGGAGGGACTGAGACCACTAGGGAAAAAGTGTTCCAGGCCATGGGGGCAGCAAGTGCAAAGGGCTGAGGCAGGAGCCTGTTTGCTGGGCTTGAGAAAGAGCAAGAGGCCGGTGTGGCGGGAGCAGAGGGTGCAAGTCCAAAGCGGCTGGAGCTTAGGTGAGTGTTAGCCAGAGGCCCATCACGTGTAGAGCGCCATGAGGGTTTGTGAGTCTACGAAACAAAGGCCTCTTTCATATAACAAATGTCTTCAAATGGCCCTTTTACTCTCTTGTAATAAAAACCTGTAGATAATATAGCTTTCACTAATAATTTAAAAAAATTAATATAATGCCCCAACTCCAGGAAGAAGTAGAAGGCCTACAATAAAATAATTCTTTCCCAGCCATACCAGAAACTATAATGAGTTAATAGGATCCTTGCACCTGTATATCAAATCACTGTGCATCTGACAATGGACTGATACCAGTGTGTTGGCAACTCAAGAGCATCATGTTGCCGTATAGAGATTTTCTGAAATGGCAAGTACTCTTGAAGAGTTCTGAACAAAACGAAGTACAAACATTCCCTGAGGTATGCAGCAGTTGCATTCTTGGATAATTAGGTATGTGGCAAAAGCCTGTAAAAATTAGTTTGCATTTATGTGTAAAATGGACTTAGGATCTAGGCTTGAGTCATAATTAATAGATTTCAGGACTTTCAGAGGTCTTCCTGGATGCAGGACACTTTTGCGTTGTGGGAAACTATTCTGAGCATCGTACAATGTCTGGCATTCCTGCCCCACTCACTAAATGCCAGTAGCACCTCCACATACTTCCCATAAGCCCCCCAGTAGACAGTATCATCTCCTTGGAAACCACTGTGATAGTCCATGACAGAGGCTTTGGGTTTTACGAGAAGGTGTTGGGGGTTTTGAGCATGGATACAGACCAGTGCTGTCCCACAGAACTTTATATAATGATGAAAATGCCCTATATGTGCCCTGTCCAATAACATGGTTGCTACCCACAGGTGGCTACTGAGAGTTTTAAATGTGGCTGTGCAACTGAATTTTTACTTTTATCAATTACTTAAATTTAAATAGGCACATGTGGTTAGTGGTTGCCATGTTGGACAGAACAGTTACAGATGATATAGATTCCTGAAAACCAGTTTTTTCTTTTGTAGTCATCCCTCCCCACCTTACTTTCATGATCATTTCTTCTTTATTCTGTGGATATAACCACATTTGAAAACCTAACTCCTTGAAAGAGTTGGACTTGGACCACTGCACTGTCACTTACGTAAGGGCTAATTAAGTAAAAAATAATGGGGCCTGATACCCAACACCTCTTACCAAACATGGGCCAGCAGTGAGCTGAGCCCTTCCCCCAAATGAAGAATGTCTGACCTGTAAGCGAAATCACCTGAGGGACTAAAGTGTTGTACGAACCTGAGGTTTAGAAGACAAAGCTATAGCACAGTGAGGACTGAGAATCGGAGAATAACAGGGGAAATGAAGACAGAGTTAAAGGGGCCAAGACAGGAAGCAGAATGATGCAAGAGAACAGCTTAACCTGAGGAAGGGGGTGGGCAGCCTTTAATGTAATGATACAGTATGCTCAAATCAGGGGGCAGTTATCTCCCTACAGTTGCTGTGAACTGGGTGGTGCGACTCCAGCTAGGTGAACTTCCTTGCCGACTGGACCCTCCTTCACTCTTCCTGAAGAAGAAAGCATTCCTTGTTTCCAGACTTTGCTCAGCTGTTTCCTCGCCTTAAAATCTTACCAGGTCTGCAGTGTCCGGGCTACATGCCACCACCTCCCCTGTATACTGTCACCACACAATGGACTGTCACACACCACACATCCAGTTGGATGAATCACCTTCCAACTCCTTCACTCTGTGTGCCTCTATCACAGCATTTACCCCAACCAGGTGAAAAAAGGCCTCCCCTCACTCCCCGAGTGGATGTGACCCTCCCCTCTCTTGAACACTTTGACCCTTTCCTTGGTCATAACGTGGTGTGTGCATCCTGGTCCCGTCCCCCTCTGCAGAGTGCCTACCCAAAGTGGGTGCTGGATGAACAGCTGCGAATGGGAATTTAGCTACTTTTCCCCTTCGCAAAGAAGAGTCCTTAGGTGTTAGGCGTAATAACAGCCCCCCCAAAGGTGTCCACACCCTATTCACCAACACCTGTTAATATGCTGCCTTACATGGCAAAAGGGACTTTGCAGATATGACTGACTTAAGGATCTGGAGATGGGGAGATTATCCTGGATTATCTGGGTGGGCCCATTGTATTCAGAAGGATTCATAGGGAAAGGAAACGGGGAGGCAGGAGAGGCAGAGAAGGAAATGTGATGACAGAAGAGGAGGTCAGATTCAGAGAGGGATTTGAAGAAGCTATGCTGTTGCCTTTGAAGATGAAGGACGGTACCAAAGCAAGGAATGCAGAGAGCTTCTAAAGCCTGGAAAAGTCAAAGAAACAGATTCTCCCCTAGAGCCTCCAGATGAACTCAGGTCTGCCAACAGGTGAATTTCAGCCCAGTGAAACCCATGGACTTCTTACCTCCAAAACTGTAAGACAATAGGTCTGTGCTGTTTTAAGCCACTAAAGTTGTAGTTGTTAACAGCAGCGATAGTAAACTAATACATCCCATCTGCTCTTCAGCTATCAGAGGGCTCTCCCTCCAGGGCATGTGAGCTCCAGGGCAACTTCAAGGACTACTACTTTGAACTACACCATTGTCCTCTCAGCAACGAGGCATGCCCACTGCTCGCCCAACCTCCCAGGTCCTTCTGAGCATCTCCAAAGGGGCAGAGACACCTCCCACCCTACCACCACCGAGACCGAGGCTTGCTCACGGAGGAAGGCCCTATCTAAGGAAAGTCTACACTTGAGAATGAATAGTTTTCACTTAATACATTGATAAACCCAGAAATGTTTCCAAACTGTGTGCCCTGAGTCTGGGCAGAGGTGGGACCTTCCTAGCATAGCCTTTGGGGTATCAGGGAGCAGGCAGCTTCCTGCAGAGGAGCTGGTATCCTGACAGTGCTGTGTGCAGGTTAAGGAGGCTCTCATTGACTTGATGTGCTCCCAGAATTCCCTGACCCCCATCACAATCTACTGGCATTGCCTGTCCAGTCGCCCTCCTTCCTGCTGGAGCAAATGCCTGTGGGTGCAGGGTCCGAGTCTGTCTTATTTGCTGCTGCATCTCCAGGCTAAGCATGTTACCTGGCTCGTAGTGGACACTGTACACTATGTTGAGTGGATGAAGCCACTACCAGGTGTATTGCCTAGTATCAAATAACTATCTAGGGGGCTTCCCTGGTGGCGTAGCGGTTGAGAGTCCGCCTGCCGATGCAGGGGACATGGGTTCGTGCCCCGGTCCAGGAGGATCCCACGTGCCGCGGAGTGGCTGGGCCTGTGAGCCATGGCCGCTGAGCCTGCGCGTCTGGAGCCTGTGCTCCACAACGGGAGAGGCCACAGCAGTGAGAGGCCCGCATATCGCAAAAAAAAAAAAAAAAAAAGAACTATCTAGAACCAGCACTCATGGGCAACTCAGAAAGGCACACTAGTGGGGCCTCTTCTCCGGGATGCACTCTTCAAGCCACTGTAATCTGCCTTTTACCCCTTCCTAGTCTTTGTGATTTGACAGCTTATATTCTTTCCAGTGGACATTCTCTTCATTGGCATCCACGACCCAAATTTCTCTGGTGTTTACTTGGGCCTTCCTTTTCTTTTCACTATTCCTCTCCGCAGGGTTTGATCCATGGTCAGGACTTCAGCTGCCACCCAAAAACTGGTGACTCCCAAATCTACCTCTAGCTTGGAATTTCTCCAGAGATACTCAGCAACTTAAAAGTGCCTGACAGCGGCAGAACAGTCTTGAACAATACAAAGTAATAGATGACAAGGCCCTAAATCGTTTAATAAAGTCAAATGGTTTTCTGGCCTTGTCACCTAACAAGGCTGGATATATTACCCTGATTTTTCAAACAAGTTCCTCACTCGAAACTGGTTACCTTAATTCTATATCTCATTTAGGCTTCTGTGGACATAAACAACAACTGTTAAGTAAGCATCCTCATTTAAAAAATCCTTCATCAAACAATAAGCCAGAAAGATAGTCACTGATTCTCCTAATGTGGGAACAGGTGGGGGAAAATTATGAAGGAACGGAATCAGCAGGAATAATTACATGTCCTCCATACAGAGCCCCACACCCCGGCCCCAAGCATAACCTACTTGGACAGCAACTGTTCCCCTATGTGATGATAAAGTCAATTACCTGCTCTCCATTACCCAGCATATATTTTGGCATTACAGTTTCCCGGGTCTTCTTGCATTCAACACATACATATTCACTAGACCTGGTTATAAAGAAACTGTCTATAAGCAACATCTCTGAATTCATCAAGGATATGGCTGGATGATCCTTTAAGTAAGTGACTCTGCCAGTTGGAGAAACACTCTGTGATGGATGTTCCCATCTTTGTTTTGTTTTTTTTTATTAATGTGAATTTGGTTGTTATTTGTTTGTATCAGTTATTTTCCACCTGTAATATTTCTCTTCTGTCCATTTATAATTTAATTTTACTGCTGCTGACACTGATTTGTAACCAGAATAATTATCAAATGTCATGAATGCACCATTAATCCCAAAGAGAACATTTACAAACCTAGTTCACTCACGAGTCCTAACCTAAGCCCCAGCCTCCACTGAGCACTCCTCAACCTTCAGTATGCTGCTACTGAATTGCCCTTCTATGGGATGAATATTTTGATCAATATACTCCTGACGTATTAATTTATAATAACTAGTTTGGGAAAGGCTTTATTTCAGATGATTCTTTAAAAAATAATAGACAGCTAACAATTTTTCTTATTCATTAAGTTTGTGAATCTACAGATACAAGGCTAGGATGTTCAAGAAATAATTTTCAAACCCTTGCTGTGTTCTTAATAAATCCATTACATCGTCTCAGCATTACAAGACATAGATTTTTTTTGTTTTGTTTTTTGGCTGTGTTGGGTCTTCATTGCTGTGCAGGGGCTTTCTCTAGTTGTGGCGAGCAGAAGCTACTCTTCATTGTGGTGGCTTCTCTTGTTGTGAAACACGGGCTCTAGGCGCGCGGGCTTCAGTAGTTATGGCACGCGGGCTCTAGAGCGCAGGCTCAGCAGGTGTGGCGCACAGGCTTAGTTGCTCCACAGCATGTGGGATCTTCCCGGACCAGGGCTCGAACCCATGTCCCCTGCATTGGCCCACGGATTCTTAACCACTGCGCCATCAGGGAAGTCCTAAGTCATAGATTTTTAAAGTAGTAAATTATGCTCAACACATTTTCTTCCTTTCACTCTCAGCATTTCAAACAGTCAGATTCCCATGACAACTGAACCCCACAGGGTCCCCACTGGCTGCTCATGACATATTGAAAACCTAGCTGAGATTGACTGTGGGGTCACAAGCTTCAGCAGAGGCCCCTCACCATGACCTAAGTATTTCCAACGGGAAAGAAGACATGCCTGGCTTAAACCTGTCAGCACGCTCACCCCCTCCCCGTACATGAACTTTCTGGATTGTACTCCCCCTCTGGGAGAGTAATCAAGAGCAAAGCTTCAAATGAGAAACAGACTAGCTCCTCACCACAAACATTTTGAGGCCCCTTAGAATACAATGCAATGCAAATATGCTGACTCTGCATTTGGCAAAGATAAACTAAGAGACCCTGAAATTGATGGCTGTGGTGTCTGCAGTCCCATTAACTAGGATTTCAAGGTTTATCTCAAGGATACAACCTGTGCCATAAGCAGTTGCTAGAGAACACAGTATTGAAGATATACTGACCAACCTAGCCTCACTAAAATTGTAGCCATGGTATAATGGTACACTATGGCTTGGGTTTGAAACGTGGCTCTGCATCTTGATTAGCTGTGCCTTGAAAATACCTCTTAATCCCTCCAAAGCTTTGGTTTCCTCACGTACCTCCCTGCGGATTTACTGAAAATATAGCAGGGTTTTTAGAAGTGGCAAATTTAAACCTAGCGCTTTCCTTTCCCTCTTTTTAATTTTTGCTTTTATATTAAATTTTTTCACTTCTACTCTATTTTATTCTGTTCTATTCTATTATTTTTACCACTGAGCCAGTGATACTCTTTGACTCAGAGATTACTTATGGTCTAGAACAAAGAATCATTGCTAGATTTGAGGGTTTTTTTTTCTTTTTGAGGTAAAAATAAAAACATAATAGTGAAGTGCATAAACTGCATAACTCTGTAGTGTACAGCTCAATTGAATTTTTCTATACACCAGTGTAACCACCACCACCTGGATCAAGATACAGAATACTGGGACTTCCCTGGTGGCACAGTGGTTGAGAGTCCGCCTGCCGATGCAGGGGACATGGGTTCGTGCCCTGGTCTGGGAGGATCCCACATGCCGCGGAGCAGCTGGGCTTGTGAGCCATGGCTGCTGAGCCTGTGGAGCCTGTGTCCCGCAACAGGAGAGGCCACAACAGTGAGAGGTCCGCATACCACAAAAAAAAAAAAAAAAGATACAGAATATTTCCATCACTCCAGAAAGTTCTCTCATATCCTCTTTCAGTTAACAACACAATAATCACCACATTTGGAGGTAACCACTATTCAGATGACCATGAATTAGTTTTTTCTGTTTCTGGTTTATTTCACTCAACATAATGTCTATGAGATTTATCCATGCTGTTCTGGGTTCTAAGAACATACAATTTTTAAATTCTTTCTCCTATTGATAAATATTTGGTCATTTTCAGTTTTGACTATTATGAATAAAGCCACTATGAACATTCTTATACACATCTATGGTGGGCAAATATACTCAGAAGTTTTGAGCATATCGCCTAGGACTGGAATTGTAGTGTCTTAGTCTGGTTTTGGTATCAGGGTAATGGTGACCTCATAGAATGAATTTAGGAGTGTCCAATCCTTTTCAATTTTTTAGCATAGTTTGAGGAGGAAAGGTATTAGTTCTCCGTTATGTTTGGTAGAATTCTCCTGTGAAGGTGGCTGATCTTGGACTTTTGTTTGCTGGGAGTTTTTGATTTTAAATTACAAATTTGGTCTGTTCAAATTGTCTGTTTTTAATTGATTCAGTCCTGGTAGGTTGTTATGTTTCTAGAAATTCGTCCATTTCTTCTAGGTTGTCCAACTTGTTGGCATACAACTACTTGTAGTATGCTCTGTTTTTTTTCATCTCTGTAGTATTGGTTGTTATTGCTCCACTTTAATTTCTTATTTGGGTCCTCTCTCTTTTCTTATTGGTGAGCCTGGCTGAATGTTTATCAATTTTACCTTGTAGAAAAGCCAGACTTTGGTTTCACTGATCTTTTCCATTTTCTTTCTTTCTTTTTTTTTTTTTTTTGTCTCTATTGTATTTCTTTCCTCTCTGATCTTTATTACTTCCTTCCTTCTGCTGACTTTGGGCTTTATCTGTCCTTTTTCTAATTCCTTTAGGTTGTGGGTTAGGTTGTTCATTTCAGACTTTTCTTATTTCTTGAGGAAGGCTTGTATCACTATAAATTTCCCTCTTAGAACTGCTTTTGCTACATGTAATGGATTTTGGAGAGTTTTAGTTCCATTTTCATTTGTCTCAAGGTATATTCTGACTTCTTTGATATCTGCATTGACCCATTTATTTCGAAGTAGCATGTTGTTTAGTCTCCATGTTTTTATTCTTTTCCCTTTTTTCTTTCTGTAATTGATTTATAGTTTCATACCACTGTAGTCAGAAAAAATGCTTGATATAATTTTTATCCTCTTAAATTTGTTGACTTGTTTTGTGGCTTAGCATGTGATCTATCCTGGAGAACATACATGTGCATTTAAAAAGATGTGTATTCTGATGTTTTTAGATGGAATGCCCTGTAGATATCTATTAAGTCTAACTGGGCTATTGTGTCATTTAAGAGCACTGTTGCCTTATTAATTTTCTGCCTATGTACGTGTTTTTCCCTTTCAGGACTTTGAATATATCATGTCACTCCCTCCTGACATTCAAGGTTTCTGCAGAGAAATCAGCTGATAGCCTTATGGAGACTCCTTACTTTTCTCTTGCTGCCTTTAGAATTCTCCCTTTATTTTTAACTTTCGCCATTTTAATTATATATCTTGGTTTGAGTCTGGGTTCATTTTGTTTGGGACCCTCTGTGTTTCCTGTACCTAGATATGTTCCCTTCTTTAGGTTTGGGAAGCTTTCAGCCATAACTTCATCAAATATATATTCAACCCCTTCCTCTCTCTTTCCCTTCTGGGACCCCAATGATGCAAATGTTAGTACGCTTGATGTTGCCCAGAGATCCCTTCAACTGTTCTCATTTTTCCTGCTGTTTTTCATTTTTTCTGTTCTGAATTCCATTATTCTATTTTCCAGATAACTCACACATTCTTCTGTACCATCTAATGTGCCATTAATTCCTTCTAATGTGTTTTTCATGTTATTGTATTCTTCAGCTGTTTCTTTTTATATTTTCTAGTTCCTTCTTAAAATTCTGTGTTCATCTATTCTCCCTAATTTCTTTAGCATTATTACTAATGCTTTGAACTCTTTATCTGGTAAATTGTTCATCTGTTTCATTAGTTGTTTTTTCAGGGGTTTGCTCTTGCTCTGTCAATTGAAACAAATTCTTCTGTCTTCTCATTTTGTTTAACTTTCTCTGTCTCTATGAAATTAGGTGAAACAGTTACCTATTGCAGTCTTGAAGGAGTGTCCTTGTGTGGGAGTGACCCTATACAGTCTGCGTGTGCCCAGTTACTTTGCGGGAGAAGCTGGATCTGATGTGAACATGAGTCACATCTTTCCCCAGGATGTGCAGGCAGCTATCACCTTGGTAGGAGGGGGTACTGGAGATAGAGGGGCGAAGGCCAGAGGAGGTGTGAGCCATGACTTCTCCTCTGCTCAGTGGCCATCACTGCCCTATCAGTGAGAGTTCTTTTTAATTCCTCATTTGCATAGAGGTCTTTTTTTAAATCATAAGTGGATCTTGTCAAATGATTTTCTGCATTAAATTGTGTGGTTTTCTTCTTTAGTCTACTGACATGGTGAATTATATTGGTTGACTTCTGAGTGCTAAATCACAATCCTGAGAAAACTCCACTTGGTCATAATGTATTATTATTGATACTTTTATACAGTTGCTGGCTTTGATTCAGTAATAATTTGCTGAGGATTTTTGTGTCTATCTTAATGAAGGATATTGGTCTGAAAGTTTTCTTGTCCTATCTTTGTCTGGTTTTGGTATCAGGGTAACCCTGGCCTTGTAAAATAAGTCGAAAAGTATTCCTCTTCTATTTTCTGAGTTTGTGTAGAATAAGTATTATTTATCCTTTAAATAATTATTAGAATTCTTTAATGAAGAATATGGCTATTCAGGTTATCTATTTCTTCTTGAATAAGTTTTGGTTGGCTGTGTTTTACAAGGAATTTGTCCAGTTCGTTTAAATAATCAAATTCATGGGCATTCAGAATATTATCTTTCAGTGATTACATTCTATCATACGGTAATGTGTGTGTTCTTTTTTTCTTGATTAGCTTGACCAGAGGTATCAATTTTGCTGATCTTTCCCGAGCAGTAGACAGATTTTCTTCTGTTCCTTTAGCCACTTCTTCCAAGGACTATCAGGGTCTCATCTGCCACTTCACAGCTTTCTCATCGTCTACTCCTCAAATTTCTCCCCTAAGAGGCATTCTAGTGTCAGCGTTGAGTGAATACATTTTTTCATACACACTATATAAGTATTAGAGATAATGTATATGAGTTGTCTATTACAGTGTCAAGCACATAAATGTTCACCTGGTAATTATCACCATTACAATCACATAGTTTTAACAGTGAAAGAGGAAAAGAAAAACAAATGTCCACCTCAAATGGCAATATGTGTCCAGTAATCCCTTGAGCTTTTTTCCTCATCTTCCTTACTCAGGTAGTTCTTATTTACTGTTATGTAATGATGGACCCATATTTATAGTTTTAATCATTAGGTAGGCCTGTCAGTTTTACTCTGTTCTGCCTCCTACAACTTTCTTACTAATGAATTGTTTATGATGGGGATTAAAAGAGAGTCAGTGCAAACCAGTCCAGCATCTGAAGCCACAACTCCAAACATGTCCTCTACTGAGCATGATTCAGTGGCGGACTTATCATGATTAGGGTAAAAAAACCACAACACAAGATAGATGGATATTTCCAAGAAAATTTAAAAAAAGCTACCAAATATCACACACTTAGATATACTTAGAAGGAACCTTTATTTTAATGATGAAATTCAGCATATTATTTTTTTTTTTTTCTTTCTGCGGTACGCGGGCCTCTCACTGTTGTGGCCTCTCCCGTTGTGGAGCACAGGCTCCGGACGCGCAGGCTCAGCAGCCATGGCTCACGGGCCCAGCCGCTCCGCAGCATGTGGGATCTTCCCGGACCAGGGCACGAACCTGCGTCCCCTGCACTGGCAGGCGGACTCTTAACCACTGTGCCACCAGGGAAGCCCAGCATATTATCTTTTAATTAATTTTTACTTCTGAAATGGAAAGAATGCAAATTCCTAGTAGTAAGAACAGCTCTAAAAGAATGGATTTTGGAAATTAATTAACATAATCTGTGAACTCAGTATTTACAGGTCATTTTGTCTTGGCTGGGCATCACATCAATTGCTATATCTAAATCTATGACCCACTCACTCCATTCCTGTCATTTTTCTTTTTAATGTTGCAAAGACTTTTTGAAATTTTAGTATTAAATTTAGTAATTTAGTATTTGCAATTTCAGTATATAAAAAAAGAAAATTTCACTTTTATCATGAATCCCTTCTTCCTATGGAAACAAGTAACTGAAGGTTCCTTACAGTTTAGAAGCAACTCCCCAGGGAGGGGGGTTTACCTTCTAGAGGGGCTCTGAATGCTCCTAGGCAGAAGCTCAGTGGGAAGGTAGTTTTCTGACTCAGAAGAGCTGGCCATAATTCCTTCATGTACACATTTCCCTCACAAATTCCCATTTAGATACTGACAACCCCTGAATTTTTATCTCCAACCTGGGCTTCCACCCTGAACTCCAGATTTATCTAACTGCCTTCTTGACATTTCCAATTTGATACCTAACAGAAATCTCCAACTTATCATGTCCACACATGAACTCCTGATCTTATCTCCCCTACACATTTCCACATGTTCACGTTAAAAACCCTGGAATCATTCTTGACTCTTTCTTTCAAAACTGACACCCAATTAATCAGCAAATCATGCAGACATTTCTTTTAAATTATATCCTAAATCTGGCAACATGTCACCACCTCCACTGTTAACACCCTGATCTGAGCCACCATTATCTCTCACTTAGATTTTTTAATAGCCTTCTACTTTTCTTGCTTCCACTCTATTCTCAATATAGGTTCCAGTAATCCTTTTCAAAAAAATCTAAACCAGATCATGTGACTCCTCTGCTCAAAACTCTCCCCATCTCACAAAGAATAAGAACCAAGGTCCTATATCCACTCTATTTTAGATTCTTTTTCCCATATAGGTCATTATAGAGTATTGATAAGAGCTGTGTATTACAGCAAATAATACTGTGCTATACAGTAGGTCCTTATTTGTTATCTATTTTATATATAGTAGTGTGTATCTGTCAATCCCAGCCTCTCAATTTATCCCTCCTCCCACCCCCGCTTTCCCCCCTGGTAACCATAAGTCTGTTTTCTACATCTGTGACTCTATTTCTATTTTGTAAATAAGTTCATTTGTACCATTTTTTTAGATTTCACATATAAGTACTCAAATATATGCCCAGGAGCAGGATTGCAGGATCATATGGTAGGCCTATTTTTAGTTTTTAAAGGAACCTCCATACTATTCTCCATAGTGGCTGTATCAATTTACATTTCCACCAACAGTATAGGAGGGTCCCCTTTTCTCCACACCCTCTCCAGCATGTATTGTTTGTAGACTTTTTGATGACGGACACTCTGACTGGTGTGAGGTGATACCTCATTGTAATTTTGATTTGGATTTCTCTAATAATTAGTAATGTTGAGCAACTTTTCATGTGCTTTTTGGCCATCTGTATGTCTTTGGAGAAATGTCTATTTAGATCCTCTGCCCATTTTTTTTTTTTGCGGTACGCGGGCCTCTCACTGTTGTGGCCTCTCCCATTGCGGAGCACAGGCTCCATATGCGCAGGCTCAGTGGCCATGGCTCATTGGCCTAGCCGCTCCGCGGCATGTGGGATTCTCCCGGACCAGGGCACGAATCCATGTCCCCTGCATCGGCAGGCGGACTCTCAACCACTGCGCCACCAGGGAAGCCCCTCTGCCCATTTTTTGATTGGGTTGTTTTTTTTCATATTGAGCTGAATGAGCTGTTTGTATATTTTGGAGATTAATCCCTTGTCAGTCGCTTGTATGTATAACTGATACACATTGTTGTACAGCAGAAACTAACACAACATTGTAGATCAACTATACTCCAATAAAATTTTTTTAGAAAGAAAGTTAAAATATGCAAATGCAATAAAATATTTACAACCTATTAAAAAAGAACCAAAGTTCTTCAATGCCCTGCAAGGCTACACATGACCTGGCACCCGTTACCTCTCTGATCCCATATCCTACCAAGGTTGTCTTTGCCTCCTGTATTCCAACCATATTGGCCCCCTTGCAGCCAGAACTCCCGTGCTTTGGAGGAATGGAGAAGAGATGTTTGATGAGGGTATGTGTACAAGAAACAGTCTGTCACACTAACTCAAATTTTTAAAGACATAAAATATATTCCATCTGCATTCCATATTTTTATTTTCAGCCTATTATGCTCTGTGTGGTGATTTAAAGCATGCTTGCAAATTCTGTGACACTCCTTTTATCAAGAGGTGGGTATAATAATTCCCTTCCCTTTAAATAAAAGGAGGACTTAATCACTGCCTTAATCACAATACTGCAAAAGTGATGCTATGAAACTTCTGAGGCTTGATTAGAAAAGGCCATGCAGCATCTGCTAGTTTCCCTTGGCATGCTGACTTTCGGAACCTCGTCACCATTCCATGAAGTGGAGAGAACACATGAGAGACCATGTGTAGGTATTCCAGGTAGGAGCCATTAGCCAGTGTCAGCCTCCAGACAAGGGTGAGGAAACCAGCTTTCATGTGACTCAACTCCAGTCTCAAGTTGCCCCAAGGGATACCACTTTGAGCCAAGCTCTGCTCAAACTGCAGAGTCATGATCAAAATAAATGATTGCTGTTTTTGCTTTGTCATCCAGATATAGGTAACGGAACATCCTGTTTCCACACCATTTCTGATTTGTATTTCCACAAATTAGCATCTACTTCACTGCCCTCCTCCTTCCATACGTCAACTTTTGTCTCTCTCCCCTCACTTTGGTGCTTCTTTTGTTCTTTCTCCCATTTTATTATGATGACAAGCATTTTAAATAAGCAATTCTACTGAAAGAGACATATTGGCCACACATATTTGAGAATTGGTTTTTGACGTTATAGCTTTGAAATATACTGCTTTTCATTATGTTGATGTGGTTTCACATCTTTATATACTTGGATGTAAGTGATTTACAAAAAAAACCCAAAACCGTTGTCACTTTAAACATTTTTGATGAAATACCAAACTTAAGTCCTACCAGTCATGTTGCACAAGGCTGCTATGAGAATCATTAATCTTCACCTGATCTGTCCTTTCTTTCTCAATATAAAAGACACAATTACCCCTTTTCTTTAAACTACCAGAACAATATAATAACTAAAGTAAATATACCAAAACTTTTACTTACAGAGGCTATCTCTGAATGTTGTTAACTGGTGATTTTTACTTCTTCATGATTGCCCCAAATTTCCACAGTAAACATGTGTTCCTTTTATAATAATTAAAAACAGACTTTTAAATTATGTATAACAGCATTATTAAAAAAAATCTAAATTGTTTTCTCTTTAAACAGGGGTGGGGGGTCTTCTCACATTCTGGTTTTTTTTTTTTTACAGTTTAACCCAGAACTTTTATCATCAAGAAATCAGGCGACCAGTCCAGGCTGCAGGGAGCTGTGGGCAGTGTCCTCTTCTGTTCAACATTTCCAAAGTTTTATTCTTACCTAAGCTGGGGAGTTAGCTCTCCTAGTCTAGTAATCTAAGAAAATTTCTTTTTACTGGTAAATGTTTTATTTCTCCCACATAACTTTCAGTTACAATATCACAATTTTAAAAAATAGATTTTTTAGATCTACTTATTTTTCTCTGTAGGTCACTTCAGCTTCATTATTATGGTTTTACACTCAGAGGCATTTGTAGCAGCTGCCTGTTTTATCCTTCCTCAAGCCATGTGGCTCTTTCCCATGTCTTTCCATCCTCTCGATGACTAGGCTTTAGTCATCAATATTTTTCAATTAAAAAAAGAAAGATTGATGTAGAAAACAGCAGGGGTTTCTATTTCAGCATCCTTTCTCATGGATGCTTACAGGGTTAGTGCATCTCTGTTCCTCTAAGGATCTCTTCATTTCCAGCTGGATGAATCCCATGAACTAGGATGGCTGAATGTTCCTTCCCAGAGAAAGTGAACCTAAAGTGGTTTCAGAAATTCTAGGGTACACATAAGCCAGTGCAATGCCTCTATTATTATGAAAGTTGGTCCAAAGTGATAAAATCATGTGTTTGGATCTAACATTCTCCACAGAACTAAGACGCTAAGTGGGTCTGGTTTCTCCTTTTGGGACCAAATACTAAATGGGACTTGGCCCAGGTCTCTTATTGCCACTTCTTGTACTGAAAGGGATGGGGTTTATACGAATAGTGGAGAACTCTTATTTGAAAAAATAAAATTAACCTGCAGTTCTGTGGTGAGTTGATTAGCAATAGTTATGACCACCTTCTCAATTCATTTCAAGATGGTTTCTCCCTCACTATGTCAAGAACAGTTTTCACCTCTATTCTGGTGACCCCTACATTAAAGCTTGGCAGTAACTCTAATCTCTAACTAGATCCAGCTACACACTTGACACTCCACTTGGATAAGCACCTCAATGGCACACGTTCAAAACTGAACTCACGATCCTCTTCATCCCACAGACCTAGTCGTTCCCTCAGGATTTCCTATTTCGAGGAACGGCTCTCCCAATGCTGATAGCACCTGTTGTCCAGGACAGAAATCTGTCTCCTCTGTCCACTGCTGTATCTCCTACTCCTACACCCAACACAATGCCTGACACATAGATGGTACTTAGTTTTTTGATGAATACCGAATAATTTTATGGGAACTCCCATTAAATGGGAATCTCAACTTCTTCAAAGACCAATGAAACTGGTTACGGTTTATCCAAAACCCCAAGCGAATCTCTACTGCCTCTAAAATCCAG
Source organism: Stenella coeruleoalba (assembly GCF_951394435.1). Lineage (NCBI taxonomy): Eukaryota > Metazoa > Chordata > Mammalia > Artiodactyla > Delphinidae > Stenella > Stenella coeruleoalba. The sequence goes on along the minus strand of NC_137155.1, from coordinate 18,884,191 downwards.
ACTCTTTTCTCATGCCAAAGCTACCACTATTTACTCAAACAGCTGAATGCCTCCTAAAATCCCATCATTATTGTGCATCAACATGCAGTTAAATGAATGAATTGATTATAATTTTCTCTGCTCTACCAAATTTCTACTTCTCAAACTGTGCTTCATGAATGTGTCACTGCTGGAAAATGAACACTAACTGTGCATTGAGGGCATTTAACAGCAAATTTGAGTGAAACGTTGATATCTTGAGAGGAAAGATTTCTTTGAGCTCTACCAAGCATTTCTGAAAGCAAATTGTGTCAGCAGACTGAAATTACATACAAAATTATCTAAACTATTTTACATATGATACAGTCACACTTTGTAGGAGATGAAGCTTTCAAAATGTAGGGGATGAAGCTGAATAATATCAACCTCTGGTTAATTACCTCCAATCTAAGCCTCTGCTCATGGAAAAAGGCATAAGATGCAACTATGGTACTCAATAGTGTGAGACTTCAGGCAAAAGCAGAGGATGCTATTACAGCCCTGGTCACATACATGGGCAGTTGTGGCATTTCATCTACTATTTTAGAGACTCTCTGAGTACTTAATGCGATAAGGGATGCATTATTCCCGGACTTGGTCCATTACTTTTCTTTTCTTTGCATAGTACAAGCAGAGTAGGGCATACCTTGGAGTAACAAAGGAGGCTTCTTCTTATGCTGAGCTTTCCTTGCTCCAGACCACCTTAATTACATTAAACAGTTGCTGGTTAACTAAATCCGTCGGAGGTATACCACTAATTGTACAGCCATCACACCTTGAGGGCAAACACTGTAACTCCTCAGTCACCTGCTCTCTGATTGATCATTCTCAGTTCATGCTTTTGACTATTCAACAAGATCCTGAAAAATAAGTAATGAAACCTACATGTGAATTAGAACCCAGTAGAAAATCCTTCAATTCTAAAAATAAGAATCCAAGGTATTGTGTCCATTTGAATAATTCAAAAATTTTTAACAAGAGGTTTCCTAGATAGGATTAGGTAAGAGTACCTCTTCTCTATTTAGTTGGAATGTTGTCACATTCTGTCACTTAACTCCTTTTGAGGTCACAAATATTTCATGATAATAATAATAGCTAACATTTATTGAGCACTTACGAAGTGTCAAGTACCTTACTTAGATCGGAGTTTCTCAACTGTGGCACTACTGATACTTTGAACCAGATAATTCTGTTGTGGGACATGCATTTAGGATGGTTAGGAGCATCCTAGGTCTCTACCCTCCCGTACCTCACAACCAGTTGTGATAACCAAAAATGTCTCCAGAAATTGCTAAATATTCTCTGGTGGGCAAAACTGCCTCCAGTTGAGATCTACCACCTTAAATATATCAACTTATTTATTAAATCTCTAAACAGCTGCATGAGGGAAGTTCTACTTTCCATTGTATAGGTGAGAAAACAAGAGGCACAGAGAGATTCAATAATTTATCTAACATCACACAGCTCCTAGAGATACAGCTGGTCTTTGACAAAGGTAGTCTGACTCAAGAGCCCCAGCTCTTAACTGCTGCCCTAGAGACCTGACCCCTTTTTGACTTTTTAGGGCTTAATGAAAAGAGACTTGTTGGATCAGAATCCCTTCCAGAGTTACTGAAAAGGAACTGTTTCAGCAATGAAGACTGATTCAGGGATTGAAACTGACTTGAAAATAAGAGGGGGAATAAGGTCTCCTCCTTACTATGTATATCTGAGTCATGGTAATGGAAAGAAGACATTTTTAAAATGGAGGATCAACCATGTATAAAAAAATCTAAAATCCCACAGCCTGGTAACTTTGTTCTTCTACCACCTAAATCATTTTTAGATCTAGGTAGAATAGATGCTTAATATAATTTAGACACCTCCTCTTTTAACAGAAATATCTGGCCCACCAGCCAGCATCATTCTCATCATTAGATTCCCTCCTCTAATTGGAGATTTATATCTTCCAATTAGAAATTTCATTTGCAGATGATCCTTGTTAAAATGCTAATATCCACATTAAGCTCTGTTAGTCTTCGTTTAAATAAATTAATCAAGTTAGTTAGTGAGTCATTTAGCAAGCCATTAGTAAGTAAATTACAAAACATAAAGTTCTCATGGCCCAGTCAAAGACAGGGAAAATCTGGTTACAAGGTGTTTTGCAGGGAAGCCATACATAGGGCTGGTGGCACAGTGTGGGGCAGTACAAGATAAGCAAGGTGCTGGGCCAGGGACAGGTGGCCAGCAGTGAGAAGGCAGGGAGAGTCACATACAGGAAACGTTGCCTCCTTTCTGTCTTCCCCAGTTCCCTATTTGACAATCTCTGTCCCCCCTCATATTCCAGAGTTCTTCCCTCAAAAGGCAGATTGGTCCCAGGCTATCGAAGAAAGCTGCACAGCAGACCTGCCACTTTATAGCAAACTATGAGGGGCTGAAAATCCCCGAAGTGCATTGCTCTTCCTTGAATCAGCTACTCAAACTGCCTTCTACTTGAATAATACACAGATTTCTACGTGCAGTAAGCCTAAGCCTGAATTTGCAATGCACATGGCTTTCCCCTGGTCCTGGCTTCTACAAACATCTGTGGAACACAAAATTTCACCATCTTCCATGGGACAAGAGACACAGGGTGAGGGTGCTCCATGCTATCTTGTGTAGGCAGAAAAAAAGGAATTTCATTCCTTCTCCCCCTACTCAGTACCTCTAAATAAATGCAAGTAGACAACCACTCGTGTTCTTTGATCCAGAAAGTGTCAGTCACTACATTAAAAGGCTTCCTATTTGGGGGTGCCTATTGTGAGAATTTTTCTTCAAAAAGAGAATGAAAGAATAAAATGCAACTGAAATTTAAACTAGGCTCCGTAATTAAGCACTTTAAAGCTGCTCAAAATAATTTTCAAGCATTTACATGCTAACAGAAAATGTCTTAAAAAATATGAATAGACAAGAAAATCAGACCCACGGTTCATAACTGATATAACAGGAAAAAATTTTATTGTGGAACTATTAAAGGCCAATGATTAAAAGAAGGAAAGAAAACCATCGTGCAGATTAAAAAGCTATGTTGGGTAGTTAATTGCAAAAGTGACCAGATAAACCTCACCTAAGCATACTGCAGTTATCAAGTAGGCTTAGAGGTGGAAAGCTGCCCTATATCTGATCAAACTACCTTGCCTTTTGAGAAAATCAGCGTGAAAGATAAGCATATGCAAACTTGGATCTTAAAAAAAAAACAAAAAACTTCTACTTATTATATTTTGCAACTATGATTTTTTAAAGTGGTGGCCTTAGGAAAATCTGCTTTGGCAAGCAACTGCAGAGGCTCCTGTGGAGAGGAAGTGAAAAGACTGGGCTTATATACAAGGGCTGCTGGCACGTTCAAAGTGCAGGGGATAGTTCACAGAGTAAAATGTAGTCCTAAGTAAATGGGTTTCGGGCAATTTCAGTGTTAAGATAACATCATTAAGAGTAGAACAGATTGTGCTCAAACCCTGCTGTTTATAATTAACACGTTCCTTCCAAATACTCCAGGGTCCCTGGTAAATAGTCTTCTGCTCACATTCACCCAGACCAATCAGAGTATTTTCATCAGATTCCATGCTGGGCCAGCACCTGTCTGGACAAATCCAATAGAGCCAAAGAACTCCTCTCCCTGGCCAACTGAGTAGTTGGATGAACACAGCTTGGCTTAGTCATTGTCACAGTGTCCATATGGCTTTGAAGCTTGTTTTCACAAGAAATCATACAAGTATTTTATTATGTCAAAGTTCACCGTCCTATAAACAAAAACAGACAGTATGTTAGCATCCTCACTGCCCAGACTGCTCAGCTTCGTATGTATGATTCTGAGAATCACATGCAAAATAGTTCACAACTATTGCTAAACAATCCTAAGATACTGTCAAAAGCATCATGACAGAATTGACATTATTTTTTTAAATGTCACTAGGAACAGAGTTTCTTTAAAAAGTTTTTTTTCCCCAACGCATAAAGTTTGCTTTTCTAAAAAAAGGAAACGAAATTAGAATTATCCAACATTCTGTATTTCAGTTATACTACAGAAAGTTTGGATTTCATCTGAAAGCTATTTGCTTTTTGTCTAATAACCAGAATAAAGTAATTAGAGATGCAGAAGTATTTAAATCTTCTTTGCTTTTGAACATTGTTTATCTTCCAAAACACCTGTTTTATCATTACATAATGCATAGCTCATCTGTCCTCATTTGTAGTTTTCATTCTTTTCAGTCTTTTAACACTGGCTGACCTGTGTGTGTATTGTAACTAAATCTGTATGATACAAGAATACGATACAACAAACAGACGATGTGAATGTATATTTTTGTACTCTGATGGCAGGCAGAATAAAATAGCAGGAGACAGAGACATATAATTATTTTCCTTTCTCTAAACTCATTCTTCACTATAAATATTCAGACTTGGAGGTTTATTATTTGAATAAATGGTCAAAATAATTAGATATAATGATCTAGCAATAAGTATAAAATTAAAGCCTTAAAGTATTCAATTCTACAAAAATAATCATCCATGTGAGAAGAGCCTTTAAAGATGCACTAATTGCATGCTCTTATTTATTAAACCATCATCAATTAGTGTTTTTGTCTATCATTTTGTAATACACTTTCTAAAAAAGTTTCTAAGCAAATGACTGACATATCAAATATTTTTAAAAATCTGGAATGGGGAACTATAGATACTGCTTATGAAAACACATTTTAAAATAGCTCAAATGAGATGCTATGGCTATTGTGGTACCTAATGATGGAATGAAGAGTACTTTAATTGTTTCATTACAATAGTGTCTCTTTAAAGAACACTAAAACTTTCCAAATTGTATAAAAACACTGTCAAAACAATTCTGTTATCATTAGCAGTAATAAAACAACTAAATATAGTTACTAAAATAAAAACTTATCTCAGGCATAAAGACACAAAAGTTATGGTTATTATACCATAAAGCTGTTTATTTTTATGTCCTTTTCTTTCATTCAACTCTAGAGCCCCACCCAATTTACTAGTAACAAGGTACCACTAACAAATCATTTTTAAAAAAATCATGAAAAGATTTTTCATGATTGGTTGAAAAGATCTTTTTTAGAGGATTTTAGAAGGAAACAGACATAGTAGGCTATTTTTAATCATAGGTAAAAAGGAAGGTTGAATTTGTATATCTCTCCAGGCACATTTCCCCACAATGATTTTGGGTCTTAAGGTTATAAACCTAAAGTAACAAGGTAAAGTGAACTTAGTGTTAAGTAAGTTTTACTGTCTTTTGGATTTTTTTCTTTCTTTCTTTCTTTTTTTTTTTTTTTTGCATTGAGTGGAAAAGAAAAAGTTTAGAAGAAGCTAAGATGAAAACAATTAAAATTCCAACACTATGGGACCAGAAGGCATTATGTGATAGACTATTACAAAGCCATATAAAATGATCAATATGAAGCCATAACTACAATATTAAGAGAGGTAAGGAGAAAAGAGAATTGCAACTATGTTGTGATAGCTACAGAGAAATGTTTGTATAATGGACTAGTACTAGAACATAAACAAATGAAAATACTGTGATTTGTTAGTGGTAGGACTCCTCCATCTTATCTAAATCTATTTAACACTGCAGCATAATTTATGCAATAAATTTTTCTTTTTAGAATGAATGGACTGACTTAAAAATACTACGCATTTTACACTAAAAACACTTAAACACTTAAAAACACTAAGCATTTAAAGGTTCACTACATTCCATTTCTCTGCTTTGCCACTGGGAAGTACTCAAGTAAACTGAATCATACAGTTAAGATTTTTGGACTTTTAAAAAAACTAAATTAATTGTGAAAAGAATATGTAAGATCATTCCTCTAAGAAACATTTACTGCCCAAGATGTATGACTACCTTTCTCTATCATCCTTCCATCCCCCAGTATAAACAGGTGACTTACCCAACTGATCCCCACATTTATTTTAAGACACAGCAGAATTTGATAGAATAACCACAGGGCAACATCAAAACTTAAACCACACATTCCAAAGATAGTTTTTAAATACTACAGGAGATTCTCTCTCTCATAGAACACAAATAATTATTTTCTAAAGTAAGCATCTAGAAAGAAATAGGATAAACAAAAATAATGTTGGTGGCACTCTGCCTAGGAGTAATTCTTAAACCAGAATTTAGAATACTTTAATACAAGTTAATTACATGGCATATATCTAAGGATTTAATTTTGCCTTTATCCTTTTATTTCACTTTGTTGATGCTTTTACTACATTGAAATACTTTTTTCTCATGGGATACTATTTTATTTCCTTTTACTTTTGTAGGCAGTTTGAGTTTTTCATTTTTAGCTTGGTCCTTCAGCCAATTTGCAATCATACAACTTTAAGTTGCAATCTTAAGTTATTTTGTAGTGTCTACCCACTGACTGTGGAGGGAAAAAATTAGAAACTTTAACTACCGTCAACATTAAGAACAACCCAGGGACAATATTTAATACACTTCTTGTCATCTGTCCTCTCCCATACTCTACCTCCATATTCTGTGCTCCTTTCTGGAACCAGCCTCCTAATGCTTCTCTGTCCAAATCTTTCCACTGTTCCTTGGTCAAGAACATTCTCTATGTCCTCTACCTCTTCCATGAATGAATGGTTTTTTTCCTCTTCCAGGCTTAACTGAAAGTTGGCTCCCCGTGAAGGACCAAGCCTCTTCTTCAGATCTTTCCAGTGAGGTTAGACTCTACTGCAGCCCAGGCAGTCCTGGCAGGTGGGCTCAGTGTCCCTGTGCAAAAAGCTCTGCTCCTCTGAGTCTCAGACCATTCCACTAACCACCCTTTATCCCCCTGTCACCACCTCTTAGTCAGCTAATAATGCAGCAGCCCGTTCAGTCTTCCTCTCTATTCCAAGATCTACCTCAGCTTTAGTGACTTCCCTGCACACTATTCTTCTCTCTTACCTCCAGTGGAGACAACTAGTTTACAAACCTCTCTTCGCTTTCTCCTGATCTACAAATAATTACTGAGTATTATGTGCCAGGCACTGAACTATTAGCCCTCTACTAGCTTTACTTCCTTCCTTCCCTTCCTAGCTTAGACTCCATGGTTTGTCACTTCAAGCATTCATCTGCTAGCATCCACTGAATTCACCTGGCAAAATCCCAATCCTATGTGATTTCAATTACAGCCCTTTGCTGTCCCAGTACCTGGCATATGGAATGCTGTTGGAGAAGATCACAAGTTTCACAGATTGCTGCCACTGTAAATTCAAGGTCAGGAACCTCAACTGGGCCCTCAACACTAGCATCAAGTTGCTTTCCTTGTCAGCACTTTCTCCCATTCCCCACAGCAGCTATTTCAAATATCCATATTCCTCTCAAACTGCTAGTACTTCTGTCCTTAGTCTCAATACTGCCTCCTCCTTTACAGGCAGAATAGAAAACATCAGATCAGACCTTCTTCAACTTCTTGCCACCAAATCTCCCAATTCAGCTCCATTTGAATCCACCTTTTCCTCTTGTTATAATGCAAAGGGATTCCCCTCTCTCATCTAAGCCTACTTCTTTAACTAATATTTCTAAATCCCATGTTCTACACCTTTTCAAGGACTTTGTGCTTTAAATTAATAGCTCTCTTTTGTATCATTAACTCTCGTTCTCTACGAGTTCTTTCCTATCAGCATTTAAATATGCTCAAATCTTTAAAAAATAATTACCTGCTCACAACCCCACAATCTGGTTAGTAGGTAACAATCCTCTCTCCCTCTTTATAGCAAAAATATTCTAGAATGTAGGCACATGAGGATAGGATACAAATCTGTTATACTTCTTGCTATATCCCCAAAGCCTAGCATAGGGATTATAATGGACAACACAATAAATCTTAAGTGAATAAAAAGCATCCTATTTACTGCATCAACTTTCTTATAACTACTACTTCAATGCCCTATAACCTGACTTCTACCTCACTGTATCCCTGAAAGTGTTCTTGATAAAGTTACATATGACTGCTTTACCATTAAATCAGATACACTCGGCCTGATTTCTTGGCAGCAACTGACAATTTTGACCATTACTCCCTTGCCTTAGGTTTTTCTACCTTTCTTGTATAATATACAACTTTTTATATAACTGTTTTATCCACTTAAGCTTGTATCATGAGTGTTTTCCTGTGTTTTTATCCTTCAAAATTATGATTTTAAATAACCGCACAATGGTTTTTTTGTAAGAATATATAATAAATTACTGATCCATTCCCTTACCTTGGATATTCAGGTTGTATCCTGTGATCTCATTGTTCATTCTCTGCCACGGGTGTCTGGAACTAGGGCTACCTACTTCATCTTTGCTAACTATCCTCGGGATCTCTGATCTCCACCAAACCTCAATTTGGAATGAAACTCTGTCTCCTTAGTAGCTCCCTTCTTCTTGTCGCCCCCAGAGGCAAGTCCACAATTGTTCCCTTTCATCTGAAGTTTTACTACTAATCATGATTTTTAAAAAGCATGCAATACTTTGGACATTTGGCATATATTAAGTTTAAAGTCTTGTGCTGCGTTTGAGTAAGGCAATGACTGACAGTCTTTGCTCTGAGTTTCATGGACTTATACTGTAGGGAGGAAGTTCTAATTACTGAATTAATTACTTACGTAAAATAATGATAAGTCTCAGAAGATAAGGGGACCTGTATAACTGTTTATAGTGTGTGTGTGCAGGCATGAGCGATGGGAGGTCATTGTATGTTTGAGATGGCTTCTTCAAGGAAGAGACATTTAAACTGAAATCTAAAGGTTACGCAGCAGTTAGCTAGATAAAGGAGAGGAGGGGTTGGGAAGTGCTGCATATGCAATGAATGGTGTTATATGAAGAACTGAAAACAGCCAGAGCGGTTAAAGTGCAAATACCTAGGGGAGAAGATGTGCGTGGCAAGTATGGCTGGGCATAAAGGCCGGGGCCAGGTCACTGGGGCCTCGCCGGCTATTTTAAACATTCTGTCTTTTATCCTAAGAGTTATGGGAAACTATTGATATTAAAGACTTTTAAGTAGGAAGGTGATATTAAATTTTTATAAGATCATTCTGGCAATAGTGTGGACAACAAATTATAAGGGAATAAGAGTAGACAGAAGACCAATTAGGAAGCTACCAGAGAAGAGATGATGGTGGCCTGGTCTAGAGGGCTAACAGAACAAATGACAAAAGTGAATGAATCTGAGACACAATAGGAGGGACCCAACAGGCTCAAAAGGACTAATGCTTGGATACTGCGAGTGTGGGAGTGAGTGTGGGAGTGAGAAATGTCAATAATAACTCCCAGGTTTCAGGCCTGTGGAACATGGCAGACTGAAGTGCTAGTCGCTGAACCAGGGAACACTGGAGGAAAGCTGCATCACTCCTTGTTTGCTGGCAGGCAGAAGCAGAGGTAGGAAGTGCTGAGTTCAGCTTTGTAAATACATTGATATAGGTGGGAAACATCCAATAAAGGTCAAGAATATTAGAAAAAAGGTCTGGCCTTTAAAAACTGGGGAGTAAGATTAGTGCATAGATAGTTGTTGAAGCAGGGGTAAAGCTAAAATTACCTAGGAAAAAATATAATATGAAAAGAAAAAAGAGCCAAGCCTCAAGGACCAGCTACATTTAAAGGTCAGGTGGATAGGATACGCTGGCAAATGAGCTTTAGAAGAAACAGCCAAAGAATAAATATGAAAACCAGAAGACTGGAATCATGGGCTCTAGGGGAAGAGAGTTCTGAGAGACAGAGAGAGAGAGAGGTCAACCGTGTTGGGTGCCTGAAAGAACAGAACAGATAGTCTGAGGACTACAAAAGGTTCTGGTGAAAGGGAGGAGATGGAATTCAGAGCACAAGTGGAAGAATCCACCTTAGACAGTAAGAGGATCCCAACCTACTGATAAAGGAAAGACAGAAGATGGGCACCAATGTAGGTAGCTGAAGAAGTTCTCAACTGATAGTCTCGATTTAGCTCTGTGAAACAGTGAATATTGAACAGAGTGAATACAGACATTAGAACTTGTGGTTTGAACAGAGTCAAGAATCTAGGTTGAAAAGAAACCTATGAACCACATGCTCTACTGTTCAGTACATGAGATGGAATGGCTGGGAGGCTGGTAGAAGATAATCAGTCATAAGGAGAAGAGGAAAATTGAGTCAGATTGCAAGAGTCTCAAAGAAACCCCCATTTTCACAAGAAACTGGGGGAAAGTAACAATCTAGAAATGGCACCAAGAAAAAAGGATAGCACTTAAAGAGCATCCAACCCTGAGGGACTGGGGTTTGAGAAAGTAAGAAGCTACCAGTAGAGATAACTCTAGGGAAAGTATCTCCAGGTAAGAATCAGGTTTTCATTAAGGCAGTGACAGAGAATATTAGGGAAAGATAGAAGGATGGGGGAGGGAGGGAAAAAATGGCAGGTTAAATCATCAGAAAAGAAGTACAAAAACATCACTGGGATGAGAAGGTGGATGAGGGCAGATGTGGAAAGAGGGAGGTGACTATTCTTTGGACACTGCCCATGGAAAGTAAGAAAGAGTAAACACATGTAACAAAGCAAGTTAGAGTTCCCAAGTTCTATGGCAAAATTCCAGGTCTACAATTCCTGCTCCCTTCTGAGGTTGTAAATGGAAGTGCACTTCTCTGGAAGTGTTTAATATCAATGATGCTGTGGATTAAGCAACACACAGTTCAGTTCGGTTCACTGCATATTCATCATATGGGGCACTCACAAACCTGTCCTGTATGTGATTATGATGGGGCAGAACTCAACACATACACAGTCATGACAAAATCCCTGAAGTAAACATTCAGCATTCAAAAGTTATGCCTTTGACAGAGGCTCCTAAGATACAGAGTTTTAAATACCATTATTTAGAAACAGAAAGTTCCTGCTTTATGGTCATGTGGAATGCATTCCAAAAAAGTTTCTGCTCAATTTCCTCCGTGTAAAAGTTTGCCCAGTTTTATCAAAACAACACATTTCAAAACCCTCATTTCAAGTTTCAGAGTCTACATGTCATCAAAATGTCTCAATACCTGCTTCACAGTATCACAGAACTTTTAATTCAGAAGAGACTTTGGGGCAGAGGCTGCCAACCTGTGGACTTCAGAAACTTCAAGAAACTGTAAAATTCATTAGAGGAGATCTGCAAATCCATACCTATGTCAAGCACTGGTTTTAGGCTGAATAATGTTCCATGCCTATATATTATTAATTTTGAAATATACAAAAATATTTCCATAATTAATTTTAAAAGGATTTTAAAATGGAATCATCATATTCAAAAAGGTTGGGAAGACACTGCATTATGGCTTGTCTTGTTCCACCTACCAGGCTACCCACACACTACCTCTTCTACTACAAGTCTTGACAAACTGTTATCCAGTTGCAACCATAACGGCTGGAACATTTTGCCTAACAGCAAGTACATCTCTTCATGAGGAAACTCGTTACATTTTTAAATAGCTTTCATTTTGACAGACATACTTTCCTCCCTTGAATTTCTAATGCTCTAGAATTATCGAGAGTTAGTTTCATCCATTTTGCACATGACAGCCTCTGAAATACTTGAGGTGGCTACCATATCCTTCCTAAGCCTTTTCTCTCACACCTTGCCCCTCACTCACAGATGTGACATGGTTCCTCATTCTACTACTCTCTCCTGCTGCCCCCTCAGCATGTACCCATTCATTAATGCCCTCTTTTAAAACTCCAAGCACAGCACAGCATACCACATTTGATCTGCCTATGGCAACACACAGTAGACCTATTATATCCCTTGAACAAGACACCAAGACTTTTAAAACCCTGCAGTCATCTAAAATACTTAGAACTTAAGCCAGGTCTCTTCCATCTTGTTTTAGTACCTATGAGGTTTTTTGTTTTTTTTACTGAGGTAGCAATGGTTTTTAACATTATATAAGTTTCACGTGTAATTGTATTTTGACTTCTGTATACACTACAGTACATACTAGGTTTTAGTAGTCAACTGCCCATTAAATCCTACCTTGCTACTATGTGACGATTATTCCAGTCTGTTAAGGTCTCTCAGAATCTTGATTTTTTGCCATATAACATGTTAGCTAATTCTCCCAATTTTATGTCATTTGTAAATTTGATGAGAGGGTTCATTCTACAGTGAAACTTATGCATTCTTGGCACTAAAATGACCTTTTCTTGCTTAAATGACTAACGACATTACATTAGAAAGAAGATTAATTTTTATATTTAGTATATCATTTACATAATTCAAGACATTTAAGTTAACAATTATTCTACACTTGCCTAGCAATAGCTCTGATGAAGTCCAGAGATACTGTGCATTTGTATTTTGGTCCATCAAGCTGATCGTCATGGCCAACCAGGGTTAATAGCTGAAGAGTCACTAAAGAGGTAATCTAAAAATAAGAAAGCATTTTTATGAGAAAATGGTTTAATCAGATTACATGATGCCCTTGTTTCTGAAACATTTTATACTTTGATAAAGATATATAACTGAATTCACAAGGACATCTGCAAAGAATATGACTACTTTGAAATTTGTATATACAAATTTGTACATATGCTTAAAGTCTTAGTTAAACCAATGATCAACCTTTAAGGACTCCACTAGAGACAAATTTATTTCATTTAATGACACACACATGACTGCTAACCTTTAAAAACTATAAACAAAGGACATTCTTTCTCTCTATAAAAAATTTATGAAGTTTCTATCTAAACAGCTCAGAATAGCAAATCTGTACTCCCTTGAGAATTGAGCAGTTAAAATGTGAAAGTGGGCCTTTTTCAGAGTTGGGTATCTGGTTAGGTAAGAAATACATCCTTCAGACCTGGACTTAGTCTTCTTTTAAAACTCATCACCAACTAGGTAGTCAGGAAAACACCGGGTGGATTAATACTGGCAAAAGCAAAAGTGTATTTTGACAGGTCAAAATCAAAATAATTTCACATGCATAAGGCCAACAAAAGTGTTAAATGCTCTGAAATCCAAGAAAGAAAGCTGACCCAAGAGCTGAAATTCTTTGAGTAGCCCATTCTCTTCTCCCAATTTTATTATGCTGCAAAGACTCCACTATGTTTCCCATTACAATTTTTAAATTTTATTATTATTATTATTTTGGCTGCGCCACGCAGCTTGCAAGATCTGTTCCCTGACCAGGGATCAAACCCGGGCACGGCAGTGAAAGCACCAAATCCTAACCACTAGACCACCAGGGAACTCCCTCCCATTACAATTTCACAGGGAAAACTGTTATGCAGTGTTCAGTCAGCTGTCATTACTTTATAAACAATTTTTTAAAATGAACACATGGATAGATTACCACAGTATTTTATGTATAGAAAATACTACATTTAGCAAATATAAAACATTTTTTCAATTAGAAAAACATTTTGTATCAATAGATCGAAATATGAAGCTCTGCATTCAAAAGGCTAAGACTTTTAATTTCTAATATTACAAATTACATTTTTGTCTTTTAAGACAAAAATGTCTTGAAACTTTTTTTAAAGTAAATTTATTTATTTTTTGCTGCACTGGGTCTTTGTTGCTGTGCACAGGATTTCTCTAGTTGCTGCGAGCGGGGGCCACTCTTTATTGCGATGAGCAGGCTTCTCATTGCAGTGGCTTCTCTTGTTGCGGAGCACGGGCTCTAGGCACGCGGGCTTCCGTAGTCATGGTTCGTGTGCTCTAGAGCAAAGGCTCAGTAGTTGTGGTGCGGTTGCTCCGCGGCATGTGGGATCTTCTCGGACGAGGGCTTGAACCAACGTCCCCTGCACTGGCAGGCGGATTCTTAACAACTGCGCCACCAGGGAAGTCCCGAAACACTTTTTATAGATGTTCTATGTGTTGAAAAGAACATGTATTTTGAAGCTTAACGTTACACTCCCCATTCTACATATATTTATTAGATCAAGCTTGTTTGTGTTGTTGAAATCTTATAAACATTTTTTATCTACTTGAGAGAGGTACTAAAATTCTCCCCTTATAAGAAGTTTGCCTTTTTCTCTTTATAATTGTTAGTTTTTGCTTTGTATTTTTGAATCTGTGTTATTTGATGCATAAATTTAAAATTATGTTTTGCTGACAAATTAAATCTTTTCATTATTATCTAATGGTCCTTTTTTTCAAAAGTAATGGCTTTGCCTTAATGTGTTTTTTTCTAGTATTAATATACCTATATCAGCATTCTTTTAGGTGCTTATCTTTTTTCCTATGTACTTTTCATCATTTTACTTTCAGGTTTTGTATTTTCTTAACTTTAGACAGTGCTCACATAAACAACATGCAGTGTGATTTTCTTTTTATAGTCAGTCTAACAACAGTCCTTTTGGCTGGACTATATACTCCACTTGCTTTCACTGTAAAGATATTCTAAAATTTTATTTCTACCATTATGTCAAGCTTTCTATTTCTCCTTCTATGTGTTTTATTCCTTTCTTGCCTTCTTTTTTTGCGGTATGCGGGCCTCTCACTATTTTGGCCTCTCCCGTTGCGAAGCACAGGCTCCGGACGCGCAGGCTCAGCGGCCATGGCTCACGGACCCAGCTGCTCCGCGGCATGTGGGATCTTCCCAGACCGGGTCACGAACCCGTGTCCCCTGCATCGGCAGGGGTGGACTCTCAACCACTGCGCCACCAGGGAAGCCCTCCTTTGCCTTTTATCGAACTGAATTATAATATTTTGAGGACTGCCCTGGTGGTCCAGTGGTTAAGACTCTGTACTTCCAACGCAGGGGGTGTGGGTTTGATCCCAGGTGGGGGAACTAATGTCACACATGCCGTGGGGTGCAGCCAAAAAAAAAAAATTAATCCCCACTGAGATGTAGACATTCGAGAAAACACTTGAAAAAGATAGAAAAAAGGTATGAATTATAATATTTTTTCATTCTATTGTTTTACTCTATTACCTTGGAAATAGTTTTATACTCTAATTTCCATTTTAATTTTTTCTTTGGCCCCCAAGCTATTTTAGAATTCTTCTTTAATTTTCAACTCATAAAGTTCCTCTAGTATTTTTTTTGATTTTTTTTTAAGGGGGAGATATCACAAAATATGGTCTGTATACTACCAATCCTTTGAAATTTGATGAGAAAGCTGGATTCTTCAGGGGGAAAGAAGAGGGCACAGGGACACGAATGCCACTGTGGCAAAGAGTGAAACTGACCACAGTGGTCACTCTGCCTGTCCTGCCTGCCAAGCCCCTTCCCTCTTTGTCCCAAGAATGTCTTCAGCTGATGGCAAATGAGTGAAAAACATGCCCACAAAATGGGATGACCCATCATAGGCAAACAAGGTGGAGTGAGACAAGCGTTTTCTCTCTTACTTATACACATACTTATATCCTATCCTCCATTTTGCCTCTTGGACTGCAAAGCCTAAAGTATTGACTATGTGGGCCTTTTACTGCAAAAGTTTGCCAACCTCAGCATTAAAAAAATTGCTAGATTCAGATAATTAATTTAACCAATGTAGAAATCGAGATGTTCAGTGACTTGTCCAAAGTGATAATGACTAGATAATGACAGAAACTTACTTGACTAGGATTTAGGTCTCCTAACTACAATTCCCAAACTTATGAAAAGCATGACTAAAATGCGATCATAGCTGAGAGCTAACTTCTAATAAGTTGTATTATAATCTTGCCTGAATAAAGAATGTGTTAAAAGAATGAGGATGATCTGTAAAAAAGGGAGTGTTCAAGAGAACAGACCTGTCAGTGTGCCTCCAGCCAACAGGACCAAGGGATCCTTACCCATTAACTTGGAAATCTAGTATGTGCTGTAAGTACTGTGGAGGTGTAGTTGTCCAGCTGTCATTCTGTTAATGATTTTCTTAGTAATGTTTTATATGCACATATGAGTAAAGTTGATGAACAGGTAAAAACATGTCAAGTTACTCAGCATTTTTATAAATGTGCTCCCATTTACCTAGTTTAGGAGTTAAGTTAAATGAAACAGAAAATTAAGTTGGCTGTTAAAAATTTGTGAAATAGGGCTTCCCTGGTGGCACAGTGGTTGAGAGTCCGCCTGCCGATGCGGGAACGCGGGTTCGTGTCTCGGTTGGGGAGGATCCCACGTGCCGCGGAGCGGCTGGGCCCGTGGGCCGTGGGCCGTGGGCACTGGGCCTGCGCGTCCGAAGCCTGTGCTCTGCGGCGGGAGGGGCTGCAGAGGTGGCAGGCCCACGTACCGCAAAAAAAAAGAAAAATGTCTGAAATAGTATTGTGCTCATTAAATGAGGTCATCTGTAAAGCAACTTAACACAGTGCCTGTAACACAGTTAGTATTCAATAATATGAGCTACTATTTATATTATTACCATGTATTAGCACTATTTTTTAATTTCAAATTTAATGAATAGCTTTCTTTTCTAACAGCTTTTAGAACTGTTAACTGTTAGAAAACTTTTCTAACAGTTTTCTTTACTGAAAACTCACTATATTTTATCTGAAAACAGTTTCACATATATATATATCCTATAGCTTTCTGAATAATGAGCCATGCTTGTTTAGAAAATAAAAAATAAAACTATCTGCAGATTTAAAATACCTTTATGAGATTTATAAATATTGACAACAAACTATTGGTTACCTGTGGGGGGAGAGAGAAGAGGGGAGGGACAAGAGTAGGGAATTAAAAGGTAAAAACTACTATGTATAAAATAAAAAATAAACTACAGGATATACTGTACAGCACAAGGAATATAGCCAATATTTTATAATAACTTTAAATGGAGTATAATACCCCAAAATATTAAATCACCATGTTCTACACCTGAAACTAACATAATATTATAAACCACCTATATTTTAATTAAAAAAATACTTCTGAACAGGTCAAGAAAAGTAATGTGCACATATATAAATTACTTTGGAGAAACACTCAATGTGTCAATTTCACCAGGAAATGATGTAGATTAAAAAAATGAGTTGACCAATAAAACCTGTATGAAAAATATAACAAATTAAAAGTTATATGGCAGATTAGACCCAGATGTAGAGAAAATTAAGGAATATGAGGATAGTTCTGAAGAAATGATACAGAATGCAAACTAAAGAGGTTAAAAGAGAAAATATGAAAGAGGTTAAAAAATAGAAAAGACAAAGTGAGAAGATCTAACATATTCCTAATCAAAGATCAAGAAGGAAAACAGAGATGGAAAGAAAAGGGCAGAAGTAATACCTGAAAAGACAATGAATGAAAATTCATTCAAAAAGATAAAAAACACCAAATCACAGAATTAAAGGACCAAATAAATATAAACAAGGAGAAATCAAAAGAAATCCATACCTAGACACATCATAGTGAAAGTACAGAACACCAAAGATAAAAAGTTCTTAAAAGTAGCTAGAAAAGGAAAAACAGATTATCTTCACAGGAATGGCAACTGGACTGACAGCTGTTCTAAGAACAACGATGACAGATGATAATTGAGAAGCTAATTGAAAAAAAAAAAAATGGTGCCAGGTACCACAACAGTAACAGAATTTGCTGTTTTCTCAGGTTTTGTTTTTTTACTTTTTTTTTTTTAATGGAGTGTGCTGGATGTCTCTATAATTTTGTTCAGATGCCTGCAGAACCTGGAAACGCTGTTGCTGCTATTGATGCATAACATACTGCTATTGGTCTTTTTATATAAATAAATAAATCTATCTATCTACATATATATATAATTTGAATTTTTGGAAACTTTAGCTGTGCTGTCAACTTTGGAGAAGTATCCCAGTTGTACCGTGTTGGGTTGGCATTGTACAGAAATCAACAGCCATATTGATCTAGAAATGTTAAACATAATTTTTTCCATTTGTACAGGGGTAATGCACTGTATTAAATATGTAAGGTCTTATCTACATCAGTTTGATTACAGAAACTAATAAAGTATTCTCTAAAAAAAACAAACAAAGAACGATGAAAGACATAAAATAGTGGTGTATTTTCAACATACTGAAGAAAGTAACTGTTAACTCAGAACCGTATGGCCAGAAAAAACAATCGTTTAAGACTGAGAATGAAATAAAAGGCACATTTCCAAACTAAGAACAACCAAAGGTTTGCTATCAAAAGATCCCTATTCACTCAAATTCCTAAAATTACCTCCAGGTGAAAAGTAAAGGAATCCAAGTTGGAAGGTCTGAAGTGCAAGAAGGAATGAAGAACAAAGAAACTGGTAAATGTGATGGTAAATCTAGATTAATTTGCCTGTTTAGGTGATAACAATACTATATTATGGGTTTAAAAATAGGATTAAAGTGCACAATACCAGTAATACATAAATTGGGAGTGGACAAAATGAAGTTAAAATGTCCAAGGTCCTATGGTATCTGAGAGAATAAAAGTACTCACTAAATTTTGACTTTGATAAGTATGAATGTTATAATAGTTATAGTAACAACTAAGAGAATAGAAACAAGTGTATGTACTTCTAAATTAGAAGGGGAAACCTGAACTAGAAAAATCCAAAATAAAGTAAGAAGAAACAAAAATAGGTAAGACAAATATAAAGTATAAAACAAGATAACAGATATAAACAAAATTACATTAGTAATTATATTAAAAGTTAACTAACTTTTGCAAATAAAAGGCAAAGATTAAGTGACTGAAAAAATAAATCCAACTATATACTGTTTAGGAGAGATACATCTAAAACAGAAGAATATGGGAAGGTTAAAAGTCAAAGGACAAAATGAGATACATGAAGCAAACTACAGAGAAAGAAAAATGATGGTGTCTTCATGCAGACAAAAGAGAATTAAAGAGAGATTTAAAGAAGGGCTCACTTAGTAATGACAGAATGGAGGCCCAGAGCTCCTATCTCTCACAAGCTGAGTGGCTTGAGACCTTTACTATGAAGGAATGAGACACAGAACAGGATGAACAGCCAAGGAATAATGGAATCTTTGGGGGAAACTGAGTACTGCTGCAAGTCAGGACAAACTCATTTTCCTTCCCAGTTTAGAAACAGGTAGGGATCATGATGAGAAAGTAGGTCTGAAAGTTTAATGAATGGGAGGCTACATAGAAAAGAGGTGACATCGTCTCCTATGACAAAATATACTCATTAACTTCATTCCTTTCTATCTTTCTACCAGGAATTCATTTGCTAAAGTAGGTTAGTAATAGACATTTGAAACTCACAGATTAATCTCCCTTTATTATTAAAAATAGATTTCTTTATTAGTTCTTTTTCTTTTAATATAGAAGACATTACTTACATTTTACTTTCCCACTGGTATTTCCTTATACTATTTCTTATAACTTCTACTTTCCTGTGATTCAAATACTCTCACATATTTAATTCAATTCTTTAATCCAAACTGTATGCTATATTTACTCTTCTTCCATTTTCTTCATAAACACAAAACCTTTAATCTAGTTAAGTTAGAATTTCAAGAATATTTTCAGATATCTGTCTTATTACTTTTACCATATTAGTTACAGCAAATTACCAAAGGCGATTAAGTTGAAACAGACAGTCCCTTGAATCACTTTCAGTTCTACCAAGATTCCATGATAAATGAATCACATAAATTACACAAAGGATATAGTACCACTTTAAGATGTAGCAGTCAAAAAGCATTTCCAAAATATTAGTAAGATGACTGCTCAATTTGTTGGGGGGTGGGAGGGTAGGGTCTGATTTAGGAGAAACTTATACACAAAAAATCTAAACCAAAGTGAAAACAATTAAATTGTAATGTTATTTTTCACATTAAAAAACACTAATTTCAGAGATTTTTTTTTTTTTTTTTTTTGCGGTATGTGGGCCTCTCACTGTTGTGGCCTCTCCCGTTGCGGAGCACAGGCTCCGGACGCGCAGGCCCAACGGCCATGGTTCACGGGCCCAGCCGCTCCGCGGCACGCGGGATCCTCCCGGACCGGGGCAGAACCCGCGTCCCCCACATCGGCAGGCGGACTCCCAACCACTGCGCCACCAGGGAAGCCCTCAGAGATCTTTTACTCCTTGAACTTACCATATGAACAAAACTAACATACAAATACATAATTTAGGAGAATGTTACATAAAGCAGTGTACAAATACCAACAACTTAAAAGTACTTTGCCAGTTTATGAAAATAATGTGGAGTAAAACTGAAAAAATCAAATACAAAGATTAACTTATGGGTTCAACATTTTGAATCTCAAACATATTAATTTATGCCTAGATGAAAAATTCTGGAAAAAATATATGAAACTTTTGGAAAATTATTTCTATACATGTATAAGTACCAGAATACCCACCTTCCTCTCCATTACTGAATCCTTAAAATTATCTAATTTTTATTTCCCACTGCAGAGCCATGAAACTCTTGAGGACTTGGTCTAGGTACTGTGCATTCAAAGATGAATAGCATCATGGAAAATACTGATTTACTTCCTTGCCCAACGTTAAATGTTCACGACAAAATGATGAGGTCACATCTGCAGGCTGGCATTAATGTCTAAATATTTTGATATGGTCAGTAGGAATATGGCAAAGCCTGTAGACAGTAAGGGTACTCAGGACCAGACTCAGTTTTGTATTTGAGTGTGTGCAAACGTAAGATAGAGGTGGAATCAGAGTCTTTCTCATCTGCTGCAGCAGCCGAGGATTTAGTAACAAAGAAAACGACACACAAGAGTCACTACTGTTGTTAAGACCCCAAATGAAGGAAGCGATTTAGTTCCAGCAAATAAGAATTAACTGGAATATTTTGCAGACTATAAAATTGATGTCTTAGAAAGATTTAATCTTTGTTGGGGAAAAGCTCTGTAAACAATGGCAAAATAAATTTGAATATTTTGAAATCTTTTTTAGCACTGTCCAATTTACAGAAAGCTTTTCATCCAATTGAGCTAAAATAACCCTAAAACATATTTCATAAACAAATACTAACAACAAGCCTAGCCAGAAGAAAATATATCAAAAAAAAAATACAGGAGGACTTCCAGTCCAGATAACATGGCACAGATTCATATTTATGGTTCTTCCCTGCTAAGTGCAACTATAAACCCTGGAAATAACCTAAATAGCAACCAAAGGACTCTGAAAGGTGGAAAGAGGAAGGCAGACTGCTTAAGGACCCGGGAATGGAGGAATAATGTAGAGGCAGGAAGTCTGAAGAATCCCCACCCAACAGCACAAGGTGACCCAGGCTCAGCATCTCCTGACACCCAATCCAGAATAGAAAGCTGCCCAGGTAGGCTTATTTCTCTCCTGGACTGAACAGGAGTCCTGCCCAAAGGCTGAAAGTTGTACGTTGTGTATCTGGCAAAACTATCCCTCGTGAATGAAGTGGAAATAAAGACATTCTCAAATGAGGGAAAACTAAAGAATCCGTCACTAGCAGACCTACCTTTGAAGCATGGCTAAATGGAGTTCTTTAAACAAAAGGGAAATAATAAAAGAAAGAACCTTAAACATCAAGACAGAATAAAGAACAATGGAAAGAGCAGAAGTATGGATAAAGTAGACTATCGCCTCATGAGTTTTCTAAATCATATTTGATTAAAAACTGACACCATCTGATAATCAAGACAATGATATTTAAAATGTGGGAAAGTTAAAATAACCTAAACGTAAGTAAGGTTATCGTATTTCATTGGAAGTAGTAAAACATTGATACCACTTACAGAACTAAACATGCAATTACCATATTACCCAGAAATTGCACCCTTTGGGCATGTTCACACAAAAACCTGTATATGAACATTCATAGTAGTTTTATTTGTGACAGCCAAAAACTGGAAAGAACCCAGATACCCTTCAATGGGTGAATGGTTAAACAAACTGTATATTCCATATCATGGAATACAACCCAGCAGTAAAAAAGAATGAACTACTGGTACATGCAACAATTTGGATGACTCTCAAAGGAATTAATTATGCTGAGTGAAAAAAAAAAAGCCAATCTCTAATGTTACATACTGTATGATTCCATTTATACAAACTCTTGAAATGACAAAAATTTTAGAGGTGGAGATTAGTGGTTGCCAGGGATTAGGGGAACAGGCAAGAGAGAGGTGGGTGTCATTATAAAAGGAGGGGTCCTTGTGATGGTAGAACTGATATATCGACTGTGGAGAGAGATACACAGACCTACACACAGAATAAAATTTCAAATAACCAAATATGCACAGACATACACAAAAATGAATATACGTAGAAGTGGAAAATTTGATTAAGATCAGTAGATTGCATCAATGGCCATTTCCTGGTTGTGAAACTGGGTGAAGGGCATGCAGCAAGAAAGAGTCCTTATTATCTCTTTCAACTGCACATGCATCTACAGCAACTCAAAAAAATTTCTTGATTAAAAAATAACACTGCTAAAATACACAAAATATAGAGGGCTTTGAGAAAGACCTTATAAACTGCCAGAAGGCATTTTATCTCAAAATATTTAAGGACCTATGAAGTAGATACTTAAACCTACTCATAGAAATAAAAACATTTTTTGACCTTTATTTACAGGGATTTTAAAGAAACTATTTGATAAAATATTGTTCAAAGTGGGCAAGTGTGAGAATATTATTTCAATATTGATAGGTCACTGCGGTGAGGCTATATGGGTTTTTAAAAGTTCATAGATTACAGATTTTCCCACTGAAAGCCAGATAATTAGTTGTGACTTGTGGTTCAGCCACAAGGAGGATTTGTAGCTGCTGGTTTCATGCTGTGAGCCCATAAAAATACCACAATGTTGCTCCAAACCTGTGGCTAGTACAACTTATCACCTCCTCTAAAGCATAGAAGGATTACAGCAAAACTGCTATTATATAAATCCCAACCTCAGTGTTCTACATTTCCCCAAATTCTACCTTTTATTTCTATTTTTTTCAATGGTGAAAGTTTTGTTTTTGTTTGTTTGGAGGCTACAGCAACCAAATGCACTTCAAAACTTATTAAATACTAAAGTGTTCCACTATAAAAATTATTATGAAATAAAATTATGAGCTAGCCCATCAGGACTGGAATCCTTGGAGATCAATGCCTCATTTCACAGATGAGAAAACAGACATCATAAAAGGATGACTGGCATTATCAGCCCCTAGTCAGTCACCCCTAACAAATTAATATGTTGGACATGTTAGCAGACGTTTCAAATTATTAATCCAAAAGTCCCAATGAAAAAGAATATAACATATATACCATGCAAGAGGTTTACTAGAAAACATTTTAGAGTCGTGACACACTTTAAGTACTTAATCCTAAGAATATTTAACATATTAAAAATGCTTAGCCAAAATAATGCTTCATTTTGGGTGCTCATGAATATTAGAAGGTGGTCTGCCAAGACTATGACTACTGTAGTAAAGATCCCAGTCAGTGCTTTTATCTTTTCTGCTACTGCTCTTCAAAGTTCCTGAGAATGACACATATGTAACTGGCATTCACTCCTGAATGGTCAGTTCTACTGAATATCAGTGACCATGGGTAATTAGTAGTATAGGGAGTGGAACTTGTTATTGAGTCCAGGTTCTATAGTTTAGATATAGACATCGACAGTTCTGTATCTACAGGCTATAGATATAGGTGTTGTACTAGGCACTTTATTTTATTTTTTTAACATCTTTATTGGAGTATAATTGCTTTACAATGTGTACTAGGCACTTTGATTCCTTCAGTCCTCACAACAGCACAGCCATGAGTTAGGCTCTTTTTCGAGAAAAGGAAACATCTTCAGAGAGGTTAGTAAATATTCAAGATCACTGAGCTAATAGTGGTAAGAGTTACACTGGATTTGAATACCATCTGAATTCAAAGCTTATACTCCTTACACTACCCCAAAGGGAGATGCAGAATATAGGGAAGAGATCATCTTATTGAGACAGACTAAGGAAAGCATTACAGAAGAAGGCACCAATAAGGAAAAGTGAGTAAAAAGACAACTCTGAAAGCATTTCACAATGAAAGGGGATACTGTGAGTCTGCTGGAGGTTAGAAACCCAGCAGCAAAGGCACTGCAGATAAAACAGAGGAAAAAACTTAAATGAAATTGTAGCAAAAAGGATAAAGAAGTATCTCAACAAAGGCAAATGTCCTGCCCCAGGGATACAGGTAATAGCCTTAAGAATTAACAATCAACAATCCTGTGAACAAAATTATCAGATATGAGAGGTCTGATATTACCAAAGTAATATTAATGTGGAATTTATTAACCTTATGACATTTAAACTTTTCATAAATCAAACTGCATATTATATTAGACATAAAATTACTGTTTTTAAGGTTTAATTTTTAAAAGATAAATTAAGGTGGAGGAAAAAGCACAATTTCTTAAAATCTGAAATTATTAGACAACACTGAAAATGGTATCCCAAAGCAAAACTTCCTATACATTTGTGGATTAAAGATAATTTACCAAAAAAATTCATGACTATAAATCATACAAAATATATAATAGTTGAATAAATTAAAAGTTAGCATACACATTAAAAATGTTAAAGCAAAGATATGAAAATGTCTTTCCTGAAACACTGGAATAATTGTCAAGAAATACCATTTTAATTACCTAAGTAAATTTAAATTTCTGTGGGGAAATTATTACTCCTCTTCTTGGTTTCTATTACCTGTAAAGACATATTCCTTTGCCAATAATTTTCAGACTTTAGGGAAGTATACACTGTTTTCCACAGCTGTTTTTGTTGTCTATTGTATCTAGCTCAAATTCAAATGAATGAAATTCAACTGACAAAAAATTAGCCTAGAAAATGGGTTTTCTTTTTCAAAGTGAGGGTTTAGATTTTGTGCTAGGAAATACAGAATAAAGTTTAAAAAGAAAGTTGTACAAAAAGTCAGTCTCTTTACCTCTAAGTTTTAGCCATGTTTCCATTGATGTTTCTCCTCAAAATATAAATTCTGGTTTTTACTCCTTGGTTTAAAATCAACAAACAAAACTAAAAATCTGAAGCATCTTACTATCAAAGAGAATAATATTTCCGTAGTCTTTATACACACACACACATATACATACATAAACATATAAATGTAACATATTGACACTAATTAAAGGATTTTATTTTACTTTAGCTTAAAATAATCAGTCTACCTAATTCAAAAGCCAAAATATTTATTTTTTTCCCTCTAGCACCTATGTCATGACTGAGGCATTCACAAAGAAAAATAAAAGCTAAAAACCTCCTTAAACATAAAATGTTTTAAAATTTACATCTTTAATGGGGTTCTACAATATGTGCTTAGTTAATCTTTGCTCTGTGTACTATTATGTTCTTTGTTCTCATCCATCTAGGGGATGAGTTGATTATTTATGTCTTAACAATAGGAGTTCATGTACCACAGGGAGGATTTTTTTTCTTAATCCGAGAGGCAGTCACTAACAAGCTTCAGCTGGAAGTGCTTGATGTTAAAACAGTGTGAACCTGTTCCTGGGCTAATAAACTATGTTCTTTCTGCCAACAAAAGGAAATCAATTTACAACTGTAATTAAATTTTAACACGCTCATTATTTTTATACTTTCATAGGTTAGTATATATGTCAACTGATTTGTGAAATATCCTATCCTGCTTGTTTTGGAAGAGCTTTACAATCTGAAACATTAAATTATTTAAATAAAAAAACATGTCGGTGTATGAGGTCCACCCAACCCAACAAGCAACACATTTGATCTGATTTCAGGCAATGTGATAATTCATGAACATATAGCATATATCAAGAAGAGTTCAACCGACATTTTTATGCATACAAAGGAGAGGTGGTGAGTGCAGCAACGAAGGGAGGGAAATACTCTCTTTTATTTTAACTTATTTTAAAGTAATTCAACTTAAAAATCATCACAGTGGGGCTTCCCCAGTGGTGCAGTGGTTAAGAAACCACCTGCCAATGCAGGGGACACAGTTCAAGCCCTGGTCTGAGAAGATCCCACATGCCGCGGAGCAACTAAGCCCGTGAGCCACAACTACTGAGCCCGCATGCCACAGCTACTGAAGCCCATGCACCTAGAGCCATGCTCTGCAACGAAAAGCTACCACAATGTGAAACGCACACCGCAACGAAGAGTAGAGCCCGCTCGCCACAACTAGAGAAAGCCTGCATGCAGCAACGAAGACCTAATGCAGTCAAAAATAAATAAGTAAATAAATTTATTTTAAAAAAAGCATCACCATGAATTTGTATTAAAAAAAAAAGAGCAGGGAACGGACTGTTACTCTTCAAAACACTCAGATAAACAAAAAGTGATATGAATGTTTATACTTAGAGGAACTGAAGATAGCACCTCTAATCTCTGGAACTTTTTAGCATACAGATGACTGCAGATCTTTAGTATCCAGGAAGACCTTAACTTCATGCTTAGAAGAATGGGAAGTCATTCATTCAATGAGTGAATCCCATGTTCAAGGCACAGTGCCAGAGACACAAAAATGAAGACAAAGTCTGTGCCCTCAAAGAATTCAGGGTATCAGGTGAGACAAACATATAATACAATGGCAATAACACAATATGAGTGCTATACTAGTGATACGGATAAATCCAATTACCTGACTTTAGAAAAGGTAATGACTAATAGGAAGGGAGGCAAAATGTGAATTCACTGAGAAATGGCATTTGGGGGGTGGACCACGAAACGTAAAAGAGAGTTAAACAGTGGGGAAGACGGCACATGTAACAACACAACAAGGCAAACGGGTGTGCTTTCAGCGAGGAAAGCACCTTACTGTGAATGGTGTACAAGATGAATAAAGACAGTGGCAGAAAATAGTGCCAGTCTCTGAAGGGCCTCACAAGAAATGCTATGAAATGTAGACTTGGTTCTGTAGATAATGCAACTCATTAAAAAAGCATAAGCAGAAAAATAAAACCATATTTATTTTTTAAGATTTTTGCTGATGACTGTATGCAAAATGAATTTGAAGATGTCAGTGTCAGGGAGACCAGTTAGGACAGTGTTGCAATGGTCTAACTAAGAAGTAATGAAGCTGTGGATTTATGGCAATGGCAGTGGAGGTGGGAAGACAGGAATAAGTTTGAGACATTTGTGTTTAGGAAGAAAAACAGACTGGGCTTGTTGAACAACTAAGTGAAGTGAAAACAAAAGAGGGTTCAGAGACAATTTTTCCATTTAACTAAACTAAAAACTAGAAACTGTATTATCTTTGTTTTTCTAGTACCTAACATTGTGCACGCCATGAAGTATGTGCTTAGTAAAGGATGAACAAGTAAATGACAAGTTTTGAAACTTAGGTAAGGCTGAAAAAATCACAGGAAAAGGTTTAGGGAATACTTGGATATACTTGGTTTTGGATACTTAGTTTTGGATATATCAGGTGTTGATAAACATGGCACATTCAGGTCTGATTGTTCTGTTGGCAATCTGGGTCCAGAGATAGAGAAAAAGGACTAGAAATACAGAATTCAAAAGTTATCAGCAAAGGATTTCCCTGGTGGTCCAGTGGTTAAGAATTGGTCTTGCAATGCAGGGAAAGCCGGTTCGATCGCTGGTCGAGGAACTAAGATCCCACATGCCCGCACACCGCAACTACTGAGCCGGCACGCTCTGGAGCCAGTGTGCCACAACTAGAGAGAAGCCCACACACCGCAACAAACAGCCCGGGTACCGCAACGAAAGATTCTGCGTGCTGCAGCTAAGACCCAACACGACCAAAAAAATAAATCAGTAAATAAATATTAAACAGAAAAAGTTATCAGCATACACATAGCATTTGAAGCCAAGGGAATACATAAGACACTCCCAGATAAACCTAGTTCCCCTTCTTATTCCTAATTATTGGAAATTCAGCTCTCCACCACTATTCAGTGGCCAAGGTGAGAGAACACCTTAGGTTCTAGAGGTGACTTGGGAACAAGGACCTTAATTTCTCATCTAGGGGAAAGGACAAGGACTTGGTGTAGCACTAGCTCATGAAAAATGTCCACTATGGGCAGATGAGGCCAATATCCTCCAAAGGACTCGGATTAGTTGTGAGCTGACAAGGAATCAGGACAATTTCTCATTGGAAACCCCCTTAAGCATCAACATTTCTTTTAATCAACTTTTTACAGAGTATTTTAAAACGTAGCACACATTTCCATAATGTAGATTTTTTCCAAATCATTTAACTCCTAAATTGTTCTTACTAAAACTCCTATCCTCATTAAAACAATCCAGTCATAAAGCTCTAAGGTATGCATTTGCCTATATAGTCTCTGTACTAACAGATTTACTTGGATAGTCATGTATAAGCACATACCCATATAAATTTTTTGTGTGTGCTTTCAGCAAAATATTTGCAAAGTCAAATAAAATTTATTGGTGTTCAATATTTTTCCCCAAAAATTGTGAATAAAGGGTATACATTTGGTATATTTATTAGAAAGGTAGTCATAAAATATTGCCTACAAAAGGTTCCAAGATATTATTTTATTCAACAGTTGAAAGCATAATTTATGCAGTATATCTACCCCTTAGGCAGTATTTTACATGTCACCCTTAAGCAATGGTTCCATTTCTCTAGAGTTCAGTAAACATGCCTACTGCTGGGCTGATACATTCACAAAGGCAAAGTGGTTACACTGAAGAAATTTAACACCAGATTTAGGGAAGACAGGAGAAAGGTAGGGGTAAACACTGTCCTTTTACAAATGAAAATGAGAAAGATTTTATCCCTGGGCAACAGAGTAAAATATACTTGTGCTTTTTATTACCCTTGGTTATACTTAGTATTCCTTACAACAATAGTGCAGCTGGTGAAAATCTTAGTTCAGCTTTACTCTTTCCAAATATGAAGCACAACAAAACGGTTTTTAAAAAGTCTCCTGAAATAGACACCTACTACAGAGTGGTCTGAGAGGCAGAATGGTAATACATCCACACCAAGGGTAGTAGGAGATTTCAGAGTCTAATTTACTGCACCAGTGGAGACACAGCATCACGATGGTAAGGTTCTTCCCTGCTAGAGAAGAGCCCGCCTCTATCAAACAGCACCCCTGCTGACCTATTCATCAGCAAAGTAGGCATTAAGTAAGGCTCTTGCACTATCTATGGAATGGAATGCCTCACAATTTCAGTTGTCGTTAAGAAAAAAACATAGTAAGATTATTAGAAAACGTTAGCATTTCGGATATTTCCTGTGATTTACATAATATACCTTAATGGCATCAAGCATTTCAGTTGTATATTATAGAGACACTGGAATGCTGCTACAAGTCAAATGAAACACAGAAAAATTGCAAAAGAAGAGCTTTTCACATTTTCTAATAATCTAGTAACCAGGGAATTTGTTTTTAGGAAAACTGCCCCTTTTGTTCACCAACTTCATTATCTATAAACTAATTCTCATACTTAAATCACTTCGTATGAATATCTTATATAGCTAGGTTTTAGGATATTACGTTTCATATTTACAAGGTTCAAATTCTTTTCTAAGCAATATATGCAAAGGATAGTATTTCATCAACTATGATTTCTGAATTTCCGTGATTATCATTTGATAAATATAATTACCTTTTAAAAAATATAAACCAAACAACTATAGTTTATATAATACACAAATTTTTTAAGATAAAGATGTTTTTATAAGTCTATAAAATGAGTTTATTTGGTTAAAGTGCTTTTGGTTAAAAATCTATAAAAGTAGTTTGAAATACTGCATATAAAAGAGTGACATAATAACTTTTAATCATAAGGTATCTGAAATGCAGCCATGTAACTTTAAGAAAAGCCACTTAGTTTATAATATGCTATGCATAATACACTACTTATTGTCCATAACTTAAGTTTCAAGTTTTAACTGATTGTTTGATACCAATGTCATAATTTAATTATTAACCAAATTTAGTTATGACATAGGCATCAAACAATTGTGCTCCATAACACTAAGTTCAAGGAATGTCAGAATGAAAATTTCAACAAGTAGGTTTGTTATTTTACTTGGAAAAAGACATTTAAATATCTATATTATCAAATATCATGGACTACTGAAGTGAAAAATCCTATTTTTATATATTCACTTTACAAATTTAAGTATTAGTTTTCACTTCAAGTATTTAGGTATTAGTTCCTTCAGCACGAATTAATTTTTTTTTTTAACTCTTGTATAATCTGGAAGTTGCACACAATACTAATGAAGGGCAGAGGAAGCCACAGACTGACCATAAGGTCCTTGAGGGCAAGAACTGCATTTTCTTGACTTTTGTATTCTCTTTACATAACACAGAGCATGGAACATAATAGGCCCTTAATAAACATCTGTTAAATGAAATTTTAAGCAAAGAAAACTTTAATTCCAACTACGGGAAAAAAGATCAATACTGACTGTGAATGTGAAGCTTGAATTAAATTACATTTAAACACTTTTAATTAAATAAATACGGACAAAATCCCTTCACCTTAAAAAAACCTGAAAATTATATAAATGTTCTATACATCTACCTATAGCTGAAGAAAAATGCCAAGTCTGTTTTTGGTTGAATACATAAATGTAACCTGCCCTAAAATTTATAGCAAAAACATCTTCCTACAGCTATAGTAAACTAGAGATTAAGTGTCTACTTCAAAAACTTCCATACGTAAAATAACTAAATCATTTTGCTTTCTGATTAATGATAAATTCATTTCAAAAATACCAAAATAGGGCTTCCCTGGTGGCGCAGTGGTTAAGAATCCACCTGCCAATGCAGGGGACACAGGTTCAAGCCCTGGTCTGGGAAGATCCCACATGCTGCGGAGAAGCTAAGCCCATGTGCCACAACTACTGAGCCTGCACTCTAGAGCCCACGAGCCACAACTACTAAAGCCCGCACACTCTAGGGCCCGTGCTCCACAACAAGAGAAGCCACCGCAATGAGAAGCCCACGCACCACAATGAAGAGTAGCCTCTGCTCCCCGCAACTAGAGAAAACCCGCGTGCAGTAACAAAGACCCAACACAACCAGCCAAACAAACAAACAAATAAAATTATTTAAAAAACCCAAAATAATTAGTTTAAATATATCCTTACCATAAACCAAAACTTAAAAGAGCAAAAAGCATAAGGTTAACTAAATGCTATTACAATTAATGCAACACTTGTGGGAAAAGATCAAGTTGATTTATGACTAAAAAATTAAACTGATATAACAAACGTAAGACCAAATATATTCTAATATATAGTATCATGATGTGAGTTCAAAAGAAAATGGAAATGTGTATTTTTGAAAAAATATATATATTACTACACTTTGCTCCATAATGCTTATTTATACTCTTGAAAATAAATTTAAAAGGACATTTTAACTTAAATTTTTTTCTTATTAAATTATGCACAAATAGGAAACGATTCAGAAATTAAATATTACTGAAAAATATAACTTGTCAATTTGGTACACAGAACTAAAGAACTATGCTCCTTTTCTCATTTTTCACTTGTTTCTTGCAATTAATTCAGAGTGCACTGTTTCTTACAACTAATAAAAAAGAACTTATTATTTTAAACCTCCCAAACTGTAGAATTACAGTGAATTACCTTCAAGAGTAATTTCTCAAAATGCTAACTGATCAAATAAAATCAATAATAATATGTGATATATGTGTAATTGAATGTCCTTAACTTTTTAAAGATAATTTTCCTTTTAAAAGTCACTTTAGAAACCTGTACCAATAATTTCAGAAATAAACTCTTCAGCAATTTTATCCTCTGGGAAAATATACAGCAATATGGCTTAATATTTCATTTTATTTTTATTTTATTTTATTTATTTACTTATTTTTAGCTGCGCTGGGTCTTCGTTACTGTGCGTGGGCTTTCTCTAGTTGCAGCGAGTGGGGGCTACTCTCCGTTGCGGTGCGTGGGCTTCTCATTGCGGTGGTTTCTCATTGCGGAGCACGGTCTCTAGGTGCACGGGCTTAGTTGCTCCGCGGCATGTGGGATCCTCCCGGACCGGGGCTTGAACCCATGTCCCCTGCATTGGCAGGCGGATTCTTAACCACTGCGCTACCAGGGAAGTCCCAATATTTTAAAATAAATGATGTATCTGACAATCTTAAAGAACTGTTCTCCTACTGCCTTCACCAAACTACAAGAGTATGGAGGGGGTAGGCCAGGTTGAGTAAGAGAAGATACAGAAATATCAAAACAATGAAATAAACAATTCAAAAGTTTCCAAAAAATTTATCATTTTTCTTCAAGACAAAAAAAGATAAATTAAAAGCATAACCTGGTTTTAATATACTTTTGAAAAAAAGGCAATTCAATATCTTTTAAAGATGATAAATGGTCTTCAAAAATGTATCTCATAACTAACTTTTGAAGGTAATACCTACACAAATTACCATTTCTTGCTTATAAATAAATGGTATTCTATTTATATTCTACCACTTATAAATAAATGGTATTCTATTTACATTCTATTCGTGCTGACAGGAGAAAAGAATGAAAATACCAGAATTAATGATTCCTCATTCATGAAGTTTAGGTATATATAGAAAGGCTACATTTATTTTATTTGAATGAATTTTTTAAAATGACCCATGATCATGAATGTAAAATTGTATAAGGATTTGGATAAGATGAAATTATCTTAAAGGTCTAAGAAAAATTTAAAAACTA
Source organism: Stenella coeruleoalba (assembly GCF_951394435.1). NCBI lineage: Eukaryota > Metazoa > Chordata > Mammalia > Artiodactyla > Delphinidae > Stenella > Stenella coeruleoalba. Next base: position 18,851,657 of record NC_137155.1, on the reverse strand, counting down.
TATTTCAGTTCAATAAATTTGAGCATTAACCTATTGTAAAATGTTAAATGTGCTATTATTCCTTTACTTTTTTATGAGACTAAAAAGTTAATGAGTAGAATTTTATCTAAAATTTAGTAAACAATAAAGAAATTGAGAAGGATGCCAACTACAATACACTACTATTACTCAACTATTATGAATTTGACTATTATTCTCAATTGGACTTTTAATAATATTAGAGATTCCTTAAGCTACTATTTTTATAACTTCATGACAGAATAGATTTAAACAGATTTAAATGAATGTGATGGAAATAAAATTTTGCTTCAAAAGGATTTTGAATGTATATACCACATTTAATCAATTTACTATATGTGAAAAATTATACATAATTATGTAACTGGTAAATGAAGCTATAAAATAACACATTACTGTAAAGCAAATCCTTAAAACAGTTGCAGTTAGACAAAATGAATAGAAAAATAATACTTTACCATCTCATATAGACATATTATAACCAATAAAAAGCAATTTGGTTCCAGGTGGAAAATATTCATGCAAAACAATTCCTTACCAATTTTATTTACATTTTCATGAAAGTGTAAAAGTGTGAGCGTGCGCACATAACATTAAATATCTTCAGGCAAATTTGTTTTGCAAATAAACTAATGTGTTAAATTAACAAACAGCTCTCTCTAAATATCAAAGACAATATTAACAAGTAAAGCTAGGTTTTCCTGCTCATTTTAAAGCTAGAATGCAACAATATTGCCATCTAGTGTTCATATCAAGTACTTCCAATACAAATGTGGTCATATTCTTGTTTTGCACTTAAATTAAGTGTGTACAGGTTAAATACAAATTGTCATTCCTATGGGCAAGAGTACAGTTTTGATGGATAAATAAAAGGAGAAAAACAGAAAAGGTCACTAAGAGATAATGGGAAGAAAAAATATAAGGCACGTGGGATAAATACCTTTCTTTTGGATGCAATTTCTGCCACATTTTGTTTTTAAACATGGTATATGTTATCTGATTTTCTTTGGTACTCTACTGACCAAACAAAAGTAAAGGTAAACTTCCTAGGGCTAGTTATACAGTCACCCCTCAGTAATTGCTGGGGATTGGTCCCAGGATACCACCCACCACGCCTCCATACCAAAACCCAAGGATGCTCAAGTCCCTTATATAAAACAGCATAGTATTTGCACATAACCTATGCACATCCTCCCATACACTTAAACCTTCTCTAGATTACCTATACTACCTACTACAATGTAAATGCTATGTAAATAGTTGTAAATTCTATGTAAATACTTGCCAGTGAGGCAAATTCAAGTTTTGCTTTTCTGAACTTTCTGGATTTTTTTTTCCTGAATATTTTCAATCTGTGGTTGGTTGAATCTGTGGATGCAGAACCTACGAATATGGAGGGATGACTGTAACTATCCCTTTGTACCGCCCCCCGGCCCCACCTTTATGTCCCAAATGAAATCACTGAGATCAAGTCCTAAATGATTTCTCATCAAATAAACATAAGTTCATTTAAAGCAGTGTTTTAAATATACAAAATTTATTTTGATTACTGCTAGTTAGAAGAGATAAAGAATAAAAGGACTGAGGTTGTTAACACTGAAAAGAATTTAGCTTCATTAAAAATTAAGATACATTTGGGGCTAAATTGTTTAATTACAACATTATAGGCATTATTGAAAACAAAGACTGGTGACATTGTTCATCTATAATCAAAGCCTCAGAGTAGCTAGTAGATCTCTAAATCAGCAGCCTATCATTATTTTTGATTGTCCATCCCTATAAACCTAGACCTGCTGCTAGGAAATGCTCTACCAATGTTAGGTACCATATGTAAGGTGTGACGTGTGGTGGTGGCAGTATTAGTACTGGATCAGAACTACAATGACTGCTACTACTGCTACAGTATAACCCCGCTTACTTTCAACTAATCTGGTGTGACACTTCACAACTGTGTCTTGCTTTTTTTCCTAGTCCCACACCTTTGGTCATATTATCCTCCCTCTTAGAGCTCTATAAATTCTATCCATTGGAAACAAGATGTCAGCTAATTTTACTATTATTTTTCCTTTTTTATTTACTCATTTTTGTACAACGAACATGTCGTATATAAATTAGAAACATTTAAAGAAAAAAATCCTACTGATTCTCTATAGCCCGGCCCCATTTTTCACCTTTCCTGTGATACCTTCAAGTTCTCTCCTCTTGTCCAATCCAAAAGTGATCTCTTTCTACCCTAAACTTCTCAGCAGCACTATCTAGCATTCACTTACAGCCTTACAATATTACTTCTATGTACATGTTTTTTTATCCCCCTCCCAGAATAAATTATAAGCTCTCTGGAAGAAAGAAATGCACATTTGTTATCCTTCTTTGTGTCTCCCACAAACATAATTTTTGGGCACCCAAGAAATATTAATCACATGTGATACAAACACCTTTCTGCTCTGTTTAGAAGCACTGTCTCCTTCACTTCCCTAGGCTTTAATTCTCAAAGATTTACTCATTTTGTCATAGTGGGAAAATCACTTAATCTCTCTGAGGCTCAATTCCTTACAATAAAGATCATAATACCTGATGTCTATTTCAGTTATTGCAACAGCAAAAACAAAACAAAAACCTCACATGTTATATGTAGAAAGCTACTAATAAAATGTACAGTTTGACTAAAAATTAATTTCAGACAAAAGCATTTAAATATGTATATACACATGCATACACACACACACGGCAAAAAAGTCCCTGTAATACAGATTAAAACTGAATTAGATTTTTAAAACTATCAGCATTAGGGCTACCATCCACTTACTCATCTAGCTAATTATTTACGTAACCTAATAACTCACTAGACTACTCTTCTTCAAAAATGTAATAAATGTAGACACAATTTTCTATAAAGTTGACTTATATAAAAATTATCTAACTTTAATGTCGAGCACACTGAGAACATAGCTATTTTTGGTCCCCAAAGACTTCTTTAAATGAAGAATCAAAAGTTACTATCACGCATTAGATTACAAAGTCTAATATCCATTCAGGAACCAAATTTATTTGAAGTGAATTAAAATGTAAATGCTATTATTTACATGTTTTTCAACCTAAAAACATATACATAAAATAAAATGCTCACTGAAACATCTGAGGTGACTGCTTTTCAATAAATACTAGTTACATCATTTGGTTTTTCTTCTATCCATTCATACCATGTGCTAAGTGCTGTTTTTCTGGACCATTTAAGAAATCTACTGTAACTGCATTTTTAACAAATAGGTTTTTCTTAAATGTCACCTAAAAAAAGAACCTTAGCTACTTTATAAATGTCTTATTTCCTATTTTTATGCTACTGCTGCCATCTAGTGAAAATTTTAAGAACTTAATCATTTTGGAAAATACATCATTTTTTAAAAAATGCATACTGTCAACCTGCAAAGTATATATATGAGGAATAAGAATATTATGGATTATTTTCTTATAAATACATTTCTAAATTTTTTCATTAAATTATATTTCTATATTATAATTCATCAATTTAATCATGAAGCCACTTTTTTATTTAATCAGCAAGATAATTATAATCATTTAAAAATTCCTTTATTGAGAAAAGAAAAAGACCAGAAACAACAAGTTGTTTCTGTCATCAAATTATACCTTTAAATATATGCAATTCAGTAACACCCTCGAAAATTGCATATTTGGAATTTCAATTACTTACCAAGGACGTTGTTCATTATATAGTTAAATTAGTAACATATGCTGACCAAAAATCTGAATGCCTGGAACTCTACTGATCAAATTACCTGAAGAGTTCCATAAAGGTAAAGATGATACATAATAACCGATCATTAACATTACCTGGGAGAAGATATTTGCTGTTGGAGCAACTCTGCTATCCACAATACTATATAATATTGCTAATAATCTGTCTAGTGGAAACGGTTTTGGTCCGAGGAGATGATTGCTTGTCTATAAGAAAAAAAGATCATGGATTTTCTTCTTACAGCAGAACACTCACTTTCTGTACTATAAATTCCAATAACAACATATTTACATTGTATATAGTTCCCCAAATAGGCTAATAAATCTAACTTGCAATCTCTAAAACTTTACCTGATATGATCATGATTTATCTTTCAACATTTTCTTCAAGATGTTCTGATTTACATCAACAAATATTAAAGGACTCACAAGTTACCCAGTCTAGGCCCGAACATCACCCCTATTTTGCTGTTGTAACCAGATGTTAAGTGACTTAGCCAAGTCATTTGTCAAGACAGTGTACAACCAAAACAAGGGTCTAGGCCCTAACTCCTAGACCAGAACTTACTACTAACTCCTCACCATTCCTCTTTGTGCCACTGCCTGAAAAATGTATGTGTTCAACATTAATAGTTCTAAAAAGATCAGTTATAGTAAATACTTGCTTAGAAAATGAAAGCAGTGTTTCATAGTATGTGAATAAGCTGTCAGTCAGAAACAATGTAAAATTTATTAAAAATTTTTAAGATTGTAAAATGTTCATACTTGTCTACAAAGTCAATGGTACAATTACTTGTCATTAGAAAACTGCAGTGCTCAAGGGTCTATAGATAATTAGATAATTCTATTAGATAATTTTAGTAGCAATGTAATAATTTAAGTACTCTATATGAGCAAGGGCAAATAAAATGAGAAGCTTTATTTACAAGCATGGGAATAACTATTTCTTTAAAAGAATGACTGTAAGTAAAAAAAAAAAACCTACTCAGAATTACAAAATGAAGTATTTACCTCAGCTATTTATATCTAAAACATAGTTTAGAAATCATTTTCCAGGTCTCAAAGTTTATATGCTTTTCTTATTAAATACTTCAAACATTTAGAAAAGAGATTCATAAATACCAATGCAACCACCCAATTTTATCACATCCAAACATTATGCAATTTGTACAAAAAAAGCATTAGATCACATTACAAACTGAAGCCCCCTTGCATCCCTCCCACATACCACTCCTCCCCTTCCCTCCCTAGAGGGAACCACCATCCAGAATCTGGTGTTTTTATCATTTTCATGACAATTTTTAAACTACTACTGCTATATATGTGTCCATAAACAATATACAGCGTTGTCTGCATAATCTAATATCTCAAATAAATGATATCATTTTGGACATAGCACTCTACCAAACTGCTTTTTTCCTTCAACATTGTTTTTGAGATTTATTCATTTTGATACATGTAGCTCTAGTCCATTTTTAAATTACCCTACAGAATTCCATTTCATGACAAATCAGTCTACCCTAAAAAATTAATCCCCATAATTCATCACAAAGAATACTGTGATGGCCAATTGTGTACATTTCTCCTTGCACACGTGTGAACTTCTCTGTGGGAATGCGAACTTCTCTGTGGGAATGCTCGATTAAAGTAGGGGGCAGAGAATGCTATGTGTTCATCAACCCTGCTTCTTCTTGAGCACATAGGAAGACTACATGTCTCAGTCTCTCCTGCAGTTAGATGGACGCCATCCGATTGAGTTCTGGCCAACAGAATATGGGTGGCAGCGATGTGAGCTACTACCAAACCTGGCCTTTCAAACCACTGGATCCTTTAGTCTTCTTTACCTTTGGTGACAACTTAAGAGGCCACCATGTTTCACTTGACATCACTATACCACCATAAAAAAGGCCCACATAACTCATATCCAACTGTGTCGTGAGCAATATATATATATATACATATGAGCAATACATATATATATACATATGAGCAATACATAACTTTTATGTTAAGCCACTGAGGGTTAGGGAGTTTGTTTTTCACTACACCACTGTCCAATCTATCCTGATCAATGTAAAGTACGTTCACATATTAACTTTATTAGGTATGACCAACCTGCAGAACACGCAGCCTCTTATTCTTCCATATTATCACCAACACTTGGAATCATCAGACATTTTTTTAGTTTTGCCAACCTCAGAGTGTAAAATAATACCTCAGTGTTGTTTAAAGTTGCATTTCTCTCATTAGTGAATGAGGGTGATAATCATGTTACATTTGTTAGACATTTCCAGTTCCTTTTTGTATCGTTTTATCCATTTATCTACTGAATTTTTGCCTTCTTCTTATTAGTTTGTATGAGCTTTAAAAATCCTAGATACTAATCATTATCAGGTGTATGAGTTCAAGAACAGTGGTTAAACATCAAGGTAGGCTTTGGATTCAGAAGTCCTGGAATTGCATGCTGGTTCTACCACATTAACTATGTATTCTTGGGCAAGTTACTAAATTTCTCTTTAATATTCACTTTCCTCATCTAGAAAATAAGGACAATGATAGCAACTACATTTATTAGGTCATTGTGAGAATTAAGGAAGATCATATGTGGAGTTTAACAATGTTTGGCTTATACTGCTCAACAGCTTTTATTATCATCATCATGATATACTTGTTTATATGTATTTTCTTTTCTACACAAATGCCTTGAAAACAGGAGATGTTTTATTTACCTTTTTCATCCCTAGCACTTGGGATTGTTAGTTAAATAAACGAATGGATGAAAGGATAATGAAGGAAATTGTATTAGAGGGAAGAAAGAAAAAAATAAAGGTAAATGTTGAGCTATCTAAATGGAACTGGTGTCCCTGTCCTCATTAACACTTAGAAGTGAATTGAGGTTAGTAAAAATTACCAAATTCCTGAAGTGTTGGGAATAAAGTGGGAGGCAATTCAGGCTGAGAATCACACTGTGAAATGCTGCTGACACTTTTCTGATTTTCACTTTTTATTTTGTGATTAGAAAACACATTTCCAATTTAAAATTAAAGTATTCTAGTGCCATGGAGGGCATATGACATTTATCTTCTTCACAGAACTGATTCTGTATGCTATAAATGCAAACTGGCTTCCCACCTAGAGAGAAAGCCAAAGTGTGAGAAATACCTCACTAGATTCGCTATAGCTTATTAGACAGAATGTACGAATGGAAGAAATAAGCGAAAAAAGAAACCAAATAAATGAGATAAAATGGAATGAAAACTGGTATCAAGCCAAACCAAGAAAAACAGAGATGGGAAAATAAACTTAGAGTTATAGATATTTATACCAGAAAAACTAAAACTAGGAACAATTAAAAGAAGTTTAATTGTGGGGAATGGGACTATGAGTGAGGAGAGGAAAAATGCTGCTTTTTCACATAAACTAAGTGGCAGATAATCTGGTATCACATACATGCATTAGGTGAATTGAAAAGCAAAATCTTAAAAAATGAGTGTCAACTGAGGATATACAGAGAAAAAGAATTATCAACTGAAGATACATAACAGATTTAAAACAACTGTTATGATTATTATTCGTGTGGTTTGCTTTTAATGTTTGATGCCCTAATTGAGAGCTTCATGAGAGCAGAGACAATGGTTATTTTGTTCTCCACTACGTCCATAGCATCTAGCAGAGTGCATGGCATAGAGTAAGCATTCAATAAGATTTCAAAAAGAGAAGGAACAAAAATACAAAGAAACTACTAAGCGTACACAGATTTTAGTAACTAAGCTCAGATTTTAAAATGACATGAACCAAAGACAAAAGAGGCTAACACAAAAGTCAAATCTATAAGAATAACATCAGAAGAACTAGAGCTCACCTAGACTAAAGACAACTTCACAGTGTCTTTGCTCATACGGTTCCCTCCGTCAAGACTGTCTTCCTAGACTTGTACAAATCCACTCATTCCACAAGGATGGTCTAACGTGCCAGCTCTTTCACAGTCCTCACTGATCAGCACTAATATATCTCCCTCTTCAACATCCTTAAATAATTTTCTCTGTCTAAAGAATAAGGCCTAAAATTTTTAGCTTTATGTTCATTCTTTGGTTTCCTTCTTTCATTCATTCAATTTATTCATTTGTGCAATAAACACCCACCAATTACCACCAAGTGCCGAGATAACAGAGGTGAAGAGATGGGCTTTCTTCCTTTAACTGGTGAGTAAGGAAATTCCTCGACAGTTTGGCCTCAATTGATTTTTCTCTGAAACTCACCATACGCTCCAGTCAATTTCATTATTTCTTGTATATACCCTATACTATCTTACCTCTGTTTCTTGGTTCAAATCATTTCCTCAACTAAAATGTCTTCTCCTCCCATCTTTGCATATCTAATCCTCACCATTCCTGAGTGCCCACTCAAAATGCAAGCCCTACTACACATCCTTCCCTCCCTACCTCAGCCAGAAGTACTCTCTCCTCCTACCCATCCTTTATGACCCAAAGCAGCTACATACATACGAAAGAGGGTACAAAATCAATGATCTGCCTATAGTGGAGAGCCTAATCAGAGATGTCTCAGTGAAAGGGCATACTAGAAAAGTCTTTCCATGACAAGCAAATGGATTTGGTGAGGAAATCTGCCTGCCAAACCCTAGCTCTGTGTGAATGGGAGAAAAAAGGCTTCCCTGAGACTTTTAACTAGAAGCCAGAGCTAATGCTGATGTGGGGGCAGAATTCACAATAGCTTTGTGGTCTGCAAGTCCCCAGGCTGAGAACTGAATTTCAAATGACCCCAGGTTACCAGTGTTCACAAGTGCTTGCAGAGAAGTACGTGTAAAACCTTTCAAAGGAACACATCTCAGGCCTCAAAAATTAAAAGACTAAGTTCAGCCAACAATTAAAAATAATAAAATGTTCAGGAAACAGGACATTATGTGCCCAAATCAGCAAAAATAGAAAACGTGGAATTAGACTAACAAGGACTTCTAACACTGAAATATAAGACACAGAATATTAGTTTTTTTATGTTAAAGAAAAATATGAATAGGAAAAATATTAAAGTGATCAGATAGACTTGAAACGAACCAGTAAAACTTCTGAAGATTACACATAACATTACTGAAATTACAAAACAAATTACCCAGAATATAGCACACAGAGATGAAAGGGAATGAAGAATATAAAGACTTAAAAAACACAGATGGTAGAGTGAAAAGGTCTATCATAAGCCTAACCAGTGTCTCAGGAAAACATGTCAGAGAGAATGGAGGAGAGGCAATATTTGAAAAGTTAATGACTGAGAATTTACGAGAATTAAATAAAGGCATCATTATTCAAATTTAGGAAGCAAAACTAATGCCAAGTAAAAAGAAATTCAATCCCAGATACACTACAGAGAAACTGTAAGAAGACTGAAGTAAAAGGAGAAGAGAACTTGAAAGCAGCCAGAGAAAACAGAGGAATAACACAGGAATAAGAGACTCACAGCAGTTTTTTTTTAGCAGTAATAAAGCCAGAAGACAGTAAAATAATGTCCTCAATTCAGAAGTGTATACTGAGCAAAACTGCTTTTAACAATGAGAGTGAGAAACAAAACTCACAGCTTCTATAGTGCAAAGTTTACAGTTCTAACTTCTCTATCTTCTGCCAGGAGAAACCGCAGTGGTTAAGATGTACAAGAGAGCTGAACAGTCTAAATGCTCCTTTTGGAAATTTCAACTTGCCCCACACCCCTACCTTCAAAGTTGCTTAGTGCTTCTAATTCCTAAGCTTTTCCAGATTCCTTGGGTCAAATCAGCTTCTTTTGGGGGTTACGTTTCAGCCTTCTCTGATGTGCTCAGTCACCGACATATCTATCTACTAGTCAATTCCAAATTTTATAGATCTCTCATCTGCTTAGTCCTTATTAGTTTAACCTTTTTAATTTCTTCAATGCCATCTTTGTGGTGTTTCAAAGGGGAAAGGAGGAAACTAAGTTATATTTAATTAAAAATTCCAGGGTGACCTTTTTCATCTATTAATTCACTAGAAAAATTTTGTGAACTACCTTTTATCTCTAGAACGAGCTCACCTGAATTGTGCCTCCCCAATCACTGTATCCAACATAACAAAATACTACTACAGCATTATGATGGTACCATATCAATACAAGTAACTTCTTACATCCAAATGACTATGTAAATGCATACAATTATGCATTTATCAACTTCCTATAATATTCTAAATTTGTAAGTTTTTCCCATTAAAGAAATTACAACATAAATACCTTTTCATGTTTCTTTAGAAAGTTGGTTTTCTTGATTTTCCCATGATGCTGCAATTAAGCAAAATAATTTTTAAGATGAAAGATAGTATTCCACAAAACCAGAAAGCATAATTTGTTTAAAACATGACACACATAAGAGTAACTTATGTATCTTAGGCTTTTTTATTTTATTCTATTTATCACCTAAAACATCACCTTAAAATACCAACATATTTTAGGCTTTTTAAATCAATTTTGATTGTATACAGGATTACTTGTGCATGTAAAGAAAGAGGTTTCAAAATAAAAGTGATATTTCCTAAAAGAACTTATATTGATTTATTACAGCACATTTATTTCTATAAAAACAAAACTTCCAAAGATAAACGGGTTTTCAATTCATTCTGTAAGGCAGGCTGTCAATTCGCATAAAATTGAGAGCATTTAGTTAAGCACTTGGGATTCAATAGTAGGGAAAAAATATAGATGCAGTCCTTGCCCTCTTGAAACCAAAGACTAGTGGTAGAGATAGGCAAAAAATAAACAGACAAAAATGTATTATATTTAATAATAAATCAAACTGCATATTATTTGTTTTCAAGAAGAAATTCTAAAATGAGATTTCTCCAACTAATATACATGCAGAGAGCCTCCTGAATGTTCTGGATAATGATGTATGGAGTACATGATACTATAGTAGGAGCTTCAGAACAATAAAGGAGTTACTACCCTTAAAATCATTCCCATCTCTCGTATTTTTAACAAAACCTTAAATTTTTTTAAATGTAGAATTATTACCTAAGGTATACCTGAACTCTTCTGTGAGACTACCTACTTCACCCATTCAGGCTGTGATCTTAAAGTGAGAAGTCAAAAATAAATAATTAAAGGGGGAAAAAAAAAAGAACAGGTGGAATTTAAGCATGTAGAGATTGGAGAGGAAGGAATTCTAGATGGAGAAACCAATGTAAACAAAAGCTTGGGGAGTTGGGAAAAACAGCTAAGTTCTGGAAACAGAAAAGTTAAGTTTGAATTTTTTTTATTAATCAGCTTGTAACTGGACTTGCTCAGGATGTGTAGCAAAATATATCTGGTTGCAAGGATAACTTTCACCCACTTGACATAATGCCTTGGTAAGAGAGTGAGTGTTATAGGGAGAACACCACACAGAGCACCCGAGTTCACTCTGGAGGAGAGTTGGTGTTTGCTTAGGTGGAAGGTGATTGAGGTAATGGCTCACGCATCCTAAAGAAACCCTTTTGGGAAGTTTAAGTGTGAGGAATGCTCCATTGATGGATAAAGTTCTGAGGGCCTCTAGATTTTCTTATCAACATTCATTTCAGGAATATTGTTTTTTGCTGTCATTTTCCGACTAATTTGTCTTTCAAAATTCAGCAAGCAATGCTACCCCCTCCATGAAGCCTTCTTTCCTCAACACTTCCCTGCAAGTTGTTTATCATATCATGCTTACTAGACACTAATACCACCCCTCTTTTTTAGCCTGTCTGCTCCAAGACTGTCCCCACCCCAAAAGTGGCACTCACTCACCCCCAATATCCTAAAGAAAGTTCTCAAATAACACTGTTGACTGGCAAAGGTAAAGTGAGAAATAAAGAATAAATGATTAAAGGAAAATAAACAAACAAAATCTTTAAAGAATGAGTCCTAAATACATATTTAGCAATCTCTTATTCTAATCTCTATCCCTTACAAATTTACAGGTGTTGAGGAATTTCAAAATATTCCCTAGATCTGCAAAAATAAAGTGAAAAAGAAATAATGATTACCTTAAGGAAAAACCTTTTGTCAGTTCTTGCTGGATTATAAGAAGCGAGGTATGCAGCAATGAGAATAAACTTAGAGTAATATGGAAGTTCCACGTGAGTATATGCAGAGAGACCTAGATAACAAAATACTTTTATGAAGGTATATAACGGGCTACCATTAGATTTTAAGTATCTCTTACCTTTTCTCACTTATCTTTTGACTTCCATACGGTACCCTCTAGTCAAAAGATTTTAAAGTGCCCTGAGCTTAAAGTGCCATGATAATGACGGTGGTGGGGAAAACATTATTGTTAATGATATGCTCTGCTCATTCTGTTAGTTTTGTTTGGCTCCGCCTCTTCTAAAGTCCTGCTCTTCAAAGCCACACTCTCCACTAAACCTTCCCTGATGCTCCCCTACCACACCAAAAGAGAAAATTTGTCTCTACTGTGAATTCCTACTTCGTGTACCTTACTTACGATCCACATAAATTTATACCTTATATAAAGAATTAATTAAACATAAGTGATATTTCTTACTAAGCTACAGTGTTCACTGAAGGAGCCAAGTCTAATGTTTTTTTGTATCCCTACAGTACCTTGTACAAATAACTGAATGAATGGATAAATAAAACAATAGAGTCAGTCAAGCAGCAATGATTTTTATGGGAAGGGAAAAAGGAATGATATTTACTGAAATATCTAGTATGTGTAAGGTGTTTACGTAATGATGACATAATGTGCTAGGTGCTTTCCTTAAGCATCTCTGAATCTCTGCAGTAACTTAAAAGTAGATATTCTTTCCATTTTAGATAAAGACACTGAGTTGGGCTCAAGGCCACATAGGCAGCAGAGCAAATTACTGCAGATTTTTTTTAAACTCTAGTATCTATTTCTTTCCATTACAACACACAACTGAAAATCACTTGTATGGTACTTCAAGCATTTAAAAACCAAAACAGGGACTTCCCTAGTGGTCCAGTGGTGAAGAATCCACCTTACAATGCAGGGGAAACAGGTTCGTTCCCTGGTCAGGGAACTAAGATCCCACATACCGCAGGGCAACTAGCCTGCGCACCACAACTACTGAGCTTGAGCGCCTCAACTAGAGAGCCTGCGTGCCACAAACTACAGAGCCCATGCACTCTGGAACCCAAGCGCCACAACTAGAGAGGAGCCCGCGCACTGAAAGATCCCACATGCCTCAATGAAGATCCCGCATTCCACAACTAATTCCTGGCACTGCCAAAAATAAATAAAATAAACAATAAATAAATCTTTAAAAATAAATAAATAAAAGTTAAAAATAAAAACCGAAATGGAATCTCAATACCACTTCATTTCATACCACTTCCCCCACTGACCCAACTAACTGGCTACTGACCCAACTTTTAAATAAGAGTATTTTAGATGGTTGCTTTACTTTTTTTAAAGTAAAAGTAAAGTTGACCCATACGGGGTGGGGGAATGTTAGGGGCACAGACACCCCTCTCCTCCACAGTAGAAAATCTGCATGTAACTTTTGACTCCCAAAAAACTTAACTAGTAATAGCCTACTGTTGACTGGAAGCCTACTGATAACAGTCAATTAACACATATTTTGTATGTTATATGTATACCTACATATATATTATGCATTCATGGCATACCTAACTTTTTCTTAATTTTTCTGATATTTCTAGGCTATGCAGTTCGTCTGCCAGTTTTTTCAAATTGTTGTGTATCTCCAAAACATTTTCCAATATATTTATTGAAAAAAAATCCGTGTATAAGTGGACCCATGCAATTCAAATCTGTGTTGTTCAAGGGTCAACTGTAGTTCTGTTGGGATAAACCCAAAGTAATAGTTTCTTTAAAGAAAACAAAAGCACAAAACTTTCAAAATGTAACCAAATGAAATGCATCCCCCAAACTACATTAACATAAAATTGAATTTTGTTATATAACTCATGAAATACATATATACTGAGATAAAATTAGGTATACAATTGATTGTTTTAACACAAGCATTTAAAGAAATATAAACTGCTTGGTTTTCACATGATATAACCCAACATGTAGAAACTGGTATTCAAACTTCATTTCTTCCTATTACATTGGTGTGTTGCTTAAAAGAAAATCATTAATTAAAATATCATGGTAGGGAATTCCCTGGTGGTCCAGTGGTTAGAACTTGATGCTTTCACTGCTGGGGCCCAGGTTCAATCCCTGGTCGGGGAACTAAGATCCTGCAAGTTGCGTGGTGCAGGAAAAAAAAAAATCATAGTAGCTTGCAAATTATCTTTTATAACACTACTGACTGATGCTATCTTTAATGTTAACTTAATATCTTGATTATTAGTAATCAATTAAAGAAGTGTCTCTGGTAATTGTCTCAACACTTCCTTTGATACCTTTCAGTTGTCCTGGATCTGTGTCATCTTTCTGTAGCTTTTCCCACTGTGAACTGAAAAAAAAATGAAAGAGCAATGATGGATTGAAAACATAAAATCAATGTACTGTACTTAAAACAAAGCCGTAGAAAAACTAAAACTTTTTTATTTAACAAAATACATTTAATTTCCTCATAAATAAGACAAATAACATATACATGTTCGTACCTGTACAAAATCATTTAGTGTATATTAGAACAATATAAACATATATCAATGCCCAGATGTTGAATGTTTTAAAATCTCTTTTCCTCTGATCATAATTATAAAGCTATCAAAAAGCACCAACAAATAAATAACATCACCTACCATACAATAAAACTCCCAATATTCCAGTTATCATATTAAATACAATTGTTATACACCACTTCTAAACTCCGTAACAATTTCTTAAAGTAAGTATCATTACATCAGAAAACTGAGGCCCACAGGTTAAGTTACCCAAGGACACTTAGCCAGTCAATAACACAAACTCTGCAGGCATTCTACAAGGATTCAGCTCTTAGTTCCACTACCAGGGAACAATGTTGGAGACTTTTTCATAATCTGTCCAAAGTGCTTATAAAAGCTATAAAACCAACATATATTCCCAATAACAGTTTGTTGAGTGAGCATCTAACCTTCTATAGCTTTACTCTCCTTTTCTTTATTCTGCTTAACCCAATTATTATTATTATTTTTTTATTTTTTTTGTTTTTGCGGTATGCGGGCCTCTCACTGTTGTGGCCTCTCCCATTGCGGAGCACAGGCTCCGGAAGTGCAGGCTCAGCAGCCATGGCTCACGAGCCCAGCCGCTCTGCGGCATGTGGGATCTTCCCGGACCGGGGCACGAACCCGTGTCCCCTGCATCAGCAGGCGGACTGTCAACCACTGCGCCACCAGGGAAGCCCTGCTTATCCCAATTATTTAATCTCAATTAGAAAATATGAAATATGTGATGATTATTATTCTTTAATTTAGTAAAAATTTTATTATACACAGGTGAATGGAGGTTGGGGGTAGCAGGGAAAACAGCTGAGTCATTTACTGTGAAGAAACTTCAAATGGACCAGGAGATATCACCAGGCTTAGAATGCCATTTCTCTACTACACTACTGGAGAGTCTCACTGGTCCTTTATGTCACAGTGTTACAAAAAGGTAACTAAGGGCATTATATATGCTATTATTATAAAGGAACAAAAATGCAAACTGCCCTAAATACCAAAATTTTTTTCAAAAAGACAAAGAAAATAACCACATAGGAAATTCTGCAAATTAATACAACAGTTAATAAAACATATATATTTCCTATCAATAAATATAAATGGGTGTACCCCATTAAAGAAAAAGGTTTTCAGAATGCCTCGGTAAGGCAGGAGGTCAAATTAGCAATGCTTATTTCTGTGTTCTATACCTTTCTGTGAAAGAAACATACTAAAGATTATATATTAATTGCATATATAAAGATGTTATGTTACATATGCATACTTGTAAAAGAAAATGAGTACAAATCAGAAATTATATAGGTGGTTAGGAAAAGAATGAAAGGAATAATGGGGTGTGAGACTTCCTTGAGTATGTTTTAATAGTTTTAGGTTCTGAATTATTCTGACACCCTCTTTTACCTGCACAGCAAACAATGAGTTGATTCTACTTTGCCCTTTCTCTTTCTCTTCTTCTCCCATTTTTTAACTTTGTAACTGTGTTATTCCCATCCTTGCATAGTATGTAACATATACATAGTGTTCTTCTATCCTCATTCCCATCTTTTCGTTTTGAGCTAAAATTAATCAAATTTGGTGCTCATCATTCCTTTTGCTAAAGTTTCCCCAGTCATCTCCACTGCACCAGCACTGTCACTAGCAGACTCTTCAGGAAGTGTTTATGAGTATAGTGTTCCCTGAGTTCTCACATGTTTAAAACTGTTTTTCTATAGCCACGATACCGGCATGATAAGTTGGCTAGATATAAAATTCCTTGGCTTACACATCCCCTCTCAAGTTTCTTGAAAATGTTGCTCACTTGTTGTCTTGCTTTATTATAGATTCACTTTCCTTTGTAAGTGACATATTTTTGCCTTAATTTCCACCCCTTGCTTCATTCTTCACCACCAAGCCTCCAGGAGATGCCATGTCCTTCCAAATCACCTCTCCATCTCCCCTCAAAAACAGTACTTTCCCAAATCTGCCTTGTTAATTCTTGTCTACATACTCTTGAAACACTTCCTTTTGATTCTTCAGTAGCCAGTGCTCTAATCCTTCGGGTCTCACTTGTTCTCAGTATTATCCCACTCAGGGTTGGACTCTCTTTCTGGAGGTGATTCATTTGTATTTCATCACTACAAGTCGACCCCATCCCCTGTCCCCACTGTCCTCTCCTCTTTTCCTTATAGTCTTTGCTTAACTTTTCACTTCAGCATAAGCCCCAGGGTTGCTTTGCTGGCTTCAGTTATTTATTTCACTATTTACATATAAACTGAAGTTTACAGTCAGCTCTGTAGACTCCTAGTCATATTGCAGGCAAGGGTTATGAGTGATTTTATTTGCTTTCCTTACTGACCTTGTGGAGAGAACTTGATTTAGGTGGCCAACACTATCCTATGGGAAACTGGAAGTCCTTCTATTACTATGTAAGAGTCACTTTAACAAGTATCCAAATTTTTCTACCTTTAAAAGATCAGATCACAAGCTTTTCTATTCTGTGACTTCCAAACATTCTCATTAATTATTAAAAAGAGAATAATAATATCTTTGTAATGTTTCTACTTATTTAGAAACTATTATATTCTTATAATCAGCTAATTAAATCAAGCACAAAGTATAGAATAAGGTATTCATTAAAGAAAAATGATAACAAAATTGATTAGAAAGTGAAAAAAGACAAAAGCGTTGATGTTTTTAAACTTCCTATGTTGCTTTGTAATGTAGGCTAAACCTAACACCTATAAGGAACTTTATTATTCACAAATCATCTTCACATATATTATTGAAATCTTTTAAGGACTGTTAGAAGAGGGATCCGAGGTCTAGAGGTTTTAGGTGAATTGCTAAGACCTCATAAGGCAGAAAACAGCTAAGCTGGAAATCAGAACTATGTTCTCACTACTCTATGTCTGTGCAACCATGTCTCCTAAGCAGCTTCATTACTATGAAAGTCTAATAACAGACAAATGTAGACTTATGACTTGACTTATACGTTTCTTTAATAATCAATTTCTTATTATACCATTCAAATATCTAACATAAATATAAAAAACAAAGCTGAAACTGATTTTCCTGTAGCTTTCCAGATTTAAAAAAATTAGCAATTATTAGAAATACGCCTTGTGTAACATACTGGCTAAAAATTGTCTGTCCTTCCCAAAATAATAAGAAATGATTCAAATCACAAGAGTTTTTGCCCAATGTGAAGAAGGTAAAGGAAAACATGTACATTTTAGTGAATATCCCAAATATAGAAAAAATACATCTACTAAATAGAAAATTACCTTGATATTTCCCTGAGATAAACAGTTTGCATGGCTTTTTTCAAATGAGGTTCAATATTTCTCCAGAGTTTGCGAGTATCACGTTCACTTGCTACTCCAAAGAGAGAAAATTTCAATAATTTAGAATTACAGAAACTTTTTTCAAAAGAAATATTATTATAGTAAAATTATAGTTACCTTCTCCTTTAACAACAGGTTCACAATATTTAGGAAAATTAAGTACTGCCTATAAACAAGGAAAAAAAAGAGAAAAAAGCACTTATCTACCACAATTAAATATTATTTTTCAAGTAAGAATTTTATTAGAATTCAGGCAATTTTATTTCAATATAATTGGCTCAAGTAAAATGTTATTATAGTTTATTACTACAACAAAACCACAATTATCAATAACAACAGTAAAACAATATGCAAAATATTCCTTAACTGGCTAAATCCTGCCTAATGTATCAGCCTCTAAATATAAAGAAATATAACAATTCCCAAAGCAAATTTAAAAGCACATACATAGGGGCTTCCCTGGTGGCACAGTGGTTAAGAATCTGCCTGCCAATGCAGGGGACACAGCTTCGAGCCCTGGTCTGGGAAGATCCCACGTGCCATGGAGCAACTAAGCCTGTGTGCCACAACTACTGAGCCTGCACTCTAGACCCTGCGAGCCACTACTGAGCCCACGCGCCTAGAGCCTGCGCTCTGCAACAAGAGAAGCCACCGCAATGAGAAGCCCGTGCACCACAATAAAGAGTAGCCCCTGCTCGCCACAACTAGAGAAAGCCTGCGTGCAGCAACGAAGACCCAACGCAGCCAAAAATAAATAAATAAATTTATTATATTAAAAAAAGCACATACATAGAAAAGATGCCTAAAAAGAATATTCTGCAGATGATTTATTAAACTCTTAAGAAATATGCCACTTACAAACTTTAAAACAAATAATAATATCCATTTGAAGGAAAAAAGACAACATATATTATCCTATGTTCTACATACTCAGAAAAATAGAACACTATACTATTTTTTCTCCAATGCTTAAAGATCATTTCTTATATTTATTAGTATTACTAGTAGTAGTAAAGACTTAAACCATACTTCAAGCTTCAAGTTTATGAATATGATGTAACAACATAAAAAGCTGTAACCTCATCCCTAAATAAAATCATTCCTCAGTGAAACCCAAAGGACTTTATAAAAACCATGTTTAAATTTCACATTTTCTTTTCCTACTAATAGTTTCTCTAAATAATTCCTCCTTCTTGCACTTTATAATCTACTTTGAAATGGCTGCCAGCACAGATTCCCACAGGTTTCAAGGACATCAGTGCTAAGGAGTAGAAGCTACAAGTTATTTCCCAGGAAGGACAATGGATGAGTATTTGCTCCTGACTCCATCTCACACGGAGACCGTGCACTGACCCTCGCTCCTCTCTGTAAGCCCCCCTGTTGTCATTTCCCTTGGGCACCAGGAGTCTCAGACATTCAACTTCCAGAGAGATGTTAGTGATGAGCTTGAACTAGAACAGCTTGTCTTCTGTTTTTTTCCCTACTCAGAAGATGCTTGAAACGTACAACTAAATCAGAAGAGGTCTAAAGTTTAAAAGTTCCAAAAACATACTAAATGTGAACAATTTTAAATGGTCATTTTCTCCTACATTCTATCTCAAATACACACTGAATCCCTCTAAGTAATACTTTTCAGACTGAAGAAAAGAGCAAAGCAAAGAAAATGTACCAAGAGATGTAGAATCTGTTCCTTTGAAAGCAACTGTTTTCTAGCCTTAGATATATTACCATTTTCTGTTACATGGAGATAAGACCTTAAGTATTAATAAAAGGTTCTAAAAGTGAAACCAGATATTCTTGCCTCCTCCTTTTCAGATCCCCACAACTAAAGTAGAAAGGTAAAAATTAAATAAAATATGAAAATTAAATACAATTATTTTCCAAACTGCCTATGAAGTGTAAACAGCTATTCTAATGTTTTTAACAACTTTTTTTTTTTTTTTTTTTTGAGGTACGCGGGCCTCTCACTGCTGTGGCCTCTCCCGTTGCGGAGCACAGGCTCCAGAAGTGCAGGCTCAGCGGCCATGGCTCGTGGGCCCAGCCGCTCTGTGGCATGTGGGATTTTCCCAGACCGGGGCATGAACCCGTGTACCCTGCATCGGCAGGCGGACTCTCAGCCACTGCGCCACCAGGGAAGCCCTTAAAAACTTTTTAAAGTAATCTTTTATATAACTATTCAAAGTAATCCTTTATATAAATATTCAAAGTAATCCTTTATATAAAGATTACTAACTCAAGGTCAGTGGCTAATGAAACACCTATATAAAGCTTCTGACAATATTCAAATTCATCTAGATTCCAGACCACTATCAATACATACATTAACCTGAAACAATCTGTTACAAAAAATTAACAAAAAGATATAAAATTGCTTATTAAGTTTTCACACCACCTTTCTGTTAATCTTCATTTTAATTTTAATAAAGTTAAACATTTTCTGCAATTAAAGAAAAGAGAAAGGAGGAAATTTAAAAAACACTCCTAACGACGTATGAAAAGAAACAACTAAAAAGACAAAGGTTTCTGATCAGGTCAAAGTTTGTACTAACCCACTGACTTCTACATTCTTAGGGTGTATTTGCTCCCAAAGGCCATATCCAAATTTCCAGAATAAATTTTCAGCTTCTAGCCTATCTCACACCCTTTCTTCATGGAAAAATATTAAAAGATGTACTTTTTTTTTTTAAGCAAAATGAGCACGGACCAGATGCCGGAGCTCCTTCAAATCTCGACAGACGGTGTAGAAAACTCCAAGAAGAATGTTAATGTAGGCAGCATAGAAATCAGCCGAATACTCTGGAGGATGATCATGGGATAGAATCTTTTGAAGGTTACCTGTTCACAGGACACAAATGAACAGAAATGACTGACCCATCACCCTAGTTATATCTTCTAGCATTTTATAACAAAGGTTTAAACAATAAATACACAGGCTCAGCAATTATTAGGAACAATGAAACAGTTACAAGATTAGAATGCAAAAGTAATACAAGTTTTGAAACTGAGGTAAAAGAATTATGAACCTAACATTCTAAGAAAAATTACTAAATTTTACTCAAGACAAATACGAAGCAATGACATCTAAAGAAAAACACAAGAACCTTATAACAGGCAACATGAATATCAAGGGCAAAAAAATAGTATGGATTCCACTTATTTTTCTAACAATTAAGTAAATCAACTAGATAAAAATAAGCGGTACTACATAAACTACCACCAAACTGGAAAATGCTCATTTTTTGTAAAATGAAAAGAACTCATGATTTTTTTAATGAAAATCTTCATCTTTACTATGTCATTCCATTTTTATAAAATGTGTTTTCTTCCTACAACTTTGGTGTCTTTATTTCTCTTCTACCTTAAACTCCTTATACAGTATCACATGTTTAGAGTCCTAAACTTATATTTTATCCTGCTAGAAATATATTGTAGAAGCACAGTTAAAACTAAAAAGAAACCACCTATTATTCAAAATTTCCCGGTTATAGCACATAAATCAGTCATTCACTCATTCCTTATTGCAATTCCCTCTGACTTCTTGATGCAATGGTCTCTTTTAGACTTCTCAGTTAAGAGCTCTTTGAACATGACTAGTACTTTAAGCCCAGTTCCATAGGATTCAAGACTTTCACAATACTTACAAGTGAAAATTCTCATGGGATGTTCTGATCGTGTCAATTTCCTGTTGTCTAAGAATCCCTTTAAGTGAGTATTTTTACCATGGATACTCTCCCATTTACCATCAGCCTTTGATTTTAACTACTGTCTTATTCCTCACAGTCAGTTAGATATAGGTACATAACAATAGATATGGCCTATCAACAGATACTAATATACAGAAATTTAGAAACAGCTACATTAATGGGATCTTTTAAACAGGGCAGTTGGCCAAAACCAAAAAAACAAATAAACAAACAAGGGCCCAAAAAACATTTCAAAGCCTATTCTCATGCCTAGAATGTTATCCTGAAGGAATTTCAGATAGAGACTGTTACTAGATCTGTATTTTAATATCACAACCACTGAAAAAAAATACACAAAGTCCAAAACTTGACTTTGGAATCTATGTATTTTTACATGTAATAGGAGTTTTAAATTTAATGTTACTAAGCTTTTTAAAACAAATATTTGATACACTAAAAATTTCTGAAGGTGCCTTAAAACTTGGAGATAAAGATATTTATATATTGTGTTGGCCAAAAAGTTTGTTTGGGTTTTTCCATAACATGTTACGGAAAAACCCAGAAAGCCCCGAAAGAACTTTTTGGCCAATCCAATAAAAGCTGACAAATAACTGGATAGATGAAAGAAAGAAGGGAGGGAGGCAAGGAAGAAAGGGATCAACGGTCAGACAGACAAACATACATAGGCAAAAAGGTGGTCTCTAAATGCATGGATGAGGAAACCTGGAAACCAGTTAAGTCTCCAGCTTAGACTGCACTCCTAAGCTCCTCCTGACTCTCTTCTTGGTATCCCTTCCAGGTGACACTCAGTACCTCCTAAGAGAGTTGATTATATATGACCACTGGCCCACTTCAGTTCTGACTAAAGTCTTCTAAGAATTAGAACTCTCACTGGGTTGCAACAAAAGTAGAACAGCTGCTTAGTTATACAGGCTACAGACAAATTCTCAGAGTACAACTCAACATTAAGGAAGCCATACCAGCTCTAACAGTCAAACTTACTAAAAATCCCATCTCTAACAGAAAGCTGAAAGCAGTGTACTAGCAGGTAATAAATCAAGGGAAGGAGAAAGCACTTGATGGGTCCCCTGCTGTATTAAAATTTCACTATCAAAATACGGTCTAACACACCAAGAACCATTTCTAACATGAGGGACTTCTGAGGGACTTCTGCTGCCAGTCATGAGGGAGTAAGAGGGTCCAGAAATACTCTCCTATAAATAACTAAGAACTGGACAAAATATAGAAAACAATTATTTTCAGACATCAAACAACAGGCAACAAAGGACTGTGATACATGAGAAAAGTGAAATGAGGTGAGTCTTACCATCAGCCAGGCTTTCTAACTAGAGGTAATTTTAGAACTGTCGTACAGGAGAGTTCCAAAAGGAGCCCATTAATCTCAGTGAGTTGATAAGACACAGATCAGAGAAGAGAGAGCTAAGGTAGCTAGAATGTGCAGGGTAGAATACATGAGAAAAGGAAGCTATGCAGAGAAAGAGCCCCAGAAATCTGCCTAGATGTTGCCCTTGGTTCTTAGCTGAATAACAGTACTTATATGCATAGAGTAAAACCTCAAAAGGACAAGCAAGAACACCTTCTGGGGAAAAAACAATTACTGGAGAGCTGTTAAGTCAAACAATTTCCAGAGTTCAGACAGGGCTATAAACTGTTCAATTTGCCACCAGTAAGAATGGAGAAACTATACTAAATACATGGGGCATTCAGCAGAGAACCCAAAAGGACTATATCTTAGAAGTAGAGCTAAAATTAGCCCTGGAATCAAGGCTACTCTAGACCCTCTCTCCAAAAGAGCTTAAAAATAATCTCAAAAGGGTCACATGTACCTTCAAGTGATTTAAATGCTTAACTAGAAAAGAAGTCCAACATGCAACAAAAAATTTAATACCTGTCATTCAATCAAAAATTACTAAACTCATGTGAAAGTATAATGGATACCCATAATAGAGAAAAATTAGTCAATAGAAACATCCCCACAACGAAAGAGGTAGTAGAATTAGTAGACAAGAACATTAAAACAACTAATATAAACATGCTCATATGCTCAAGAATATAACGGAAAACAAAAGCATCATAAAATTGGTAATGAAAATTCCACTGGGTTGGATTAACTGCAAATTAGACACTTGTAGATAAAAAGGTCACTGAACCTGAAGACACAGAAACAAAAGCTATCCCAAGTAAAACACTGAGGACAAAAAATGATGTAAAATTTAAATAAATAAATAAGAGATTCAGCAGGACAGTATCACGAGGTCTAACATTCATGTAACGTGGTCCCAGAAAAAGGTGTGGGGAGCAGAGTCGGGGGGAACAACAGGACACAGATAAAATATTTTTAGAAATAATGGCTGAAACTTTTCCAAAGTTAAAACTATACACTCACATATCCAAAAAGCTCAACAAATCTCCAGCAGGATAAACAATAAAAGATATTTTCCACCTTGCCTTTTTATTTCTGTAAAGCCCAAATAGTAATATATTATAAGGTTTATAATAAATGTATATGTTAAATGTAGGACAAAAATAGCACTAAGGTTGTGAGGTGGGAAATTTTAAGTCATTGAGATTTTCAGATTGTTAACTAGAGAATAACTTAACTTATTCCGATTGATTCAATAACTAAACCAAAAACCTGATCAACTGCACTATAATCCACCTGAAGAAAAAAAAACAAAGCATTACCAAAAGATGAGCAGTCTGCGTGTGGGAAAGGGAAAACAAGAAATCCAAATTAGGGCCCTAGTGATACTGCTAAGAGGAAAGAGTGTCCTGAACATCAGATACCATATTTCTACAGATGACATATGTACCAAGTTATGATTGGATGACTTAGACACTAAGATTATCCTTTTGCCCTGGTTCCATGCTTACTTATTCTGACTATAATTTGGCTTATCAATTAATGCTTCCTTTTTGAACGTTTTTTTGTATGATTATGATGCTTCTGAATTATTTTAAAAAAACCTGATATGTTAAAGGCTCTAAAATTTAATAATCAGATGAACTTGGCTCCACATTATACACTTTTCAAAAATCTATTAGCTTAGGGCTTCCCTGGTGGCTCAGTGGTTAAGAATCCGCCTGCCAATGCAGGGGACATGGGTTCAAGCCCTGGTCAGGGAAGATCCCACATGCTGCAGAGCAACGAAGCCAGTGCACCACAACTACTGAGCCTGTGCTCTAAAGCCATGAGGCACAACTACTAAGCCTGCATGCCACAACTACTGAAGCCCACGCACTGCAACGAAGAGTAGCCCCCACTCGCCGCAACTAGAGAAAGCCCGCGCCCAGCAACAAAGAAAACACAGCCAAAAATAAATAAATACATTTATTTTTAAAAAAATCTATTAGGGCTTCCCTAGTGGCGCAGTGGTTGAGAGTCTGCCTGCCAGTGCAGGGGACACGGGTTCGTGCCCCGGTCCGGGAAGATCCCACATGCCGCGGAGCGGCTGGGCCCGTGAGCCATGGCCTCGGAGCCTGTGTGTCCGGAGCCTGTGCTCCGCAATGGGAGAGGCCACGACAGTGAGAGGCCCGCGTACCGCAAAAAAAAAAAAAAAAAAAAAAAAAAAAAAAAAATCTATTAGCTTACACTTTCTAAAATTAGCACGGTCACTTTAATTATTTAATTATGTCCTCAAATTCTCTCCATCTCTGCTGCTTTGTATCCTTATTTTTATAAAATTTAATCAAATTCTACAATTCATTATAGCATACTTTAATTTCAACTTCACTTGAATACCAGCATTTTTTAATAATTTTTCACTAAAATGGGTCATGAAAAACTTTAACATCTAATGGTCACAAGAGAAGTACAAAGAAATTCTTTTTATGAAATCCTTTGATTTATTCATTTTCTTCCTACCCTTTTCTCTTCTCCTTGTGATTTTTCATATAAGAGGAGCTATTAAAAATTTAAGGGTTCCCTTCATCTGTTTTGGTTTCCTTTTTGTTATCTCAATTATCAAAGGCAGGAGGTGTTACCTGATCACTGTTCTTGTGAAAACAGACAAAAATGTGTTGATCTTAATAATGAATGTTTGTAGCTGATCAGTTCACAGGGATAGTGTTTCAAGGTCAAGGAATGTTATTTTTTCATAGCCTCTAGTCATCTTATGCTTCAGTTATGATCTTTGAATCTGAACTATCATATTTGCACAGTAACAGCACAGTATTAATCTACAAAGCTACTCAGCAACAAAAAAACTATTGTATTCTTCCAAAGATAAAAATTATTAGGATCTATGAAATTTAAGATTAAACACAAACCAAAAAGAAACAAGAAACACAAGGGCTAGCACAGTTGCTACTGTAAGAGTTACAGTAATGAATAATGAGATTTATAAAATCAAAAGATACATTCCACATAGTACTTAACTCAAGTACATGGTATATAAAGATTTCAGTACAATTTTAATGTGCTTTGCCAATCTAAACAACTCACTTGTACGGATGTAATAATCCCACTTATATATACATCTTACTGTAGTGACTAAAAAAATGTGAAAATACACCTTTATTTACAAATATGTGAGAACTGCTCTTTCAAAAAAACGTTAATTATACAAGAACAACCTCTGTAAGTGCAGAAATATAAATAATATTTTATTTAAGATTGGCAGCAGACCATAATAGATTAAAACATCCAAGTATTCCCATTTGAACATGCTAGCTTAATCTTTCAAACAACAAAAACTATTTTACTGAATATCATTTATCAAAACAATGTTTTCAAATTTACCTATGCTATAATCAGGAAAATACAAGACAAATGGCTCAAAGCATCCAGTATTTGGACGAAACTTTTCCCAAACAATCTCGCTGAGAAAAATAACAGTCACATTTCTGTCAGTCTGTAAAAGAGAGATAAATAAAAGTAACTTTGCATTAAAAAATCTTAATCAGAACACTAATTCCATTTGAATTTTTCTTTCAAAAGAAATCCAGCAAAGTTCCAACATATAACAAATTATTTGCATACTAATAAGCCATATTTAGAAAACCCAATCAAGGAGCTCATCCTTGTATGCAAATTTTCAAACATAATTACTTAGAATTTCCATAAAACTTTTAGGTTAATCGACAATTCAGTTACCCATGAATACTAGGACAGTCACACAACGACTAATTTTATAGAAATTAAGAAACACATCTGCTTGAACGATTAAGACAAGAACTTTTTATGGAAATTTTCAAAGAAATCACATGCTTTACATCAATAAACCAAAAAAGACAAAACTTAACATCTCTCGTGATTAAAACGGCTATAGTACCCAGAGGAAAAAAAATATCAGTTGCATATTTTAATGTATATTCAAGATGTTGAGTATACATTAAAAACACAAACAAGTGTGAGTATCCAAAATACCAGTGTTAAGTAAACAGAAAACTTTTGAAATATATGTAGAAATTATAATTAGTATTCCAAAAATAACATTAAGAGAACAAGCTCAATGTGTATGTTATCCTTCTACAGAGTGGCCACAAATGCTAATTCTAATGGTAGAATTTATCTATAGACACCTGGCATTCTCAACACAAATTTTAATATTCCCATGTTCTTTTGGACCTCTCCCAAGTTGACAAAACAAGACATATTTGTTTTGTTCTATAACTATTCTTAGGACCCAGTCTCATACATAAATTACACTATACTTTGATGGTGATTTACTATTTATTGATTTCTAACTTATGTGTAACCTTATATTCCAATTTTCATTATTTAGAGAAATATACTTCTGGCTAACAAAGATAGCTGAGTTCAATAAATTAATAACTCCACAGAAAATGTAGCATCTTTACGAAAGAAAGGAAAAGATTTTTACTTTCAAATGCTTTTTGTCTATTAATTTTTAAGAATCCTTCAATTCATTTCCATAGGGATAAAAAAGTATGCTCTAAACACAATCTTGATTACAAAGCATTGAGTTGTTTTTGCTTTAAAATATGATTACCCAAAGGAATTTTATAAAGTCTGTTAAAAAAAATACTGAGAGGTTAAAAAAAATAGAGGCATTTATCAGTCTAAAAGGATTTTAAGGACTTCCCTGGTGGCTGAGTGGTTAAGAATCCACCTGCAGAGGACACGGTTTCGATCCCTGGTCCATGAAGATCCCACATGCCGCTGAGCAACTAAACCTGTGTGCCACAACTACTGAGCCTGCACTCTAAAGTCTGTGAGCCATAACTACTGAGCCCACACACCACAACTAATGAGCCCGCGTACTGCAACTACTGAAGCCCATGCACCTAGAGCCCATGCTCTGCAGCAAGAGAAGCCACCACAGTGAGAAGCATGCACACCGCAACGAAGAGTAGCCCCCGCTCGCCACAATTAGAGAAAGCCCACACGCAGCCACAAAGACCCAACACAGCCAAAAAAACAAAAAAAAGTATATTAATAATAAATTAAAATATATATATTACAAAATAAATAAATAAAAGGATTTTAAGTTGGGTAATGTTCTCATCTGTTCATCTGGAAGTACTTTCAGTGTACAGTGATATCTATCATAATTTAAACTTCATTTTAGTCTGGTAAGTAATATAAAAAAAAATGTGAAATGCTTTTGCTATATTTCTCTTAAATGAAATACACATTTAAAAATCAAATATGCTTTCAGAAACATCAAAACAACAATTTTCTTTTCTGATGGAGTTGAGCTTACTATGAATCTTTTCATTTTCTTCAAATAACTTCCATAATTAAAACTAAAAAAAAGTGAAAGGCCTACGTACTGTGACAGGATGCATGATCAAAGGTCTAAGTACTGTGACAAGATAAAAACAGTGGGGCAAGTTTTACTGGAAGGGCGAGAGGACAGCAAGAATGCACTCTGGGAGCTTCCCTGGTGGCGCAGTGGTTGAGAGTCCGCCTGCCGATGCAGGGGACACGGGTTCGTGCCCCGGTCCGGGAAGATCCCACATGCCGCGGAGCGGCTGGGCCCGTGAGCCATGGCCGCTGAGCCTGCGTCCGGAGCCTGTGCTCCACAACGGGGGAGGCCACAACAGTGAGAGGCCCGCGTACAGCCAAAAAAAAAAAAAAAAAAAAAAAAAAAAAAAAAAAAAGAATGCACTCTGGCTACCAGAGAGGGAGTCCTTGAGCAAAACAATGGGAAATAGTGGACGGATTTATGCAAACACACACAAGAAAAAATAAATAAAAAGAGAGAAAGAGACCTTTACTCAATGAGGATGGGTCCCTGATGTCAGCAGTAAAATGCCAAGAGTTAATCCATGTGGGAAAGGCTAGACTGCATGAGGAAACTTCCACAATAAGTCACCAACAGCTACACTTACTCTTCTCTTGTCCTCTCCACATCTGCCCCTCAAGACTATTACTAAAAGAGGATTTTAGGAGTCAGCCTCAGGCACACAATGATTTCAGTGGCAATCAGTTGAGAACTTCTAGCAGTTTCTCAAATTTGAGTAATATACTTAACTTTTCAAAGGTGGAAATGCTCTAGGCACTGTCTCCCCAAATATTCACTTAATTATTATAATGTTCCTTAATACTTAAATAATACAGACATAAAACTAAGTAAGTATAAACTATTTATGCTCAAGGTACTTATAAAGTCATAAAACCACATATTTTTATTTATAAGTTAAATATAAAACTATAAAACCAGTAAAATTTAAATTGACATTATCTGAATATAATGAACATTACTGTTTTGCCTAAACTAAATCTTTGCTCACTTCATGAATATGGTACTAACAGGAAACAGCCACAGTCCTTTTGAGTTTAGCATTCCTATAGCAACTAGTATTGGTAAAAACCGAATTCTCTCACCAATTTCCTTTATTCAAACCACTACAAACTACTGCCTGTTGTTGCCATCATATTACTATTTGGCTTTCACCTGACATATACATAGTAAGTCTCTCCCTGTTCTTTTCTCATTAGGCCATGACAATCACAGTAGAATTAGTGTTATTCAGGGCCAACACAATTTTAAGTTGAAACACAAAGCTCATTCTAAAAACTGAGCAGCTGTGAGACAGAACATCAGATGATCCAGAACAGACCTATCATTCTTTAGATTACTGAAATGAAAATTTTAAAATTCTTGCAGACAGTTCAAAGTCTAGCCCATCTCCACAATTTACTCTAGCAAACACCTAAAATCCTTTAATAGAAAGCAGTGTTAGCCACTTCACAATCAAAAATAAAAGCTAAAATAGTTGAATAAGTCTTATTAAATCACAAATTGTTTTAACTTTGAAAAAATCCTCAACTTCACATGTAATAGAGAAATGCATATCAACTTTATATTAAGAGATTATTTCTCACCTATCAAATTAGCAAAATGAAAAAATGTGACAACACAGTTCTACTGATTAGGCCATAGGGGAAAAGAATTCATTCATCACTTACCAATTCTTGTAACCTAAGAAATCCAGGTAAAAGATATGCTTCCATATCTCTTAGATACTCTGCTTTATCAAGAACCTTATGAAAAAAAAAAGCAGTGTCAAAATTGATTTTAAAAGCCCTTTAGCAAAACAGTTACATAATATAATGCAAAATTATCTGAACTTCCCATGTTAAAAAAAAATGGAACTTATGAATTAATTTTTTAAACAGTATTTACATTTGTGGAAGACATTTCAAATAGGTCAAATAAGTTAAAAAATGAACTACTAACAAAATGTTTCAACACAGATTTTAGAGAATGGGTCATAGTTATACTAAAATAGGTTTGTTTTAAAGATATACCATCAAAAAGATAATGAATGAAGATGCTCTAAGGACCTTTTCTTATAGGTATACAAGAAATAAAACTATGTGCATTTTTAATTACATTTAGTAAAAGATAAATGTCTACCACGTACCAATAATTACAAAGCTTTCTGACCTGACCTGAGAGATAGAAGAAAATTCTGAATTTCATCATATAAAACTTTTCTTGCTTGAACTTTGTAACTCGATACTAAACCCTGTTTAACTAGAAAACCGATCATGTTAAGAAAGATTTTTTTTTTTTTTTTTTTTTTTTTTTTTGCGGTACGCGGGCCTCTCACTGTTGCGGCCTCTCCCGTCGTGGAGCACAGGCTCCGGACGCGCAGGCTTAGCGGCCATGGCTCATGGGCCCAGCCGCACTGCGGCATGTGGGATCTTCCCGGACTGGGGCACGAACCTGCGTCCCCTGCATGAGCAGGTGGACTCTCAACCACTGTGCCACCAGGGAAGCCCCAAGAAAGATTAAATTTTTGTTCAGTGTTATGATAATGCTACTGGGATTATGTTGCAAATTACAATCATTTAAATTAGGAATAAAATTAAAATGCAGGGAATATATTATTTCCCTGAATAGTCCAAATTGTTTTTTATCTGTTTTACTGATTGATAGCTTGAAACAATGTATGAGAGTAATCAACTTAAGATATTTCATTCCTAATTCATTTAGACAAAATAAAGCTAAAATTATCTACCACTAAAAAGATACAAATTAGTTTCTCTACTATGTATTCTCAATTGCAGTTTTCCCATCAATTTCCATTTTAAAACTCTCTAATACATGACACAGATTAATTCAAATAAACTGGTCCATTTGTATGCCCATTTTAATGCAAAACACAAAGCTGAAGCAATAAGTTAATAGTTCATTCTTCTAACTGGATACAATTAACCAACTGTAATTAATGGTTTTATGGTATTTTAATAAATGATCCTTCTTCAAAAGCAATTATCAGTGCCCGCTTCAGCAGCACATATGCTAAAACTGGAATGATACAGAGAAGATAAGCATGGCCCCTGTGCAAGGGTGACACGCAAATTCGTGAAGTGTTCCATATTTTTGCTAATTCACTTTGTTATACAGCAGAAACTAACACACCATTGTAAAGCAATTATACCCCAATAAAGATGTTAAAAAAAAGCAATTATCAAATAACTAATATTCAAAGAAGTTAACATTTTAATTCAGATTCAAACATTTTAAAAATAATTTACCTGAAGGTATTCTAATAGACTTGATTTGTAAGCTTGTTTACTGACTAGAAAACATCCTCAGACATCTTTCTGCATTATTTCCTAAGTGCTGAAACTTACCAATTCATATATTAGCTAGCTGAACGTTCTACGATTTACTCTAAATAATGTTCTATGCTAAACACCTGCAAACTTTTCCACCCTAATGTTTAGTCATCTAACAAATAACTTATCGAATGCCTACTTTGATCCACTGGGCCTGAAAAGTGAGTTGGGTCCTACTTATTCCTCATGGCTCTTTGCAGAATATTGATTCTCCCTCTTCCCTAAAGACACAACTTTGAAATTCTACTTGTTGGAGTCATCCAACACTCTGGGGTCATTCCTCCTTGGTCTTTAAATATTATAGCTTCTGACTATCACGTCTCTAATATAACTCCTGTAGTTTTGGATATTTCAAAATCCACATAAATGACCTCCTTCTGATATGGTAGACTCATTTCCTTAAATCCCTCTCTCCACCAGTGATCTTGTTGCCTACGCTACCCAGTGAAAGATCAACTTATTTCCTACATCACTGGTTTCTGAAGTGTAGTCTGTGGCCCCCTGTGAGGTGAGGGTAGGGGGGTGTGCTGTTTCTGATACTCTTTCAGGAAGTTGGTGAGGTCAAAACTATTTTCATAATAATACTAAAAATTTATATGCCTTTCTCATCATGGTGACATTTGCACTAATGGTGCAAAAGCAATGGTGGGTTAAACTAGAGTCGTCTTAGCATAAATGAAGGTAACAGTGCCAAACTATACTAGTAGTTATTAATTCTTCACTATGTACTTGCTCTTAAGAAAAAAAAATTAGACTTTTGCTTCTAAGATGGAGTAGATGCACTTTTTCCTCTTCCTCCTAAGTAAAACTAAGAATCTTGAGTATTATATATAAAACAAATGGGGCTCTGAAAGGTGGAAAGAAGGAGGCAGACCAGCTAGGGACCTCAGGACCAGAAAAATGACAACTCACTTCAGAGGGTGAATTGTCTAAGTTGTCTTTTTGCCTCACATATCCCATTTGTCGAGCTGAATAAGCCGGCAACACAGGAAGGCCAAGCAGCACAGACCAAAAGAGCCCCAACCAAAACCTTACTTTCTCTAGCCAAAGGACCAGGAAAGGGGCAGCTTAGAGAAACTTCCAGGACTATGCACTCTCCAAGTTTTCTTTATAGAGGACATCAGTACATCACTGATTTCTTGTCTCATTTCTTTTTTTGTTTTTGTTTTTGTTTTGCCATACGCGGGCCTCTCACTGCTGTGGCCTCTCCCGCCGCGGAGCACAGGCTCCGGACGCGCAGGCTCAGCGGCCATGGCTCACGGGCCCAGCCGCTCCGCGGCATGTGGGATCCTCCCGGACCAGGGTACGAACCTGTGTCCCCTGCATCGGCAGGCGGACTCTCAACCACTGCGCCAGCAGGGAAGCCCTTGTCTCCTTATTTCTTCATCCCCTAAACACTGGAGCACCAGAATACTCGGTCACTGGCCTCACCTCTTTTCTAACTCACTCACTCTCTCGGTGACCTAATCCTGTCTCACAGCTTTAAGTACTACTACTGTATGCTCAGAAGTCCAAAATGGTATCTCCATGTTGGACCTCTTTTGACCTCAGACTCAAGCATACAAGTGCCAACTCAACATCTCTACTTGGACTTAACATGCCCCAAACCAAATTCCTCATCACTCCTTCTCCCCCAGCAAGACTCCACCTGCTGCAGTTTTCTCCACTCGGATAATGACAACCTTATCCCTTCAAGCGCACAAAAACTTTTTTTTTTGAGTCATGCTTGACTTCTTTCTTTCTCTCCTCCTCCACACTCACTCTATCAGAAAATTCTGTCAACCCTACCTTCAAAATATATCCAGTCCATATCTTACCATATCCATTGATACTACCCCAGTCTAAGCCAACATGTTGTTTGCCTAGATTAATACAAATGCTTCATAACTAGTTGTATTAGTTTCCTAGGGCTACCATAACAAAGTACCAAAAACAGGGTGGCTTAACCAACAGAAATTTATTATCTCACAGTTCTGGAAGCCAGAAGTCCAAGATCAAGTTATTGGCAGGGCCATGCTTCCCATGAAGGTTCTAGAGAAGGACCTGTATCAGGTCCCTCTCCTAGCTCCTGGTAATCCCCTGCCTTGTGGCAGCATAACTCCAATCTTCATGTGGCATTTTCTCTATGTGCGTGTCTGTCTCTAAATTTCTTCTTTTTATTAGGACATCAGTCATACTGGATGAGGGGCCCAATCTACTCTAGTATGACCTCAACTTAACTAATTAGAACAGCAACGACCCCATTTACAAATAAGGTCATATTCTGAGGTAGTAGGGGTTAGAATTTCAACATACGAATTTTTGGAGGAAACAAATCAACCCATAACACTAGCCTGCACTAGTGTACTCTTGTACTCTTCGTCTGATTCTCAAATGAAGAATCAAATGTACCTGTACCCTTCATTTGATTCTCAACATTACCCCTCTCCCCCTTACTTAAACTATATTCCAGCCAAAATGGCCTCCTTCATATCCTTTGAATACACAGGCATGCTCCAGTCTCCTCTGTATGCTCACGTAAATCTCTTTGCTTGGAATACTCTTTTTTCAGATATTTTCATGACTTGCCCCTCGCTTCCTTCAGGTTTCAGCTCAGTTATCATCATCTCAGTGAGATCTTCTCTGCCTTCCCACTTAGAAATAACTAGCCTCCCCCGCCCAGGGGATTCTCCCTTACTCTAATATACCACATCTGACATACTACATATTAACTTGCTTACTACATATCTTCCTCAATTAGAGGAATTAGCCACAAGTGGGCAGACACTATTTTGTCTCTGTTCCATCTCCAGTATCTAAAATAGTGCCTGGCACATAAGAAGTACTCAGTAAATATTTGCATAAATAAATGAACAAAATTAACATGTGGAAGGAACTGTTTTACACATTTAAGGAGATGCAAGAATGCATAAGATGTGGTCCCTTCAGTGAGTACAAACTTAGCCATTATGAGAAGGTATTATATGAAATTTTAATTTCAATTCCAGAGATAATCATTTTTTAAAATAAGGTTAAGGTGTTATAAAATCTCACTAATGTAAAACACATTATATATTTTCAGTTGTCTGCTAGTTATTTTCACATTGATGTAACAACTAAAACTTGAACTTAGCCAACCTAAAATCAAACAATTCATCTTTCCCAGACCTGCCCCATATATAATTGACAAGTCTGACCTTTGCTGTCTCTTCCATTTATTCTTTTCTGCATCTTCTGCCCCAACTCTAGTCCAGGCCCAAATTTCCTCTAATGGAAACAGTTACAAGAGCCTCAAAACCATCTAGCCTATGTCTTTCAATCCCCTCAAATTCACCTATTCAACATGCCTTCGTAGCAGTCTTCCTAAAGCATGTTTGTTGCTCTAGTCTTCACTACGTCCTTGCCTCTCACTGCCTAAGAAATGAAATAAATCTTGTTAGTATGGTTTTCAAGACACTCCCTGATCTACCCCCACCCACCTTTCTACTCTTCTTTCTCTTCCTTCATACTTTAAACCCACTAAGACCAGGCTACTTGGCATTCCCTGGCCTCCATTCCCATCTGTATGCCTTTGCCTAATTCCCTCCACAGGAAATTCCTCTTCTTCAGTTTCTTCCTAATGATACCCGAATCATTCTTTTGGATCTATCTCAAATGTTACCACCTTATGAAGCCGTACCAGATGTGCCTGAATCAGTGCTTTGCATATCATGGTTATTACTAATCACATTCTATATGTAGTCATATGTGAGTACGTCATAGCTCTTCTACTAAAGTGAAGTTCCCTTTAGATAAGAACTACATCTACAGACTCATAGATAAGAGAACAAACTAGTGGTCACCAGTGGGGAGAGGGAAGGAAGGAGGGGCAACATAAGGGTAGGGGATTAAGAGGTGCAAACTACTACATATAAAATAAATGAGCTACAAGGATACATTGTACAGCACAGAGAATATAGCCAATATTTTATAATAGCTATAAATGGAGTATAACCTTTAAAAATTGTGAATCACTATGCTGTACACCTGAAATTTATCTAATGTTGTACATCAACTATACATACCTCAATTAAAAAACTATACCTCAATTAAAAAAAGAAATATATCTAAAACATTTTTATGTTGCATAAGCACCTTGTACAAATGCACTGTACATAAGTCTCAAAAGAAAAATATGGAAATTGATCTAATAAATCAGTTTTCAAATAAGAGATGATACTTACAATATATACAGTCTGATCCTTGAGACTTTCAGCTTTGGTTATTTGTTTAAATAAGCGAACGAAGTCATTAAATGTTTCACAGGTTATTTGAGTAGAATATTCACCCTCTGAAGAACTAAGATGATTCAGCTTGTTTAAAATTTGTTCCAAAAGCAGCCTCAAGGTAAAGCATTCAACACAATTCACAAAGACATGTGGAAGCTGAAAACAAAAACCAAAAAAGTGTAAATAGAAAACACATATCCACAACAACGGCTCTGCTGGATATCCGCCATTTGCCCTTCTAAAACTATACCCCACCATTCTCCAAACTGCTCTGTGCCCCAGGAGGCTGACCACTACAGACTGCATCGCCCAGACTCATTTTCTAGCTCTTGCTCGATTCAGCCAAAGGGAAGAACCAGGAGACAGAAGCAAAGTGGTAAGAGAAAGAAGGTGAATATTCATTCCCTTGACTCCCACCCCCATCCCACAGCTTGACAGTGGCTGCATCTTCTATCAAAGGCAACAGCTCGAGTTGGGCAGCCTCTCATCAAAGGCTACACCTCTTGCTGGGGCCTGATTACAGCTCCTTCCTGTGCCATTCAGGTCTGAGAGAGGTAAAGGCTCTCAGCACATCACCATCCCTTATTGGTTCCCTTAACATTTCTTCAACCTTTGTAAAATATTATAGTCCCTCCATTAAACACACTTTAATTATTTGAGTTTTCATTTGTTTCCTACAGGGATTGAAAGCAAACCTGTATTTCCCGCTAAAGAATTCTTACAAAGAAACCCAAGAACATGTGAATGTTAAAATTCTTAGTGGGAATTTCTTACTTATAATTTTAAAATAATATTTTTAATCATGGACACACCTAAACCAAAAAAACATTTTTAAGAGTTAAAAACCAGAGTAATCCCCCTATAAGGACTTAGAACTAGCTCTTCATTTAGAGAACTATCAAAATGGAGGTAATTCCAGAAGTAACAAGGAAAAAAAAGATTTATAAATATAGTCTGTTCTCAAAACGAAATCACAAAAGCAGTACTGATCACTCAGAGGAAGACAGCGTGTGGCATCTGGCACAAATAATGGAACCTATAACTATTTTTAGCGACATTCTATAAATCTCACCCAGTAAAGAGGCTTTTCTTTCTCAGAGTAGCAGTGTAACTAAGGCTACATTATAGTTACTTAGGCACAATTTCACCAGCATTTTCTAACCTCCCTTACCCCCACTCCTTTATGAACTACAGTCCACAATAGCTCTGTTAAGACTGTGTTTACTGCTACCTGTGTGCTATCCATGACCTTTAATGGCAGCATATTCTAAATGTCTCTTTGTGTACCTATACCAAAAGTGATGATAATTATCATTACAATGTTTAAGCAGCAACAAAAACCAAGATACATTAAAAAATGAAATACAGCCCTTAACTATGGAACTTCCATATTCAGTTTTCATGCTTTTATTCAATATAGATATTTTTGGACACTTCATGCAGGGAGGTCCAAATGCAAATGCCTGAGCGAGGACCTTGTACACTCAGGTTCTGAAGCCTGGTATGAACCTCAAGCATCTGTATTTTAAAATGCACAGGCAAACTTCAGGATCAAAGGCTAAAATCCCTAACTTGATGTATGCCAAGAACTGTGCTGGGAATAACCCCAAGAAACAGTTTCAAGCCAGGGAAACACAAACATTTATCACAGCTGAAAGGGATAAATATTACAACAGAATTAAGCACAGAGTGCTGAGGCTGCACAACAGAGGGGCATCTAACACCGCCTAGAGAGCCAAAAAAGGCTGCCCAAAGTGTAAACACAAGAAAACATAGCAAAATAAATAAGCATTTGCCAAATAATAGGGTAGAAGAGTTGGAGTGAATGAGTACAAGAAAGCCATTCCAAGCAGTATGTGCCAAGGGTTGAAAGTAAGAGACAGCCAGAACTGTAAAATAGTTCAGTATGCCACACAAAACACACATACTCTGAGCTAGTTAGGACCGGGGGTAGCAAACTACAGCCTTTGGGTTAGCAACCTGTTTTGATATATACAGCCATGCCCATTTAGATAGACACGGTCCATGGCTGCTTCCACACTAAGGAGGAGTTGAGTGGTTGTAATATAAAGTACCTGGCCCGCAAGCCTAAAATATTTACTATCTGGCCCATAAGAAAAAGTTTGCCCATCCCTGGCTTAGGATATGAAACAGGGTGTGGCAATAATCACGAACAATAGCAGCTAAACTTTATTGAGTGCTTACTATATACTAAGTATTGTGGTAAGCACTTTTAATGTATTAACTCACTGAATTCTCACAATTCCAAATGTTGTCACTATTAGCCCTACTCTTCAGATGCGAAAGCACTAAGGGGTGAACCCAGAAGAAGAACATGAGTCTGCC
This sequence comes from Stenella coeruleoalba, assembly GCF_951394435.1. Taxonomy (NCBI): domain Eukaryota; kingdom Metazoa; phylum Chordata; class Mammalia; order Artiodactyla; family Delphinidae; genus Stenella; species Stenella coeruleoalba. The sequence goes on along the minus strand of NC_137155.1, from coordinate 18,813,592 downwards.
AGACTCTATCTCAAATTCTTAGGCATTACGTTAAGAAAGATAAACTGAACTCAGCTCATGAAGGGTCTTATATATCAGGCAAAACACCCGAACCTTTTCCTAAATATCTTATTTAAGATTTTCATGGACTAGCTGCAGGGTGGAGAACAGACTGCACTTAGGAAACTGTTGTGGAAATAAATGAAAGAAATAATGGTAAATGAAACTCAAGTAGCAGCAATGGCTATGATTCAAGCTACATGGAGTCAAGACATTAATGATACAGAATCAACAGGATGTGTTTACTGTTCAATTTACTAAGAGAGTGAGGATAAAGAAAGAGTAAAGAGCAAGTTTAGACAACTGTGTGAATGGTGAAATTCACTGTTAGAGGCAATATGGGAAGAAGGGTAAAGGTGACATATTTAGTTTTGTACTTGTGGAGATTCAGACTTATCACTATCAATATTTCAAATATGTACAATAATGGAGAAGAAACAGATTTGAGTATTTTTAAAGAATGTATTATTATGTGTGTTTTCCCCCAAATATTATCATCCAATGAAAGTTAGAGTAATTTGGCTCAACTTAAAAAGTACATTCTAACATCAAGGCTCAAGTTATTTAACAATGCCTTCTGAAGCTTACAGTCTTTGAAGGTCTTCAACAAAAAGGTGGTCAGAAATGTTTTATGTAGAAGATATTCCTTCAGAGAAAGGTAAACTAAATATCTCCCAGATCCCTTCTATTTCTAGGAGTCTATGAATAAAAATCAATTAACACTGAGTTTGGGATATTCTTACCTCTAAAGTTTTCAACAAAGTTTGTGTTACATAGGTCTTTCCACTGGCAGTATGTCCATAAATAAAAATGGATGGAAAGCTGAAATGATGTCTCTAGCAGAGAAAAGACAAATATCAGTCTGCACGTACAAAACAGAAAATGAACATTCATCAATTTGTGACAAACTTTTCATGATAAAGTAAATTATTCAATCCAAATGATTTCAACAGTGAGCATTTAGTGGATTCATCATTATACCTCAAACCTACTTGAATTCAACTCTACTCTTTCTCAAAATTTCTGGAAAATCACATTTGGCCTATCTATTATATATGATATATTACTATACATATATATATTCAACCCTTTTTATTATTATACAGGTTTATATATATAAATGTTTGTATTTTCAAATTTGAGAGATTTAACAGATTTTTCAAGAATGATTTTGACCATACTTCATTTTTTTCTTAACCCTTTTTTATAGAATCTAAGCCCACAGGCTGCAACTTCAGTCTACATTCTAAAGCTTTTAAACTAAGCATATGTAAACACAGGACTAGAAAGAATTTCAAGAGTCCTCTGTTCTAAGGAAAACTTACAGGATAATTCTGAATTACGCTTACATTTACCTTGGCCTAAATGTGTACATTTCATCATTGTTTTCAATGATCAAATCTACACAGCATATATTTCAAAATACATATTCCCAAGATTCTCCTGAAGTACATTATGAGTCAGCAGCCTAGAGAAAAGTAAAAATTGTCAAACACCCCTATATTGGTCTGGTCAATACTACAAATATGTTTCATTCATTCAATGAACACTAATTAGACAGCTGCTAAATGCTGAAAACCATGATGCACTAAAGAGTACAAAAATCAGTTAGAGATAAAACCTGCTTTGGAGGAATTCACATACACTTAAAAAATAATTATAAGAAAATTGGATGATGCAATTTCCATGAAAAAGTAGAGTCTCTATGATCATCATCTACCACTACAATAGTACAGTTGACGCTTGAACAACACAGGTTTTGAACTGCTTGAGTTCATCTATACATGGATTTTTTTCAATAAACATATTCGAAACAATTCTGGAGATTTGCAACAATTTGAAAAAACTCACAGATGAACCACATTGCCTAAACACACAGGAAAAATTAAGTATGCCATGAAGCGTAAAATATATGTAGATAATAGTATATCCTTACAAAGGCATACGGTGAATGATATTTAATATAAAATTAATAATGTGTTAGTTTTCTGTTTTATAACTTGCTCCCAAAGGATTACATTACCATACATACCATATGGTATGTCTGTGCCTCCCAGCCTCTCCCCTCTTTCTCTCCCTCTCCCTTCCTCCCTTCTTCCTACCCCTCCTTCCTTCCTATAATTGGAGAAACTGTGTATTAGCCTATCATCACAGGTAAGTGATTTTTCAAAAAAATGTAACCATGTGTTTACAATACTGTATTATGAATATGACTGGAATACTGTATGCCATGAAACTTTATAAGGGTTCATTCATTAGTATATAGGTAGGCTACCATGAAGGAATTCTATCCATAACAGAAGGCTACCATAAAGCAATTATATCGCTGCTTCTTTGTTATCAACGTATGAATCATTATACCTGTAAATAGATATGAATTTCTTTTTCACATTATCTTTTCATTTTTAATGTCTAGTTAGTAATATGTATAACAAGCCCAGTGTTTTGTATTATTAAGACAATATTGATGTAGATATTGACAGACGATTCATCTTATAAACAAGGTAAACTAACAGTATTGATAAATACAGTATAGTACTATAAATTAGTTCTCTTCCTTATGATTTTCTTAGTAACATTTCGTTTCCTCTAGCTTACTTTATTGTAAGAATACAGAATATAATATATATAACATACAAAATATGTGTTAATTGACTATTTATCGGTAAGGTTATTAGCAGTTAAGTTTGGGGTGAGTCAAAAGTTACACACTGATTTTCAACTCCACAGGGGGTCAGCACCCCCAATTCCCACACTGTTCAAAGGCCAACTGTAGTCACAAACATTTATTACATTCTAGCCACCAAGTTACAAATTTCCTTTTAGCAAGACAAATCAGGAACTCAGATTTATACAGGAAAATACTTTCTAATGGCAAATGCCCATGGCAAGAGCAGCCCAACAGATTAAAAATGGATGTTTCATACAGATTCTTTTCTTAAGTTTATACATAACTCTCTTGTAAATTAACTAGCTCAAAAATTCTGTAACAAGAATTAAACGCATGCTTGCTGAGCATCTCTGCTAATACAATACTGTATTTCACCTTGAAAGAGAAGCACAAGATATCCTTCAGGACACTTTTCCAAGCTACACTAAAACTCTCCTTTCCTGGAATCCCACCACACTTACCTGCATCCACTATTTGGTGCTTAATAATATTCCACCTTACATCATCTTTTCTACTGTTAACTAGAACTGTACTGAACTCTTGCACTGTTATTTAACCTTTCACCTTCATAAACCTAACATAAACTGTAATAAGCCAGGATCGGGCACAGTGCCTGGAACAGAGAAGGTGCTTACTAAATATTTATTTGCTGAATACATAAATGAATCTGCTAAGAAATATGAACCAGTTTTTTATAGATCTTTGCATCTCCTACATGCACAGCACCTTACAGAAAAGCGCTATTAAAATTGTTAAATATGACTTCTTCCTGTGATTTACACCAAATTGATATCACTCATCTCTATTTGCCAACATTCATTTTCAGGAGGACCACTTCTGTTTGTAGTGATCTGGGTTTGTCTACTCCAGGGAAGGAATGCATAAGGTACAACTAAGAAAATGTTTCAGTGATAATATTGATAACTACAATTAAAAGCATTATAACTGGGCTTCCCTGGTGGTGCAGTGGTTTAGAATCCGCCTGCCAATGCAGGGGACACGGGTTCAAGCCCTGGTCCAGAAAGATCCCACATGCTGCGGAGCAACTAACTGGCCCGTGTGCCACAACTACTGAGCCTGCGCTCTAGAGCCCTCGTGCCACAGCTACTGAAGCCCACGCACCTAGAGCCCCTGCTCTGCAACAAGAGAAGCCACCGCAATGAGAAGCACCTCACGGCAACAAAGAGTAGCCCCCGCTCGCCGCAACTAGAGAAAGCCCGCGCACGGCAACGAAGACCCAACGCAGTCAAAAATAAATAAATAAAGTTAAAAAAAAAAGACCCAATGCCTTAAAAAAAAAAACTGGTATTAAAAAAAAAGCATCATAACTAGAATACTGACTGAGGGTGCAGTCCCTGACCTTAGTTCCCTAACTAATGTGCCCCTTTAGAAGGAGGGTGGTACTTTTCTACTAATACTTCACAGGCCACCCCAGACTGCCACCCAGGTAGTTGGATGAAAGCAGTACTTATGAAAGCAAACCAGAGGTGTGAGGGAAGAACGTGAGTGTGACCCTAAACTCTCATTTACTCTCCTTACAGATGAGATCCAAGTGTGATCAATTCCAAGTCTAATTAATGAGTCTGAAGCAAAAGGCTCACTAAAGGCCACCAGAATATAATCAAAAACAGATTAAGTATGGAATTGATGAATGCTACCTCCTATGGAAAGGACTCCGCAGCAGTGTTCATCCAGAGGAAACATTTAACCTCTTCTCTTAGGCATCACCTGAACTGCTAGTCAAGAAGCCTAGACTAGACCTCTTCTGTGCTTTAACAACGCTGGAAAAGCCGCTTAAGTTTTAAACCTGAAGCACCGCGTTGGCCCTTACAGGTCTTGACAACTACCCATCCACACAGAACTTACACTAACTACCTCACTGAAACGTGGGGACTCACTTTTGAATAAGTAACACTGGGCAATCACATCTGTTGTATAAAATCCTGTTCAGCTGGGGTAAGAAGCAACTTCGAGTAGCTACTCTGGACTAACACCCTCTCAAAACCGTGGCATGCGTAAAATATCACGTCCTGGGCCAACGAGCCCTAGTGCAGGCCGGTCCTTCCCGTGCAGTTTAAGAGACCGCTCACAAATTACTTTGGCTGAGGAGTGGGAGAGACCTATAACACCCCCTACCTCAACGCAAAAGACGGTCTACAGCCCCTCAGTCAGAACGAAAATTTAAAAATTGGAACATGTCGCAAGACCACGGAATTGTTTGCCTCCGGGATTTGGAAGAGAAAAGATAGCTGGACTACAATACCTCTCCAAACAGGGACTGCAAGGTGGACACTTGGGACTCGCGACAAAGCACCGTGTTTTCCAGGTGAGGCATGCTGGCGGTTACCAAATTACAGAGCAGCCCGCGGCCCGCTCCGCGTTCACAGCCGCAGCCTCACCCACGCTCGGGTCTCCGCGCTCTCGCCGGAAACGGGACTCTCGGGCTTGTGGGAGGAGCCAGCGTGGCCGTGCGTCCGCGTGACGTCAGCGCGCAAGAGGAGCGACGGACCCGCCCTAGTCTTCCACAGCCTGAAGCGGTAGGGTTCTGAGCGCCGTAGAGGGGTTTCTGGAGCCCGCTTTGTGGGGTTGGGCGTCTTGGGCTGCGGCCTTTGCCACCCAAAGGTCGAGAGGGGGATGCAGGGATGGGCGAACAGAGAAAGCGCTTGAAGGGGCTAAGGGGGCCCTGTGGGCTCCACTAAGTCGAGAACCTGTGGGTTCGGCTTTCCCGCCTAAAGGCCCCAAATTTAGAAACCGTAAGTGCTGCGGAGCTTTGTCGTGTAGCCCCACCCAGGAGGGGGAGGCGGTCGTGGAGCCGAGGCCCGCCTCCTTACAGGGACCTGAGGAAAGCGGGCTCAGATAACCAATATTCACAAAAGCTGCGGGTTTTTTTCCTGAGGAGGGTGTGGAAAATTGGCGTCCGGTGCAAAAAAAAGACTGATGGAGTCGAATAAACAACTTGGAATTACTAGTCTTACTCCAAGCCTGAAAACAGATCTGGAAATGCCTCTCCCTCCTAATGGGAGGAAGTTCTAGTGTCAGTTTCTGAGGGCAACAAGAGTGAAAAATAATGCTACCTTTAGCACAAGGCTTTCCGTTTATTTGTTCGCGGAACGCGAGCTAGAAACCAGACGCTAGAAGATTCTGGAAATAAACAGATATAGGAGTAGACAGAAATGTATGGTGAAAAGAGGGTTTGGGATCCTGAAGCTGCTGGGTTGGGGCCATTGACTCAACAGAGAGACCTTGGAAGAATCATTGAAACGTTCATTTTGAACTTTAACTTCTTTATCTATAAAAGAGAAATAATAATAGCTGGGTTATTGCTAGGGATAAAAGATTATATACTTAGTGCCTGATGTACATAGATTTAAGTCATGGATATCAGAATCAGAATCTTGTATTTGTGATAGCCAAAAGGATCTTTTGGTAATCGTGGTCTCCTATAACTTATCCGCTAGTCAAAATCATATATTGAAAGCAATTCAACTGCAATTGCCTAAGTACTTTAAGAAAGAATTATAAAGGGTACAATGGCACCATCCATCAAATCTTTTAGTGTTTCTTCCTAAGGGAAGCTAGCCCTTGACCACCCTCTCAAGACGGGGTTATACATTCCCATAACACTGTATTTTTATAATATTCAACAAAATTATAAGTAAATTATCTAAATGTTTGTCTCTAGCTGCTTTGTGAGGGCAGGAAACCTTGTCTTCTTCACAGCTCCACTTTCAGTGTATACTATACTGGCTGGTACATACCTAATAAGCAGTCAGTAAGTAATTATTGACCTGAGAGGAAGTGCCTTACTGCCTGGACAGGTGTAGGGAAGTTTCTCAGAGGAGGGAACTGGGATGCTGAGACTTAAGAATAAGGGTTCAGGGCTTCCCTGGTGGCGCAGTGGTTGAGAGTCCGCCTGCCGATGCTCCGCAACGGGGGAGAACAAAAAGACAAGCTAAAGACATAAAAGGGACAAGTAGGCAATCATATGCCAGGGACTGGCAAGTAATTTTTAAGAATAAACCTAGAGTTGCAGGAGGTCAGGCTGGGGCAAGTGTATGTTATGCTAAGAGGATTGGACCTTATATAGGCTGCAGGGAGCCAATGAAGAATTTTAGGCAAAGAAGCAAATGACAAGACTTGACTTTTAGGAAGTTCCTTTTGGCTACAGCATGGAAAATAGAATCAATTTGACTTGTTAAAAAAAACTATTGCAAAGTTCTAAACAATAAATGATAATGTCCTAAACTAAAACAGTGGGAAACAAGGTGACAGGGAATGGCAAGTAAGGTTTATTAAACATAATGTGGCAGGCACTGTGATAGATACATTAGCCCATTTAAACTTCGCAGTATAATAGATTTGCAAATGGAAAAAGTAGCTGAAATTTATCTTACAAGTAGTGTATACTTGAACCTAGGTTTGCTTCACTCCAAAGTCCTAAATCTCTCTACTACATCATACTGGGAAGAAGCTGAATCTGAGAGAGATTTAGAAGTACATTTAATAGAAATCAGTGGCTGCTTAAATGAGATGGAGGGGGAAGTCTTTGAGAGTAACGTTTAGGTTTCTGATTTAGCTGATTTTCGTCTTTGCCAGTAATAAAATCAAAAATAGGAGCAGGCTTATAGATTTGGTGATATCTATACAGGATTTAGTTTTATCTTTAGGACCAAAGTGAGTTTCTCACATTAAATTTGAAGTGTCTACAGGATAACCAGATAGGTCCAGTGGAAATAGAATCTGAAGCTCCCAAAGAGAGTGGCCTAGAGAAGGAGATACAGAAGTTATCACCACATAGGTAGTTGAGCCAGTCCTCTGGATAAGATTACACACAGAGAATACATGTTTGTTACACATTAAACCTGCAAATAATCCTTTAAAAAATGTAATAGTAGTAGATGAAAGTTGGTGCTCAAGTACTGTAAATTATTTTTTCCACAGAAAGAATGTGTCTTCAAAAAATATCCCAATAGTAAAAAGCTCACTGAAATCCTTTACAGCATATTTAATAGCTGTAGTTTGGGGCCAGTTGTATTAGAACTCAAGTTTTAGTTGATGGAAAAAATCAGGAGAACCTACAATCACAAGTAGATTGTTTCACTAGGTTTTCCACTTATCGGAATTAGTTTTATAAACCAAAAATTTGGGTAATACATATAGCGCTAGTTTAAGGAGTATGAGAAAATAATGTGGGAACGGTTTCCTATAGAAAAGAAAAAGTGAACACATCACAAGCCATGCATGACCAATAGTTATGCACGAGGGATGTTTTAAAGAGTCCTGAAAATTGCCAAGTCTATCAATATGAAACATAAGGAGCAAAAAGTATAGTTTTTATGTGTTAAAAGGGTCTTTAACCATAATTTTAATCTTTTAAAGTTAAAACATTAAGCAAATAACATGAAACAACAGGAAAATTTATTTTTTATAACAAAGCTCAAATAACTTGTTTATAAGTGTTTATGAACCAAAAAAAGTAACCTAATGAAGCTAACTTTATTATCTTTATTTTTAATTTTTTTAACAATACCTCTGTGCTCTTTTAATCTTTGGTTACTTATTCTGTAGTTTTTAACTTAATGATTTGTTTACTAAACAAACATAGAAGCTTTAATCCTAAAATACTCGGTGATAAAATGGGCTTTCAAGTTAATTGTTTTTCAATGCCATTTTGAAAGTCTGGTTTACATTGTGATGTACTGGCATTCCAGGACTAATAAAATATAAATTGTTTAAAAAGTAATCAAACAGAAAGAAAATCTTTAATAATGTTGTGGAACTTAGTCATGGCATCAGATAAACTAGCGGTAAACCCAAATATAGATGGAAAATTTCAAGAAGATTTTATTATAGCAAATTAATCTAATTCTATGAAAATAATTCCGGTTCATCCCCCTGCTCAAATCCTTCTCATTTCCCCTGCCAGCCAGATCCTCACAATGTACAAGACCCCATAAAACCTGCTCCCCACCTCACCCTTTACTTTGCTCACCTCATGTTTTGCTTCTCCTCCTTAAGCTTGCTCTCTTTCAGCCACACTGGCCTCCTTGCATTCTCTGGACTATGCTGGGCATGCTCCAGCTTCTTGTGACTCTGCTCTTGCTATTCCTCCTGAAATCCTTTTCTCAATTTTAATTCGCATGGCTCACTCCTGATCTCCTTTAATCTCTGCTCAAATGTCACCTTACTAAAGGAGCCTTCTTTGACCACTTAAGTCTGTGCTGTCCCCCATTCCCCTTTTTTTCTTTATTTTGATTCACAATACTTATTCACAGTACTTGTCATCTACATATTTTACTTGTTATTGTCAGTCTCTCACACTAAAATGTAAGGCCTGTGAGGAGCTCTATCAAAAAAAGTTCCTGGTGCATAGTAGGCGCTCAATAAATATTTATTGAATTAATGAATGACTTCACTTATCCCAAATGACTAGCACGAGCTCTGATACAGAGTACGTGTTTAACCACATTTGGTTAATGAAATGAATTACTAAGGAAAAACTACTGAAAAATTAAAACACTAAAAAAACCCCAAAAGTTCTAGTTTTAGTTGCAATGATGATTGTTTTCTGTGTCTTTAAATATGGCATCCCACCTTTATTCAGCAGTCTGATTATTGTAGTTTTAGCTACTTTGAAGACTACCCTAAACCCAAAAGAAAGAATGAAATGGTTGTTGTGCAAAAAATAAATAAGCATATAAATAAATAAAATTGGGTTAAAATCCAGGCAATTTACTCTGAAATGAAGTTAACTTTAGGTCTTTTGGACATTTACTCTTAAGGAAGTTTGAATGTGAAGGACCAGCATGGTCTTTAGAAATTGGATAATGTATCCTCAGTACCATGTTAGCCATTTGTGAAAGTCCCCCCAGGTGGATGAGGACATTGTTTAGGGTATTATCTGAAAATAAACCAAATATTGACTTTTTTCTAAAGTAAACATATTTTAATAACATATAAATACTGATTAAATAATAATTACCTATGTTCACATATTCATATTAGGAGAAAACATGGAGTAGATCTGAAAGCAATGTCATACTTGGGCAGATTGCTGTGTTATTTTATGTACCTTCTCTAACCTTAACTCTAATTCAATCTAAGCATGATGTCCACCTTTCCTGCTCCCTCCATTTACCACCTGGGATAGGCAGAATAATGTCTTCCCAAAGATAGCCACGACCTAATTCCAGGACCTGTGAATATGTTAGATTACATGGCAAAGGGGGATTAGGCTGCAGATGGGAGGAGGTTATCAGCTGACTCTGAGATGGGGAGATTAGACAGTACTTATCTAGGTGGGCCCAGTGCAATTACAGGCATCATTACTAGTCAAAGAGAGAGGCAGAAGAACCAGAGAGATGGCAGTGTGAGACTTGGTCTGACCTTGCTGGCTTAGAAGTGAGAGGAATGGGGACAGGAGCCAAGGAATGCAGGCAGCCTCTAGAAGCTGGAAAAGGGAAAGAAATGGATTCTTCCCCAGAGCTTGCAGAAAGGAATGCAGCCCTGCTGAAACCTCGAAATGAGTGAGACTCATTTCAGACTTCCGACCTCCAGAACTGTAAGAAAATAAGTTTGTGTTGTTTTAAGCGACTAAGTGTGTGGTGATTTGTTACAGCAGCAAAAGAAAACTAACCCTACCTATTATATGAGAGTTCATTCTGATCTTTTTGCTAGGATAAAAATTTATATGTACTCCAGTGATTAGTACATTCGGCCCTCTGGATCTGCAGGTTCCACATCCGTGTATTCAACCAAGCTCAGATTGAAAATATTCAAAAAAAAAAAAAAAAAAAAAAGGGCTTCCCTGGTGCCACAGTGGTTGAGAGTCCGCCTGCCAATGCAGCGGACACGGGTTCGTGCCCCGGTCCGGGAGGATCCCACATGCCGCAGAGCGGCTGTGCCCGTGAGCCATGGCCGCTGCGCCTGCGCGTCCGGAGCCTGTGCTCCGCGAGGCCACGGCAGTGAGAGGCCCGCGTACTGAAAAAAAAAAAAAAAAAAAATTTCAGAAATTTCCAAAAAGCAAAACTTGAATTTTCCAGTCTCTGGCAGCTATTTACACAGCGTTTACATTGTATTAGATATTATAAGTAATCTAGAGGTAATTCAAAATATATGGGAGGATGTGCATCGGTTATATGCAAATACCACGCCATTTTATATAAGAGACTTGAGCATCTGTGGAACTAATCCCATGAATTCTGACGGACTACTGTACTCGTATTGATTAGTTTCCATAGTAATCATGTTTGGAAACAACCCAGGGATATTACGTGTTTAAAATGGATACTTCTCCCTTTCATCAAAAGTGAGGGCCATAATACAGTATACTCTGAAGTATAATAACTTTTTTATTGCATCAAAATTATGGAACAGCTCTATTAAAATTACACCAAAATATAAAATGCAAAAAATGGTGGAAATTCAAGGAAGAGTTGACAAATCCACTACTACAGCAGGGGATTTCAACAGAGTCTCTGTAAATTACTGTTAGGTTAAGAAGACAAAAATTGTAAGGATATAGGAGATTTGAAAAAAAACATAATTAACAGGCTTGATTTACCACATAGACATCTTTCTAAGCACATGCAGAACATTTACTTAAGTTGACCACCATGTACAAGGGTATAAAACAAGTCTAAACAAATTTTAAAGGATTGGTATCATAAAAATCATATTTCTCAATATAGATGTCAGCAATCAAAATAGATATCAGTACTTAAAAGATAAAAAATTCATAGGTTTGAGAATTCAAAAACATGCTTTTAAATAACTCAAGTTAAAGAAGAAATATCATATTTTTTAAAATATTTAATACTGAGTGATAACAAAAATAGCACATGTCAAAACTTGTAGAACGCAGTGAAAGCTGTACTAAGAAGGAAATGGAGCCTTAAAAGCTGGAAATTAATGCTGAATTCAACTTAAGTAGTAAGACTTAAGAATAAACAAAAAGTGTAGGAAGAAGGAGAAATAAAGATAAAAACAAAACTTATTAAATAGGCAACAAATATCAAATAGGGAGAATCAATAAAGCCAAAATTTTGGTTTTGAAAAAAGTTAACATACCAGAGGTACAAATTAATAATAAGTGGGAAAGTTTTCATAAATAAGTATACAGCTAAAATTACAAAGAAAATACTATCGACAAACTTTATGCTAATAAATTTAGTTCTATGGTCTGAATGTTTGTGTCCCCCTGCCCACATCCCATCACCAAATTCATGTGTTGAAATCCAAATGCCCAATGTGATGGTGTTAGGAGGTGGAGCCTTTGGGAGATGCTTAGGACATGAGGGTGGAGCCCGCATTTTGGGATTAGTGCTCTTATAAAAGAGGCCCCACAGAGATCTGCAGCTCCTTCCTGTGCACCTGCAATTCCGAGTTGGTCTCTCTACACATCCTTGCCTCTGCTCCAGAGACAGAATGCTGCTTTTTGTGACTTGGTACTTGCTTGTCTGCCTGGAGGATGGTGGAGTATCCTCTGTTGTCCATTTCTGCTTCAGGCTTAGGCGGTCCATGAACCTCAGGAGTGGTTTTTTTCTCAATAAACCTGTCCTCCTCCCCATAGCAGCTAAACTCTGCGGTGTGTCTTTGGGGGATCTTGTGTGGGAGAGTATTTCCTGCTCCATTTCTAGGAGTAGAGGGGTTTTCCTTTCATTCTTCTCCAGCTGTAGTTTTAGCTTTTCACATGCACCGTGAAGGTGACAGGGTTTGCTGCCTTTCTTCCAAAGGCTTAAAACTTTTGTTTTATACAGAACAAGGGTCCAGGCAGTGCTTTTTTTCAGTTCCTAATGCCCAACATTTCTCAAAGTTCATTTTCCAAAGGAGAGGTGGCCACTTCCTTTCCTGTAGGTTGCACCTCCAAGGGAGGCTTTCTCTGCTCTGCCCCCCATCTTCCTGGTGGGTATCCAGTAGGGGTCTGTGGAGATGAGCCTGTGAGTGAGTGTGAACTCCCCTTGTGTCTGTGGCTCTACGTTAGTCACAGTCAGCCTTTAACAAATTATTTAAAATTTTAGCTGAATGTTTTTGCCTGCTTGTATGACACCTATCTTACCCCCACCTCCTATTTTGCCACAGGTGAGTCAGGGCTCCCATCCCATCTCTCCTTGGAGGAGCCTGTCTTTCCTGTTGCCAGGCTACTTGGTTTCCCTGTGATCTTAGCTCTCTGATGGGTTACAGAAAAATTATTTTTTTAGTTTATCCTGCTTTTTTTGTTGTTAGGGTCTTTCCATATATTATGCTCTTTCCATAATTTTACAGTCTAGATGGTAGAGTGGAACTCAACTAGTTATTTTTAAAATCCAAGCTCACGTATGTTCTCTCATCTCATTTTCCTTTTAACTCACCCTTCCTGCCCTTGGTTTGAACCTTCCATCTAAAAGCACTTTCATCATTGACTTAGGCTGCGTCTTCTAGGAAACCAAATCTAACACATCTGCCTATCTTAAGTGCAAGCCCCAATGCTATGAAACTCCCCCAATTTTCTCAACAAAATTTTCTAATCTCTCAAGTCTCACAGGATTTATCATTTACACTTGTTATAGCCCCTAAAACTTTCAACCTTGTATTATGAATATTCGTGCCTATGGTTTTTCAGGCACCAATTGGATGAAAATACCCAGATTCATTTATTAATTCCTTCATTCATTAGTCTAGCATTTATTGAGGACCTATCCCCAGAGTTCTGGAGGAATGAAGTGTGACCAAAAGAGACATTGTACCCATCCTTGTGAAAATTGGAATCTAGCAGGGAAGACAGGCAGTGAAGATGTATTGATTTGGCCAAAAAGTTCCTTTGGGTTTTAAGTAAAAAGACACATTTTTCATTTTCACCAAGAACTTTATTGAACAACGTATTCATGGTTTTGTTCCACTACCTTCTGCCATTTTTCAGGCAACTTCATAATTCCATCTTCCCAAAACGTTTTTCTTTAAATTAATTAATTAATTAATTTTTAGCTGCATTGGGTCTTCATTGCTGCACATGGGCTTTCTAGTTGCAGCGAGCGGGAGCTACTCTTCATTGCGGTTCACAGGCTTCTCATTGCAGTGGCTTCTCTTTGTTGCGGAGCACGGGCTCTAGGTACACGGGCTTCAGTAGTCGTGGCATGCAGGCTCAGTAGTTGTGGCACACGGGCTTAGCTGCTCCGCAGCATGTGGGATCTTCCTGGACCAGGGCTCGAACCTGTGTCCGCTGCACTGGCAGGTGGATTCCTAACCACTGTGCCACCAGGGAAGTCCCTTCCCAAAACTTTTTATCTTTTTGAGCAAAGAACTGTTCCAGGTGCCTTTTACAGTCTTCCAGGGAATTGAAAGTTTTTCAGTTAAGAGAATTTTGTAAAGACCAAAATAAATGGAAATCCGAATCCATTGTCTGGTGAATATGGAGGATGAATCAGAACTTCCCAGCAAAGCTATAAGAGTTTTTGCCTGGTCATCAAAGAAACATGTGGTCTTGCGTTATCCTGATGGAAGATTATGCTTTTTCTGTTGACTAATTCCGGACGCTTTTTTTCAAGTGCTGCTTTCAGTTCGTCACACTGGGAGCAGTACTTTGCTCAATTGTTTGGTTTTCCGGAAGGACCTCTTAATAGAGAACTCCCTTCCAATCTCGCCATATACACAACACCACCTTCTTCGGAAGACTGGCCTTTGGTGTGGTTGGTGGTGGTTCATTTAACTTGCCCCACATTCTCTCCCGTTCCACATTATTGTACAGTATCTACTTTTCATGGCCCATCACAATTTAAAAAAAAAAACAAAAACGTTTTCATCACTTTTAAGTAGAGAATCTCATGCAGAAATACCGTCAAGAGGGTTTTTTTCGCTTAACTTATGTGGAACCCAAACATCAAAGCAATTAACATAATAACCAAGCTGGTGCAAATGATTTTCAGTGCTTCATTTGGATACTTTGAGTACGTCAGCTATCTCCCGCGTGGTACAATGTTGATTGTTCTCAATTAATGTCTCAGTTTGATGGCTTCAACTTCAAGTGGTCTACCAGACCGTGGAGCATCATCCAGTGAGAAATCTCCAGCAAGAAACTTCGCAAACCACCTCTGACACATTCGATCAGTCATAGCACCTTCTCCGTACACTGCACAACTCTTCCTTCTCCGTACACTGCACAACTCTTTTTTTGCGTTTCAGTTGCGTTTTTACCTTTCTTAAAATAATAAATCATAATATGCCGAAAATGTTGCTTTTTTCTTCCATCTTCAATATTAAAATGGCTACACAAAAATTCACCAATTTTGATAAGTTTTTTCAAAATGCACACTGTCACATGACAGCTGTCACAATACAATCTAAGAAAATTGTTTTGAATGAAGGTAAAGACAACTAAGCTCAAGTAGAGCCATCTTATGGAAAAACCGGACGATCTTTTTGGCCAACACAATAATTAGGTTACTGCATGCTACAAATGCCATCTTATTAAATAACAATATTAATATAAATACTTACAAAATGAATAAATGAGTAGTTGAATAAATGTGTTAGTAATAACCCCTTCTCCACAATTTTTTCCCTCTTCTTTATATTACATTTAGCCTAAAATGTAATGTGTCTTATGGTTCCTGTCACATTATTGAGAATTTCACTGTATATAGCCCCAGGGAATATATTTCACAAAACTTTTTCTTAGATAAATGGCCAAAAAGTACCTCTTTGTAAGTGTTGGGTTTTCATTACAGGACCACAGTTTTCAGTGCTTCATACTCTCTGAGAGCTACTAACATATATTAGAAGTCTTTTTTAATGTTCCACTGAATAGGACCAATATTTTGAAATTCACATTTACTCAAATTCATTTCAATGACATAATTTGAAAAATTATGCCACAAAGGAGAAAGAAAGTAATAAGGATATGTAATGAAACTATATTCAAAAGTAATTTATGTCATGAAATATAAGAAAATCCAATATCAGTGTGAAATTAAATCAATATTAAATTGAAAAAGCAATTCAGTTACTT
The DNA here is from genome assembly GCF_951394435.1 of Stenella coeruleoalba. Taxonomy (NCBI): domain Eukaryota; kingdom Metazoa; phylum Chordata; class Mammalia; order Artiodactyla; family Delphinidae; genus Stenella; species Stenella coeruleoalba. The sequence continues at coordinate 18,797,900 of NC_137155.1, read as the reverse complement.
TTCCACTGCAATAGCCAGATCCGTTATTTTTACATTACTTTTTATTAAACTTTCAATATTGCATTTCTGAGGAAAATTTATTGGATAGGCTAATTTAACACTTCTGAAAAGACATTATATTTACTTTTACTAGTGGATATTCATGATTACATTCTTATTCACAAGGCAAATAATGAAGCATAGGCTCTAGAGTTAAACAGACTTGAGTTAGCACTTGGCTCCAACACTTGTTAACTGTGACCTTAGGCATATTACTTTTCTAAGCCTTTTTTCCTCTCATCTGTAAAGTGGGGGGAAATAAAACCTACCTTACAAGGTTGACATCTCTGTATCTCCAGGATGAGTTGATCCCCACTCATATTGAATTTCCCCAACAGCCTGACTGTCCTTCATTACAATGCAAGCACCACAATGTAAGGCAGAGATATTGCTGTCTTGTTCAATACGGTGGTATCTCCAGCTCCTAGAATAATGACTAGCATGTATAAGGTGCTCAGCTAGTATTCATCAATTAAATGCATGTGATGTGTTTAACACAGTGCCAAGCACATGGAAAATACCCAATAAATATCATTATGACTGTAATTATCTTGTTGATTAATTAGCCTGGCCAAAACCACATTTATCTTTCCCTGCTGCTCCCATAGTTGTTCCATCTCAGTAAATCGGCATTACATTTTTTTGGTTGCTTAGGCCAACAATTTTGAAATCATATTTATTTTTCTTTTTTCTTAATACCTCACAAATCCATCATAAATCTTGGCTCTATCTTCAAAATATTGTTGGGAGTCACTCCTCCATGGGTCTCTCAAATTTCTGTATGTCTTATGAGCAAGACACTGACTGCCCTTTTTTCAGGACTATCTCCTCCAGGATGTTTAGCCAGTAAACAGCTTTGGAAGATATAGTGTCTCTCTCTGGAGCAAAGGGGCAGCCAAGCTTTCTGTCCAGTATGATAAAGATAATACCTCTCTCAGGAGTAAAGTGCAGGCATGTTTACTACTCATTATAAAAGATCCAGGTTCTCCAAGCTCAGGGTTCCCTTTCATGTAACAAAACCCACTGCATGGGTCTGTGGATATTGGGGCTTGGGCCACTCACACAAAAATGCTGTGATTAGGACATAGCATCAAAAGTGCACATCATGGAAGGCTTCCTAGAGAAAATGACATGATATAAATGCTGAAATATAAGTAGGAGTTAGCCAGTTGGATTAGAAGAACGTGTAAAGGTCCAGTGTTAGAAAGAGCATGAAAACATTAGAAAAGCCGCAGATGTTTCAGCGGAGCCAGAGTGTTGTGTACAAGGTAGAGAGAAGGAAATGGAGGAGGAAGGCTAGGGGAGCATATAAAAATAATTTGAAGAGGTAAGAGTGTCCTGGGTATAAAAGGTCATGTATGCCATAACATGGAGTTTAGACATAATCTTGAAGATTATAGGGAACCATTGAAGGATTTTGAGCATGGATCTTTGCATCTTGGAAAGATCACAGTAGCAGCAGTATTGAGAACATTAAACAGGCAAGATTGGAAACACAGAGACCTTTTAAATCTCTGATTTAATAAACTGGCTTAGAGTTTTTGTGAAATTTAAATAGGAAATGGCAGAAGCAGGGTCAGATAAAGATTCAAATCTTGCAAAAGTTGTGATGTTTTCAAGTTTCCCCCTGTGTACTTCAAAGAAAAGCTATATTAAACCATAAAAATATTTGCAAGGAAATTCAGTTATGTTCTGATATTGTCTTATGTTGAATATAATCTTTTTTTGATATGTCAAATATTTTTTCTAATTTATTTTCCTTTTAAAAAAAATTCCAGGGCTTCCCTGGTGGCACAGTGGTTGAGAGTCCGCTTGCCGATGCAGGGGACACGGGTTCGTGCCCCGGTCCGGGAAGATCCCACGTGCCGCGGAGTGGCTGGGCCCGTGAGCCATGGCCGCTGAGCCTGCGCGTCCGGAGCCTATGCTCCGCAACGGGAGAGGCCACAACAGTGAGAGGCCCGCATACCGCAAAAAAAAAAATTCCAGGTATTTTAGAGAAATTATTGGTCAAATATCAAGGGAGACTTCCTCCTACTTGTCAGGATGTAAATTAATTACCTAGTTTGAAAGACTCAGAACATTGTGACAGAAATCAAAGAGTTCTTTATTTAAAAAAGGCTTTTTTTCATTTCTCTTTAACATTTTCTTTAAATAATAACCATGTATTATCTACACACTTGTTTCTCAGTTCTCTACTGGTGAGATTTCTCTCTTGGAACTGTCTCATAGTTTTATTAATGAATGCCTCTCCTGTCACAGAAATAGTTGATAAAATGATGCCCGTTTACAGTTAAACTCTGGACCTGATCTGGTCACTGATTCCCTGGGTTGGGGCAGGTGTATTCAAATGAAGTGCCTCTCTCTTTTATATCTGAGATGATTGACAGTGAGAATGTCTGAGTACAACTTTTCCTTTCTTAATTTGGAGCACTGAAAGGTGGGCTTCCTCTATTTTTTACTAAAAATTTACTAAAAATATTACAAAGTAACAAGTATGTAAAAATTCCCATGGCTGAGAAAGATAAGGTTTTGAAGAGCATCTAATATTTTAATATCTTACCCTTGCAGTAACATATCAATTGTTTCTTGGGAACAGGGCAGGGCAGATCTTTGTCTTCTGGTGTCCTTTCATCAAGTTCATCTTTTTCTCAGATGAGGGTAGAATTCTTAAATGACAAATAGCCAAGAGTCTTGGCTGGCAAGGTGAGAGTTTCTGAGGGCTCCCTGGGACACCATACTCTGTTAGTGCCGTGATCCTGTGATGAAGTTAGATAATCCAACATCAGGAAAAGGATATGAAGAGAAATACAGATTAGAGAGCTATTCAGATGGTAGAATTGACAGGTTTGTTTGGTTAAAGAGAGGGAAAAGACAACAATGCCTGTCAGGATGCAGGTAGTAGCCATCACTGAGGTGAGAAATACTGGGGGAAGGGGTTTGGGGAGGACAGAGAAGATGAGTTCTGTTCTGGGCAGGCAGAGTTTGAGGATCCTGAAAGACATCCAGATGGTCATGCGCAGTTGGCTCAATGGTTCTGGAGTTTAGAAAACCACTTGAGCTAAACACTCAGATTTGAGAGTTATTAACATCTAAATGGCAGTTAAATTCACGTATTAAGTGAAGTCATTCAAGGAGCATGGATAAAATAAGACTAAAGAAGGGGAACATGTATGTCTAAAAACTATCTACATTCAGAAGTGAGCAAACAGAACAGATTAACAGATTGAGAAGGCAGCCAGAGAGAGCACAGGAAAATTAGGAGTGAGGAAAGAGATGTCATGAAACTAAGAAAGGTTCACAAAAGAGAATAATCAGCAGTGCCAAATGCTCCGGAGGTCAAATGAAAAACACACAGCATGTATCATATCATATATGCTGCTCTATAGACTACGTTTTTCCTTACAAGATGCTGCAAAGATTTTTTTTTCATTTCAATAACTGAAGATCTGCACTGTAAATTTAAATAGCTACATGTAGCTGCTACATAGAATTCAATTGGATGGGTGCACCATAATTTAGCCAATCACCAAATGAACCTTAAAATTTTCCCAATTTTTGCTTTTATAAAAATTGTTATGAATACCTTTGTATATACATCTTGACATGCATTCACATATTTCCCTATGTTAAAATCCTAGAATTGGAATTATTAGGTTGTCACCCATACCAGCCCCTGAGAGCTGATCCTTGCCTTGATTTTTCTGTGTTTGTTACAAAAGCACCTGGTATTTGACAGAGATGTTTTGCAGCTGTGCTTTAAGAGATAGGCATGGTCAACCGCCCTGAACTGGCTCTGACTTGACCACAGGAAAGTACTTGCGCAAAGGAGAACTAGGTGTGGCTAAAGGTTACCTACGCTTCATTACTATGCTAACATTTCTGCTCAACGGGGGGATCTGTACTCTGCTAGGCCTTAAGAAGTGTGTGCAAAGAAGCATGTAGGACTGCAAATGCCCCAGCTGCTCCTGGAAATGTCTACCCCTTTCCTAGAGCCCTTATGACATCTTCCTCCCTTAAAATTCCCTTACTCCCTTCCGTACCAGGAGAAGGTGTTTTTAGAGCACAAGCTCTCCCTTCACCATTCCTTAATCAATGAATAAAGTTACTGCTGTGCTATACCGAACCTGGTTTCATTTGATTGGCATTTGTGACTCCAGGCAAAGAATCCATTGAGGGGTCACCGACCCCTTGGGGATCAGTAACACAGTCAAAATATCTACAGATTATTTACCAAATTGCCTTCCAGTAATTTGCTCCAATTAGCTAAACTTAGGATTTCTGAATTAAACCAGGGAGACTGGAAAGGGGTGGGTAGTCACAAGCTAGTAATGCCACCTGATTCTGGGCAAAAGGAAATGAACATCCTCTCTAGAGAAAAGCGCCTACGGACAGAGTCTCCAAGGGTGAAGATCTACCAATCCTAGGGCCTGCTGCTGCAGGATAAATTGCTGCACTGGCCAAATAGGAGGCAGCAGGCATGCCCTCCCCATTCTTGAACAGTATGCGGGAAGCCGAGGCACATTCTCCGAGCCTGAGGCTGCACCATCTGGAGTCAGCAGGCCAATTTAGGAAAATCCCTCATTTGAGTGGCTGGATTGTCAAGGAATGGAGTGTTTCTGGCTCTGGGCAGGTATTTGCAGGCAGCTGCAGCTGTAGGGTAGGGAAGAAAGCCAGAAGACTTGATAGAAAAACAAGTTGCCCTGGGGCTGGGTAAATGGGAAAGAGAAAAAAATAGAGCAGTTTTTAGGGAAAGAAGCCCTCCTAGAAGGTCAGCAAAGAAGGAAGAAAGCCTTGAAGAAGACAATGAGGTAGAAGGCCCTGGGGATGGGAAATTTGATTCCCTCTAGGGATCAGGACCTTTGAACTTGCCATCCAAATGCACAGCCTCCCAGTCAAAGAAGGTGAGGGTGACCAACCCACACCTCTACCCAACCACCCACCACCCAGCTCTAGGGCCGCCCTGCAAATCCGGGCCAGTCCAGAGCCAGAGGATCACCTTGCTGGTTCGGACTGTTAGGACTAGAGGAGGATGAGGGTGGGGCTTGGTCATCTATGCCCTCCCACCGCGACCCCTGGGGTTGCTGATGCTGAGGGTAAGGGGGCAGGTAGTACTCCACTTACCGCACTTAGTTTGTGGATTTTTTGCTAAACCATGAGAGATCATCACATTGCCGCGCTGACGGCTTTTACAGTGGAGGGCCAAGTCTAACCAGAACGCAGTCCGAAATGGGCAAGAGTGGGTCGGACATTAAGCGAGCAGTCTCTGCCCTTGGCCACTCTGCCCTGGCAGAAACCCTGGTTACCAGGGAAAGAGGGCCACAGAGGATGGCTGGAAGGAAGGACGAGTCAGACAGATACCAATGGCTTCAGCTAGCTCTGCAGCTACTCGCCTCTGCCTCTAGATGTCGCCCTTGGAGTCAGAATAATAACTCCTGGATTCCCTGAGAATGTCGGACTCCAACAATAGGACATGGAATCTATTGTACCTTGCTCCTCAGGGGGGATGAGAAACCCTGACTGATTGAACTTAGAGACACATCCCACCCCGAAACTGAAGGGCTGTAAGGTGGGAGTGAGTGGCAAATAACTGCTCTCTCTTTCTTCCTGTGTCAGATATGTAGGAGACCAGAGGTTAGCAACTGGAATTATGCTACAGTAACTGAATCATCAGAGACTGAGACTTCTGAGACTCCAGAAGTCTCTTTGTTGCCTGGACAATAAACTAGTTTGGGTCAGGAGCTACCTCCAATCCCCAAAGAAGGTGCTGCAACTTCTTATTGACCCCAAGACCTCCAAGGTGCTGGACAGCTGAGTTTCCCAGAAAACTCTCTCTAAATAGCGGATACCTGCATCATCACTTCCTGGAAACTAAGTCATCTGTGTTTGCCCCACTGAGATTATTCTCATGCTTGCTCAATAAAAAAAGGAGAGGGGATGAAGGGGGTGTCTCTTCACCCCCACAGAGCCCACAGAGATGTAGATCTCTATGCGGTGGAGGAAGAATTGAGACGCTCAGGTTCTTGCTTGGTATCCTTGGCTTGTGAGTGTCCCCCCAGTGAAAGCTGTTTCTTACCACGTGATACTGCAGAATTCACCATTATCTACTTTACCACACTGTGGAAAAGCAAAAACAAACAAAAGATCATAAAAACAGCCGGAGAGAAGTCTAACAAGAAATCACAAACAAACTGACAGCAGACTTCCTACTCAACAATGAATACCAGGAGAGGAAGAATATTTCCGAGAGCTTAGAGAAAATATCTATCTCAAATTGTGTGCCAAGAAAACCTTCTTTCACGAATGAGAGAAAAATAAATTTCTCTTGATAAGTAGACACTTAGAGAGTTTGTCACCAATGGATCTATACTTAAGTTACACATAAAAGCTGTACTTCAAAAAGAAGGAAAATTATATCAGAAGGAAGGTCTGAAAATGCAAGGAGCAATGGTGAGGAAAGAAAGTGGTAAACATAGCTGAATCTAAAACACTGTCTGCAAAAAAATAATGATAGTAATAATGTCTAATTTAAGGGTATTAGAAAAAGACAACTAAAACATGGGACAAGAATGACATGCAAGGTGGCAGGGAGTTGACAGGAATCTAAGTGTTCCAAAGACCTTTTTCAGAGGGGAGTAAAGTTAACATATTAACTTTAGACTTCAACATATGTTGTTCTTTAAATATATCGCTTTCTATAAGTCACGTCTTAACTTCTTTCTAAAAGGAAAAATAAAATGTACATCTGAAAACTTAGGAAGTGTATAAAGTGAAAATGTCTCCTTAATTCTGTCATTTATGCTCTCCACATGGAATTTTTTGATTACACATGCACACACACATGCACACAAGCACAATCAATTTTTTATTTTATTTTTTATTGAGGTATAGTTAACTTACAATATTATATTAGTTTCAGGTGCACAGCATAGTGATTCAAAATTTTTATAGATTATACTCCATTCATAGTTATTATAAAATATTAGCTATATTCCCTATGCTATAAAATATAACCTTGTAGCTTATATATTGTATACATAATAGTTTATACCTCTTAATCCCCTACCGCATCTTGTCTCTTCCTCCTTCCCTCTACCCACAGTAATCACTAGTTTGTTCTCTATATCTGTAAGTCTCTTTCTTTTTTGTTATATTCACTAGTTTCATTTTTTTAGATTCCCACATATAAGTGATAACATACAGTATTTGTCTTTATCTGACTTGTTTCCCTAAGCATAATATCCTCCAGGTCTATCCATATTTTTGCAAATGGCAAAATTTCATTCATTTTTATGGCTGAGTAATATTCCATTGTGTGTGTGTGTGTGTGTGTGTGTGTGTGTATACACATGTTCTTATCCATTCATCTGTTGATGGACACGGTTTACTTCCATTTCTTGGCTGTTGTAAATAATAATGCTATGAACAATGGGGTGCATGTATCTTTTCAAATCAGTGTTTTCATTTTCTCCCCAGGAGAGGGTATATATCAAATCAGTGTATAAAAAACAGATGAGCATCATGATCAGTGACCAGTCACATCACTACTTTCAAAGTCTGTCTGTAATTTGTCACTTTGCACTTGTTACTAAGTTCAAATACAGACAGCAAAGCATGTAGTTGTGCTGCCTTCTTGTCTCTCAGTGATAACCCAACCCACATGACATGACATTTTACAAAAATGAATACTCAGAAGAGGGAATTGGTCACCAAAGATGAAAGTGCAGCAAAGAAATGAAAAGTGATAGCATTGGAAGGGAAATGTGAATCACTATGAATGGAGTTATATAAGAAATAGCTGTGGGTATGTTGACAATGCCACCATTCAAGAAACTCTTGACATACAACAGAGGAACTTTGTGAAGGTGAAGGCATTGACATAAATAAGGAAAGTCGTTGTAATGAAAAAAAAAAAAAATGAAGATGTCCCAGAGAAAGTGACATTGGCAAAGATCTTCACCTTAAAGAAATGCTCAGGAATATTTCACAACATTGATAGCACAAAGGATGAAAGTCAATAACATTTTTACACACTAGTAATAAACAGTATAAAATGTAATTAAAAAAATTATTTGCCAGGACTTCCCTGGTGGCGCAGTGGTTAAGAATCAGCCTGCCAATGCAGGGGACACGGGTTCAAGCCCTGTTCCGGGAAGATCCCACATGCCACGGAGCAACTAAGTCCGTGGGCCACGACTGCTGAGCCTGCGTGCCACAACTACTGAAGCTCACGTGGCTAGAGCCTGTGCTCTGCAATGGGAGAGGCCACTGCAATGAGAGGCCTGTGCACCTCAACAAGGAGTGGCCCCCGCTCTCCGCAACTAGAGAGTGCCTGCGCACAGCAATGAAGACCCAACGTAGACCAAAAAAAAAAAAATTATTTGCCAAAACAACAATAAGTTCCTAGCAATAAATCTTAAAAAATAAGGCTTTTAAGGAACTGTGAGCTTATCACTCTAAAAACATATAGTACATGTACAAAAACTTTTAACTATTTGGTCCCACCTGCAGTCGCTTGGGAGCAACACCAGGAAAATCCTCAGGGCCGCTTGCAGGAAGACCTAGGGGTTGGGGAAGCAGGATGCGAAAAGGCCTGATATGAAGCTGGATGTATGTCCAATCAGGGAAGCCCTCAACCAGGTGTTGCTCCTCTTTCACAACACCTTCCAGCCAGACAACGATGGAATGATATCTGAAGAATCTACTGGTGGCTTCTTTATATGGGACATACTACGACATCTTGGGAAGCCCTTCCTAAATCCTAAACACTCTGAATATATGATTACTGAGGTTCATCCTTCACCTGTTTTTTTCTCAAAGACATAACACTATTGAATGGTGCCAGTCATGGAGTATAATTGCAGTTATGGAAGACTTTGTTCAAGGCACTTTGTACGTATTTATACTGCTATTTGCTGTCAGCCCAGCAGCAAAGAACACAGATCTACTAAGTGTTCAAAGCATTCCCACTCCCGCATCTAGTTCCTGCTCCAACATTCCAGCCCAAGCCAAGAGGACACAGACGGGTCAAGGGTCTCAGGTAGAAACAAATGTAATTGAATGGTTTGTTTTGAGTTATATGGAGCCACACTCAGGCTCTCACCTTTACCCCATGTCCTACCTCTATTTTTGTCCTACTGGGTCATCCCAGAATTTTCTGAGAGGAGATTCTTCCTCATCAAGAAAAGAGGAGAATAAAATGGCTGGGTAAGGAAGAAATATGGAGAAGTGAAAAATGTAAAATATAAGGCATAAAAAATATAAATCAAACCATAGGTATCAGGAGTGAGATAGCAATATATCTAAAAAAGCAGCCAAGAAATAAAGAGAGAGAGAGAGAGAGTTATTGGAAAATTAATGATGGCAAATATGAATCTACACCCTCATATATACGAAATATTTACCTTACTTTATTTTTAAAAATCTAATTTAGGATGAGTTTGGTCCATGACCAGGTTGACAGAAAGCTCAATCTCAATCACACTGGAACCGCCCTAACCCCACCCTAATCTTATGAAGTACTCCAGGGAACTTACAAAATAGTACGAGTGGCACTTCCCATCTTCAGTCCACCCTGAATACTATTAATATTCATATTATCCTTGCTAGACCTTTGAAAAGCTCTTCTACTTCTTGGGCATGTGAATATTTTTGACCTCTGATCAAAATCAGAATGCTAGGTGGTGACTGTCTTATCTTGGGCTGCTATAACAAAGTACCATAGACCGGGTAGGTAAAGAACAAAAATTTATTTCTCAGAGTTCTGGAGGCTGAAAATTCCAAGATCAAGCTTGGAAGATTTGGACCCTCCTCTTGGCTTACAGATAGCTGCCTTCTTGCTGTGTCCTCACATGAAAGAGAGAGAGAGAGAGAGAGAGAGAGAGAGAGAGAGAGGGCGGGCTCTGGTCTTTCTTCTTCTAAGGACACCAGTCTCATCTTGGGGCCTCACTCTCATGACCTCATCTAAACCTGATCAGCTCCCAAGCTCTACCTCCAAATACCATCACACTGGGGGTTAGGGCTTGAACATGTGGGTTTGGGAGGGAGGTACAAACTTTCAGTCCACAACAGTGACCATGCAGTCGACCTCCCACCCAAGTTCTGCCACCTTTCCCATTCAGCCTTAGGTCCCCACTCCCTGTGGAGCCTGCTGACCTCCAAATACTTCCAAGTCTTTAGAAAATCCACTTTCTGTCTTTCTGTCTCTCACCCCTCAAAATCATCCACTTCTCTCCATTTCTTCCTAATGTCATCTCCTCAAGGATTTCAGCCTTTTGGGAAACAAATGTCAGAAGAGGAGGTTGCCTATCCAGAGGCAAAGAAACATAGAGGATCTGGGGGATTGGGGAAAATGCTGAGAGAAAAACACAAATTAATACCTTAACAAATTATCCTTTCACATTAAAAGTCAAAGAAACCTTGTGTAATCTCAGCCAGGCTCAGCACCTTGATTAGGCAACAGACCACGTAGGAATTGGTGCCTGCACTTCCCAGATTTAAGAGAAAAGCAGTAATGAGTGGAGACCTCTGATCAAAATCCCCAATTCACAGTGTTGCCAATGCAACAACCTCAGCAGGTGACTGGCCAATCTTAGATAAATAGCCAGGTTCTGCAGTTGGTACCCAATGCATTACATATTAGCTATTGTCTACAATGCATGTCTAAAATCTAGAAAGCTTGGAAAACTGAAAGTGTTTTTGGTAATCATTTGGGAACAATATCTGGTCTGATATTACTTAAAAGTCTTCATAGTCTTCATTTGCCTTATTTCATGTGAGTAGTCACATGTTTTGCTGGTAAGATAATAAATAATGCGCTGGATAATAGGGTGTTGTCTCAGACTTGCAGGGGATATTAAGTAGTATATGACCCATGCACCATATTTTCTTTATCAAATCAGAAACATTCTGAATTCCAAAAGATTAAGCCACAAGGGTTTTAGAAAAATGATTGTGGAAATTGTATACTTGGATCTTACTGGCTCATGCACAGAACTGTTCCACAACAGACTCCTAAAGTCACTTATTTCCAACCACAGGGACAATATAACATTGAGCAGATGTGCAGGGTAATCACACTTGAGGTTGATTAACCTGAAGGCCTGGTCTGTCCTGAGGGCAGACAGGGAGCAATGAATCATGAGGAGAGGTAGCATGTGGCCAGGGCTGCCTGGCTCTCTGTGTGGTGTGTAAGTCTGCTGGGCAAGGAAGCAATAAATCCAGGATAGTAATAACTCCCTCTCTGTGGCTGGGCTTTATTTGCACACTGGGAACTAAATTGGAAGCTGAAGCTTTGTTCTATGTCCTTGAGATGGAAGTGAAGCGTAGGAAGAGACGGGAGTGGGCAATTGCTGTTAACCCAGCCTGAAGCTTGTTAGCAGAAAGGGAGCTTTGGGGGAACACAAATCTACGTCTTGCGACTTATCAAGGGGTTTTACCAGGTAGAGACCACAAGCTTATTAGACCTCAGTTTTATACGACAAAGAAGATGTAGTCGGGGAAAAGAAAGCAGTAAGGAAAATGAAATGGGAAGGCACTTCAATAGGAAATGGTTTATTCCTTTACACGAGGAGACCAGGGGTAATACACAAAGAGGAAATTCTTTAAGAGGTAAAGATGCAGGCAAGAGTCCAAGAAAATCAAGAAGAAAAGTACTTTCAACATTCATGGGCCTCCTTGCAGCTACTTCACAGTATGAAAAGACATCCAGGAGTTATTTTCACAGTTTGAGGAAGCATCCATAATGTGAAGTCTTTTTTGCATAATAAAACATAAATATGAGCTGGTTCAAAGACTTTAGTATACAGAAGAAGTGGAAATAACTAAATAAACAAGTATAATTTAAAGTTATCTGTCACAACATGTAAGAATCTGGATTCACATTATTTTTTGTTGACTGGCCTGAGATGAATGGTGCCATGTAAATGGTAATAATGACTAATAAAGATGTGCTATCACTATTCCTAGTTAGCCTTATAGAGAAATAACACTCACCAATGCATCAATCAACTTTTCTGCGTGCAGACACCCACAGTCTGGTCTGCCGTCATAACAGACTCTTCTTCCCAAAAAGTCAAGGCTCAAGGGGAGGAGTGTGGAAGTTTAAAAAAATAAATAAGTGCAAGAAAGTCAGATGATTAAATTTGATTTGTGACATTACAAGCAGTTCTGGTATCCTGAAGCGTCACATTTCGGTTCTTACCTGTGTCAGAGCGCAAATGTAGATTAGAGATGTTACACAAGTGATAATACAATGGCCTCAGTGATCTTTCTTAAGTAATTGTTTCTTGCCTAAAAATTTCATTCTGTTTAGAAAAGGCATATTTCTCTCACTAATAAAAAACCTACAGAGATAAGTCTCATTCCCCCTGCAGATTTTTGTCTACCTTCCTCTTTAATATGCTTCAGGATAATTCATTAGTTTGTTCATTGTTTTTCACAGGAACACTAACGAGACTAGCAGACTCGAGATCATTTGTCTAGGAGGCTGATGTCTTGGTAAGTTTTCATTATACTCCGATCACTCTCACCCTTTGGTGGAAAATGCAGTGTTATGGGAGAGCTGCAAAGATGTTGTATACAAGGCCTTCAAATGCATATATTCAATTCATCGTTCTGGGGGCTCCAGGGCAGTGGCTACAGAAGGGAGAAATATGCGTAGCATCTGTTCTCAAATGATTGATGAAGACCTTCGGGGAGGGATGCATGGGTACAACCAAGTAGACAGAATAGGGGAGGCAAGATAGTAGACAGTTTTACACCCAAGAAAATAACTATTTTTGAAATGTTAGAGTAGCCTGTCAGCCTTGACATTTTTTTTTTTTAGATTTGGGGGAAACTGGGGTGAGTAATTACAGGCAGTGACTGTCCTTGTTAAGATATTTCTGTAATTAGAGAAATACACAATATATCTCATTTAGAGGCACCTCAAATAGAGCCATGGGGACAGCCATCAGTTGGAAAAGGTTCATAAATTCGGAACAGTCAGGCAACGGTACTGAAGCTAAAAGCTGGCAGTGTCCGTGACAGGAGAGGACATTCTGTCATCCTAAAGCATGGACCCTGCTTGAAAGCAAATCTGGACAGAACAATCTGGAAAGAGAAACAGTTCTTGGAATCTGCAGTCAAATTGAAGGGAGGGCACAGAGGAAAAGCCTACTAAACTTCTGTGCATTAAATAGTCATTTTTAAATCCTATTTGCTTTAAGTTAATGGAATAAAAAGTATTTTGGAGGGGAGGAGAAAGATTCTTTCTTTAGACTCATAACACAGTTGGAATCCATTTTTGCTCAAGTGTAAATCTAATGAAATGGTTGAAGCGAGGCAGCTCACTGTCTAAGCAACCCGTGCTTTTATAGGCATCAAGCTGAAATCTTAACTGCCACACAATTTGTAAAAACGAGAAAGCTTCACCCATGAAAGATTGTAGGAAACAGATATGTATGAATTAAGGTGCTAGTTGGAGGGACATAATCTTCATTGTTTAATTTCATAAATAGAGAAGCAGTTGGATGCAGCTGCCCTCTGGCATCTGGTCCAGATTTATGGGTGCCCAAACAGACATCTTGAATTCTAATGAAGACGTGTGGTCAGAATAACTGATTGCACAATCTTGTTACGTGTGGTTTTTGTTTTGCTTTTTTAATTTAGAAATATCCCTCTTATTCTTACCACACTAATGAAAGGAGCTTAAGAAAAAAACATATATTTATATTTTTATGTAATCACATGCTTAAACAGATTTTCAGAATATATAAGAAGTCTAAGGAAGTTTGTTTCCTCTATAACCAGGTAACATAGTCTTCCTTCTTCCTTCTCTGCTTCCTTTATTCCACTCTCCTTTCCTTTGCATTTTATATTTAGGATATGAAATCTCTGTAAGTGAAATGTGAGAACTATGTGAAAATTAGGCTAAAATGGAAAGCTTTATTTATTTTGTTTAAGAAAGCTTTATTCATCAGCTTTCTTAAACAGATAGATGTGATTTTTAAATACTAGCACCATATCTTAGTCCAGATGTAAGAATAAATTTTTAAATTAATTAATTAATTTATTTTTTTTGTTGCTGCACATGGTCTTTATCTAGTTGCTGTGAGCGGGGGCTACTCTTCATTGCAGTGCGTGGGCTTCTCATTGTGGTGGCTTCCCCTATTGCAGAGTACGGGCTCTAGGCACACCAGCTTCAGTAGTTGCAGAATGCGGGCTCAGTAGTTGTGGTTCGCAGGCTCTAGAGCGCAGGCTCAGTAGTTGTGGCACATGGGCTTAGTTTCTCTGTGGCATGTAGGATCTTCTTGGACCAGGGCTCGAACCCGTGTCCCCTGCATTGGCAGGCGGATTCCTAACCACTGCGCCACCAGGGAAGTCCCCGGATGTAAGAATAATTTTAAAAGTCATGTCTATAAAGGAAAACCAAAGTATTAAGATGTCAGCTGACTACATTGGAGTAAAAGTATCTGCCCAAATGTGTAAATTTTCCCCTTCTTATTTAATGTTCAGTGTAATGGAGTCCAGTTTTCATTCCAGCTTGAGCCAATGATATCATAACCGGCACTCAGTGCTTGAGCGTGGAGAATGTTACTTGATCACTTCTCGTGTACTGGGTTTGAAGAGGGACAGACTAGAGGCCAAGAGATCCATTAGCATCTCACTCAGCTCAGTTCTTGAAAGTGTGGTTCTCACTCCCATAGGCAATGAAAATGCACTTGAGAGCAACATTTCAGGACACAGGTGGCACATGTGTATTTCTGGTTTGCTGTCTAGCTCCTCTCACCTATCATGCCAAAGGACTATCTTATATCAACCAGGGAGCTCATGGACAAGCACTAATCACTGAACCCCACTTTGCATGCCAGGCAATGCTTTAAGGATGGGTGACCTTAAGAGGCTATGTTTACTGGCCTATATTTAAGCACAGTAATTAAGGAGGTCAGGGCTCAGAATTCTGGCTCTAGACAAGAGAGGTCATATTTAGCATTATACACTGTTACACACATGCTTTTCTAAAAGGCCAGACTCCACAGGGAGCCTTTCTCAGAGACCGGTTGCTATACTGATAAACATCTTAGATGAGCTCACCAGAATAATAAATACAACTTCACCCAGGCAGATAGGAGTAGACTGTAATCTCAGTTTCCTTATCTGTAAGATAAGCATAATAACCGCTCTCCAGGCTGCCTGACAGTTTCTTGTGCTAGCTAAATGAAAACATACGAGTTCGCTTCATAAAAACTAAAGCAGTAAACCAGTGATCTCAGCCAGGTAGCCCAGAGACATGTTTAGTTTGATAGAAGAATGTGTTTCATGTTCTCTAATTTGGGTGCCTTCAGATGAATGATAGTCCCCAGCAGGTTTAACACCTGGTATAACATTAATTTATATAAACTGCCTGACCCTAAAGGCTTTTGACTTTATAATTTTGCTTATGCAAATCTAAGATATTATTACTAACAGTGAGAAACTTCTACTATTACAATGGTGCATGCATCAATGTCTAATAAATTATAAATAAATCTCTTTCTATATCAACTGTAAATGCACCCCATCTGACTATGAACTCACTGAGGAGAAATGTAATATCTTATTCATTATCATATCTCCAAAACTTAAGATAGTGTCTGGGCATTGTAAACGCTCATTAAGTATTTATTGGGCCTAATTGAGACAGATGGTGGGGAAACTGGGTCATTATAATAGGGTAGATGTTAAAGAGGAGCAGGATATGGAAACGCAAAAAAAGGAAAAAAGTTCTAGAAGTATAAAAAGTGTTGGGCCTCCCTGGTGGCACAGTGGTTGAGAGTCCGCCTGCCGATGCAGGGGACGCGGGTTCGTGTCCCGGTCCGGGAAGATCCCACATGCCGCGGAGCGGCTGGGCCCGTGAGCCATGGCCGCTGAACCTGCGCATCCGGAGCCTGTGCTCCGCAACGGGAGAGGCCACAACAGTGAGAGGCCCACGTACCGAAAAAAAAAAAAGTGTGGAACTTAGTGGTCAAGTAGAAATTGGGCTTCACTCCTTTAAAGAGAAAAGAACAATATTAAAACAACAAATATTGAGCACCAAGGGGACACTGGGACACATGCAGGATAGTTTAGACTCCAGAATATGAGGTTCCAAGAAGGGGAAATGGAGTAGGTATTTTAAAGACAAAAAACAGAACAGGGTCTGTCACATAGTAGGAAAGCCCATCTGAGTGTTGCTGCTTGGTGGGCAACACCTGAGCTTGTTGGCTAGGCAGGTACTAGCCTGGCTGGAGGTGGTCTGTTGCACATGTTAGGATTAGGATTTAGGATTATGACGTCAGGTGCCTCTGCCGCCCACGTAAGATACGTATCTTTGATCTGTATGCAAAGTGCCCAAGTTGGGGTTTTGTCACGCGGTTCTGTCTGCGCAGGTGGCCAGGTCATGGTTTATCAGCCTCCAGTCTTTCTCCTTCCTTTAGCTTCACGTCAGCAATTCACTAAGGTCTTTGCTCTCCCTCAGTAGTGTAATAAGCCACAGCTGGGACTAGAGTAGACCTTACATGTGCCATACCCTGGACCATTGGTCTAGGTGCATTTTGGCTTCCAGACTGCAACTTCTTCCTGCCTCAACTCTTATTCCATTGGGTCTGTCTCTCCCTTAGATCCCCTGCTTGTTTTTCAAATTGAATTAAAATTTCAACTCCAAAGACTCATGCTCATCTTCCCATGGAAACCTCCTGCTTCATTCATTCATGCCTACGCATGCCCTTTCTTTCATCAGGCTGTTCCTCATACCCTCATATTCTTAGTGAGTCGAGGCCTATTTTTCATTTGCAATGGTTTCCCCACTTTTCTTTACCGATCATTTGTAGTTTTAATTTAAATTAAATGTTTTACTTTTGCAATGTGGGCTTCTGTGTGGTTTCATGGAAGTTCTGGCATAGGAATGCATTAACTCAAAAAGTCATTGCCCCAAGCATGGCCTACTTATCTGGAAAAATGGCCTTGTCATTTTGGAAAGGACACACATCCTATGGTGAGAAAGGGAAGGGATTCCTATTTTGGCCATCCGTAAGAGGGTAGATGTAGCAAAATTGCCTCACCTGAAGCAGAGGTCCGTGAACGAGGGCCTGTTGGTCACGTTCAGCCTGCTGCCTCTTCTTGTAAATGAGGCTTTACTGGAACACAGAGACATCCATTCTTTCACATATTGTCCATGGCTGCTTTCATGCTACAACGGCTGAACTGAGTAGTTGTAACAGAGACCATATGGACTGCAAAACCTAAAATTAAAATTCAGTGTCCAGTCATTTACAGATTGTTTGCTGACACCTGACCTTGAGTTTTCTTGATAATCTTAGCTTGTCTGGTCCCCTCCATTACATTGCAGCCTGCTTAAGCCCATACCTGTTTCCCTTGCTGCAACTTGTAATACATTCCACACAAGGAAAGAGTTTAATTTCTGATTGAATGACAAGCATTCATGCAAGAAACATTTTTTTAACATCTTTATTGGCGTATAATTGCTTTACAGTGGTGTGTTAGTTTCTGCTATATAACAAAGTGAATCAGCTATACGTATACATATATCCCCGTATCTCCTCCCTCTTGCGTCTCCCTCCCACCCTCTCTATCCCACCCCTCTAGGTGGTCACAAAGCACCAAGCTGATCTCCCTGTGCTATGCAGCTGCTTCCCACTAGCTATCTATTTTATATTTGGTAGTGTATATAAGTCCATGCTACTCTCTCACTTCTTCCCAGCTTACTCTTTCCCCTCCCTATGTCCTCAAGTCCATTCTCTACATCTGCGTCTTTATTCCTGTCCTGTGCCTAAGTTCTTCAGAACCATTTTTTTTTGATTTCATATATATGTGTTAGCATACGGTATTTGTTTTTCTCTTTCTGACTTACTTCACCCTGCATGACAGTCTCTAGGTCCATCCACCTCACTACAAATAACTCAGTTTCGTTTCTTTTTATGGCTGACGTCTAAGAAACATTTTTAAGTGCGCCAAATGAGCGGGAAAATCCAGAGGTGATTTATATTTTATGTGGTGGAAAGGCTATTTCCATGCCTTTTCTTCTCAATACATTGATTCTTTTAAGTTTTACTCCACAGGGGCACCATGATAAAAGCATCTCAAACTGTTGAAAAATTTTCAGGAGACATAGCCTCTTTGAGGAAGGGGACTCTGGTTCACTGCACCAGCCGTTGTCCTACTGCAGTGTTTGGCACAGAGGAGATGCTTGACAGATATTAGTCAAATGAGTGATGGATAAATGAGCTTCCTCTTCTGCAAATAACTTTATTTAAAATATGTTGTTTGAAAACATATGTAAACTTGAATTTCACAATGTTCATAGCTAGACAGTTAATTAACTAACACACAGGCATATGTTTGTTTGGAGAATGCCAACATATTTTACAGGGAGATCATCTAAAAAGCAAGCACTGGTAAAAGAAGCCCATCAGGCTAATTCTCTGTGTTATGAAGACCCCTCCAAATAACAGTATGATGATCAAAATGAACATTGGCAGCCTCCATTTAAAAAACAGATTGTGTTTCAGAATTACATTTGTAAGTCAAGACTTTGACTTACATTTCCTCATAGAAACAATCTTATAAGGAATGGCTAGATTCTAGTCCAAAGAAACCATTGTGGCAAGCAGGCTTTGTTTGGAGGAAAACAAACCTGGGTTCAATCAATCCTGGCCATGTCACTAAACACCTGACTTGGGCAAGTTATTCTCCGTTGCTGAGCTTCTGGGGTTTGTTTTTGCTTTTGCTTTTGTTTTTAAATCTGTAAAGTGGGAAAAAATAACACAAGGATTTTGGGGAGAATTAAGTGTCATAATAATATACATGAGTTGACTTTCACAATTCCTGGCACATATTAAATATTTTAAAAATTTAGTTTCTCTTTTGCTAGGTAGTAGTGAAATTTATATTTGAAACCCTTCCTTCCTTTCGGCACTCCTCTTTCACCTCTAGTACCCTCACCCCCCTAGAGATCAGTGATTTAAATCCTTTTCCAGGTCTATCTCAGTTCCCAAAGTACTCCAAGCCCCAGAATAATTAAGTCTCGTTTCTCTAATGCATCTGATCTTGCACAGGTGTTAGAAAGAAAGCAATCTGAGTGAATTTCCTTACACTCCAGGGTTAATGGCTCACCATTCTTTTACTCTCCCAAGATTGTTAACGTTTTCCAAAGGGACTACTAGATCACCCAAATGAATCTCTAGCAGTCGAATTAAAATGCAGGCGGAGGAGAAGTGCCATTCCATTTCACCTATTAAAATGATCTCCCCACTTGTCACCCTAGTGGTGAGGCGGGAGGCTGCTGCCGGGGTCAGTTCTTCTAAGTCTGGGTTTCTGTGGATAAAGAGGTCTGGAAACACCCTGAAATTGTACATGAGTAAACAGAGGTACATTGTTCTGGGGAGAAGGTCTTCAGCTTTCATCAGATCCCAAAAGTGATACCTCGTGACTCCAGAATGGTTAAGGATCTCTGCTCTAAACTGTACCTGATTTCACAGTTTCTCCCCTGCCTGTACTTCTGAACCCTTAGATACTCTAAACACTCAAGTTCTGATTGTCTTCACCACAGGAATCTGAGAACTCTTAGTGACTGAGCAAGGGGATGGCAGGCAGGATATGAATAGCACTGGCTATTTTCTCCATAGGAATTTTTTTTTTTTTTGCGGTACGTGGGCCTCTCACCGCTGTGGTCTCTCCCGTTGCAGAGCACAGGCTCCGGACGCGCTGGCTCAGCAGCCATGGCTCATGGGCCCAGCCGCTCCGCGGCATGTGGGATCTTCCCGGACCGGGGCACAAACCCATGTCCCGTGCATCGGCAGGCGGACTCTCAACCACTGCGCCACCAGGGAAGCCCAATAGGAATTTTTTAAGACAATATTTTTCCTTATAAAAGTGAATTCTCACTAAAGACAATTTAGAAATTAAGGAAAAATGGAAAGAAAAAACAGGAGAAAAGCACTTGTTCTAAGCATATGTGCAAATTGCTAGCTGTGTGATTAGCTTAGTTTCTTCACTTATTATTCTAGAATTTTTACTTAGTTTATTTTTTTCAGAACTCATAAAGCATTTATTTATTGAATGCAGAAGAACATCGCATTAGTAAAACAGAATGTGGTAGAGATTTCATATACTATTCAGAATTAGTGTATTTTTTCCAGTTTTATTGACAAGTAAAAATTGTGTATATTTAAGGTGTACAACATAATGATTTGATATACATTGTGAAATGATTACCACAAACCAGCTAATTAACACATCCCTCACCTCACATAATACCAACATCATATGGTTGTCATTTATGGATAAAATACAGTTCTGGCACATGGTTGGCACCAATAAATATTAGTTATTTTGTTATTCTCATGCCTGGGTTTCATTATAAAATCGAGATCGAGACTTCCTTCACTGGTGGTCCAGTGGTTAAGACTCCGTGCTTCCACTGCAAGAGTCACAGGTTCGATCCCTGGTCAGGGAACTAAGATCCCACATGCTGTGTGGCACGGCCAAAATAAATAAAAATTTAAAAATTAAAAAAAAAATCTAGTTAGTGATAACTACATTTCAGCTATTGTGGAGATTAAAGATACACCTGTATAACACTTGACACATAGCTATTATTATTTTGGTTATTAGTATCGTTAATATAACACTTTATAACTATAACTTTAATACCAGCGCAATATCCCATTGATATGAAGGCACCGTCTTTCACTTAACCATTCCTCCATAGCCGGCATGTAGGTCTGGAAACATCCTCGGTCCTTTTGCAGGGAGAGGGGGCAGCAGCTATATATAATTTTGTATTTAGGCTTATTTCTTAGTATATAGTCCTAGAAGTGAAAAGTAGTGTTCAAAGTACTTTATTTTTAAAGGTGATCTTACTTAAAGTTATTTTAAAATATATTCATATTTTAATGATTTACTATATGTTGCCAAATTGGTTTTCAAAATTGTATGATATCACTTATAAGTGAAATGTAAAAATAATACAAATGAATGTATATGCAAAGTAGACACAGACTCACAGTATAGAAAACAAACTAGTGGTTACCAAAGGGAAGAGGGAAGGGGGAGGGGGAAATTAGGGGTATAGATTAAGAGGGTCAAAAACCCCAAAACTGTTGCAACAATTTGCCACTGGCAGCAATGTACAAAAGATTTACTTCACATCATCTCACCAGCAACAAATACTGCTTTTAAGAATAATTTCTCTTAATCTGATAGGAAAAATGATATCTTGTAGTTATTTTAATTTGTAATTGCCACTTATTGATAACCCAATTTTTTTCCTACCCATTTGTTGACCACCTTCAGTTATTCTTTTATAAATTGTTTAAATGCTTTGTTCACACATTTAATATGATCTTAATGTTTTTATTATCAACCTCTACATCAATTTTCTTTTTTTTTAGAGATTTGTCAGTTTAATAGATTAACCCAAAGAAAATAATAATGTAATCGCACTTCTGTAGGTGCAGAAAAAGCATTTGCTAATAATTAGTACCCAGTCGTAGTTTTTGTTTTTATTTTTAATTTTTTACCGTATTTACATACTAAGAATTAGGCGTTTGTTTTGTTTGGCTAATATTTTACCCCTACTTCTTATTTATCTTTTAAGTCTAATGGAGTGGATTTTTAAAAGTAAATTTATTTATTTTATTTTATTATTTTTGGCTGTGTTAGGTCTTCATTGCTGCGTGCAGGTTTTTCCCTAGTTGTGGCGAGCGGGGGCTACTCTTCAGTGCAGTGTCCATGCTTCTCGTTGCGGTGGCCTCTCTTGTTGCAGAGCATGGGCTCTAGGCACGTGGGCTTCAGTAGTTGTGGCTCACGGGCTCTAGAGCGCACGCTCAGTAGTTGTGGTGCATGGGCTTAGTTGCTCTGCGACATGTGGGATCTTCCTGGACCAGGGCTCGAACCTGTGTCCCCTGCATTGGCAGGTGGATTCTTAACCACTGTACCACCAGGGAAGCCCTAGAGTGGATTTTTTAATGGCCAAAGTAATTTTTTTAATGTAGTTAAATAATCCCATTTTTTCCATCCATGTTTTAAATTTAGTATTCCTCCTCCTTCCAGAAATATCCCATTCCCAGTTCTAGTTTTTTTTTTTTTTTAATGGTTTGAAATTTGTATGCGTGGCTGTAAATGTACCTTAAACTTATTTTGATGTATGTCTGAGAAGTAAGAGTCTAAATTGTGGTTTAAATTACTAACTCACCATCTCAGACCATTTATTAAATAATCCTCCCTTTTCCCAATTAGATGTATCATTTATAAAATGGTTGCCTAAGAAGCAAGGACCAGTGGTAGAGTTTAAAATATGGAGGTTTCTGAAAATAAATTTTTATTTCTAGAGGTCCCAAATGCAACTACCTGCAGGGATAGGCAGGTAACATGAAACATAAAGTGACTGTGACTATGGGGTCTGGAGCAAAGCACAGACTTCCTGCCCTTCCTAAAGACATTCAAATTCAAAATGCTGGATTTGTCACTTTCCTTTTCAAGTGAAAAATGAGAAGAGAGAATCTTCCTATGTCACTTGCAATGTTTAGGCATATTTTATACTGAAAAGTAAAGAAACCTGTATGTTTAGAGATAATGAGTTGAAATTAAGGGTTTTCTTAGACTCTTAGTCTTAGAGATGTTCAGGATTTTACCTTCTACAAGGTCACAAAAATGTTCTACCTGAGACCCTGAGCTGACTGAAGAGTCTTCAGGCCTCTGGGACTTGCCACCCCTCTGATACCCCCTAATCCACCAAATTTTCTGGAGTCTGTGATCAGGAAGCCAAGAAGACTGGGTATGAAGTTATCCATTTTCCATGTGGCCAACCCTGAGCCACATTTCTCCTGGGACTGTGTCACCTGGCAAGCTGTGTTCAGTCACAAAGGGCAAATCTCCATCCTGATCAAATTGGCCTGTGTATCAGACCTGAGATAAAAGAGAGGGGCTTGCCATGGCTTTACAAAGGACAAGTCATTCTACGTTGCATAAAATGTGGAGAGTGCCAGGGGAAACCTCCTGAGGAAAAACAACTTCAAAGGGAAAGACCAAAAACTAGAAGGAAAACCGCATGAAAAAATAACTCTGTTGTCTTGCTGATATTGGAGGATTAGGGGAAGGAACATATTTACCTGATTGGAATGATTAAGCAAGTTCCTTTATTCATTCATTCAACAATTATTTCTTGAGCTGCAACAACTGTCCTCGCCTGTGGTATGGGAGATAACAGGAGAGAGTATCTAATTTTTTTCTTTAGGTGGTAAAAATGTAACTGGAAGATTGACAATTCACAATATAGTGATTGTTTTATAGGGAGTATCTCAAGGTTTGATGCGAGTCAGAAGAGGAACGTCTAAGTCTGGCTGGGAAATAATGGAGGCTTTTTCAGAGGATGATGCTTCTGCGCTAATACTTGAATAGAAAAGAGATTGTCATCACTGACTTTCCAGGGCTTTATCTATTTGAAACTAGGTGCCAGTTATTAGCATGGAAGGACTACTTCCTCTCCCAAATCCCAAATAATCAATACTTTAGTGAATTTCTTTTTGCTTATATATTATTTTCTTTGTACTGTTTTATTTTAAATCAGAATGTGTATCATATAAGAGTCACTTCAGCTGCATATAACAACCAAACCAAATTAGCAACATATCAAATTTTAAAATCATATTGGGGAGGGATGGATTGGGAGTTTGGGATTAGCAGATACAAACTATTGTATATATATTCTTTTTCATATTCTTTTCCATTATGGTTTATTATAGGATAATGAATATAGTTCCCTGTGCCATACAGTAGGATCTTGTTATTTATCCATTCTATATAATATATATAGAATGGATAAACATATATATATATACACACACACATCACTTGGCTGTACAGCAGAAATGAATACAACATATAAAATAAATTTTTAAAAATCATAAAAGTGGCTTCAACAAAATAGGAGTATATATCTTTGTACTTCTTTCTCTTGTAAGGAAGTCTGGAGGTAGGAAGGTTAAGGGTTGATATGGCAGCTACATGGTTGTCAGGGGTCTTGGTTTCTTCTGTTTTGCTGCTATATCATCCTTGGTGTGCTGTTTCATGGTTCAAGATAGCTGTCAGAGTTCCAGCTCTCACACTTCAGCCAGCAGAAAGAAGGAAGGGAGATGGAAAGAGAGCTCTCTCTCCCTTTTAAGGATATTTGGTTAAATTCCATAGATAATGCAGTTTACATCTCATTGGCCAGAACTTCATCACAAGCTTAGAACACGTGGCAAGGGAGGCTGGGAAATGTTGTCTTTTATCTAGCTAACAATGTGTCAAACTACAAATTGAGCTTGTTACTAAGGAAGAAGGGGTGAGTTAATATCGGGCGGCAACCAGCAGTATCTGCCACAGTTTGTCAATTCTTCTGGACTTGAACACATACTACCTGAAGACCACATCACATCCCATAGCCCCAGAGGGGCAGCCTGGTGCAGCAAGGCCAGTAGAGTAAAAGTTTTGTGAAAAGTGGATTCTGTAGAAAATGTTTGGGAAAAACTGTGTTACAAAGTTAAACAGGTTTCTTCATTGCAGGATTTCTCAGAATCATTTATTTGCTAATGTCCATTAGGCATCTCTAAAGGGTCCCAGGGGAGCTCTATAACAAATTTCCCAAATATATTTAACAAGTAAATAATTTATTTTAAAAAATCATTTCTTCCCAGGAGTTTTTAATGGGCTTAATGTTCCACAGGACATATTTTGAGTAATGCTGACCTAGTGGAAAGATTAGGGCTTTGCAGCCAAACTAAGATGTAGTAAATCCCTGCTCTTTTGCTTACTAGTAGTGTATCTCTTGCAGGTTGCCTTTGAATATAAAATAAAGTAACATTAGAATTAATCCAAGTTTAGTGCTGGCAAATAGCATGCATATTTTTAAAATATAAATAGACTTTAATTTTTAGAATTTTTTTTTAATTTATTATTTTTTTAAATAAATTTATTTTGTTTATTTATTTATTTTGGCCACGTTGGGTCTTCGTTGCTGCGCACAGGCTTTCTCTAGTTGCGGTGAGAGGGGGCTACTCTTCGTTGCAGTGTACGGGCTTCTCACTGCGGTGGTTTCTCTTGTTGCCAACCACGGGCTCTAGGTGCGCGGGCTTCGGTAGTTGTGGGACGCAGGCTCAGTAGTTGTGTCTCGCGGGCTCTAGAGCACAGACTCGGTAGTTGTGGCACACAGGCTTAGTTGCTCCGCGACACGTGAGATCTTCCCGGACCAGGGCTCAAACTAGTGTCCCCTGCATTGGCAGGCGGATTCCTAACCACTGCACCACAAGGGAAGCCCAGTAGAATGGTTTTAGATTTACAGAAAAATTGAACAGCTAGTGCAGGGAGTTCCCATATATCTTCTTTATCAAGTTTCTCCTATTAGTAACTACATTAGTATGGTACATTTGTTATACTTAATGAGCTAATATTGATGCATTAGTATTAACGAAAATCTATCATTTACTCAGGTTTCCTTAGTTTTTACCTAATATCCCTTTTCTGTTCCAGGATCCCATCTAGAATACCACATTACATTTAGCTGTCACGCCTCCTTAGGTTCCTCTGAGCTGTGGCAGTTTCTAAGATGTTCTTTGTAAAAACAAAGAGTTTTAAGGAGTTCTGGTCAAGTGCATTGCAGGATGCCCCACTATTGGAACTTGTCTGATGTTTTTCTCATGATTACATTGGGGTTATGAGTTTGGGGGAGGAAGATGACAAGGGTAAAGTCCATTTTCATCATACTATGTGAAGGGTACATGCAATCAATATGATTTTTTTTTCAATATGATTTTTGACTGGTGATGTTGACTGTGATCACCTGGCTGAAGTAGTGTTGGCTAGGTTTCTCCATTGTAAAGTTACCCTCTTTCCCTCCACTTTTCATATTGTACTCTTTAGAAGGAAAATCTCTAAGTGAGCCCACACATAAGGAGTGGAGTTACGCTCCCCGTCCTTTGGGGTGAAGAAGCTCCATAACTTATTTGGACTCCTCCTGCACGGGGGATTTGTCCCTTCTCACCAGTTTGTTAGTTTATTTGTTCAATCACTGATTTATATCAGCATGGACTCACAAATACGCATTTATACTTTGGGTTATAATCCAACAGTATTTTGTTGCTCAAATTGTCCCACTTTGGCCATTAGGAGCTCATTTACTTGGATCCCCTGCCCCTTTGACATAACCCCATTGATATGGGTTGTTTTGTTTTACGAATTTCCTTACTTTCTGGCACTGCAAGATGCTTTAGGCTTATCTTCTAATATTTCCTGCCCCAGTTCTAGAAGTCCAGTCCTTGAAGCTATCTCTTCAAGGGTCTCTGTTCCTTTCATCGGAGAATGGTATTAGAAATCCACACTGAGTGCTAGATGTGCCCGTTGCTGCAGGAGTGTCATTTCCTCAAGTCTCTGTCAGCTGACAGACCAAAGAAATATATATGTGCATACTAACCCACGCATATACACATATCTGTAAATATTTCTATATATAGCCATCTTAAGTATATGAAGTTAAACATGAGTTCTTAATGATGTTTCCAACTCTACTCCATCACCACAGGATCATTCTAGCTTTCTCCCCTTGCTAATCTGTAAATTTCTACAACAGCAGTAAGAAATCTGGCTCCCACCATCTGCCATTCATTTACTTAATTGTCTAATTCCAGTGAACATGTATAGTAATCTTTGAATTGTTAACCCGTACTCCTGAGGGAAACAACTTCATAGACTAGAGTACATTATTTATGCATGGTTCCTTTTGCCTTTCATCTTACATTCATTTCCAAAGTTACTGAGATCAGTACCTTTCCCTGGACTCCATTCAGTGAGTTTGTTTCATGCATTTGTAATACAATTAGATTTTCTTGTCACAGTCTGCATTTTTCCTGGGATCTTCCAACCTCCTAAATGATTTTTTTTTAATTTATCTACATCAAAAGTCACTCTTTGTATTGTAGAATTCTGTGGGCTGTGACAAATGCATAATGTTGTGTATCCACTATTACAGTACCACACAGAATAGTTTCACCACGCTAAAATTCTCCTGTGCTTCATCTATTCATTCCTTCTGTTCTCCCTTGAACCTCTAGCAACCACTGATCTTTTTTTGTTGTCTCTATATTTTTACCTTTTCCAGAACATCATATAATTGGAATATAATTACAGAAAATCATATAATTAGAATCATAAGATCTGTTCATACTCACGTCTTTCACTTAGAAATATGCCTTTAAAATTCCTCCACATCTTTCTGTGGCTTGATAGCTCATTTCTTTTTATTGCTGAGTAATATTCCATTGCTTGGATGTACCACAGTTTGTTTACTCATCACCTATTGAAGGACCTCTTAGTTGCTTCTACGTTTTGGCAATTATGAATAAAGCTGCTATAAATATCCCTGTGTGGGTTTTTGTGTGGACATATGTTTTCAACATGACTGGGTAGGTACCTAGGAACACAATTACTGGATCATATGCCAAGACTATGTTTAGCTTTGTAAGAAACTGCCAAACTGTCTTCCAAAGTTTTTATGCTATTTTGCATTCCTACCAATGATGAGTGAGTGTTCCTGTTGCTTCACATCTTTGCCAGTTTAGGGTTGTTTAGTATTGTCATTTTCTTTTAAAATTTCACCCATGCTTATAGATGTGTAGTGGTATTTCATGGTTGTTTTAATCTGCAATTTTCTAATGACAAATGATGTTGAGTATCTTTTCATATGCTTATGTGCCATATGTATACATTCTTAGGTGTTTACATCTTTTGCCCAATTTTTTATTGGGTGGTTAGGTTTCTTACTGTCGAGCTTTAAGAGTTCTTAGTATACTTTTTTTGAAAATTTTTATTTTAGTTGGAGTAGAGTTGATTAACAATGTTGTGTTAGTTTCAGGTGCACAGCAAAGTGATTCAGTTATACATATTCATGTATCTATTCTTTAAGAGTTCTTAGTATACTTTTGACAAAAGTTTTTTGCCAAAAGAGTATAGTCATAGTTGGGATGTATTCTTTTTATATACAGTTAATACTGTCAAGAATTCTCACTAAGTATTGTTGATTAGTATTGTTCAAGCAGATCACAGATAGCTATTGACTTTTTTTTTTTTTTTTTTTTTTTTTTTTTTGCGGTACGCGGGCCTCTCACTGCTGTGGTCTCTCCCGTCGCGGAGCACAGGCTCCGGACGCGCAAGCCCAGCGGCCATGGCTCACGGGCCCAGCCGCTCCGCAGCATGTGGGATCCTCCCGGACCGGGGCACGAACCCGTGTCCCCTGCATCGGCAGGCGGACTCTCAACCACTGCGCCACCAGGGAAGCCCAGCTATTGACTTTTAACATAATTATTTTATTCTGAAATTTATCTAATTATCCAGGCTTTTCTAATTAATTTCTTCTAAGTATTAACTCTTCCATTCACTAAAGTTTTTTTTTTTTCTTCCTGTAGAACAGCTAGAAAATAATATAATCTATGTGTAAGGATAAAGACTGGCTGAAATTGTATGAGTAATAGCAGGGTAAAATCAGACCTCCACCTCCAAAATAATCTAATTCTACAATATTCGGTCATTAAAAATAGGAAGATAGAATTAGAGTAATCCAAAAAGTTCAAAAAGGCATTTAAAAAAATTGCTTTGCACAGATAATAATAATTTCACTATAGAGCCTTCATTGTAAAGTCAAAGGAATAGAGAATAAATGGTAAAAGTCCAGGAACAGTTGATAGTGGCAATTAATATTCATAACAACCATCATATAGCTATAAAATATTACTGGTTGTTATAGCTAGTATATAAAATCCAATTGACTTCCTCAGAATTAGTGTAGCAATGTCATTATAGTCTGAAATCATGTTGTAAAACTGTAATCATGCTAGCCTAAATAAAATGAGAATTTGCACCAGAAAAATTCATCCATTTACTTACATTTTGCATTTGACTTAACTCAAATGCCTCCTATCTAAATTGTACATCACATAGTCCTATCAGTACAAGCTTAGTAAGAAATGGAAGCATCAGCCAAGGTTCCATCTACAGGATATCATAGAAAATGCAAAGCTGATCTATTGTGGGACTATCTGGTTAACAAGAAACAATCCTATAGACTACTTACTGGGATGGGGGACATGTAGGATCAAGGTCTCATAAGGCAAAGCAAAATACAGAATCAAAGGTGTTAGTTAATTACTTCTTTTGAGTTGACTGGATGGAGTAAACTGTATGGTTCAAGTAATGCATTAACATTCTCATTTGTACATGACTTTATAGTTTTCTATGCACCAAATCAAATGAAAAAAAATGTTGAAATAAAGGCTCTCAAAACAAGGAATTAAGAGATTTGGCTCCAAATCCAAATGCCACTTACTAGTTGTGTAAACTTGGATTATAATGTTTAAAATTGTGAGCTCTGGAGGCCAGCTCTCGGCCTTGAATTTTCTACATTTCTTTCTCCCTCAGTTCTTCTCCCTTCCCTCAAGTCTACCTGCCTTCTAGTTTCGTTCCTATCAACATGTCCTTTAACTTCTTTCCTCTCCCTCCTGTTTCTCTCTCTTTCATCTCTGCCTTCCTTTCTTCTCCTTTTTTCTCCTCTTACTCACTGTTCTCCTCTTTCTCCTTTCATTTCTGAAATATATTCACAAGTTGACCTTTTCAGCCATTCTCCAAATGTTATTAAAATAGTTAAGTATACACAGTTTCAGGTCTTTCGTTAATGTTTTTGTTTTTCTTCCTTACCACTAAAAACTCATGTTACAGAAGTCAATTATGGAAGTAGCTACAGGCAACAGAATCTCAGAAAAATGGAGAAAATCTGGAATGGGCTATCTGAACTCATTGGACCTGGTGGCTCCTAAAATCCAGCTAATAAAAATAGGTAGATTCTGGCATCACACAGCACACACATAGTGGCAAAAGAGCTAATTAAGTTAGGTAATAACAATTAACACCTACAGCCACATGGAATAAAATGCCCATTGAAGGCAATACTTTGAGTGACCATGTAGCTGCTACCATAGAAAAAAATAGGAAGGTTGTGAGGGCCTTAAGGGCTGTAGGATAAGCTGTTTGCTTCTAATTGCACTGGGTAGCTTAAAGAAAGAGAATAAAAGCCTCAACTTATTAAATTCCCAGCTCACAGAAAACCATGGAATGTCCGTAGTTAAGACATAAAAGTCTCTAATCAAAAGTAATTACAGATTATTCAACATAGTACTGGAAGTCCTAGCTACAGCAATCAGAGAAGAAAAAGAAATAAAAGGAATACAAGTTTGAAAAGAAGTAGTAAAACTCACTGTTTGCTGATGGCATGATACTATACATAGAAAACTGTAACGATGCCACCAGAAAACTACTAGAACTAATCAATGAATTTGGTAAGGTTGCAGGATACAAAATTAATGCACAGAAATCTGTTGTATTCCTATACACAAACAATGAAAGATCAGAAAGAGAAATTAAGGAAACAATCCCATTTACCCCATTGCAACAAAAATCATAAAATAGCTAGGAATAAACCTACCTAAGGAGGCAAAAGGCCTGTACTCAGAAAACTATAAAACACTGATGAAAGAAATCAAAGATGACATAAACAGATGGAGAGGTATACCATGCTCCTGGATTGGAAGGATCAATCTTGTGAAAATGACTATACTACCCAAAGCAATCTACAGATTCAATGCAATTCCTATCAAATTACCAATGGCATTTTTCACAGAATTAGAACAAAAAATTTCACAATTTGTATGGAAACACAAAAGACTATGAATAGCCAAAGCAATCTTGAGAAAGAAAAACGGAGCTGAAGGAATCAGTCTCCCCAACTTCGGACTATACTCAAAGCTACAGTAATCAAGACAGTATGGTACTGGCACAAAAACAGAAATATAGATCAATGGTATAGGATAGAAAGCCCAGAGATAAACCCACACACCTATGGTCACCTAATCTATTAGAAAGGAGGCAAGAATATACAATGGAGACAAGACAGCCTCTTCAGTAAATGGTGCTGGGAAAACTGGACAGCTACATGTAAAAGAATGAAATTAGAACACTACCTAACACCGTACACAAAAATAAACTCAAAATAGATTAAAGGCCTAAATTTAAGACGGGACACTATAAAACTCTTAGAGGAAAACATAGGAAAAATGCTCTTTGGCATAAATCACAGCAAGATCTTTTATGACCCACCTCCTAGAGTAATGAATATGAAAACAAATATAAGCGAATGGGACCTAATTAACTTGAAAGTTTTTGCATAGCAAAGGAAACCATAAACAAAACGAAAAGACAACCCTCAGAATGGGAGAAAATATTTGCAAACGAAACAACAAAGGATTAATCTCCAAAATATACAAACAGCTCATGCAGCTCAATACCAAAAAAATAAACAACCCAATCAAAAAATGGGCAGAAGGTCTAAATAGACATTTCTCCAAAGAAGACATACAGATGGTCAAGAGGCACATGAAAAGATGCTCAACATCACTAATTATCAGAGAAATGCAGATCAAAGCTACAATGAGATATCACCTCACACCAGTCAGAATGGCCATCATCAGAAAATCTACAAACAATAAATGCTGGAGAGAGTGTGGAGAAAAGGGAACCCTCTTGCACTGTTTATGGGAATGTAAATTGATACAGCCACTGTGGAGAACAGTATGGAGGTTTCTTAAAATACTAAAACAGAACTACCATACGACCC
The DNA here is from genome assembly GCF_951394435.1 of Stenella coeruleoalba. Lineage (NCBI taxonomy): Eukaryota > Metazoa > Chordata > Mammalia > Artiodactyla > Delphinidae > Stenella > Stenella coeruleoalba. The sequence continues at coordinate 18,766,153 of NC_137155.1, read as the reverse complement.
AGCAGTCCCACTACTGAGCATATACCCAGAGAAAACACATGTATCCCAACGTTCATTGCAGCACTATTTACAATAGCCAGGACATGGAAACAACCTAAATGTCCATAGATAGATGAATGGAAAAAGAAGATGTGGTACATATATATATAATGGAATATTACTCAGCGGTAAAAAGAAATGAAATTGGCTCATTCGTAGAGACGTGAATGGACTTAGAGTCTGTCATACAGAGTGAAGTAAGTCAGAAAGAGAAAAACAAATATCACATATTAACACTTATATGTGGAATCTAGAAAAATGGTATAGATGAACCTATTTACAAGGCAGGAATAGAAAGGCAGATGTAGAGAATGGACGTGTGGACACAGTGGGGGAAGGGGAAGGTGGGATGAACTGGGAGATTAAGTTTGACATAAATACACTACCATGTGTGAAATAAATAGCTAGTGGGAACCTGCTATATAGCACAGGAAGCTCAGCTCGGTGCTATGTGATGACCTAGTTGGGTGGGATGGAGGGGGGGAGAAAGGTCCAAGAGGGAGGGGATGTGTGTATACGTATAGCTGATTCACTTCGCTGTGTGGCAGAAACTAACACAACGTTGTAAAGCAATTATACTCCAATTAAAAAAAAAAAAAGACTATCCAAAGCAGAAAATCAATCAATAAATAAATCTTGTGACTTTCAAAAAAAAAAGTAATTACAGGATCACATACCAGAAAAATCAAACTCAAAATTTGATTCTCTCGATTGTTTTTTTATAACAGTTGAATTCATGACCAAGCCTATTCTCTTATAAGAACGTTAAGGGAAAGAATGAGACCCCAAGAATGGGAATTTATGGGAAGATTTGAGTGACTCAGAGTCCTCCAGAATCCCAGACTGCCCCGAGGCTCCTCAGGGAGAAGCACCACCGGCTCCTCTGCCTGAGGCTCCTCCTGCCTCATGTGAAGATCCTGTGATTATCTCACCTCAGTTTCCTTGCAAGGGGAAGGTGATTCTCCTCCTGCCACTTGTACCATCTCCCATTGTCTCCAGACCTTTTACCTGTTCCCAGTGAGCCCAAATATAAAGTCAAACCCAAGAGTCAAAGACTCACACATCAAAAGAATTGCCAGGGTTTGCTAACTTGTGTTGATGAATGAAAGGAAGAAAGGAAGGAAGGATGGATGGAGGGGGGAAGAGAATATGTATAATAATAGATTCTAAGAGATAGAAAAAAGGAGGGGGGGATAAATAATTCTAGATTGGGCTAAATTGATCAATATGAGTGCACTTAACAGAGCTTCTGGATTGTTTGAGAGAATTACATGGGTATTATTTGCTTGGTTGGTTGACTAACACCTAGGCTCAGCAGTGGCTACTGTGAATGCTCACCAAATCCCCCTGTGATGGCCCCTGGACCAGCAGGTAGACAAGGTGACCAACCTGAGGCTGTCAGAAAACTTACTTCCTCTGTCAATCCAAGGCTTACTCAGTGGGCTCATGGAAAACATAACTAACTCCGCCAGGGTCAGATTCTGTTGCTTGCAAAGGAAAAATCTAATATGACATTCATCTTTAATTTAAAAAGTTAAACACCAGCTGTATTAGTGAGGGTTGTCTAGAAATCAGAACCATTAGGGTATCATACTATTATGGAGGATGGCAAGTCCAAAATCCTCAGGGTGGGCTGAGAAGCCGGAGACTCTGGAAAAGCCTATGATAGCTTTCAAGTTCGAAAGCTATCTGCCACAGAATTCCTTCTTGCTCAGGGAGGTCAGTCTTCTTTTATTCAGGATTTCAATTGATTGGATGAATCCCATCCAAAGGAGCCCACTCTGCTTTACTCGAAGTCCCCTGTCATAAATAAAAAGTTTAAAAAAATGTTAATCTCATCCAAAACATTCTCACAGAAATATCCAGAATAACATTTAACCACAAACTGTGGTCCGGCCAAACTGACACAAAATTAACCATCACACCAGAAAAATAAAACTCTTTATCAGAATACTGAGAATCTGTATTTTAAATTAAGAATTATTTCTTAATTCTTAGATGTAACTCAAGAAGTGAATGACTAAGGGCAACATAATTTGAATCCAGTTTAAAATGTTGAATTTAAATGTACCAGAATTCCCTACTATATACTTTTCTAAATTGCTTGTTCTAATGATTAGTGGTTAGAATTGGAGGGCACCAGTCTATCATGCTTACTCCCAATTCTTTTTTCTCGGTCAGTATGCTTTATTCAGAGATTGCAAGCAGGTAAACTTGGTATTCATGGCACACACCTAGATAGAAGCCTGTGAAAGATAATGGGTAAACATTAAGATTCCAAAGTTCTGATCCATAGGGTCATCAGGCTATTGATCTTGCTTGTTTATATTTGTCTTACCAATTGAAATCCTATGATATGTCACCTCAATGTGTATTACTAGACAATAACTGCAAAATCACAGAATAGATCATCTACTTCAGTGAAAGGCAAACAGATAAAAATGATTGAGATTTAGAGAATGATTTTTTCCCCTGACAAATGGAGACTTAACAGTGAAAGCATATTCTTTTTATTTAATTCAGTCAAGATTACTTTTTCATGATATTAGGGTGATAGAGTCTCCACAGATAATACTCTCATAAAATTTCTCTACCAAATATATACACTCAAATGAGATATAAAAAGAATCAGTGAATTATTCTGTCGAAAGCAACTTTTTTATAATAAAAATCTGCAGAAAGAGATAAATGAACTCTATGCATTATTATGTAATTATTTCACCTCCCTTGAACTGAGAATTTCAAGGACTCTGAGAGCCGGACAAAAAGCTATTTAGTTTCACTGAAGGTTTTATAAGTCTCCCCTTTAAATCAAGCATGGATTTCACGTTCAAGATGGTTATTACTTAGTGCCTCACAACAGGAGGTTCTGAGCCACTAACAGAAGTGGTATACTAAACACTAGTTACATACCAGGCTTCCCATGTCAGAACCTACAAATGCTCCCCAATCCTGCCTTTCCACAAACCTGACTATTCTAGAAAGTGTCATAGAAGTGCATATATAAATTTATCTTTCCTGGTACAACACGTAAGAAAACCAATAACTTGTTTATTATTTCAAATCATCTCAACAGTTAAGTGATAGAGCTGGGTAAGGCACAGCCAAACATCTGTATCTACTTTCAGTTTGTAAAATACCTATGCAATTTGTGGCTCATGCAGTAGATGTCAGTGTTTTAAAACTTCCTCCATTTGCAAATCAGGACGATTGGATGATTACCTTTAATCAGGCTATTTATATTATATGTAGATGAGGCTCTGCAAAACAGTCATGCTTTGATTCTCACATTTATTATTTCCTGGGCAAATGCTAAAAGGCAATGAAACTTGAATTAACAAACATTTTCTGTGTACTTTAGAGGTGCCAGGAGTTACTTGAGGAGTGCATGGAATTCCCTGTGCCTCAGGAACAGGAAAAGTCAGGGTTAAATTATGTTAATAACGGTCATCAGCAGAGGCTAATCGAGCCCAGATAACATTAAATGTGTTTTTAAAAGAACCTAATACTGAAATAAGAGTTTATATCTTAAATATTGGGCATTCAATAACCCCAGGAGAGGAGGAATGATTCTCTCCATTGAAAAATATTCCGGACACTCGGATTTGCATTGGAAGTCTTTAGAAAATGCCTTTGGCTGAGTATTGTGCAGCATCAGTAATATGTCTGTTATTTATTTTCATTGACTCTTATAGACTTGTATGCCCCTGGCTTAAAACTTCACCTAGAAGCAGTTATTTAAGCTTTGCTTTTTTTTTTTTTTTAATCACTCTGTTTACCATATAGCTACAATGGAAATAAAATTTTCTCCATTTTCCTCCAAAATAGGTGGAGGTTCCTATACTTGGAGGAAAATAGTTTCTCAAAGGCTAGTAATAAACCCAATTATCTCCTGATAAATGAAGCATTTTGTGGAATCCACTCTTCTCCAACTTCATATTTTATTGTCCTCCAACACTTCCTGAATGCAGAATAGTCAACAGCCAGTTATGGGGAGTGATTCTGGAAACTCTGCTTCATATACACCCAGTATGTGTTTTTCCCATTTTAGATCAATCCCTGTGTCATGCTCTTGGCTCCACTTCCTCCTGCTTTCTGAGGACTTTTGTTCCATTAATTATCTATTTTATCTTCTGTATCTTCAACCTTTCCTTTTTCACTGGCTTCCTCCCCTAAGCTTAGAAACATGCTCAACCTTGTCCATCCTAACAAAAATTAAAATTAAATGTCTGTCCCTTGATTCAAAACCTCATTTTGGTTATTGCCTGTATCAGTCAGCTTAGGATGCCATAACAAAATACCATAGACTGGGTGGCTTAAGCAACAGGAATATATTTTCTCACAATTCTGGAGGCTGGAAGTCTAAGATCAGGGTGCCAGCAGGGTTAGGTTCTGGTGAGAGCCCTCTTTCTGGTGGCTTGTAATGGCTGCCTTCTCTCTGTGTCCTCACGTGGCAGAGAGAGATACCTCTTCTTATAAGGCCACTAATCCCATGATGAGGGCTCTGCTCTCATGGTCTCGTCTAACCCTAATTACCTCCCAAAGACCTCATCTCCAAATACCATCGCTTTGGGGTTTGGTCTTTAACATATGAATTGGGCATGGGGGGACACAAACATTTAGTCCGTAGCATTGTCCCATTGTCCTTCCTTTGCGACTTTTCAGATAGCATTTTGGAAAGAACAACGTTGGCTATCTGCTGCTCTTCCTCATCTCTCATTTTCCCACAACTCTCCACAATTTGGCTTCTGTCCTCATAATGTGACTGAAATCACTTAGATCACCAGTGACCTGCCTATTAAATCCAAAGATTCCTCTTCAGTTCTTATCTTACTTGATCTCTCTTGAGTTGTTCAATGCTGGTGATCATTTTATTTCTTCTTGGCTTCTTCCTCTGGTTTCTATAAAATTATGCTGTTTTCTGTCTCCTAACACTCGAGTTTCTTCTACTCAGTCTCCTGTGGATTGTCTTCCTCAGGGACCCCCAATGTCAGGGTTCCATCCTTGGTGTGCTCCCCTTCATAATCTGTATCTCTCCTTCTACTTACTCCCGTGTCTTAAATATTGCCTCTGTGGACCTCTCTGCCATGATGCAAAGGGAGCTCCTTGCCTTGCCAGGCGACATGTATCATTGACCTAGTTAATTAAATAAGTATTTTCTCAGGAATTGAAATCTGCCTCCTTACCGATTCTGGGGGGTTTTGTTGTTGTTGTAGTTGTTGTTGCAGCAGCAATATAAAACAAATATGTCCTCTCACTTGTCCAGGAAAACTCTTAAAATATATTTCAAAAGCTTTATGATGGACTTTCTTAGTTTTCTCTTATCAACACTAAGTAGTATATTACCTTCCATTGTTCCTCAATAGGTATGGTTTCCAGGATGCTCCAGTCACCTCTGGATACTTCACTGTTTGTCAACGTCTTTCTTAAAATGTACCACTAAAAAAAATCAAATATAATACTCCATAAGTTAAGGAACTGATTGTCTCATGATCTGGACACTATTCTTTTTAAGATAGGATAATGTTCTATGAGATGTTTTCATGAAAAACAACCTGTCTCCAAACCACACTTCCAAAGCAAACTTTTTTTTAATGAAAAATACATGAATTATCACTTATTTCTATTAAATTTCACTCTACAGATTTTTAATCCAATATTCTAGCTACTAGAAATAATAAATTGTAATGTGGAATCTATTGTGTAGTTTCTTTCTGTTCAATAAATCATCATTCCTAATTTCACATTCTGAAATTTGGATAATTTTGCTTTCTGGGAATTTATCCAAGTCACTGAGATTGTTGAACAGGATGAAGTCAAGGAAGAGCTTCTAACACATTATTGAAGATGCTGCCTCACTTGTAGAGCTGAGTGCTTTACTCAGGATTTGCTCTGGAAGAGGGCTCACCCACACGCTGTCATTCATAAGCACCAGCTGTGTTTGTGCAAGCCGCCATAACTCACCAACCATGCTGTCATGTCAACAACCCATACATGAAGCTGTTGTGGAAATCTTCATCAAATGTGCAGTGAAACTTGAGATATGTTAAATGTCTGTGATGTTTCTGTGTTCCACCAAATCTTAAGTCTTATGCAAAAAGGAAAAGATTAGTTTAATATTACTGTCTCACTGAAATCATTTTTATAGCCAATGATCACTACACTTTCTATTAAATACTCTGTTATCATATATCCAAAAGTTTTCCCTTGTTCTTGATTTTTATTTCAATTTTCAAACAAATTTTAATTTCCCTTTCCCTTTCCTTTCCCATTTGTATACTTGCCTTGTGTAGTCAGGACAGGTCACTGGCCAGAGAGAATTCCTCTGTTAGAAATTGCTTCATTGTTCTGGGTATTTTGCTGACACATTCCGCATCATGGTTCATTACAGTGATGGGAAACGCTCTATAGCCTAAAAAATATAGATTTCTCCTCTGAAGTAGGTCTTACCATTGTGTCACTGGAGAGTCTCTGAAGATATAAAAAAACTATGCTTTTCTATCATGCCTTGCATATGAGAGCCTCCCAAGTATGTTAGTGAGATTCAAAGTGTGATTTTCATTCAGTATTTTAATCCCAGACACATGAATATAACATATTTCAGGAAACTCTGATTAGCTATATCATGGGTTTATTTCGCACTGTTACAAACATTCCAAACACTTTGATTGGAGTATAAATCCTTAGCCTCAAGATTTTTCCACATTCCAAAATATTGCCTCAAAATTGATGGTTGAGGAGTCATTCCTCTCAATTGTCACAGCTTCCCAGAAACATCTTAGCCAAGCATATGCACGTGTATAAATGCCATCACCTTTCCGTTTTGCCTCTTCTTGATTTCCCCTGATCTGCTTGTCATTAGGGCCTTACCCAGCAGGGCATACTACTCTAGCCTCTCTCTCTCAGCCTTCTGAACACCTACTACCAGGCTGTGTTCCCCCTGGAGTTTCTCTTTTACTGTCTCTTGCTCATCACTAACAACCTCCCATCCTCACTGTTGCTGGTCCATCTTTTATCTTCCCAAGCCTACATAATCAAACGCCATAAGCAGCATTTGCAGTTAGATTGAACCTCATCTACTCCGAAGTTTAAATCTTCCAGGTGTTTGCCCTTGATTTCTAGCTGTGAAATGAGACACTTTGATTCCTGTGAAAAGAATTTCAGGTCAGCAAGTAGAAGTAGGTTTTGCTTTGGGTGGGGGAGTTATTTTCTTCTGCTTCTGAATCAGATTATGTCTAATGTTGGCCCCGAAGTCATTTATTTAGGGTGCCTGAGATAAAGGAGAGCTTTGTCAGAATGGGCAGTAAGTCTAGGCCAATCCCTTAAAACAATGATTTCAAGAAAACTACAAAGCAAAAGTTTAGGGAAGAAAAATAAACACATTATCCCCCCTCCCCAAATCTGGTCATATGTAGCAATTAATTTGACCAGTTATCTGATTCTTAGATTGACAGTTACCTTAATCTACAGAGAGGTCCAACACAAGGAATCACAAAAGATCTCTAGGGTAGAGTGAAAACTGAAGTTACCATTCAACATCTAGAATATTCCAAAGGGAATCAAACAACACATACTTCTTTTATAATTTGGGGGACTGTGATTAAGTCCCTTAAGAACACAATAACTGCATTGAATTATACATTTGTTTCACAAAACTCAGGAATTATGAGTTATTCAATAGCATAGTGAGGAACACTTGACCACAGACCACAGTTGATTCTATATGTCTGATGGAAGCACAAGTCTCACAGGAGGTCAGTGGTAATTTCTGAGAAAATGATTAAGTTATAGCTCTCAGCAAGATTGACTGAGACAGAAAAATGTTGGTCCCTCTGACAGGTAGCCATGTTGAAGATCAAAAGATGACTCTTCCAACCAAAAATTAGGATTCTACTGTAGCAGTCTACATAATGAGAAACAATTTGGTGATTCCCCATACAAGACCAATCTTATTCAGGAAAGAGAAAGGCAAGGAACTATGAAAACAATATTTCTTTTATAAAAAATTAGTCTACCTCTCAAATTGATTCATCATGAAAAATGCAGTATCTCATCTGGAAAAATCAAATCTGAACTTTCAGCATTTTAAAGAGGTGGTACATCAGTCAGGCTGACATTAGTAGAAGCAGAATTAGTTGGTTGCTCAGATGTAAAACTAAAGGAAAGAAGGCCATATAAAGTATTAACACTGTGCCTCATAGGCACAGTGAGGATCCATGATTATTACATATAAGGTACAGGGAAGGCTAGTAACTTGAAGTACACTATACTATTATGATATAGGGATAACTAGGAACTTCATATTTGTTTTGGTTTATTCATTTTTGGAAAAGGAAATAAAACCTAGATTGCTGGAATTTCTGTAGATCTCACAAAATTTTTCTGCTTAGACATTTTGAGCAAATATCTCTAGAAATAGCCTTCCCTAGAATGGTAGTGAGGAGCTGCACCCGTAGATATATTTATCTTCATTCATTTACAATGGCATATCTTCAAGGAAATTGTAACTGGAAAAAAGTATGAAATCCATTATATAAATACACAAGTCCAGTTTCAGCGAAACTGGTATTCTGTCAGAAGGTAGGAAATTGTCTAGTGATCAAATAGAAATGAACGGATCACTTGTGGACATATCTAATTCCACTTACTTAAAGCAGATGGCCTTCTCAGCTCCTCCACGATCACTCAGTATCTTCCTCCTCCCCAACTAGGGTTAACATCCATAGATTTTTAAAGGTGATGGCCTACTTAAACTGTTTCTGTTGCTATGGTGTTAACGTTTGCACTATCTTTTTCAGAAGTGGTCCAGGAGTTGGAATGTAGAGGTTCTTTAGACCTAAACCTCATGGGAACTTCAGGATAAGTAACTTGGCATCTCCAACCTAGCATTAAGATCAGATAGTGCTGATCTTACTTAAGAATTTACATTGTCTTCAAACCAAAGCTGTGGCTTATTGGGAAACAGCAGCAGGGACCACAAATTGAGTGGTAATCAGAAGGCTGTTGAAAGTTTTTAGTAAAGGAAGACCATGAGGCAAGGAGCACATATTTTATAAGATTCAAACTCTGCAAATGGCAGTCTTCCCTAGGGTGTTTCTCTGTCCTGTGGGGAAAGAAGAGCTGATCACAAACGGATGTTTTGTGTCCATTTGTGATCACACAAATCAGATGGGCTCATGCACTCAGGAAGTAGCAATAGCAGAAGCAGTAGCAGCAGTAGTAACGTGAATGTACGGATTTGAATGCTGGTGTCTGTGTGGTACTTTACGTAAACTTACTAAAGAGGTACATCTCAAGTTGTGCGTGAAGTTTATTCATTTAAGAAAGTGGCATCACAGGAGTATTTTATCTTTCAATAAATCTGTGCTCTCCTCCGATTTAAAAACAACCTAATGTTCTCAGTAAAAATCCCATATTTGCATAGGAAAAAGCCCTATTTGCATTGGGTAAGTGTTCAAATATGGAATATCATGGCAGATGACGAGCAGAATAGACAAGTTTGATCCAAATTCCCATAGGCATGGAATCAACATTTTCACCTCTTGAAAGGATAAAAGGAAAAGGAAAAAATATATTTAGCAATGTCCTGGCATTTGCCATTAATTGTAACTTAACCCAGTTGCATATTTAAGAGCCGTTACAGTCCTTCAAGATTTATGTAACACAGCAGTATGATTTATTTACAAAGAGTTCCTTTGATGTGCTCTTTGAAACAGTCCAGTAAAGTCATATCTCTTCCATCCAAATAACATTTGATTTGAATTCCAAATTCAGTCCTGGAAAGGAATACAGGGAGTCAAGTGCATTTGCTTTGGACATGAGCCATGTGCAGATCCCAGGCCTCTCAGAACTGATGTCAGCTCCTCTGTTCCCTCTGGGCCCAGCAGGTCTCCTGAGGCTGTTTTCTTTATCAGCATGGTACCCTGCATGGTGTGGACACTGTGACTTTCCACAGTCCAGCATCCAATCCCTATCCTGTCATTTGTGTCCCAGTTTCGCTCCGTAGAATTATACTCTCACCTTCACTGGATATAGACTTGATGGGTATAACAATCGAGACATACTGCCATCTCCTGGTCAAGGGGTAAGACTGTGACCCAAATTAGGTCATCAGAAATTTTCTTCTGGGATTTTGACTCTTTTTTTTTTTTTTAACGTCTTTATTGGATTATAATTGCTTTACAATGGTGTGTTAGTTTCTGCTTTATAACAAAGTGAATCAGCTATACATATACATGTATCCCCATATCTCCTCCCTCTGCATCTCCCTCCCACCCTCCCTATCCCACCCCTCTAGGTGGTCACAAAGCACTGAGCTGATCTCCCTGTGCTATGTGGCTGCTTCCCACTAGCTATTTTACATTTGGTAGCATATATAAGTCCATGCCACTCTCTCACTTCATCCCAGCTTACCCTTCCCCCTCCCCGTGTCCTCAAGTCCATTCTCTAGTAGGTCTGTGTCTTTATTACTGTCCTGGCCCTAGGTTCTTCGTAACCACTTTTTTTTTTTTTTTCCATATATATGTGTTAGCGTATGGTATTTGTTTTTCTCCTTCTGACTTACTTCATTCTGTATGACAGACTCTAGGTCCATCCACCTCACTACAAATAACTCAATTTCGTTTCTTTGTATGGCTGAGTAATATTCCACTGTATATATGTGCCACATCTTCTTTATCCATTCATCTGTCGATGGACACAGGTTATTTCCATGTCCTGGCGATTGTAGATAGAGCTGCAATGAACATTGTGGTACATGACTCTTTTTGAATTATGGTTTTCTCAGGGTATATGCCCAGTAGTGGGCTTGCTGGGTCGTATGGTGCTTCTATTTTTAGTTTTTTAAGGAAACTCCATACTGTTCCCCATAGTGGCTGTATCAATTTACATTCCCACCAACAGTGCAAGAGGGTTCCCTCTTCTCCACACCCTCTCCAGCATTTATTGTTTGTAGATTTTTTGATGATGGCCATTCTGACTGGTGTGAGGTGATATCTCACTGTAGTTTTGATCTGCATTTCTCTGATGATTACTGATGTTAAGTATCTTTTCATGTGCCTCTTGGCCATTTGTATGTCTTCTTTGGAGAAATGTCTATTTAGACCTTGTGCCCATTTTTTGATTGGGTTATTTGTTTATTTGATATTGAGCTGCATGAGCTGCTTGTAAATTTTGGAGATGAATCCTTTGTCAGTTGCTTCATTTGCAAATTTTTTTTTTTCTTTTTTTCCGGTACGCGAGCCTCTCACTGTTGTGGCCTCTCCCGCTGCGAAGCACGGGCTCCGGATGTGCAGGCTCAGCGGCCATGGCTCACGCGCCTAGCCTCTCTGCGGCATGTGGCATATTCCCAGACTGGGGCACGAAGCCATGTCCCCTGCATCGGCAGGCGGACTCTCAACCACTGCGCCACCAGGGAAGCCCCGTTTGCAAATATTTTATCCCATTCTGAGGGTTGTCTATTCGTCTTGTTTATGTTTCCTTTGCTGTGCAAAAGCTTTTAAGTTTCATTAGGTCCCATTTGTTTATTTTTGTTTTTATTGCCATTTCTCTAGGAGGTGCATCAAGAAGGATCTTGCTGTGATTTATGTCATAGAGTGTTCTGCCTATGTTTTCCTCTAAGAGTTTTATACTGTCTGGCCTTACATTTAGGTCTTTAATCCATTTTGAGTTTATTTTTCTGTGTGTTGTTAGGGAATGTTCTGATTTCATTCTTTTACATGTAGCTGTCCAGTTTTCCCAGCACCACTTATTGAAGAGGCTGTCTTTTCTCCATTGTATATTCTTGCCTCCTTTATCAAAAATCAGGTGACCATATGTGTGTGAGTTTATCTCTGGGCTTTCTATCCTGTTCCATTGATCTATATTTCTGTTTTTGTGCCAGTACCAGACTGTCTTGATTACTTTAGCTTTGTAGTACAGTCTGAAGTCCGGGAGCCTGATTCCTCCAGCTCCGTTTTTCTTTCTCAAGATTGCTTTGGCTATTTGGGGTCTTTTGTGTTTCCATACAAATTGTGCAAATTTTTGTTCTAGTTCTGTGAAAAATGCCATTGGTAGTTTGATAGGTATTGCATTGAATCTGTAGATTGCTTTAGGTAGTATAGTCATTTTCACAATGTTGATTCTTCCAATGCAGGAACATGGTATATCTCTCCATCTGTTTGTATCACCTTTAATTTCTTTCATCAGTGTCTTATAGTTTTCTGCATACAGGTCTTTTGTCTCCTTAGGTAGGTTTATTCCTAGGTATTTTATTCTTTTTGTTGTAATGGTAAATGGGAGTGTTTCCTTAATTTCACTTTTAGATTATTCATCATTAGTGTATAGGAATGCAAGAGATTTCTGTGCATTAATTTTTTTATCCTGCTACTTTACCAGATTCATTGATTAGCTCTGGTAGTTTTCCGGTAGTCTTTAGGATTCTCTATGTATCGTATAATGTCATCTGCAAACAGTGACAGCTTTACTTCTTTTCCGATTTGGATTCCTTTTATTTCTTTTTCTTCTCTGATTGCTTTGGCTAAAACTTCCAAAACAATGTTGAATAAGAGTGTTGAGAGTGTGCAACCTTGTCTTGTTCCTGATCTTAGTGGAAATGGTTTCTGTTTTTCACCATCGAGAACCATGTTGGCTGTGGGTTTGTCATATATGGCCTTTATTATGTTGAGATAAGTTCCCTCTGTGCCTACTTTCTGGTGGGTTTTTATCACAAACAGGTGTTAAAATATGTCAAAAGCTTTTTCTGCATCTATTGAGATGATCATATGGTTTTTATTCTTCAATTTGTTAATATGGTGTATCACATTGATTCATTTGCGTATATTGAAGAATCCTTGCATTCCAGGGATAAACCCCACTTGATCATGGTGTATGCTCCTTTTAATGCGCTGTTGGATTCTGTTTGCTAGTATTTTGTTGAGGATTTTTGCATCTATGTTCATTAGTGATATTAGCCTGTAGTTTTCTTTCTTTGTGACATCTTTGTCTGGTTTTGGTATCAGGGTGATGGTGGCCTTTGGGATTTTGACTCTTGAACTGAGACTGGTACAAGGAACTGGCCTATTCCAGTGATCAGTGATAACACTTTGAAAAGATTATCCATTGGTTCTTGTTACTGAGGTCCCCAGACTGCTCTGGCCCCTGTCCTCACTGCATATTTGCTGACTTGAATTTGCAAGTCACCCCAACAACACTCTTTCTTTTCTTTTTTCTTTCTTTCTTTCTTGCTTGCTTAAATTAGCTTTTCTTTTTCTTTCTTTCTTTTTTTTTTTTTTTGCCTCTAGCCTGCAAACAAAGACCCCTACTCACTGAGCTATGCCTCTCAGCCTGTAAGATCTTTCTCTTTGGAATATCTGTCCCCAAGGCCAATCTTCTCCATTTACTCTGCTCTCCTCACAATCTCTAATTGACACCTGGTGAGTGTCCCAAGGACTGCAAAGTGGAGATTCTTCAAGAGAATATAGTAAGGAGAAGAAGTGAGATGAATAAGAATTTTAGTTACAAATATTTAGTATTTTAGATATCAGATTCCTTTTTTTCTAAGATTGGAGGTACTTCCTTACACATCTGAACCACTGATATACCAAAATTGGATCCTACTTCATCAGCAATTCAAATAAAGATGTTCATTATCAACCATCAGCAATTCAAATAAGCACCTGGCACCCCTCCAGAGAACTCTGCACATCCTACTGTTCTCAGGAATGGCTCCTGCTTATTTCTCTCTAGCAAATTGTGTAAAAGGAGGCTTAGGTGGGAGACTTCCTTCAGGGATTTCCTGGAAACCACCTTGGTGAGAGCCAACTGTACCCCCTCAAAGCCTTCTTTTTTCCCACCCTTTGTCCTATACTTTCTTGTCCTTCAAAGTCTTCCAGCTCCAATTCCATATTATTAACTTTTCTTAACATCAAGACTTCTGATTTAGGGTACAGAGGGCTCTTGGAGTCTCTTTTTCCAGAGACGTTGTTTTCCATTAATTTCTAAGTTCACTTCTTTTTCTTTGTCTTCTTCATCAACCTCTTTGACATTCCAATGTGTTTTCCAATGATGTTGGAACATAGTAGAACTTCTCTATCATATTGAAAATAAAGAATATATAAGTCCTCATTGCAAATCTTAAAGAAATGTTCTTTAAACTGTTGATCAAAATCCATTTGTAGGTTATAAAATCAATTTAGTAGATTGTGTCCAAGATTTTTTTAAATAAAATTGTATAGAATAAAGTAGAACTGAACAGAAAATATCACAGTACTTCACTCATAATAATACTTTTTTAAATGAAAGTTTTATTTCCACAATGCATAATTCATAGTGTGGTCTCTTTGTACTAGGTCAGGACCCAACTGGGATGTCTGATTGACACTATCTCCTCTCCTCTTCCACTCTTTGAGAAGACTAGCATCCCTGCCACAACCTCCACCTTACCTTGAAGCCTATTGAAGGACGCAGTATGTCACTTACAAGATGGTATAACATTATGAGCTTTGTCCTCCAAGCTCAGTAAAAAATTTGCCAATATAGGGGATGAGGGGATTTGGGAAATCCTCTTTCAAGACAAAAATCTGGTTAGCAAAGGTATAATCTTGCTGCCTAATCCCATTTTGCATGTCAGAAGCTGAATCTCACAGTGTTATCATGTTCTTACTCTGCATTCTTTCTTTGAAGTTCCTAATTTCTCAAACATACTCTTTCACCCACATTTGGATATCCAGGCTCAATGGAGTGAAGGTTAAGTACGCAGGAAGGCAAAAGAGAAAAACACATTCATTTAAGAACTATTATTAGGTTATACATATAAATGCTTTATGCAGTACCAAGCTCATAATAAGTGTTACCATGCATCTCTGAATGACAGTTTTGACTTGATGGCCTCTAAGTTCCTATATAACATAAGATTCTCTTATTCTAAGAACATCGGTACCATTTCCTCTTTGAACACCCCCACCTATCACCCTTTCCACCTTCCCAAGGGCCAAGTGCCCTTCTGGTGTTTCTATTGAGGTTTCTTTCTTTGGTCAATGTCCCATCTACTGCTCTCTGAGAAAATTGTTCTAAATAACTTTCCTCTGTGCATTGATCTCTGCTTCCAAAGGCCCCAGCAGCTAATGGGATAAACTCATCTATGCTAACCTCACGTCAGTTTTCCTGCTTTAGTGATTCCCCTTAGCTATTCTTCACTCTCTTTCCCTAACCCTTACCCAATCCTCAGTCTCCCTAAGTTCATTAGGAAACCTTTCCTCCTACTTCATTGAGGTTCCTCCCTTCTAACTCAAATCATTGAAATAGCCAAGGTCCTTCTTGCTACTTCTGCCCCTCTTTCTCCTAAAGGCTGAGCCCTCTACCTAGACTCAAAGTCTCCTGCCACCACTCTCCTCTGTATGCTCATTTTCTTCCTCTCTAGTCATTTCTTTCTCTGTAGACATACTAATAATGACTTTCTAGAAAACTATCCTCTACAACTACCCTTTCTTTCCTCCACTTCCAAATTTCTTGGCATTCTGCATTTTCTGTTTTCTTCTCTATCAATTCCTTCTCAATTTGTCTATTTTTTAAAAATTTAAATAAAAATTATATATTTTGAGGTGTACAACATGACGATTTGTTACACATAGACATAGCAAAATTATTACTACAGTCAAGCTAATTAACGTTTCCTCACGTAGTTACTGTTTGTTTGTTTTTAAATGAGAACACTTGAACTCTACTCTAGTAACAAATTTCCAGTATTCAGTACAGAATTATTAACTATAGTTATCATGCAATGCATTAGAGCTCTAGACTTATTAATCCTACATAACCTCAACTTTGTATCCTTTGGCCAACATCTCCCCACTTCCCCCACCGCCCATACCTGGTAACCACTGTTGTACTCTTTTCTTCTGTGTATTCCACTGTTGTAGATTCCACATATAAGTGAGATCATTCAGCTTTTTTCTGTCTGTGTTTGGCTTATTTCACTTAGCATCATATCCTTCAGGTTTATGCATGTTGTAAATGGCAGAATCTCCTTTTTAAAGGCTGAATAATATTCCATCATATGTAAGTATATATATATATATATATATATGTATAACACAATTTCTTTATCCATTCTTCTGTCACTAGACACTTAGGTTGTTTTCATTTCTTAGCTATTGTGAATAATGCTGCAATGAAAATGGGAGTGTAGGTATTTCTTTGAGGTATTGATTTCATTCCTTTTGGGCATATACTCAGAAGTCGGGTTGTTAGATAATATAGTAGTTCATTTTTTGTTTTTTGAGGGAATTCCATACTATTTTCCATTTATATTATAACCCACTGAGATATGAACACTGTATACTGGAAGGTCTTGTATGACTTTTTTTTTTTTTTGCAGTACGCGGGCCTCTCACTGTTGTGGCCTCTCCCATTGCGGAGCACAGGCTCCGGACACACAGGCTCAGCGGCCATGGCTCACGGGCCTAGCCGCTCCGCGGCACGTGGGATCTTCCCGGACCGGGGCATGAACCCGTGTCCCCTGCATTGGCAGGCGGACTCTCAACCACTGCGCCACCAGGGAAGCCCTCATATGACTTTTCAGTTGCTGATCTTTTCAGTTCTCATTCTACCTGATCTCTTTATAGCATTTGATGCTGTTGACCGCTCTTTCTTGAAACTTCTTTCTTCCCTAACATGTTAATTAACACTTATTCATTCAGTGAATTTATTGAGTACCTACTACATGCCAGGCACTGTTCCAAAGCTGGGATAGATATCAGTGAAACACAACAACAGCAAAAACCTCTGCCCTTATGGAACTTACTTCTTAGTAGTGGTGGAAATTTTGGCTTCCTGGCTTGTATAAGACTCCTCCAAGTTCTTTCACAGTTCTTCAGACTTTTTTTCAGCTTCACATTCTCTGTTCCTTCTTTACATGGTTATGCTCTCCCATGGTTCCTCCCATGGACCTCTTCTCTTAGTGCTTTGTCTGCTCTCCCAGTGTGATTTTACCTCATCTCATAACTTCAATTTCCACCTACGTAACATTAACAGTCATGTTAATATCTCTGTCTTTATCATCAGGTCAAACTTCTAACTACATTGGAAATGTCTACTGGTATGTCCTACATGATCCTCAAATTCTAGTATATAAAATAAGATTAATAATCCTTCCTCCCAAAACATTTTCACTCCCCTGAACTGGTTAGTAGCAACACCCTCTACATGGACCCATTAATTAAAAGTTTCAAGTCAGCTTTAATTTCTTTTCAATCAAAAATTTCCATCAATTTCATTTACTGAGGGTCCTTCTCTATCTTTACTTTCACTATCTGGATGTTGGGTCTCAAATCTTGCCAGTTGTCCTATTGTAACAGCTTTCTAACTGGCCTCCTTGTCACTCTAATGTCCGATTTTCACACTGAAATCAGAGTTCTGTTGAGACAGAAATCTGATCATGACATCCTTTGGCTTAAAAATGGCTAATGGCTCCTCACTTCCTATAGGATAAAATCCAAACTCCTCACAGAATACTTAAGGTCTTTCAGAATCTGTATAAACCTTGTTTCCCACCAAGATGCCCCACCCTTCTACTGGAGCCACACCAAATTTCTGGCTCTCACATCAGCCAGTTTTGGTGCATGTCACTCTCTCTGACTGAGAAAGGAGAAGATAAATGATCATCACCGAACGTCCACTATGTGCCAGGCATTGTGCTATCTACTTCCTCCTCCTGTACTCCTAGAAATTTGTTATTTTTCCAATTTTGAAAATGAGAAATAGCATGCTTAGAAAAATTTAAAAACCTTGCTCAAGTTCATGGAATGTTTAAGAGCTAGAACCAGGATTCAAACTCTAGTCCTTGATTCTAAAGCCCAAGTACTTTTCACAAAATCAGGCTGTGCTCTGGAACTCACCCTCTCTCTGTCCTTCAAAATCCGGTCTAAAATGCTATCTCCTGGGATTTCCCTGGTGGTCTGGTGGTTAGGATTTGGTGCTTTCATTGCTGGCTTCTCTCCCTGGTCAGGGAACTGAGATCCTGCAAGCCGCGTGGCAAGACCAAAAAAACAAAAGCTACCTCCTCCATGAAAATTTTTCTGACTCCCAGGCAGAGTTAGTCATTCCCTCCTCTGAGTTCGGGTGCCAGAGTGTACACCTCTCTGTGGCAGTTCTCGTGACACTGTATTGTAATTATGTAAGCATCTGCCTTCCCCTCAGCCTGTGGGAAAAAGGCCACATCCAGGTCAGCAGGGAGGCCAGCTGGGGAGGCGGAAACAGCAACTTGCCAAAGGAGTTGAATCCCGTTTCTGTTATTTATTAACCATGCAACTTTGGCCAATTTAATACACCTCTCAGAATTTCTTCACCTGCCCAATGGTGATCATAATACTGTAGGCAAGGTTTCTGGAACATAGTGGGCTCTCAGTAAATGTTGGAAAAAAAAACTTGTAAGAATATTTGTAGTCCTTTCAAGACATAAATTCGCATTTCATGGGATCTTCCACAGAACTTTAAAACTGGGGTTTTGGGTATTTGTGGGAGACTGGAGGGAAAGGTGGTTTTGGGGGGGCAGAGCATACCGTTTTCCCCTCACATTCCCACCCACATATTTTGGTATCCCCAGTGCTTACTTTAGTGGGATAGGCCTGACCTCTTGTGGAAACTACTTATTCTTGGATCTGTTTAGCACCTCTTCATGAGAGCCAGAAGCCAGCCCTGTGCTAAGCAGGTGTTGAGAACATACCCACTGATTGACTAATTTGTTAATCGAAAACTCTTAGCTTTACAAAGAAAAAATAATGTGTCTTTTATTGTACATTCGTGGAAAACACTCAGTAATAGACTTTGTTTAACAAAATGTCTTTAAAAAAATGTATCCCCTAAATCTCTTCCATAAAACTAATTATTGTGTTTTAATATTTATGGGAATCTTTCTAAGTAGATTGGAAAGGATTTTGCAAACAGATTTATAACCTATATAGTGTGTTCAAGTCAATTAAAGTAAAATTCAATGAAAATGCAACCACCTCCGAAGTAGGGTGCAGCAGATGTTTAACAGCTCACAGTGACACCTCACAGCAGTGTAAGTTAAGCAGCAGTTGATGAATGAAAATGAAGAATTCCATTTTCTATTTAAGCTACAGGAGCAACAGAGAGAAGCAGAATGTAATTATCCAAATTAGAAATTTTCTGTGACACTGAGGTCACCAGCTCTGCTATTCACAGAAGGGCCAAGGGATATTTATCGATCACATGCAGCGAAGAACACTGCTTTACGTCTCTGCTGATGGACAGCCCCCTCAGGCACATGGTCTCCAAACACTCCAGCGATGAAAATTCATGACAAAGATGGGGAGGTGCTTCAAGACTTCAAAAAGGCAGTCCCTCACTCCTGATTGATTCTCTTACCCTTGGGCTCAAAATAGGGCTTGACCACCAGCTTGTCTACTGAGTGACACAAGCGAATACAATATTAGTGACGAAGCCATCGTGTATCTTTTTATCCAGTGCAGTAGGGATGTTACTGCTGTTCAACTCGATCCTGACTCTGGGTGCAGTGGAAACATTCTGACCTCTTCATGCTGTGATTTTCACGTCCCCTGCTGCTGAAGACTAAGGGATACTGAGGTGGGTCAGGATTTCATCTAGATGTAGAGATGTGATTTGAAGCAAGTGATTACACAATATCAAAGCAACCTTACAAAGAGTAAAAAATATCAACCATGATACTGAAACATGCCTGGCCAGAGAACTGAATATGTTTTCCTTTCTTCTAGTTGTGGGTTTGTTCTGCATCCACAAGCTAGCTTAATCGTCCTGCACGTACCAACCATACGCCAATATAATAATATTGCATTTAATTTAAACACTGGATGAAATAAGTTTCCAGATAGAAATGAAAAAGAACAGCCTCTTGACTTCAGTTTATGTGGAACTGAATGATAATTTGACTCAGTTTTGCCTTAATCTGATAGAATTCTAAAATTAGAAACAAGCAGAAACATGTTAATGGATTTGTTGCTGGGTCAAATTTCTATATCAACTAGCCATCGTAATGTTATTATTTAATTCATTCATTTTGGTAATGGCTGCCTGCAAACAACTTACTGATACGTATAGAATTCACAATTACTCTGTCCCTACGTGCTGCAGAAAGGACACCTCCATGGTCTGAAGGAGAGGGAGCCAGCAGTTTCTGTTTTACCTCCAAATCACAGTCTATTTAGATGTTGTTATAACAATTTTATCTAATAAGAAATATAAAAAAGGCTGCTTAGGTATTATCCTATGACCTCACCTCTAGCCTATGGATTGCGGGGATTAAATACTGAGATATTTTCCACCTGTGTAAGAAAGATGGAGGTCCTCCAAGAGGCTTATATGCACCTGATTTTCTGAGGATTAAGCAGATACAAATCAACGTGTTTATTACATACTCACTGTGTGCACAAAACTGTGCTGAGTACTAGGCAGATATAAGAGGAACACGGTGATCTCTTGAATCTTTACAATATCTCAGGGATCTAAGGAGATAAGAAGGAAAACTAAGAAACAAGGGTCACACAGAATATGTATGGTAGAACCAGAAATCATGTTAGAACTTCTTTTAGTCTGAGGCTGCCCCTCAGAAGCAGAGTTTTGAATTAGTTCTTAAAGATCTCAAAGGGTTTTCAAGAACAGACATAAAGAATAATAGGCTAGTGGGAAGCAGCCGCATAGCACAGGGAGATCAGCTCGGTGCTTTGTCACCACCTAGAGGGGTGGGATAGGGAGGGTGGGAGGGAGGGAGACGCAAGAGGGAAGAGATACAGGGACATATGTATATGTATAGCTGATTCACTTTGTTATAAAGCAGAAACTAACACACCATTGTAAAGCAATTATACTCCAATAAAGATGTTAAAAAAAAAAAGAAAAGAATAATGGAACCATGAAGGTCACCTTCAAGACAGCAGAGGAAGAATCATTCCTGGTCACACAAAGGGGAGACTAAATTTGGAGACCAAGGGGGAGGCTGTCATTTGTCTCCAGACTGAGTTTTCTTGTGTCAGCTGACAAACTTGATTCCATCAACAGCCTCCCGCTCCTGTAACTGCCAATCTTCTCCCTAACCACTGGGTCTTTCTCAGCACAGAATCTGATCCACTCCTGAAGTCTAAACTGATCCTATAAACAAGCAAAATCTTACCTGAAGCCTGAGCAGCCTCTACCTATTTCTGTGTCTCTCAATCTTTCTCCTACCCTTCACAGCCAGCCTCAGAGAAGGAATTGTCTGCATTGATTGCCCCTGCTGGTTTATCTAAGTCTTGCCTCAGGCACTAGCAACCTGGCATCAAGCTACTGAGATTGTCCTTTCAAGACCACTAATAACCACTTTTCTGTCACTCAGCTCAGTGCTGCAATAATCCTGGGGACAGTGTCCTCATCTTGAATGTCTCTCTTACCACTGCCCCCATGACACCGCCCCTTCTAATCTTCTCCCCCATCTCAGACCACCTATTTGTGGTTCGCTTCACAGGCTCCTCTTCTTCACCCACCTCTTTGATATCATTCTTTCCCCAGACTCTCTTCTTGGTCCTGTCGCTTTGTCAGTCTTCCAGAGCACCATGGAAAACGGAAATTATCTGGAATTCTGAGACAGTCACGTGGGTTGGAACACTGATTCTTTCACTTATTAGCTACGTGGTCTTGACCTCTCTGACCCTCGGTTTCCTTGTCCTCCGTAAAATGGAGCTAATCATGCATAACTCACCAAGTACTTGTAAGAAATAAATGTGAAACCATAAGTAATGAGAGAATCTCAGATCTGCCACATGGTATGTGCTCATTAAATGTTCATCCTCCATCTACCACCTCTGAACCAATAATGTCTTAATTTACATCTCCAACTCAGACCCTCTCTCAGTGAAGGTATGTACCCCATCGGGGCCTACAAGTCACCTTAGATCCTATCTTCTACCTCACTCCTAGGTGGGGTCGCATTACCCTGAAAGGTCTTGAATCAATTATCCTCTCATTTCCCCACTACGACTCCAGCCTCACTCTGGAGCATCTTCATCCTCTATCTGGACTCCTGCAGTAGTCTTCCAGCTGGCCTCCCTCCCCTCATCCCCACCACTACCCCGCAACTCCATCTCCCTCCATAGCTACCATCGGGAGCATCTTCCCTACTGGAAAGCCTTCGCTGGCTCCCCATGGCCTAGAGAACAAAGCTCACATCTTTGCATGACGTACTGCAAAGCCTCGGAGTGTTCATCTTACTAAAACTTTCACCTTTATCTCCAGCTCCTTTCCACAGATATCCTGCCCTCCATTCTTAAGGATCTACTAGTAAGTTTCCTAACTCAACTCTCCTTACATTCTCTCTGCCGTTTACACGCCAATCCCCCTGTTGGATGTACTCCATTCCCTCTTGTTCATCCTTCGAACCTCAGCTTAGTTATCACCTTCTCTATGGAAGAATTATTCCCTAATATTTCCCATACTTCCACCCTTTTTTCATTGTTCAACTCAACAATGTTTATTGCTTTATTCAATGAATACTTTTTGGACACTGAATTAGTTACCTATCTATAGCAAATTACTCCCAAATTTAGTGGTCTAAACAACATTTATTAAACAATATTTCCTGTGGGTCAGGAGTTTGCACACAGCTTAACCGGGTTCTCTGACTCAGTCAGGGTCTCTCACAAGGCTTCAGTTAAAGTGTCATCTAGTGCTGCAGTCATTTTTTTTTAAACATATTTATTGGAGTGTAACTGCTTTACATTGTTGTGTTAGTTTCTGCTGTATAACAAAGTGAATCAGCTATATGTATACATATATCCCCATATCCCCTCCCTCTTGCGTCTCCCTCCCACCCTCCCTATCCCACCCATATTAGGGAAGTTTTCAACTATAAACTCCTCAAATATTTTCTCAGTCCCTTTCTTTTTCTCTTCTTCTTCTGGGACCCCTATAATTCAAATGTTGGTGCATTTAATGTTGTCCCAGAGGTCTCTGAGACTGTCCTCAATTCTTTTCATTCTTTTTTCTTTATTCTGCTCTGTGGTAGTTATTTCCACTATTTTATCTTCCAGTTCACTTATCCGTTCTTCTGCCTCAGTTATTCTGCTATTGATTCCTTCTAGAGTATTTTTAATTTCATTTATTGTGTTGTTCATCATTGTTTGTTTGCTCTTTAGTTTTTCTAGGTCCTTGTTAAACGTTTCTTGTATTTTCTCCATTGTATTTCCAAGATTTTGGCTCATCTTTACTATCATTATTCTGAATTCTTTTTCAGGTACACTGCCTATTTCCTCTTCATTTGTTTGGTCTGGTTTGTTTTTACCTTGCTCCTTCATCTGCTGTGTGTTTCTCTGTCTTTTCATTTTGCTTAACTTACTGTGTTTGGGGTCTCCTTTTCACAGGCTGCAGGTTTGTAGTTCCAGTTGTTTTTGGTGTCTGCCCCCAGTGGGTAAGGTTGGTTCAGTGGCTTGTGTAGGCTTCCTGGTGGAGGGAACTGGTACCTGTCTTCTGGTGGATGAGGCTGGATCTTGTCTTTCTGGTGGGCAGGACTGCGTCCGGTGGTGTGTTTGGGGTGTCTGTGAACTCTCTGCTAATGGGTGGGATTGTGTTTTGCTGGTTGTTTGGCATGGGGTGTCCAGCACTGGAGCTTGCTGGTCATTGAGTGGAGCTGGGTTTTAGTGTTGAGATGGAGATCTCTGGGAGAGCTCTTGCTGATTGATATTACATGGGACCGGGAGGTGTCTGGTGGTCCAATGTCCTGAACGTGGCTTTCCCACCTCAGAGGCTCAGGCCTGACACCCGGCCGGAGCACCAAGACCCTGTCAGCCACATGGCTTCCAACATGGGTCCTTCTGGCTGGTGTGGCTTGTGCCAAAAGGAGACCAAGTTTGGTTCAGAAGCAAAGGAAAGCTTTATTCTCAGATTAAAGAATGGAGAAGTGTGAGCTCAAGGTCTAGAGCACATGCTCTCCCTACAGGTGGTCTGCAGTCATTTTAAGATTCAACTGGTGAAGAATTAGCTTTCAAGCTCCCTCATGATAGCAGGATTGGGTTCCTGGAGAGCTATTGGACCAAGAGCCTCAGTTTCTTGCTGGCTGTTGGTCTAAGTTTACCCTTAGTTCCTTGCCTCTCCATGTGCCACACCACAGTATGGCAGCCTACTCCATCAGAAAAAAAGCAAGTGAGAGAAAGAGAGAGAGGGAAGTTACAGTCTTCTATAGCCTGATCTCGGAAGTGACATCCTCATCACATTTACCATAAATTGTTCATTAGAAGCAGACCACTAGCTCTAGCCCACATTCAAGGAAAGGGAATTGCACAAGGGCATGAATCCAGGAGTGGGAATCATTGGGGGCCATCTATGAGAGGCGCTAATTACTGGACTAGGTTTCTCCTGCCATTAAGGAACACCCAGTCTGATAAGGGAGGGAGATGTGGGTCCAAATAGTTGCAGCAGTCTGGAAAGTGCTGTGATAGAGTAGTACACAAGTGCATCAGTTAGAAAGGTGCTTGGCTGCAATTTATAGCAAGTCCAATTACAGTGGCTTAAACATACAGGATTTTAGTTTTCTCACCTTATATGAAATCCAGAGGCAGGTTATTACTGCCATTGGTTCAGTGACCCTCAACAGAGAGGTTGAGATCATTGTAATTTTCTCCATTGTTAATTCATGCTTTTCTTGCTTCTGCATGACTCCATAATGGCTACTGCACCTCCAGGTATCATGTCTAGTGTTAAGGCAAGAAGAAAGGGATGGGGTATTAGGCTTTCTCCTCCTAGAGCTTTGTGTTTGTATTTGGGAAGGATGCTCTCCTCAGAAGATTTTCCCTTGGAGGCAATGAAGTGTCAATTAAGAACATGGATTTTGGAGTCAGACTTACCAGGTTCAAACCCCACTTCAGCCGTTTATAAGTTGTTTGACTTTGTTCATGTTACCTAACTGATCTGTATCTGACTTTTCTCATCTGTAAAATGGCTTTACCAATTTACTTCATAGGATTATTGTGTGGATTAAAGCTTTAACCTTGTATAAAGATCTTAGCACCTGCGTACACTTCATGTATATTGTCGTATTATTAATTTTGTACCTTTATCCATTAGCCAGAACTAGGTCACATGCCTACCCTTAGAAGGGTCACTGACTAACAGGAATGAGATTATATGGCTGTTTTTGACCAGTGATTCATACCCTAGGGCTGGACAGGGACCTACCCACCTACGATCAAGGAATCCCACCTGCCAGCTGAACAAATTGGGCTGTATTACCAGGGAGCAAGGTGGCAGAAGGTAAAAAGGCTGTTGAGAAGGCACAGGTGTCTTGGAAACTGTGGTAGGCAGAATAATATTTCCCCCAAAGTATCGATGTGCAAATCCCTGAAACCTGTGCGCATATCACCTTATATGGTAAAAGAGACTTTGCAGATGTGATTGAATTAAGGATTTTGAAATGGGAAGATTTTCCTCGATTATTGGGATGGGCCTCATGGAAAAACAAAGGTTCTTATAAATGAAAGAGAGAAGCAGGAGAGGCAGAGGCAAAGGATGAGGTGTGAAGCCGGAAGTAGATGCCACAGCGATGTGATTGCTGTCTTTGAAGATGAGAGGCCAAGGAATGTGGGCAGCCTCTAGAAGCTGGAAAAAAACAAGGAAACAGACCCTCCCCTGGAGCCTCCAGAAGAAATACACCTCTGCCAACAATGTGATTTTAGCTTAGTGATACTCACTTTGGATTTCTGAACTTCAGAACTATAAGAAAATTAATTCGTGTTGTGTTAGTCACTGAGTTTGTAGTAATTTATTATAGCAGCAATAGAAAAACTAGTAGAGAACAGGAAGGTGGAACCCCAACTCTCTCTCTTTTCTACTTGCATCCTAGGCTCTTCACCATAGCACTGTCCCATCCCTCTCACAAGACCAGGAAGTCTTTAAGGGCAAGAATGGTCTTGTTTCTTCCTGTATCCTCAAGGCCAAACACATTTTATGACACATAGTAGCTGACACTTAATTGAATGTTTTCAAACAAATAAATGGATGAATCATTAAAGAAGTCTCTCACCCACTAACAATTTGTTAAGGATTATAATAAAGGAGGTAAATTAAAATCAACTTCTAAACTCAATCAGCAAAGGTAACTGGATCCACAGCAATACAGAATACATAGGACAGGATTTTAGGACACCGGAAAAGAAACATGAAGCGTCCTAACACTATATGGTGTGGTGTGTGTGTGTTTGTGTGTGTAAACTGCTAACACCTTCCTTCCTATGGTGGGATAAAATTACAGGAAAATAGAGAGTGAGAGGGAGACAATACCAAAAGCCAAGAAGGAAAGGGAAAATAGACTCTTCAGATCTCAAATAACATTTTACCACAGTAATTAATAAAATAAGAAGCATTCCAATTAGGTAAGTTTCCCCAAACTGAACCCATATGTAAGTAAGAATTTAAACTATTGAATACGTTACCAATATTGCTGCTAGGTTACAATATAGGTGGTTTTATGAATTGATAGCTTAGTATATTAATCACTCCCAATTGGAAGCGACCATTTCTTCCATGAAAATCACAAAATGGAAAGTTTGTTTACTTCAGCCGCCAGGCTGCTTAAAAACTACTGGTTTTCTACCAACTGATGCTCCAGCAGATCTTCAACCTCTTCAACACGGAGGACAGCCGTGCTGCCTGGAACAACACCCTCCTCCATAAACTTCCCTCTAGCCTTGATCTGAGGCTGCACCGACTGGAGCAGATGGAAAAAGACAATCTGGATTGCTGCCGTTTGGGACTTGCTGCCTGGGAGTATTTCTGCAGAATCCATCTCTACCTGAAGGAAAAGGAATACAGCCCCTGTGCCTGGGAGGTTGTCAGAGTGGAAATTGAAAGGTGCCTTTCCCTCATGTAAGAATCCTCGAAGAAATGTCCACAAATAAAGAATATATTTTTTCACATCTTTATTGGAGTATAATTGCTTTACAATGGTGTCTTAGTTTCTGCTGTATAACAAAGTGAATCAGCTATACATATACATATATCCCCATATCTCCTCTCCCTTGCGTCTCCCTCCCACCCTCCCTATCCCACCCCTCTAGGTGGTGACAAAGCACCGAGCTGATCTCCCTGGGCTATGCGGCTGCTTCCCACTAGCTATTTATTTTACATTTGGTAGTGTATATGTGTCCATGCCACTGTCTCTCTTTATCCCAGCTTACCCTTCCCCTCCCCGTGTCCTCAAGTCCATTCTCTACCTCTGTGTCTTTATTCTTGTCCTGCCCCTAGGTTTTTAAGAACATTTTTTTTTTTTTAGATTCCACATATATGTGATAACATATGGTAATTTTTTTTCTCTTTCTGACTTACTTCACTCTGTATGACAGACTCTAGGTCCATCCATCTCACTACAAATAACTCAATTTTGTTTCTTTTTATGGCTGATTAATATTCCATTGTATATATGTGCCACATATTCTTTATCCATTCATCTGTCGATAGACACTGAAGTTGGTTCCGTGTCCTGGCTATTGTAGATAGAGCTGCAATGAACATTGTGGTACATGACTCTTTTTGAATTATGGTTTACTTAGGGTATATGCCCAGTAGTGGGATTGCTGGATCATATGGTGGTTCTATTTTTAGTTTTTTAAGGAACCTCCATGCTGTTCTCCATAGTGGAGTATTAAAATAATATTTTTTATACTCATGGGAGGACAAAAATACTGGTTTTCTTAAACTGTTACTAATAGGAATTTTAGACAAGAACTGTAACACTTTCAGCTACCAAACCTGGGATATCAAAGTTACTTCCCACCTGTTGTGCATTTAATTCATTTATTTAACTCAAGCCACTTTAAATTCAGTTGAAAATCAGGAATAGTTACACTTAGCTGAAGAAAAAACAACACCTCTAATTATTTATAAAGGTCATGTTCATAGTCTTATATTGCTTCTTATACTTTTCTTTCTCTAATTTTATTACTCAAAAAGAGGAGGTATTTGGTTAACCAATTTAAGTTTGGTGGTGGTGGAATTGGGGAAAAGATTTTATGAAAGCTAGAAACCTTTTTATTTATGAAAGACAAAGTTGATTTCTGAGCCCAGACATTGAGGAAATCAGCTTGGTTTTATTCCTGCTTTCCCATCGGAGTGCATCCCACATTTGGGTACGGATTATAGATTTGTCACAAAGGAAGATCCCTTCTCATTCCACTTGGGAAATGCTTCCTGTAGGACTAGAGATTTTTGAATAATGGGAAGTGGAGTAGTCAGTATATTTGTATCCCAA
Organism: Stenella coeruleoalba; assembly: GCF_951394435.1. Lineage (NCBI taxonomy): Eukaryota > Metazoa > Chordata > Mammalia > Artiodactyla > Delphinidae > Stenella > Stenella coeruleoalba. The sequence goes on along the minus strand of NC_137155.1, from coordinate 18,737,871 downwards.
GGTAAAGCCTGGGCCCTGAAATCTGATACAAATCTAGATTTGCCACTTACTGATGACCCCCACTGCATCTCAGTTTCCTTCTCTGTAAAGTGGGACAATGATAATAATAATAAAACATGTATCATAGCGTTGTTGTGGGTTTGTAATTTATTGATTCATATAAAATGCTTAAATAGACCCTGATTTACAGAAGGGCTATAGTAAGTGTTAGCCCTTATTATAACCTGTGGCAATTCTGAATGACCTAGTGATTACTCACAGAAGTTCTCTATAATTTACTTAAACAAATCATGGAATGTTTGAGGTGGATAAAAGTCTTAAAACCCCCCTGGTCCAATCCCTTCAAGCCCTCTCGACAATCCATCTTTTTCACACAGTACTCAGAGTGATCTTTCTAAAATGCCGACGTGATCAAAGACTCACCCTCCCCAATGTAGAGACCAAATTGTTTTACCTGGTTTAATGCTCTAGCTGCTCCCCTCCCCACATCACTCATCGACGATTCCAGTCTGTTTTGCCAAGATCTCCTCTACCTTGGGCCTTCTCAGGAGCTGTTGACTTGCCTCAAACACCCTTCTAGTCCTCTCACTATTCTAACTCCTGCTGAAATCAAGGTGGGGCCCCTCCTAAGTGCTCACAGAGGACTCCTGTACTTTCGTCACCAGCACTTACCACACTATCCTGCTGTTGCCTCTGTCTGTATCCGGCTACGACCCCCACTTCTATGATGGGAAGGATCGTCTCCATCTTCTCCATAACTTTATCTTCAAGACTAAGTTCGGTGCCTGGCATGTAGTAGGTGCAAAATATTTGTTTTGTGAATGAATCAATAAATCAATGACTTTTTCACCAAGTTACTCAGGGCAAAAATGGGCTTACAATTAGAGTCTTTCTTCCATAGGCATTTAATCAATCTTTTGGACAAATTGGAAAGGCTTTGTTCAGCAGTTATTGAAGTTATCAGAAGAAATATTTCTCCAAATACCAAACTTAAACATTCTTATCAAAGAAAAAAGCCCCAGGATTATATTTTAGATTCACTCTATTTTTTTCTGCCTATTCTTCACCTCAACTTCTCATAAACATGAACATGTTTTCATTTCTGGATGATTTTATTCTTCCCACTTGACAGGTAACCATCTTTTTTTCTTTCTGTGTGTATGTTTAATGGAGCTTAGATTAACACAGATATTTTTGCTTGACAGCTTCAATTTCTGAAGCTTCTTATTATAACCAAACATCTTTAATTTAATGCTATATCAGCCATTAGGAAAGAAAAACTTTTATGATGGGGGAGTGTATGTCTCATAGTTACTATTGTGAGAAAGAGAATAAAAATAATTCACCTGATCTCACAAATGTGCTGAAAGTTTTACTTTAGGCAAAGACTGCCTCTCCCCTGTGCAAGGATTGAAGGGAGAGCCCCAGAGGGTCTGATGCTATGTATAAGCCATTCCATTCAGCCTTCACATCAACTCTGGTGGAGGAAAATGGGACCCTGACACTCTGCATTGCCAACAACGCCCTTACCTGTCCTCTTCATCCACAGGAACAGACTGTCCTGCCCGCTCTGCTTTAATAATCCTGAGACTAATTTCATTATGTTCATCTCTGTTTACTTTAATTATTGGTAGAAGCCCAGGATGCCTCTCCTCCCACCCACTCTAATTCCCAAGCAATTCTGCACATCTTCCTTTTAGATTCTACTTCACGCCTTTCCTTTCCACCAGCAATCTGAAACTCGTGTTCCACTATAAGAAATTCTCCTCTGTCTTCTCTGAACATTTCCTTCACCTTCTTGCCCTCATTAAAAGGTGGTAATACCCTCAGGCCTCTGCTTCTGCTTTGGTCCTCTCAAATGGAGGCTGTTTTCTCTCCCACACTCCTGTGCAAGTGGGATTGCAGGTTGCCCTAGCTCCTCATTGTCTTTTGTAGATGGTAGACCATTCTTCCTCTTTCCTCCCTCCCACAAAATACCAGCTTAGAACTTTGAGTCATCAGAATCTACTACCCACTACCTCACTGGTTGACATCACCCACCAACTCCCCCTCATTATTTAAAGACTTTACCTTAGGCTTTATTTAAGGTTCAGGTTGCCCATGAAACAGACTCTCAGTGAGATATTTGTATGCAGGAGACCTATTGGGAACTGCACTATGAAACAACCCTTGTAAAGCAGTGAAGGAAGCAGGATTTGACTGAGGAGAAATTGATCCATGATGTAGCTGCAAGAGAAGCTCATTTCAGGAGAAGCAGTGGAGTTGGGATGTTCCTTCAGATTGTCCCCAGTTGATGGAAGGGGGCCAGGACTTTGTACTTCATCATCACTTTCACGCTGGAGTTTGTGTTCTCAACCAAGGCTTCCAACATACTTAGCATTTCTTGTTCAACCAGTCTGATGAACATCATCTCATTGATACATGGATACAGTGGACCTATGTGATATTCTACAGAATGTCCAGATGCTCTAGGTCCTTCAGACTATGACAGAGAAAAATAGAGTTAATATAGCCCTGGATGAAGGCATAAATTGTACTGTGGTCTGTGCCACATTTATATAAACTACTCCTGATTCTTCTTCCTGATAGAGATGAAAAAGAATGCATTTACCAGATCAGTGGCTGCATACCACATACCTAGGCTGCATTAATCTGCCCCAGCAAAGATGTAACATCTAATACTGCAATTCCTACTTGGTTGAGTTTGCAGTAATCTACCTTCATCCTCCACAATATATATTTGATTTTGTAGGGACCAAACTGCTGAATGACATGAGAATAAGATGGGAACTACCACCCCTGTATCCTTTATATTTGTAAGAGTACGAGTAATCTTGGCCATTCCCTCTGGGAGGGACAGTATTTTCTATTTATTCTCTTGGCTGGGGGAGAAGAACTCCTGAAGGCTCAGTCCTTCTGTTACTGTTGAATGCTCTCACCTCCAGAAAACTCACCTCTGGTCTCTATGTGGAGGATTGACTGAAAATTTTGTCTCCAGAGGGGCAGGCAGCCCAGTGCAGGGGCAGGAATTGCAGCCCCAGCTGCATGTCAGACTATTTGTGATATCAATTCTAGAACTGGCCATGGTATGTATCCATTACTGTTAGGTCATAGCCTGGCTGGATTAGAAGATTTATGGATTTAGAGAGGGTAGGTAGATGAAAGAGCCAACTTGTGGAGGACTTGAAAGCAACATAAAGGAAGTTGCAATTGATCCAACTAACAGTGAGGAAACCCTGGAAATTTGTTATGCAGAACAATGAGTTGATGAAAGCAGGGCTCAATGACATCAATATCCTGGCTGCAGAAGGAAAGGAACATGGCAATCAACTGGGCCAAGTATGATGGAAAATATTACAGTAACAGAGGCATGAAGTGATAGGGTCATGAACTAACGTGTTAGCTGTAGGAACTGGAAGAATGAAATAGAAATAAGATACATTCGAAAAAAGATTTAAAAGATCTTGATAATGTAATAGGATCAGTGGATGGAGGAAAGATAGTTATTAAAAAGCGATTCCACCTTTTCACCCTGAGTGATGGAGGAATGCTATTTTCTTGAAGGTAATTCAGAAATGAAGGAGGGGGTGGAGAAGAAAAGGGGGACATTCAAAATAGAGGAGGATGAGCTTGCTTTGGAAATGTTGAGTGTGAGTTGATGGTAGAATATCCTGTTGGAACTGTCCCTTAACAATTGTAAATCTGAAGTTATGGATTCAGATAAGCATTCAACAAAACTAGAAATGTTTAAACCTATAAGAGAACTATTTTACTGAGATCAATTAGAATATAATTGATAGGTGCTATAGTGAAGAATGACAGTGGTAGTTTTTAAGAAGTTATAGAATGTTTGTGAAGTTTACACCTGGATAATATTTGGAAACATTATGTCATATCCCCCCAAACCTTGGTCCCCGCCCCAAACACATACACGCAGCATTTTCCTGTTCATTTCCTCCAGTAGACTATGTGCTTCATTGCCTAAGGGAGAGTAAGGGGCAGGTAGAAAGTACAAAAGTGGTTTATAGGACCCAGTAATCTAAAAGCATAAATCCATTAGAAGTGGTATAAGCAAGAAAAGTGGGCTGAAAGAAACAGAAGGGAGAGGGGGTCTCCCTCAGATTAAACGAAGACACTCTTGGGATGATGGAGAGATGAGAAGCCTATAGGTTTCTTTATGCTTTATTTCCTGATAGCACACAGGGACTGCTAGACCCCAGAGAGAAATAACTGGATGGATTTTCCAAGGCAGTGGTGCTCAACCATGGCTGCACATCAGGTAAAATCTGGAGAGAATTTTTTGTTTTTTACTTTTTATACCAATACCGGAGTCCACCTCCAAAGATTCTGATTTAAATGGTCTAATTTGGGCCCAGGAATAGGTATTTTTCAAAATCTCTCCAGCTAATTTTTATGGGCAAAGTTGCTGGTCTAGAGCAGAGTTTCTTAGCCTCTGCACTATTAACATTTTGGATGGATAATTCTTAAGTGGTGGGAGGGGCGGGGGACTGTCCTTGTGTTGTAGGATGTTCAGCAGCATCCCTGGCCTCTACTCACTACATTTAAGTAGCACCCACCCATTCTAGGTTGTGACAGTCAAAAATGTTTCCAGATATTTCCAAATGTTCCTTGGGGACAAAATTGCCCCAGTTGAGAACCATTGGTTTAGGAAAACCGTAAACTCTGAGGTTCCTGGCCTCATCCATGAGTGACATGAAACTGCAGAGAGCTGGTGGACCTGTAGGACACGGTGGCCAACTCAGGGGAGATGACTGAAGACATGAGCATTGCGAACCGATGACTGATGATCAGAGTATCCTCCTGCTTCTTCTCAAGCCTAGTACTACTCATTGTGAAAGCTTCTGAGGTCTTGGCACAACTTAGAGGTGGGGATGGAGGATGGGGAACTGGAAGAACTCCAAAGGAATTAGCGTGGAATTTCCTCCCAACTTGGTAGTATGGGGGATAGAATTAAAGATGAAATATTAAAAGAAATTCATCTGACGCAGACAGCCTGTGCCCTCTTTCAAAGAACAGAGTAGTTTCTGTGGTGGTTTACTATACCCAGGGCACCATGTGATGACTCTGCAAGCTGTGTCCCCTGAATCCCTTCAAGGGCCTGCTTCTTTTGAAGTGAAATTTCTGAGGTTTGAAGGTTTGATGCCTCTTGGTTTCCAGAGACAAATGAACTGAGATTGAAAGTGTGGAAAAGATGGGAACAGAGCTAGTTGGTGGAGCTGTGACCAGAGCAGAAGTGGAGCCAGAGTGGAGTCAACAGGTTGCCTCAGGCACTAAAGTTACGTTGGAGTCAAAGCAAGTGGGTCATGGGACAGTAGCAATACCTCCTCCTTCTTCCAGTAGAAGTTGGAGCTGGTGTGGCGTGGGAGGTAAGCCACTTCCATGATCTGTCCTCCTTACTAGGACCACAGCCTTTGTCCCATCAGTCTTACCTAGCTCAGTTCTGGAATATACTAGGAAAACAATGAACTTAAATGAATCAATCGGGTATTCAAAGAGTTTACCTCCCAAGTACATTCGCATTTTATAGAGGACTCTTTATGGAATTAAGTATTTATTCAGACCTACCTTCCTTGGACTTTAAAACAAATGAAAATGCAGACCTGAAAAGAAGTAAAAAGCAAATTAAAAAATTTTAATTTATGTTTAAACATTGACAAGTTGACAAAATTGTAGGGAACTGTCAGACACATTCTGAGAGAAAGCCTGGCCCCAAAGAGGTAAGGAAAGTCACTGAGCCCCAACGCTGCTTGAGCGCATTGCCAGTGTTAGAAAAGATACCAAGAAGCTTGAGTTTGATTCAGCAGCCTCAGGAGTAGGGAGACAGAAATCAAGTTCTTTACCAGAAAATTCTGCTAAACGTTCAATAATGAAATATTTCAATGATGAAATAAAGCGGATACAAACTCTTCCAAAGAATAGAAAGAGGAAACATTTTCTGACTCCTTTTGTGAAGTTAGTATATCCTTGATTCCAAAACTCAACAAGGATTGTAAGCAAAAGGAAAAATAGAGGCGAATCTCAACACATGAAAATAGTTGCCCAGGAACTAAAAACCCAGGAATGTGAGATTGGGTTAACATTAAAATCAATCAATGTAATTCATCACAACAAAAGATTGAAGTAGAAAAATCGTGTGATCAACCCAAAAGATGAAGAAAATACAGCCCAAATGTCCATCAACAGTAGAGTACAATGGAATACTATACACTAATGGTAGTGAGTTAACTATAGTTAATTATTACAACATAAATGAATCTTACATATAATGTTAGCAAAAGAAGGAAAACGTTAAAAAATACCTATAATTCCATTTACATGAAGTCTTTTAAAATAGACAACATGTAATTATATTGTTTAGGAATGCATACACAGCTGATAAAACTATAAAGAAAAGTCGTTACTGTAAATATCAAGAATGCTGTTACCTCTGGGAAAGGGAGAAGGGGCTGTTAATTGGATAAGATAAATAGAGGATTTGGGGGAGTGCTGTCAGGGTTTTATTTATTGATTTCAGTGATGGTTTCTGAGGTGTTTACTTAGTAATTACTGTAATTGTTAAACTTTATTTATGGCTTATGCACTTCTAAATATGTATCTTGTATTTCACCCCCCAAAATTTTTTTTTCTAAGAAAACCTTTCATGACCCACAGAAATAAAGCTCTAATAGTGGCATTTCAAGCACCATGTCTGAGAAGTATCAGAAGAGATATTTTTGGGTAAAGTAGGCAGACTCATCGTCCCTTCAACCACATTGGACACCCAATTTATCTCTTCTGCTGCTCAGATGGGCAACCTTGCCCTCCACACTCTACCACACTAGCCTGGAAAACCTAGTCCTGGTCATTTATGCAGGAGTTTATTGATTTAACCATAATCTTTCAGCACTAGCCAAATCTGTTGTTTTATGATTTTATATTTTATGGTTAGTTCAACCATAACACATCATAAATTTAAATTGAAAGCACAGTAATTATTTTCATGTCTTTTAAAAAATTTGAATTACACAAACCAGTGAACATGATCCCAAAGCAACTAAGATGATTATTCACGCCTTGTAGTTTTTCTGGTTATGCGTCCTAAGAAATAAGAAATAAAATACATCCAAAAAGTCAATAATAGAAAATAAAAACACAAAACTTATTATTTTTTTTGAATGATAGCAACAGCTCATCAGTGAAGAGCCTGGGTGTTGTCATGGCAACAGTAATACAAGAACATGAACCTCTAGCCTCCAAGTCTTCTTTTTCCTTTTTCTTGTACTGGCACTAAATAATAAAGAATGGTCCCAGACGATGTGTAAAACCCATAATGTTTATAAATTAGTCTCAGTAAACAGATACAACAACCTTGAGTTTCTAAACAAATAACATGCTGATGAATGTTAAGAGAGTAGAGACATCTCTGATGAATGTACAATACATCCAGGTCCCATAAAATAAAATAATAAGCATATGGTTGGGTTTACTGGTGGCCTCTCCATATCGGGCCTGATTAGCATGATGTATACTTTCCATTGCTGAATTTTGCTCTATCCTTATTACACTTTACTGTAATATCTCTCATTTCAGCCCTCCTATATAGACTCTCATCCATGATCTCCAATCAACATACACTATCTGTTGTACAATAAATATGTAGTAGAGGATACTGGTTAAGATAGAGTTTGGGACCAAAGAGACCTCAGCTCAAATTCTAACATTCTCACTCATTTATTGAGCAGTCTGGGGTGAGTTACTTAACACTTCTAAATTTCAAATTCCTCATCTGTAAAATGGAGATAACTATAATTATAATCCCTCTTATAGGGTAGTTGTGAGACTTAAATGAGATAATGTGTGTAAAAGGACTTAGCGCAGAACCTGGCATACATTAAACACTCTAAATACTAATTTTTTGTTATTATACATGAAATACTGTCTATGGCCTATAATCATAGATATTTCAAGAAGTTTTTTAAAGTCACAGAGAAAGTTTTCAGCCACATTTTTTCTACTTCTGTGTCTGTTCCTGATTTAGTATGATTTATTTCTCAGTTAATACTTGAGAGCACTATTCAGAGACCACGCAACCAGGTTTCCTCTGTAGCTCTCACTGCGCTCTGATGCTTCTGCTTGAGCCCAGTCTCAATCATAACTAAGAGTGGCAAGTTCTGAGAGACAAGGCTTAGTTTAACTCCTGTTTTGGCTGTAGTTTGGTAAGTGAGATAAATAGAGGGTATAAGCATGTCACGTCTATGAGTATAAAAAAATAGGAGATCGGGCAACAGCTGGCAAAAAGCTCAAACCAATAACGATAATGTGCGGTGATAATCCCACAGCAAGAATTAGTCCAAAATGTGCAGAAAAAGCTTGGTAAGGTCTAATGAGTAGAAGCAGAATTACAGTAAGGCTTAGAGTGTCCACTCATTCTCCTGTAGAAGGCTAAGAAAGGTCATAACCAGCCAACTAAGGTCACAGTCATTTGGTTGCAGAGCTTTTAAAAGTATAACAGAGTAGGATTTGGAGAACAAAGGGTGTGTCTTGATCTCAAAATAAAATCTTTACCATCAGCTAACAGCTATGGATTCGGGGTATAGACTTGAGCCAAGTTGCTTGCGGTAAAATAAAATAAAATTAAAAAATTGAAGTATAATGTACATACAGAAGCAAAGTATTCTGTGCACAATTTAATGAATTTTCACAAAGTGAGCACACTCATATCCCCAGATTTAGAAACAGAACATTATCTACCTTAGGCCACTTCCCAGTCATTACTGCTTTCAGCAGTAACCATTTTCCTATCCCCGTCAATTAGATCTGCCTATCTTTTAACACTGTAAACAGAATCACACAATATATACTTCCGTCTTTGGTTTCATTTCATCAACAATATTCTTGTGAGACTGTGATATTGTGATTTACAATAAGAAATATATATTTGGTCTTCAACCCATTCCTGACACACAGCTCCTAAAACTCTTGGAAATGCCTGGTAAGAGCCCAAAAGGTGTCTTTTGTTATGTTAATGAGGTGACTTCTGGAAAGTTCTTTAGTAATCTAAGGATGGGGGCTGGTTGCCAGGGGAACCAACCATGTGATTAGGGGGTTGGAACTTTCAGTCCCACATCCCCAGTCTCAAGGGAGAGGAAAGAGGCTGGAGGTTGACTCAGTCGCCAATGGCCAATGATTTAATCAATCAGGACTACAGAATGAAGCCTCCATAAACCCCCCAAAAGACAGGGCTCGTAGAGTCTCTGGGTTGGTGAACACTCGGAGCATCTGGGAGAGAGCAATGCTCCTGGAGAAGGCAGGGCAACTCTGCACCCTTTCCCCATACCTTGCCCTGTGTATCTCTTCCATCTGGTTATTCCTGAGTTATATAGCCTTTTATAATAAGCCAGTGATCTTGCAAGTAAAATGTTTCTCTGAATTCTGTGAGCTGCTTTAGCAAACTAATCAGACTCAGAGAGGGGTTCGTTGGCCCTTCCAGTCTATAGCAGGTAGGTCAGAAGCACACATGACAATCTGGACTGGCAACTGGTATCTGAAGTTGGATACCAGGCAGTCTTGTAGGAGTGACCCCTTGACCTGTGGGATCTGATGCTATCTCATCAGACGCTATCTGTAGATAGTGTCAGAATTGAGGTAAATTGTAGTGTTTGAGAATTTCTTCTTGTTGTGTGGAACTGCCTCTCCCCCCACACACGTTGGAATTGGTGACCAGAACCTTTAGAGACTCACCCATGTTGTCTGCAGTTGTGGTTTGCTTATTCTCATTGTTATAGAGTATTCCATTGTATGAATATTAAATAAAATTTTAAAAATCCATTTACTGTTGGTGGGCATTTGGGTTATTTCCATTTGGGGAGTTTTACAGAGTGGTGCAATAAACATTCTTGTACGTGTCTTTTGGTATACATTTATACAGAATCCCCTGCATTTCTGTTAGGGGACATACCTACGGGTGGAAATGCTGGATCACAGAGTATGCAAGTGTTTAGCCTTAGCAGATACTGGCAAACCAGTATCTTCACTTCGACAAAGTGGTGTTGCCAAATTGCACTCTTGCCAGCATAATATGAGACTTTCAGATGCTTTTCATCCTCACTAACACTTGGTATGTCTGTCTTTTTAATTTTAGCCTTACTGAGGGGTATGCGGTGGTATCTCACTATGGTTTTAATTTTTATTTTCATTTTTAAAAATTTATTTATTTTATTTATTTTTGGCTGCACTGTGTCTTCGTGGCTACGTGTGGGCTTTTCCTAGTTGCGGCGAGCGGGGGCTACCCTTCGCTGCAGTGCACGGGCCTCTCATTGCGGCGGCCTCTCCCGCCAGGCGCGTGGGCTCAGTATTTGTGGCTCGCGGGCTCCAGAGCGCAGGCTCAGTAGCTGTGGCGCACGGGCCTAGCTGCTCTGCAGCATGTGGGATCTTCCCGGACCAGGGCTTGAACCCGCGTCCCCTGCATTGGCAGGCGGACTCTCAACCACTGCGCCACCGGGGAAGCCCTATTTTCATTTTTTTTTTAACATTACCTGTTTTTATTTATTTTTATTGAAGTATAGTTGACTTACAATATTGTGTTAGTTTCAGGTGTACAACAAAGTAATTCAGTTATATATATACATTGTTTTCAGATTGTTTTCTATTATAGGTTATTACAAGATATTGAATATGGCTCCCTGTGGTATACAGTAAATCCTTGTTGCTTATCTATGTTACATATAATGATTTGTATCTGTTAATTCCATACTCCTAATTCATCCTTCCCCTCCTCCCTTTCCCCTCTGGTAACCATAAGTTTGTTTTCTATGTCTGTGAGTCTGTTTCTGTTTTGTATGTATTCAATAGATTCATCACACTGAGCAGGGTTGTTCTTCACCTGGTGAACTTGTAATAAAACTGCAACAAACCTGAAGACAACAGAAGTGGGAAGGGGAATGGTTTTTTTTTTTTTTTTGTCCTACCTGGTTACATGGAGATCTTTCTTGCAGCTTTGGTTGTATAAGAGATCTTCCACTACGTTTCTGCTGGTTTTCTGTGAGATTTGTTCCACATGTATGTTTGTGGGAGAGGTGAGCTCCATGTCCTTCTACTCCACCATCTTAATCCCTGACTCTGGAAGGGGAATGATTTGATATGGTGAGAAGTAGTCTTAAAAATTGTAAACTGACTCATTTCTTTCAAGATTGTTTCACACACACCATCTTTCCCTAAGGGTCATGCAGAGATTGGCCATCTAGAATGAAACTGGAAGCAATGAGTCATGATACATACAATGCAAGCATTGGACTTACTGAGCACTTTTTATGGCCAAGCACCTGTTCAATGCTTCATGTGAATTATCTCTTTTAACCTCCCCAACAATCCTCCAGAATGGGTACCGTTTTGTACCCATTGTACAGCTAAAGAAACTGAGCCTTGGAGAGAATAAGTGATTTGCCCACAGTGACATAATTAATAAATGGTAAGCTAGGATTCAAACCCAGGTAGCCAGACTCAGGATCTGGCACTCTTTATTCACAATATACTATGCTCTCTTTGCATCCTGTCAGTAGACATTTAACGTTTGAGGGGAGACTAGAGCAGGGCTTTTCAAGGTGTACTCCAGAGAGAAATTAGTTATATGCCCCCTATCACAAATATGATAACCTTATCAGCTTAATTAGTAGCCATGTTGCAGAGAATCCACGAAGTTCCTCAACTTGCATATATCTAGTAAGACATATGCCACAAACATGCAAAAGTAAAATCAAGACCCTAAACAATTCCAGACACTTTTGTTCAGAAGAGATGTCGCTGCAAATTCCTTTGATCAGGTATTTCTATTATCCTTGTAATAATCTTTTAGCTGTTTCTCTACCAATCACAAAATTATCATTGGCTTAAACCCTGTATCGCAAAAATTAGAACAAGACAATTTAGTAGATTTAAATAGCATAAGATAGGAAAGACTAAAGAAGAATAAAGGAGTGGACAGAAATAAAGTATAGAGTTGGGATCTAGACTGGGTGAAAAGGCATAAATCCTTTATATTACTATGATTTCTCTGTGACTTTTTAAAACTTATTTTTTATTGAAGTATAGTTGAATTACAACGTTGTGTTCTTTGTGATTCTTTTATGTGCTGTTTTGATGGTTGCTTTGCTCTATTCCGTTATTTAAATGGTTGATTGAAAAACACTTTATGAGTGACCAAATATTCATTCTGATTTAGCGATCTCGACAACCTAATCTGGATATCTTGTCACTTAAGTATGAATCTCTTTTGCTATATGTTGCAGTTATCTCTTGATGTGTAGCAAACTACCCCAAGATTTCCTGTCTTAAATCAATAGCAATCATTTATTGGGGGCAGGGCTTTGCTGAGGTGGCTCATCACTCTTCCACATAGTACAAGCTGTGGTGGCTCAACTGGGGGCTGCAGGGTCCATTTTCAAGGTGCCTCCTACACTTGATGCAATATGGTGCTGGCTTTCAGCTGGGAGTTCAGACAGGGCTGTGGAATGGGGGGTCTCAGTTCTTCATCTTGGACTTTCTCGTGGCTTGATGGCTGAGTTCCAAGTCTAAAAGTCTCAAAAGAACCAGGCAGCAGCTGTTGCCTTTTATGGCCTCAGAAGTCACATAGCTTCATTTCTGCTGTAATCACATGCCTTCCTGGACTCAAGAGGAGGGAACACAATTAGCACCTCTCAACAAGAGGAACATTAAAGCCACACATTAAGAAAAGCATGTGGGATAGGGAGATATTATTGTGGCCAGTTTTGGAAAGTGCAACCTGACACACTGTATGTGTTCATTCATTCATTCAATAAATATTTATTGATCACTGGATGAGGAGTTAAGTTGTCAGTGGTGAGGAAAAATATACATTTACTATCTGGTGAGAGAAGTAGGCATTATTCAAGCATCACATAAATAGATATATGATTATAAGTCTGATATATAGTGCAAATAAGAGATCATGAGGGAGTATAAGGAGGTCTAAGAGGTCGGTAAAGTCTTCTTTCTGTAAGAACAAATAAGAGTGAAACAAATAAGGCTGAGAAAGTTAAATTTCTCCAAGAGCATTCCATGCACAGGGAACAGCATGTGGAAAGGCCCTGTGGTAGAGGGACAGGAAATAGTAAGAATAAAGACATGAAGACCTGTGTGGCTGAAGAAGTGAGTGAGAAGGACAGAGTCAAATAAATTGAGGCTGAAGAGGCTGGTAGAAGCATCCAGACCAGGCAAGAGCATGCTAAGACATTTTGCCTTTAGTCTCAGAGAAGTGAGAAGCCACTGAAGTGTTCTAAACAGAGGCAATGGCCTAATCAGATTTGCATTTCAAAAAGTACGCTGTCCTCACTGTGAAGGATAAATGGGAGAGGGTGAAAGCAAGAACAATGATGTGGCTATTGCAGTAGTTCAGGCAAGAGGTGATTAATAACTTAGCCTGGTGGTAAAGAAGGAGAGAATTGAACAGATTCAAGAAATAGATAGGAGATCCTGCATTTATTTAGGTCTCTCCTGAACCACTGGACTCTGGTTCCTCTAGAGTAATGGGGGTCAAATCTTTATAACCTTTGAATCCATACCACTTAGCCCAGCATCTGGAATTTAAGAGATAATTTAACACTGAGTATTTGTTGGATGAATGGATGATGGATGGACGGAGGGATGAATAAGAAAATGGGCACATCTCTCTTCAGTTCCAAGTTCCCTAGTTCTTTCCTGCCTTAGTGCCTTAACTGGTTTTACTGCCTCTTCTTGTAACATCTACCCTGCTTGTTCTCACTTCTCTCTATCCCCTCATCAATCCATCCCTCATCAAGGGAGCTTTCTTGGATTTAAGGCTAGTTAGAGGCTTCCCTTCTGTGCCTTCAGAATGCACCTCTATCCGATGTTGGAACTTACCACAATGCATTGCAATACTCAATTTGTGTCTCTTTTACCTGATAGTGTGTGCCTCCTCAGTCAGGGACTGTATCTCGCTTACATCCATAATTCCAACAATTAGCACACTGTACAAACTACAGGAGGCACTAATTAGTATTTGTTTACGTCAATGAAGGAAGGGAATGAATCCGATGTATATAAGACCCCCAAATGCAAAGGTGTCAGAGCTGACATTCTGTGGGGGAAGATTAGGAGTACAACTAGTCTTCTTCCCAAAGGGGTTGCCATTGCCTCTGCCAATGGAAGAGACCAGAAAGTTGCTGGTGAGCTGTCTTATTTATTTATTTTTTTAAGACCTCATTCTTTTTTTTTTTTTGATCTTCACTTTTTATTTTTAATTTTTTTTGGCCATGCTGCACGGCTAGCGGGATCTTAGTTCCCTGACCAGAGATGGAACCCACGCTCTCAGCAGTGAAAGCATGGAGTCCTAATCACTTTACTGCCAGGGAATTCCCCAGTGAGCTGTCTTTGTTCCCTGCTCTCTCTCCCCAGTGTCCAGCTACCCCTCCACCCCGGCCAAGAATCTGCTTCAGCATTTGAAGAAATACTCAACTGAGATTTCAGAATTCTCCATAATAAAACACAGTAGGAATGAATCAAGCCTGAAAAATTGTTAAAAGCCGAGGTTTTCAATGAAAAAATGTATTAAGTAGAATACCCCTCCCAACAGAATAATTAGTTGGAGCACTATTTCATGCTTTTAGTGAGGACACTAATGAAATATAAATGCTCATGAAACTGCAGAATACTGTCAGGTGAAATGTGTAATGATTTAGGCCAGTGCTTCTTTTTAAAATATTTTATTTATTTATTTGGCTGCGCCAGACCTTAGTTGCGGCATGCGGGACCTTTAGTTGTGGCACGTGGGACCTAGTTCCTTGACCAGGGATAGAACCTGGGCCCCCTGCATTGGGAGCATGGAGTCTTAGCCACTGGACCACCAGGGAAGTCCCTAGGCCAGTGCTTCTTAAACTGAGATCCAAACAACACATTCTTCAGCATTTTTGAGTTCTGTAGGAGAATTTTTAATGAGATGCTAATTTAAAAGTTAATACAAGCGTATTTCAAATTATCTGATACACTTATTGTCTGTTGAAGAGATAGGCTGAAAGACTGCACTGACGAACAGTTTTAGATCAGAGGAGGGCTCCGTGTTTATGATTGCATTTATGCTGAGGTATTCACCAAAGAGTTTAGTTTTAAATGTGTTGGTAAGAATGTCCAGCCCTACTACACATCCTGATGTCAAGAAGATAACACTTATCCCACAACTACTATTACACAACTCTTATTAGTTTCAAATACAGGAAAAAAATTTCACTCTTCTTTTTTACAGTGATAATTTGCAACTGAAAATCATTTTCGTAGAATAAAATGTTGATTTCTTATTTAGTGACTATAATACTGTCATTTGAAAATGGTACATAAAAGACCTGTACTCAGAAAACTATGACACTAATGAAAGAAATCACAGATGACACAAACAGATGGAGAGATATACCACGTTCTTGGATTGGAAAAATCAATATTGTGAAAATGACTATACTACCCAAAGCAATCTACAGATTCAATGCAATCCCTATCAAACTACCAATGACATTTTTCACAGAACTAGAACAAAAAAATCTTAAAATTTGTGTGGAGACACAAAAGACCCCAAATAGCCAAAGCAGTCTTGAGGGAAAAAAACGGAGCTGGAGGAATCAGACTCCCCAACTTCAGACTATACTACAAAGCTACAGTAATCAAGACAATATGGTACTGGCACAAAAACAGAAATATAGATCAATGGAACAGGATAGAAAGACCAGAGATAAACCTACGCACTTATTGTCAACTAATCTGTGACAAAGGAGGCAAGGATGTACAATGGAGAAAAGCCAGTCTCTTCAATAAGTGGTGCTGGGAAAGCTGGACAGCTACATGTAAAAGAATGAAATTGGAACACCCCTAACACCATACACAAAAATAAACTCAAAATGGATTAGAGACCTAAATGTAAGACTGGACACTATAAAACTCTTAGAGGAAAACATAGGAAGAACACTCTTTGACATAAATCCCAGCAAGATCTTTTTTGATCCACCTCCTAGAGTAATGGAAATAAAACCAAAAATAATAAAATGGGACCTAATGAAACTTAAAAGCTTTTGCACGGCAAAGGAGACTATAAACAAAATGAAAAGGCAACCCTCAGAATGGGAGAAAATATTTGCAAATGAATCAATGGACAAAGGACTAATCTCCAAAATATATAAACAGCTCGTGCAGCTCAATATTAAAAAACAAACAACCCAATCCAGAAATGGGCAGAAGACCTAAATAGACAACTCTCCAAAGAAGACATATAGATGGCCAAGAGGCACATGAAAAGCTGCTCAGCATCACTAATTATTAGAGAAATGAAAATCAAAACTACAATGAGGTATCACCTCACACCAGTCAGAATGGCCATCATCAAAAAATCTACAAACAACAAATGCTGGAGAGGGTGTGGAGAAAAGGGAACCTTCTTGTACTGTTGATGGGAATGTAAATTGATACAGCCACTATGGAGAACAGTATGGAGGTTCCTTAAGACACTAAAACTGGAACTACCATATGACCCAGCAATCCCACTACTGGTCATATACTCAGAGAAAACCATAATTCAGAAAGAGACATGCACCCCAATGTTCATTGCAGCACTATTTACAGTAGCCAGGACATGGAAGCAACCTAAATGCTCATCGAAAGACAAATGGATAAAGAAGATGTAGTACATATATACAATTGAATATTACTCAGCCATAAAAAGGAACGAAATTGGGTCATTTGTATAAACGTGGATGGACCTAGAGACTGTCATACAGAGTGAAGTAAGTCAGAAAGAGAAAAACAAATATCGTATATTAACGCATGTATGTGAAATCTAGAAAAATGGTACAGATGAACAAGTTTGCAAGGCAGAAATAGAGACACAGATGTAGAGAACAAACATATGGACACCAAGGGGGGAAATTGGGAGGGGGTGGTGGTGGGATGAACTGGGAGATTGTGATTGACCTATATACACTCATATATATACAATAGATAACTAATAAGAACCTGCTGTATAAAAAATAAATAAATAAAATAAAATTTAAAAATTAAAAAAAGAAGTAAATGATACAGTACACCAGAGTAATATTGTGAAGTAATAATACATAATAGAGTGGATTTTATGTGTAAAGTCACTCATTTACTCTTTTGATATCTGCAATATGCCACGTACTACCATTCTATGCTTTGGGGACACAGCAGTGAATCAGAAAAAGTTCCCGGTCCTGTGGAGCTTACATTCTAGTGAATGATGTCTAAGCACCAAGTAAAGCCAAAGCACATTATGGTCCAACTGTGCAAGGGAGAGTTTTGCAGTAGCTTGGAGGGAGAAAATTGGTGAGATAATTGAGTTGCTACAGGGCACATTGTAGTCCAGGCATTGCAGCCTCTAAAAAACCTGTGCCAGATCAACCATGGCCAAATTTATAGTGAGAGAGGACTTCTTGAGTTGATCTTGTCTTTATGCATATCAACTTGTATTAGTACAAGTGAATAAATAATATTTAAGAAGAAGATTTTCATTAGGTGGTATCTTTAAGTTTCTCAGTTGTGTCCTAGAAATGTTCATTTGAATTTTATTAGTTTGGTGATTTGACTATATTTAATTTGTAGATGACTTTTGGATTGATAATTGTATGAGTAGGTTTCAAAAGAAGTATAAGAATAGGGACTTAATTAAACTTAATTTGGTAAACAGTTTTATTGAAGTATAATTTACATGCCATAAAATTCAAGCATTGTAAATGTGCAGTTCCAGGATTTGTTTTAGTAAATTTCTACAGTTGTGCAACCATCATCATAATCCAGTTTTAGAACATTTAAATTTCCCCCCAAAGTTTTCTTGTGCCCATTTGAATCAATCCCTGCTCCCACCTCCAGCTGCAGGCTATCACTAATCTACTCGCTCTAGGTATTTTCCTTTTCTGGAAATTTCCTATAAATGGAATCTTTTGCTCCTGGCTTCTTTATCTTAGCGTAATGCTTTTAAGCTTCATCCATCTTGAAGCATGTATCAGTAGTTTTTTCATGTCTGTGGTTGACTAAATTATGTTGTACAGATAAAAACACATTTTGTTTATCCATTACCAGTTCACAGATGTTTAGATTGTCTTCTAGCCAGTCTGACAATCTCTGTATTTTTATTGGAGAGTTTGGTCCATTCACTTTGTTTTTGTTTTTTAAGTTTAAAATATGTACATCTTTACATAGAATTTTTAGAATTAAACTTTTTATTTTGAGATAATTGTAGATTCACATGCAATTATAAGAAATAATACAGAGATATTCTTGTGTACCCTTCATGCAGTTTTCCTCCAGTTGGTAACATTTTGCAGAACTATAGCACTACAGCACAACTAGAATATTGACATTGATACAGTCAAGATACAAAACATTACCATCAATACAAGGATCCCCTCCCAATTACCTTTTTATAGCCACACCCACTTCCCTCAGATACCCACTCCTTCCTTAACACCTAACAGCTGTTAATCTGTTCGCCACTTCTATAATTTTTTTTATTTTAACAATGTTATATAAATAGAAGCACAAAGTATGAAATCTTCTGGGAATTCCCTGGCCGTCCAGTGGTTATGACTCCACCCTCTGACTGCCAAGGGCCTGGGTTTGATTCCCTGGTCTGGGAACTAAGATCCCACAAACAGTGCTGTGTGGCCCCCAAAAAAGTATATACAGTAATCTTCTGGGATTGGCTTTTCTTCACTCAGCATAATTCATTCAAGCTACTCCATGTATCAATAGTTTGCTTCTTTTTTGAAATTGCTGAGTGATACTCAGTTTTGTTTTGTTTTTTTCTTTTTGGCTGCATTGGGTCTTCCTTGCTGTATGCGGGCTTTCTTCAGTTGCGGCAAGTGGGGGCTACTCCTCATTGCAGTGCATGGGCTTCTCATTGCAGTGGATTCTCTTGTTGCGGAGCACGGGCTCTAGGTGTGTGGGTTTCAGTAGTGTAGCTCACGGGCTCTAGAGCGCAGGCTCAGTAGTTGTGGCGCATGGGCTTAGTTGCTCCGCAGCAATGTGGGATCTTCCTGGACCAGGGATCAAACCTGTGTCCCCTGTGTTGGCAGGCAGATTCTTAATAACCAGGGAAGTCCTGATATTCAGTTTTGAAGGACAGCTTCCCTGGATATAGACTTCTTGATTCACAGTTATTTTTTCTTTCAGCATATTGAATACGTCATCCCAATGCCACTGGCCTCCATTGTTTCTGATGAGAAATTAGCCATATATTGTATTGTTCCAGTGTTCCTATGAAGTGTTTTTCTCTTGCTGTTTTCAATGTTTCCTCCTTTTCAGCTTCAGCAATTTAACTATGATATGCCTAGATATGGATCTCTTTGTGTTTATCCAAATTGGGATTTATTGACCTTCTTGGATATGTAATGTTTTTCTTCAAATGTGGACAGTTTTGTGCCATTATTTCTTCAGATAAATTTTTGCCCCTATACGGGATTCTCATTACACATCTTTGGTACACTTGATATTGTCTCACAGATCTCTGAAGCTCTGCTTATTTTTCTTTAATCTTTTTTGTTGTTGTTGTTTTCCTCTATCTTCTTCAGATTGGATACTTTCTCTTGATTTATCTTCAAATTCGCTGTTGCTTTGTGGTATCACATCAAATCTGCTGCTGAACCTATCTAATGAATTTGTCATTTCAGTTATTGAATTTTTCAACTCTAGAATCACCATTTGGTTCTTTTTTGTAGTTTCTACTTCTCTATTGAAATTTTCTATTTGTTATGTAATAGTTATTATACTTTTAGGTAAGTCTTAAACATGATTTCCTTTCATTTTTTAAAACATATTTTTTAAATTTATTTTTTTATTGATCTGTAGTTGATTTATAATATTGTATTAGTTTCAGGTGTACAGCAAAGTGATTCATATATGTATATATTTCAGATTATTTTCTATTATAGGTTAGTATACGATTTTGAACATGGTTCCCTGTGCTACACAATATATCTTTGTTTCTTATTTACTTTATGTATAGCAGTTCATTCTTTTGTATGGCTGAGTAATATTCCATTGCATACATATACCACATCTTCTTAAGCCAATCATTTGTTGATGTATGTCCAGGTTGCTTCTATGTATTGGCTATTGTAAACAGTGCTAGCTATGAACATTGGGGTGCATGTATCTTTTTCAATTACAGTTTTCATCTTTTCCAGATATATACCCAAAAGAGAGATTGCAGGGTCATATAGTAACTCTATTTTTAGTTTTTTAAGGAACCGCCATACTGTTCTCCATAGTGGCTGCACCAATTTATATCCCCATCAACAGAGTAGGAGGGGTATCTTTTCTACACACCCTCTCCAGCATTTATTATTTGTAGACTTTTTGATGAAAGCCATTCTGACCAGTGTGATACCTCATTGTGGTTTTGATTTACATCTCTCCAACAATTAGTGATGTTAAGCATCTTTACATGTGCCTGTTGGCCATCTATATGTCTTCTTCGGAGAAATATCTATTTAGGTCTTCTGCTCATTTTTTGATTAGGTTTCTTTTTTTTGGATATTGAGTTGTATGAGCTGTCTGTATATTTTGGATATTAACCTCTTGTTGGTGTATTGTTAAAACATTTTAAATAGGTGCTTTGAAGTTTTTGTATGCTAAAACCAGTATTTGGGCCCACTGGGGACTTCCCTGGTGGTGCAGTGGTTAAGAATCCGCCTGCCAATGCAGGAGACACGGGTTCAATTCCTGGTCCAGGAAGATCCCACATGCCCTGGAGCAACTAAGCCTGTGTGCCGCAACTACTGAGCCTGCGCTCTAGAGCCTGCGAGCCACAACTACTGAGCCCGCGTACTGCAATTACTGAAATCTGTGTGCCTAGAGCCTGTGCTATGAAACAAGAGAAGCCACTGCAATGAGAAGCCCGCGCACAGCAATGAAGAGTAGCCCCTGTTCGCTGCAACTAGAGAAAGCCTGTGCGCAGCAACGAAGACCCAACACAGCCAAAAATAATAAATAAATTAAAGAATATATATATATAAAATAAATAAAACACTATTGTGTCAAAACAAACAAACAAACAACATCTGGGCCCACTCAAAGTCACTTTCTACTGACTGATTTTTCTCCTTAGTGAGGGCTAGACTTTACTATTTCTTTGCATGTCTCTTTCTTGTTGCTGTTGTTGAAAACTGAGCCTTTTAAATAATAAATTATAGCAACTCTCGATTCTCATTTCTCCCTCCTGAGGCATTTTTTTTCAGTAATTTGCTAGGACTTAGCTTGCAGAATCTGTTTCCCTCATGGTGTGTGGCTGCTAATATCTCTGCTCAGTTTTTATTATTAGTTTTATATTTATTTTTTAGCCTGCCTTCCTAGAGTTTTCCCTTAAGTGTGCATAGCTTTGTGGTCAGGAAATGATTTGCGTAGAGACTGTGCTCAAATACATCAAACCTGTAAGGCTTCAATCCTCTGACAATGGATTCCTCCAGCATTTCTCAAGTCTTCCTCAGCTTTTACTTTCCATCAAATCCTTTTTTGTCTCCTCTGAATGTGCATGTCATTCCTTGGCCGGACGTGTGTGGAGAGCTTATCTAGCTTTTCTATGGCTCTCTCATTTCCAAGGTATCCCTGTTGGGCCTAGGTTCAATCCCTGGTCAGTAGATCTGTCCACGGTGGGAAGGTCATTCTTCCTCCCAGAAGTCCCTGATCGGGTAGAGTCAGGATGAAGGGCTTTCATAAGGCCCAACTGTCTTGCCTTAATCATAGTCACTCCTTGAGTGGGAGTCCTGCAAGCCTCACAGCCGAAAAAAAAAAAAAAAAAAAAAAGACCAGTGAGTGGGGTGAAGTATTTATTCAAAATGAAATAGTCTACAGCCTTAAAACAAAAATCATATATGCATATAGTCTTCCCAGGAAGTTGAACTGTTTGAAAAGTAAGTTGGTATTAAAGTTTTATCAGAGGATGGATGTGATGGATTTGATTAAAGTTCTTAATTTTTCACACATTTGTTTCCTGGTGAAAGGATTATATGCCCCCAGCACTTTCACTTTTGGCTTTTTGTTATGACATGCTTTGGCCAATGGAATATGAGATGACATGCCGCATGCTATATTTGAACAGAAGTTTTTAGATACAGTTTTATAATTTGCCTTAGCCTCTTACACTTCTGTCCTTATGCCAAAAACATGCCCCAGATAGGAGCTGCTCCTTCAACTTGGACTTCAGAATGAGAATACAAGCAGACCTGCAGTCAGGTTTACTGCCTGGACCTTGGTTAGCCAACCAACAACCATTGTGTGATGTGGGTTAAAAGAAAATGCTTGTGTTTATAAGCAACTGAGAGTTTGGTTTGCTTCTCTAGCAAAAGCTGACTAAAATCGGCATGAAAATGTGCCCCTTCGATAAAAGTACTGAATTATCAAGATTAATATTTTTGTGTCACTATAGTAGTAAAAGGAAGCATCTGGGTGGGTTTTCTTCACATTTAGAGGGGTGTTTGGGACTATAAGACTTAAAATATACAGTATGTGGCTTGGGGGAGAGTCTCACCAAGGCC
Source organism: Stenella coeruleoalba (assembly GCF_951394435.1). Taxonomy (NCBI): domain Eukaryota; kingdom Metazoa; phylum Chordata; class Mammalia; order Artiodactyla; family Delphinidae; genus Stenella; species Stenella coeruleoalba. Next base: position 18,715,309 of record NC_137155.1, on the reverse strand, counting down.
GAACCTGAGATTTGAGAGACTCAAGTGATTGCCTAGTAGGAGAGACAAGTTTTGTGTATAAAGATGCCTTTAGCAGGGAATTCAAGTAGCAGTTTCAAATATGAGCCCAATACTAAAAATACAAGTGTAGATGTTCCAAATGAAAATGTTGATTTTCAGTCAAGGTGCATCTTGAATGGGAAACTCCGTGAAGCAGGTTCAGAATGAATAGCAGAGAGAATTCATTTTTTTTGAAGATCAGGAAGACCAATCAGCACTAACTTGAAAGAGAACAGAACCTACATACTGAACTTAAAACTCTAATATAATAGCACTCCATGACGGGCTTAAAAAATCCTCCCTCAAGTGATGGTCACGTTTTCATAGTATTTTACTCAATGGAGGTTACTACTTACCTTCAGACAGAATTGTTCTGAAATCCTCAAGGGCTTAAAAGGGTTAACAGAGAGATAGCTCTTCTAACATAGGCTGCTGGAGGTGTTCAGCCTTATAAGAAAATAAGCTATGGTTTTAGCTGGTTCTGGAAACGTGAAAAGAACTTATAAAAGGGATAACTCTTACACATAATCCAATTCAAACTGGAGGAAAAAGGTCAGGAAAGAGAATGAATGATATTTCTATTTCCCACTTTTCTCTGTATGTGGAGTTCCACATCTCATTGCAAAGTGGTATAGACCAAGGTGCAGTGAAATCAGAGCCTTGTGATCATTTGATCTTGATTTGTATGGGGCATTGAAACACTCCATCCATCTGATTGCCAATGCTAACCTAGTGACTAAGAAATGTTTCATGATTTCTGTAAAGCTCTTAAAAAAAAAAAAAAAAAGGATTGGGGGAAAGGCAGAGGGAAACCCTTGGTGAGTGAACAGAGCTTCATTTTTAGAATCTTTATATTCTGGAGTGGGATCTAATATTGGCCCTAATCATTGATTAAGTAACAGATTTTAGAAATCACCTTTTTCTCCATTTTCCAAGGTCATAGCAATGACTCCCCTGAATACTAAGTACCCACTGCCTGAAAAATTATAACAATCCTCAGAAAGGATTCTCAATTTTAAATAAAATGTTTGCATCATCAGAGTCTGATATCTCTTGTTAGATCTCACGTCATTTTTTTTTCAAGTACTGCGTTTTATCGGTTTTTTTTGCAAAGTCATCCTGGAATAGTCTTTGTAGAACAGAATAGAATTTTACTGCAGAAAGGGACCTTAGAATTCCTCTGATGTCCCTTCCCTCTTCATCACCATAATTCTAGAGATGAGGAAAGGACCCCCAAGAGCCTTGGTTTCTCATGATTAGGTGAAGACGGTGCTGGGTCTGGATCCCAAGTCCCTTGCCCTCCAAAACATTTATACTCTCCCAAGCCGTCACAGATTAGTTTGGGATCAAAACATTTAGTCCTTTTACTCACCAGGAATCTTTTGAGTAGTGTTACACAGTCCAACTATTCTTCTTCTGTTTTCTCTTTTATAGCCCTAACATTAAAACACAGTTTGGGGTAAAACTGGGTCTCACTACTGACCCTTTGTGGCAGTAAGAGAAAAACATTTTTAACAGTGAAGTTTGAGATTTGAGTGCTCAGTGTTTCTAATTTGATGCTGTCAATGCCACTGACTTCTACTAGTTATTTAGCACATATGAATCATGTTATAGTTTCAAAATACTTTTCTATCAATAGTAACTTCTTAGCATGAACCAGGCTAGATTTATTATTTCCTCTTCCCCCAAACAGCTGTCCTGGTCACATCACATTTGATGAATGTAATTAGTTGCCCAGATGCTTAGCTGTCTGAGCTCCTAAAATCTGCATGGTGCCAGACTAAAGCTTTAGATTAAGGATAGGGACAGTTTTATCTCTGGGGTTTCTGGTTGCCAAGGGCAAGGTTGGAGATGGGCAACGGGGGGATTTGGGAAGAAATAGAAGGACAATCTGCATTCATCGATGGCAACTGAAGAGTTTACATGTATTCCAGTTCTTCCCTGGTTCCAAGAGTCTTGGGAGATCCTGCTTCACCCTGGAAATCTTTTGTAGTGCAGGGAAGGATAAAAGTGGGGAGAAAGGCCATTGGAAGGGTTCAGTACACCCTTGACTGACCCCTCACCTCAAGGAGCAACAACTCTGATTCTCACGGGGAAGGGGTCACTTTAGGTCAGCAATACACCAACACTGGTCTGTTCCTAGTTGCTGTTGATAAGAGGGGACACCTTGAGTGTGTCCCTTGGCATAGTGATACTGAGCATGAACCCAGAGGCAATTCTAAAACTGAAATAAGAATAAGTCTCCTTGGGCACGACTCAAATAGAAAAGCTCTTTGAATCACGACATTTGAATCTGAGTCACTTGCCAGTCTTTTCTTGGTCCTGTAAAGTCAATTTAAGCACTGAGATCTAAACCAGGCTTTTTGATTCTCAGCCTTTCCCCTCTCAGCAACCTTCCATCTCAACCACCCTAGGGGATCAGTAAGATCTCTTTTAGGCACTGATTTTAAAGAAAGACCACTTTTTTTTCTTTTTTTTTTTGCGGTACGCGGGCCTCTCACTGCTGTGTCCTCTCCCGTTGCGGAGCACGGGCTCCGGATGCGCAGGCTCAGTGTCCACGGCTCACGGGCCCAGACACTTTGTGGCATGTGGGATCTTCCCGGACCGGGGCACAAACCCGTATCCCCTGCATCGGCAGGCGGACTCTCAATCACTGCGCCACCAGGGAAGCCCAGAAAGACCACTTTATACAAGCAGGTTTGGGAGATTTGAGGGCTTGGAAGAGTCACTAGAAATTACTGTCAGTTCTTGCTGTAAAGCTATCTCTGCCCCTGGGACACATGGCCTGCCAGATGGCCCCATAAATCCAATTACCCTCACCTTTCCTCTTCCTCCTTCCATGTTAAAACACTTCTGATTTTCTGATTTAACAGCAATTTCAGGGGAGTTAAAACAGATGCAACCTAACAGAAGTCCTGACCCTCCATTGCCACCAGTGCACTGACGGGGCATCATCACGAATTACATTTTTAGAGACTTGCAAGTGTTATATTGGGCTGGGTCATATTTAGGTCATCTTCCCTCCCCCTCCCCCTCCCCAATCCCTCTGATTTTTAAAAGACCTTCTGAGAGTCTACAACCAGATTTGTGATAAGTTCTTAGTCATAGTCTAAACTTTCAGGTCTCATGCTACTGTTTAACGCTGTCCTCTTGACTTCCAAAGTCCTGCCTCGTGGACCTTGAACTTCATGCCTGTAGGAAAAACTGAATGTAAGATTCCAACACTCACCCTTTTAAATTCTTTCCCAGTTTCAATCCCTTCCTTAGCTTCTGTGTCCCACATCCCTATTTCCACTATCTCCCCCCTCTCCCCATACAATCGTAAATCTTCAGGTTATTAGATGAGGGGCATGGTTGGTCTTCACCACTTAGGGTGTGACCCCTCTTCCATATAATAGCCACTTATGTAGCCGAATGCCTTTTGGAGCTTTCCTTCCTTGGTCCCCAGTAGCCACCCCTCCAAACCGAACCATTCTGAGTGTTCTTACCTCTTCCTGCTAACTTCATGTTCTACCTGGTATCTCACGTGTCTCACTGTCCTATTAAGAAGCTGGGCAGATTGGGCATAATGGCAAGACAATGTCAAGGAGCTTACGTATGTTTCTGCGTTATAATAAGGTGTGTGATTAAGTGTAGATTTAAGGGTCAAATTCTAACTGAACTCGCTCCCTTCTGCTCAGAGAATTCAGCAGTCATATGGTTCAAAATGGCTTGTTACCAAAATCTGATGCTGCCATTGAACATTCCGGTTTCACTGCTTTGAGTAGGGGTTACACGTTTTATATCAGAGCCAGAAGGAACCAAAAAAGTAACAAATAGAAACAAAGAAAGGGAGTTTGAAAGGCAGGGACTGTTAAAAGAGCAACAGAAAGACTGCAAAGTGAAAACATTAAGCTAAGGAAACAGCACAAAGTGCAGGCGTGTATAACAGCAATGCCACATGAAAATGTAAGGGGTTATATATGGATAATTTAGAGGAAATTACTCTGAAAAGAACTTTCTGGTTAGTTGGACAAGGAACAAAAACAACTATCTGCTGTCGTCGTAGTATCCTTAGCACCCAGCCCAGTGCTGCCAATGAATATTTGTATAAGAATTAGAACACTGGCCAAAATACCAGATGTTTTCAGAAAAACTATACATTTTGGTGACACAGCCACTTCTATGCCCCACAGGCCCCATCTATGGCAGGGCATCAATAGGCTACAGTTCATGAGGCTGCATGGGGGGCGGGGCGGTGGGACGCGAAGAGGAAATAAGCTCTGCTGAGCTGGTATGAGACCACCCTTGAGGTGTGCCTTTTACGTTATTGTCTGCCAGTTTCCTGGCCAACTTCTGTCTCCACCTCGTCGACCCAAGGCCACCGAGGAGTTAGCCGGGGGCGGTGTTCTGTGGTTGCCACTGGGAACCTCTTGGGGCACCACGCCTCTATTCCCTTGGCGTCTCTCGCCTTCACCTGCCGCGCTGCCCCTCGCGCGTCTGCAAAGATGCAGAGGTCGAAGCACATCGCCGTGCGGTGCTTGAAACGCTCTCAGAACGAGCCTCCGGCGCCTGGCCACTAACACCAAACGGGATCCTGGGATCGCCTCTAGGATCCCTGTGGGTGCTCCCGCCCCCTCCTGAGGTCCCCCCTCCCCAACTCTGGGCTTGCGTCCCCGGCCCACGCCCGCCACTTGAGGGTCGTCCCAGGGTCGCTGAGGTCCTACGCGCCGCTGGGCTCGCGGCGTGAAGGGAGGCGGAAGGCGGGAACCGAGGGGGGGCGCCCGAGCTCGCGCGCCACGCAGCCCAGCGCGGGATTTGCCGCCTTCAGCTGCAGCAGCTGCAGCGGCGGCGGCGGCGGGAAGAGGGGCGGAGGGCGGTGAGGAGGGCTGCAGCCCGGACCAGGAGGGAGGGAGGGGGGCCGGGAGGCTGTGCCAGGCGAGCCGGAGGGGTGCTCGGCGCTCCCCCGCCCTCCTTCCGGGAGCGAGGATGCAGACTCTGGAACTGGCGCTGCTGGGCTGAGGCGGAGGCAGGGGAGTTGAAGCGCGCGCGGCTCGGTGAGTGTGTCTCCTGAGCGCGGAGAGGCGGGGGGAGGCGGAGGACGAGGAGGAGGAGGAGGAGGAGGAGGAGGAGGAGGAGGGGGAGAATGCCCGGAGCCGCCGCCGCCGCCGCCGCCGCCGCCGCGATGCTCCCGGCTCAGGAGGCTGCCAAGCTGTACCACACCAACTATGTGCGGAACTCGCGGGCCATCGGCGTGCTGTGGGCCATCTTCACCATCTGCTTTGCCATCGTCAACGTGGTGTGCTTCATCCAGCCCTACTGGATCGGCGACGGCGTGGACACCCCGCAGGCCGGCTATTTCGGGCTCTTCCACTACTGCATCGGCAACGGCTTCTCTCGGGAGCTGACCTGCAGGGGCAGCTTCACGGACTTCTCCACGCTGCCCTCGGGAGCCTTCAAAGCCGCCTCCTTCTTTATCGGCCTCTCCATGATGCTCATCATCGCCTGCATCATTTGCTTTACCCTCTTCTTCTTCTGCAACACGGCTACGGTGTACAAGATCTGTGCCTGGATGCAGCTCACCTCCGGTGAGTGCGCGCTCACCTCCGCGGAGGCGGGGGGACCCGGGGCGCTCGAGCCGGGGAGGGACGGGAGTGGGAGGGACTGGGAGGCCGTGCGCTCCGCTGGGGGCCGAGCAACTTGAATCCGCTCTGGCGGGAGCCCTTGGAGGCCGGAATCCCCGGGCTTCCCCAGCCTCGACACCAGCGCCTCGTCCCGGGGCTTTCGAGAACCTCCAAAGTGTGGGGCACGCCACCCAGAGGGACGCGGTGGAGGCAGGGCGGTTGCTGGGCCGAGTCCCCTACGAACTAGAGATGGGGAGAAGAAGCGGGGGCTCAGGGCGCGAGCTGAGGGACTAAACGGGAGCTGGCAGCGAGGCGAAAAGCGGATTTGGAGTGATTGTAGTGCAGGGAGGGTCAGCCTGCTCTGTGGCTCTCTGGGACGGTTTCAGTCACCGCTTCTTGAGGGTGGTTGAGAGCTGGAGTGAAGTTGCTTGTCCCGGGAAGTTATAAAATTTTTATCGTCCATCTGGAGGTGAAGAAATTCGAATTCCGTTTTGGGTTTTACCCTTTTAAGAAAAAATGTAGCTAAGAATGTTCCTTCGCAATTCCCCAATGTCACGTCTTCAGTTTGCTTCCTTGTCAGAGCAAAGGTCCTTCCATTTCATCTTTAAACAGAGAAATCTTGAGGGAATCAAGATTTCTCAAGATCTCAGTTTTGGGGAAGTGGCTTTAGGAAGATGGGCAGAGAGGAAAGCTTGTTTCATTGGTGTTTCTGATCACTCTTTGCCTGTGGATGATAGATGGTTGCTAGCTGGAGAATATGAGAGTACTTTTTCTGAGCATCAAAGTTACTTTTAACCCAGAAAGGATGGGGGTGCATTTCCTGGTGGCTTTGGAGAATCCTGAAACAAAACTGACTCCTTTCCCTGCCTCCCGTGATCCCGATTCCCTTTCTGCTAGTCACCTTGGGTGCCCTGCCTTCTAAAGGCAGACTCCATCCTCCAACACTTGACACCCTCCTGTTTTTGTTTTGATTTTATGGATGGTCTGGTTGTGAAGGGATATAGGATGTCTCAGGCAGCCACATTCTCATGTGTATTTTGTTTTATTTTGTAGTTCTCTTTCTTAAAGGTGTTACCTTCAAGATTTTGTAGTTTTTCCTATGCTTGGGAAGGTTTTCTGGGGAGTAGGGCTTTGATCCCTGAGTTTACCAGAATGTTGCAGGACGATTAAGTCCTGAAGGGGGCCGGACAAGAGCATTAAGTTCATGATCTTATACTGCTAGTTTACTGTAGGAGAAGCTTGTGGGAGAATGAACTTGTTTGGAAGTATTTGCTTTGTATTAAGTATGCCTCAGCTGGTTTTGATTTGCCATATACCGTGAACATGTGCACATGAGAGGCAAGAAATGTACACCAGTAGAGAACACACCCCCCAGAAAATATACCATTATTCTTCTGAAATATGAGTTTTCTGCTTTTCCTTCTGTCCTTCCACCCCCAGCTTCTTGAAGCACCCTCCCCCATTTTTATATATAATGTTGTCTTTTATGGCCATTTCAAGAGCAGACTAACTTTGAGATTTGGAATAAATTCATATATTATTGTTGTTCTTGGCACTTAGATCTGGTTTGACTTTGAAGATAGCAGGACGTTGAGGATGCAGATGCTTTAGAAAAAAAGAATTGACCCTGCACAGCTAATTTTAATTTTTCTAAGTTAAATGACCTATTTAGACTGGTGATTCAAATTAGATTCTTTTTCAAAGGCCTGAAAGTAATTTGCAGGTGATTTCTCAACATGTTATAAGATATTTTATTTTTGTGAGATTTTGTGCTCTAAACCAAAGTTGTTGTTGTTTTAAAAAGGAAAGTAAACTATCTTTGGTAAAAAATTACCATTTTGAAGTTAATACAAACTGCAACTATTACAATGTTTTTTTCTTTCCTCTTCCTGGAATAGAGCACACAAAAATCATTTATTCTGCAGTAGTGAAATATGATGTCATGTTTTCAGAAATTTGACATCAGTATACTGTCCTGTTTCCCATATACCAATGTAAAATGTAATGATAGCCTTTGTACTGATGAAGATATAAGGACATTTACTTCATTTTCGGAGAAGTCCAGATCCCTAAGTCTCTGGCGTACTTTAAAAATCTTTATTTTCAATTTATTTGTATTTTATTTCTAGGTAAACCACAGAAGGACATAATCTTATTTATTACTGAAGTATATTAATTAAAAAAGAATTGATTATGAATCAAAGTCAATTATATTAAGAGTTAAAGTCAGTTTTATTCACAGATGTTTTTAAAGAATGGGATAAAGAAGGTATATCTGAAGAAAGTCTTGTTTAACGTGCTTTTAAGGTGTTTAAAGTCTCATGACACTAACAGTAAATTTAACATAATGTATTGTAAGTTACTGTCAAAGTTTAGTTTCTAACCTTTAGGCTATTTCTTTTTAATGTTAAGAAGGCTTCTCATAATTTAAGTGTACCTAGGCCTCTCAAGTGTAATTTTCTAACTATTAAGATGAGACTTAATGTGCCGTTTGCTTGAGACTGTTTAACCTTCATTAGAAGTCAAATGATTAAGTTGTGTATTTAGTTATCTAAGCATTTTACTAAACCTCGTATATCAGAGCCAGGTGGAATATGCCATATGAAATGATACACTAAGATGATGAAGCAGGAGACTTTCTTGTGGCAATACAACATCAAGAATTATTCTTTTTATGATTCTGAACAATGAACTAGAAAAAGTACTTTATTTATTGGACCTGAAAATGATGTTGCTTTCTACCTAGATGTGCAAAGCGCACATAATTAATGGTGCTATTATGAACACCTGCCCTCTCCGCGCTCTCCCCTCTGAATCATCATTAACCTCAGTGGAGTGAAACTACAGAATCAGGAGCTAATATGTCACACTTCTTCCAGATGTAATCCTATACTTAGGGACTATGCCAAACATAAAGACTGAAGACAGAAAAATAATGTATAAAATAAATAATAACAATTAGAGATGCAAAATTTCCCCAATTCACAGAGAGACAACTTCTTGAGAAGAGAGATGTTTCTTCTTTCTGTATGATTTCTCTACTAATAAGAAAGAGGTAGATCTGTACTTGTCAAGCAGGGCAATAAAGTACAGATCGTTTTTTTTTTTTTTTAAATCAGGATGGCAAGGGGCTTTTGTCTTTCTGGGAGCTTGACTCTCTGCTTTCATGTATTTGTTTTCAAATCAGTATTTCAGTCTGTTTCCAAGTCTATTAATAGCCAAGTTTCATAAAGGTGGGGTTTTGTTTGTTTTACTATCAACCATGTCTTAAATTTTTTTCAGAGACTCAAGTTTTACCCATTATAGGCCAATGAAATCTTTTATTTTTTTAATAAGCTAAAGCATTAAGGCAGAATTTAAGGGTTTTAGACATCCACCACAGACTTTTTGGTGGAAAACTGCAGATGAGGAGGTACTTGGTTTCATCTGTGAATAAGGGGCACCGGATCCAGTTAGATTTCCATATTTGGTAGGGATAAGCTAGGAGGAGGGGGTTGCATTCACCAGATCCCTATCTCTGGTCATTCTGAGTGACCAACAGGAAGGGCCACCAAGATGGCGAGGCTCTGTGGCAAGCGTTAAGGGCTGAATTGCTTAGTTACCTTCCCCAGCCTCCCAGCCTTAGTTTTCCCCAGCTCTTTTTAATCAGCTTGTTTTCTTAAATTTTATACCTTTGTCATTTAGTTGAGATGAGAGTCACCTGAGGTAATTACTGCATTTCTTAGCCTGCAGGAAGAGCCTTGGCAATGTTGTACCATTCTCTCAGGGCACCTTGCTCTTTTCTTATATATCTTATCAGCATTTGAGATTACACATGTGTTTGTTTGTTTATTTGTTTAATGTCTGTCTTTTCCAGTATACTGAAAGTTCTTTAAATCCATGTCTGTTTTTCATATAGCATAGAGGTCAAGATCATGGACACTGGAGTAAAAAGATGTGGGTTTGAACCCTGGCTCTGCTACTCATTGACTGTATGACCTAGGGAATTAATTCCTCTGTACTTCAGTCGCTCATTTGCAGAGTGAGCATATAATTGTACTTACCTCAGGAGATTGGTGCAAGGATTAAATAAGCCAAGGTATACAGGAGAACAGTGTCTGGGCACATAGTAGGCAAGCAGTATAGTTGTGTTAGGTAGGGTTACTGTTCTTATGTTATTATTACTACTGTATCTTGGCACACAGTAGTACGTATATGTCTGGCACATAATAGGTGTTCATTTTTATTGAGTTAATGAATAAAAAAATGAATGATTAATGGCATGAAGAATGAAAAGAGAAGGAAGTGATTTAAAATGTCCCACATGCCATGTTGAGAAGTGAATACCATATACTTTGAAAGCCACGATGCTCATCTTTCTCATTGGTTTGTGGCATCAGCAGTAATTGCACTTAAGGAATTCTTCCAAAATTCTTTGATGGCAGTGGTTGTGACTTGACAGCCTAATTCATGATGAGCTTATTCCCAAATGGAGGGTTTTTCTGATGCATAGGTAATGATCTTTATTACAATGCTAGGATATAATTAATTATATCTTAGGATTCAGCAAAATTTCCCTTACCTTTTAGTTTCTCATGAAAAAAAAAAATCATGTTATTCAAAATGGAGGTTTTATGTAAGGATCAAAAGGTCAGGCCTTTCTTTCATAATAGAGGGGACTCCTGTTCCAGGTTGGGTTTCCTTGCACGCCTATAGGAGCAATCTGGACAGGAGAAGAGGATATGTCTTCCAGGTTTTCCTTTCTTCTTTCTGGGCGTCAGAGCAGATGTGCTCTTCTTGGACATGCAGGCTGGCTCAGATGGGTGGCCCAGCATGTGCAGAGCTCTGATGGGGAACTCTGAAAAGAGGACAAGGTCTGGATTTACTCAAGTTCAGGACCATCATCACCAGTTCTTTATCTGGATGGTGCTGAGCATGTGAGAAAGTGAGGTCTTGCCTCTTGGAGCTGCTAATCCATCCTAAGTTCAGAGTTATGGAATGGCCCTGAAGAGGGTTTTTTCCTCTGCCAGTGCATTTCAAATACTCCCCCAGATTGCAGAGAAGAATGTGTACTCCCAGGGAAGACAGTTTTCATTTTCTTACAACACATTTCACTTATAAGAATTTTCGATTTACCAAGCCAAACTTACAAGAAAATGATTTGAAATGAGAATTTAGAAACTGTTTTTTTTTTTTTTGCTTTTATGTAGTATGACAAGGACTATGACAATGAAGAGATGTTGGAAAACATATTAATGTGAATATCAAATGATTTTTATAACAGTGAGATTTTAAGTGAACATTTGTGAAAAATAACAGACCCCGTATAGCCCATAGGTATATTATTAGGTGGTTTCTTTTCTTGGTGTCAGGCTTCACATTTAACGGCTTTTTTCCATTGTAAAAATGTTAAAAAGGCGCTTATATGCATTTATAGATAATATATATATACACATACATACATAACCAGAATATGGTATCAGGTGCTTAACATGAAAATGATTATTTAGTGATTGGTGCTTCTGTTTGGTGTGATGATATCATGCAGTAAAGAGAATCCAGGTGGCCAGGCCAGTATGTTACATTTTATGTACATACCTTAGAAATCTTAAAAGTGAGTAAAATTTTAAATGAAAAATACCCAAAAAACAAAAAACCCCAAACCCAGCAGAACATACAGCTATAGTTGCTGCATGTGGCTCAATGCCCTTCTGCGTGTGGTGTGAGGAGATAAACTATGGGGAGAGGAGAAGAGAGAACTTCAGATCGCACTGGCATGAAGCAAAGAACACTCCAGGAGAGTTCTAATTTGGGGGCTTCATAGCATGATAACTGGGAGAGTTTTAAAGTGCAATTTCCATAATATATTTGAACTTTGGGGGTCAGCACCAACTTTAATTAATGTGATTTTTCCTTATAATGAGTCAAGTGGAGTTTTTATTTGATATGAGGAAAGACCAAGGTGCTGACCTTTATTCTTAATAATAACAAGAAGATATTATTAATGACAGAAAGCTAAGAGGCTAAGAGGCTGGTTCACATAGCAAATAGTAGGTAAGTTATTTGATGATTTAAACATAAAGCTGTTATGAAAAGTCATTAGGGCCTTTTGAGGAAGGAAAGAAACAACACCCTCCTCCCCCAGCATCCTAAATGTTTACATAACTAATATCATGCAGCTCTCAAATTATAATTACGATTCCATGACGCCTGTACTGCACAAGGTCACAGCGCCATCCATAGTTAAATTGTCCTAACTGCAATCTTGAGCACATTTCTCATTGCTTCTGCTAGAATAAAACAGAAGAATGAGTAGCTTGCAAGAGGAAGATAAATAATTTTTTGATCAATATAGACATGAACCATATCTAATTACTATTGAGCAGGGTGAAAAAAAGAAAGCAAACTTTTTTGAAATGGAGTTGCTGGCATGGAATTGCCAGAATGGGTCTCTCGTGCCTGGATTCTGATATCATTCCTAATGAAACCAGATCTGCAGTAGTGTAGGGACTGTCTGTGTGTCCTTAATAGGAGAAAAGATCCTAAATGATAGGCTGTGTGAAGTTAGTCTAATTGCATGAAATTTTGAGATTATGACTTATCAGTGAAAGGGCTAGTGGAAGAGTAGTGAAAGGTAGCGAAATGAATAATAAATAGTTGTAGATCAGAAAAGAGGCCTTAGCTCAAAGGCAGACATGCAGAACTTAACTAATCAGAAAAGTTTCACACTAGAAAATGATGGCAAACAGGAGCTTGAAGGGAACTCAACTTTGGCTTTAGTACAGAATGCATCATAGGCCCGTTTACTTAAGTGTCTGGAAACTCCTGCGGTGGGGTGCTTTGTATGGCCTTTTTTTGGTTTCAATGAAGATCAAGAGTGAGGTTGTAAAAATCAGAGTGGGAAATGTGTATCATCATTGACAGGAGGCTCAGTATTTGAAACACAGGCAAATAGATCCAGATGTGAAGAATGACAGGGACATAGAAGAGTGACAGCAAAAATAAATGAAGTATGAATAGAGAAGACATGAAGAAATTCAAGGTTGAAAAGCCTGTGAAATTGGATAACATCAAAAGCCCGTTGAATTTGATATCATCAATGGCTTAAAAATGTATTGACACAGGATAAGCAGAGAGCTGGAATATGCATTACAGTGCAAAGCTGTGTGCAAATCCCAATTGTCAAGAAAGAAAAATTATGGATCCACCCCCCTGTAGGAAGTTGCAGTAGATTCTAAAATCAAGCTATACAAAGAGAGAGATGATAGAGGTTCTTGTATGGCAGATGCAAACATAGAGGATTAAATAAGTCAACCTAAGAAAGAAAAGGTCATTGTAAAATTTGATAAATAGCATTCCTCCAGTTTCTCTTTGAAATTCCAGTTCCAGATTGTGAAGCTAAATTGATTTCTATAATGCCTTTACAGTGAGCATTTAGGGTAAATATATTTGCAGAGCATTTTAAGAACATATATAGTTATAAGCTAGATTAATTGAATTTATCTAAATTTCAGATGATTAATAACCAGCAATATTGTGGTCTGTGTAATGCTACATATTATTTAACTGAATGTCCATGTTTTAACCAGTTGACTGGACAAGATGTAGTACTGACTAGTTGGCATTTTTAAAAAACCTTCATAGAGAAAGAATTGCTGTACTGTAGCATTTTACAAACCATGGTTGGTGACCCTTTGATAGGTCATGATATCAGTTTAGTAGATAATGATCAGCGTTAAAGCTTGGATTAAAAAAGAATACAAAATGTGAATGCAATGCAGATAATAAGGGTTTTGTGAAAACTTTATTTCCTAAAATATTTACATATGTGTATGTGGACTAGATTGCAAGGTATTGCTTACTATGGGCTGTATTCAAAATGTGTGAAAGATACTATTCCAGAGAAAAGATGATGTAGTATGAATTTAGAAAAATAATTACCTCTTGTTTGGAAAACTGTGAAAGTTTGCACCAATTCATAGGTAATTTTGCATTAAAGGGTAGATTAGGTTTTTACCTATACTTAATCTAAACAATTTGAGACATTTTTCTTATCTCACTTCCATTAATGACTTAATGCTAATGTACCCCAATTAAATTGTGGGTTGAATGAAAATAAGAATTATTTTTTCTAGATGTGATTTGATTGACCATTTATGTGAAAAAAAATGACATGGTCATAAAGCAACAATCTGTCTAAGCAAACATTTAAATAAGTATGATTAACCCAGTGCCAAGTGAATATAGACTCACAGGCTTTTAGAAGTTGGAGGGATATTAAAAATTATTTAGCAGTCTCCTCGTTTCCTCGATAAAGAAATAATAATGGTAAATACTATTAAGCAACTACCATTTGCAAAAACCTTAGTATATTTAGTTTGTATATTTAACCTTCACAACAAACCTACAAGGTTAGAATTATTATATACATTTGCATATGAAGAAGTTGAGGCTTAAAAAATTGTTCAAGGTCACAGAGCCAGTAAATGATTTGAACCAAAATCAGACTCTCCCCGGTCTGACAGAATATTTTGCGTCTGAGGCTGAGAGAAATTGTCTTGCCAAAATTACACCTTGATAGAGTTGAAACTAACACATCTGATTCCCAGTGCAGTGCCTTTTCTATCACTTTCTTTTTCCTCCTAACTTAAATGTGCATTTGCAACATTTTGTATCAACATGAAAGGAAGGATCTGGTATTTACAGGGAAGATATCTACATGTTTATCAGGCTTCCCTCTTCAAGCATACTTAGGTGTGATGAGGTACTCCTCGTCCTATCCTTCTCATTTTCATAAGCTAGAGCCTGAGTGGTTCTTTACCCACCTTGTCCCCTTGGTTATATCTCAGATCTCCTTGGTGTTATTCTTAGAGTGTGAATTCCTGTAGGAATGTCCGCATTACTGGCTCTGTGTCATCCATTTCTGCCCTGCGTCAAATGTAGAAACATTCTTAATAGGTTTGCTTATTGATGGCAATGGTGAAGGTGGTGATGGTAGACAGGATCACCAGGTCACAGACACAGTTCCAGAAAGGGTAAAAATAGACTTGGGCAGCTTTTGGAGGCATTAGGGAACTGGGTGTAGATTTACATCGTGACTTGGCTGCTTATTGGCTGAATGATTTTGGCCAAGTCGTCTAACTACTCTTGACTTTCCATTTTCTTGATGTCATTTTTCTAAAGTTAACATAATTGTATTTTGGATACGTAAAAAGAGGCTGTAGGTTATGGACATTAAAAACATATCATCTGCTAACCAAGTGTTGCTGTGCCTTTATCAATAAAGTGAATATTAGGAAAACCGTCAAAGACAGGGTGAAATTAAAGGAGGAAGCAAGTAGGGAACAATTATAGACAGATATCTAGAGTTAGATTTCTCAGTATAATGAGACTTTAAATAAAAACACCGGGACTTCCCTGGTGGTGCACTGTGGTTAGGAATCCGCCTGCCAATGCAGGGGACACGGGTTCAATCCCTGGTCCGGGAAGATCCCACATGCTGTGGAGCAACTAAGCCCGTGTCCCACTACTACTGAGCCTGCACTCTAGAGCCCAAGAGCCACGACTACTGAGCCCACATGCCACAACTACTGAAGCCTGCACGCCTAGAGCCTGTCCTCCGCAACAAGAGAAGCCGCTGCAATGAGAAGCCCACGCACTGCAACGAAGAGTAGCCCCCGCTCGCCGCGACTAGAGAAAGCCAGCATGCAACAACGAAGGTCCAACACAGCCCAAAATAAATGAATTAAAAATAAATAAATAAAAACACCTATGTTCTTAGGATTATTGAATTAATGCATGTAAAACACTTAAAACTGGACCTGGCACACAATAAGCACTCAATAAACGTTAGCTATGATTGGCATCGTTGTTGTTATTACTACTACTAAAGAGAGCAGGGCTGGAGAAGTGGTTAGTATTCAGAAAATTTAGTAGACAGAACAACTGGACTCACAATACACAACTTAAAGAAGGATAATTTCATTTCACAACCTGTATATGCCAGACCTACCTCATTCTGAGGATCAAGAAAGATAATGGCTGTGAAAGCCTTTTAGAAACTGCAGTGTTATATAAATGCCATTGTGTTTCTTAGAATAAATTTTGTACAGTTACTGAGAAAACACCATATTCAGTTAAGAGTTTAATTTTGTGTTGACAGGGTCTAGCTCTTCCATTTTATTTGTCTACAGCAGTGACTCAAAAGTAACAAGAATATATTTTGGAGATAATGTTGAACTATTTAATAAGTTCAACTGAACTAACCTGAAAAAAGAAGCCATGTTTTAAAGGCAATGTGGACAAGACAATCTTCTGATTGTGTCAAGACCTAAGCACTTAGGCATTCTTGTTAAGTTCCCCCCCACTGACAGAGAAATATCAGGTATTACCCTCTTCACAAAAGAAAAATTGAATATTCTCTATCTCTAATAACACCATGTAACAGGAACAAATCAGAAGAAGCATTTTATTCTGTGTTATTTTACAGGTAACTGTAATATATTGAAAATTAGGTTTCTCAATATGTGAATCTGTGAATCTTTTTCCTCCTAAAGAAAATAGTGATTTAAGATTCTCAGATTTATACTCAAATGAAGATTGTGTTGCTCTGTTTTTCATTAGCATATTAATTCCTTGTATTTCTTTAGCTTTTCTAAAGAAGGCTTTAAAAAAGCTCAACATTGTTTCTTAATAATAGTCTCCTTTCAGAGTCATGTACCAAAATGTTCATTGCAGCTCTATTTACAATAGCCAGGACATGGAAGCAACCTAAGTGTCCATCATCGGATGAATGGATAAAGAAGATGTGGTACACGTATACAATGGAATATTACTCAGCCATTAGGAGAAGCGAAATTGAGCTATTTGTAATGAGGTGGATGGACCTAGAGTCTGTCATACAGAGTGAAGTAAATCAGAAAGAGAAAGACAAATACCGTATGCTAACACATATTTATGGAATTTAATTAAAAAAAACTCAGGAAGAACCTAGGAATAAAGACACAGACCTACTAGAGAATGGACTTGAGGATATGGGGAGGGGGAAGGGTAAGCTGAGACAAAGTGAGAGAGTGGCATGGACATATATACACTACCAAACATAAAATAGATAGCTAGTGGGAAGCAGCCGCATAGCACAGGGAGATCAGCTCGGTACTTTGTGACCACCTAGAGGGGTGGGAAGGGGAGGATGGGAGGGAAGGAGATGTAAGAGGGAAGAGATATGGGAACATATGTATATGTATAACTGATTCACTTTGTTATAAAGCAGAAACTAACACACCATTGTAAAGCAATTATCCTCCAATAAAGATGTAAAAAAAAAAGTCTCCTTTCAGGTTTAAAGTCATCAGCTTATTGTAAAATGAGAGTATCCATTTGTTATGACTGCATCTATGACTATGACCCAAACTGCTGGATTGAATAATGAACAAATGAACATTCTCTGTTCTACATAGTATCAAGATCCCTTTGGTGGTGAATATCCAGAGCTGAGGTTGACAAGAGAACTTATTAAATAAGCATTCTGGATCAGACCATTTGCTTCTAGAGATGCTGGTGAAGAGATGCTGGTGAGCACTGCTGGGCAGCCTCCCAACTGCATCCTGCAGAGGATGGTGAATAGCTCTGCTCTTGCAGACCTCTCAGTCTGTTGGAAAGGGCTCTCTAGCAAGATGAGCTGGGATGGGGAAATGGGCCAGGATCTGTCCAGCTCTGGTTCAGTTTCCTGAAGACCCCTCCATGCACTGCAAGATGGGCTCTAGAGGGAGCTCCAGCCCTGTCATCTTCTCAGAACTTTCCTTTTTATAGGGTCAGGTTCAGAGTCATTTTCCCCCTGACACTATGTGTAAGATAGCATTTTAGAGCTTGGAGGGCGGAGGATAAAATATGAAGGCTGAAAAAGAATAGGCATTCATCCAAAATGCAAGCAGTAGACGGGAACACTCATTTACCTATGAGGAAAAAGCCAGCTCCTCCTGGACTTTTTTGCAGTCCTTTGCCTTGATATAAATTCTTTGAAATTACTCTCTATAACTTATCTGACTTGTTAAGAAGCTGTTGTGACTTTCCACTGACCTACTCTTTTTAGAGGACTCATTGAGATGGTCTTTCTCCCCTCTGAACATTTTGGCTCTGGTTTCTCAGCTTGAAGATGGACACTTTGGAATAACTTGGACATCCCCGGAGAATTGGCAGGTCACTGGAGACCTGCTAATAGTAGGTTACTGTAGAATTCAAAAGAAGTTGAGGCATACAGAACTGCAGGATTCTAAATAGCTGTTTGATCTTGGTGGTCATGAACGATGCATTATGGTTGCAGGTTGCGTCTCTGTGTTACTGAACCAAACTTGGGTCCACTCACCCACTCGAAGTAAAGCCAATCTGCTGACACCAGGTTGTGGTGAAGGAAAGTCCAGTGCTAACTGTAGGGCGCCAAGCAAGGAGTTCAGGACAGCTACTGCTCAAAACACCTGAACTCCCTGATGGGTTTCAGTAAAGTATTTTTACAGGCAAGGTGAGGGAGGGGTGTGCATGTGATCAGCTCATGCACAATTCTCTGATTGGCTGATGGTGAGGACAGGGTGGTGTCACAGGTTAACTTTATCAATCCTTAGGCGCCAGTAGGGCTGGGGGCTATGTGCTCATGATCATCAAGTAGTTAATTTCTTCCATTTGGCCGTGGTTTTAGCTCTGTAAAACAACTCAGGAAATGTGCATCAGATATTATCTAGGTACTTCAGAGAGGAGCTACAGCAGAGGATATGGGGGAGGGGTCTGTCCTGGGAGGATTCCATAGGGTTCTGCTTGGTTACATTTGCAGCAGCCTGAGCATGTTTTGAAATTTAAAAAAAAAAAAAATGTAGAATTGGAAATACCATTTCTTGGGAAACTTTAGGGACTTTGCAGAATTTAAAAATAATGTTTACAATAACTTAGAACATGGACCCCAGCCATAAGCAAGTAATGCTTCACATGATCAGAATGAAAAACTGGGCACCTAATTTCGTTACTAGTGCCTACCTACATATTCCAGTCTCCATTTCCTTAAACACAACAGTAACAAAAAAGAGAATGAATGAGTGCCTGCTATATTCACACATACCTTTCTCCACTGGAAGCCACTCAAAGAACACACAAATTCCATTCTTTTCTTTTTTTCTTTAAAAAAAAAATGGAACCTGAACTCAGTCTGGTTTCTATTTTGTCTCTTTGGGAACCAGTACAGAAAGTTCTTTAGAGGAAAACTTTCAAAAAGCACACTTCCCTGCTCAATATCAAGCCTTTTTTTTCCATCTCGTGCTCAGAAAACATTCTTTTTAATCCTCCTCAGAGTTCCCCCTCGTTAACGCCAATGTTCCACTCTGCCTCCAGTGCCCTCTAAAGTGTCTGTGCCTGAACAGACCAAGCAGAAAATCTGGAACTGTCTGGATATTGTGGTTCAATAGAGCACACTAAGCATTGCTGTGGGGTCTCTTAGAATTTTGGGGCTGAATTTAATGTGCATGGAACAAAGGGGAAGAATTCTGCAATCAATGTGAGTTCATTTGATGAAGGCTGTTCCTTTCCTTTGTGTACTGTTAAAGAATTGATTTTTTTACAAAAGGTTTCTAAAAGACCAACCTAAAGATGCGGGAGGTGGTCCCTTTACACTGAAGTTTTAATTGTGATAGATTTACTCAGGAAATAGAATGTCTCATATATAATTTTTTCTCTCTAAGTCTCACTGGGATGTGAGCAGTTCATTTGGAATTTATTCCCAAATGTGTTAAACTATGACGTAAGTTTAGTGTAGAAATATGACGTATATGAAGGCAAGCATGAACTTGTACAATGGAAGATAAGGTGATTTAAATTTCTATTGTAGTTACAATGTTATTTAGACTAGCCATCATTCTGGATTTGTTTAACATTTGCAGAATGAATCATTGTTTCAGTTCATCTGCAAACATGTTATGAATAATATGTTTTATATTGTGTGTATGTGCCTGTGTGTGTTTGTGTATAGAGTTTAAAAACAATAATGAGCATTTGTGTATCTGCTATCCACTTTCCTGGTTATAACCACCCAGAGGTAGCCACTTCTCTGAGTTTTGTGTTATTACCCTACATTCCTTATAGTTATATCACTAACGTATATATTCCCGAGTAACATGTTGTTTAATTTTTGTCTTTTTCTGTTTTTAAAGGAAATGTTTTTAATATTTCACTATTTAGCATGACATATACTGTAGATTTTTTTTGCAAATACTATTTATTAGGTTAAGGAAGTTCTCTTGTATTCCTACATTGATAAGGAGTTTTTAGATTGTGACTATATATTGAAATTTATTGAATGAATTTTCTGTAGCTATTGAGGTAATCAAATGACTTCCAACTAGTATATATTGATGAGATGAATTACAATACTGGATTTTCTGATTTGAAATATTGCATTTTTTAAAACAAAGCCAACTTTCACATACATTGTGAGACTCAGCAGTCTCTAATATTTTATTTATTATTTTAAAAGTATTTTCATGAGTAAGGCTTTTGTTTTTTTGCATTGTCATACTGTCATTATCTAGTTTGGGTATCAGAGTTATGTAAAATTCATAAAAGTATTTGAGAAGTCTCTTTCTTTTCTTTGAAAGAATTTGTGAACCATTGGAATTACCCGTTCCTTGAATGTTTAATAGAATTACCTTGTAAAAGCGTCTGGGCCTGGTGTTTCCTTGAGGAAGATTTTAAACTACTGATTACATTTCTTTAATTGTTATAGAATCATTCAGGTGTTTCATTTCATCTTCAGTCAGTTTTTAAAGATATATTTTTCTAAGAATTTGTCCATTTCATCTACCCTGTCAAATTTACTGGCATAAAGTTGTTCATTCTATACTCTTAAAATCGTTGGAGTTGTTCATTGACATCCTATTTTCTTTAGATAAATTTTGCCAAAAGTTTGTCAGATTTATTAGTCTTTTTATTTATTTATTTTTAATTTTTTAAATTAGTCTTTTTAAAAGAACCAACTTTGTTGTTCTTCTCCATTACATTCCTCTGTTCTATAGCATTGTTTTGTTTTTGTTTTTTTTTGCGATACACGGGCCTCTCACTGTTGTGGCCTCTCCCGTTGCGGAGCACAGGCTCCGGACGCACAGGCCCAGTGGCCATGGCTTACGGGCCCAGCCGCTCCGCGGCATGTGGGATCTTCCCGGACCGGGGCATGAACCTGTGTCCCCTGCATCAGCAGGCGGACTCTCAACCACTGCGTCACCAGGGAACCCCTATAGCATTAAGTTTTATTTTTTATTTCATTTCTTCTGTTTTCTTTGGGCGTATTCTTTTGTTCTTTTTCTAACTTCTTAGTTGGTTACCGAGCTCATTGATTTTTAGCTGCTACAAACTTACAGAAAAAATGGCTTATCCATAATGAGACTTTTGAAGAGATCGTCTTTAAAAGTTTTTATTAGGAATTGCATGCAACCATCTCAAGTATGACATAAAATGAAAAAATATATACATTCATGAAAGAAAGTTCGAGTTACTTTAAAAATATTTACAAATATTCTAATGGCAGGTTTATACAAATTCACTATATTTAATATTGGATATATATTCAATATATTTAATACTTTATAATTTATTTTTCTTATATAAAGTAAATATAATGAATGTTTTTGCAAAGTTACATATATGCTCCCAAATACTCTCCCATTTATTCTAGCAATTGATATTATAATAATTTCATTTTTGATGTGTATCATAGTATGAAAAACATGAGAAAAAACCCTCACCCACTAAGGGTCAGTTGACGCCACCAAGGTCATTGTTAGCTTTGGTGTTCAGTTTCTTCTCTGAAATTTTTCTTATCTGTATGGATTTCTCTTACTTTACTATTGCTAAGCCATGCACATTAAAAATATTTTTGAAATTTTATCCAGCATTTTTAGGTATTCTATTTGGGATATTTTGTGGGGGTGCGGAGGGACATTTGATCTGCCATGTTGCCCAAAATGTAAATCCTATGGATAATATTTAGTTGACATTGCTTAGTTCTATGACCACGTAGAACTAAACTTCAAAGTGCCCAGTCAGCCAATTTATGCCATTGCTAAAAGGGGTAGATGATTGGAGAAGTGTAGATTGATGCATGCAAACCAGTTTTAATTTCTGAACCCACTGCTCAAGACTCATGAATCTCCTGTGGCAAATTAGCATCATATTTTTCTAAGATGAGCTCTATATTAGGAGCAAAGAACTGAAGGTCTCCACTTCCAGTGACATATGCATGTAATGTAGATTTCTCTTAGCTTTTTTTTTTGACCCGAATTTTACTTTTTTTATTGGAATTAAAATCTTAAGGTGTGGTATTTTAGTTTCTCTTTGTGTTTTTTTTCTTTTGGTTTGTTTGTTTTTTCTCTTAGTTTTAATATAAAAGTACCAAATTAAATAACAGAAATACTGTGATTGAGTTTTTAGTTTTTCTTTTATTCTTTCATTTATTCATTTATCCTTCCTTATTGTGTGCCTGTTATGTATACTAGAGATGATATGAAGACTAAAATGCTTTCTAATATTAAGGATCTCTTTGTGATTGGTTTTCTTCTCAGGATTGGAAAGAATATTGCATTACTAAGAAGAAAAACATGGAGGCAGCTCTGTCATACTAGATGAGTGCATAAGCTCTGAAACCAGAATACCTGGGTTTGTGTGGTGGCTGCTTCATTTACAAGGTCATTGTATGACCTTGGACAAATTCTTTAGCCTATCTATGCCTCAGTTTCCTCATCTGTAAAATGAGGTTAAAAATAGTACCTTTCTGGGCTTCCCTGGTGGCGCAGTGGTTGAGAGTCCGCCTGCCGATGCAGGGGACACGGGTTCGTGCCCCGGTCCGGGAAGATCCCACATGCCGCAGAGCTGCTGGGCTCGTGAGCCATGGCCTCTGGGCCTGCACGTCCAGAGCCTGTGCTCCGCAACGGGAGAGGCCACAACAATGAGAGGCCCACGTACCACACACACACACAAAAAGTACCTAAGGCACTCATAAATGTTAGATATTAGTATCACCATTATGATGGCTGTGTCATCATCATCACTCTAGAAAGGCAGTCCCAGAAGAAACAAAAAGAAGTGTAAAGAGCACAGTAGATTGCTGTTCTATAAAACTCCCACATGACCTCAAAATTTTATTTCTCTTTTAATCTAGAAAAGGAATCTTGTACATTTTGAAGCTGTCAATTCATTGCTACTCCATTTTTTGTTGGGTAAGCTTAGCCCTTTCCATTCTAGGCCTTTGTGAGGATTTTATGATAGTGAGAGGAGAACAAAGAAAGATGTGGAACTTCCCTCAAGTGGATGCCCTTTTAGCCCTCTTTTTGGGTTTGAAGATTGGGATCTGTAGAATGACATCATGAGGGCTCGGACAGGAAGTGTAGCAGTTAGCAATTTAGCTCCTTGCGCCCTTCTTACTGGGAGCCTCCCGAGGACAGGGATCGTGGCTGTTTTATTCATCACTGCATTTAGTGCCTAGGATGCTTGTTGTTTTAAGTTTGCTTTACCTTCCAGTGCATTAAACGTATGCCACAATACAAAGCTCTATCCTAGGAATTGATCGAAAGACAATTTCACAGCTCTTTTTAGAGAAAGGGTCAACATAGGGATTTCCCCACAGAGTCAGTGCAACTAGAGATCCTACCACTTCTGTATGATTTAAGCTCTCCTTAAGAAAACAGGTCCTATTTTTATTTCACGTTTCAAAACAATGAACTATGAACCGAACTTGATTATGCTTTACTATCTTGTGTGTAGGAATATGGAATGACACATTCTAAATGGCTCACCTTGACCAGAGAAATTTGGCACTGAACAAATAGATGTTTTATTAAAATCAGATATGTGGGCCCTATGCTTTGTGATTTTTGACCTTTAACACAAAGAATGAAAATGTTACAGAGCCAAGTAAACATTAACATATGTGAGTATAAACCTTGTTTTTAAACAGACTGTTTTCCAAAAGAAATTCTTTTAGTTCTCAGCCTTCAAGGTAATGACCATAAAATCTGAGAGTAGAGCAAGATGGGATGATCTAGAAGACAAAGGAGGAAGACAGAAGAGAGCAATACAGTTCAAGGAGCTAGACAGATGGGTCTGTCATGTGACAGAGGCAGGAGTAATCTTCTGTGGTCTCTGCCATCCCTGCTTCAGTTAAGGACATTTATATAATGGTAGCAAGAGGAGAGCTGATCTGGTAAAGTCTAATTAGGGAGCAAAATAATCTTTCTTAATCCTCCGCTGCCCCATCCTCCTCTTCTTTTCAAATTTGGCTTGACATTCAAATTCTCTGGGAAGGAAGAAAAGCATGAGTATATAAAAAAAATAAAACCTGTAGAGGTAGGGAAAGAACATTTTATTTGGAGGCTCACAAAAATACACAATACTGAAAAATTAATTCAAGCCTCCTTCAAAATACAATAACATCAGTTTGCTGCTTCCTAGGGCAATAATAAAGTGGTGTCATAAGCTATCCTTCATAATCCTGTTTTTCTATAAAATAATTTTTTTTACCTTTTCATTGTTATGAGTTCTTAGAAGACATCTAAATAAACCCTCAGAAATAAGAAAGATGTGTAGAATCTTGGGTGTAAAGTAGAGATGGGAAACTGGAGAAAATTGTTGGGAAATGAACTGTTCTCAACGATAAACCCCAGACATACAAGGGAGCCCTTTCATGATATTGCTCAGTTACATTGTTCACAAGGATTATTTAAGAAGATGCTCATTGTCTTTGATTTTGAAATGACTTTGTGATGTCTGGCTGCTATGGTAACTGCTCTTTTGTTAAAGAGTAACATTTACAGTCAATTAAAATTGTCAACTTGTTTGCATGCGATTCTCGATTTCCCTTACATTTACCCTATTTTCTGACTTATCACATATTTGATATAATCTTACTTTCTGGAAATGCCTAAGTTTCCCTTTGCTTATTTATATGTTAGATTAATATTGCTGTTATGTCTCAGTAAGGATTCAGTGTTACTGCAAAGCCAGCTCCTTTTGCCTGCAATAGTACCACTTACTGAGAGCTCACTATGTACCAGGTACTGTTTTAGGGTACTGCATTTTGCCTGATTTAATTCTCACAAAATCCTGTGGGTGCTGCTACTGCTGTCATTGGTATTATTATTACCATTTCACTAATGAGGAAATGGAGGCACAGAGAGATTAATAAATCGTGTCTAGGATTATACAACTAGAACTGTGCTGTCCAATACAGTAACCTCTAGTTACATGCAGCTAGTTAAATTTAAATTAAACTAAATAAAAAATTCAGTTCCTCAGTCACACTAGCCACACTCGAAGTGCTCAGTAGGTCCACGTGGCTTGTGTCTACTCTATTGGACAGTGTAGAACAGAAGATGCCTATCATAGCAGAAAGTTCTGTTGGGCAGTGCTGTCGTGAATCCAGGCTTGAAGCCAGGTGGTTTGCTTCCAGGGTCCACACTCAGAACTGCACTGAACTATCTTATTTTCCCCCTTCCAGTAACAATCAAGGGACTGGTACCAAGAGTCTATGTGTTGATGTTAACCTAAAGGATAAAGGGAAGACTCATGACTAAAGATGGAATGGGACATTTATTCATTCATTCCACAAATATTTATAGAGCCCCTGAGGAGTGACAGATATTGTTCTAGATGCTGTTGATGGTGCAGCAGTGAACCAGACAGATGGATTCTCTGACCTCACAGAGCTTACATTCTGCTGGGGGCAGACAGACACACACAACTAAATATATAATATATCAAATGCAATAAGTGCTGTGGAGAAAGCAAAGCATGGTAAGAATGATGATGGGGAGTGCTGATGAAAAGTCTTTCTGATGAGACCCTATTTAAGAAGAGACCTAGGAGAAAGAAGACATAGAGAGGTGGGAGAGGAGCAAGCCAGGCAGTGGGAGTAGCAGTGCAAGGGCCCTGAGGCAGAGATCAGTGGGTTCAGTTAACCTGTTCAGTGCCACATAAGATGGCAGGCATCCACAGAAATGCCTTCTCTTCCCTGTTGTCATATCTCATCTCTTCAGCCTTTCTCACCCTTGGTGTGATGTCATCTTTCTTTCCCAGTTTCTGTACATTTTCCTTTGAGCCAGATATTATTGATTTTATAGTTTGCAGACTTTGCAACACAAAGCAAATCTTGACACCCCTCTATGATTAACCTTGTCTCAATGGGATTACAGGATCATATTTGTTGGAAAAGTCTTTTGGCTTTTCTTGGCCCCCTCCCGCCAATAAATATAGACAAGCCTACCAGATCAGAAGTTACTATATGTAAAGCCAGGCTGATAAAATTCTTCTTAGAAGAAAATTAATGGGGGGGGAGGGATAAATTAGGAGTTTGGGATTAACATATATACGCTACTATATATAAAATAGATAATCAACAAGGACCTACTATATAGCACGGGGAACTCTACTTAATATTCTGTAATAACATATGTAAAAAGAATCTGAAAAAGAATAGATATATGTATTTATAACTGAATCACTTTGCTGTACATCTGAAGCTAACACAACATTGTAAATCAACTATACGCCAATATAAAATAAAAATTAAATTAAAAAAATTAAGATGAAAAGAAACTAAATCATAGTCTAAAATTTTACTCCTGGAATCAACAGACTTATGATTTTAATTGTTAATTGTTAATAGTTTCATCAAACATAGAAAATGAATCCCAAGTCTCTGAGTAAATTTAAATTTTTTAAGACAGCCACCTTGACACCCCCTAAGGATACATTCAGCTTCTCATTCGCCAAGTATTTGGAAAGCTTTAATTCGTAAGGCAGTTCCTAGGATATCCTGAGCACCCTCCCTTCCTGACTATGGCACTGTTCCTTACATCCTGTAAGTCCAAGTCCATGCTTTCCTTTTCTCTAAGATCTAGTACAACTGGATGACTACTCCCCTTTCTTCTTATTTGTGAGGACAAAGTAAGTTGATGAATTAATATAAAGTATTACTTTTATATTTGTATTCCAAGCAATTTACATGTAAGTTACTTTTACATGTAAAATTCTTTGAATACTACCAAGTACATGCTAATAGCTGTTATCATTATTACCCCTAATAGTCTATTCCCTTTCTCTGCTTTGTTTGAGCAGGTCTTGTCTCTAGCATACTACCCTTTCTTGCTGTAGCCCACCCATGTCTTCCATCCTGCCCCTGTACCCGACAACTCATACACGGAACATGTCTCCTTTGGTGAGCACTGATTCTCCTCCTAATTCTCCTCATCTATCCTGCACGTTTCAGGAGTTCCTATACCCTGAAAACCCTTTAATATCCTGTACTAGGGCACTGTTGAGATTTCACCTGTTTATAACCTAAAGGGAAGGCCTTAAGGCAGAAGACA
This sequence comes from Stenella coeruleoalba, assembly GCF_951394435.1. NCBI lineage: Eukaryota > Metazoa > Chordata > Mammalia > Artiodactyla > Delphinidae > Stenella > Stenella coeruleoalba. Next base: position 18,688,296 of record NC_137155.1, on the reverse strand, counting down.
ATAAGCCTGTTTCTCCAGAGGTGGAGCTTTCTCCAATCTTTACCCTCAGTGTAGGGGGGATCATGTGGGCCCAAAACCAGGACTCCAGCCACAAGTCTGGGTCCAGTGAGTGTGGGCAGGATCCAGGTAGAACCAGCCACATGCTCCTGGGTAATCTTCCAGTAACAGTTGGGGTTCCCAACCCCATTTAAAAACAATCTAAAAAAGCTTGAAAGTTGGCAGCTGAGAGGAGGTGAGTCTCCAACTGCACTGGATAGGCGCCTGATTTCCGTGGGGTGCCTGTGAGGGCTACACAGAAAGGCTGTGTTTCCTCTTCTGTTCTGGATGCCTCACAGAGGCTTGGAAGGGGTTGAAATGTACTGATTTCTGTTTGCAGTGGATTTGTGAGGAAGCACTAAAAGCTCTGAGGAGTTCAGGAGAACAGTTTATATTACATATGCATGTAATATATATATAATTTATATATGGGTATATATGCACATCTATCACACTGTCACACTATGGGCCACTCTGTGAGGAAGGGTAAGATGGATATGCAGCAGGAGACAGTGTTGGAGGAATTCACCTTTTAAAGCTACCTGAGCTTATAGGCAGCGGCACTGAAGAGGGGGTAAATTAGGGTGTGCCGTGCTGCCAGAGATGTTCGATGAGACTAAATGAGGAACATAATATGTGGGAGGGATCACAGTTTTCTCAGAACTTCTGTCATTGAATCACATTAGTTTTTTTTTTTAAACATCTTTATTGGAGTATAATTGCTTTACAATAGTGTGTTACTTTCTGCTTTATAACAAAGTGAATCAGCTATAGTTCTTTTTATCTATGTTTCCTCAGGCCTTAGTTTGGGTCTGTGTCTCTGATAGATACAGTGATAAATTATTCATTTGTACAGTATATACGCAGAGAGAGAAGATTCTGGATGGAAGAAGTATTGGCAGAGTGAGAGTAATTCCTGTAAGATAAAGGATAATCCTTTCAAACTACCTAAAATCTGAATTATGTCACCTTATTTTCTTCCTCAATGCCTGGTTAGCCTGGAGTTAAGCTGTGAGCGTCAGTGCCTAATAGAGCAGGAGCACGTGCTTCAAAGGGTGCGCAGAACCTGTATAAACTCCCAGCGATAATCGTTGTGGCCATTTAAGGAGCCCTGGGATATAATGGCGCTGTGCTGGGTGCTTTATATGTGGCACCCTGACTTTTCTTAACAGTCCTTCAAGATAGATTTTGTTATTTGCTGATGATGTCACTGAAGCTCAGAGAGGTTATGCCCCTTGTCCACAGCCACCGTGGTAAGTGCAAAAGCAAGGCTTGATTCTGTCTCTCTTCTTTGATGTATTTTTTCTAGTTACTCCCTTTTTTCCTCATTTCCCCCTCCCATTGCCTTCCTCACCCACTGACAAACCACTGTAAGGAGTCTGAAGTGTATCCTTTCGATTGTATGGATTCTTGTAAAAAAAGACTTCTCTTTTGTGTTCCTCTATTTTTAATTTCAGTAAATGGTATTCTGCTATAGATTTCGCTCTCTCTTTGTTATCCATGCATCTAGTTAAAACTTTTTGCTGTGCAGCACCAGGTTTTGAAGATCCACCCATTGGCTGTAGGGACTTCTGGTCCATTGTTACCGACACCTGCACAGTACTCCACAGTGGTATCCACCATATTTCATCTGGTGACACCCCGATTACCTCTAGGTCTCCACCCTGCACTGAGCATCTTGTCCACATCCCTTGATGAACCTGTGTGGGATTGTTTGGGAATTGCAGGACTGTAGGGCACACACATGCTAACTTTGACTGTTTTGGGTCAGTTTGCCATTTGGGCAGGCCACTCCAGTCCACATGTCCACCTGCAGGGCAGGAGTGCTCCTGGACCCTCTCATCTCCACTGGCATCTCCAGTTTTCTCATCTTTTTGTAATTTTCTAATTTTGGTCTGTCTGTATGTGTAATGTCATATCTCCTTGTTTTAATTTACATTTCTCTAGATTTTTAATGGTTTTAAAAAATCATCTCTTTATATGCTTGTTAGCTGAAATTTTTCTGCTGTTAAACTGTGTTCCAGTTTATGGGGTGAAGTTCATGGTCAGAGCTTTGCCCATCTCTCTGTATAAGCATTGTCCATTCAAAATATAATATAAGCCACATATGTAATTTCAGATTTTCTAGTGGCCACATTAAAAAAAGGTAAAAAGAGACAGGTGAAATTAATCTCAATAATGTATCTTATTTAACTCAATAGATATGTTTTTGTTTCCATATGTAATTGATAAAACAATTGTTCATGAGATATTTAATATTCTTTTTTCCATAATAAGTCTTCAGAATCCTATCCGTATTTAACAAAGAAAGCACATCTCAGTTCAGATGCTAGATTTTCAGTGACTGAACTGAAATGCCACTTTGTACAAGTAAAGTTTTGTTTAACAGAAAAATACTTTACATTGTTTATAAAATTTTAGATATGTCTGATTATTAGAAAGCCCTTCTTATATTGAGCCAAAATCTGCTTCTCTCTAATTTCTACTCATTTGTCCTAATACTGCTTTCCACGACCACACATAAAATGTGTAATCTGTCTTTTTTTTTTTTTATTGGAGTTCAGTTGCTTTACACTGCTGTGTCAGTTTCTGCTGTACAGCAAAGTGAATCAGCCATACGTATACATATATCCCCTCTTTTTTGGATTTCCTTCCCATTTAGGTCGCCACAGAGCACCGAGTAGAGTTCCCTGTGCTATACAGTAGGTTCTCATTAGTTATCTATTTTATACATAGTACTGTATATATGTCAGTCCCAATCTCCCAATTCATCCCACCCCCTGCCTCCCCCCTTGCTATCCATATGTTTGTTCTCTACATCTGTGTCTCTATTTCTGCTTTGCAAATAAGATCATCTATACCATTTTTCTAGATTCCACATATATGTGTTAATATACAATATTTGCTTTTTTCTTTCTGACTTACTTCACTCTGTATGACAGACTCTAGGTCCATCCATGTCTCTGCAAATGACCCAGTTTTGTTCCTTTTTATGGCTGAGTAATACTCCATTGTATATATGTACCACATCTTCTTTATCCATTCATCTGTTGATGGACATTTAGGTTGCTTCCATGTCCTGGCTATTGTAAATAGTGCTGCAGTGAACATTGGGGTGCATGTATCTTTCTGAATTATGGTTTTCTCAGGGTATATGCCCAGTAGTGGGATTGCTGGGTCATATGGTAGTTCTATTTTTAGTTTTTTAAGGAACCTCCATACTGTTCTCCATAGTGGCTGTATCAATTTACATTCCCACCAACAGTGCAAGAGGGTTCCCTTTCTCCACAACTTCTCCAGCATTTATTGTTTGTAGATTTTTTGACGATGGCCATTCTGACTGGTGTGAGGTGATACCTCGTTGTAGTTTTGATTTGCATTTCTCTAATGATTAGTGATGGCGGCACAACATTGTGGATGTACTTCATGCCATTGAACTGTATGCTTTAAAAATGATAAATTTTATGTGATATGTATTTTTACCATTATTAAAAAATAATCAGATGTTATTGTCATTTAACAGTGCTCTGCATAGCCAACTGCAGAGGGCCCAAATTAGAACACACCTGTTATTGTGGGTTGGTTAGGTGTAATTTAAAAGTGCCAATTTGTTGTGTTTACCTTTGTTTAAGCAAGGGATTCAGGTCCTTGACAAGAGGCAGCCTCAGCTCCCTTACACACTTGAGATGGACATTGTTCAAGCCTATTGTTCTGAATCCCCAGCTTATAATGTGAGGGCACAGGCAGGCTTTGCTTAGACAGCTTGAAAGCATATTGAGTAGTAAAGATAATACAGAATTGGGTGGCTTTCACAGAGCCAGTGATGAAGATCTGCAGATACAGGGAACTTCTGTTTAGAGTGCACCGACTGGGAAGACGGTCATGAATCTCTGGGCTGTCAGAAAACTGAGGTTTAGCTTGGCTGTTGTACTTGGGTTCCTGGGAATATTTTACTGCCATGGCTCTTTTCTTCATAGTAAATGCTTTTCAGGCTCGCTTTTTATTGGGAACTGTGATGTGTGGGTCCTTTCCTCTGTGTATAGCATGAGCTCTCACTTGCTGTACGGTGGATGTCAGCATAATGATCCTTTTGCAGTGGTGACAGTTCAGAGAAATGTTTTTCAAATTTGTTGCTACTGACAGACAGAGATGAATTCCCAGCTAGAGTTATGGATCACCAAGAAAATGGGTTCTGACAGTGCCCTGGGGCCAGGGAGTAAAATGGGCCTTCCCTGGAAGAGGCTGCATGGAGCATATGTTCAGAGATGACGTGCAGAGCCGCACAAAGAGGGCCAGCTCGGGATGTCCTTCTGTTCGTGTTCATGCTTCTTCCTTCTCAACTGGAAACACCGCATTGCATGTCTAATGTTCTCAATACAGAGATTTCTCCTTGGAAATATTTTCAGGTTTTTTAGAAGCAACGTTAAGTATTTGAAGTTGTGAAGGAAAAATTTTTTTACTGGCATAAGCGGGACTTCAGACAACTCAAAGAATCTTTGGGAGGTCCTATGTTGGGCTACCTTTATGTCATTTTTACAAGTTGAAAATGAAATTTAAAAGTTACTATTAACCATCATATATGCTGATTTCATAATTGCTGATTTCAGCCTTTAAAAAACAAATTTTAGACAAAATAAATTTTTTGAGGTGTGAATGTTCCCATCCTTAACGACTCAGTAAACATATAAAAAAGCTAAGTACAATTTGATGTGGTCCTTTCCACAAAACTGAATCAGCAAACTTACACATCTCAGGCCTCCTTCTGTTTATTCAGGTCTCTGAATGCTGCACGTGGGGACCTAGCAGCAGTTTTATACTTATAGAGGGAGAATTCTGCTCAACTGTATCAACCGTGGCCACTGTTAAGGTCCAGGCTTCAGGCTGGCCTATCTCTAGGGGACACCTATTGAAAGATGATTATTTGAGTGTGATGTAGTATGTTGGATGTCTAAGATGTGCAAGACACTCTTTACACATGATTTTACTTTTTCTTTTTTTTTAAATATAATACAAATATTTTTTCTGTCCTTTAATTTCCAAAGTGCATTCATTTACATTTGACTGACTGACGGTACATGAATATTCTGTTACAATAGGCCAGGACATCTATGTCAGAACCTTTTTTTTTTTTTTTAGATTCCACATATATGTGATAGCATATGGTATTTGTTTTTCTCTTTCTGACTTACTTCACTCTGTATGACAGACTCTAGGTCCATCCACCTCACTACAAATAACTCAGTTTCATTTCTTTTTAATGGCTGAGTAATATTCCATTGAATATATGTACCACATCTCTTTTATCCATTCATCTATCGATGGACACTTAGGTTGCTTCCATGTTCTGCTATTGTAAATAGTGCTTCAATGAACATTGTGATACATGACTCTTTGCATTACGGTTTTCTCAGGGTATATGCCCAGTAGTGGGATTGCTGGGTCATATGGTAGTTCTATTTTTAGTTTTTTAGGGAAACTCCATACTGTTCTCCATAGTGGCTATATCAATTTACATGCCCACCAACAGTGCAAGAGGGTTCCCTTGTATCCACACGCTCTCCAGCATTTATTGTTTGTAGATTTTTTATGATGGCCATTCTGACTGGTGTGAGGTGATACCTCATTGTAGTTTTGATTTGCATTTCTCCAATGATTAGTGATGTTGAGCATTCTTTCATGTATTTGTTGGCAATCTGTATGTCTTCTTTGGACAAATTTCTATTTAGGTCTTCTGCCTGTTTTTGGATTGGGCTTTTTGTTTTTTTGATATTGAGCTGCATGAGCTGCTTGTATATTCAGGAGATTAATCCTTTGTCAGTTGCTTCATTTGCAAATATTTTCTCCCATTCTGAGGGTTGTCTTTTTGTCTTGTTTATGGTTTCCTTTGCTGTGCAAAAGCTTTTAAGTTTCATTAAGTCCCATTTGTTTTCTGTTTTTCGGTGTTTTTTTTTTTTGCGGTACACGGGCCTCTCACTGTTGTGGCCTCTCCCGTTGCGGAGCACAGGCTCTGGACGCGCAGGCTCAGTGGCCATGGCTCACGGGCCTAGCTGCTCCGCGACATGGGGGATCTTCCCAGACAGGGGCACGAACCCGTGTCCCCTGCATCGGCAGGCAGATTCTCAACCACTGCGCCACCAGGGAAGCCCCCCATTTGTTTATTTTTGATTTATTTCCATTTCTCCAGGAGGTGGGTCAAAAAGGATCTTGCTATGATTTATATCATAGAGTGTTCTGCCTATGTTTTCCTCTAAGAGTTTTATAGTGTCTGGCCTTACATTTAGGTCTTTAATCCATTTTGAGTTTATTTTTGTGTATGGTGTTAGGACCTGTTCTAATTTCATTCTTTTACACGGAGCTGTCTAGTTTTCCCAGCACCACTTATTGAAGAGGCTGTCTTTTCTCCATTGTATATTCTTGCCTCCTTTATCAAAGACAAGGTGACCATATATGCATGGGTTTATCTCTGGGCTTTCTATCCTGTTCCATCGATCTATATTTCTGTTTTTGTGTCAGTACCATACTGTCTTGATTACTTTAGCTTTGTAGTATAGTCTGAAGTCAGGGAGCCTGATTCCTCTAGCTCCGTTTTTCTGTCTCAAGATTGTTTAGGCTATTCAGGGTCTTTTGTGTTTCCATACAAATTGTGAATTTTTTTGTCCTAGTTCTATGAAAAATGCCATTGGTAGTTTGATAGGGATTGCATTGAATCTGTAGATTGCTTTGGATAGTAGAGTCATTTTCACAATGTTGATTCTTCCAATCCAAGAACATGGTATATCTCTCCATCTGTTTGTATCACCTTTAATTTCTTTCATCAGTGTCTTACAGTTTTCTGCATACAGGTCTTTTGTCTCCTTAGGTAGGTTTATTCCTAGGTATTTTATTCTTTTTGTTGCAATGTTAAATGGGAGAGTTTCCTTAATTTCTCTTTCAGATTTTTCATCATTAGTGTATAGGAATGTAAGAGATTTCTGTGCATTAATTTTGTATCCTGCTACTTTACCAAATTCATTGATTAGCTCTAGTTTTCTGATAGCATCTTTAGGATTCTCTATGTATAGTATCGTGTCATATGCAAACAGTGACAGTTTTACTTCTACTTTTCTGCTTTGGATTCCTTTTATTTCTTTTTCTTCTCTGATTTCTGTGGCTAAAACTTCCAAAACTATGTTGAATAATAGTGGTGAGAGTGGGCAACCTTGTCTTGTTCCTGATCTTAGAGGAAATGGTTTCAGTTTTTCACCTTTGAGAACAACGCTGGCTGTAGGTTTTTTTATATGGCCTTTATTATGTTGAGGTAAGTTGCCTCTATGCCTACTTTATGGAGCCTTTTTATTATAAATGGGTGTTGGATTTTGTCAAAAGCTTTTTCTGATTTTGAGATGATCATATGGTTTTTATCCTTCAATTTGTTAATACAGTATATCTCATTGATCGATTTGCCTATAATGAAGAATCCTTGCATTCCTGGGATAAACACCACTTGATCATGGTGTATGCTCCTTTTAATATGCTGTTGGATTCTGTTTGCTAGTATTTCATTGAGGATTTTAGCATCTGTGTTCATCAGTGATATTGGTCTGTAGTTTTCTTTCTTTGTGACATCTTTGTCTGGTTTTGGTTTCCTGGTGGTGTTGGCCTCGTAGAATGAATTTGGGAGTGTTCCTCCCTCTGGTATATTTTGGAAGAGTTTGAGAAGAATAGGTGTTAGGTTTTCTCTAAATGTTTGATAGAATTCACCTGTGAAGCAGTCTGGTCCTGGACTTTTGTTTGTTGGAAGATTTTTTTTTTTTTTGTGGTATGCGGGCCTCTCACTGCTGTGGCCTCTCCTGCTGCAGAGCACAGGCTCTGGACGCGCAGGCCCAGTGGCCATGGCTCACGGACCCAGCCGCTCCGCGGCATGTGGGATCCTCCCGGACCAGGGCACGAATCCGTGTCCCCTGCATTGGCAGGTGGACTCCCAACCCCTGCACCACCAGGGAAGCCCTGCTAGAAGCTTTTTAATCACAGTTTCAATTTCAGTGCTTGTGATCAGTCTGTTTATATTTTCTCTTTCTTCCTGGTTTAGTCTTGGAAGGTTGTGCTTTTCTAAGAATTTATATATTTCTTTCAGGTTGTCCATTTCATTGGCATATAGTTGCTTTTAGTAATCTCTCATGATCCTTTGTATTTCTGCAGTGTCAGTTGTTACTTCTCCTTTTTCATTTCTAATTCTGTTGATTTGAGTCTTCTCCCTTTTTTTCTTGGTGAGTATGGCTAATAGTTTATCAATTTTGATTATCTTCTCAAAAACCAGCTTTTAGTTTCATTGATCTTTGCTATTGTTTCCGTCACTTCCTTTTCATTTATTTCTGACCTGATCTTTATGATTTTTTTCTTCTGCTAACTTTGGGGATTTTTATTTTTCTTTCTCTAATTGATTTAGGTGTAAGGTTAGGTTGTTTATTTGAGATGTTTCTTGTTTCTTGAGTAGGATTGTATTGCTATAAACTTCCCTCTTAGAACTGCTTTTGCTGCATCCCATAGGTTTTGGGTTGTCGTGTTTTCATTGTTATTTGTGTCTAGGTAATTTTTGATTTCCTCTTTGATTTCTTCAGTGATCTCTTGGTTATTTAATAGTATATTGTTTAGCCTCCATGTGTTTGTATTTTTTACAGATTTTTTCCTGGAATTGATATCTAGTCTAGAGCGTTGTGGTCAGAACAGATACTTGTTATGATTTTAATTTGCTTAAATTTACCAAGGTTTGATTTGTGACCCAAGATATCGTCTTTCCTGGAGAATGTTCCATGAGCACTTGAGAAGAAAGTGTATTCTGTTGTTTTTGGATGGAATGTCCTATAAATATCAATTAAGTCCATCTTGTTTAATGTATCATTTAAAGCTTGTGTTTCCTTATTTATTTTCATTTTGGATGATCTGTCCATTGATGAAAGTGGGGTGTTAAAGTCCCCTACTATTATTGTGTTACTGTCAATTTCCCCTTTTATGGCTGTTAGCATTTGCCTTATGTATTAAGGTGCTCCTATGTCGGGTGCATAAATATTTACAATTGTTATATCTTCTTCTAGGATCGATCCCTTGACCATTATGTAGTGTCCTTCTTCGTCTCTTGTAATAGTCTTTATTTTAAAGTCTATTTTGTCTGAAATGAGAATTGCTACTCCAGATTTCTTTTGATTTCCATTTGCATAGAATATCTTTTTCCATCCCCTCACTTTCAGTCTGTATGTGTCCCTATGTCTGAAGTGGGTCTCTTGTAGACAGCACATATACAGGTCTTGTTTCTGTATCCATTCAGCCAGTCTATGTCTTTTGGTTGGAGCATTTAATCCATTTACATTTAAGGTAATTATCAATATGTATCTTCCTATTACCATTTTCTTAATTGTTTTGGGTTTGGTTTTGTAGGTCTTTTCTTTCTCTTGTGTTTCCTGCCCAGAGAAGTTCCTTCATCATTTGTTGTAAAACTGGTTTGGTGCTGCTGATTTCTCTTAGCTTTTGCTTATCTGTAAAGGTTTTAATTTCTCCATCAAATCTGAATGAGATCCTTGCTGGGTAGAGTAATCTTGGTTGTAGGTTTTCCCTTTCATCACTTTAAATATGGCCTGCCATTCCCTTCTGGCCTGCAGAGTTTCTGCTGAAAAATCAGCTGTTAACCTTATGGGGATTCCCTTGTATATTATTTGTTGCTTTTCCCTTGCTGCTTTTAATATATTTTCTTTGTATTTAATTTTTCATGGTTTGATTAATGTGTTTTGGTGTGTTTCTCTTTGGGTTTATCCTGTATGGGACTCTCTGTGCTTCCTGGACTTGATTGACTATTTCCTTTCCCATGTTAGGGGAGTTTTCAACTGTAATCTCTTCATATATTTTCTCAGACCCTTTCTATTTCTCTTCTTCTGTGATTCCTATAATTCGAATGTGGTGCAGTCTCTGAGACTGTCCTCAAATCTTTTCATTCTTTTTTCCTTATTCTGCTGACCAGCAGTTATTTCTACCATTTTGTCTTCCAGGTCACTTATCCATTTTTCTGCCTCAGTTATTCTGTTATTGATTCCTTCTAGAGCATTTTTAATTTCAGTATTTGTGTTGTTCCTCACTGTTTGTTTGCTCTTTAGTTCTTCTAGATCCTTGTTAAATGTTTCTTGTATTTTCTCCATTCTGTTTCCAAGATTTTGGATCACCTTTACTATCATTACTCTGAATTCTTTTTCAGGTAGGTTGCCTATTTTGTCTTCATTTATTTGGTCTTGTAGGTTTTTACGTTGCTCCCTCGTCTTTGTCTGTAACGTATTTTTTTATTGTTTCTTTTTTTTTCATGGGTTGTTTGGCCTGAGACATCCAGCACTGGTATTTTCAGGCAGTTAGATAGAGCTGGTTGTTGGTGCTGAGATGAGGACCTCTGGCAGGGCTCACTGTGATTGATATTCCCTGGGGTAATGTTCTCTGTTAGTCCAGCAGATTGGATTCGGAGATCCTGCCACAGGAGCTCAGGCCCAACCTCCGACCTGGGAACCAAGATCCCTCTAGCTTTGTGGTTTGGTTAAAAAAAAAAAAAAAAAAAAGGAAGGAAGAAATAAAAAAAAGCAGTATAGTATCAAAGAATAAAAAATAAAATAAAATTAGAAAGATAAAAAATATATTAGGAAAAATAAAACTATAATTGAAACAACTCCAACAAGGTAAAATGAAACCACAGCAGAGAAAAGAAAATAAAAGGGGGAGGGGGCAACAAGCCCAAAGGAGAGATCACTTCCAAAGTATAAAGAATAAGATAAAATTAGAAAAATAAAAGATTTGTTAGGAAAAATGAAAATATAAAAGAATCAACAGCAGTGAATCAACAAAGTAAAACAGAACCCCAATCTAAAATAGGAAAAAAGAAAAGAAGAGAAAAAAAAGCCTTGGCTATGGGGGTGGAGTTTAGGTGGGGGGGTGGAACTTAGGCAGGTGTGGGATTTAGGGTGGGTTGGGACCTAGGCGGGTGGGTGGGTGATGTTTGAACATAGGGCGGGGCTAGGCAGGGCAACATTCAAGCGTGGAGCAGGGCCTATACTTAGGACCTGTGCAGAAGGGGAAAGGAGGGCCTCTGGAGCGTGGAGTTCCAGAATTTGGAGGTCGGGCCCTGAGTGAGGGTGTGTGGGTGGAGTTTAGGCCCAGCTCGTTGGGGGGGGTCTCAGAGGGGGGTCTCCGAGTGTAGAGGTAGGGCCCTGGGTGGGGGTGTAGGGGCGGGGCTTGGGCTCTGAGCAGCAGGAGGGAGGCTCCAGGGTAGAGGATTAGGCCTGGGAGCCCAACAGGTTCCCTGATGCCTATGTGGACAGGGAAAGCGCTGGCCCCGTTCCCTTCCGTTCCTTCATGCCCCTCACCCACTGTCTCCCCCAGGGTCTCCCCTGTCGCCGCTGTACCCCTGATGGTGGGTGGGTCCCGCTGGGTGTAGGAACTCCTCCCCTCCCCCAGCTTCCCCTCAGGGGTGCTGGTCCCAGACGTCCAGCCTTTACTTTTGCTACCCCGTCCCTTCCTCCCACTCCCTCAGGACCCACACGGCTGGAGGGGGCCTTGGTGGGCAGACGATCAGGCCTGGGATCTCAACAGGCTCCCGGGGGGCCCAAGTGGGCAGGGGAGACCTGGCCATGCTCCCTATTGATCTTCTGCCTTCCCATTGGTTCCCCAATTTCCCCCTTTGAGCGTGGGATCCCTTCCCCTCCCCAGCTGCCCCTGAGGGGCGCCGGTCCCATCCCCCCTCCACTTTTCCTCCCCCCTCACTCCCCCCCACGCCCCACATCCTACGCAGTCACTGGGGGTTCCTCCCATCCCCTCAGGTGTCCGTGGTCCCCCACTAGTGCCTGGTAGGTGCCCTAGTTGTGAGGAGATGTGCATTCTGCGTCCTCCTAGTATGCTATCTTGACTCCGCCCCTCTGCATATATTTTAAAAATCTCTTTATTTCCATTCCATCCTTTTAGCTGAACTTTATTAATACAACATCTGCCCTTCTTCTTGTATTCCCCTCTCTTGTGGAAGGCATCACTATCCAGTCACGCAAGCCGGCTCTCCTTTGTCATCTGCCTACCAACAGCCGTCAGGTGCTAACAATACAGCTTCCTAAATCTCTCTGGAATTGATTTCTTCCCCATTAGAGTTCCCTTTTGCAAGTCCATTTCTTCATAAGTCTGACATGTGAGCTCTTAATTGCTGTGCCGCAATTTTTTTCTTCAGTCAGTGGTCGTAACAGCATCAGTTCCAGCTTATCACCCTCTGCCTCCATGTTGAATATTTGCCTTTCCTCTGATTTTACTTTTTCTAACAGTTTTGTGTGCTATGCATCATATCATAAAACTGACACTCAGAAAAGTGAATAACTCCCTCAAAGTCACACAGATAGTGTCAAAGTTGACTTCAAACCCAGGACAGTCTGATTCTCAAACTCTGTTACTTTGCTCTGCACCATTCATTTTTTTAAATAATTAATTAATTTTTGGCTGAGTTGGGTCTTTGTTGTTTTGTGTGGGCTTTCTCTAGTTGCAGCAAGCTGGGACTACTCTTCGTTGCGGTGCGCGGGCTTCTCATTGCAGTGGCTTCTCTTGTTGTGGAGCACAGGCTCTAGGCACGCGGGCTTCCGTAGTTGTGGCACTCGGGCTCAGTAGTTGTGGTGCACGGGCTTAGTTGCTCCGCAGAATGTGGGATCTTCCTGGACCAGGGATCAAACCCGTGTCCTCTGCATTGGCAGGCAGATTGTTAACCACTGCACCACCAGGGGAGTCCTTGCCTTGCACCATTCTAGCAAGGTTTTTAGCCACAGAGCTAATGTCTGAGTCTGTTCGAACTGCTATAACAAAATACCACAGACTGGGTTGCTTGTAAACAACCGAAATTTATTGCTCACAGTTCTGAAGACTGGAAGTCTAAGACCAGGATGCCAGTATGGTTGGGAGAGAGCACTTTTCAGGGTCACAGACTTCTCCTTGTATCCCTACATGGTGGAAGGTGCAGGCAAGCTCCTGGGGCCTCTTTTGTAAGGCAGTAATATCGTTCATGAGGGTTCTACCCTCATGAATTAAGCACGTTCCAAAGGCCTTGCCTCCCAGTGCCATCACCTTTGGGGTTTAGGATTTCAACATATGAATTTTGAGAGGGACGTAAACACTCAGCCCATAGCATCTAGTCACCAGAAAACAAGGCATAGAGCACCTACAGTTTTAAAGGAGACAGGGCAATCCAGGGGATGTTTCCTGATAGAAGACCAGGGCAATGGCAAGTGATTTACCTGAAGAGTTTCTGTTCTCTTAGAAAACACACCTTAAGCATAACCTCCTCTTTGGAGCCTTGTGTTCCCAGCTGTCATGTCCTACAGTTAACCACACCCTCCCCAGTGCTGGCTGTACACCCGCCCATGTGTCTATAGTCATAATTGTCATCATTTATGGTGTCTGGCACAGAGCCTGGCATAGAATTTAAGACCTGAATGAGTGTGTATTGAATTAATCAGGTGAAGGCGTCCCATTGGACGAAGGGAAGGCCAGAGGGAGACTGGGCAGGGGAAGTAGGAGACCAGGGACGAGCTAACCGGACTTGAAGACAAGCCACCAATTTCTATGCCTGAGGATGGATCAGCTGGCACCTGAAATAGAAATGCAATGACAGACTTGAAAATAAAATCCAGCCTTTCCATTCATAGTATTTTTAGGGAAGTTGATTTCCACAGTGGATATATATTTTTTAAATAAGTGCTTTCTGGTGTGTGTGTGTGTGTGTGTGTGTGTGTGTGTACTTAAATATTTACATACATTCTTGCCCAAGATGAAAACAATGAAAGAGTACAGAGAAGGACTTCAGGGAGAGTGAAAATGCTCTGTAGACTCAAAAATCCCCATTTTGGCCTCTAAGCTAATAACTGGGCAACTGTAGAGCCTGGGGGCCAAATCCCTCTTGCTGTCTCTTTTTGTACAGTTCTACAAAAACTGAGCTAAGCATGATCTTTACATTGTTTAGTGGTTGAAAAAATTAAAAGAAGAATATTTATGACTTGAAAATTGTATGAAATTTAAATGTCAGGGTCCATAAATAAAGTTTTATTGGAACCCAGCCACGCCCATTCATTTATGGCTGTTTTTGCTACGAGAGCAGACGCTGAGTAGTTGCAACAGTGACCTTATGGCCCACAAAGCCTAAAATATTTACTATCTGGTTCTTTGCAGAAAAAGTTTGCCAATGTCTGCTCTAAGCCACAGTAGTGTCATCCCCTTTTGAGGCTGGTGGGAAAACAATAGCATTGTTTCAGGAGCCTTCTAGCAGAGCAGACTGATCGCATTTATAGATTTCTATTGATTTTTATGGTGCAACTTTAATGTGTGTTGGCGTGAAGGGCTGGAATAATTGTACATTGTGAAGGTACATTCTAAATAGCATCTGGAAAATCTCTCATGATTGATCTGGGTAAAAGAACTTTAATTTTTCAATTGCTTTTGAACTTTTCCATCTGAGAGTGGGCACTGAAGAGAAAGGGTGGGATGGGTAATAGCAGCCCTTTGCCCCACACTACCTCACAGGCTGCCGTGAGAATTTATGAGATGATGTATAGGCAGTGTTTGTGCTTCTTGAGGAAATGCGGCGATCAGTATAAGACATTATTTTTAATGGCACACAGAGGGCCCTGAGGTAATGATCTTCATCTCTGACTCACATAATAATAGGTTTCTAGTAAAACAATTCAGATTTGATGATTAAATGTGTGTTTGTAATGCGGCCAAACTAGCGTAGAAACCTTGGAGCCATGAGGGAGACTATTGTTACTTCAAGATACATAAATCTGTCTCGATTTGTAGAAAGACAGTTGTGGGGAGGCGCTCCTGAAAAATAAAAGTGAGGAGCAGGGAGATTAGGAGAAGGAAGAGGAAAAGCCAATAGAGGGTGTTTTCCTGGGATAAAATCCAGGCTTTCTATTATATCTCTTCAGGGATGGTTAACCTGTGGGCAACCTGGACTCCGTCTTCTTGGTACCCTCTGAGGCTCTGTGTAGAGTAAGCCTCGGATTCCTAAGGAGGTTGGAATTAGTTGTGCCAGGACCTTTGCCTAAGTAATTTTGTTTAATTCTGAAAAAATCTGGAAAAAAAAGTATCTTTAGTCACATTTTACAAGAAACCAAGGAGTTAGTATAAATGACATAAAGTCGCCTAGCTGGTAAGTTTTAGGCCAAGGATACAGATCCACGTCTGCCTGACAGCCCCGCTCATGCTTTTTCCTCTATGCTGTGTAAGAATAGAATTGCCTCCTACTAAAATTTTAAGTTTTTAATTTGTAATGTTGGGAGGATGAGTGTCTGTTGGGAGGTTATGTTGCAGTAACAAATAACCCTCAAAATCTCAGTGGTTTAACCACAACTTACTCCTCTCACCACATGTCCGTGTGGGTGGCAGGGTGGCTTCATGTGGATAGCGTCCTCCCTTGGGGATCCAGGCTCATGGGGCAGCCGCTATGGTGGTGCTGGCTCTAGGGTGAGGCCAGCGAGGCACCACTGGCACTCACTCTCAGGGTCGTACAAGAGCCAACCCTGCATTTACATGACCCTGGGGATGAGTGTCTCCTACGTTTTATACTATAGGCACCTCGCCTCGTTTACCATAGTTCGGTCCAAGGGGCAGAGGGAAGAGGGCTTGGTGAAGTACACGTAGCCTCTTAAAGCTTTCACCAAGGGTCGACATGCTACTTCTGTTCACATTTCATTGAAAAAGTGGGAAGGACACCAGATGTTGGTGAACGATAATAGAGTCTCCCAGAGTAGGCTTGATTCAATTTATTTTCACAAGTTTCCTCCTTTTCTTGTTAATAGGTTAACTAGTTTAAGCTATTAAGGAGGTCATTATGGCTTGGAATATATTTAATTCAGATGTTGACTTTCCTATGTGGACTCATGAAAATTCAGAGAAACCAAGTGCTGTAGCTGAAGGCGCCTATATTTCAGTCCTAGAAGCAGAGTAACAAGGAGGATGTTCTGTAAAAGTTCCTGCCCCCAAATCAGCAGCCCAAACCTAATCTTGGGATTTAGCCGTTTCCTAGACGGCCTGGAGACAGAGGAGACAGACAGGCAAATATTACTCAAAGATTTTTGTATAGAACATGTAATAAGAGCCTTTGGCAGTAGGCACAGTTTGATAATATTACAGCATGATGATGGTGGGGGGCTTGTTTGTGAGTGGTTGCCCTTTTCAGCATGTGTTCCAGCAGCTCCTTTTGTTGTGGGCTGCATTTTCTCTGTGAGCTGGAAACACAACCAAACAGAATAAATGTAAAAGGAACATTAGCCACACACAGCACATGCATTTTAAAGAGGTTTTGCCAGAAGAAAAATGGCTTTGAACAAGTAATAGCAAAGCTGATAGTAGATATTAGATTTTTATGTCTGCTTAGCACTGTTCAGAAGTCCAAAGAACCCAGATCATCTACCAAAATTCTACTCTTGTCTTGGGGGCAAGTTCTAGAAGTGGAAAATGGTGCGGCACAGTCATGATTAGAATTTAGGTGTTGGAGAGAGCAATGTTAGGAGGAAGGGAATCATCAGAGTTGTAGCATCCTTGTGTTTAGGTACACTCACACATGCACAAATTATGTAACTTTGCTTTCTTCACTTGTAAGATGAAACTGGAGGAGAACATTGTAGCTCGAAATTTGGCAATGAAAATAAAGCAAGGGATTGTCAGTTTAGAGGGACAGCAGGACTGAGAAATTTCTTTTTAGACTAGAAGAGACTTCAGAGTATTTGTACTTAGACTGAGAGAAGGAGTTAGTTGAGAGAGTTACTGAAGGTGCAGGAGAAAGAAAATTTCTGCTGTAGCAAGGTTGTGAAGGAGGTGGGAGAGAGTGACATCAGGAGATCAATGTGGAAGATTCAGTCCAGAAAGGTGAGACAGGCTGGAGTGGGGCCACAGTGGGTGGAGATACGGGTAGTGAACAGGGTGAGGTGGCGTCAGGAAGATAAAAGGCTTCGTGCCAGCTTGGTCATCTGCCTAGGATATGTGGGCAGGAAGGGGAGATGGACATAGTAAGGAGTAGAGAAAAAGTTTGGAACAACTGTGTGGAGCGGAATCAAGAGAGTTAACAAGAGGGGAATAGAAACATTTTGGAGCACCTCAAGGACTCACATGAAATTGAACAACAGGAATGGTGGTGTACTCAGTTACCACATTTTTCATACTTTGACACACAAGGACAAGGGTCGAGGGAGCCCGAATGGAAGACGGGGCCACCTTGGAATGACTGCCCTTGGCAACTTGGCTTGGGAGAAAAACAGAAGAGTTTGAAGTTTTCTGTGGTCTCTATGAGGGAGTAGAGAAGGATCAGTTGGAAGGAGAGGATGTCTTCAACACGCAGGAAACACTGGAGGCAAAACAGTACTCAGCCAAGATGCTCTAAGACCCGTGAGTGGTTGAAATAGAGTGGAAATTACATTCTCTTTTTGAGAAGGTTGAGGAATAGGGAGGGCAGAGGACTTGACTATGAGCCCAATAAGGCCAGGGCCAAAAGTCTCTTTTATTTTGATATCCCAGCCCTTAGTATATCGTCGGGCGCAGAGTAGATGCTCAGTCGATCTTCTTGGAAGCAAAGTAAGCTGAATGCTGTCTATGATGATGGCAAAAGATGAAATCAGGAAAAAATTTCTGCAGTGACCAGGCTGTAGACCAGAATTGACACATGAAGTTCTCATCTCATTCAGAGGAGATGACCTAGTTTCTCCTACCAAGTACCCCATCCATGGCTTTCCTTTCCTCTTTATGACTAGCTCCACCATAAGGGGTAATTTCCCTAACTATACCAGCCTTGCCTCCCACTTCTATAGGAAGCTTTTCTGCTCTCACTCTGATACAAAATTATATCCTTCTGCTTGCCTGCATGAATACATTTTATGGTCATGGCTTCTTGATAAAGAGTCATTTCAGGAGATTCAGTAAATATGTACAGAGAAATGAGAACTCAGCTAACTTATGTTAGAGATGGGTGAATCCATTTGTGGATTGTTGAATTTTGCAAAATAGCCGGGAAAGAGAAAACAAATCAAACAGCCAGCACTGCCTAATGTAGGGTTTTTTTTCATTTATTTTGCCAAGTGTGGATGGTCGTTAATTACATATTTATGAAATTACTTCATAGCTTTGTTGTGAATGTCCTGAAGCATGTTTTCTAAATGTAATGAAGTCTGGACTGCCTGGGGCCCTCCTGCCCCATTATTTTGCTATTAAAATTTATCTGAGAAGTGGTTTAAGTTTGCTCTGGAGTTTGTGGGTTAATTATATTGGGGTGCATTTAGCTAGGTTCTGATGATCAAACTAAAATATCAGAGAGACTTTTTTAATTTTTGAGAGGTTCTATGAAGTTTCTACCTTTACTGCATACAAATAACATGTTTGATCATCAGAGAGAACTATTTCGATGCTGAGTTCTGGGAGCCTTATGGGCTATAAATGTCAGGGTAGCCCTTTTATTTCCAGCTTGGAGATTAAATGCCCTGTATTTAAGTTGTCACCTGAGTGAACATCTTCCTCATTCTCCTGTTTCCACATTAGTGAATTGGTGTGTTGTTACACTCAAGCTTTGTCTTAAGATGGGATTCAACTTTAACCCCTACCTAGTATTAATGTTAGGTCAGATACAATGGGCTGTTTATGGTTTGAGGATATAGATTATTAGATTTTAAGCAGGTCGAAGAGGGAGGCTGCTGTCATAATGATGACCACAGTAAAATATAGTGGAATTGGAAACATCAGCACAATGGATATGTGTTTTCCAACTTGGAAATTCTAGAGCTATTCACATCATGTTAGAAAAAGTATGTTTTGGTTTATTTGTTTGTTTTCGTTTCTGGCTGCCCGGGCAAATAAAATTGAGTTTTTGTGACTTGCAGATGAAAGTGGCCGTTGCTGAGGGACTGATGGGACTTAAGGAGGGGAGAGTATCCCGCAGGAAAAATTTTTTAGAATTTCATCTAAAGATACAAGGAAAACATTTTATGTCTGTAATGGTTCATTTACTAGAAGTAGCTATATCCCCAGTGCTTACTTTCCCCCTTGTACTTCTGAACTTTAAGCCTTTAGCCCAGAAGCACTTAGAAATTTGTCATTGTAATTCTTTGGCTATCATTTCTTGCCTGGGAACCCAGCTTTCCTCTCATTGGGCATTCAGTGCTTTGCTCGGTTGTTTATCCATACAGAGCAGTATTGAGTGAAGCTGTCAGCTGGTTAGCAGGGGGCATGTGATGTAGGTATACTGTGGAATTCAGGAGGGCTGTATTAGGACACCTCGCCAGGCAGCCTTTGCTGTGGGTCCTGCACTTTATTTTCCCCAGCAGGACAATTTGGGTTTGAATAACATTTTCCTTGTGGTTAAAACCTCTGTCCAGCTTCTTTTGAAAGAAAATGTGAGGGAGAAAGGAAGAAAGGGACCTGAATGGTTCAGTTTGGGACTTTCAAGTCTCCGATTTTAGCTTAGCAGGAAGTTGCAGGACCTTGGCCAAGGCAAGATGCTTGTAGACACTGACCTACCTGAATGGGGTGGGGGAGGTGGGGACCCACTTCTCTGGTTTGCAGTCTGTCCCTTTATGCTCACCAGCACTTCCGGCCTTTCATTTATTTCTTTGTTCCTGCCGCTGCCTAAGTCTTTCCTCTCCTTTCCTGTCCCTGACTCCCAGTCCCAGTATATTTGTCCTGTTCCGAAATATGGTTGGGGTGTGTGTGTGTGTGTGTGTGTTGCGTGCGTGTGTGCGTGTGCTGTTTTGTTTTTCTTTGCATAGCACTCCCACACCAATGGTTCTACAGTTTCGGTATGGACGCCTCCATACCAGCCTCTTAGAAGGGCATGGCCAGCTTGTTCTGCACTGATACCTACTATGTGCCAAGAGCAATGTACATACAATGTTTAATTTGTGGTAGAACAAAGTAATATAATGTAAGAGTTAACACTTACATAGCACTTACTACGTGCCTGGTGCTATTCTACACACCTCCTACATATTAACTTGTTTTATATTCACAGCTACCCTATGAGGGTTATATCTGTCAGGTCTATCTAGAAGACAGAAACCATACCATTTTAATAGCTTTGTTAGGTATAATTTATATACCATAAAATTTATCCATCACAAGTTTATGGTTTATAAGTTTACATCATAAGTTTACATAAGTGATTTTTAGTAAATTTATAGACGTGTGCAATTGTCCCCATAATCCAGTTTTAGAGCATTTCCATCACCCCCCAGAACTCCCTAGAGTCTGTTTACAGGCAATACTTGCTCCCATTCCTAGCCTCATGCAACTACTCATTTGCTCAATATCCATATAGATATACCTTTTCTGGATATTTCATAAATACGGAATCCTACAATCTGTGGTATTTTGTGTCTGGTGTCTTTCACTAGCATAATGCTTTTGAACATCACACACGTAGTTGCATGTATCGGAAGTTCATTTCTTTTCATTGCTGAGTTGAATTTTATTATATGGTTATACTGTTTTTGTTTATTAATTCCCCAGTTGATGGACATTTTACATTTTTTCCAGTTTGAGTTTTATGAATAATGTGTGGGCATATGTTTTCATTTCTTTTGGGTAGATACCTAGGACTGGAATCACTTGGTTATATGGTAAGTTTATGAATAACTTTTTAAGAAACAGCCAAACTATTTTCCAGCGTGTATGTACCATTTTACATTCCTATGATCAATGTGTGAGAGTTCCAGTTTCTCCATGTTCTTGTCCATACTTGGTTTTATCTGTCCTTTTGACTATAGCATTACTATAGTGTTTAGTGGTATCTCATTGTGGTTTTGATTTGCATTCTCAAAAAGAATAATGATTTTGAGCACTTTTTATGTGCCTACTGGCCATTCACTTATCTTATTTGGTAAATTATCTATTCAAGTCTCTTGTTTGTTATCTTCCTAGTTTTGAGTTGGAAGACTTCTTTATTTATCAGATACATAATTTGCAAATGTTTTCTCCCAGGCTCTAGCTGGTCTTTTCCCACGTCAATTATTTTAATAGAGAGAATTTAATATGAAGAATTATTAACCATGTTATTAACCTTATGTGTTAACCATGTACTGAAGAACTGAAAAGGCAAAAAAAGAATGCAAAAGCTTCATGGAGGCACCCGCTGCAAGAAGTAGCAAACACCTCTAAAGATGGAGGACCAAAGGGAAGAGGTTAAAATTATAAGGCTTAGATGCTTAGAGAAGGAGCTCGGTCCTCTAAGGAGAGGATGCTGCCCAGTTGGTGCTGGTGTCTATGAGGGGATACAGTGAAGCTAGTCCTTGGAGTTGGAAAAACTGCAAACTGGAGTTAACTGCAGCTACTGGAACTAACTGCCACTAATGAGAAGAAGAAGAAAGATTAGGGCAACTGAAAGGAAGATCAAGAAGTCCCTCTTTCCTCCTCCAGCCTTCCATTCTCTTCCGCCCCCCTCCCCCAACATTGGCAGAGCCAAAAAGGAGGATAATGACGAAGTAGAAACGTGGCTTGCAGAGTCCTAGCCCCAGCATCAAAGAATAGAGTATAAAAAGGAGAGTTTGTAGTCTCCCTTCAAGACAATAGCTTAGGGACTTCCAGGGTGGTACAGTGGTTAAGAATCCTGCCAATGCAGGGAACACGGGTTCGAGCCCTGGTCCGGGAAGATCGCACATGCCACGGAGCAACTAAACCCGTGTGCCACAACTACTGAGCCTGCTCTCTAGAGCCCGCGAGCCACAGCTACTGAAACCTGCGCCTAGAGCCCGTGCTCCATAGCAAGAGAAGCCACTGCAATGAGAACCCACGCACTGCAACGAAGAGTAGTCCCTGCTCGCTGCAACTAGAGAAGGCCTGGGGCAGCAACGAAGACCCAACACAGCCAAAGATAAACAAAGAAAGTAAAAAAAAATGAAAAAAGAAAATAGCTTAGTGACCAGCATGTGTAGGTGGTACTGTTATTCCCTTTTAACAGATGCGGAAACTGAGGAACAACGAAGTAACTTTCGCAAGATATTCAGGCTGATAAGGAACAGAGCTGGGATCTGAGCTCACACATCTGGCTCCAGAGTCTGCCTCTCTCATCCAGCCACATGTTTTCATAAAACATATGATTTGCAAACAATGCTCCTTCCTGTTTTGAACTCTTGGATCTTGGTGGTTCTGTGGTCTTGTCAGTTGAGAAAAAGCTACCATAGTTCTTCTGAATTCTTGAATGCATAAGAGAATTATAAAATTCTAGACCCTAATGAGAGAGACCCCAGATGGTGAGCTTTGGCTCCAGTCTTCAAAAGAAACCAATCCACCTGGATTATTGCTTTTTAAAAAATAACTCTGTCTCTCACTTTCAACTCTCCACTTCCTGCAAGATCGGAATGGTATACTAACAAGGGCATATGTTTTTTTCTCCCCCAGAATGACCCACGAGGGATGGGAGAATTTGACATTAGAGGAGAATCATTTGGATATGGTTCTCTCTGAGGGAAACAGTCTAATTCACTTGATTCTGTGTTTTCCAGTTGATTATGTCTTTCTCTCCTATTTTTTAGTTGCTTTCTGGTTCTCTTTCTCTCAGAATATGGTTCACTGTTTTCACTTTGGACTTGAACTTGATGCTTTCATTCCTTAACTTGCAAGTTCTAGAGTAGTGATATTACCATGACTTTCCCCAACTGAGAAATTAGGCAAAATTTCCCTTTTTCCAGGTGACTCACAGTATGAATGCTACACATACATAATTGGTTCATAGGCTGTGTGATACTTGTATGCTTAGAATTTGAAAGTGACATTAAAGAATACTTATAAGAGCACAGGAACATAATTTTGCACAGACAAAATAGTGTTGCAACAAAATAAAGTGAGCTATTTCGCTTTATTTTGATATGTACATAGCATATGAATGTTCCCTGATTCTATGAATATACCTGTAGGATTTATCCAGACCAAAAGTCTGAAGACCAGAATTATCTCACTTCACATTGAAAACATCAGAAAGGATAAAAAATTTTGGTGGGTGAATTGCTAATGGCCAGTTAATTCCTTTTTTCCTTTCAGTGAAAGTTGCAGTCCATTTAAGAATAATCTAGCTCTTTCAGAACCATTTCCTCTTTGGTGATAATTTGTTCCTCTTCCAAACAGCCATTAAAAACATTATGAATTCAGCCAGAGTAGTCAGGACCTAAACATGACTTTAGTCTTTGCTGGAGGTACTCAGACGTCCACCCACAACATAAAAATCCAGCCTCTAATGGCCTGGGCAGTGGTGAGGAAACTACTTTCTCACATTCACTTTGACTTGTATGATTTTTTGTCCTTTTCTGGTCAGGGAGCCTGTGAAATGGAAATTCAGGGTTGTAGGTTCTGAATATATGATGTTGCTGTGGGACCAACAGGAGCAGTAAATCTAATACTTGCATCTGAGTTTTAGCCTAGTTTTTTTTTTTTTTGTGGTATGCGGGCCTTTCACTGCTGTGGCCTCTCCCGTTGCGGAGCACAGGCTCTGGACGCGCAGGCTCAGCAGCCATGGCTCACAGGCCCAGCCGCTCTGCGGCATGTGGGATCTTCCCCGACCAGGGCACGAACCCGTGTCCCCTGCATCGGCAGGCAGACTCTCAACCACTGCGCCACCAGGGAAGCCCTTAGCATAGTTCTTGATACAGCTTTGACTTCAGTGTTTACAGGATGCTGTTCACATCCTAGTCATCCTAGAATCAGCTGGTTGTGATTTTAGTATACATTAACCAGTGAATGGTGGATAATGAATTAACCCAAATAAAACACTCCGTGCCTGTCACTGACTATACTTCTGAGTAAAGGAAAATGTCTGTGGCTTAAACATGCAAAAATTTTTTTCTTGAGAGATGCTTTTTAAGAAAAACACTTCCACAGGCAAGTAAGTCTGTGAACGGCTGCACGCGTTCATCCTCTACTAATGATTCATGAAGCGCGCTAACCTATTAAAGGTTCTGAGAAGTCCCACAGTACATAATGCTGGTGAACTCTGTTAATCCAACATGTTCTACTTATTCGACTGTTAGACCTTTTCCTCCATGTAATATCTAACGGAATAGTGTGTCCACTGGCATATTGTGCTTTAAGCAAATTTTTCAAGACAACAAGGTGCTTGAAATTTACTTGGAAATAAGATCAAAGAAAAAAAGTCTTATTTGCACAGTATCACATTTCAGGAAAAACTGTGAAATAAATGAAATGAATTTTTAGTTGGATGAACCTAGGAAACACTTGGTTCAAAAGTATTATATATGTTTTAATATTTCTGATATTATTTTTGCTTTCTATTTATTGATGGTGTGTTATAACCTGCTCCCAAGCTGGGAATAAACATGTCTTGAATATCTGTTGATTTGGAGGGTAATTCTGTTATCTATGAATGGATATTAAAGCTTCTTTGTAGAATAGGTATGGGGGTGGGTGGGAAAACTGGAAATTAAGACACAGCACGAGAAGTACTAGGTGGGGTTTGTCTGGGGTATTAGAAACACACAGAGCCCTGCCTTGATCTAATGGGATGGTCTTGTAACCAATTCTGATGAATGGCATCAGAGGGACTAACGCTACTGTGAATAGTTTTGGAGCCTACTAGAAGTACAGGTTCCTCCACCAGACTGTGAGCTTCTTAGGATGGTCTTTACGTGTGTGTTTTTTTTCTTTGTCTCTTAGATACTAGCACAGTGCTAGGCACATGATAAACAGGAAATTATTTTTTTGAGTCTTTGATGAATGACTAGAAGTGGAAGCAGAGTGTTTTGACCCCACCTGTCATTAGGATCATTTTTTTATCCCTTACTAATGCTATTTGCTTTGAGCAAGAAATACAAACTATTAGTTTATTTAAAGTTCAATTCATAATGAATTTTATCGGTAGAAATAAAAATTCAAAGTGAAAATGAAAGTGATAAACACTGCACATGGTAACATTTGGTATGTTTGGCAAACTAGTTGTAAGACCAAATCTGTTTGGTAAAATTGAAATCTGTAAAAACTGACCTGGGAAAAATTGGACTTGATGAAAAGTAATCAAAGTAATATAAAATTAACACGACTCAAAATTACACATGGCTAAATTTCTTATTGGCTAAGAGTTCTTGACAGCATTTACATTTGTAAGACTTGACCCCAGAAAAAATAAATGGATTTGGTAGAAACAATGTGTGCAAAGGAAACCTCACAGCCACTATCGTGGGTCCTCCTCTTCAGTAATGGGTTTCTGGAGGCAAGCCTGCACGGGCTAGTATTTTTCTCACTTTATTTTCCAGAGCATGCATCATTACAGCTGTCTAGCAATCCTGCATTGTCTTACCATTATCATAGCTGCCTGCCTTCATCTTCTGTGTTAAACTATACACAAATAAAAGGTATATATTTTCAGGTAGTGCTAACTGAGATGAATGAAGTGTAAGGAAGTTTTCATATAGAACTTTTCAGTGTATCATCAAATGCCAAGAGCCTGCAGGAAGGGAGATGTTAGATGAGATCTCTGAAGCCAGTCATCTCCCCCAGTAGGGGCAAGGGTAACATTGGAAGCTGTCTCCTTTCCATTCTTCTGATAATATCCCTGCTGCTTTTCTTGGGATGTAGGTTGTCATGGTGATAAGATAGGGCTGAACTGGCAGGGGGTTGTGAAAAGTTGCACTATGAGTAGGAATTTTTGCTCTATAAAAGCTTTTGTCAAAATGTGCTCCTTAGTTGGACATCAGGAAGAAAATAAAGTTGGTGAAGTGTCTGCAGGGCAGTCTCTCTTACTCTGGGCTGGCAGGGAAGCTGTGGCTATACTCCTCATTGCTAGAATATATTGGTGAATTATGCTATTTTAGTCATCTTACCAGTAGTATTTATATATCTACAATTCAGAATATGTAGTTTTTTCCTTAGAAGTTCTAGGAGTCCTGAAAAGCTAGTTAGCATTGTTGTTGGTATGTAGTACACCTGAGTTATAACTTTAAATTTTTGATATATCATGTAGAAAGCTTACTTTTCTTGCTGGAAATTTTGCTTGGTAAGGACGAAAAGGAAATAGCACGAATTGGCTACATTTCCCCAAATATCTGGGGAAATGTTTCCAGTTCCCAGCTAACTCCATTAGGACTGCAGGAAGGTCGGATATATCCCCGTTGTTGTGGGTGGCAGGGGACTGGATTCGCCGTGACATCTTCTAAAGTTCCATGCCTTGTTTAATCACAGGATGGAAGGGAGGAATTTGCTGACTCACCTCCCATCCTCGAAGGTGCCTGATTTAAACCATCCTCAGGAAAGGTGACCCAGAGAGGGATCACGGGGTGCCGATAATGCTGAATACCTCTTGCAAAACACACTTAATGGTTACAGTGTCCTTTTGTTTCCCTGCTTATTTGTTACTTGGAGGGAGACATAACTCCATTCTTTATAGGAAAAGGAAAGAAATCAGGTTTTGATGTGTCACCAAGCACACATAGGTAGGAGGAAAACGAAGAGTTTAAGGAATGAAGCATTTCAAACCAAATGCTTTGGAAAAGCATCTCTTCATCACAATATCTTTATTTTTTGGAATCAATTTTTAAAGAGATGACAGAAGCCTAATTGCTTGGAATACTTAAAACCATCTATTGGCTTTTCTGAAGAATCAACTCGCACCTGTGAGAACTGGGTCAATTAGCATAAGTTGACTCTTTCACCATTTTCTGTGACAGT
This sequence comes from Stenella coeruleoalba, assembly GCF_951394435.1. Classification (NCBI taxonomy): domain Eukaryota; kingdom Metazoa; phylum Chordata; class Mammalia; order Artiodactyla; family Delphinidae; genus Stenella; species Stenella coeruleoalba. The sequence continues at coordinate 18,661,584 of NC_137155.1, read as the reverse complement.
TGGCAAAACAGTAACTGCGCTATGTTTCACCTTTATCCCCACCCCAAATCATTGCAGTGTCTTCTCAGCATTACATAACCCCTGGGAAGGACAAATCTGCATATTAAAATATAATAATGCTTTCTGAATTTTCCTGTGTCTTCTCAAGAATAAGAGCTAAGTTTTTATTTGCCTTCAACTTAGAAACCTAAACTTTACTTCTCAGTGGCTTCTTCAATTCTTGTAAAAATTCCGTCTTGTGAAAATAAAATGGATGGAGCACTGCACTAGAATTCTGAGCTTTCCTGAAAGAAATTTACTCTCAGCTTAGTTTTTTTTTTTTTTTTTCGGTACGCATGCCTCTCACTGTTGTGGCCTCTCCCGCTGTGGAGCACAGGCTCCGGACGCGCAGGCTCAGCGGCCACGGCTCACGGGCCCAGCCTCTCCGAGGCATGTGGGATCTTCCCGGACCGGGGCGCGAACCCGTGTCCCTTGCATCAGCAGGCGGACTCTCAACCACTGCGCCACCAGGGAAGCCCCTCAGCTTAGTTTTTAAAAAAATATCAACTCTTTGGGGGTATAATTTTCATATAATAAAATGACTTACTTCCAATGTACAGTTGAGTTTTGACAAACTATGCACTTAACTAACACTATCACAATCAAGAGGTAGATGATTTCTATCACACCCAGATCTTTCCTTTCGCCCCTTTGCAGTCATTCCCCTCATCCTTAACCTAGGCAACCACTGATCTACTTTCTGTCATTGTAGATGAGTTGACATTTTCTTGAATTTCAGAGAATTGGAAACCACAGTGTGTACTGGTCTTATGCTTCTTTTGCAGAGCCTGCTTTTTAAATTCATCAAAATGATTGTGTTTATCAGTAGTTCATTTTCTTTCATTGCTGAATAGTACTCGGTTGTATGGATATACATTTGTTTATCTGTTGATGAGCATTTATGTTGTTTCCAGGTTTTAGCTGTTATGAATAAAGCTACTATGAGCATTCATGTACAAGTCTGTGAATGCACATACTTTCACTTTTCTTGGGTAGATACCTAGGAATGGAATTTCTTGGACATAGGGTAAGTGCATGTTTAACTTCTAAGAAATTGCTAAACTGTTTTCCGAAGTGGCTGTGTTACTTTACATTCCTACTGGCAACGTATGAGAGTTCCACTTTCTCCACATCTTCATCACACTTGTCATTGACATTGCTTTGAATATAGCCATTCAGTGGATGTATGATGGTATCTCATTGTTTTAATTTGCATTTCTCTGATGAGTAATGATGATGTTAAGCAACTTTTTATGTGCTTCTTGGCCACTAGTATATCTTCTTCAGTGAAGTGTCTTTTCAAATCTATTGTAAGAGTTTGGTGTGAGAGCTCTTCATATATCCTTGGTACTAGTCCTTTGATATATATATATAGATCTTGAATCTTTTCTCCCAGTCTGTGAATTGCCTTTTCCATTTTTCTTAACGGAGTCTTTCGAAGAGTCCAGTTTATCAATGTTTTTCTTTTATGCTTTGGGTTCAATTTATTCTTGTCTCCCAACATATCATCCAGTATATTGCTCCTGAATTCTGAAACCAAGCACCAATTATATCAGGCAAGAGTGCTGACTTTTATTTTATAAACTTAGCATAGAAGTTTTGAAAGAAATAGTGCCAGATGGCCCGGAGATACAGACCTTGCTCCTTCTTGCCAACTCAGTGCAACCAGGTCCACTTCTAGGGCAAACTTGTAAATCCAGATTGATTGGCAGGTCCCTGAAGCTGCTGCATGACAGAGCCAGGTCTCCAAATTGATACCTCAGGGAACTTGAGGTAATTTGGGGAAACCTTCCACAGTTCCTGGGCATTCCTTACTGAAGGCCGGCCTGAGCCAGACCAAACTAACTGCCGATGTTGGAGTATTTCCCTTGTAAGTTTGTAAGTGTGCCTGTCCATTATTGATGTTTTCTCGAACATGAAAATGGAGTCCTTTCATTATTCCAAGAGGCTAGTAAAGGGGTTTCTTAAGGATCATGATATATCCGAGAGAAGTACCATATCTGAAATAATAAAGTGCTTCTTTTTTAAAATCTTGGACTAGTCAACTATTTTAATTGTCCAAGTAAGGAAGCAGGACATCTGAGGAGGAGGGTGGTATAATAGACACATTGGCTAATGGACTTTCCTGTAGGTTCACCAGTTAATGAATGCTTCTAGGACAAGATCTAATAGAGAAGAAAGCCACTGACCTATCAGGGAAGAAGTCACAAAAGTTCATGCATATGTGTAGATCCATTCTGAACTTTAGGGGAAACAGAAATGGTGGGTAAGGGGATGATCTGCTATGTAGAGGAAGCAATGGATGTGGTTGAAGCCACAGTCTGTGACCCTCAGTTACAGTGCTGTCCCAGGTTTTACCAAATCTCATGTTTATCATGATGGGAAATGCCATATTTGTGTATTTATTGGACTGGTTATATGAAAATTCTCTGACTAAAGCAGAAATATTGAATTCTGCTGATGGCATAGATTTAATGGGAAGAATACTTTGTGTGTGTTATTATAAATCCTTATCTGTTTCATTATGATACATATCATATTCTTATTAGTAAGCATAGTGGTTAAGAGCACAGCATCAAACATCCAGAATGATTGCCTTCCCGTCATAACTCCATCAGTTACCGGCTGTGCGACCTTGAACATGTAACTATATCTTCTCTCAGCCTCAAGTTTCTCAACTGCAAAATGAGGATATAACAGGACCCATCTTATAGAATTTTCTTGTGAAGATTTATTCAGATAATCCATGTGCACAGCACATGGTGAGTCCTTTAATAGACATTAACTATTATATTATTTAAAATAATATCCTTGTGTATATATATATATATATATATATATATGTAGAGAGAGAGAGAGAGAGACAGACAGACAGACAGACAGACAGACAGAAAGAGAGAGATGAAAATTAAGAGCTGTTAGAGGTGGAGATGAAAAACCATAGTCCAGCACATGGTAATTGGTATTTCTAACAAGGTTCAAGAAGAAATGGAACATAAGCAGAATTCATAGATATAAATAGAGGAAAATGTTCCAGGGCTCAAGAAGACCTGAATCTACTGAAAAAATTTTCAGGAAAAATTAATGAAAATAGCTGTAGTCTAAACATATCTGTGTGAATTTCAAGAGTAAAGTAAAATTCTGACAAGCATTCAGTAAGGGAAAGAAAAGTTTCCTACAGTAGAATAAAAAGTCAAGAAGTCTTAGACATCTCCATAAGATGAAGACCATGTGTCAAAAGAATTTTAGGAGAAACATTTGTGACTGAGGAATTCTAAACTCTATATGCCTGAAAGAATCAGAAAGACATTCTCAGATTTAGAAGGGCTTAGAAAATATCTCATTTTTATATAATCCTGAAAATTTTCCTTACAGGCATTCTCTAGCTAAGAAAGAAATGAATAAAAACAAAGAAAACAAGAGAGGGGAATTCATGTCATAAACGGAATAGCTGAGAACATTGAAATCAGTTGTGCAGATTTAATCCTTAATTGTTGAAAATTTGTTTACTGAGAATGTAATTGTAATAAATAATTCTTGAGAGAAAATAAATACTAGTTTATTATTTATAAGCTTGTTAGAAGATCCTGAATTATTTAAAAAAATAGCAAGTGTGAGGAATAGTAAGTAGAAAGTAGTAAATATGTTCATTTTTTAACCTCAAGAGAGGGAGTTGAAAAGTACTGTTTCACTCTCCTGCTGATAATTGGTGTCATAGGCTCAGTGTGTTTTTTAAAGCTGAAGGATACTTATAAGTAGAATTAGAAATAGAACTATACCTTCCAAAAAGCATAGAGACTGCAAATAGGCATGTATAACAGGGGAATTTTAAGGCATATAAGTTATACTGCAATAAAGTTGTTTTTCTTTGCCATGCCGAGTGGCATGCAGGATCTTAGTTCCCCAACCAGGGATTGAACTGTGCCCCCTGCAGTGGAAGCACAGAGTCTTAACCACTGGACCACCAGGGAAGTCCCAAGCTGTTTTTAAAAAGTATTAAAAGAATTAAATATAATAATATTTAATAATATTTAATAATATTTAATAGTCCATGTTGCAAAAATAGACTGTGAAGGAAATATTAAAGTACTATACAAAGTAAAAAAAGTATAAAGCAGGATGACAAGATTAAAATCCAGTGTTCACATATGACTATATTCACATAGGACTGTAAGTTAAATTGGGTGCCATTCCTTTACATGCTGACTAAGATTTACAGATCAAGTCGATTAACAAGAGAGTTCAATGAAATACTGTAAGTAAGAGCCGACTTAAATAGGGTGACTCAAAAAGGTCTACTACTGCTGAGCTTCTAGCATTTCTGCCTTATACATTAAACATTTTTCTTTTCCATATTTCCATGTCATGCTATTCATAATACATAAAGATTGATGACCATTATCTCTTTATTGTGGACTATACCCACCTAATCTTCTTTGCCCCATTTGTTGTTTGTTGCCTTGCATCATGTTTCTTTCCTCTCTTTCTCCTCCTGCCTTCCTCCCTTCTTTCCTTCCTCTGTTCAACATGCAGCTATTGAATGTTTACTGTGTATCAGCCACTGCACTTGTTCTGGATATGAAGTTGTTAGTAAAACAGTTACGTCTTTACTCTCATGGAATTTAGAATTTAAGGACAAATTAAGATTCCTCTTTTCACTATTTGCCAATCAATCTCTGCTCATGCATTATTATAAAACATTTTTATAAATGAATAATGGTAAGTAGGTTTTGACTTTAAAAAAATATCCCCCCCCAAAAAAAATCCAGTCTCCTTCATTGAAAGCTTGGTGTTGGGTGAAATATTACTGCTTCCACTGGAACAGATGTACTGGAATGATGAGAGACACTCATTTGATTAAAAATACCAAAGATTGGCATAAAAATGTCAACTCTTATTCATCATTTGAGCAAGCCTTAGGAAAGAAGTTTTGAGGCGGGCAGGAGTGTGTTTTGTTCCCCACTGTGTGTCTCTAGACTGCAGTCTGAGATACTTAGCTCCTCCTATCTCTGCATACATTCATCCTCTTACTATATTGTAGCTCCTCTCAATTGTCTAGGGTGGTGGTTCTCAAAGGGCTTTCCCCGGACCAGCAGCATCAGCATCACCGTGGAATTTTGTTATAAATGCACATTCTCAGGTCCTATCCCATCTCTACTGAATCAGAAACTCTGGGGCTTGGGGGTGGCGGCAGAAGTTTGTATTTAACAAGTTCTCTGGGTGATTCTGATCTGGCAGGCCTCAAACTTGCTGCACATTGGAATCACCTGGAGAACTTTACTCACTCCTGCTGAGTGGGTCCCACCTCCAAAGATGCTGGGTTTAATTGTTCTTAGATGTGGCCTGAGTATCAAGAGCTCTGAACTTGTTTGTGAAGAGAGGTTTGAGTATCACTGACCTAGACTTCTGCAGACCATTGTTCTTTCTGCCCCACATCTGACCGTAGTTTACATATTCAGTGTCCCATTTCCACATGCCGGCTTCATTGAGATCTTATTGTGGGGAGATGGTATGCAAAGCACATGCCTGGGCTTGGAGGCAGATGGCCCTGATTCCTGCTCAGGGCTCTGGCACTTACCTGCTGTATGATTGTCAGCAGGCTACCTCACTTCCTTACGGTTCAGTTTTCTCATCTGAAAAATAATAATCAAAATACTCGTTACATTCTTACCATGTGCCAGCCACTCTTAAAGGGAGCTTATCTGTAATAATTAATCTACTGCTCACAGCAGTGCTCTAAGTACATTATTTGCCCCCTTTCACAGATGAGAAAACCGAGGCACAGTGAGGCACTAGGACATGACCGAGCCAGGCTTTAAGTCCAGTTAGTCTCCTTCTACAGCCCATGCTCCTGACCACCATACTATAATGCCTCATCATAATGATAGTAACAGTTGGACCTGGGGAGAGTTTTGGGAAGATCATATGTAGTAACAGGATCATATGTAGTCACAAATGTGATAAAACCCTAGCAGTACTTTAATAACTGTGCTTTTCCTCCCCTTTCTTTTCTCTTGTGAATTGTGTATGTTTTAGTGTCAGTTCTAATTGAGGCTCCTGTCTAACCCAGTGACAATGGCATGGAGGTTTCAAGTGCCAAGACAAACTATGGCTGGGGTCTTGGACATAGGATTGTCAATATCCTTCACAAATTAGCGGCTTCTTAATCTGTTTAGACATAGACTGGCCTTGTCAATCATCATTAAAGTTAATTTTTAAAAACATACATGCTGATTGGCCCCTGGGAGTGTACTTCCTCTAACCAGATGTTCAGATAGTTGAACCAGCATTTGAAGATCTTCAGTCTGACAGTTTATGCCCTAAGATCTTAGCATTTCATTAGCATTTGCTGATGAAATACACAGCACCTGGCTTCTCTTTCAAAGTGTTTCTATGAAGGAAATGGTCTTTTCTCCTAAAGAGCAACATTTAAAATTCATTTGATTTCTACATGGAAAAATGTTGCTCTCAGGAAGCCTGGACTTTGTTGTGAGTTTGCTGCTCTTTTTGACAGGTCTTTAAAGTCTGAAGGTAAGATTACAGGAATTGCTATCCCGTTTTTTTAAGAAAAGCTATAAATATGCAAGAAAGCAGTGGCACTCTTTTCTCTCTTTTCTCATCGGGGGAATGGAGAAAGCCTTATGGACCCTCATTAAAGGTTAGTTTTGAATCTTGAATGTCAGTAGGGCTTGTTGCTGGGTGTCTTGTGGAATTATTTTTGAGCATGTCATCAGTTGTCTGACCTCTAGCTGTAGCCTCTTTCAACACTCAAGAGGGCATCTTGTGAATTCAGTAAGTGTGGTAGACATGAGTATTATTCACTTGACTTTTCCATCTGCAACCTATGTGGGTGGGAGAGATGGAAATGAGAGACATTTTGAATAATTAGAGCAGAGTATGTGGGGAGAAGAGTATGTGGGGAGAATAAGTTAAATAGTGGTCAATAATGATGGCAAAGGAAACTAAATGAAACCAACCACTGAGGGTGCTGAGGATGGAGAAGGAAAAGACCTAGTGAATAAGCGTGTCAGGAAATGTTATCAACTCCAGGGACTGAGGGAGATTAAAGAAAAGATTTAAGAATAGGGAGATCGAAGACTAGACAGAGGGTAAAGGTGAAAAGAGAAGGATCAGATGTCTTTTTAGACAGTTATTTGGACACCGAATGTGACGATAACCTGTTCGATGCAGATATAATAAATACAAAACTGAGTGGCAGAATCAAGATGTGATGGTAAAATGAGATGCCTCCTGGAACTTGGGTTGGAGCAGCTCTGTTAAGTCTGTATGAGGGACTTGAATGAAGCCAAAGTAAGAATGAACATATCAAAAGAGGGGTCGTCGGGCTTCCCTGGTGGCACAGTGATTAAGAATCCACCTGCCAAGGCAGGGGGCACGGGTTCAAGCCCTGGTCCGGGAAGATCCCACACGCCATGGTGCAACTAAGCCCGTGCGCCACAACTACTGAGCCTGCGCTGTAGAGCCCGCAAGCCACAACTACTGAGCCCATGTGCCACAACTACTGAAGTCCGCATGCCTAGAGCCTGTGCTCCACAACAAGAGAAGCCACCGCAATGAGAAGCCCGTGCACTGCAACGAAGAGCAGCCCCCGCTCACTGCAACTAGAGAAAGCCTGCACGCAGCAATGAAGACCCAAACGCAGCCAAAAATAAATAAATAAATTTATTTAGAAAAAGAGGGATTGCTCAGAAATGGCACATATTAAAAGGGGAATCAGTGAAAAGGATCTTGGTGAGAACCATTCAAACTTTGCCCGGGAGAGGGAAGTCTTTTTGCATCAGAAAAGTAAGGAGCAGTTGGGAACTTAAATCTTAGTTACATTTTGCACTGAGGAATTCTACAGGTGACAGAGGAGTTCTACAGGTTCTAGAGAAGTTGGGCCTCCAGTTTTCAGGCTGCCTTCACTCTTACTGCTGGAACTGATCTCTGGTGGCCTCAGCCTGCAGCACCTTGAAGCAGGAGAGATTGAAGTAAGGCCACAGCAGTGAGAGCCCTGAATCCTAGCCACTAAACCAGTGGCCAGTGACAAGGCCCTGGCTTGTCAGCTTTGTAGAAATGAATTCCCACAAAGAGATGGAAAGTAGTGAAACATGTAGAGTGTTTATCAGGAGGAAAAATGGTATATGTGAATAGACTCACACGGGTGGACTCAGAGAGAGAGTTACGCCCTCGTGGTAGTTTGAATCGGTTATATGGGGCAGTTCTTCTGGGTTTCCTTTGGCCAGTCATCTTGCTTTGCCTGGTTCTGAGTCCGTATTTGGTTTATCTCAGGGTTCTCCCATGTGTGTGCACACATCTCTTAGCCAAGATGGATTCTAGTGAAGAGATCTATGGGTAGGTTGACATCACTTACTGTGGGGTGACGCCCCCTCCCTTTTGACCTCTGAGGAGCCTTTCTGCGCATGTGTAGTTGGGAAGGTCTCCTTGACCTCGAGAATGAGAACTATGTGGTCTCCTATCTGGGCAGGGCTTAGCTTCTCCTCCTCTTCATCTTGGTGTATCTGCCCTCAGGGGACAAACTCCAGCTGCTCAGCCTGGGGCTCATCAATCTCCTGCCTCAGAATGGTCCACTTGAAAACTTGAGCAGTTAGATATTGAATGTCGAGCTTTCTGAAGTTGGGGCTGTAGGCCTCTGCCACTTGTGGAACCACTTTCCCAAACCCTGTCCCCTTCTTACTCTTCTCAAGCTCAGGGAAATCATGTTCTGCCAGGTCAGACCACTTCCTTTTCTTGTTTAAGCTTTCATCTTTCTCTCTCTATCCCAATTGGGGCCCTGCCAGCTTAACTCCTTGCTGGGCCCAACTTTCCAAACAAAGACTGGTGGTGGCCCAAAAAAGTACGAAGAAGAATGTTTATTCCCTCCCTTTCTTTAACCTCCCCGCTGACTCCCTCCTCCAGGTAAAAACGGTCTTGGGTCTTTTATGGTGAGATTACCTTTCCATTATTTCTAGTCTCCTAAAGCAACAGGAACAAGGCAGAAGCTAAGTTTTAATAGATGCTCAGGCCTCAGTAGCCCAATGTCATTAAAAATTTGTGTTTTATAACAATTCTTATTGTCCTGTTTCTGTGCTCCCCTGGCAAACATCTCAAAAGGATTTATCTTTCCATCTAGATCTACCTACAGGGAGAAAATTCACTAGACCTGCTGATATAATTATTGTGGTCCTCATGGTATTTATAGTTCTTATTGTAAATTAATAAGTTGGCTTTCTGATCTCTCTGAGCTGGGTTAATGAGAAGCTGTCTGAGAGGTGTGGCCCCACTTATGTGTTGACAGACTGGCTTTAAGCTGAGTCTGCAAATCCGAAGGCCAGACTTGGCACCAGGGTAAAATCACCAAGATAATGATTGCCTCTCTAGAAGGCATCTTGGTAGGCTGCCAGCCTTCCTTTCTTGGTAACACTTGAACTCCTGGGGAGGATGGACATTCATCATTTATGCATGCATTCACTCACTCATTCATTTATCCACTCATGTACCAATTCACTCATTCATTGCTTCAGGAAATGGAGTTTTACTTTAATGCTAGGATGAGCTAAGGCAACTGTACTTTCTTACCTACATTATAATATTGTGAACTATAAGTTGTTTTACATTGAAGATTAATGCATCAAATGTCATGTTCTCATTTTTGTTACTTTTAGTAGAGGAGTAAGTTTTAAAATACTTATTTTTTAAAGTTTGAAGGGAGGAAGAACTTTGGGAATGGACCTCTAAAAATTACATCTCCATAACAGCAGTGAGAACACTGACAAAGTTTATCAAAATCAACTTTTTCAGAGCTCTGGAAACTAACCAAAGGCTTACAAAAATCTGAAAAGCATTTATTAAAGAAAAACATCTGAATCTCATTAGGAGCAGTGAGCTTTATGGCATTTTTACTTGTACTCATCCCCCTTCACCCAGCTCTGTGGTAGCCTTGAATACTAGCAGCTCACAACAATTGTAGTTGTGAAAACCAGCAACCTAGTAGCCATTGGAGAGGGCTAACAGGTTTGGAACTCTCCAAAACATCCTATCTCCAGAGTATTGTCATTACTTGACCTTTCCCACAGTTCCCTGAAAAAGCTGTATTCATAGGGCACTGTCATTATTTGACCTGATTTGGACCTCACTGTCTAGGAAAATCACTATGCCTGAGGAGTGTGTAAAAAAATAATCGTGGTAATTACTTAATATTACTGCTGCCTGAAGCTACAGTGCCAACTAGGGTAAACAAGAACCTGGTCAAAAACTTAAAAAGAAGATGTGAGAAGTAAGATGTCCATAGGAGTTTTTGAAAAGCTCTGCCATAGTCTTGGGGATATAGAAGGCTACATATATGTGCAAGGCTATGATCATGTCAGGAAAGACCAGAGAATGTCATAATTTACCATGTCTGGCTGATTTTGAGGCTCTGTAGAAGCAGGAAGTGAAGGCACCAGGCAGAGTTATAAACTTCCAGTGTGTTGCAGGTGTGCCCCAATATACACACAGAGCCCCTCAGTAAAGGCTGGGAAACTTTACTGGGAAGCCTGGGAAACTTTACTGGGAAGGCTGGGAAAGTTCAAGGCAATTAAGAAAATCCCTGTCCAATCATTAGCTGACCATTAAGCTAACTGAGCAGAGAATTCTGTAGCTAGGAAGTCTGGGGTACAGACTTTATAGAATTAGTTCAGGAAAGTCACTAAACAAACAAACAAACAACAACAGAAAAAAAGAAGAGTAACAACAAACCCTGGATGGGGATGAGAATCTGATTTCCAAAGTTGCCACATTATATTACTTAAAATGTCCATTTTTCAACCAAAAATTACAAGACACACAAAGAAACAAATAAGTATGGTTCCCATACAAGAAAAAAAGCAGTCAATGGAAACTGTCTCTGAGGAAGCTAAGATGTTGGGATTACTAGACAAAGACTTTAAATCAGCTATATAAATATATTCAAAGAACTGAAAGAAACTATGTCTATAGAATTACAGGAAAATATGAGGATGATGTCTCACTAAATAGGGAATATAAATAGAGATTATAGAGATCTGAACAGAAATTTTGGAATTGAAAAGTACAATAACTGAAATGAAAAATTCACAACGGGGCTCAAAAGAAGATTTGAGCTGTCAGAAAAAGAAAAGCAAAACTGAAGCAAGCACAATTAAGATTATCCAGCCTGGGCTTCCCTGGTGGCGCAGTGGTTGAGAATCTGCCTGCCAATGCAGGGGACACGGGTTCGTGCCCCAGTCCGGGAAGATCCCACATGCCGCGGAGCAACTAGGCCCGTGTGCCACACTACTGAGCCTGCGCGTCTGGAGCTTGTGCTCCGCAACAAGAGAGGCCGCGACAGTGAGAGGCCCGCGCACCGCGATGAAGAGTGGCCCCCGCTCGCCTCAACTAGAGAAATCCCACGCACAGAAACGAAGACCCAACACAGCCAAAAATAAATAAATAAATAAATTAATTAATAAATTAAAAAAAAAAAGATTATCCAGCCTGAGGAACAGAAAGAAAAAGAATGAAGAAAAATTATTGGAGTCTTAGAGACCTGTGACATTATCAAGCATATCGATACATGCATCGTAGGAGTCACAGAAGGAAAGGTGTGAGAGAAGAAAGCGAAAAACGAGGGACAGAATATTTCAAGAAATAGTGGCAAACTTGCCCCCAAATTGATGAAAAACACCAATCTGAACATACAGGAAACTCAGTGAATTCCAAGTGGAATAAATTCAGATGTTTACACCTAGACACATTATAGTCAAACCATTGAAAGACAAAGACAAACAGAATCTTGAAAGTAGCACGAGAAAAACAATTCATTTTCTACAAGGGATCTTCAATAAGATATACAACTGACTTTTCACTGAAACTGTTAACTAGAAGGCTGTGCAATGACATATTCAAAGTGCCCAAAGAAAAGAATGTCACATCAATCCTTCACAAATTTATGTAAAATAAAAAAGAAGTGAATATTTCCCAACTCCCTCTATGAGAGCAGTATTACCCTGATATCAAAGTCAGACAAAGACATCACAAGAAAACTACAGACCTATATCCTTTATAAATAAAGACACAAAAATCCTCAACAAAATACTAGTGATGTAATATATCTTATTGATAGAATAAAGGACAAAAACAACATGAGCATTTCAATAGACACAGGAAAAGCATTTGATAAAATATTCTTTCATGATAAAAACACAACAACCTAGGTATAGAAGGAATTCCTTCAACCTGATAAAGAAAAATATGAAAAGCCTTCAGCTAATATCATACTTAAGAGACTATTAAAAGCACTAAAAGACTGAATGATTTCCCTTTAGGATCAGGAACAAGACAAGAATGTCCACTCTCACAACTGCTATTCAACATCCTACTGGAGGTTCTAGTCAGGGTAATAAGGCAAGAAAAAAAAATAAAAGTTATCAGGATTGGAAAGGAAGAATTAAACTTTCTCTATAAATGATCTTATATATAGAAAAAACCTAAGGAATCCAGAAAAAAAATAGAGCTAATGAATGAGTTTATCAAGGTTGCAGGATAAAAAATTAATATACAACAATCAGTTGTATTTCTGTACACTAGCAATGAACACTATAAAATGTGTGAACACTTGAAAACGTAATCAAGAAAACAATTCCATTTTTAATAACATCAAGGAGAAAAAGTACTTAGGGATAAATTTAACAAAAGAAATTTAAGACATACACTGAAAACTAGCATTGTTGAAAGAAATTAAAGGACTAAGTACATGGAAAGGCATCCCATATTCAAAGACATAATATTGTTAATATGGCAACACTCCCCAAAGTAATCTACAGACTCAATCCAACCACTGTGAAAATCTCAGTTTGTTTCTTTGCAGAAGTTGAAACATTGATCCTAAAATTCCTGTGGAAGTGTAAGGGACTGAAAATAGCCAAAATATCTTGAAAAAGAAGAACAGAGTTAAAAGACTCACATTTCCCAATTTCAAAACTTACTACAAAGCTACATTATTCAAGACAATGTGGTGCTAGGATAGGAATTGACATATAAATCAGGAAATAGGATTGAGAGTCCAGAAATACTCTTATACATCTATGGTCCACTGATTTTTTTAAACAAGGATGCTAAGAGCATTTGGTGGGGAAAGAATAGTCTCTTTAACAAATGGTAGTGGAACAATTGGATATCCACCTGTAAAAGAATGAAGTTGGACCTCCTACCTCACACCGTAGATCATAGACCTAAATGTTAAAACTAAAGTTATAAAATTCTTAGAAGACAGTATAGTTGTAAATCTTTCTGTCATTGGGTAATGGTTTCTTTGCTATGTCACCAATAGCACAAACACAAGAGAAAAAATAGATAAATTGGATTTCATCAAAGTTAAAATTAAAACATTTTGTGCTTCAAAGGACATGAACAAGAAAGTGAAAATACACACCCAGAATGAGAGAAAATATTATTTGTTTGTTAAGGGTCTATTTTTTTTTTTTTTTTTTTTTCTGGTACGCGGGCCTCTCACTGTTGTGGCCTCTCCCGTTGCGGAGCACAGGCTCCGGACGCGCAGGCTCAGCGGCCATGGCTCACGGGCCCAGCCGCTCCGCGGCACGTGGGATCCTCCCGGACCGGGACACGAACCCGTGTCCCCTGCATCGGCAGGCGGACTCTCAACCACTGCGCCACCAGGGAAGCCCTAAGGGTCTGTTTTTAAAGAACTTTTATAACTCAGCAATAAAAAAAAATAAATAACCCAATTTAAAAACAGGCAAAGCGTCTGAACAGACATTTCTCTAAGAAAGATACGCAAATGTCCAATGAACATATGAAAAGATACTCAGCATCACTAGTTATTAGTGAAATGCAAATCACTTCACACCTACTATAATGGCTAGAATCAAAAAAATCAGATAATAACAAGTGTTGTCGAGGATATGAAGAAATCAGAACTCTCGTATACTGCTGGTGGGAATGCAAGATGGTGGAGTCACTTTGGAAAATAGTCTGGCAGGACCTCAAACAATTAAACATAGTTACCATATGAGCTAGCAATTCCATGTCTAGATATATAGCAAAGAGAAATGAAAATATATGTCCACAGAAAAACTTGTAGATGAAGGTTCACAATAGCCATAAAGTGAAAAAAATAGTTCATCAAGTGATGAATGGATAAACAAAATGTCACGTGTCCATATAATGGGATATTGTTCAGCAATAAAAGGAAATGAAATACTGATATACGCTACAACATGATGAATATTGAAAACATGCTAAGTGAAAGAAGCTAGCCACAAATATTACATATTATATGATTCTATTTATATGAAATTTCCAGAATAGGCAAATCTTTAGAGACAGAAAATAGATTGTTTACTGGGGACTATGGGAGTAGGAGTGGGGAGTAACTGCTAATGGTAATGATAATATTCTAAAATCAGGTATTAGCAATGGCTATACAACTCTGTGAATATACTAAAAACTTATTTGTATACTTTAAAAGGGTGACTTGTACAGTATGTGAATTATATCAGTAAAACTGTTTTGAAAAATTCTGGTTCAACATTTTGGCAAAGCAAACCAAAACTCTACCTAGTACAGTAGTTCTCAACTTTTAGCATACATCAAATCACCTGGAGAACCTTATTAAAATGCATATTCTGGTTCAATAGGTCTGGGGTGGGGCCTAAGATTCAACATTTCTAATGAGCTCCCAGGTAATGTTGATGCTTCTGGTCTTCAAACTAATAGACTTGCAAAAAAAAAAAAGTCTGGAAGGATAACTTCAGAAATATCAATTAATGGACCTAGTGATGTAAATTTAGGTCATTAAATTTTCTTTTTTATACCCTTCTAAGTTTTCTGATTCTTTGAAAGTTCTTTTTTTTTTTTTAAGTAATCAAAAAGATGTAAATAGCCATTTCTAAAAAGGAAAAGAAATCCTCTGCAAGCATGTTATATTTATTTTAGGCTAGTGTTAGTTTTCCATCTATCCTACATTTCTTTCAGGAGAATCCCTTTTGTAAAGAAGTTATGGGTGAAAATCAAAGTATATATATTCATATTATTATTAATTTTATATTCCTTTTTAAACATTCTGGTTAGCATTAATAAGTCGATTGAGGTTAATTAGTTATAATTACTAGCCATCATCTTCTAAGGATCAACACTGCCATATGCTGTGACTAGTTCTTGCCCAGAGAGCTAATTTTATATTACAATCACCCAACATTTACTATATGTCTCATTGCCATGAAAGACACCAAAGGGGAAGAGATTCTAAAGATTTGATTTTTAAGGAGCTTGTAGTTATTTTATTAAGTACTGGATAGCTTACTAAATTACAAGGCTCATTTTAGCCTGATCAACAAACATGGAGATTTAAAAATTAACTCTAGTTTTTTCCTAAGTACATGTGTCCCCAGTCCATTAAAAAAGCTGACTTCATAGCTGTTTAGTTGTGGCAATAGCTGGATTCTCCTGTCTGCTTACATGCTCCATGTTCTTTTAGTACATTCAGTGACTTACCTGTGTGCCCAGCCAGTCTGCCACTTAGTGTCACTTGTATCATTATAGGCAATAATTTTTTTCTGAAACTGGCAGCCAGTTTCTTTGCCACCTACTCTCAGACTTCCTCCTCCACTCCTACCCCAGAGACGCTCTCCATAGTTTTTATCTACTTAGTTATCAGAAGGACCCACTGACTGACAGGAGAGGCAACAGTTAGGAGACATGGGAGTAATTGGGCAACAGGTGGAAGAAATAAATTGCCTGCCACTGAGATACTTTCTTCTGCATTTTTCTGTCTCAGTTTCCGCTCGGTCTCAAATATACTTTATGAGAATAAATTTCCTCAGCTTGGATTTTTCTAAGGCACCAGGTGATTTCACATGTTGGATTAAGTCATAATGAGATTTACTCTTTATTTCCTAATGTTCATGGTGTTCATCTACCTTTAGATCTTATAACACCCTCAAAAATAAAACTTTGCTTTTTATAAATGTGCATTTACTAATAAAAGCTCTTTCTGGCTAAAAGGGATAGAAATAGGCAAGTAAATTTAAAACCCAAAGGGGATCCAGATTGTCTTACTGGCCTCAAGAACAAGAAGGCAGGTAGGCCTGAAGGAAGGACATATTGGAAGAACACCAAGGCCCCTCTTCTTCATTCTTCTCTCTCTGTAGGGCCCCTTTCCTGCCCTTGGGTCCACGTAGAAAACATGGCAACTCCATTACCTCTGTTAACCTGAAATAATAATAAACTGCAAGACATTTCTGCAGCAAAGACGGGTTTATTTGGGATCAGCAGAGAAGTGCAATCAGGGCCTGCAACCATGTGAGCCACATGCAAGTCCCCCAGCAGCAAGCGAAAGGGCACACTTTTATAGCGGGGGGGGGGGGGGGGAAAGGAAGTTGGGAGGGCTCAGTAA
The DNA here is from genome assembly GCF_951394435.1 of Stenella coeruleoalba. Lineage (NCBI taxonomy): Eukaryota > Metazoa > Chordata > Mammalia > Artiodactyla > Delphinidae > Stenella > Stenella coeruleoalba. The sequence continues at coordinate 18,645,134 of NC_137155.1, read as the reverse complement.
ACAAAGAGACCATGGCCTTTCATTGGTTGAGTCCTTGCCAGGAAAGAAGAGGAGTCTTTCTTCTTCCTGTTGGACTCTGTTATGGTCACAGGGTGTGAGAGCTCCCCCTTCCGGTTTCCCGACTCTATTTAATTGAGGTTTCTGTTTATTAATTTTTTGTACCTCTGAGAAAAAGTTGATAAGATTTCAACTGACTGAAAGCAGAGGGTGTAGCCAGCCAGCGTAGAGTTATAATGCTATAAATCTGAATTCCTCAAGGGAAGGAATGACAGAGCTATTATATTAAAGGTTCATCAAAGCTCAATCTAGGGAAATCAGAGGCATCCTCTTTTCGCCAACCCATACTCTTCATTAGATCCCCTATATTTCTACAATGAAATATGGTACAAAAGCACAATGATGAATAGTTAAGAAAAAGAAAGGTGAAAAATATGCAGAGATTTTATTCTTTTTATTTTATTTTTTTAGTTGTAATGTTTGGCTTGGTTGGGTTAAAAATCATTAGATTAATATATCCAAGGAGTCCCAGTAATAATGTGGAAATCAGAGAGGACTGACAATAAAATCAAATACGAAAATAAATTTATTAGTGCATAAAGAACATTTTTATAGAGTTTGGGACATATTTAATTTAAAGTAATTAGTAACAAGTGAATTTTCCAATAAAATTATACAAATTTCATTAAAGTAAAAATTATAGACTATAATTTTATATCATGTAACATTCTCATCTTAAAAATTACTCTAGAGCTGTAACACTAAGAGTAGAGAATCTTATTATTGTGTTTTTGGTTTCATTACCCAACAAATCATTTCACCATGTTCCTCTTAACTTCCATTAGTTATTTCACTTAAAAAATTGTTTTTACAGGCTTACCTCAGGGATATTGTGGGTTTGGTTCCAGACCATGGCAATAAAGTGAATATTGCAATAAAGCAAGTCACATGAATTTTTTCGTTTCTCAGTGCATATAAAAGTTATGTTTACATTATACTGTAGTCTATTAAGTGTGCAATAACATTATGTCTAAAAAACATACTGCCTTAATTTAAAAATAATTTATTGCTAAAAAATGCTAGCCATCATTTAAACCTTCAGCGAGTCATAATCTTTTGCAATAGTAGCTTCAAAGATCACTGATCAGAGATCACCAAAACAAATATAATAATGAAAAAGTTTGAAATACTGTGCGAATTATGTGATACAGAGACACAAAGTGAGCAAATACTGTTGGAAAAACGGCGCCAATAGATTTGCTCAATGTAGAGTTGCCACAGACTTTGAATTTGTAAAAAAAAAAAAAAAATGCAGTAAAGCAAAGCACAATAAAAGGAGGTATGCCTGTATATGAATCTCAATTAATTTTTGACCTTCTCACCACCCACACCACCTAAGAAAACCTGGGGCCCTGGGAATTCCTGGGAAGCCGTGGCCATGCTTACAGTGGCAGCGTAGGAAGAAACATGTAACTGTTGATCAGGGAGTTTTCAGCCACTTCATCACATTACCCCCTCATTTCTGCCAAGTTACAGAACTGCCCTTTCTGCCTTCTCTGAGAGCAGTCCATCCTTCTTCTCCCCCTGCACATACCTCATGGTATGAAAAGAAGGCACATTTCTTACCCTCCAATAACCCACTTATTCAGCAAACATAGAGCATCTACGATTTGAAAGGCAGAAGGAGGGGTGTGAGCAACCAGAAAAGAAGCAGTGTCCTAGACCAAGTTGCTTTGAACTAAACCAAGGAGTGTTTAGTTCAAAGGGAGCTGACAATGGACTTGAACCTTGAAGGGAGAGTGGGAATTTGATAGTGAATAGGGACTGGGCATTCCATGTTCAGAAAAGGGCCTAAGTAAAGGCTCCTGTACGTAGAAAGTTTATCTTGAGCCCCATGGAGGTGGCAAAAACCAGAACCACTTCAACAGCTTCTCATGATAGATAGACAGGGGGAGCCTGCCCAGCAGCTGCCATATCCCATTCCTCACTCTTAATCTTCTTTCCTTCGCTGGCAAACTTCTCTTTTCCCTCCTTCAGGAAACCTTCCCCGACAAAAAGAGTCTCCTGGGTGCTGTCATCCAAGCTACGTGTCACTATATCACAGCTCCTATCACACTGTTTTACTACGATTTGTTTGCCTGTTTTTTTCCCCCTTGCTAACATTAGCATCTTGAGAGCATGGGTTAAGTTCTTATCTGTTTCGATGTCCCCAGTACCTTCCATAGAGTCTGACATATAGTGGGTGCTTAAAAATGGTTAATTTCCTTTCTATTGACTGGGCTTATAGTCATAGTGGGGGTAAAAACACCAGTTTGCTGGAGCTTCTGTGAGCTGCTGAAAGATGGCAAGGAACTGGGGGGTAAGAAGTCACTTCCTTTGGAATTTTCTGAGGGATGGAGAGTTTCCATGAGCTGGCCTAGAAGCTGCTAGCCCTGCTGTCCTCTCACTTCCCTGGACATCCTAGGTCCTCAGGTGGGCGAGGCCATGGTGCAGCTCCATGATGCTAGGGTAAGCATCTAGGTACTAAGTTGTTTGAAATCAGAGTGAATGTTGGTATTTTGTGCAGTTTTAGTTTTGCTGGGTAACTTAAGATTTTTATTTATTGTTTATTTTTGCTCAAATGATGTTTTCCCACATCTCTTCTGTCACTGGGTGAGATCAGAGTAAACTGTTTACGAATTCCATTGTGTTTTTCTGTTCTTAAGGCAGTTATGTTACGCTGAAGTGGCTACTCCAGGTACCCCAGCGTTTGTATGGAGGGCTATAGAAAGACTCCATGAGAGAATTAGAGCTTGATCTGCCATGTGTTTTTACAGATTGATGTCTTTGAGCAGTCATCCAGGGTCAAGTTACTTATTGAAGTTGAAAGAAGAAGACATGTATTCTCAGATGTGGTGATGGACACAAGAAGTGTCTGAACCTGCCAATTAACTATTGTTAAAAAGAACAGTCTGGCATAAATTATACTGCAACTGAAGTTGTATGTGGTGGAGTTTGTCCAACATTTAATGGGAGAATATAATTAACCCTATCTGGTAGGTCAATTTTTTCATCTGCCTAGGGGCATATTCTTTTTTTTTTTTAATTTTATTTTATCGAAGTGTAGTTGATTTACATAGGGGCATATTCTTAAGGTTATTCATCATGAAAGCCATTTGGTTACCATTTTACTGAAGAAAATCAAATATTTTACATCGGGCATACAGAGGTTCCTTAGTTTATGAGTTATGCTTGAAAAATTCCAGATTTCAATTACATTACATCGGATTTTTACCAGAGTGCATAAATATTAAATGAAAAAAGATCTAGACATTCGACCTCAAAGGCAATATCATTTGTACTCAACCAAATTAACAAACTCAAAAACCCTTTAACACTATCTAAACTGTCCCAGCTTCTTAAAATTTTTGTGAAAACGACAGACATTTAAAAAAATTTCTCAGTATTTTCAACTCAAAAATTTTAACCTCCTCCTTCTGAAAACCTTTCATGAGAACTATTTATGGGTTTTCCATTTTACATCATTTTTATAAATACCCCCTGTTGGTGAGGACAGCCACCATCTGTAAGGGTTTACTGAACTAACCATGTGCCTTATTACACTGCTGTAAATAATTTAGAGCTATGAATTTTATATTGACATCTGCACTGGAGTCCTATAAAAGTAACAAAATGTATAAAATTTTCTTGTTTGTTACATGGAGAGGAAGCTCTAGGGCCAGTTGTAGTCTGGGACTGGGCCCCAGTCCTGGGCTTGGCTGTCATTGGTAAGGACTCTCAGCCCCTATATAGTGATCGGAAGTAGCACAAGTAATGAATTATGTGTGGAGAAAATAGATATTCTCAGGCAAAAACTCTAAACTCAATAGAACGTGGCTCTTATAGGCTCATTCCTAGTATTTATCTAAAATTTTGTTTATAAAGATTCCTGAAATTCTTAGAGGAAAAGAAAATCTTAGAGAAAATATTATTTTTGTGCATTTTCCAAAGGATGGAATATTTTTGTTGTTATTTCACTATATTAACAATATACTTATTTCCTGTTTCTCTTCCTCTTCCTCATTTTTCTTTTTTTTTATTAGTCATCAATTTTATATACATCAGTGTATACATGTCAATCCCAATCGCCCAATTAATCACACCATCCCCCCCAACCCCACCACTTTCCCGCCTTGGTGTCCATACGTTTGTTCTCTACATCTGTGTCTCAATTTCTGCACTGCAAACCGGTTCATCTGTACCATTTTTCTAGCTTACACATATATGCGTTAATATATGATATTTGTTTTTCTCTTTCTGACTTACTTCACTATGTATGACAGTCTCTAGATACATCCACGTCTCAACAAATGACCCAATTTTGTTCCTTTTTATGGCTGAGTAATATTCCATTGTATATATGTGCCACATCTTTATCTATTTGTCTCTCAATGGGCATTTAGGTTGCTTCCATGACCTGGCTATTGTAAATAGTGCTGCACTGAACATTGGGGTGCATGTGTCTTTTTGAATTACGGGTTTCTCTGGATATATGCTCAGTAGTGGGATTGCTGGATCATATGGTAATTCTATTTTTAGTTTTTTAAGGAATCTCCATACTGTTCTCCATAGTAGCTGTATCAATTTACATTCCCACCAACAGTGCAAGAGGGTTCCCTTTTCTCCACACCCTCTCCAGCATTTGTTGTTTGTAGATTTTCTGATGATGCCCATTCTAACTGGTGTGAGGTGATACCTCATTGTAGTTTTGATTTGCATTTCTCTAATAATTAGTACTAGTGAGCAGCTTTTCATGTGCTTCTTGGCCATCTGTATGTCTTCTTTGGAGAAATGTCTATTTAGGTCTTCTGCCCCTTTTTGGACTGGATTGTTTGTTTTTTTAATATTGAGCTGCATGAGCTGTTTATATATTTTGGAGATTAATCTGTTGTCCGTTGATTCGTTTGCAAATAATTTCTCCCATTCTGAAGGTTGTCTTTTCATCTTGTTTCTGCTTTCCTTTACTGTGCAAAAACTTTGAAGTTTCATTAGGTCCTATTTGTTTATTTTTGTTTTTATTTCCATTACTCTAAGAGGTGGATCAAAAAAGATCTTGCTGTGATTTTGCAAAGAGTGTTCTTCCTATGTTTTCCTCTAAGAGTTTTATAGTGTCCGGTCTTACATTTAGGTCTGGAATCCATTTTGAGTTTATTTTTGTGTACGGTGTTAGGGAGTTTTCTAATTTCATTCTTTTACATGTAGCTGTCCAGTTTTCCCAACACCACTTATTGAAGTCTTTTCTCCATTGTATATCCTTGCCTCCTTTGTCATAGGTTAGTTGACCATAGGTGCATGGGTTTATCTCTGGGCTTTCTATCTTGTTCCATTGATCTATGTTTCTGTTTTTGTGCCAGTACCCTATTGTCTTGATTACTATAGCTTTCTAGTATAGTCTGAAGTCAGGGAGTCTGATTCCTCCAGCTCCGTTATTTTCCCTCAAAACTGCTTTGGCTATTCGGGGTCTTTTGTGTCTCCATACAAATTTTATGATTTTTTGTTCTAGTTCTGTAAAAAATGCCATCGGTAATTTGATAGGGATTGCATTGAATCTGTAGGTTGCTTTAGGTAGTATAGTCATTTTCACAATATTGATTCTTCCAATACAAGAACATGGTATATCTCTCCATCTGTTAGTATCATCTTTAATTTCTTTTGTCAGTGTCTTATAGTTTTCTGAATAGAGGTCTTTTGTCTCCCTAGGTAGGTTTATTCCTAGGTATTTTATTCTTTTTGTTGCAGTGGTAAATGGGAGTGTTTCCTTAATTTCTCTTTCAGATTTTTCATCATTATTGTATAGGAATGCAAGAGATTTCTGTGCATTAATTTTGTATCCTGCAACTTTACCAAATTCATTGATTAGCTCTAGTAGTTTTCTGGTGACATCTTTAGGATTCTCCATGTATAGTATCATGTCATCTTCAAACAGTGACTATTTTACTTCTTCTTTTTCAATTTGTATTCCTTTTTTTCTTTTTCTTCTCTGATTGCCATGGCTAGGACTTCCAGAACTATGTTGAATAATAGTGGTGAGAGTGGGCAACCTTGTCTTGTTCCTGATCTTAGAGGAAATGCTTTCAGTTTTTCCCCATTGAGAATGATGTTTGCTGTGGGTTTGTTGTATGTGGCCTTTATTATGTTGAGTTGGGTTTCCTCTATGCCCAGTTTCTGGAGAGTTTTTTTTTTATCATAAATGGGTGTTGAATTTTGTCAAAAGCTTTTTCTGCATCTACTGAGATGATCATATGGTTTTTATCCTTCAATTTGTTAATACGGTGTATCACATTGATTGATTTGCATATATTGAAGAATCCTTGCATCCCTGGGATAAATCCCACTTGATCATGGTGTATGATCCTTTTAATGTGTTGTTGGATTCTGTTTGCTAGTATTTTGTTGAGGATTTTTGCATCTATATTTATGAGTGATATTGGTCTGTAATTTTCTTTTTTGTAGTATCTTTGTCTGGTTTTGGTATCAGCGTGATGGTGGCCTCATAGAATGAGTTTGGGAGTGTTCCTTCCTTTGCAGTTTTTTGGAAGAGTTTGAGAGGATGGGTGTTAGCTCTTCTCTAAATGTTTGATAGAATTCACCTGTGAAGCCATCTGGTCCTGAACTTTTGTTCGTTTGAAGATTTTTAATCACAGTTTCAATTTCACTACCTGTGATTGGTCTGTTCATATTTTCCATTTCTTCCTGGTTCAGTCTTGGAAGGTTATACCTTTCTAAAAATTTGTCTCTTTTTTCTAGGTTGTCCATTTTATTGTCATAGAGTTGCTTGTAGTAGCCTCTTAGGATGCTTTGTATTTCTGCGTTGTCTGTTGTAACTTCTCCTTTTTCATTTCTAATTTTACTGATTTGAGTCCTCTCCCTCTTTTTCTTGATGAGTCTGACTAATGGTTTGTCAATTTTGTTTATCTTCTCAAAGAAGCAGCTTTTAGTTTTATTGCTATTGTTCTCTTTGTTTCTATTTCATTTATTTCTGCTCTGATCTTTATGATTTCCTTCCTTCTGCTAACTTTGAGGGTTTTTTTTTCTTCTTCTTTCTGTAGTTCCTTTAGGTGTAAGGTTAGATGGTTTATTTGAGATTTTTCTTGTTTCTTGAGGTAGGCTTGTAAAGCTATAAACTTCCCTCTTAGAACTGCTTTTGCTGCATCCCATAGGTTTTGGATCATTGTGTTTTCATTGTCATTTGTTTCTAGGTATTTTTTGATTTCCTCTTTGATTTCTTCAGTGATCTCTGGGTTATTTAGTAACATATTGTTTAGCCTCTATGTGTTTGTCTTTTTTACGTTTTTTTTCCCTGTACTTCATCTCTAATCTCATAGCGTTGTGGTCAGAAAAGATGCTTGATATGATTTTAATTTTCTTAAATTTACTGAGGCTTGATTTGTGATCCAAGATGTGATCTATCCTGGAGAACGTTCCGTGCACACTTGAGAAGAACGTGTAATATGCTGTTTTTGGATGGAATGTCCTATAAATATCAATTAAATCTATCTGGTCTATTGTGTCATTTAAAGCTTGTGTTTCCTTATTTATTTTCACTTTGGATGATCTGTCCATTGGTGTAAGTGAGGTGTTAAAAGTCCCCCACTATTATTGTGTTACTGTCGATTTCCTCTTTTATAGCTGTTAGCAGTTGCCTTATGTATTGAAGTGCTCCTATGTCGGGTGCATATAAATTTATAATTGGTATATCTTCTTCTTGGATTGATTCCTTGATCATTATGTAGTGTCCTTCCTTGTCTCTTGTAACATTCTTTATTTTAAAGTCTATTTTATCTGATATGAGTATTGCTACTCCAGCTTTCTTTTGATTTCCATTGGCATGGAATATCTTTTTCCATTCCCTCACTTTCAGGCTGTATCTGGCCCTAGGTCTGAAGTGGGTCTCTTGTAGACAGCATATATATGGGTTTTGTTTTTGTATCGATTCAGCAATCCTGTGTCTTTTGGTTGCAACGTTTAATCCATTTATGTTTAAGGTAATTTTTGATATGTATGTTCCTATGGCCATTCTCTTAATTGTTTTGGGTTTTTTTTTGTAAGTCCTTTTCTTGTCTTGTTTTTCCCACTTAGAGAAGTTCCTGTAGCATTTGTTGTAGAGCTGGTTTGATGGTGCTGAATTCTCTTAGCTTTTGCTTGTCTGTAAAGCTTTTGATTTCTCCATCGAATTTGAATGAGATCCTTGCCAGGTAGAGCGATCTTGGTTTTAGATTCTTCCCTTTCGTCACTTTAAGTATATCATGCCACTCCCTTCTGGCTTGTAGCGTTTCTGCTGAGAAATTAGCTGTTAACTTTATGGGAATTCCCTTGTATGTTGTTTGTCATTTTTCCCTTGCTGCTTTCAATACATTTTCTTTGTGTTTAATTTTTGCCAATTTGATTACTATGTGTCTCGGTGTGTTTCTCCTTGGGTTTATCCTGTATGGGACTCTCTGCACTTCCTGGACTTGGGTGGCTTTTTCCTTTCACATGTTAGGGAAATTTTCAACTATAATCTCTTCAAATATTTTCTCCGGTCTTTTCTCCTCTCTTCTCCTTTTTGGACCCCTATAATGGAAATGTTGTTGCATTTAATGTTGTCCCAGTGGTCTCTTAGGTGGTCTTCATTTCTTTTCATTCTTTTTTCTTTATTCTGTTCTGCAGCAGTGAATTCCACCATTCTGTCTTGGAGGTCACTTCTCCGTTCTTCTGCCTCAGTTATTCTGCTACTGATTCCTTCTAGTGTATTTTTCATTTCACTTATTGTACTGTTCGTCTCTGTCTGTTTGTTCTTTAATTCTTCTAGGTCTTTGTTAAACATTTCTTGCATCTTCTCAATCTTTGCCTCCATTGTTTTTCCGAGGTCCTGGATCATCTTCACTATCATTATTCTGAATTCTTTTTCTGGAAGGTTGCCTATTTCCACTTCATTTAGTTGTTTTTCTGGGGTTTTATCTTGTTCCTTCATCTGGTACATAGCCCTCTGCCTTTTCATCTTGTCTAACTTTCTGTGAATGCGGTTTTTGTTCCACAGGCTGCAGGATTGTAGTTCTTCTTGCTTCTGCTGTCTGTCCTCTGGTGGATGAGGCTACCTAAGAGGCTTGTGCAAGTTTCCTGATGAGAGGGAATGGTGGTGGGTAGAGCTGGCTGTTGCTCTGGTGGGCAGAGCTCAGTAAACTTTAATCTGCTTGACTGCTTATGGGTGGGTCTGGGTTCCCTCCCTGTTTGTTGTTTGGCCTGAGGCAACCACGCTGGAGACTACCCAGGCTCTTTGGTGGGGCTAATGGCAGACTCTGGGAGGGCTCATGCCAAGGAGTACTTCCCAGAACTTCTGCTGCCAGTGTCCTTGTCCCCACAGTGAGCCACAGCCAACCCCCGCCTCTGCAGGAGACCCTCCAACACTAGCTGATAGGTCTGGTTCAGTCTCCCCTGGGGTCACTGCTCCTTCCCCTGGGTCCTGATGCACACACTACTTTGTGTGTGCCCTCCAAGAGTGGAGTCTCTGTTTCCCCCACTCCTGTCAAAGTCCTGCAATCAAATCCCGCTAGCCTTCCAAGTCTGATTCTCTAGGAATTCCTCCCCCATTGTTGCCAGACCCCCAGCTTGGGAAGCCTGATATGGGGCTCAGAACCTTCACTCCAGTGGGTGGACTTCTGTGGTAGAAGTGTTCTCCAGTCTGTGAGTCACCTACCCAGCAGTTATGGGATTTGATTCTACTGTCATTGCGCTCCTCCTACCATCTCATTGTGGCTTCTCCTTTGTCTTTGGATGTGGGGTATCTTTTTTTTGTGAGATCCAGTGTTTTCCTGTCGATGATTGTCCAGCAGCTAGTTGTGAATCTGGTGTTCTCACAAGAGGGAGTGAGAGCACGTCCTTCTACTCTGCCATCTTGGTTCAGGGGCCAAAGGATGGAATTTTTAGAAATGTATTTGGCATAACAGTTAAGTTAATATTTTCGTTAAATAAGAATAGCAAAATCAATTTCAGCAGTGTTCAGAAGAGCAGAAAGTAAGTTGTAATTACCACATAGAAAAGGACAATGGAGAAGAAAAAAAAAAACATAACGTCTTGAATGATTTAGAATTTGAAAAACAAAAGCAGAAACCCTAAACTCAGTTTTATTTAAGGAAGAGGAAGCTACCCAGTGCCAGATATTTTTCAGAAATTCAATTTGGAAAGGAGAATATTTGGAAAATACAAGTCAAGACAAACTAGATTTATACTAAAAACAGCCATAAATAAACTTATACATTCTCTCTTTTTGCTTTTGGTATTTGAGTGGCTCAGCTGTGGATGTTTCATTAAGAGAAAGATTCAGAAAATTGAAGACAGAACCCAGTGAAGAGAAAACAAATAGTAGAAATTATTAAGGGAACAATGGAATTAAATTACAGGGAGAGATTAAAGTAGCAAAGAATGTCTAGGTTTGCTTAGAAGTGACTCAGGGGAGTTATAATAACAGTCTACAAACATTTAAAATGTGTAAAACACCGAGAGAAAGAAGAATTATTTAGCATGATGCCGCATGGATATAATCAAAAATAATAGGATAAACTCAAAAAGGTTATCGAAAAAAGATTCCAACCAGTGAATACTTTTGGATGACTGAATATTTACTCCTACTGGAAGTGCTGCAGGTTTTAAAACAGTGAGCTCTCTGAGCAAATAAAACAGATATGGTCCTCTTTGTTATTACTTACTAGTTTCTTCACTTGGGGGAGATCCCACAACCTAATTAAAGTAAAGTTATATGAAAGTTTAAAGTAGGGAATTGGCTTGCTTAGCCAAGGGCTTGTGACAATAGACTTCACTTATTCTGTTCTAGTTCACCGTATCTGGCAAACTCTTTCTTTGAGACTCAGGTTACGTATGGTACTGGAGAAGGCTTGGCCACACAGGCGAGGCGTGGGCGTTTGAGCTGGGTCCTCCTGAGGCGGAGGGAGGATGCCTGCACCCTAGCACAGAGCACAGTGTGTGGAATCTGAGTTTACTTGCCTATCTCCCCCGCTGGACCCTGGGCTCCTTCAGGACAAGGACTGTGTCTTACTCATCTCTGTACCCCTGGTACTTCGCAAGGCCCTGTGTACAGAGTAGGCACTCTGCAAAATTTTGTTACCTGGAAGAATGAATGAGAAAAAGGTACAATTAATGATGGAGCTATTCAACTTTTCTCCTTTCGAGGGCATCACTTTGGTCTTTGGATACATTTTTAATTCTCAGATCTCTTGACAACGTTTTTACAAATGTGCTTAAAGATATCTTTGGAGGAAAAAAAATTGAGAAAGATTATAAAGTGAACCTCCAGGATCACTCTAGAACTGACTGCAGTTTTGACGGCACAGGGGATCAAAGTATGTCCTTTGTGAGCCTAGGTGCTCGGTCTCTCTTACTACGAGACAGAAAGCCTGTAACAGAGGTGTCATTCCTTTCCGATGGCTAGAAACAAGGTTGGCACACTACAGCTACCTGGCCAAATGTGGCCTGCCACCTGGTTTTGTACAGCTTATTATCTAAGAATGATTTTTACGTTTTTATATGATTGAAAAAAATCAAAAGAAGACTATTTTGTGATAATGTGAAAATCTCACTTCAGTGGCCATAATCAATGTTTTTACTGGAACACAGCCATGCTCATTTGTTTACATATCATCTGTGGTTGCTTTTGTACTATAACAACATAATTTGAGGAGTTGTGACAGAGATCATTTGGCCTGAAGCCTCAAAGATCTGTCTGGCCCTCTACAGAAAAACTTGGTTGATGCTTGCTCTAGAGAGATAATAGAGTTTCACCATAGTCTCGAAAAAAATGGTATCTTGTATCTTGATCGATAAACTAAATCTTTAAATAGTTATTTTAATGAGATCACTTTGACAATTATTTTCTGGTTTTCCTACTTTCTGTAATATGGGTGAAATAGCCATGCTTAAATTTGAAGCTAAACATTTTTAAATTTTCAAAATAAAATTACATTGAATTAAATTTCTTTGGAGTTAGACTCTTAGCCAAATTCAACAAAGATTTTTTAAAAAATGCTTATGTGATTCATTAGAGATCAATAATGATTTGATTATAGGTTCAGTTTTGCCGAAGTAAGATTGTTTGAGAAATGCACACTATATTTTAGAGAGAGTATTTTGAGAGGTAAAGTCTGGCTTGAAAATCAAGGTTACTGACTTTGACTCTGGGTAGTAGCAGTAAATCACCGTAGTCACCTCTCCAGTCTTAAAAGGAGTCAGAATTGAGCCATAAAAGTGTAAGACAAGCTGCACTGTTCAAATGCGTACTTTGTCTCCATGGTTTTCTGACTCTCTCTGTGTCAGAGAAGAACCTTTTTAGGAGGCAGAGTAGCTGAACTCCATGAGTCTGAATTGAAAAACTCAGGTGAGTAGGTGGCACCTTTTCTTTGCTGGAAACCAGCTACCTGTGAACCTAGCTAAATATTTATTGAAATATTTTGTATTTTTATCTTGTGTTATCCTGTTTTACCTTACAGGGACTCTAAGTTCCTTGACTGCATAGCTTAGTATCCCGGTAGTTCAAGTAAAAAAAAACTTCTCTAGAATTACCAATACAAAGGAGGTGGAAATTAGGTTGTTCTCAAATTTGTTTTTTCTCCCTGGTCTTTTGTTGATATTTGGCAATTAACTGATCAGAGCCATCAAACCTACTCAACAGGTTCTTACACTTACTTTAGTTACTTGAGTTTTTAAGGAGGGGTGTGTGGGTGAGTGTGTGTGTGTATGTGTGTGCGTGATTTATGTGTTTCTAATAAATTCAGGTGGGTAGTTTTGCAAAATAGTATTGATCCTATTTGTGAGATCTTACTTTTTATACTTAAGGTAAAATCGTGATGGGATTTGTCAGTACTTTTCTAGTGGTTAGAGTTTTGAGCCTAGCAAAACAATTTCAGTACTACAGAATTATAAAATGAAGAAAATAATGACATTTGAGATATTATTTTCTCCTGTTTAATATTTTATGGTATAAAAACTATCCTCCCTGCACTTTTACTTTTTAATAATGTAGAATTGACAGGAAATAAAATGTTTTTCATTGCTGACTTCAGTAGTACATTTAATATTTAATTTATCAGATGAGTGCCAAAGTAAGAATAAAATCCAGGTGATCAACTGTATGGTAATGGATGGAAAGTCGGGTTTTGGTGGTGAGCATGCTGTAATGTGTACAGAAGTAGAAATAGAATGTTGTACACATGAAACTTATAAACCAATGTTACCTCAATTGAAAAAAAAAAAAACAGATGTTCCCAAATAATGACAGCTAACATTTACCAGGGAATTATTATACACTTGGCATTCTCCTAAGTGTTTTACATAAAATTTCTCTCTTTATCCTGTCAGTAGTCTAACGAACTAGGTACTGTGATTATCCTCATTTTATAAACTGGGCAATGAGAAGGTAAGTAACTTGTCTAACACAGTAACAGTGGATTCAGGATTCAAATTCCAACTGTTTACATCAAAAGTCCAAGATTTTAACCCCTATACTATATTGCCTCCCAATCATTATCTTCCTGGCAACTTTTTAATTATAAATTTTGTTTTTAGATCTGGGACAAAACAGAACATTTAAAGCATGGATATGTTTGAGAAGATTTCAGTTCAGCACATATTAGTTGAGTGTTTATTGTATGTTAGACCATAGGCCAGTGGCATTCACTTCTTATAATTCCCTTTATTCCTCACAAGAGCGCTGAAATGTAAGATTCATAATTCCTGTCTATAAAATAGGAAATGGAACCTTTAGGAGGTTAGCAAGATTCCCTGACTTAAACAGGTGAAGTGACAGCTAGAATTCTAACACAGAGTGACTCATTTCTGGATGTATCTGGCTAAGAGTTTCTTTTTCCTTTATTGTCCTCTAGATAAGGAGTCATAACTTTTCACAAGTATGCTGTCAAATCGTAGTCATTCACTAATTTAACGCTTTCCATTTATAACGCAGCCACTCTCCACCCAGACCCTTGCCAATTGGGAGCTTCCTAGTGAGCTGGGACCCAGCTGAATGGAGGTGTAATTGTGCTGCAGATATATTCCTATTTGTATGGAGACTGTGAGTCCAAAAGATCGTAGACTTGGATCAGCAAAGCATTCTTCCAGGCAGGGGATAGAGGGAGCATTTTACCTTCAGAATGCAGGCCGAGTTGGACATGTTAAGAGAACAGTTTCATAGCCGACACTAGCAGCGATTGTCCAAGGAAGGGTCAAAGAGAGCCAATATGTATTGCTGCTATAAACTGAATGTTTGTGTCCCCACAAAATTCATAGGTTGAAACCTAATCCCCAAGGTGATGGCATTAGGAGGTGGGGCCATTGGGGGCTGAATCGGTCATAAAATAGACCCCAGAAAGCTCCCTCATCCCTTCCACCATATGAGGACATAGCAAGAAGACAACCGTCTACAAACCAGGAATCAGCCCTTACCAGATGCCAAATATGAGGGTGCTTTGATCTTGGACTTCCCGGCCTCCAGAACTGTGAGAAATAAGTTTCTGTCATTTATAGGTCACCCAGTTTATGGTATTCTGTTATGGCAGCCCTAACAGACTAAGACAACTGCCTACCACTAGTTGCCGAGAAATTCATATATTTTCTATCATTGATTCCTCAGAATCACCTAGGATGTTGTTATAACTGTCTCCACAAATTGAGACCATGTTTCATTTAATTGACACATGTATTAAAGTCAGAGGGTGAATAACATTCTCACAGTTGTGTAGTAGAATTCAAATCCAGGTTGTCAGACTCCAGAGCCCATGATCTTTCTACTGAACTAAATTTGTTCTTCTTGAGAAAGACACGTGTAGGTGTGCAGAAAGAAAATGTGATGTCATTGCTCTCTCACGGAAGCCAACTCATATCCGGTGTCCCAGGTGCCTGACCGGGAAGTGCAATGGGGACAATAGATACTCACTGATCTCTTCTTGTGGCCAAAGGCTGTGTGCTAAAACCAGTGGGATTCAAAAAGACATACAACACACACCCTGCTTTCAGGGAATCTATAATTTAGGGAACATTCCAGGGTACCCGCGTTGTCCGTCTTTCTGGAAACCTGTGCTTGTTAACCTGTATCTCTTCGGTCATGAGTTAGAAAGGCCTTGGACTTTGGAGTCCATGATATGGGTTGGATTCCTGCTTGGTCGCTTAATAGCTGTTGGATGATGGTTACCCTCAGGAACCCTTCTGAGCCACAGTTGCTCTGTCTGTAAACTGGGCATTCACAGGACTTACCTCATGAGGTTGAAGTGAGGGCTCAATGACATCTCATGTAACCACGTCTGACCCTCTGCGGGGTACAAGAATTACTCCTCCTTTCTTCAGGTTACTCTCACTTAGATGCTAATTCTAAAAGATCAGGTCACTCTGCTAGGTTCTGTGGTTGGTGGAAGATTATAAAGCATAATCCCTGCCCTTAAGTAATTTAAAGTTTTGAGATGATAGTCAAGAACAAAAATAGTTTTAGAAGTAGATAGGATAAGTTCTATAAGAAAGGCACAAATACTGCAGTGTGGATCTTATGAAGCAAAAGAAATGGAGAATGGGGAAAACCTTGGTGTCACTGGGGTGTGACTGAGGTCTTGAAGGATGTTTAAGATCTCAACATGAGAGATGGTGGGAACAAAATCAGTAGAGATCAACTAAGTTCTTTGTGCCTCATTTCCCATTCAGGGTGAAATAATTTTATTTAAATTAGCCCACTGTCTTTCATGGCAAACCATCTAGAAATTTTAAGTAAATTTGGATGACTAATAACTCCCCATTTCTTCCTCTCCACAGCTCCTGGCAACCACCATTCCACTTTTTGATTCTATGAATTTGACAATTTTAGATACCTCATTTAAGTGAGATCATGCAGTGTTTATCTTTCTGTGACTGGTTTATTTTATTTACTGTAATGTCCTTGAGGTTCATTCATGTTGTCACATATTGCAGAATTTTCTCCTTTTTAAAGGCTAAATAATATTCCACTGATGTATGCCACATTTTCTCTATCCTTTCATCTGCTGATGGACATTTAAGTTGTTTCCACATATTGGCTATTGTAACACTGCAGTAAATGTGAAAGTATTAATATCTCTTTGAGAAACTGATTTCAGTTCTTCTCATAAATAACTGGCAGTAGAATTGCTGGATTATATGGTAGTTCTATTTTTAATATATTGAGGAAACTCCATACTGTTTTCCATAATGGCTGCACCATTTTGCATTCCCACCAATAGTGCACAAGGGTTTCAATTTCTCCATTTACTCAACAACACTTGGCTTTTATTTTTGATGGTAGCCATACTGTTGGGTGAGAGGTGATATCTCATTATGGTTTTGATTTGCATTTCCCTGGTGATTAGTTGAGCACCTTTTCTATACCTGTTGCCCATTTGTATGTCTTCTTTGGAGTTACTAATCCAAGGGCATAAAGTTTCAGTTAAGCAAGGTTAATAAGATCCAGAGATCTGCTGTACAACATTTACCTATAGTCAACAAGCATGTGTTGTACCCTCAAAAATTTAAGAAGGTAGAGCTCATGTTAAGTGTCCTTACCACAATGAAATAAATTTTTAAAAAAGAGAAAATTACGTGACTTAAATGGAAGACAACAGATTAAAAGGGCAAGCAGATAAAAATACAAATGTAGAAATGTAGAAGCCTGGGTGGCGGAGGAAAGAAAAGAAGAAAGAACTAGGAGAGAGTAATGTAAGTAAAGTCAAGGGAACAAAGACTTTGCAAAAAGAAGACACAAAGTAGAAGGTGACCAATTAGTGTAGTGAGGGCAGAGGGCAGATATAAGTAGTTAAAAACTAAATGTGAAATGAAGAGCCTGTAAAATTGTTATAGATGGGAAGAGAAAGGGAAGTAGCTGGGGGCAAAATAGGATTGCTACTCTGGTTTTTAGATAATATAATCATGGCTGCCTTATAGTTTTCAGCTTTTCAAATTGAGGATTATGGGCTGATCATTCAAAAAATTTTGTGTACTTTTTAAAGAAATTTAATGTATTTTTTCAGATACATTAAAACGTATGAGTATTAAATTTAATTAAAAATTTGGGACAGATTTTCACTATCCAAGTCTAAACTCATCTGAGAATAAAACTTAGTTTTGACCTAGGTAAAGCTTAAAAGAATTATGATTTTTAATTTATTTTACTTCTGCTAAATAAAGTAAGGAAGCCCAATAGTCTAAAAAGTGGCTATAAACTAATAAAAAGGTAGATTAACCCACAGAAGCAGCTATGGTATAGTTTGATTCTCCTCAATCCTTAGCTGCATTATATATTTGAAATAAAGTAAGAGTAACTTTTCTCTTTTCCTGATTAAAAGCAGAATCTTTAATCTCTCCATTATAAGCTTTAAATTATGTCCTCTAAGTGCTGATGTATAGATTTAATTTCTAAGATTAACATAATTCTTAACAATAAAAAGTGTTCATTTCTTTCATCTTAAAAAAAAAAAGGTGAACAACCAGTAAGTGGCATAGTCTAGACTTGAACCCATGTATTATTATCATTCTAAATCCAATGATTTTCACTTTAGCATACTGGCTATCATCTAATTTCACTCTCTTTGGGACAGGACTACAATTAGATAGTTTATGGCTTGTTTTTCTTTTGAGCCCTCTCCCCAGATGGGATGGATTAGGAAACCCAGAAATTCCCTGCTTCACATGGTTGGACTATTTGCTCAGCCCAACTAACCCAGAGACATGGGAGTGGGACTCTTCTTACCCAATTTTATTATCCAACACAGTTTGCAATGATTAAGTCCATTCTTTTGATCTTTGAACCTTCTTTTCTGGCTTTAACAGTATTTCTAATCTATGCCAGAACAGTATGTTTGAAATGTATTTTTTCCATTTTTGTTATTTCAGAATCCCTTTGTTTTTCAATTTCAGCCAATAGTAGGGTCAATTTTTGAGCTACCTTGTTCTTGTGGGAGCAGTTTTTCTCCAGACTGGATTTAACTTTAACTTTCACATGTGAATTTGTGGTGTTTATACATACTAGCTGGTAATTTACTCACTGGATCTTCAGATATCTGGAATAAATTTGATAGTTTTCTGTATCCCCCAAATATTGATCAATATTGGACACTACGATACAACTCTGGTGTTCCACCCTGGTGTCATATGAATTGAGCAGAGTATTATTGGAAATAAGCCCTTGAAACCAATAAGGAAGCTATTTGGCCAAATTCATTTTATCATCACAACTTCATAATGTCGATCAATAGAGTCTATCTCAGAAATAGCAAATAGGTTACACTCCACATGCCAGTTCTGAACAACTGGATAGTGCCTATCTGGACATTCAAGGCAGAAAAGTCTGAGACATGTCCATGCTTACTGGGATGAGCTCTGTGATAGACTAGCAATGCCTGCCTTTTGTGCTGGTGGGGGGAGTGGGACAGAAAAGGAGTGGCAGCACGAGTGGAGTAATCCTCCAACCTTGGTGAAAGAGAGGATAGCTCTCAGACCCTGCTTCTTTGTCAGAAAACCAGAAAAGTGGCCTTCCTCCATTTGATTTGATAAAAATCTATCAGAAAGTTTAGAACTGTGTGCGTGTGCACGTGTGTCTGAAAGTTATCAAGTCGTACAAATATGAAGGAGTATTGGGTGAACCCTTGGTGTTGCTCTGATTCTCAGAAGATTTGTTTTTGTTCAAGACTAGACTTTAAAAAAAAATAAAACATTCTAGACAATGCTGAAAAGTTAAGAAAGGTTTAAAATCTCTCATGATCTCATTACCTAGGGATAAGTACTGTGAGCACTTGTTATCCTACGAGCAAATTTTAAACATTTTCTCATTTGTTCAATAGTCTTGAAAATAAAATGAATGCATACTATTTCATTGTATTTAAATGATTAAAACATTTAACTATTCCCTTTTTTTGGATGTCCAGGTGATTTGCTATTATAAATAATGTGACAAATATCTTTGAACATAGATCTTTGCTTTTATGTTTGACGAGTTCTCTAGACTCCTAAAAGTCTAGGAATTAGTGGGGTATTATAGATGAGCAGGGTCTGGTTACAGATTATCAGATTTCTCTTTAGAGTGTTTGTATCAGTTTGTTTTCCTGCCAACTTTGGTGGGATTTACACCTCTCAGAAAGCAGTGCACTGCTGGTGTACCTCCTTTTCTCATGCTCTTCCCCTCCTCGCTCTGGCTCCTATAGTTTTCTGGGTGTAAGAATTACAGAATGAATGCAGAGGGAGGTATCCAAAGAGAGGGGTGGTGCCAACACTTAGTGACCATATACAGCAAATTCACGGCAGAGAGATGGTACAAAGGTTTTTTGATTCATTCCGGGGCTGGATTACTGAGGCCAGGGGGCAGGAAGAGTGGGGGCAGGAGGGGAGAACATCTGTCTGTCTTCTCAAAGTTGTTAGTATTGTTTCAATGGGAAGTATATGGTAGGTTCCAGTTCATATTCTCAGTTCAACTCCACTGGCCTGTTTCCTCCAAATTTCGTGGTATTACCCCAAGTTTTGTTTTGTTTTATGTTTTCATGATTTAGCTGTGTGTGTGTGTGTGTGTGTGTGTGTGTGTGTGTGTGTGTGTAGGTATCTTAGAAGGAGCCTGAAAGAGGCTGAGTCAGGGATTGACAGCCAGATGCTCTTTTTTTTTTCTTTTCAGTATTCATTTCCTTCAGTGCATATTCATTAACTTTGATCCTCCCTAGCTTTATTGTGATAGAATTGACAAAATAACCGTGTGTAAGTTTAAGGTGTATAACAGATGATTTGATAACTGTATATACTACGAAATGATTACCACAATAAGGTTAGTTAACACATCTGTCACCTCGCATAATTACCTTTTTGTGTGTGTGTGGTGAGAACGTTTGAGATCTACTCTCTTAGCAAACTCCAAGTATATAATAAAGTACTGTTAACTGTAGTCACTAAGCAGTGTATTGGATCCCCAGAACTTACTCGTCTTATAACTTGAAGTTTGTACAATCTCTCCCCATTCCCCCGTCTTCCAGCCCCTCATGACCACCATTCTACCTTTTTTCTGTGAGTTTGACTTTTTTAGAGTTCACATATAAATGAGATCATGTGGTATTTGCCTTTCTTTTTCTGAGTTATTTCATTTAGCATAATGCCCTCAAGTTTCATACACTTAGGTTGTTTCCATGTCTTGGCTATTGTGAATAATGCTGCAGTGAACATGGGGGT
Organism: Stenella coeruleoalba; assembly: GCF_951394435.1. Classification (NCBI taxonomy): domain Eukaryota; kingdom Metazoa; phylum Chordata; class Mammalia; order Artiodactyla; family Delphinidae; genus Stenella; species Stenella coeruleoalba. Next base: position 18,624,914 of record NC_137155.1, on the reverse strand, counting down.
GCAGATATTTCTCTGAAACAGTAATATTTCCTTCAGGTAAATACTCAGGAGTAGAATTGCTGGATCATATGGCAGTTCTGTTTTTAATTTTTTGAGGACCCTCCATACTGTTTTCCAGAGTGGTTGCACTAATTTACATTCCTACCAGCAATGTGTAAGGGTTCCCTTTTTTCCACATCCTTGCCGACACTTGCTATTTCTTGTCTTTTTGATAACAGCCACTAACAGGTGTGAGGTGATATTTCCTGATTATTAGGAAGAGCACTTGAACAAAAACCAGGAGACCTGATTCCTTCACTAACCAGCTGCATGACTTGGACAAATTATTTAACTTCTCTTTGTGTCTGTATTATCCATTGAAGAACCTAACTTGTCCACAGGGTTGCTATGAGAATCAACTGGATAACATAAAATAATGAATGTGTAAACAAGTTAAAAGTTAACATAAATTTAGTGAATAAAGGGGATAATAATCCATAAATTGAAATGTTGCACCATTAAACTGACCAACCAAGTCATTTTTGAGTTATAACACATCTTATTAAAGATTCAAACAAGGTCATGAAAAGGACATAAACAGTATATTATTTTGCAGCAGAGAGACAAGTATGTGTGATAATGTACTTAATATTGTGTTGATTAATATGGATGATACCAAGATAATCACCAAACAATCTTGATAACTCTACAGGGAAGCAGCTAAAAAGGATATTAGTAGACATGTAAATTAAAACATTTGAAGGATGGATTGGCAAAGCAAAATGTCTAATGCTGATGTATCTTGAGCGCCTCAATGTGATTCTGAGTGATTTTCAGAAGTGATTCATTTCCTCAATCATGTAAGAGTATTATAGAACCCAACCAGAAATTATTTTAATGGAAAATATCTTCTGTGCTTTAAACACTGCAGAATAGAGAAGGCATACTGACTGTGTCCTCATAAAAGTAGACTCTTTCCAAATGGATTACTTTCAGTGAGGGTATTCTAACTTAAGATGTAATATGAGCTTAGCTGTATGAAACATAACTCTGTTCTCATGCTTGATCAGTTGGTTTTGAATGTGTTAACCTCTCGATTTATGACTTACAAGTTCAGCTCTAGGTTCCAATAGGTTTTTTTAATTGATAATAATGTTGATCACTTATCTTTATATGTGAAAGGATTAACAAGAGAATAGATAGCTATTGTGCCATTGGCTGTATTATGAATATCTTGAAGTCATTACTCAGAATGGCAGGTTATTTTGGCTAGATATATCCTTCACAGGAGAACAATGGAAAAGCCTTATTAGTGTAACTTTTTGACAAAAGGTGGTAGGAGGGAAAGATAATTTTTTTTTTTAAGAGCATATGCTCTATTTCCTTGAATTATTTTATTTTTTTTTAAATTTTTGCTGTGTTGGGTCTTCGTTTCTGTGCGAGGGCTTTCTCTAGTTGTGGCAAGCGGGGGCCACTCTTCATTGTGGTGTGCGGGCCTCTCACTGTCGCGGCCTCTCTTGTTGCAGAGCACAGGCTCCAGACGCGCAGGCTCCGTAGTTGTGGTTCATGGGCCCAGTTGCTCCGGGGCATGTGGGATCCTCCCAAACCAGGGCTCGAACCCGTGTCCCCTGCATTAGCAGGCAGACTCTCAACCACTGCGCCACCAGGGAAGCCCGGGAAAGATAATTTATATAGCTTTTGTATGTTTTTGGAATTTAATAGTCTTAATTCTCTGAAACATACAGGTAACATGTATGTCCTTCGAGGACCCTCCCCACTCTTTCCTAAAAACACCCATCATAGACCTAATTGAGGCTTAGAAGTAACAGTTTCAGAACAATGGAAATAGGCTGCCCTATTACATTCTACTAAAAGTATTCTATAGATAAGGACTCTTCTGCTAATAAATACCATTTTTTTCCTTTTTTTTCTTTCTATTGAAATATAGTTGATTTACAATGTGTTAGTTTCAGGTGTACAGCAAAGTGATTCAGTTGTACATACATATATATATATATTTTTTTTTTCAAGTAGATACCATTTATTTATCAGAGGTCTGTCATTAGCATGTTTATAAGGAGATTTGAACCAGTCACCTGCCTTCTTTCTTTCCAAAGTTCTTCATCCCCTTCTGGTCCACCCCACAACCCATGCACAATAACAGAAGAGGATGGATAGCAAACCTCCTCTTGATCTACTTACTACCTGCAAGCTTAGAGGAAGAAATGGTAGCTACTGGTCTCTTTGCAAAATCAACTACTGGCTTAGAATATGTCAGTTAAAGGAAAGGAAAGGGATAGGCTCTGACTTATGGCCACCTGCAGACTCATCAGACAAGTCAGGTTGGTGGCCAGCATCAGCCAGCAGAGTGAGGCCCCAGATGGTGCTGACCAACTTCTTCCCTCAAATGAATTTGATGTTGTTAAGCCAACATTGACATAAAGGCTGTGATGTATGTGTCACATCCCTACATTGTTTGCCTAAGAAGTGCCTGTTTCTCCAGTTGGCCCTCATAATTTGGTTCTTCTCTGAATCCTCAACATCCACAAATAATTATACTAAGGTTTAGAAAGCACTTATTTGTCAGGTACTCTTCCAAGGTCTTTTTATATTAGTTCATTTAATTCTCAGAACAACCCTGTGGGGGAGATCCTATTTTGTAGGTGAGGCAACTGAGGCACAGAGCAGTAAGATAACTTGCTTAAGGTCACATAGTCAGAGGTAGAGTGGGAATTGGAACCCAGGTGGTCTGGCTCCAGAGGCCATTCTATTGAGCAGTGCACTCCTGCCTTCTCCAAGAGAAGTTGGCTCTGTGTTCCTCACCTCTGGTAGAAGCCTTCTGGGATGCCCCAAATGGTGGTGTGTTCTTCACTACAAACAACGTTTACTCATAGAAATACCATCTCACGTTGTTTTTAGTATCTTAGGGTCATTGTTTATGACTCTTTTCTATTCCCATCATTGTCAAACACCAGGCAAGGCTTCCGATTCACAGGATCACCTTTTGCTAGGAAAGTTTTTTTTTTAACTTCCCATTTGACCCACTGGCCAGATTCATTTCTTTTCTGCAGAAGAAGTGATTTAAAGTATAAAACTCTCTCGCTTATTAGAAAGACAGACTTTAAAGAAGTATAATATTACAGTAGAGATGGGCTAGTTAAATGAATCCCTTTATCTCCTTTAAATGTGGCACAGCATTTCTCCATTATTACAGTGAAAGAGACCTGTATCACACAAAAGTTTATTTTTTCTTTGGAATCTGTTTGTCGGCATTTAGTGTGAATAGTAGGTGGAGAACCATAGTTATACCGAAAATGATTAACCCTCAGTCACAGCAGCTTTCATGTTTTATCCATGTGAAAAATATGCTCTTAATTAGAATTTCCATTTTGCATTTTAAGAAACATATATAGCTTCAGGAATAAGAAGAGGAAATTGCAGCTGATGAGTTTTTCAGGATCCATAGCAGAGGAATTTCTGTGTGGTTTTCTTAAAGGATCCCGCAGAAGGAGAACATTGTTAGGCATTTCATAGCATTTCTTCGGAGCCTCTATATTCTGAGCAAAACATGATTGTGTCCCAATCTGAGGACAGGTAACTCTGAAATGAAGCCCAGCTGGCCTGATATTTTTAAGAAAATTGTAAGGGAGACACTATGTGCAATCAATTAAATTGTTCTTTTTCCGCCTTTCAGAAGACAGAAACAAATTGTAAAAGCAGAGTGGCTGCCGAGAATGTAAATTGGCTGGAGTATCTCTTTATGCTGTTAGATTTATGCATAAATTGTAGATGGCACAAAGTCGTATTGACCTTAGCAGCTAAGCAGTGATCCAAAACAGGCTCGTTGCATTCAATTTCATGCTGCCAACCAGCCGCCTTAATGCTTCAATTTTGAGGGTTGAATTCTCTTACTGATTTAAAAAGAACTTTGACAAATTCAGATAATGTTGCTATCTAAAATTTTTTATCCACCATTTCCAATGAGTGTGTTTCCAATATTTAATAATGGCATTGCTCAGGATGTGTTTGGATTTAATGGTTGTTAGCATTTCTTCATGAGTCAGCCTGAGAAGAAAACAAGTTGCCCCATATCGTTATACCACTAGTGAATGTTAACTCTGATTAGCATATAATTGAGGTCATGATGAAAAACAATGAGTGCAGAAATGGATTTAAGAGCATAACTTTTTATTCATCAACTGGTGTCAGTTTGAGCAGAGCCAAGAAATTGGAAATCGAAACAGAAAAGTGGGAGAATAAATTCTTAATCCTACATCAAGGACACTTGCTTACTCATATAATCATTAATAATTTAACCATTCAACAACAACTGTTTGTTAAGCATTTTCTGTTTGTGATGCCTGTGCTACGTGCTAACACACTTTGACTTGAGAGCTTGGTTGAGTGGCTGACACTCTTAACTGTTCTGTGAATGATGCGTGATATGTTTTTTTTCTTACTACCAGAGTGGTAGATGGATTCCCTATCCCCAAACACTATTTTGAAATTCCTACTAAGAAAATAATAAATTATAGTATCAGATTGGAGGCAGACTTTGAGTCATTGTTTCTTTCCTTCTCATTTCTTCCAGAAGTTTTGAAAATTATATAATAATATGGAAGACAATTATGAAAAATTGATAAAGCAGAGCTATTCCCTCACCCCAACCCCAATATAATATTCACCTAATTTCCAGTTTTCGGCTACCTAAGAACATATTTTCACATGCTTACAATCATAAAACACATTCTATTTTCTATCCTACCTTTTTCATTTAATGTGCTACATAAATATATTTTTAATTAGTAGATTTTTGGGGAACAGTCTTAGATTTACAGTAGAATTGGGCAAAAGTATAGGGAATTCCCATTTTACCTTCACCCCCTGCCCCGACAGTTTCCTCTATTGACTTCTTGCATTTGTGTGGTGCATTTGTTATAATACACTTGATGAGCCAGTACTGATACACTGTTATTAACTACAGTCCACAGTATACACTGGGGTTCACTCTTTGTGTTGTACATTTGTTCTTCAATTGATGAATGGATAAACTCTGGTACATCCAGAATATTATTCAATTATAAAAAGAAACGTGTTATCAAGCCAAGAAAAGACATGGAGGAACCTTGAATGCATATTGCTAAGTGAAAGAAGTCAATCTGAAAAGGCTGCACACTGCAGGCTTCCAACTCGATGACATTCTGGGAAAGGCAAAACTATGGACACGGTAAAAAAGTGGTTGCCAGGGGTGAGGTGGGAGGGAGAGATGAACGGGTGGAGCACAGGGATTTTTAAGGCAGTGAAACTATTCTATATGGGTAGATACATGTCATTAAAAATTTATCAAAACCCATAGATACATAAATATTTTTATACTTCTAAATAGTTGTATAGCATTCTTGGTTGAAAGCAGCAGAAATGCAGCTAGTTTAAGTAGAAAAAGAATTATTAAAGGACATCAGATAGCTTCTAGACTTTCCAGGAGGTCGATAATTGGCTAGAGAGCCCAAAGCAAGGTCCCAGTCAGGTCTCCAGCATGAGGAGGAAGCCACCAAGCACTAGACATTGAAGCTTGCACTGGAGACAGACTGGCACAGGTTGGTAGATACCACCTGCCAAGGGTTGCATTGTGGCCCCCCGAAAAGAGAGATTAAAGTCCTAACCCCCAGAAGGTGACCTCATTTGGAAATAGTTGCAGATGTAGCTAGTTAAGATAAGGTCCTACTGGAGTAGGGTGGGCCCTTAGTCCAATATGACTGATATCCCTGTAAGAGGGGAGAGACGCACAAGGAAGAGATGGCCATATGAAGATGAAGGCACAGAGTGGCACCAAGGATCACCAGCAAACATCAGAAGCTAGAAGAACCAAGGCATGATTTTCCCCTGCAGGTTTCAGAGGAGGCGTGGTCCTGCCAACACTTTGATTTTGGACGCCTGGCCTCCAGAACCATGAGACAATAGATTTCTGTTGTTTTAAGCCACCTAGTCTGTGGGACTTTGATGCAGCAGCTCTAGCAAACTAATATGCTCCTCACACCCGAATCACCTACTCACTGCCCTCGCTGTCTCCAGAGAGAAACCCTCCCTGGCCCCTCTTTCTGGCTCGCCAGCTCCTCTTTAAAGCATGGCAGGGGCATCTGAGCAGTGACTTCTAGGACATATGCCCATGCCCTAGCTGCAGGGAAGGCTAGGGAAATGAGGAGCTGGCAGGTCCTGCTTCTAGAGCCTCTCAGTGAAACTCATAAGGTATGGAATTCTCCCAATGTTAGGAAGGAGCTCAAATGCCAGGCAACCAAAAGGAATGACAAGAGTCTGATATGATTGACTTTATAATTATGAACTTTAAGGGCTGCATAATATTCCGTCACGTTGATGCTATTTCTAAAAAGGTTTTTTCTATTTTTACGGGCAGTCACAGTAACTTCCAGATTGCTCTTATTTTATACAGTAACATATGTATGCCTATATGTTTTTGCTTCTGTCGAGCCATGTCTTGAATGGAATATTACAGCCTTCATGACTCCAACTACATATTCATAGATTTCTTTTCCAAGACATCTTCTCACTTTATAACTTCACGGATAGTATACGTGTGTGCCTATTTGATCATAATCCCAGGATTCAGTGATTTTTTTAAAAGTTTCTTTGTATTTAATTGGTAAATACCTTAAGGTTGCTTTGATTCACATTTACGTATCTTTAGAAAGAATAAATATTTTTCCACATGTAGTTTACATTTTGCATTTCTTCTGGTCTGATTTTATTGGGGCCTTGCCGTTTTTTGAAGGACGTATTTAAACAAGCACTTTTTAGATATTAGTATTGAGAGGCATTAAGTTGCTGCCAGTGTTTTTGCTGAGGATCAATCAAATTGTATGTGAAATAGCTAAGAAAACAATCCTTTTTTTCCAAGTTACATTAATTAAAATATATGAGGAAGTCCTATCCTTATGGCATGCCTAACATGCCATAAAATGCTTAGCAGTGCCTGACCCAGGGGAAGTACACTGATGTGCTCAGTAAAATGTCAGTAACTACTAACTTTCATGTTATTTTTATGTTGTGGGTATTTTCTATTCTTCTTAAGGAAAGTAAAATCAAAACTTTATTTACTCATTGCTTCAACAAATATTTCCCGGGGGCAAGAGACTGCACCAGGCACAGTAGATAATTCAACAATGAACATGGGTCAAGTGGCTTTGAGTTGAGTTAAGAAATGAGAAAACTTGCCAAGAACTAAAATACATTGTCATAAGCCTCCTAAAAAAGAACTGTGATATAATGTGATAAACCTCCTAAAAGTGATACAGATTTTCTTAGGATTTTAGAGAAGGGAGAAATCACTTCAGAGCAAGAGTCCAGAAAGCTTCAGAGAAGGGAAGGATTTCACCCTACCCTATAAGAGTGAGTGTGATTTCAACGAACAGAGGTGGAGTGGAGGCATTCCAGGAAGCGGGTATGGCATGGGGAAGACATAGATAGGAAAGCATAAATCATGCCCCAAGAATGAGAAATAATTAGCGATATTCTAGCTAAAAGATAGTGAATCCCTTCCACTGTGGCAGGCACTGTGCTAACTCTGCACTGCACGTGCATTATCTACTTAAATCCTTAAAGCAAGCCTACCAGACAAATACCATTATTGTTTCCATTTTATTGATGAAAAAAACCATAGCCCAGAAAGGTTATGTAATTTACCCAGGGTTACACAGCTACAAGTTATGGCGATCGTAGCTTGAATCCTTATTTGTCTGACTCCAGAGCCCAAGCTCTTTACCGTGTGTGAGAAAATTGTTTCACACAGTAAGACTAGCAGATCCAATTCGATTGCAGTTTAGAATGCAAGTTGGATAGTGATGAAAGAAAACAGAAGAAGAGGTATACTGGTGAAAACGTATGGAGGGTGCTTAAGTGTCAGGTGAAGAGGTTTGAACTTCATTTAGCAGGGACTAGAGTGCCATGGGGGTTCTGAGCAGCACAGTGACAGGTTCAGAATGTTACTTTGGAAGGGCAATCTGGTGATATTGTATAGGACTTTTTGAAACAGAGATACTAGAGTTAAGGAGATCAGTTAAAGAGAGAAATTGCCATTGGTGAGGTAACCAGAACTTGAAATACAGCTGAGAGATTGATATAGAACAGTTGAGAACTGAAAAGACGTATTTCTGAGATGAGTTAACAGAATTTAGTGACCCATGGAAAATGGGGAAAGGGAAAGAAAAGGAAGAAGTCAAAGATGGATTTGCATTTCAGATCTGGATGACTGGAGGATTATGATACTACTAAAAACACAGATATAGATGTTAAAAGGAGAATGGATTTTAGGGAGAAGATTATAAGCTTGACATTAGACATACTGATTTTGAAGTGGATATCTCCAACAAAAAGTTCAAAATTCAGAATTATAACTTGGAAGAAGGATGAAGTAAAGCTACAGGTTTGGGGGTTCTCTGAGTGAAGATTTTAGTTGAGGGCAGTAGCTATATGCATTGGCTGAAGTTGTGGAAGAAGATGAGAGGGAGACTGGAAGCTCAGGAATATCACAGTGAGGGGGAAAGAGAGAAAAAAAGGGGCAGGGAGAAACACAGAAAGTAACCGTCTTCTCTGTGTTTGTTTTTTTAAAACATCTTTATTGGAGTATAATTGCTTTACAATGGTGTGTTAGTTTCTGCTTTATAACAAAGTGAATCAGCTATACATATACATATATCCCCATGTATTCTCCCTCTTGCATATCCCTCCCACCCTCCCTATCCCACCCCTCTAGATGGTCACAAAGCACCAAGCTGATCTCCCTGTGCTATGCGGCTGCTTCCCACTAGCTATCTATTTGACATTTGGTAGTACATATAAGTCCATGCCACTCTCTCACTTCATCCCAGCTTACCCTTCCCCCTCCCCGTGTCCTCAAGTCCATTCTCTATGTTGGCATCTTTATTCCTGTCCTGCCCCTATGTTCTTCAGAACCGTTTTTTTTTTTTTTTTTTGAGATTCCACGTATATGTGTTAGCATATGGTATTTGTTTTTCTCTTTCTGACTTACTTCACTCTGTATGACAGACTCTAGGTCCATCCACCTCCCTACAAATATCTCAATTTTGTTTCTTTTTATGGCTGAGTAATATTCCATTGTATATATGTGCCACATCTTCTTTATCCATTCATCTGTCGATGGATGCTTAGGTTGCTTCCATCTCCTGACCATTGTAAATAGAGCTGCAATGAACATTGTGGTACATGACTCTTTGAATTATGGTGCTCTCAGAGTATATGCCCAGTAGTGGGATTGCTGGGTCATATGTAGTTCTACTTTTAGTTTTTTAAGGAACCTCCATACTGTTCTCCATAGTGGCTGTATCAATTTACATTCCCACCAACAGTGCAAGAGGGTTCCCTTTTCTCCACACGCTCTCCAGCATTTATTGTTTGTAGATTTTTTGATGATGGCCATTCTGACAGCTGTGAGGTGATGCCTCATTGTAGTTTTGATTTACATCAAAACATGTAGTTTTGATTAGTGATGTTGAGCATCCTTTCATGTGTTTGTTGGCAATCTGTAGATCTTCTCTGGAGAAATGTCTATTTAGGCCTTGTGCCCATTTTTGGATTGGGTTGTTTGTTTTTTTGATATTGAGCTGCATGAGCTGCTTGTAAATTTTGGAGATTAAATCCTTTGTCAGTTGCTTCATTTGCAAATATTTTCTTCCATTCTGAGGGTGGTCTTTTCATCTTGTTTATGGTTTCCTTTGCTGTGCAAAAGCTTTTTAGTTTCATTAGGTCCCATTTGTTTATTTTTGCTTTTATTTTCATTTCTCTAGGAGGTGGGTCAAAAAAGATCTTACTGTGCTTTATGTCATAGAGTGTTCTGCCTATGTTTTCCCCTAAGAGTTTTATAGTGTGTGGCCTTGCATTTAGGTCTTTAATCCATTTTGAGTTTATTTTGTATACAGTGTTAGGGAGTGTTCTGATTCCATTCTTTTACATGTAGGTGTCCAGTTTTCCCAGCACCACTTACTGAAGAAGCTGCTTTTCTCCATTGTATATTCTTGCCTCCTTTATCAAAGATAAGTTGACCATATGTGCATGGGTTTACCTCTGGGCTTTCTATCCTGTTCCATTGATCTATATTTCTGTTTTTGTGCCAGTACCAGACTGTCTTGATTACTGTAGTTTTGTAGTATAGTCTGAAGTCAGGGAGCCTGATTCCTCCAGCTCCGTTTTTCTTTCTCAAGATTGCTTTGGCTATTCGAGGTCTTTTGCGTTTCCATACAAATTATGAAATTTTTTGTTCTAGTTCTGTGAAAAATGCCATTGGTAATTTGATAGGGATTGCATTGAATCTGTAGACTGCTTTGGGTAGTATAGTCATTTTCACAAAGTTGATTTTTCCAATCCAAGAACATGGTATGTCTCTCCAACTCTCTGTATCATCTTTAATTTCTTTCATCAGTGTCTTATAGTTTTCTGCATAAAGGTCTTTTGTCTCCTTCGGTAGGTTTATTCCTAGGTATTTTATTCTTTTTGTTGCCATGGTAAATGAGAGTGTTTCCTTAATTTCTCTTTCAGATTTTTCATCATTAGTGTATAGGAATGCAAGAGATTTCTGTGCATTAATTTTGTATCCTTCTACTCTATCAAATTCATTGATTAGCTTTAGTAGTTTTCTGGTAGAATCTTTAGTACTCTCTATGTATAGTATCATGTCATCTGCAAACAGTGACAGTTTTACTTCTACTTTTCTGATTTGGATTCCTTTTATTTCTTTATCTTCTCTGATTGCTGTGTCTAAAACTTCCAAAACTATGTTGAATAATAGTGGTGAGAGTGGGCAACCTTGTCTTGTTCCTGATCTTAGAGGAAATGGTTTCAGTTTTTCACCATTGAGAATGATATTTGCTGTGGGTTTGTCATATATGGCCTTTATTAAGTAGAGGTAAGTTCCCTTTATGCCTACTTTCTGGAGGGTTTTTTTTATCATAAATGGGTGTTGAATTTTGTCAAAAGCTTTCTCTGCATCTATTGAGATGATCATATGGTTTTTCTCCTTCAATTTGTTAATACGGTGTATCACATTGATTGATTTGCCTATAATGAAGAATCCTTGTACTACTGGGATAAACCCCACTTGACCATGGTGTTTGATCCTTTTGATGTACTATTGGATCCTGTTTGCTAGTATTTTGTTGAGGATTTTTGCATCTATGTTCATCAGCGATATTGGCCTGTAGTTCTCTTTCTTTGTGACATCTTTGTCTGGTTTTGGTATCAGGGTGATGTTGGCCTTGTAGAATTAGTTTGGGAGTGTTCCTCCCTCTGCTATATTTTGGAAGAGTTTGAGAAGGATAGGAGTTATATCCTCTCTAAATGTTTGATAGAAATCGCCTGTGAAGCCATCTGATTCTGGGCTTTTGTTTGTTGGAAGCTTTTAAATCACAGTTTCACAGTTTCAATTTTAGTGCTTGTGATTGGTGTGTTTATATTTTCTCTTCCTTCCTGGTTCAGTCTCGGAAGGTTGTGCTTTTCTAAGAATTTGTCCATTTCTTCCAGGTTGTCCATTTTATTGGCATAGAGTTGCTTGTAGTAATCTCCCATAATCTTTGTATTTCTGCAGTGTCAGTTGTTACTTCTCCTTTTTCGTTTCTAATTCTACTGATTTGAGTCTTCTCCTTTTTTTCTTGATGAGTCTAGCTAATGGTTTATCAATTTTCTTTATCTTCTCAAAGAACCATCTTTTAGTTTTATTGATCTTTGCTCTTGTTTCCTTCATTTCTTTTTCATTTATTTCTGATCTGATCTTTATGCTTTCTTTCCTTCTGCTAACTTCGGGGTTTTTTGGTTCTTCTTTCTCTAATTGCTTTAAGTGTAAGGTTAGGTTTTTTATTTGAGATGTTTCTTGTTTCTTGAGGTAGGATTGTATAGCTATAAACTTCCCTCTTAGAACTGCTTTTGCTACATCCCATAGGATCTTGGTCATTGTATTTTCATTGTCATTTGTTTCTAGGTAGTTTTTTCATTTCCTCTTTGATTTCTTCAGTGATCTCTTGGATATTTAGTAGTGTGTTGTTTAGCCTCCATGTGTTTGTATTTTTTACAGATTTTTTCCTTTAATTGTTATCTAGTCTCATAGCATTGTGGTCGGAAAAGGTACTTGAAACAATTTCAATTTTCTTAAATTTACCAAGCCTTCTTTTGTGACCCAAGATATGATCTTTCCTGGAGATTGTTCCATGAGCACTTGAGAAGAAAGTGTATTCTGTTGTTTTTGGATGGAAAGTCCTATAAATATCAATTAACTCCATCTTGTTTAATGTATCATTTAAAGCTTGTGTTTCCATATTTATTTTCATTTTGGATGATCTGTCCATTGATGAAAGTGGGGTGTGAAAGCCCCCTACTATTATTGTGTTACTGTCGATTTCCCCTTTTATGACTGCTAACATTTGCCTTATGTATTGAGGTGCTCCTATGTTAGGTGCATAAATATTTACAATTGTTATATCTTCTTCTTGGATTGATCCCTTGATCATTACGTAGTGTCCTTCTTCGTCTCTTCTAATAGTCTTTCTTTTAAAGTCTATTTTGTCTGATTTGAGAATTGCTGCTCCAGCTTTCTTTTGATTTCCATTTGCATGGAATATCTTTTTCCAACCCCTCACTTTCAGTCTGTATGTGTCTCTAGGTCTGAAGTGGGTCTCTTGTAGACAGCATATATATGGGTCTTGTTTTTGTATCCATTCAGCCAGTCTATGTCCTTTGGTTGGAGCATTTAATCCATTTACATTTAAGGTAGTTATTGATATGTATATTTCTATTTCCATTTTCTTAATTGTTTTGGGTTTTTTATTGTAGGTCTTTTCCTTCTCTTGTGTTTCCTGCCTACAGAAGTTCCTTTAGCATTTGTTGTAGAGCTGGTTTGATGGTGCTGAATTCTCTTAGCTTTTGCTTGTCTGTAAAGGTTTTAATTTCTCTGTCAAATCTGAATGAGATCCTTGCTGGGTAGAGTAATCTTGGTTGTAGGTTTTTCCCTTTCATCACTTTAAATATGTCCTGCCACTCCCTTCTGGCTTGCAGGGTTTCTGCTGAAAGATCAGCTGTTAACCTTATGGGGATTCCCTTGTATGTTATTTGTTGCTTTTCCCTTGCTGCTTTTAATATTTTTTCTTTGTATTTAATTTTTGATAGCTTGATTAATATGTGTCTTGGCGTGTCTCTCCTTGGATTTATCCTGTATGGAACTCTGTGTGCTTCCTGGACTTGATTGACTATTTCCTTTCCTATATTAGGGAAGTTTTTGACTCTAATCTCTACAAATATTTTTTCAGTCGCTTTCTTTTTCTCTTCTTCTTCTGGGACCCCTATAATTCGAATGTTGATGCATTTAATGTTGTCCCAGAGGTCTCTGAGACTGTCCTCAATTGTTTTCATTCTTTTTTTCTTTATTCTGCTCTGTGGTAGTTATTTCCACTATTTTATCTTCCAGGTCACTTATCCGTTTTTCTGCCTCAGTTATTCTGCTATTGATTCCTTCTAGAGTATTGTTAATTTCATTTATTGTGTTGTTCAACATTGTTTGTTTGCTCATTAGTTCTTCTAGGTCCTTGTTAAATGTTTCTTGTATTTTCTCCATTCTATTTCCAAGATTTTGGATCACTTTACTGTCATTACTCTGGATTCTTTTTCAGGTACACTGCCTATTTCCTCTTCATTTGTTTGGTCTAGTGGGTTTTTACCTTACTCCTTCATCTTCTGTGTGCTTCTCTGTCTTTTCATTTTGCTTAACTTGCTGTGTTTGGGGTCTCCTTTACTCAGGCTGCAGGTTCGTAGTTCCCGTTGTTTTTGGTGTCTGCCTCCAGGGGTATGGTTGGTTCAGTGGCTTGTGTAGGCTTCCTGGTGGAGGGGACTGGTGCCTGTGTTCTGGTGGATGAGGCTGGATCTTGTTTTTCTGGTGGTCTGGACCACATCTGGTGGTGTGTTTTGGAGTGTCTGTGACCTTATTATGATTTGAGGCAGCCTCTCTGCTAATGGGTGGGATTGTGTTCCTGTTTTGCTAGTTGTTTGGCATGGGGTGTCCAGCACTGGAGCTTGCTGGTCGTTGAGTGGAGCCGGATTTTAGCATTGAGGTGGAGATCTCTGGGAGAGCTTTTGCCATTTGATATTATGTGGAGCTAGGAGTCCTCTGGTGGACCTATGTCCTGAACTTGGCTCTCCGACCTCAGAGGCTCAGGCCTGACACCCGGCCGAGCACTAAAACCCTGTCAACCACACAGCTCAGAAGAAAAGGGAGAAGAAAAGAAAGAAAGAATAAAATAAAATAAAGTTATTAAAATAAAACCTAAAAAAGATTATTAAAGTTAAAAAAATTAAAATATAAAAAAAGTAAAGAAAAAAAAGAGAGCAACGCAACCAAAATACAAGTCCACCAATGATAACAAGTACTAAAAACTATAGTAAAAACAAAGAAACAAACAAAATGGACAGACAGAACCCTAGGACAAATTGTAAAAGCAAAGCTATACAGACAAAATCACACAAAGAAGCATACACATACACACTCACAAAATGAGAAAAAGGAAAAAATATATATATATATATAAAAGGAAGACAGCAACCAAATCAATAAACAAATCTACCAATGATGATGAACTCTAAATACTAAACTAAGATAAACATAAAACCAGAAACAAATTAGGCACAGAAAGCCAGCCCCGAGTCTATAGTTGCTCCCAAAGTCCACCTCCTCAATTTGGGATGATTCGTTGTCTATTCAGGTATTCCACAGATGCAGGGTACATCAGGTTGATTGTGGGGATTTAATTTGCCGCTCCTGAGGCTGCTGGGAGAGATTTCCCTTTCTGTTCTTTGTTAGCACAGCTTCTGGGGTTCAGCTTTGCATTTGGCCCCGCCTCTACCTGTAGTTCCCCTGAGGGCGTCTGTTCTTCGTTCAGACTGGACGGGGTTAAAATAGCAGCTGATTATGGGGCTGTGGCCCTCTCAGGCTGGTGGGGAGGGAGGGGTACAGGATGCAGGGCGAGCCTGCGGCAGCAGAGGCCAGCGTGACATTGCAACAGCCTGAGGCACCCTGTGTGTTCTCCTGGGGAAGTTGTCCCTGGATCACAGGACCCTGGCAGTGGTGGGCTGCACAGGCTCCCGGGAGGGGAGGTGTGGATAGTGACCTGTGCTTGCACACAGGCTTCTTGGTGGCTGCAGCAGCAGCCTTAGTGTTTCATGCCCGTCTCTGGTGTCCACGCTGATAGCCCCGGCTCCTGCCCATCTCTAGAGCTCGTTTAGGCAGTACTCTGAATCCCCTCTCCTCATGCACCCCGAAACAATGGTCTCTTGCCTCTTAGACAGTTCCAGATATTTTCCTGGACTCCCTCCTGGCTAGCTGTGGTGCACTAGCCCCCTTCGGGCTGTGTTTGCGCAGCCAACCCCAGTCCTCTCCCTAGGATCTGACCTCCAAAGTCGGAGCCTCAGCTCTCAGCCTCCACCCGCCCCGGCGGGTGAGCAGACAAGCCTTTCGGGCTGGTGAGTGCTGGTCGTCACCAATCCTCTGTGCGGGACTCTCTCCACTTTGCCCTCTGCACCCCTGTTGCTGTGCTCTTCTCTGTGGCTCAAAGCTTTCCCCCTCCGCCACCCGTTGTCTCCATCCACGAAGGGCCTTCCTAATGTGTGGAAATTTTTCCTCCTTCACAGCTCTCTCCCAGAGGTGTAGGTCCTGTCCCTATTCTTTTGTCTCTGTTTTATCATTTTTCTTCTGCCCTACCCAAGTACGTGGGGAGTTTCTTGCCTTTTGGGAAGTCTGAGGTCTTCTGCCAGCCTTCAGTAGGTGTTCTGTAGGAGTTGTTCCACGTGTAGATGTATTTCTGATGTATCTGTGGCGAGGAAAGTGATCTCCGTGTCTTAGTCCTCTGCCATCTTGAAGGTCTCCTCCTCTTCTCTGTGTTTTGATGGCATGAAAATGTGATCAAACTGGACTAGAGCACCAGAAATACCCTGGCCATACCCTTGACAAGTTCACTCTTATCCTCAGACTCCAAGTGGAAAAAAAAAAAAAGTTCAGAGAAGGCAAAGAAAGGCAGAGGGACACTTACTAGTAGAGAGCTTTGGCTGTGACCCCAGGAAGAGTTCCAGGGGCCCAGACTCGGCCACAGAGAAGACCGCATCTGCCTTGGTGGATAAACCTTAAGAACCCAGAAGCAAAGCAAGATGGAAAGCACTTTTCTGGGCCTTCTTCCAGGAGTTACAGCCGGACCTTCTTATTACTTTTGCTACACAGAAAGGAGAGAACTGGACAGGGCACAGTGGTCAGCAAAGTGTCCATGGCAGCCTTCCCTCCCTTGCAGGTGCAGTGCAGGAAGCAGACATAAAACAGCTATGATAATCCTCTGCCTTTTAGTTAATAAAGAGACTAGACAGGTAGACAGGTAGGTAACAAAGAGGCTTGTCAAAGAAGACGAGCTGAGAGAGATGTGGTGGTAAGTGTTGAATTCCGTGTAAAGATGGAGGAAGGTGAAAATTGAAGACAGGTTGCGTTTAAGTTATGTAAAATTTAAATTTAGGTGGTTGCTTGTAGCCTTCCAAGGGATGGATTTAGTAGCGCAGTGGCTTAAGGCATATTGACAGGGGTGAAGAACAGTCAGGTGGGAAGCATGGAGGAGAGAAGTCGTGGATGACACTCTGGGGTAATTTGAGTTGAAAGGAATGAGAGAGATGGGCCAAGGGTACAGCCAGACTGAGACATTTGTGCTTGTTATTGCATCTTGTTTGAAAGATAAGAGAGACTGTCAGAGAGAGGAAACAGCAAATGTAGTAAGTTTGTGCAAAAGAGAAACACACTTAATGAAGTAAGGTTCTGGAGGACATGGGAAAGGATAGAATTAGAAAAGGATTTATCATTGAAATTTTTTTAAAAAGGAAGATGCTGTGGGTTTTAAATATAAGTGTAGTCTTAAGGACTGGTGAGCACGAATAGCTTTGCTCCAGTAGATTTAAGGAAGAAAGAAAATATGTAGGCAGGTTTGGGTGAGGGTAGAGAAGAGAAAGGGTCAAAGTTAGTCCTGACCAGAGGAAAGGTTTTGGGGCAGGAGAAAACTGGGTGTGTTGCAGATGGCCACCTGTTAGCAGCTGATTTTTATGGAATGATATCAGAGAGTTAGGAGTCAGAAAGGAAAGACTCAAAAGAGCACTCTGGGAGAAGGAAATGGAATGAAAATGTGAGATGAGGTTGATGAAGATCACATATACTGGGGGAAAGTCACATAAAAATCTCCTTGGGAAGAGGCCATGAAAATAATTTCTTTCTGCAGCATCTTGAACTAGAGGAAATGAAGTCTTACTGAGAATTGGAGAGGCTCAGCCAGGGAAGCCAGAGAGAAGATGCTGGCTGTCAACACTGGAGATTACATAATGCACTGGAAGAGAAAAAGCTCTACAGAAAAATAAAAAGGGGGAAGAATAAGATAAGTTGCCAAGACATAGAGGAGGAAGAAAAGAATTTGGAAATTGTTCAGACATGGAAAGCACAGATTGCCGTAGTCCTCCTAGTGATAGTCTCTCTAATTTCCTCCTCTCCCAAAATAAATTAAGTTGGGCTTCATGGCTTATAGAGATTCATTTATCTTCAACTAACTTTTATTCCAAAATTGTTACGCAAGAATTCTAGAGTGAAACTTGAATGGAATGGGCTTGAATCCCAACTCCATCATGAATTGTCTATATGACTCGAGCAAGTTACTTCATCTCTGTAAGCCTCAGTTTCTTCACCTATACAAAGGGGATAATAATGTAATAGCTATCTCATGGTGAAGATGAAATATGGTATTACACCAAAAAAGGGTTACAGAGCCAGCAATTTGTACACATTCATTAATATTCCCTGTCACCCTGGTGATGGTGATGGTGTTGTAAAATACATTGGGAATTCAGAGATGAATAAGATGGAATCCCTGTACTCAAGTTCTCAGAAGCTATTGGGAAATATATTAGTACCTTTGAGTGAATCAACAATTATAGTAAAATTAATTGATTCATTGACACATAGTTACTGAGCTCCTTACAGTGTTCCAGGTGCTGGGGATATATTGGTGAATGAAACATGCCAACATTCCCTGCCTTCATGGAATTTGCATTTTACTGAGAGAAAGAAAAAGTAAGTGTTAGAGTAAATAAGTCAAGTCCATTAGGAAGGAGGTGGCATGTGCTATGAGAGGAAAGGAGAACAAGCTAATGGTAACGGAGACCAGGCTGGGGAGAGGTGGTGGAAGTGCCAAATAAAATAGAGGTTAAGGGTAAAGTAGGCCTCATGGAGCAAGATGTTTGGGGGTTGTGATGGGACATTTATAATGAAGTCATCAGAGGGGCTGCTGCTTATGGAAGCAGAGAGGTGGGCCATCTAACTTGGCCTGGCCATGGAGAGAGGAAAGGCTGAACTAGAAAGGGCCAGCAGTGGTCAGAAAGACTGGCAGAACAATGGAAAACAGTAGGGAGGTTCTTCAAAAAATTACAGAGACAAGCAATTCCAATGCTGGATATGTACTCAAAAGAAATGAAGTCTCTATCTTGAAGAGGTATCTGCAACCCCATGTTCATTGCAGCATAATTCACAATAACCAAACATGGAAACCTAAGTGTCCATGTTGAATGGATAAAAAGAATCAGTATATGTATGCAATGGAATATTAGTCATAAAAAGGAAGGAAATCCTGCATCATTTGCAACATTATGGATGAACTGTGAGGGCATTATGCTAAATAAAATAAATCAGACAGAGAAAGACAAATACACTATGATCTCACTTATATATGGAATCTTAAAAAAAAAAAAAAAGCCAAACTCATAGAAACAGAGAACAGATTGGTTGGTTGGGGGAGAGGTTGGTCAGAGGTACAAACTTCTGGTTATAAGATGAATAGGTTATGGGGATCTAATATACAGCATGATGTATATTATATGTACATTGATGTAGTTAACAATATTATATACTTGGAATTTGCTAAGAGAGTAGAGTTTGCAAGTTCTCACCACACACACACAAACTGTAGCTTTCTGAGGTGATGGATGTGTTAGCTAACCTTATTGTGACAATCATTTTGCAACATATACAAATATAAAATCACTATACCGTACACCTTAAACTTATATAATGCTATATATCAGTTATACCTCAATAAAGCTGTGGGGAGTCGGTGGGATAGTGGCACAGGAAGAAAAGCCAGTAGCGAACAGGTCTGTGAAGAAGGAACAATGGTCTGAAATGGGCTTTAGCTTTGTTTTTAAAGAGATAATATGATGCATCCTACCTAAGGTGCTTTCCTGAAATAAAACATAGCAAAAAACACCCCAAAACAAAAATCACTCAATTAGTGCTTTAGACAAGAAAATATCCTATAAATGCTTCTTTCCCTTACAAAAAAAGGGGGAGGTGGGGAAGGGGACTGTGGTTTATAGTGTTTTCATATTAATTTTCTTACAACTATGACAACTTTACCAAGCATGTGATTTACTGGTATCATTCTAGAGAAACTGGTTTTCAGGTTTAGCTGTCTCTCCATAGACACTTGCTCTGCAAGAGGTGGCAGAGCCCCATTTGGCATGAGGTCCTTTTGCTGGGAATCAGAGAGCTGTCTGTCATCATTCACAGAAGTGCTGCTGAATAAAGGGACAGAAAGAAGAAAGGCTGTCCACTGAGGCACTGAGGAGCTCTTGCAGGATCTGCACCAGGACTAGACAGTCTTTCAATTCATTTCAAAAGGCTCACGGCTTTCCATTACAGAGGAGGTTATATCAGACCAAAGAAAGATAGATAAAAAATGTGTAAAAAGTATAGACGACCTGAATAAACAATAAATCCAAACAATAAATCCAAATATTGCTTAATGTAAAAGGTCAGTCAGCCAGGTCTGGAGACATTCTTGGGCATCACAGCTGGTTGGAAGAGAAGCTACTGACATCTGGTAGTTAGAGGCTACCCTAGTGGTTAGAGGTCAGGAATGCAGCCGAACTGCCTGCAGGGCACAGGACAGCCTCCACCACAGAGAATTATCCAGCCCAAAGTGTCAGTAGTGCCCAGGCTGAGAAACCCTCTGATAGAACCTGGCATTTAAGCTGGGGAAAGGGAGACAAAGACATGAAGTAGCGGAGGGGCTGTAAAAAATGGTGCAATCGGTAGATTGTAGGGTCCAGTAAGGGGAAAGGCGTGTTGGAATCATGGTAGCAGAGGAGATGAGATGGAAAGCAGATGTGGGGTTGGAGACTGGGGATTCTTGGAATGGGGATTTTGGATGGGGGTTGTCCAGGTATTGATATTGACAAAGGATGTTTGTATGTCACATACACATAGACATGAGCTTGAGTGTTTATTCCAACATGTAGTAATTTGGTGATCTTTGTTAACTTCTCTGAGAATAAGGTTTTCTTACCTGCAAAAAATGGATGTGTGCCTCATTTGCCTGTTACACATATTGAATGAAATAGTGTATGTAAGCTCTTAATATAGTTCCACCAATAGTGTATGTAAGCTCTTAATATAGTTCCACCGATAGTGTATGTAAGCTCTTAATATAGTTCCACCTGGCACATCTTAGGTGCTCAATAAATGTTACATCTTGTTATTGCTCTTATGGTGATGATTAGAAAGACAACTGTGGTTATTTGCTATCTTGTCACCTGAGGGGAAAAGAAATGAAAGAAAAAGAAAAAGAGTTTAGCTGAAATGCTTTTCTTAAAGATTCAGCTTTCTTCTTAGCTCTAATATCACATCTGTAGGTGATTAATTATGTTACTAATTTCTTTTTTCAGTAATGAAGTTGTTTTTATACTTTCACAGTTGGGAATGCCTGAGGGATTCTCTTAACTCTGGGAGATGATTTGGTGAAATTATTTCCTAGAAGGTTTTTCTGAAGCTTTTTCATGTAGAGGACTAAATATGAAGTATTTCTTCCATCTTCTCATTTTTAACCTTTTACTTACAAAATAGATACATTCTTATCCTTTCCCAGCTCTCCCTTATACTGGGCTGAATATTCTTAAAATAAACTGTTACACATAGAAGATAAAGTTCAGGGAAGCTTCTGTGTCTTTTTTTTTTAGCGGTACGCAGGCGTCTCACTGCTGTGGCCTCTCCCCTTGTGGAGCACAGGCTCCGGACGCGCAGGCTCTGGCCATGGCTCACGGGCCTAGCCGCTCCGCGGCACGTGGGATCTTCCCGGACCGGGGCACGAACCCGTGTCCCCTGCATCGGCAGGCGGACTCTCAACCACTGAGCCACCAGGGAAGCCCACTTCTGTGTCATTTTGACTGTTTTTCCATCAACACTACCCATTACTTTTATTCACAATGGCAAAATTGTAACTTAGCACCCATAAAGTAGTGTAAAATGTTATCATTGCCCCGTTGACTGATGCAGTGTGCCACTAGTATATTTCCCAGTTTATTGGCATGGCATTTTCTGTACACTGTCCATGTAAGCATTTTATTCTAATATATGGAGGGATTTCAATTTTAATTTTTCTTGCTTCTTAAGGATTGAAATTTCATCGGTTGACTTGTATGTGATATTCCTGTTATTCCTGTGTTCTACACTATGTTCCAAAACATAGTGAAGCTCTTAAGAAAATGAAGTCAGGGTTTATGAAAGGGACCAAATTAAGAGCAGATCAGAGAATTTAAAACTAGACGTCCCAGGGGTAACTTTGTTAGTTCTCTATCTTACATACATTTTGCTAAGAATTCTCTTTCCCCAAGACATCCTTTATTCTTTGGACCAGCCTCATGCTTTTATTTACATTAGTGGGTTAAAAAAAAAACCTTTTTGATGAATGGCTTACCATTGAACTCCACACTGCCTCATAATTATTTCTGTGATCTTTCTCCTTTACTAGATGCAGTTCTTTGAGAGAAGAGGAACTGTGTATTATTCACTACTCTCACTGCTGCCCCAGCCAGCCCCCAGCCCAGTGTGCAACACATAATAAACATTCAAAAATCATATTGAATAAAATTTAAATGATGAATAATTAGCAAACATTTATAAGGTACCTACTGTGTTCTAGGTACTATGCTAGGGATTCAAAAGCATTGTGTCTCAAGGTGTTCAGGGTCTATCTGGTCAAATCCAGCAGAGACCTCGCCATTGTCAACTTTCAGTAATGTTTATGGAGAGATGGAAGGCAAGGTGGAAAAAGGGAGGACGGGAGAGAAAAAACAATATCCTTGAATATCTCAAGGAGACCAGTCCAGTTCTCAGATGAAACCTCTGTGAACTTGAAAAGCTGGCTTTATAGATGAGCGAAATATCATTATTCCTAAACCTCTTCCAGACTATACTAAACTATCTAAGTAAAAGGGTTTGCTAAGAACTTCGCAGGTAAGCAGCCATATAGCTTCCTTCCTACTTCCTAAAGGAAGCAAATTATTATTTTAAATATGTTCATGGCTTATATAAAAATGAATGGTGCCATTAAGTCAGAAAGAGAGAGACAGGTACCGTATGCTAACACATATATATGGAATTTAAGAAAAATGAATGGTGCTAGTGTCAGATCATTCTTTAAAGCAGACCTGGCAGGGTCTTTGAAATTATTTTGTCAACATGTAGTTTGAATTACTGTATAAATTTGAAAGAAGAAAACCACATAGCTTAAAAACATTCTATGATCAGGTTTTGTACTTACGTAGCCTGACTTGTTTCCTGGCTGAGTCAGTCTACATTAGGGCTCTTCTTTGCTGTAAGTTGAAATCATTTGCACTCTCTCCATCTAGGGTTATAAGCAGACCAGTGGTTCATGTGAAATCAGGAGTTTTAAACCCGATTTCAAATTCAAATCGTCTAGTTCTTCAAGTACTTGACGTTTTTATATGCAGGGTCATGAACAAAGTAGCTTGGATTGTTCAGTTCAAGCAACCACAACTTGAAACACCTCGTACATCAGTTTTGGGTGTGATGAGCATCAGTAATGAGGACTGTCACCCAGTAGTCCCAACTGCTTGTTGCTTGTTCAAAATATGAAAGCTGAGGTTATGTAGCATATGCCAGGATAGGACAAGGCTAATTACAATGAATGGAAAGCGTCATCCCAGTAAAGCAGCAGATGACATCTCAGTGGCATAGGGCATCAAGTAGGTAATGGTAACATTTCACCTTGCTTGTTTCATTTCTAAATGGTCATGTAGCCCTTTGGAGCTGCGGTCATATTATGCTGCCTTTGCCTAACCTTATCCTAAATGACGGCCATCTTGTACATGTCTGTCCACATTATGTTAAAATCTACATATATAACCTGGTAGTGTGATCCCATAATGCCAACTTTTTCCTCACTTAGGAAGAGACAATAGAACAATGCATGTATGAAAACAGGGTCCTAACATCATCATTAATTAAATTGTTCCATCATATCTAAGAATGCATGCTACTGTCTATGCAAAGTTTTTGGAGTCACTATCCTTTTTTCAAACCTGAGAACAATCGAATCTTCTTGATGACTTAGGAAATAACAAAAGTAGGCATTTTCTTTTCGGGTTTGATAATTTAGCCAGTTCTCTCGCCAGTATCTGTGTATGTGTGGTCGACACATTAACAGTTGCTGTCCTGATTATATTGACTGATTATATTGTCTAATTAATGTTGAATCTAAAATTTTTACTTAATCACAGAGCTTCATATAGTACTAAAATGTCTACCTCAAGCCCAAGTCACAGCTTCTGGCTTGTCACTTATGACCTGTCTTTGTGGAAATATTAGAATTAACCCCTCAGTGTGCTGGGAAAACTGGACAGCTACATGTAAAAGAATGAAATTAGAACATTCTCTAACACTATACACAAAAATGAACTCAAAATGGATTAAAGAACTAAATGTAAGACCAGATAGTATAAAACTCTTGGAGGAAAACATAGGCAGAACACTCTTTGACATAAATCACAGCAATATCTTTTTCGATCCACCTCCTAGAGTAATGAAGATAAAAACAAACTGACACAGCAGTGTAAAGCAACTATACTCCAATAAAAAAAAAGAAAAGAAAAACAAAAATAAACAAATGGGACCAAATAAACTTAAAAGCAGGACTTCCCTGGTGGCGCACTTGTTAGGGATCTGCCTGCCAATGCAGGGGACATGGGTTCGATCCCTGTTCTGGGAAGATCCCACATGCCGTGGAGCAACTAAGCCCATGTGCAACAACTACTGAGCCTGCGCTCTAGAGCCTGTGAGCCACAACAACTGAAGCTCACGTGCCTAGACCCCATGCTCCACAACAAGAGCGGCCACCGCAGTGAGAAGCCTACACACTGCAATGAAGAATAGCCCCTGCTCACCGCAACTAGAGAAAGCCTGCACACAGCAACGAAGACCCAACGCAGCCAGAAAAAAAAAAAAAAAAAAAAACTTAAAAGTTTTTGCACAGCAAAGGAAACCATAAACAAAGTGAAAAGAAAACCCACAGAATGGGAGAAAATATTTGCAAACGAAGCAACTGACAAGGGATTAATCTCCAAAATATACAAACAGATGATGCAGAAAACAAATAACCCAATCAAAAAATGGGCAGAAGATGTAAATAGACATTTCTCCAAAGAAGACATACAGATGGCCAAAAAGCACATGAAAAGATGCTCAACATCACTAATTATTAGAGAAATGCAAATCAAAACTACTGAGGTATCCCCTCACACCGGTCAGAATGGCCATCATCAAAAAGTCTACAAACAACAAATGCTGGAGAGGGTGTGAGAAAAGGGAACCTTCCTACACTATTGGTGGGAATGTAAATTGATACAGCCACTATGGAAAACAGTATGGAGTTTCCTCAAAAAACTAAAAATAGAGCTACCATATGATCCAGCAATCCCACTCCTGAGCATATATCTGTAGAAAAATATACTTCGAAAAGATACATGCAGCTCAGTGTTCATTGCAGCACTGTTTACAATAGCCAGGACATGGAAGCAACCTAAATGTCCATTGATAGATGAATGGATAAAGAAGATATGGCACATATGCACAATGGAATACTACTCGGCCATGAAAAGGAACGAAATTGGGTCATTTGTAGAGATGTGGATGGATCTAGAGACTGTCATACAGAGTGAAGTAAGGCAGAAAGAGAAAAACAAATATAGTATATTAACGCATATATGTGGATCCTAGAAAAATGGTACAGGTGAACTGGTTTGCAGGGCAGAAATTGAGACACAGTTGTAGAGAACAAATGTACGGACGCCAAGGGAAAGTGGCGGGGGTGGTGGTGGTGGTTTGATGAATTGGGAGATTGGGATTGACATGTATACACTAATATGTATAAAGTGAATAAAAAAAGAATGAAATAATGCCTTTTGCAGCAACATGGATGGACCTAGAGATGATCATACTAAGTGAAGTAAGTCAGACAGAGAAAGACAAATATTAAATCATATCACTCATATGTGGAATCTAAAAAAATGATACAAATGAACTTATTTACAAAACAGAAACTGACTCACAGACTTAGAAAACAGACTTATGGTTACCAAAGGGGAGGGAGGGGAAGGGATAAATTAGGAGGTTGGGATTAACATATACATACGACTATATAAAATAGATAATCAGCAAGGACCTACTGTAGAGCACAGAGAACTCTACTCAGTACTCTGTAATATATATGGGAAAAGAATCTGAAAAAGAATAGATGTATGTATACGTATAACTAAATCACTTTGCTGTATACCTGAAACTAATACAACATTGTAAATCAAATATACTTCAATTAATTTTCAAAAGGAATTAACCACTTAGTATAAAATAATTTTATGACTCTAGAAAGTTTTATTTTACAATTATTTTCATATTTATTTTTTAAATTGTTTAGAAATGAATAACAAAATATGTTTCCTCATCCAAAAGTCTAGCTTTAATATGATATCAGTATGTTTTTTCTGACAGACAAATATATTATTATTTTAAATAACTCAGTTGACAGGAAGATATCTTTGGAAGCTTTCCTTGTGTACATATACTAGCCTCTGGGAATTAAATACTGGTGTCAGGGCTAGGTTTAGAATTTGACCCAAAATAAGGAAGCAAAATGCTTGCACAAAAAGAAAAATCCCTCTGATAAACTGAAAAACATTATAAAATCAGTAACTACCAGTGACATTATCTGTTGTTCTTCTTGGTTATAAGTATTTCTCATTTTATTCAGAGATGTATGTTTTTGTTGATGAAATTGTTGGTGTGCAAACATTTAAAATTTAACCCCCCAAAAGGCAACTGGGGTCACATCTGCCCTATTTTAAAACAGCAGCCTAGATTTTTTTTAAATATAGAAGGATAATGTATCAAAATATTTTGTGTTTCATCTTGCACAGGAGTGGGGCAAGTTTTCACGCTTTCCTATAGAAAAAGTTGTTAGCATCTATTAATGTGCTCCCAGAGTCTTCCTTCAGCTTTCTGAAGCAAACAAGGAGTCCCTTCTGAAACAACCAAGGGATGGACATTTTTCCCTCACATCTTTACTGGGTACTCTGAAATAGATTTGCTCTCCCAGCTAGAAGTTTGTATGTTAACCATCCTTGACGTTACTTAAACCAAAAACAACAATAACAAACAAACAAAATAGCATAGAAAATACCAGAGCAGAATAACAGCCATTTAAAGATCCAGGAAAGGCCTTCCCTGGTGGCGCAGTGTTTGAGAGTCCGCCTGCCGATGCAGGGGACACGGGTTCGTGCCCCGGTCCGGGAAGATCCCACATGCTGCGGGGCGGCTGGGCCCATGAGCCATGGCCGCTGAGCCTGCGCGTCCGGACCCTGTGCTCCGCAACGGGAGAGACCGCAACAGTGAGAGGCCTGTGTACCGCAAAAAAAAAAAAAGAAAAAGAAAAAGATCCAGGAAAAGATCCAGAGCCATACACTCAGGGGTCTATCTGTGTTATTTCTTAATTATTTCTTACAAAAAGGTTGGAATCTCAGCACTGCCACTTGGGCTGTAATCAGTACAACTCAGGCAACTTACTCTGATTTTATTTTTCCTTATCTATAGAGGTAGGGTAATAATACATAGCAAGGTTGTTTGGAAGCTTAAATGAAATTATATATGTATATGAATTTGAGACCTGACTGAGGCAAATCAACAAAGAATAATGCAGGTAGACTTAGAAGTTCAATCCAGGAAAGAAAGAAAAAAGGTGCCTGAGGTGGACATGTGGTTTATGAAAAGCAACGTGCCTGTTGATGTTTGAACTGCTTTGAAGACAAGGCTTTTGTTCTACTTGAGATACAGAAGGACAAAATCAAGGAGAAACAGCTCAGTGCTCCTCGGACTGCTCTGGCCATTACTCCTGGCAGGGCTTCAATACCAATTGAATGTGACGGTAACAGTCATTTAGAAAACAAAAAGGAATAGAAGAGACAATGGAACCAAGATGGGAAAGAAATTAAATTTAAGACATTCTTTTAAAAATCTGGTTTGCAGAAAACCTCCTTTCAGTCTTTGTCCTGTCTGCTTTCAAGTTGGAGTAATTGTTGCCTTATCGAGGAGACATCTATTCTTTGTGGAAGCTAATGAAGACATTAGAGTAGAGATGGACCAAGACAAGGACTTAGCCAGCTCTTCTAGGACCTGTTGCAGCATCCTGTGTGAATGCAGATTGGGGTTCTAATTGAAATTCATGTTTATGTGGGTTCATTTTTAAGCAAAGTGTTCTCTTTGAATTGGCTGCTAGGAAGCTCAGCACCCCCCTCCGCCCCATCTTTGCAAGTGTGTAAGGTGTGCATGCTGTACATCTGATGACTTAATTTTCCCCCTTTCAGTTCCCCTATATCCTAATTTGCTCATTTGGTTTGTATGTATTTCAAAACCACCTTAAATCTATTTTGTGATGATACATAAAATTTTAAATGCTCAATTCCTTCCCATCTCAGAAGCCCTCCCACAACCCAGGATTTCACCTGTCTGTGGTTTCCCCTGTCTGTTACATAAAGGTAATTTTTACAAGAGTTTTCTGTACTTGCTCTCTGTTTCTTCGTCTCTTGCTCACTCCTAAATCCACTGCTGTCCGGCTTTAGTCCCCACTACCTTTCTTAAATTGATTATCCAAATAGTCAAGAACGACCTCTTTCAGCAGACACCTCTCAGGCTTTCATGGCCTCGCTGCTATAATTGTGCCATTGTTACTGTATTCATTGCTGTCGAATTTTAACTTAGCATCATCTACAGGTTTCTCCAATGAGGCTGTCTCATCCTTGTAGCCCTCACACCCCCTTCCCCATACCATGTTGGTATCTTCTGGTATTTAGAACTGGATTGTTTTGGGCTATATTTTTTTCTGTTTCTTTTCTTTGGTCCTTGTCTTTTTAGAGGGTAGTACATTTTAAAAATTTATTGATCATTCTTATTTTCTGTATCTCTTGCAGGATTCCCCTGAGTTTCTTTCTCATCTTTTTAAAGCACTTCCTCTAAGAATATTTCCAAAGTGGGCCTTTGGGTGGCAAACTTCCTAAGACCTTATCAGCCTGAGAGCATATTTATTTCACCATCACATGTATATAATAATTTTTGGACATAAAATTGTAGGCTCAAAGTTTTTCCCTTCAGTACTTTAAAATATTACTTTATTATCTTTCTGCATCCAATTTTTTCTACTGGGAGATACGACTTCATTCAGATTTTTATCCTTTGGAAATGATAAGCTCTTTCTTTCTTCAAAGCTTTAGAGTTTTCTCTTGTCTTACATTTCACTATCATGCCAGTCTCCTTGGTTTGTCATCTTTTAGTCCTAGAGGTTTAAAGGGGAGAAGTGGAGGAATAAATGTCCCAGGGGTCGATCTGCTTCACTGCTGTACTCTAGCTCCCTGCCCCACTGGGCTTTTGGGTGCCAGACGTTGTACCACAGAAACAGGCTGGTTTTTGTGATCTTGCATGGCAGTGCTGGGTGGAGACTAGAACAGAATTTAAAAGCTTTCCCTGAACCTCTTCTCTCATTGCACCAGACTGCACTTGACCTTGCTGATTCATGACAGCCTTTGGTTTCCCTGGGACTTTCTCAGTTTTTATGTTACTGATACTTTCGTCTGTGCAACCTCTAGCTTCCGTGGTTTCTCCAGGGTTGATTTGGCGGAAGGAACTCAGCAACCAGGTCTGGTTCGTCATCTTGTCAGAATTGGAAGACTCCCTTCAGCAGTGTTTTACACAATTGACTCATGCCTTCTTCCTAAAACACTCTTGCCTTACTTTCCTGATAGTACATTGATGGGTTGCTTCTTTTTCTTCTTCTAAGAGTCCTCTTCTGCCCATCCCTGTTCTAAGTCCTGCTTCTTGTCATACTCCACATCCTCTGGAGCTGATCCCATGTCCTTTAAAACCTCAATTAGCACCTACATGCTGAAGGTACCTCATGATCTATTTTCAGCTATAGGCTCTGCTGTACTCCAGACTTACATAGCCAGCTCACCAGTGGACATGACCAGCTAGATGCAAAACACATCTGAAAAATCAGCCTACTCCTTACAGCCCCTCCTGGGTTGTCTCTAACTGTAAGGCCTCCATTTAACTTTCAAAGCCAGAATCTGATTGTCCTTCTTGACTTCTCCTTTACAGCCCACATTTAATTAATTATCAAATTCTGTTGATTCTGCCTCCTCAACATATCTTAGACTCATCTCCTTTTCTCTATTCCTACTTTAAGCCTTAATCTAGGCCACCATCATCAATCACCAGTGATGTAAATGACCCTCCTAACTGTTCCTCTCCCTCCCTCCCTATTCCATCCTGTACAGTTGGAGTGAAACCTTTAATTCAGCCGTTCTCAAACGTTTTGATCTCAGGCAACCTTTGCATTCTTGAAATTTGTTGAGGGCTCCAAGGACCTTCGTTTCTGTGCTATGCATAGATATTGATATAGATATTTACTTTATTAGAAACTAAAACAATAAAATTTAAAACACAAGCACATCAGATCAGTGATGTCATCACTCATTTTGTAGCCTCTGGAAAACTCCACGGTACACAAGAGAATGAGAGTAAAAAAGGAAAACAGTGTCTTACTATTAGTATGAAAATAGTTTTGACCACACAGACTTCTGAAGATTTTAGGAGTGCCCTAGAGCTTTGTGGACCACACTGTGGGAACCACTGCTTAATTTACTCATCTGAACCCATTGTTTCCCATTTTCAGTCACTTCATTGCCTTGCCATGGTCTCTCAGGATGGTGTCCGAAAGCTCCAGCAAGATATACAAGACCCTTCATGATCTGACCTCTGTCTGTCTCTCCAGACTCACCTGCTGTGATGTCCCTACTCTGACCTCTGCTTCAGCCAGGCTGACAACTTGCCAGCCTCAGCACTTACTCTTTCTTCTCCAGGCCATCACTCCTGCTTTCATCTTGGCCTGGAATGCCTTGTGCCCCTACTCATTCTTCTGCTTGTCTTCAACTTTGCCTAACACGTTCCCTGAAAACCAGGCCCCTCCTCTGGTTTCCTTGCACTTAACCCCATTTTAACATTTCCCCTCTTCTTTTGTAACTGTTGTTTACTTATGTCTCCCTCAATGGAGTATAAGCTCCTTGCGTCTTCGTCATGGCTTTTCAGCACAGTACCAGACACAGAGCAGATGTTCAATAGCATTATTGAATCAATGGATGAAAAAGCAGATGTAAAGGGCTTCCCTGGTGGCGCAGTGGTTGAGAGTCCACCTGCCGATGCAGGGGACACGGGTTCGTGCCCCAGTCCGGGAAGATCCCACATGCCACAGAGTGGCTGGGCCTGTGAGCCATGGCCGCTGAGCCTGCGCGTCCGGAGCCTGTGCTCCGCAACGGGAGAGGCCACAACAGTGAGAGGCCCGTGTACCGCAAAAACCAAAAACAAACAAACAAACAAAAAACACAGATATTTAGTAATATAAGGCATTTTTAACTGACTTACATATTTTTCTTTTAGATGCTTAGTAAATTGACATCTATTTATGGTTTTCTATAATGTGTATTAATTCACCTCTTTTGTTAAAAAATTCCAATTTAAAAACACTAGTAAGATATTAGTTATGGATACTACTGGGTATATGCTATGGACCAACTTAATTGATGGTTACGGAAAACTAGCTGCCCCTGATTGGGTCCACCTTCCCCCGACCAACCAGGAAATGGGTATGGTGGGGCTAGGGCATAAAGAGAAGCCGTTCCGTGTGTGTGACTACTTTCTTGGCCACCTAGAACTGTGGAATATTTGCCTGTGGGTGATCTTTCTGCTCCAGCAATAACTTAGCGTAGGGTCAGAGGAGACACATGAAAATTGCATACAAAAGCTTTTCTGCATATGTCAATTTTTCTGGGAAGGGGATGCATAACTTTCACCTTTGAAAGGGCTCAAGGATTCAGAAAAGCCTAAGAACCACTTTACAATTAATGACTGCTTTTCAGTGTGTAGTGGGCTATTTTATTTCCAATGAAGAAGAGTGAACTTAGGTGTGAGATCAATCAGTGTCTCAGGTCCATTTTATGATGGCATATTTATACGTACTATGACTCTGTGAGACTTCTTTATTGAATTTGTAGAGTTCTGTACTGTATGTAATGTAAAGTGAGGATGTGAGTCTAAATTAGACAGCTGCTGTGCAGATAGACTTGCAAAGTGATTAGAGGCAAATTCTGACCTAAATTTTCAGGTTAATGCTAATAAATCACGTTCAAAATAGGCTTATGCTCAGAAAGCTATTTTGTAAGATCAGATTTCAGTTGCTGATCAATCCTTTAGATAGATAATCCTTAAAAACCCATCAATACGTTTCATATAGATACTGATTAATAATATGATTCATTTTATTCGGTGTTTATTTAACTATTAATTTATTAATATATTATAAATTATTAAGTATATTAAGTGTTCATTAAGTGTTTTGTTCACATCTGGGATATATCTTTTTTGCTAAAGATATAATTTTCTTATTTGGTGACACCACAACATTAAAGCAAAAGAAAAGTAAACATTTAAAAATGAAAATGCATGGAAAAAAATGGGATTGAATGCTTTCCATAATATTCTTTTCAGTATTCATTTATTAAAAGGCTTTATACTTTGATTTTTTTTCCTTCCATATTAGATTTCTTTACTTATTTTTATCACCCCTCCCCACCCAAGATATACACACTGGTAGTCTTTATGGTTAGAACATATTCTGGATTTGTTAGAGCATAAAGTGTCCTCAATCGATGGCCCCTTGCTTGGATTATTTAATATCTTTTTTCTTTTTCTCTATTTTGAAAGTTTACCTCAAGAAAGTCTGTTTCTTATTTAATTCCTATCAACTTTACATTTCCTCCTGACTGATTATTTATAGACTAGCCCCATGGCCTGTGATTCAACCTCATAAAGTCAACTGTGTTACTTATGATTCTCAAACAACAAAAATAAGGCCATTGCCAAGATCCTAGAAGAGAAATGACAAAGGTAATATTTGATCTAGGAATATGCTTTGGATTTACATTTGAATATGAGGATTCCGGTGTTTTGAAAATTATAGTAGTAATAACAATAAAAGCATTTCAAATAGTAGCTGTTATACACGCTTATTATCTTCTAGACCTGCACTGGGCAATATGGTAGCCCCTAGCCACATGTAGCTACTGATCACTTGAAATGTGACCAGTGCCACATGTTGAAAGGATAATATTTTGGAGATATAAGGTTAAATAAAATATATTATTAAAATTAGTTTCACCTGTTTCTTTTCACTCTTTTAATGAGGCTGCTAGAATATTTCAAAGTTATATAAGTGGCTTACATTGTACTTATTATATGAAGTTATATAATATTGATTGTTATAATAATTTTATTATATCAATAACATAATAGTTAGTGTAATAATATTATACAATAATATTTTTATATAAAGTTACATAAGTGACTAGCAATGGTCCAGGTACTTTATATGCATTTTAATCTCATTTAATCCTTATGAGGTATATATTTTTAATATTCTCATTTTTCATAGAAGGAAACTGATAGATTAAATAGCTAACCTAGGGTTGTCTGTGGTAGGACCAGTACACAAACCCAGTTCGTGCTCTTAAGCAGTAGTCTCTAAACTTTTTGATAGCATCCCCTGTCAGTTCTTTTTTTGCCACCAGTGACAGCAGTGTGATTGAATAGGATTCTTTATTTATTAAAATCTTGGTTTCTTACTTTGTGATGGAGTAGTTCAATGGTCTCATTCATTTTTTTTTCTTTTTTCTTTTTTTTTTTTTGCGGTACACGGGCTTCTCTCACTGTTGTGGCCTCTTCTGTTGCGGAGCACAGGCTCCGGACGCGCAGGCTCAGCGGCCATGACTCACGGGCCCAGCCGCTTTGCGGCATGTGGGATCTTCCCGGGCCGGGGCACGAACCCGTGTCCCCTGCGTCGACAGGCGGACTCTCAACCACTGTGCCACCAGGGAATCCCTCTCATTCATTTTTAAAATGCATGCATTTAGTGGATCTGATGGCTGACATATAGACCTCACAACAATATGTACATCATATGAAGGGCATCATTGACTGACTGCATTTACTAAAACATGATGTTCAGTTTTTTTAATCCACTCATTAATTATGCAAAGGCTTTTACTGAAATTCAGCTAGTAAATTTCTATTTCTCTTCATGTCTTTTAAGTTGTTCTGGCACACGAATTGGATGATGTTGTAGTTTTATATTATTAAGTGGTTCCTATGAAAATTCTTTGTTAGAAAGATTTTAAAACAGGTTTAGGACTTCCCTGGTGGTGCAGTGGTTAAGAATCTGCCTGCCAATGCAGGGGACACAGGTTTGAGCCCTGGTCCCAGAAGATCCCACATGCTGTGGAGCAACTAAGCTCATGCACCACAACTACTGAGCCTGCATGCCACAACTACTGAAGCCCACACGCCTAGAGCCCATGCTCTGCAACAAGAGAAGCCACCACAATGAGAAGCCCGCACACCACAATGTAGAGAAGACCCCGCTTGCGGCAATTAGAGAAAGCCCGCGTGCAGCAACGAAGACCCAACACGGCCCTAAATAAATAAATAAATAAATTTATTTAAAAAAAAAACAGGTTTAAAATGACATGAAGCTTTTTAGAGGTGACACACATAATTTTTATGAAGAAAAAAAATGAAAACATTTCCATATGTTATTTTTTAAAATCCGTATGTTTAAACATTTCCATGTTTGTCTTTTAGATATTTCTGCTCTCATTGCTAAAAATGACACCTTTGCTTTGAAGAGACAGATTAAGTATAATTATATATTTTTTCAAAATACCTGCTATGTCACATACTTCTTGTCATCACAGAGCAATTTGGAAGATTTATAACACTTGTCCTTTGTCAGAAAATGTGCAACATCTTTACATTTGACAAGTTTCTTCACTTCTGTATTTTGCCACAAGATACCAGAGATGAAACAGTTTTTATGGTTAGCAACAATCTTATTTTAAAGTATTGTAAAGATTCTACCAGGCTCTACTTTTTAAAAAATGTTTGTACAAAATGAACTGCATTGATGACACTGTTACATTGTGCACCTTGGCTGCCCTTGTAAGTGGCATTAGCTTGACTGCAGTGAATGAATTTTGTATCTGGTGCTTTCTCTGTAACCTGACCTTGGAAATATTTTCTTTAAAATCCTAATTTAAAAAGTTACTACACTGGTTATACTTGCATAGATTTTCCATAAAACATGGTTCTCACCAAATAATTCATATACTATGTGCATATAGATTCTCTGGTACATCAGAGGCTCATGAAAACAATTTTTCATGATTTTGTCATTGAGGTGTAATTTGTGTATAAGGGGAATTAGAAATTATTTAAAACTGAATGATAATTGAAGACACAACATATCAATTTGGGGATGCAGTTAAAGCAGTGCTTAAGAGGAATTTATAGTTTCAAATGCTTGTATTAGAAAGGAGGAAAGGCACTATAGAGCACAGGGAAGTATATCCAATACCCTGTGACAAACCATAGTGGAAAAGAATATGAAAAAGTATATGTATGTATATGTATCTGTAACTGAATCACTTTGCTGTATGGCAGAAATTAACACAACATTGTATATAAAACCAGCTGGGCTTTATCCCAGGAATGATTCAAATATCAAACAATTTTACTTATTGTATCAACAGACTAAAAGTTGAATATCATGTGATTATCTCAAATGATGCAGAAAGAGCATTTGACAAAATTCAGTGTCCGTTCATGATTTAAAAAAAATTAACTGTCAGTAAACAAAGAATAGTGTAAACTCCTCAGTCTGGTAAAGTGCATTTACAAAAAGCCTACAGCTAAAATAGTGATGATGAAAGTTGAATACTTTCTCCTTCAGGTCAGGAACAAAGCAAGGATATCTACTGTCACTATTTTTATTTGACATAATAGTAGAAATTCTAGCCAATGAAAAAAGTAAGAAAAAGAAGTAAAACAAAAATTGGTAAGAAAGAAGTAAATCTGTCCCTAAATATAAACAACATGATTGTACAGAAAATTCTAAGGAAGCAACCACAATCTTAACCACCATGACAAAACCTACTGAAACTAATATGTGAGTTTCACAATTCAAGGTCAGTATATAGTACAAAGCCATAAACTTGTCACCCATAGAGTATGGTTTTAAATGAACCAAAGTATAAGTTTGGCCATATGAAATTTTGACCTACTTGAACAGAGATTATATGGAAAGCCTAATAATAAGGGGAAGGAAAATTTGAGTAATTTAAATTCCCATATAGATAACACATACATGTGTACATGCATACATATATACATAAGCAAATGACATTCAACCTACAGTTTATATATCCTCTCTTCAGACATTCATCAAATTGAAGAGAACAATTCATTAACTTGTTTTCTCTCTGTCCCAGCTTCTCTCAGAGTGGCAATAATTAGCACAAAAATGGTTGGGGGAGGAGAGGCGTAAGGAAAAAGGAAGAGAAGTTGCATAAACTGTGATTGTATGTTGACTGAATTAGAATGCTAAGTAGAGAATGCAGAGAAGATCATGACCAGGGTGACCTTCTGATTGGTTCAAGGCATGTGAACTATGGAACTCTATTTCTAAAGAATTGTGTGACTACATAGGTTAACTGTGAATCCTAAGGAAGACTGGGTATCTACTTGTAGGATATTTACTTACACTAATATCTGATTTATGACTAAGTCATGTGAGTGGTTCCTTTCAGTTCTTTTTTTTTCTTTTTTAGTTTTTGTTTTGTTTTGTTTTGTTTTTTGCAGTACGCAGGCCTCTCACTGTTGTGGCCTCTCCCGTTGAGGAGCACAGGCTCCGGACGTGCAGGCTCAGCAGCCATGGCTCACGGGCCCAGCCGCTCCGCGGCATGTGGGATCTTCCTGGACCGGGGCACGAACCCGTGTCCTCTGCATTGGCAGGTGGACTCTCAACCACTGTGCCACCAGGGAAGCCCTCTGTTTTAGTTTTTAAAACAGCTTTATTGAGGTATAATTCATGTACAAAAAACTGCACAAATTTAATGTATATAATTTGATGAGTTTAGACAGATGTACACAGCCATAAAACCATTACTACAATCAAGGTAATAGACATATCAATTACCTCCAAAAGTAGTTCCCTTGTGCCTCTTTCTTTTCTTTCTCCCTTTCTCCCTTTTTCCTTTTTTTTTCTTTCTTTCTTTCTTTCTTTCTTTCTTTTTCTTTCTTTCTTTCTTTCTTTTCTTTCTTTTCTTTCTTTCTTTCTCTTTCTCTCTTTGTTTCTCTTTCTGTCTCTCTTTCTCTTCCTGTATATAGTAAGAACGTTTAACCTGAGATCTTCCCTCTTAATAAATTTTTTAAGTGTACAATACAGTATCGTTAACTATAGGTACTATGTTGTACAACAGATCTGTACAAGTTAGTCATCTTGTGTAACTGAAACTTTATACCCATTGAACAACACCCTTCCATCTCCCCCTCCCCATAGCCCTTGGCAACCACCATTCTACTCTTTGATTCTATGAATTCGACTATTTTAGATCCCTCATATAAGTTGAATCATGCAATATTTTTCTTTCTGTGACTGGCTTATTTCACTTGGCATAATGTCCTCCAGGTTCATGCATGTTGTCACATATGGCAGGATTTCCTTCTTTTTAAGACTGAATAATATGCCATTGTATGTATATACCACATTTTCCTTATCCATTCTTCCATCAATGCACATTTAGGTTGTTTTCATATTTTGGTTATTGTGAATAATGCTGCAGTGAACATGGGAGTACAGACATCTCTTTAGATCCTGATTTCAATTCTTTTGGATATATACCTAGAAGTAGGATTGCTGGATCACATGGTAGTTCTATTTTTAATATTTTTGTGGAAACTCCATACTGTTTTCTATAGGGGCTGCACCATTTTGCATTCCCACCAACAATGTACAAGGGTCCCAGTTTCTCCATATCCTCACTAACACTTGTTATCATTTTTTTTGATAATAGCCATTCTAACAGGTGTGAGATAATATGTCACTGTGGTTTTGATTTGCATTTTCCTGATGATTAGTGACTTTGAGCACCCTTTCATATACCTATTGGCCATTTGTTTGTCTTCTTTGGAGAAACGTCTATTCAAGTCCTTAGCCCATTTTTAAATGGAGTTATTCGTATTTTTTGCTATTGTAGGAGTTCCTTATATGTTTTAGCTATTAACCCCTTATCTATTTCAATTCTTTTTTTAAAAAATCCTAGCCTTATTGTAATTCTTCTCCATTTCAGCCTATGTATATAGACATTGACATGAAGCTTTGGTACAAGGATTCTTGCTTTTCAAAAGATAGAAGGAATGACATTATATGTTGAATTGAACTGAATGATAAATTTATGGAGGCTGAGGGAAAATACATATCTAAAAGAGTAGATTGCTAAGGTTTTGTGAATCATTATCTTTTCATGAAGCAGTTTATGTCTAGGAACCTAGATTTGTAGCCTACTGGGTAGAATCTAGGTTTTTAGGTTTATGATTCTCTGAATATTTCTTCAGCCAGATGGTTCTGCAGGCTGGGTGCCATCTGACCAGGCAATGTTAGATTATTTAATTGTGTGTTTATTAAAGCTTGCTCTTTCTGGCAGCATATTGTACCTTTTTAAAGAGTTTCCTTGGCAAACTGCTGAGTTTGGGGCGGTGATTGTATTTTTAAGTGTATCACTGGGGCTGCCAGAGATCACTCCTTACTCTCTAGAATGCCAAAGAATAGGGCTTCCTTATCTTTAGATCTCACTGTACTCCTACATAGATGCCTTTGATTTTTAAGCCTGATCCTGTATTTTTGTAATATTTGGAGTGATTGTCATAAGTGATCTAGTGATTGGTGATTAAACCCTGAATCCCCTCATTGACTTGGGTTATCTTGGAGACTAGGAAGAGTTTATACCTAACAGTTGGTAACCTTGTCAGGACCCCATTTTCAGAAAGTGTAGTTAGGGTGACTTAAGAAGGGGAAGATCAGTGTGGCTGGTAGAAATGGGAGATTTTGTGGTCTTTTGTAGCCACTGAAGAGGGTGGAAGACCGGCAAGACGTAGCCCTAAGCCTTTTCCCAAAGCAGAGAGCACAGCATCACACAATACTAGCATTCCCCAGCCCTGCCCATCTACCAGGATCATACCCACCCTGGATGGCACAGCTGGGGGTGATTTGTCAGAGGAGACAGGAGGAGTCCATGACCATTATTTCCAATGCATGGATCTTGGGCCTCCACGGAAGGTCTGTGTTCTCCTGTGAGCTCTGATCATTTTGTGACTGCCCATCAGCACTGAAGGATACAAACACCATTAGACATCTTTGCATGACTCCCTCGACCTACCAGGTCCACCAGTCATAGATGAGGCAAAGAGTCCAGAATGTCTAGAATTTAAAAAGACCCTCCATATAAGTCATGAGAAAATTCGAAAGCATTCAAGATGAAAGGAGTGGAGGCTGGCCCCAGGTGCTTCTGTGTAACCGCCAAGGACGTGTAACTGTAAAATTCCTTAATCTCAAAGCAGCTGTGACTCGACCCCTGGAAAGTGGTCTAAGTGAGGAGTGTGTAACCCCACCCCCATTTCGGTCTAAGGCTTCTACAATATTCTGCACACCCTGATGGCCTATACTTCTGTAGGTTGTTCGTGAAAATGATTACAGAGATGTTCTTCAGTGGTCAGAAAAAGCAGAATGGACATATTTCTTTTGGAAACTGGAAGAGAGTAATAGAGGAACATACAGAGAGGACAAGAAAAATTATAATGATAAAAAGATGTTATCAAAATCTAGCATCTTAATGGACTTATTGAAATGAAATGTAGATTAATGCAGTATTCATCCCCCCAAAGTTGACTGATCATCACCATATAAAATAGGTTGCTGGCAAATTAACAAAACCTTTGGGCATTTTAGAGAGAATAGGGAAACTGTCATTCCACATGCAGTTAACTACTTACTCAGAAAATGGATTCTTTCTTCCTTTCTCAGGTATGATTCAGAGCAGGAGTAGAGAGACAGATACCAGGGGCCATTTGTAACCAGCAGAGCAGCCGTGACATGCCTGCAGCGTGACTTCACCATTCATTTAAGGAGATCCATGCATGGCGATTCTGACCAGGTGCACGTTCCTATAGAAAGCAAACAATAGCATTGGGTATTTTGTGTTGTCAGGACAATAATGTGTGTGTGTCAGTAAAGTGAGTGCTAGGTTATGATTGCTCTGAAATCCATTGAACTAAGTGTTACTTTAATTGACCCACTTTGTGCATGTGTTAGAAGACACTCCTCAGTATTTTGAGAGGTTTGTTGTTTATGGATTATGTTTAAAGGAATTTTAGAACTCTTCATTGAAGGTTCTGGGTACCTCCGCTGTGTTGGTTACAGAATACCTTCTGTCCACGTAACATTATTCTTTTCCAATAATTCTTAACCATGATTTCTAAGTTGCACTGAATCGTAAACACTGACTGGCAGGACCTAACAACAAGGAACCTGATTTGAGTAGGTTGATGATTCTTTTTAAAGAGTACCATAGATGTGGGGACCTTTCAGATATTTGTTAATGTGAATATGTTCTATAGTTGATCTGAAGTTTTGTGTTGCCTAGGCAGTTTTTGGTTTGTTTTTGGTTTATAGTAGTTATTGTTTTTATTATTTTTTTAATTAATTTTTATTGGAGTATAGTTGCTTTACACTGTTGTGCCAGCCTCTGCCGTGCAGCAATGTGAATCAGCCATACACATACACACATCCACTCTTTTTTAGATTTCCTTCCCATTTAGGTCACCACAAAGTACCGAGTAGAGCTCCCTGCACTATACAGCAGGTCCTCATTAGCCATCCATTTTATACACGTATACTTTTATTTTCTTACCTGAAATTCTTCTGCATCTTTTTTCTTTTTAACATCTTTATTGGAGTAAAATTGCTTTACAAATGGTGTGTTAGTTTCTGCTTTATAACAAAGTGAATCAGTTATACATATGCATATATCCCCATATCTCTTCCCTCTTGTGTCTCCCTCCCTCCCACCCTCCCGATCCCACCCCTCTAGGTGGTCACAAAGCACCGAGCTGATCTCCCTGTGCTATGCGGCTGCTTCCCACTAGCTATCTATTTTACATTTGGTAGTGTATATATGTCCATGCCACTCTCTCACTTTATCCCAGCTTACCCTTCCCCCTCCCTGTGACCTCAAGTCCATTCTCTAGTAGGTCTGCATCTTTATTCCCGTCTTGCCCCTAGGTTCTTCATGACCATTTTTTTTTTTTAGATTCCATATATATGTGTTAGCATACGGTATTTGTTTTTCTCTTTCTGACTTACTTCACTATGTATGACAGACTCTAGGTCCATCCACCTCACTGCAAATAACTCAATTTCGTTTCTTTTTATGGCTGAGTAATATTCCATTGTATATATGTGCCACATCTTCTTCATCCATTCATCTGCTGATGGACACTTAGGTTGCTTCCATGTCCTGGCTATTGTAAATAGAGCTGCAATGAACATTGTGGTACATGACTTTTTTTGAATTATGGTTTTCTCAGGGTATATGTCCAGTAGTGGGATTTCTGGGTCATGTGGTAGTTCTATTTTTAGTTTTTTAAGGAACCTCCATACTGTTCTCCATAGTGGCTGTATCAATTTACATTCCCCACCAACAGTGCAGGAAGGTTCCCTTTTCTCCACACCCTCTCCAGCATTTATTGTTTGTAGATTTTTTGATGATGGCCATTCTGACTGGTGTGAGGTGATACCTCATTATAGTTTTGATTTGCATTTCTCTCATGATTAATGATGTTGAGCATTCTTTCATGTGTTTGTTGGCACTATATTGGTCATCTGACCAAGATGTGGTGGTCTTGTGTATTTATTTGTTCCTAGGACACTTAAGTGCCTTATTTCATTATTACACAGCTTGGTGTTTTATGGAACTGAAAAATCAATTTCACAAGCTTCAGTGTATAAGGAAATGGTATAACCTGATGGATAAGAGCATTGGCTCTGGAATCAGCCTCCTTGAGTCCAACTGCAGCTTCCCTTCTTACTAGGTGTGTCCTTGGGCAAGCTACTTAATCTTTCTAATCTTTGGTTTCTTCATTGTTAAATGGGGATATTAAAGAGTACCTACCTTACAGGGTTGTTGTGAAGATCAAATAAAGTAATACACTTAATACAGGACCTGGCACACGGTAAATGTTCAGTAAACTTTTATCATCTCATCTATTAATGTTCTCACAGGCTTGAGAAATGGTACCTGCCCCTAGAGTTAATTCTCCCTTCTCTGGTTACTGCATTTCTTTTAAGGAAGTGACACAAAACAGACTTCTAGACTAGTGCCTCCTTTTTTATATAAATACCTTTTTCATTTATAACAATCAAATATGTATCTAGGCAAAGTTGAAGATATAAGACTTGGAAACAGTTCATTTCATTCTTTTATATGTCTTTAAAAAAGGGGGTTTTGCACGTTGCCATAGTCCACCAATTTTTTGGATCCCACCTCCCTTAATATCTCTCCTGCGAGTTAATAGCAGCAAAGCAAGGAGAGAACCAAGACCGTTTTTTCTGTCCTTTGGTTTAATCTGAGCCTCTTGACCCTGATCCATAAAGCAGGATATTTCATCTTCTGCAGGAGCTGCTAATGAAAGTCAAGTGTTATAAGATGTTGTTCTTATCACCAGGAAGGTTTATTAGTTAATGCCTTCTCAGAGGGACACAGGGTAATTGGACAAAGCTGGATATTTATTTGATAAAATGCCTTGTAGGTCAGTTTCTATGAATTTTTCCTCAAGAGGACTGGGAATTATCCCCAAAATGAAAAGAAATTCTTTGGACTTGAGAAGTAATTTTCAGTAGAAATTGACTTCAGGGCAATCAGTTCTGTTTGTGTTTTCTGCTCTCTAATCACTTAGAATGACATCTTATGTTGTAGGAGGAAGAGGGCAGGAGCAAAAACAAAGATAAAAACATAATCAGTGAAGATGGGGCCACCAGAAGATCATGTGGAACTATCTGTGTTCTTTCTGTATCTATAAACCCTTTCTGTAGGAAGATCCTTCATCAGAGCTATTTGTAGATGACAGTTTTATTTGGCACACATATCACATTTAGGTCTCAGCATCTTTAGAGTTAAATATTTTTTCAAATTTTATTACCTGTTTTTTTTAAACTATCAGTTACAAAATAACATGCTTGCTTTGATTGGTTCATACTAATAGATCAGTATTATAAATTCTTAACTGTAGGAGAATATTAGTTCAGGCACAAAGGTAGGAAAACTGTCTCACGTTAGGGACAGTATTGAAATCTGTAGTTGTTATTTTGCATTTGGTGCTGAGTACAACTTTATAGTACGTTTTGTCCTATTTCTACACCTTTTCCTCGCGTATTATATAATTGAATATCAAATTGCATTGAGCTTGGTTCTCCGATTGCAAAGTGTGGGGACTTGACCATATTGTTGGGGTAAACACTAGGGAAAAAAACTGCATTCATTCTCTAAAACCTCTGATGATAACTTACTTTAATCTGCAGTGAAAGAAAGGTTGTAAGATTCCCTCCCCAGTGGTCTTTGGGATTCACTCTGTGAATACTGAATTTAAAAAGACAATACTTTCTCTAATTGGTCAACCATAACACTTATTTCTTAAAAATTTTTAATTGAAATATAGGTGATATACAATGTTGTGTTAGTTTCAGGTGTACAGCAAAGTGATTCAGATATATATATTTATATATATATTCTTTTTTAGATTCTGTTCACTATAGGTTATTACAGACATTGAGTATAGTTCTCTGTGCTATACAGTAAGTCCTTGTTGGTTATCTATTTTATATATAGTAGTGTCTATATTTTAATCCCAAACTCCTAATTTATCCCTTCCCCATTCCCCTTTGGGAACCATAAATTTGTTTTCTATGCCTGTGAATCTGTTTTGGAAATAAGTTCCTTAGTATCATTTTTTAAGATTTTTTTAGATTAGTGTTTTAGTTCAAAACACTTACTGATCTAGAT
This sequence comes from Stenella coeruleoalba, assembly GCF_951394435.1. Taxonomy (NCBI): domain Eukaryota; kingdom Metazoa; phylum Chordata; class Mammalia; order Artiodactyla; family Delphinidae; genus Stenella; species Stenella coeruleoalba. The sequence goes on along the minus strand of NC_137155.1, from coordinate 18,581,465 downwards.
GAGCGATTCAAATAATTACAAGTTTTTCACCTTCAAGAATTTTTTCATCTAATGGGTGATACAAGTCAAAAAGCCAGTTAGGTTCTTTAAAAATCAAGGCCACCAATGGTCTCTAAATCTTCAAGTTCAGTGACATTTGCTTAGTACTCTTTTCTTTAGCTCTTAGCACCAATGCCTGATCCTCATTTGGGGAACCCTAGGCTGATACTCCTCTTACCTTTCTCACTTCTGTGTTTCCTAAATAGAGATTTCACCAAGATTCATATCTTAGGCATTTTTTTCTATTCTCTCTGAAACATTTGTTTTTATAAAAATGCTTTAAAAACATTACTTTATACTTTTTTCTTTTTTCTATCTGTTGATTTAAATAGATGAAAACATCCACTTATCTGAAAGTAAAAGTTTAGGACGCATGTACGATATTAAGTTGAACCATATAAAATTACTGTTTTTGTAAGTCAGGAATGGTCAAATATCGGCAGTTTTCTCTTTTTCTCATATGTTATTTGCTTTTTCTATTACTGTGTAGGAAATCCATCTTCTGTATAAATTGAGATGTGATTTACCTTTAGGCTTTCCAATACATTTTAATGAAAAAATTCTCATTTTCAACAAAATTGATTTATTTTAATGTTATATTTCCTCCTCAAGTCATGTGGGTAACTTCCATTATTATTAATATGGTTCACATATTGCAAAGGAAGATGGCATCCTTCGGTTCTTTCTCAGTAAAATAATTTATTGGAGTCACAGATTTAACTGGTAGACTTTTTTTGCTCCTGAAGAGTATTCAATGACAGGGATATTCTTTTCTTTCGTTTGCTTTTCCTCAGGATACAGTTTATCCATTCCTGGTTGCAGTGCCAGAATTAGAAATAACTGTAGCCAAATTTCAAGGTCTCACCCTGTAGCAGGTTCATCTCGTTCCTTGGCAGGCACAGACAGTGCTTTATATGATGACTGTATAATTACCCAGTTTTGGTAAACACACATTATTTAGCCAGTACAGCAAAATGACTCCTTCAGAGCCATTACATTGCAGTTCATCAAGTAAATAGTGATTTAGCCGTTTTCATGAAAAATGTGTGTTATTTCGTTGATAGCCTATCAATCCACAGCATTAAGCTAATTCCCTATCACCCTTTATGAGTATTTTGGAACCTCTCTTTAAATTTTATTTATTTATTTTTGCTGTGTTGGGTCTTCATTTCTGTGCGAGGACTTTCTCTCGTTGCGGCAAGCAGGGCCACTCTTCATCGCGATGTGTGGGCCTCTCACTATCGCGGCCTCTCTTGTTGCGGAGCACAGGCTCCAGACGCGCAGGCTCAGTAGCTGTGGCTCACGGGCCCAGTTGCTCCGCGGCATGTGGGATCTTCCCAGACCAGGGCTCGAACCTGTGTACCCTGCATTGGCAGGCAGACTGTCAACCACTGCGCCACCAGGGAAGCCCTGGAACCTCTTTTTGAAAACCATTCCTGTACTATATGAACACTGTACAAGGCTCTATTTCAATGTGAAAATCACTTAGTGTAATTGTTTTTATAGTTATTTCTATTATGAACAGTCTCTCAGTGTCAGAGATAGCAGGACACAGTGCCCGGACTATTAATGTGAATTGCTTTGATAGAGAAGAAAATAGCTTTGATTACCTTTAAAGAATGGGAAGAAGTGATTTTATAATGTTTAGGCCCTGGCACAATTTTTATGTGATCATTTAAACCTGGAATAACTTAATGACAGAAGTATAAAACCCATTTAAGAAGATATGCTGAAGTGTCTATCACTTCTGTTTGAAAGGAGGTGTGCACTGGCTAGACTGTGTTTTAATACTAATAGAGTTCGTTTCACAAACAAAGATGCCTTTCGGATTAAAATTAAGATGATGTCTTTACTTATCTTTCAAATGGATTCATTTCCTTCTGGATGAAATTACGGTGTGGGGTTTTTGGTCTCTCTTCCTGGGGAATAAGCATCAAGAAGTCAAAGATAAAATTCCACGGAGACAGTGGTGAGGAATCTGTGCTCGTTTGTTTCTGCAGTGATGCATCGTGCAAGGATTTCTAACGAAGCAGGGCATTAGGTTGTAGATGGAGTGCCTGCCCACTGTAATGATTTTTTTTCCCCTGAAAGGCAAAAATAGCTGCCCTGACACACTGTGCTGCTGGGCTTTGATGGAAAATGCCATGCTGTTTCTTCTCCTGATGGCATGATAACATACACTGAGTACAGGTGTGACAATCTAAGTATATTTAGAAAGCCTCTGCAGGGCACAGAAGTGGGGAATTAGAATGGAGCCATGCAAGGACTCTGAAATGGAATCCCACAAGCCACACCAGGACTTGCTGCATTCAATAACTCTATGAGGACAGGGTGAAGAATAAGGTCTTGATTGCTCCTCACATATGTGGTTCGTATCTCAGTGTGTCTTTTTAGGCCTTAGCCTGAGGGTTTACCTTAATCCATTTACATTTCCAAGAAAAGTCCTTCAGTCCATCTTGCTGAAGTCCATGTGTGACTGAATCAGGGTAGAAAACTGAGTTTGAGGACACAGGGCATCTCTTCATGGTGCTTTCCCATCATCCCTTGTGGTGATAATGGCCTCAAACTCTGCCTTCTCACTCCAGCTAGTGACTCTAGGCTATCTTCCCTAAGAATGTGAAATGTCATTAACGTTTTCCATCTCAGGTGACCACTTGCTTGATAATCGGAGTTGTCTGCCTGGATTCTCTTGGTAGGTGACACATGAGGAGGATAGTTCCTTCACATTCAACTGCTTCCCTCAGCTCACACAGCTTTCTGGTTTTGTATTTACATTTTCATCCCTCAGTTGAGTGGACATATTCAAGGAAAAGGGCCAAAAGAAAACCCCCTCCTAATGGTTGGATACTATATGGCAATTTGTTTTCTGTTTTTTTTTCTTTCTTCAGAAACATCTGTGACTGATGACTCTCAGGGAAAAAAAAAAAAATCACCCAAACTTATCTGAGAAATCTAAAGAGTAGTGAGAGGCAGAGAACAGAAAGAAAGAAAAAAGTTGTTTTGCTTATGGATTTTGGCATCACAAGTGCCACCCTTAGCATTAAAAGGCCCTTCCTGACTTCTGAATTTTAAATAGTGCCTTCTAAAAAACAGTAGTAGGAAATGAAGTTACCCTTCTAGTTAGGAACAAAAAGAGAAATGGCCGCTGGCTGTGTGTTTACCCTCATGGCTTCCCTGAGGATGTCCTGTCTCCATTCTGCAGAGAGCTCTCTCTCTCTCTCTCTCCCTCTCTGTCTCTGTCTCTCTCTCTCTGTCTCTGTCTCTCTGTCTCTGTCTCTGTCTCTGTCTCTGTCTCTGTCTCTGTCTCTCTCTCTCTCTGTCTCTCTGTCTGTCTCACTCTGAAAAGCCTTCACTAAAGAGACAAAGCAGAGTGGAAATGAATGTTTCAGGCTCCTGTAAACCCTCCTTTACTTCTTCCCTTCCCCTTCTGTCCAGGGGGATCCTCAGAGGTGGGAGGCTCATAATAGGTGGACCAGAGCCCTGAGCAAGGAGCCCATAACTCCTCCTAAAGACCCAGTGGGACTAGGACAAGAGAGAACTGAAAGTGGAATTGAAACTATAGATTCAGATTTTGCTTTTCCGGATATCATATGCATGTAATGGCTAATTATTTTTTTTCATGGAGGGTGTCAGGGAGAGTGTCTCACGACTCATACAGATTACTACTTTCATTGATAGAATGTCTTCCTGGTGATAAGCTGGCAAGGCTGGAAAGTGTACTTGGTTGCCATGTTCAAAGTTAAGACAACTGAAGGAATTGGAGTCAGTAAGGCAAGCCAATCAATCATAAATTGATTAAGCATGTCTAATCTGTAAAGTACTAGGGTATGAGGGAAGGAGGAATGCCTTGATGCTGGTAATGAAGAGTTTTGTTTTTTTCCTGTTTGCTTTCTAGTGCAATAGCTTCTTTTGATTTTAAAAGTACTATATATGAAGGCAAACAATATAGAAAAAGTATGAAGAAAGTAAAAACTAGTAATCATTTTAGTGATAGATAACTGTCAACACTTGGTTAAAGCACCTTTTTTCTATGCATAAATATATATGATAAAATTGGTTTTAGAATATATATTCTTTTTTTAGAATATACTATGTTTAAAATATTTTTATTGTGTTGGCAATAATGATGCATGCTCATTGTTTAACATTTTCAAATAATATAGTCAAGTACAAAAGAAAGACAGTAAAAACTTCCCAAAACTATCACCCAGACATAGCCACTGCTAACCTTTTGGTGTTATTTCCTTATAGTCATCTCTCCATGCATACGTAGGTATGGATTGATTTATGTGACTTTTCCACAAATGGGGCTGCTTATTTACTCAGAGTGTGACATGGCAACTTCTCACACAAGACATCAGTTTTAATGACTGTGTTGTATCTTAATCTACAGATGAATTTTATTTTACTGTGGCTTTATTGATGGACATTTAAGTTGTTTACAGTTTTCACACAGTGGTACAGGAGGCATCCTTGTACCTTTTTTTTAATACTTATTCTTTCTTTTTTTTATTTTATTGAAGTATAGTTGATCTACAATGTCATCTTAGTTTCAGGTGTACAGCACAGTGATTCAGTTATATATATTATATAACTGAATATATATATATATATATTCTTTTTCAGATTCTTTTCCCTTATAGATTATTACAGAATATTGAGTATAGTTCCCTGTGCTATACAGTAGGTCCTTGCTGTTTATGTATTTTATTTATTTATTTATTTATTTATTTTTATTTTTTTTGTGGTACGCGGGCCTCTCACTGTCGTGGTCTCTCCTGTTGCGGAGCACAGGCTCTGGACGTGCAGGCTCAGCAGCCATGGTTCATGGGCCTAGCCGCTCCGCGGCATGTGGGATCTTCCCGGACCGGGGCACAAACCTGCGTCCCCTGCATCGGCAGGCGGACTCTTAACCACTGCGCCACCAGGGAAGCCCTGTACCTTTTTTAATATGTTAAATTTCTTTATATAGTAGATATTAACCTTTTGTTTGTTATATGTATTTCAAATACTTTTATGATTGGTAATTTGTCTTAAAAATTTACTTAATAGAGCCTTTTGAATTGTCCGGTTCTTGATCTGAGACTTGCTTGCATAAAAGAAGAATTGCACTAGATCAGCTAAACAGGCAAGGAAATCTTTATTCAAGACTATTGTAATAGGGCAGAGATACTGAGCCCAACTTCACTGAAAGAAACGGTGGCGAATTTAAGCACTAGAATGAGCTAGTGGAAAAGTACTGGAGGACTTCTGGGATGGGAGGAGGTTAACTAATGTGATTTAGGACATCTGTGTTTGCTAATTGGTGCTTCTTGATGTCAAGTTCCTACCCTCCCACAAAAACTAGGAGGTTGGGGTGGTTATCTTTCTTAATGACTGTATTTTGAGGGGATGGCTCCCAGGCCCTTGAGAAAGATATTCCTGGATTATAGCACACCTCCATCTCAAAGAGGAAGAAAAAGAATTCACAATTGCAAGTTTTCTAGAGTAAACACCCTAAGAAAAGGGAAATTTAAAGGGCATATAGTCAGGAAGAAACCTGTCTAATAGTAAAGCTTAGGGGGCTGTTAAGAGTGTCTTGCTTGATAATATCCATCTCAGGCCTAGGGAAGGTAATCAAGGCAAGAGATGGGGGAGAGATGAATAGCTGCAACTTTTCCATTTACTGGTTGAAGTACTTTTCAGGCAGAAGCTACGACTTAAATTCATGTCGTGTGTGTACAAAGGGTTGTTGAAGTAAAAGGAACATGGTGTGGCGCGGTATCAGTCAGACCATAGGTACAGTCAGACCCATTGCTTGTCCTCTGAAACACTCCACCAAGGTCAGGCAGTCAAAATCTATGTTGTAAGATTGGTTCTCACCTCTGAGAAATGAAAATTATTACTATCCTTGAGCAGTCAGCACTTGGATTCTGCTGGTTCCTACTTGAGTAAACTCATCCTCACCTGCCACAAATTGTACCTGTCAAGGGTATCCATAACATAGGGAAAAGCAAGAGCCCTGAGACATGCAGGCCTGGGTTCTAATCACAGTTCTGTTATTAGTACCCTGTAGACAAGTAATTTAACCTCTCTGAAGCTCAGTGTCCTTACCTGTAAAATGGGGATAATAACTCTACTCAAGGTTTTGGGGATAATTCAGTGGGATCATGTATGCAGAATGCCTGGTCCAGGTCCCTCACATAGAATGAGGTCAATTAATTTTTGTTCCCTTCCCTATCGTATTGTCTCCCCAACTCATTAATGCCATCCCCCTCCTTTGATTAAAAGACATGAGGGGCATAATTGCCTAACTGTTCAATTCTTTAGTTCCTATATTGTCCATCTATAAAGGTATAAATTACTTGGAAACCCTATCCTTTGGTTTCATGGTCTAGTCTGTACTGTGTGAATGATGAGTGGAAAGCAAATGAAGTGTGTAACCTGCTTATTCCATCTTGCCTTATTAGCTGTGATCAATTGGCTAGTCTTTTCCTTGTGTGTCTGTCATTTGCCTCAGAGCCTCCTGTGTTTTTCCTTTATAGTTTCGTTTAATCTTGATGCACAAACTAGGTGTGGATTGCAACTTTTCACTTCATCGCCAATATCAACATTGACTGTAGGCAGCCCTGTTCACCAAAAATGGATCTTGTGATTTCAAAATGCACAATAATTAGCATTTTTCTTTTAATGAGTTACTGGTGATGAGACAAGTTAATTGAGTCACAAAATGCTTATCTCAGGTCTATAATGTGCAAATCAGTTGATTCACAACTAATTGAAAAGTTTCTTATCTGGAAATTTGGACAATGTATGGCAAGCACTTCCAAAAACAGAATCTAAAGCTCAATTCATAAAAAAGAGGGACTTAGATTTTGAATTCTATATATTAATAGTTATTTCTCTCAAACTGCTAAGAATTAGCAGCTCAAGATACTGACCAAGTATACTCCTTATAAGATTGTACAAATATTTAGCTTATTTGTAAGAAAAAAATACTCAAAAAGTCAGAGCAACCTCTATTTTCAGAAATCATTGCATGTATTATTCAGTGACAATTAGTTTATTTTTTTTAAGGGTTCACAATAGGAATTTAGTTGATTATGAAGTTTTTTGGTTTTGTTTTCTGTTGACCAACAGAGCATTAAGCACCTACGTGCCAGGAGCACTCTTGTTATCTGTCTGTTACTGCGATTATAGACTCAATTTCTAGTGAGTTGACTATTACAGTTCTGCATATATAAATGAAAGTGTCTTTTGCAATTTTATGTACTCTTAATAAAGAAAGAGTATAAGTTTATATTTAATTTGTAAAGTATTTATACAATGTGATGCTTTATGTTTTTTGTAAGCTCAAAAATTATGATGAAATAGTTAACTCAAGACAGAGCCATTAAGATGCTCTCAGAAGAACTTTGTGTTTACCTGGAAGATTGAAGGGTGGAAGGGGGCAATGCAGAGATAGAGGACTAATGCTATACAGCTTTTAATAAACTGATATTTAAAAATTGAAACAATGACGAGATATATGTGTGTTCAGACTGCAGTTTCAAGAATAAAAATATTCCAATATGTAAAAACTACATCTGGAGATGTTGCCAAAGTTTTGGAAAGAAATATACAGGGGCTTCACATTTTAGCTTTAAATACTTTACGATTGTTTTCAGCTTTTATCCCCAACTCATTTTTAAAGGGGTCTCTCTTCTGCTGTATTTTAAAAACCTTGTGTGCTGTTATTGGCCTGTTTGCTCTCAGCTGTCCTGTGCACTGCTAGGTCCCAGCACTCAGACTGTATTTCTCACATCCCATTGTCAGTGGGCTTTCCATTAGGTTCTGCTAACGAAAGGCACTGTTAGGGGATTGGGAGGTAGGGAGGGGCTGATTTCCAACAGTTCAGGAGAGGTAACAGCATTGTTGGCTTTGGCCACGGGGGTGGGGTGAAAGCGGGTGTCTGGGCAGCAGGGCTTTCAGCAGCAGGCTCCTGGGCTCCTGCACACGCAGCCAGGCTACAAGGACAGCCAGAAACATGCAGCATGGAACCTTGGCCCCAAGAGTGTTTCTGCTCCTCTCGCCCAGGGTAGCAGTTAATCTCTGAGTAACTTAACCTTGTCTGCCTTGGCTTCTAAGGTGCTTCCAACACCTGTGTAACCAATTCCTCTGTTAAATTTCTTCTTTTTAAAATATCTAGAATGGTTCGTGTTTTCGGATCAGTTCCTAATGCACTGTGTTCATTCCCACACTCAAGTGTCACTTGTTACCTGTTAATGTGTCCAAATCCTAGTATGTTAATGTACTCTGGGAATTTAACCTGAAGCAGCAGATTTAAACCCGAAATACAATTATAGCCTTGGGCATAAGACCTCATTCTGAATCTTTTTCAAAGAAGCCAGTATAACAAGATGGAGTGGGCAGAAATATTGGTCTGAGGAGATCAAAATTCCTGGTGCCAACTGCCCCCACTGACCATCTAAGGAATATTTCATTTAATGTTTGGCTGTGGAGAGTGTAGAAGGCAAGAATTTATAGGGATCCAAGTATTTTCATGGCTGGTTCTGCCGGGCTTGTTCCTGGCTGCATCACATCTCCCCCAAGCTATCACCTTGAAACCTGGCCGAAGGAGAAGCGCCCCATTAGTGACTGGCACTGGAGAGGAGATAAACACCTCGGGGTCTATATATTTGTCTTTTTGTGCCTGGATTAGTAATGCAGTCTAACATTTGAGCAAGATATCCTTCTTTTTGCATGTTACTTTGCAGGGACTGTTAACCTTAATTTTAAAAAAGAATCCATTTTTATTGCTTAAACAAATTTACCCCAAAATTGTATCAATGATACCTTTACCCAGCAATAATTTACATATTTGAAAATTTACATCTCCTTAACTATTGCTGTTGAGAGTATGCAAAAACAGACAAACAAAAATATTTCTAATGTTGTTGGAACTTGTAGGTATGTTTCTGACGTGTCTAAAAATACATAAATGTGTTTTTAGACAATACTTACATCTTTGTCCTTCCCCAGGCGAGCAGGAAATGTCAACATTGGAAACAAGAGAAATAAGTGGACTGTGTTACCATGCTTCAGACAGCTGTGGGCATGCCTTAGTGCATTCAGGCTGCCCTAACAAAATACCACAGACAGGGTGGCTTATAAATAACAGAAACTTATTTCTCACAGTTCTGGAGGCTGGGAAGTCCAAGGTCAAGGCACTGGCAGATTCCATGTTTGGTGAGGGTCAGCTTCCTGATTCATGACAGTGTCTTCTCGCTGTGCCCTCGCAGGGCAGAAAGGGCAAGGGAGCTCTGTGGGGTCTCTTTTATAAGAGCGCTAATCCCATTCATGAGGGCTTTGCCCTCATAATCAAATCACCTCTCCAAGGCCCCACCTCCTCCTAATGCCATCACCTTGGGGGTTGGGATTTCAACATAGGAATTTTGTGGGGGTACAAACACTTATTCTATAGCATTATACTAATTATACTATTAAAAATACCTAGGTAGTTTGGAAACAATATGCTCTTCCACTGCTAAAAAGTGACCGTTGCTTTTTCAAATTCTACAGAGTCCAGTTATGTTCCCATATTGTTGTCAGTTCTTGCTCAACCACAGCTCTGCCGGTATTTCCATCAGTTCTACTCGATGGAAGCAAACTGGCTTTTATGTGGTTGTTTTGTCATCAGTCCAAGACTTTATGGGTAAGTGGAACTGGGTGTTTGACCTAGCTCTAATCCCTGCCTGTGGATTAGAAGGGATTTCAGCTGGAGTTAAAATCTTCTGATGAGAATCAAATGAAACCATGTTGTAGGACTCCACATGTTCCAACAACATAGCATTTGCCCAGAATCGTCATCTAACTTTTGGTTCCTGTTGCCATTTTTCTCTTTCTCAAGAACCATATACCTGACGCTTTCCTTTAGTTCTACATTCCTCCCTCTAAGATGCTCACCACTGTAGGAATAAACCCATCCTAATGATTCTCCAAGGGTCACCTCCATTATTAACATCACATACATTGGTGCCCCTCTTTCCCAACATTCTCTCTAGAATAAAATGTGTTTTTTTTTAAATTTTTGTACTTGTATCTCTGAAGTCCAGTGGTGTCTAAAGTTAGTGGAAAGTCAGAAAAAGACAGTCGTGAGTGTCTTAAGTGGTGTCAATAAAACTCATTGTAAAAATGGGCGGGGAGGTGTTCCTTGCCCTACCTGTCTCACATGGTTGGTGTGACAGTCAAACAGGAGTAACTAGGATGCAGTAAGGGGTAATGGGTAGGACCTAGGATTGGGGAAGGGACAGAAAACTTTAGCTTAACTCACATCTCTGCAACTCAATAGCATGGGGTCTCCTTGAGTGTATATTTCTTCGACGGTCATACAGGAATAAAAATAATTCCTACCTGTCCATTTCACAGAAGTGTATTAGGAGCAAATGAGATATGGTATATGAATATAACTTGTACACTGTAAAGTGCTAAAAAATGTATGTTATACAGGCTTATCTCTGTTCAGGAAAAAAGTGGCAAATTGACTCTGCTGGGTTAATCCATTTCATTATCCCTGTATTAGATTGTGTCGCATGACAAACACGCCATCTTCTGTTATTTGGCAGGTGGCATATAGACGCATATCCAATTTAATAATATTTCTTGGGTTGATTTCTCCTCACCCAATCAAGAAATTAGATACATTTGGACAGGAGCATATCTGAGAATAGATAGTTGAAAACATGGACTGGCAATAATTGAGAATTTGCATTGAGCAAATTATTAGTTTGAGTATTAAGTCATTTGGTTTCTTTCTTTCTTCCTCCCTCTCCCCCTCCCCACTTTATGTTCTTCTTCCTCCTCTCTACCTCCCCCTACCCCCACTGCCTCTGTTGTCTTTTCTCGTCTCTTCAGTAGAGTGTTTACCATGTCTTTCACTTGTAGACTGACCCATGAATTTCCTTAGTGTTCAGTGTTTTTGTGTTCCCATAACATTAGCAGTAGGGGGCAGGTCTTTGTGTAACTTTCACCCCAGAGAGATGGCTTTGCCAGTTTTCAGTGCACTTGAGATATTTTAAAGAGAATGATTTCGTATAGAGAGTTAGGTGTTTACAAAATTATTGAAAGGGCTGGAGGAGCAGAAACCATGTGGACAATTGATTTCGAGCTTAAACTATCATAGCTGCAATCCAGAGGCCAAGAAGTACAACTGCTCTCCCTCCCTGCCCACCCCCCAGCCTCAGTTGTCTTGCATCCTTGAAGCTGTGACTGGACACTGGCATATGGAATCCAGTTACTGAGGTTCTAACGACCTATGTTGCCAGCAGAGGCATCTCATTGGCAGAATGTATATTGCATCCAGAACCCTAGCTTCTAAGAAGTCTAGAAATGTAATTTTTAACTTCCCAGCTTTTACAAGAATGGGGTGAGAATGGAAGCTATTGCCAATAACTTCAGCTTGGGAGGCTGGCTGGCTTATATTGCCAGGTCATCCTGAAGTTTTCAGAAACGAAGAGGGGGAAATAATGACTTTGGGTTATAGAAAACCAATCAAGTGGATGTATCATTTGCACTCTCACAAGTTGAGAGCAAAGATGTGAAGATCTGCTCTCAGACTGAGAGTTGTATAGGCATGTTTCAACATGGAGCAGTTTTCATGGAGAGTGACATATTACCCAAAGTAGGAAGGACTTGGGAAACATTTCCTGCCTTTAACCACTGAGGTGCTTCCCAGGCAAGAGAACTTTGATTCACTCAGCTCTCGTGTCATTCATTCCCTAGGAGACTCCCATTTAACAAGCTCACATCAAACCTTTGCCCTGTGGATGTATGGATGGTTTGATCTAGCCTCTGGTCACTGGAGTAAATAAAATGAGTGCCGACAGCTTCAGAGCTGATGGATTTATTTCAGAAATGGCTGCCGCAGATCCTTACAAGAGCTATGTAGAAACGGAGAAGTGTTGTCATGCAGGGGGGCTCAAAGCAGACCTCCATTCTGTTCCCAGCTCATCAGTAATATGTTTTGTGCAAGTAGAGAAAGGATAAGGTGTTTTTAAACCCCTGCTACCTTTTGTGCCCTGACCTGTGAAATCAGCACGTCTGATGAGGTAGCTTTACAGCGCTATGCAGGGGGATTCATTTTGTGAATATTTTCTGGGAGGCATTAACTGGGAGTTGTGCCGAACTGGGTTTTGTTTACTTGTGTCTTAGTGAATTAGTTTATTTTTTCTTAGTGAATTAGTTTATTTTTTCTTAGTGAAAGTCTCCTCCCCAAACAAATAGCTTATTAATGATTCTTAATATTATTTACTAGGTTTAAATAACTCACAAAACTTGGTATAAATCTTCAAAGGGTGGCCATGTGACTGAGGTAGACATTAACTGAAAATCTGCATTTTCCATCAGTTTTCCTGCTCACCCCATTTGAATTTAGCTCTTGGCGATTTCAAGGACTCCTGATGTTTCCCCCTTCTAAATTACCTTTAACAGTGGTAGAACTCCATTCCCTAATAGTAAACATTAAGTTTTGTTTCTTGTTTTCTAGAAGCTCATGAAAAATGGTTATCAGAGAAACTTTAACCAACTCAAATCAATGTAGCATGTTTTTGTTGTTACTGGTTAGAGAAAGGTGACATTTCTTAACTTTCAGAGCATGAATGAGGTACAATCACTGTCCTAAATGTGAGACGAATAATGTATTAATATCTATCCCTAATCTAACATTCCCTTTGAGCACAATTATAGCACAGTTATGGAAAAGTGTAGGGAAGTAAGTGGCTGAATTTAGAACGCCACATTCTAGAATGCCCAAACCCTAGGTGAGCGTGCTGTGTGGGGGTCAGATGTCAGGTGAGAACACGCATTGCTTTGTACTTCTTTCTGGAAATACAGAACAGTTGACAGGAGGTTGAAGAATGGACCAGCTGGGAGATACTGAGAAAAGGAGAAAATGGATATTGTTGGGGTTTTTTTCTCTCTCTTTTCTTAGTGTCTGGCCTCATATTTTCAAAAGCAAGAAAAGGAAAAATGGTCAATTAGAGTAGTAGTCTTAGTCAGAACTGGCCTTTGTTGATGATTCCGTGCTGCGTCTCGTGTAGGATAATTCTGAATTTGAGAAAATGAACGATTTCACAAATGGTTTAATCCATATTCATCCTCTTATTTTTACTACCTACTCATTCGTTGTGAGCCTCTATTTCCCACATGGTCCCAATCATATAAAATACCGTGTGGAAGACAGGATTTTAAAGCATTTGTAATATCTCAGCTCAACTAACCTTAGCTGAGAGAGCAGCTCATCTTTGTGACCCTCTTCATGCCTGGCCCGGGAACAGTCCCAGCATGTTATGCTTACGCAGCATTCTTAGTGCTCCCTCTGTGGAACCACAAACACCTCTACAAATACTAATTTGCTGAACTCTGATAATGGCCCTATTATTCCCTGTTGTACAGATGAGGAGACTGAGGGACAAAGAGGGTAGGGAACTTGATCAAGGTCACATAGCATACAGACACTTGTTATTGACACTCCTCATTCATGCTTTCTCTTCATAGCAACTCCTCTGGCTTTTGCATCTCTTCCCTTTCATTCCAACCGTCATCTTCATAATCTAAATCCTGGTGGGACCTTTTCTGTCCAGTCTACATGTTGCATCTAGGACTCTGCCTTCCCACCAGTTCCCAGCCCAGTTCACAGAGTGGTTATTTCTATCCTTTGTCTTGTTGAAGCTTTCTCAGTTTCCAGTGAGTCCAAGAAATCTCAGCTTTTCTGCAAAGACATCCCTCACCAATAAAAAGACAATTTATCTTTATAAACATGGAAGTCCCATGATTTTCTCATTTGTTATATTCCTGATGCATGATCATTATGCTATATACAATAAGACAATTAAGTATTTCTTTCCAGAGGGTATGCCCAGTTATTTTGGTTTATTTTCTATGTGTTTGTGTTAATGGTCTCTTAGACTCTAGAAGTCAGGAAGAGTCCTTGTAATTCAGTTCAGAGCATCCCATGCAATGTTCTTAATAAGTATCTTTGACGGCAATGGTAATAATTATTGACGATGACAATACTGAGTTGCAGGATGAGAATGTGATGTTTTATTGTCACTGTTGAAACAAAGTGATGTGGCTTCCTCCTTGTTTTTGTCTTATCTTCCTCTCCCTCCTCCATTATTTTGACCGTTATTTTGACCATATTGTACCAGCCACTGTTATAAGTTGTTTCATTTAAGCCTCATCACCAGTATAAGGTGGATATCATTACACTCGTGTTACACATGAGGAAACAGATGTTTAGGTAACTTGCCCTAGTTTGTATATGGCAATGCCAGGGATCAAAATCAAGACAATGGCTTCAGAATCTATGGTCTTGACAATTACTGTATAGAGCTTATAAAAACCTTGATCAACCTCAGATAGAAAGTTCTCTACTCTGTGACATTAGGCAAGTTACTTATATAAACACTCTATGCCTCATTTTCCTGGCTACATTTTATTTTTATTAATAAAATGTGAAAGCTGCATAATACAATTTCACATTTAATACTTCTCATTTAGGGGGATTAACTCATGGCTCCTCATGGTTATAGATCCAGAAATGCAATTCTTTTCTGGTACAGAAGAAACCCATCTTTGCTGGAGAAATAACTGACAGTCTGTTCATTTTAGGACAACACTGTGTGACTGACAGGGTCTTGGTGCCCCGGCCGGGTGTCAGGCCTGTGCCTCTGATGTGGGAGAGCTGAGTTCAGGACATTGGTCCACCAGAGACCTTGCGGCTCCACATAACACCAAACGGCGAAAGCTCTCCCAGAGAGCTCCATCTCCACGCTAAGACCCGGCTCCACTCAACAGCCAGTAAGCTACAGTGCTGGGCATCCTATGCCAAACAACTAACACGATAGGAACACAACCCCACCCATTAGCAGAGAGGCTGCCTAAATTCATAGTAAGGTCACAGGCACTCCAAAACGCTCCACCGGACATGGTCCTGCCCACCAGAAAGACAAGACCCAGCCTCATCAACCAGAACACAAGCACCAGTCCTCTCCACCAGGAAGCCTACACAACCCACAGAACCAACCTTAGCCCCTGGGGGCAGACACCAAAAACAACGGGAACTATGAACCTGCAGCCTGTGAAAAAGAGACCTCAA
This sequence comes from Stenella coeruleoalba, assembly GCF_951394435.1. Taxonomy (NCBI): domain Eukaryota; kingdom Metazoa; phylum Chordata; class Mammalia; order Artiodactyla; family Delphinidae; genus Stenella; species Stenella coeruleoalba. Next base: position 18,566,311 of record NC_137155.1, on the reverse strand, counting down.
ACACAGTAAGTTAAGCAAAATGAGAAGACAAACAAACACACAGCAGATGAAGGAGCAAGCAAAAATCACACCAGACCAAACAAATGAAGAGGAAATAGGCAGTCTACCTGAAAAAGAATTCAGAGTAATGATAGTAAAGATGATCCAAAATCTTGGATATACAATGGAGAAAATACAAGAAACGTTTAACAAGGACCTAGAAAAACTAAAGAGCAAACAAACAATGATGAACAACACAATAAATGAAATTAAAAATTCTCTAGCAGGAATCAATAGCAGAATAACTGAGGCAGAAGAACGGATAAGTGACCTGGAAGATAAAATAGTGGAAGTAACCACCACAGAGCAGAATAAAGAAAAAAGAATGAAAAGAATTGAGGACAGTCTCAGAGACCTCTGGGACAACATGAAACACACCAACATTTGAATTATAGGGGTCTCAGAAGAAGAAGAGAATAAGAAAGGGACTGAGAAAATATTTGAAGAGATTATAGTGGAAAACTTCCCTAATATGGGAAAGGAAATAGTCAATCAAGTCCAGGAAGCGCAGAGAGTCCCATACAGGATAAATCCAAGGAGAGACACGCCAAGACACATATTAATCAAACTATCAAAAATTAAATACAGGGCTTCCCTGGTGGCACAGTGGTTGAGAGTCCGCCTGCCGATGCAGGGGACGTGGGTTCGTGCCCCGGTCCGGGAGGATCCCACATGCCGTGGAGCGGCTGGGCCCGTGAGCCATGGCCGCTGAGCCTGCGTGTCCAGAGCCTGTGCTCCGCAACGGGAGAGGCCACAACAGTGAGAGGCCCGCGTACCGCAAAAAAAAAAAAGTTCCAAAAAAAAAAAAAAATTAAATACAAAGAAAAAATATTAAAAGCAGTAACGGAAAAGCAACAAATAACATACAAGGGAATCCCCATAAGGTTAACAGCTGATCTTTCAGCAGAAACCCTGCAAGCCAGAAGGGAGTGGCAGGACATATTTAAAGTGATGAAAGGGAAAAACCTACAACCAAGATTACTCTACCCAGCAAGGATCTCATTCAGATTTGACAGAGAAATTAAAACCTTTACAGACAAGCAAAAGCTAAGAGAATTCAGCGCCACCAAACCAGCTTTACAACAAACACTAAAGGAACTTCTGTAGGCAGGAAACACAAGAGAAGGAAAAGACCTACAATAACAAACCCAAAACAATTAAGAAAATGGGAATAGAAATATACATATCGATAATTACCTTAAATGTAAATGGATTAAATGCTCTAACCAAAAGACATAGACTGGCTGAATGGATACAAAAACAAGACCCATATATATGCCGTCTATAAGAGACCCACTTCAGACCTAGGGACACATGCAGACTGAAAGCGAGGGGATGGAAAAAGATATTCCATGCAAATGGAAGTCAAAAGAAAGCCGGAGTAGCAATTCTCATATCAGACAAAGTAGACTTTAAAATAAAGACTATTACAAGAGACGAAGAAGGACATTGCATAATGATCAAGGGATCAATCCAAGAAGATATAACAATTGTAAATATTTATGCACCTGACATAGGGGCACCCCAATACATAAGGCAAATGCTAACAGCCATAAAAAGGGAAATTGACAGTAACACAATAATAGTACGGGACTTGAACACCCCACTTTCACCAATGGACAGATCATCCAAAATGAAAATAAATAAGGAAACACAAGCTTTAAATGATACATTTAACAAGATGGACTTAATTGATATTTATAGGACTTTCTATCCAAAAACAACAGAATACACTTTCTTCTCAAGTGCTCATGGAACATTCTCCAGGATAGATCATATCTTGGGTCACAAATGAAGCCTTGGTAAATTTAAGAAAGCCGAAATTGTATCAAGTATCTTTTCCAACCGCAATGCTATGAGACTAAATATCAATTACAGAAAAAAAACTGTAAAAAATACAAACACATGGAGGCTAAACAGTACGTTTACTAAATAACCCAGAGATCACTGGAGAAATCAAACAGGAAATCAAAAAATACCTATAAACAAATGACAATGAAAACACGACGACCCGAAACCTATGGGTTGGAGCAAAAGCAGTTCTACAAGGGAAGTTTATAGCAATACAATCCTACCTTAAGAAACAAGAAAAATCTCAAATAAACAACCTAACTTACACCTAAAGCAATTAGAGAAACAAGAACAAAAGAACCCCAAAGTTAGCAGAAGGAAAGAAATCATAAAGATCAGATCAGACATTAATAAAAACGAAATGAAAGAAACAATAGCAAGGATCAGGAAAACTAAAAGCTGGGTCTTTGAGAAGATAAGGAAAATTGATAAGCCATTAGCCAGACTCACCAAGAAAAAAAGGGAGAAGACTCAAATAAACAGAATTAGAAATGAAAAAGGAGAAGTAACAACTGACACTGCAGAAATACAAAGAATCATGAGAGATTACTACAAGCAACTCTATGCAAATAAAATGGACAACCTGGAAGAAATGGACAAATTCTTAGAAAAGCACAACCTTCTGAGACTGAACCAAGAAGAAATAGAAAATATAAACAGACCAATCACAAGCACTAAAATTGAAACTGTGATTAAAAATCTTCCAACAAACAAAAGCCCAGGACCAGATGGCTTCACAGACAAATTCTGTCAAACATTTAGAGAAGAGCTAACACGTATCCTTCTCAAACTCTTCCAAAATATAGCAGAGGGAGGAACACTCCGAAACTCATTCTACGAGGCCACCATCACCCTGATACCAAAACCAGACAAAGATGTCACAAAAAAAGAAAATTACAGGCCAATATCACTGATGAACATAGATGCAAAAAATCCTCAACAAAATACTAGCAAACAGGATTCAACAGCACATTAAAGGTTCATACACCACGATCAAGGGGGGTTTATCCTAGGAATGCAAGGATTCTTCAGTATAGGCAAATCAATCAATGTGATACACCATATTAAAAAACTGAAGGAGAAAAACCATATGATCATCTCAATAGAGGCAGAAAAAGCTTTTGACAAAATTCAACACCCATGTATGATAAAAACTCTCCAGAAAGTAGGCATTGAGGGAATTTACCTCAACATAATAAAGGCCGTATATGGCAAACCCACAGCCAACATCGTTCTAAATGATGAAAAACTGAAACCATTTCCTTTAAGATCAGGAACAAGACAAGTTTGCCCACTCTCACCACTATTATTCAACAAAGTTTTAGAAATTTTAGCTACAGCAATTAGAGAATTAAAAATAAAAGGAATCCAAATTGGAAAAGAAGAAGTAAAACTGTCAGTGTTTTCAGATGATATGATACTATACATAGAGAATCCTAAAGATGCTCCCAGAAAACTACTAGAGCTAATCGATGAATTTGGTAAAGTAGCAGGATACAAAATTAATGCACAGAAATCTCTTACATTCCTATACACTAATGATGAAAAATCTGAAAGAGAAATTAAGGAAACACTCCCATTTACCATGGCAACAAAAAGAACAAAATACCTAGGAATAAACTTACCTAAGGAGACAAAAGACCTCTATTCAGCAAACTATAAGACACTGATGAAAGAAATTGAAGATGATACAAACAGATGGAGAGATATACCATGTTCTTGGATTGGAAGAATCAACACTGTGAAAATGACTATACTACCTAAAGCAATGTACAGATTCAATGCAATCCCTATCAAACTACCAATGGCATTTTTCATAGAACTAGGACAAAAAAATTCACAATTTGTATGGAAACACAAAAGACCCCGAATAGCCAAAGAAATCTTGAGAACGAAATACAGAGCTGGACAGTCCCACTACTGGGCATATACCCTGAGAAAACCATAATTCAAAAAGAGTCATGTACCACTATGTTCATTGCAGCTCTGTTTACAATAGCCAGGACATGGAAGTGACCTAAGTGTCCATCAACATATGAATGGATAAAGAAGATGTGGCACATATATACAATGGAATATTACTCAGCCATAAAAAGAAACGAAATTGAGTTATTTGTAGTGAGGTAGATGGACCTAGAGACTGTCATACAGAGTGAAGTAAGTCAGAAAGAGAAAAACAAATACTGTATGCTAACACATATATAGGGAATCTAAAAAAAAAAAAAATGGTTCTGAAGAGCCTAGGGGCAGGACAGGAATAAAGATGCAGACGTAGAGAAATGCACTTGAGGACATGGGGAAGGGGATGGGTAAGCTGGGACGAAGTGAGAGAGTAGCACTGACATATACACACTACCAAATATAAAATAGATAGTGGGAAGCAGCCGCATAGCACAGGGAGATCAGCTCGGTGCTTTGTGATCACCTAGAGGGGTGGGATAGGGAGGGTGGGAGGGAGACACAAGAAGGAGGAGATATGGCAATATATGTATATGTATAACTGATTCACTTTGTTGTAAAGCAGAAACTAACACACCATTGTAAAGCAATTATACTCCAATAAAGATGTTAAAAAAAAAGCTTCTCATTTGGATTCATACCTTGAATTTGAATTATATTAGTAAATGTGTGTAGATGCTATGAGAAATCTTACACTGAAGTTGGATCATTAACGCTTTGAGCATTTTACTTAATGTAAAATTTTCATTACTTGGTGTTAGTAAATGTGTACTATTTTAGTCACTAAAATTGAGGAAAACAATATAGATCAGCCTGTGCCGCTCATGAAGTTTATATGCTTTCAAAAGGGAAAGATGAGAGGGAAAGAAGCTACATTTTTAGAAATGCAGCCTCACACTCCATGAAATGGGTAATATGAAGTACTGTCCTTAAAAGCTACTTCAATCTATTTTTAATAACCTTTAAACACTACATGTGTTTTTTAGAATTTTAGAAAATATAAGCAAGCAAATATAAAAAATATGACATTCATACCACTCAGAAATCATCACTGTAGCATTCTCCTGCATATGTTTCCAGATCCCTTTGTATGCAGGTATGTCTATGAGTATTTGCAAATATTCATTTTTAATTAATCAGAATGTTATCCTATTATGCCCACTATTAAGTAATCCGTTACTTTTTCAGCCAATGACTTCCATTTCATTTAGGTAAAATTTCATCTCATCTAAATCAAGTCCATATTCATACTTCCCTAATGGACCCAATATTTTTCTGTACACTTGGTTTGTTTAAACCAGTATTATGATAGTTGGTTGTAGTCCCTTAAGTCTCTTTTAATTTAACACAGTCCTTTTTTTTTTATGTCACTGGCTTGATAACAAAATGCAATTTCTTTGTAAAATGTCACAGTTCAATCCTTGATTGAGGATTTTGAACCTGATCAAAATAAAAGTTGATGTGGCATTATAGGAACCTCCTTCATTAGATCCTTCAGGAGGTGGAGAACAAATATTAATGATCCTAATAAAAGAGATTTCTAATTTCAAATAGCTGTAATTTTAATGAAACTAAGATTTTCTCCTTTGTGGAACTAGAGGCAGTGAAATGGAGAACTGTTTTCCGAGAAATGGCTCAGAATTATACTGACATATTCTATGAAATATAAATCCAACCAACATGTGGTCTGGAGAACAACTACCAGAACCCTGTAGGGAATAAATACTTATTTCAAACATAAGTTTTACAACCTGTTAAAATACTTTCCTGTGCAATTTATGGTTGGCCTTTTCTAAAGTTTTAATGACAATAAAGATTTTCTTTATGCGGATTATTCCCAGGTGGACTTTTCAGCGGAACACCCATGCACCCCACATTTTTTTTTTACTTTTATCTAATACAGAATGAATAGCAAATGACAGGCAAGTCAACTAACATTATAAAAGCTTTAACACAATTGTGCTTGGTTCTTATAATCTTTCTGTCTCATCAGTTGATTCCACTATTTGCCAAGAAAACAGGTATTTATTCACTGCTAACTTTGTGCCTTTCTCTTCATGAATGTGGTGGGGAACTTGAGCTCTGGAGTCAGAACAGCCTGGTTTTGGGAATTCCCTGGCGGTCCAGTGGTTAGGGCTCTGCACTTCCATTGCAGGGGGCACAGGTTTGATCCCTGGTCAAGGAACTAAGATCTCGCATGCCACATGCCGTGGCCAAAAAAAATCCTGGTTTTAAATCCTTTCTCTACTGTGTGACCTTGGGCAAACTACATAACCACTCTGTGCCTCATTTTTCCTGGTTGTAAAGTTAGAATGAAACAGTCTCTATCTCATGGGGTTATTGTGGCGATTAGACTAGATACCCGTGCAGAGCATTTAGAAGAGTGCCTGGCACATAGTAAGCACTAAATAAATCTTAGAGTAAATTTATTTTAGAAATTGATTTTGACAGATGGCATATAAAGGCACTCCTCTGAAAAATGTTCCTTGATAGTCACCCTTCACTAAAAGAAACAAGAAAAAAGTAAAATATTTATTTGGGGTAAAGTATTTATAAAGCTGTGTGGAGTACACACCCTCCTTCTCCCACCTTAGACACACACAGACAGACACGCACACAAGCAGTGTGTACTTTTGCTCACAAGCTCACCATGCTTCCCTCAAACCTGCCATGTCAGGGAGCAGAAAGACATACCACGCCAGGAGGCACATGTGATCTACTCAGCAGAGAGTAATGTAAAATAAATCCTAAGACCTCTTCTTCTACCCACATTCACCATAGTACAAGAAAATCATTCCAGCCAGTTTAGCTCATCCCCTGTCTTCTGGAAGGTGCAGATATAAGTCATCGCTGAGCAATTAGAATTTGATCTGCTTCTAAAGACCTTCAGAGAATGTCTATTTCGGGATTCAGTTCAATTCAGCTGGACAAATTTTTGAGTATTATGAAAAGGCACTGTGCTAGGACTAAGGTGAATAAAAAGAATAAGAAAATATCCTTGACCTCAAAGATCCTGTGGCTCGGGAATAGGGGATGTAATAGCGGAATAAAATACATGCTGAAAAGACACAAGGAAGGTGTCATGGAGAGGCTTTATTTCCTGTTGCAGAGAGTGGGTGAGAAGCACATGCCCAGATAAAATCATAAAAGAGATAAAGGCACAGGGATCTAAAAATAGCATACAGTGTGTGGGGGAACAGTGGGATGTCTGAAGCACTGGGTACTGAGAAAAAAAGACTAGAAATTTAAACTGGGACCAAATCATGGAGGGAACAGAATCCTTGCAAAGAAGCTCAAACTTCATGTTTTAGGCCATGAGAGTCACTGCGGGGTGTCAAGATGAGAAGAAACATGATACGATAAGTTTAACCGTTATTTTTCCATGAAAATTCTTCCTTATGTATAAAACACCCCTTGTAAGCTATAAGCTTGCTCTCAATATGACGTTTTTGGTACAGATGGAAAACCATTGTTTCTAATAATATCTAAACATTATTTCCCACTTTTATTCTCTGAAAGTTATGGGAGTAGTGATAATCAATAGAAGCTTGGGAGTAATGGTGCAGATGGAGATTCAAAAAGATGTGACCCATTATCATCAAAGGAAACCACTAAATATTTTTAGTTAACCATCCCCTACATCTGTCCTGGTGGTTTTAATCTTTTAACTAATCCAGAATTTTTTGGCATATCACTTGAATACTCTTGTTTTTTGGTATATTAAAAATCGTGTCTTAACAGAAAGGGCTCTGTGCTCAAGTATGTTTGTGAAATGTATATGCTTATAATTCCATTTTGGTCACTTAACAGTTCACAAAGTCTCTGAGAAGTCCTGCAATGAAGGAACCCATTTAATTTTGTTCAGTGCTAAATTTCAAAACATAGTAGTACACACTAGTTTTTCTCAAAACAATTTTAGGAAATGCTTGTCTAGATGCCATGGCTAGAAAATAGTGAATGATTTGTTTTCTATTCTTTCTTGAGTGGAATACATGAAATTCATCAATTTTTTTTTGCTGTTAATTTTTTTTTTGCCGTACACGGGCCTCTCACTGTTGTGGCCTCTCCTGTTGCGGAGCACAGGCTCCGGACGCGCAGGCTCAGCGGCCATGGCTCACGGGCCCAGCCGCTCTGCGGCATGTGAGATCTTCCCGGACCGGGGCACAAACCCGTGTCCCCTGCATCGACAGGCGGACTCTCAACCACTGCGCCACCAGGGAAGCCCTGCTGTTAATTTTTTACCCTCTTAATTTTGAGAAAAACTCTTAACACATATTGTCACTGACACTAGTCTCTCTTAGAAGTAGTTTTTCTTCTTGCTTAGAAGTATAGCATGTCTTGAATCTGTGCCTACTGAGCTTAGAGAAAGTGGAGTGGTAATGTGTTTATTATTGAAAACATGTATTCAATGTTCTCCCAAGCATTTTTCATTGACAGACATCTACCTTCTTCCATGTAAAATGGGCATGCCCAAAGGAGCCTCTTTGTCAATTGTCATAGAAAAATAAAACAAACGTAAAATCCCATCAGAAGATTTTCTGACTTGGAGGTACCGCGCAGGAGATGTAAAATATGAAAATAATGTGACAGGACTTTCCTGGTTAAAGGACTGGGAAACTAGGTTTCAGATGATGTTGACTGTTGATATTGTTCCTGACTTTTGTCACCCCTTGCGTATTATAAGATCTGAATGTCGGAGGAAATGGGTGTATATAAATGACTTTCACTGGAACCTTGAAATGACTCTTTAGTCTCCTTCATTTTATTGCTAAATGGAAAAAAAAAGGAAAAGAAAAGTTTTAAGGGGATTATTTTCACTCAAGTCTTCATGTTAGATAACTTAGAAATAAATACACTCCGTCGGTGCACACATTTGGAGCAAAATTAACTGTAAAGCAGGAGAGGGGCCATTTGATAAATTACTGTTGAACATTTCATTGTGATCCTGGTCTCTGTAAAACATAATTTCTTTTAGGTACTTTCATTCATTTCTTCGCTCATTCAGTAAATAGTTATCAAGTGTTGGCATTGTACCAAGCATGGTGGTATCGATCGGCATAAGCTGGTGAGCAGAGCTGGTATGGTCCCTGCTCTCATGCAGCCTGCCATGAAGAGAAGATAAACATTAATCCAATAATCACACCAAAGGGTGGATGATTATGAACACAGCGATGCATTTTAAAGAAAGGAATGCTGCCCTACAAGAGCATTTAACAAAAGAACCTAACACGTGAAAGAGGACTTCACTGAGGAAGTGACACTTAACTGAGATTTGAAGGATGACCAGGAACTCACCAGATGAGGAGGGGGAAGGAAAAGCTTTCCAGACTTATGAACAGCTTATGAAAAGCCCTAGACTTATGAACAGGCTTATGAACAGCTTGTGAAAAGCTGGTCCATGTTGAGCCCAATGCCATGGGGAATAATTACTGAACTCTCCAAAGCCCTCTCTATATTTTGCATGGAGGAGAGATCACAATGTTAACTGTGAGTGCTTTGTATATAAATTCTTACCTTTCTGTTTTTATCCATTTTTAACAGTGACGATATAATATTTTTAAAGTTAAAAGTTATAAAAATCCTCATGAATCAAAATGGGCTTTTATTAGATTGATAGTTTTATAGGAACCCTTTTATGATGGTCCATTATCTTAATGAAACTTCTGATTGGTTGAGGAATTATTTTAACTTCCATAAAATTACCTGGCGAGGGAAGATGTGCGATCTGTTGGTTTCTGGTGCTTCAGTCACCAGGGATTCCTAGAAGTCACAGCTTCTGAATGAGTAAGAGCGAAGGTCATGGACCTTGAGGCAGTTTTGGTATTTGCTTCTTTAGTCCTTTCTCTTCTCTCCACTGCTCCACTCACCTGGACACAGAGAGTCTTAACGAGGCTTGGAGTCCTCCAGAGGGACAATGGCAGGGGTGGGGTGTTGGGAACAACCAAGGCACCTCAGCTCATCTTGATCCCTCGCTGGCCACTGGTTTACCCTTTTACATGTTCTTGTAACACCCATGTCCCTGGTGTAAGGGTCCCATGGAGCAAGAATTTGTCCTCTGACTGCTGTTTACAGGTGTGCTGCATGCATTCTGTCCCTGTATCTTAAATCTCTCTCTTAGCGAAACTCAGGTAGATACTTAACAGCTACTAAGAAAGGACCCTTCCCAAGTTTCAGGCACTCCTTGGTATGTTGCTGCACAGTTAGCTCTCAGGTGTTAGTCTTAACTCCAATGCACAATAAAGTGCCCCCTGGGGGAAACAGGAATGTTCTGTGGGCATGGACTGAGGATGGGGTGGTAACTGGACAACATTACCCCAGAACCAGATCAGGGAACCATAATCTGGTTAAAATAGATTTTTTTTTCTTTTTAAAAAAATTTTATTGAAGTGTAGTTGATTTACAATGTGTTAATTTCTGCTGTACAACAAAGTGATTCAGTTATACATATATATTCTTTTTCATATTCTTTTCCATTGTGGTTTATCACAGAATATTGAATATAGTTCCTTCCCTGTGCTATACAGTAGGACATTGTTGTTGGCTAAAATAGTTTTTGGGTTTTTTTAAAAATCTTTTTGGCAGTGCTGTGCAGCATGTGGGACCTTAGTTCCCCAACCAGGGATCAAACCCACAACCCCTGCATTGGCAGTGTGGAGTCTTAACCACTGGACCGCCAGGGAATTCCTAAAATAGTTTTTGAGAGCTATGCAAAGTGACTGGTGAAACCACACATTTGTGCTGTCCTGGGAGATTTCCCTCCACTGTTGACAGAACCACTTTCAAGGACTAAGTGGTTGACCTTGCAGTCTAGGCTGTGCCACTGTGTAGTAGCAGCTGTTGGTGCCGTGTCCACATCTGTAACGCTGCTCCCACCTGCCCCTCTCACTTCATAAGTGTGAGCTGCTATGGACTCACACTTGTACCCTTCACTGGAGAATTGCCCCTATTGAAGGGTAATTGCCCTGCCTGAACGGTTACACACTTCCCTCCCCTCGGGGCGGGGGGGCTGTAACTGATGACTGATTGAAACAGGGATACAAAAGCCCAGCTTCTTTTCTTTAAGGGGAAAGAACCCTGTCGTACCTGCTCTTCTCACTCTAGAACTCCCCAGGTGACCATGCTGAAGTTACATTTCAGTTGACCGACCTCCTTATTTTATCTCTCCCGTCATCTCCCTCCTTCCTCACTTCCTTACAAGTTTGTCTCTTGAGAACACTCCTCATAAATCACTTGCAAATTACCTGGCTCATGCTCTGCTTCTAGGGACCCAACCTAAGCCACACTGGTGGTCCCAAAACCCTCTTGTGGAGCCAGACTGTCCCGATGAAGGGGCTCCGGAGGGTTGCTGCCAATTGTGTATTTGCACAGATGGAGCCTCTTTCAAGCCTCTCTTCTCACCCTGAATAGGTGTCCCGGCAGTGGTGTAGTTAGCAAAGCTCTTCTTTAAGTTGGGTCTGTCCTTTTAGGCTCTTAGGTGTTTGCACTCCTGTGACTCTCTCCTTGCTGCAATGTGCGTAATAGACAGAGTGAGTCAGTCATTCGTCATGAAAGAGTCTAAAAGAAGATACTGCCTTTCTGAGCTTTGCTTTTCTTTCTTTTTTTTTAATTTAATTTGTTTATTTTTGTCTGTGTTGGGTCTTCGTTGCTGTGTGTGGGCTGTCTCTAGTTGTATTGAGCGGGGTCTACTCTTCGTTGTGGTGCACAGGCTTCTCATTGCAGTGGCTTCTCTTGTGGCGGAGCACGGGCTCTAGGCATGCGGGCTTCAGTAGTTGTGGCACACGGGCTCAGTAGCTGTGGCTTGTGGGCTCTAGAGCGCAGGCTTAGTACTTGTGGCGCACGGGCTTAGTTGCTCCGCGGTATGTGGGATCTTCCCACACCAAGGCTCGAACCTGTGTCCCCTGCACTTAATCACTTAAGTGGTGAACCACTGCGCCACCAGGGAAGCCCCAGCTTTGCTTTTCTTGTTCCTTCTCCTTACCACCTCTTCAAACCCTAAAACAGCAATTGCTTGCACCTCAGGAACAGTGAACAGATTTAGGACCCAAAAGGCAGCTGGCAGGTTGCCCAGTGTGCCATCTGCCATCCTTCCCACCCCAGTTGTGCCTCCTCTTGAATGGCAGCTCATGGGCTGGCTGTGGTCCAGGCTGAGGAATAGAGAAGTTCTGGTAGATACGCTCGCATCATTCTTCTAAGAGCCAAGTCTCCATCGGGTTTTAGTTTGTTGGACAGTGTTTATTATCGGCCCATAGGGAAATGTACACCAGAGTACAGGAAGTATGTTGGATGCACTTTATGTCCTGATGAAATGGACACATGTGGAACCACATGGATACTCTCAACCTTGGTTTTGCAAAGAGATTGGAGTGTTCGTAGAACTGAGGTATTGACTCCAAAAGAGATGGAAGTCAGTAAATTCTGTGAAAATGTGCTCACTGTGATCAAAACAAATGTTTGAGGACCTCTCCATTCACTGATCAAAGGACAGGAACCAGTCATTTCTTCTCACTCTTACTCCTGATTTGTTTTGCAAGATTGATTCTGTTCCCGTAGATGCCCTTCTTGTCCTAAAGTAGGATGGAAAACATTTTCAGCAAGTGGTGATGCTTAATTAATTGTCGATAACCTGTTTGGGGGTGCTGAGATTAAACAGGAAAGGTATGGATCACGATGACTGCCACTCTAATTTATCATTTTATAACTTTTATGTTCAATTGTAATGTCCTTTCTTTTCTTAACCAGAGAACAAGGTTTTTAAATTGATGATTCACAGACTTTTAAAATTGCACAGAAAATTTTACCGTTTTTCTCCCCTAAAAATGTATATACTGTAAAGGAGATGTAAAAGTAAATATGTGGGCGAGATACCCTTGACACATTTTGAAATATTTGTAGTTCTTCCAAGTAACTCAGTAAAAAAATCATAAATTTGTTATTTTGGACATGTAGTCATTTTACATAAGATATTGATTCAAGTAAACGAGCAGAGTTGGCTTATGTGGCAGCTTTATTGATGTGTTTCTAAACAGTATCCTTGAGATTTTCAAGTCTTATTAATCATAATAGGCTTGGAGATTAGAATTTTTAATTCCTTTCCCCTTTCCTCTCCTTCAACGATTTGGGGCTCTTTAAGTTCTTATATCTTTCTCTATAAAGAAAGCTCATCTAGCTGTGGAAGTAGACTCAGATGTGCAGTGCTGGTGTTTCGTTTCTACCCTGTCTCCATCGATTTACCTTTTGCCTCAGCAGTTAACTAGGAATCCTGGCAATATTCTACTTCCCCACAGAATATACAGTTGGGGGAAATGGAATGGAAAGTGATCACTTGCAGCTAAGCTTTAGGGGATCTTTAATGTGTGCATACGTGTATGACTCCCGTTGTCGATCATGGTCTATTCCAGCTGAAGTTCCACATTCGTATTCCTTTCTAGGTATTTTCATTTAGCATTGCAGGTAAAGAGATGATCCTATCACGCTTGGCAAAATAACAAGAACTTTTCCATGTACAAAAACTCATTGTAGACTGAGAGGGTGTAGGGGCTAGACATAAAAACAGCAGCCCACACATTCCTCAGGGTGGGCAGGGAGATATTAGAGCTCTACCAGATACCTGCCGGGGAGTATCACATCACAGTGAGGGAGAGCCTGCCGCTCAGGGCTCTCCCACCATCCCCCTTCAGTGTAGGGGTGGGGGCATAGAGGCATAAAATAAAAGTACAGAATTATAATCCTTTTATATTTAAGTTATTTCCACTGTAGTCTGTATTTAATCCAAATTAAACTTTCTAATACTATTTCCAAAATAATCAATAAGTTTTCTCATCCAAATTAAAATGACCAACACAGCACCCAAAACAGAAATTTTCCAACTAGAAATGTTTTATGTTTACCAATTTCATTCCATCACATGTAAACATAAATATTCTCATTCAAAAGTCATACAAAAATTACGTTTATATTCTAAGAAAATGTGTGTGTGTGTGTGTGTGTGTGTGTGTGTGTGTGTGTACCAGTGTTGGGGAAGTTTGTGTGGTAAAAGATAATTGGCTTTGAATGTTTCTTTCCTTTAGTATGTGCTTATTCACCAGGAGTTAATTTATTTTAAAAATTATTAAATTTTTTTTTCCGTTCTTGCATAAATTCTCAACTAGCAGATGAGAACTATAGGATCATTTGAATAACAATGCTGTTATGAATTGGATTTTATTTTAAAATGTTGGTTTTGCATTTGTGCTTCATTAAGTGATTGTTCCTCTTTTCTTATTTACAAGTAGTTAACAGGAAACAACATCAAAATTCCCGTAATAGAAACAGGATAGTAACGTTCTTGAATCACTGGACTTTCCTGGGCAAAGAGGATACTGACTTGCCCCAAATTGTTTACTGACTCGTTTTAGGGAGAATGTTTCAGTTTCCAGCTGATTAGCTCTGGAATGGATCCATTCAGAGCATGCCTGAACCTAGGATCAGACCATAGACCATACTGAATTTACTGAAGAAATGGTACCTTGCAGGAAGTATTGGGCAATAGCTCTGTCTTCAGGCTTTGCCTGGCACATGCTAACTGTTTTGTTGGCTGTGCTTTCCATTTGGAAACTTGTACGGTTACAACAGAAGAGCTTAATGAGTATTGTATAATAATACACATTCAAGCCATATGGTTCTGCACAGATGCAGAGAACAAACGTATGGACACCAACGGGGGAAAGTGGCGGGTGGGGTGGTGGTGGGATGAATTGGGAGAGTGGGATTGACATGTACACACTGATGTGTATAAAATAGATAACTAATAAGAACCTGCTGTATAAAAAATAAATAAAATACAATTCAAAAATTCAAAAAAAAAGACATATGGTTCTGGTTCTTACGTAAATTCTACGAAAATGTATTCTGGTTTCAAATTCATTTATAACTACCATGTCCACTAATTTAAAGGATCTGTGACTTGTGAGAGCCCTCAAATTTCTTCCTTTCCTATTTAAGATGTCTGTATATTAACACCCTGTCCCCCTTCCTTTCTGTCTTAGAGGACGATGTAGATGTTCACCTATTCCCTCCACTTGCATCTTTGCTCCCATTCCCACCTGCCTCTTTGAGGGCCTTCATCAATCCATCATTCCTCCTTTTCCACCAGACCCTTCTCCTGAGTCTGTAAAGAGGGACTCATCTCACTAATCCTAAAAGACGAAGCATCAAACCTTCACTTTCTCCTTCAAGCAATTCTCCTTTATTCCTTATGTATTTATTCTTCCATTTTATTGAAAGAGTAATATATGTGCCCCGTTCCACTTCATTTTTCATATGCCCTTTAACCCTTTGTAATTGGCTACTGTTCCCTCATGCCCTGGGATCTTGAAGGTTTCCAGTGAAACCTTCCCAACTCTTGTGCTCATCTTCCCCATTCTCTCTGTAGAATCTGACTCCCACTTTCTGGGAATGTACTCCACCTTGGACAAAGGACTTTCTCAGGTCGCCTTGGACTTCTTTGATTGCTCCTTCCCCATCTCCTCTTCCTCCCCCACACCAACCTCCAAGTGTAGGTGTGATTTTTTTTAATCTTTGGCTCCCTTCTCCTCCCCCTAACGCTCTCCACCTCTGAAATGTCACCCCATAGCAGAGTTTTAGTGTCTCCTCTGTGTGATGACCTCCTGGTTTAGCTTTCAGTACCCATCCTCTCTCTCTAGAACTCCTGCCTCTGAAGAGCCTGCAGGGCTTTTTCACCTAGATGTCCCCCAGACACCTGCAAAAGTGAACCCTCCAACCAATGCATCAGACCAAGGCGGCTCCTCCTGCTGTGTTCTTACACCTGCTGATGCTCCCACTCGTCTCTCCAGTCCTGGAGTCACGAGGATCAGCGCTGACTCCTCCCTTTTCCTTAACTCCATTGTCAAGTTAGTTTTCAGAGACTGTTGGTTTTAATTCTGCAATAATTCTTGCAACTGTCTTTTTTCTTTGTTCTTACCACCACTATCCAAATTCAGCCCCCTCCATTACTCCTCTCCTGAGCTATTACAGTCACCTCCAGACTGTAATAGACTGATCCCCTCTCCTGGTCTCTTACTTTTCTCCACCATCGTAGAGACCTATGCTCTACAATGGGGAGCTACTAGTCACAAGTGGCTCTTGAGCACTAGAAATGTGGCTAGTCCCAACTGAGATATGCAGTAAGTGTAAAATGCATACCTGATACTGAGTACTTAATACTAAAAGAATAATGTAAACTACCTTAATAATATTTTACATGAATTACATGTTGAAATTATATTATGATATACATTAAAATTAGTTTCATCTTTTTTGTGGTAACTAGAAATTTATTTTAATTTTAATTGAAATATAGTTGACTTACAATGTTGTGTTAGTTTCAGGTACAGTAAAGTGATTCAGTTATACATATATTTATAAATATACTTTTTTTACATCCTCTTCCATTATAGGTTATTACAAGATATTGAGTATAGTTCCTTACACTATACAGTAGGTCCTCGTTGACTATCTGTTTTATATATAGTAGTGTGTATATTTTAATCCCAATCTCCTAATTTTATTGCTCTCCCCCTCCCCTTTGGTAACCATAAATTTGTTTCCTATGTCTGTGATCATTTTCTGTTTTGTAAATAAGTTCATTTGTATATTTATTTTTAGATTCCACATATAAACTGTATCATATCTGTCTGGCTTATTTCAATTAGTATGATAATCTCTAGGTCCATCCAGGTTGCTGCAAATGGCATTATTTCATTCTTTTTTATGGCTGAGTAGTATTCCATTGTATATATGTACCACATCTTCTTTATTGATTCATATCGATGGATACTTAGGTTGCTTCCATGTCTTGGCTATTGTAAATAGTGCTGCTGTGAACCTTGGGGTGCATGTATCTTTTCGAATTACGGTTTTCTCTGGATATATGCCCAGGAGTGGGATTGTGGGGTCCTATGGTAGCTCTATTTTTAGTTTTTTAAGGAACCTTCATACTGTTCTCCATAGTGGCTGTACCAATTTACATTCCCACCAAAAGTGTAGGAGGGTTCCCTTTTCTTCACACCCTCTCCAGCATTTATTGTTTGTAAACATTTTGATGTTGGCCATTCTGACCAGTGTAAAGGGATACCTCATTGCAGTTTTGATTTGCATTTCTCTAATAATTAGCGATGCTGAATATCTTTTCATGTGCCTTTTGGCTATCTGTATGTCTTCTTTGGAGAAATGACTTTTTAGATCTTCTGCCCATTTTTTGATTGGGATGTTTGTTTTTTTGATATTGAGCTGTATGAGCTGTTTGTATATTTTGGTGATTAATCCCTTGTCAGCTGCATTGTTTGCAAATAAGAAAATTATAAATTACATATGTGGCTTTAAGTATATTTCTATTAGGTAGCACTGTTATAGCACATAGTGAGGCTTATGTTATTTTGCTCAAAAAATTTAACAGCATCTCATCACCACGAAATGATATTGACAATAGAAGCAGTAACTAACATACATTATTTTACAAAATGCTTTCACGAAGTGCCTCCTTTATCATCAAATCTAAATCTTTTAGTTCAACATTCCATGCCCTGAACCATCTGATCCCAACCTATATTTCCTATGCATTCATTCACTCATAACAACAGATATGCATTATTGCCCTCTGTTCCTTGCTTATACTCTCCATGCCTCAAAACCGTGCCTGCCACATACAAAATTTTATTTTGTTTAAAAACAAAAATAAACAAATGGGACCTAATGGAACTTAAAAGCTTTTGCACAGCAAAGGAAAGCTCATACCCTTGTGTTCCCATCCCTCTTTGTTTATAATGTTCCATGTCCATATCCACCACCCCCCCATAATAAAATCTTCCTTGCTTCTTCCATGCCAGAAAAATGCCCCTCAGCTCCTTTAATGCTCTGTGTGGTATATGCAAATTGCTCCATGACCCTCAAAAAGATCATGCTTGCTTAATCCTTTTGTCTTTCAAAATCCATAGCAAGAAGCAGAAGCTAAGATTACGGTTGGTTTCCCAATCTGTCACCCTGTTTTCTTTACACTTCAGTCTCTCCTAGAGTGTTTCTCTGGTTTACATACCTCCTCTTCACAGAAGGCTCACTCCCTTCCTCTTCTACCCCTATCAGCCAGCTAGTCACTACCTTTTTGGATTTTCATGGCACATTTATTTGAACAGTGTCTCACTTCATTTTGTTCTCAGAATGTGCCAGACACTGTGTACATTATCTCATTTAATCCTCACTTATTACTTCACTTTGGAATGATAAACTAATTGTCTGAAATCACAAAGCTCATAAATAGAGGAACCAGGATTTTAAACAATATTTGGAACCTTGCTGGTTCCAAAGTCTGTGTTTAGCCATTAACCTGTTTTACTTCGGCTTAAATGTGATTGAATACATGCCCTTGAATATGTATCTCATCTCACTCATCAGGCAGGAGTAGTGCTCACCCTCTGGGCCCAGCATAGAGCAGTCCATCTAGGGTGTGAGTACAAAGCATTCCTGGAAAGGGAGGGAGGGGAAACCTAGAAAAACTTTAGTCTCAGTTCTTATAAACTCTCCAGTTCTTATGAACGTTCCCAAACTACTTTTCAGATATCATTTCTGCCTCGTTATGACATAAAATTAAAGGCCTAAGTGAAGAACAAGGTCCCTTTTGCTCACTCTATCATTCCTGCCCTAAGCATCTTCCTGTCTCCCTAGAACCAGGAGAAATCGTCCCATGGACTATTATGTGATTAGAGACTGTGGTTGTTATAGGTGATTTGCTGGGTAGCTGAGCAGCTGAGGGTGTGAGAATGGAAGAGAAGATGATCTGATTACCATTATTATGGTCATCAAGTGTGATTGACAAAGCAAAAAACAAAAGCATTCTTCCCACAGCATGTTTTATGCAATTACAAGGTTTACTTGTGTGTCAGAACAAAGCCTTGCTAATTCATTTCATAAAGAAGATTCTTAGGTTTCAACCCCAAAAGTAAAATTTCCTTTTGAACATTATTAATAAAAAATACACACATATATGTATTGTGTATATATGTATATATATATATATATTATATATATATGTATATATATGGTAGAACCAAAAAAAAGCCAAGTGGAACGTACATTAGAAGGCTTTGTCTTAAGGTTGCCCACTCTCACCACTATTATTCAACATAGTTCTGGAAGTTTTAGCCACAGCAATCAGAGAAGAAAAAGAAATAAAAGGAATCCAGATCGGAAAAGAAGAAATAAAGCTGTCACTGTTTGCAGATGACATGACACTATACATAGAGAATCCTAAAAATGATACCAGAAAACTACTAGAGCTAATCAGTGAATTTGGTAAAGTAGCAGGATACAAAATTAATGCACAGAAATCTTTTGCATTCCTATACACTAATGATGAAAAATCTGAACGAGAAATTAAGGAAACAGTCCCATTTACCACTGCAACAAAAAGAATAAAATACCTGGGAATAAACCTACCTAAGGAGACAAAAGACCTGTATGCAGAAAATTATAAGACACTGATGAAAGAAATTAAAGATGATACAGATAGATGGAGAGATATACCATGTTCTTGGATTGGAAGACTCAACATTGTGAAAATGACTCTACTACCCAAAGCAATCTACAGATTCAATGCAATCCCTATCAAACTACCAATGGCATTTTTCACAGAACTAGAACAAAAAATGTCACAATTTGTATGGAAACAGAAAAGACCCCGAATAGCCAAAGCAATCTTGAGAAAGAAAAACAGAGCTGGAGGAATCAGGCTCCCTGACTTCAGACTATACTACAAAGCTACAGTAATCAAGACAGTATGGTACTGGCACAAAAACAGAAATATAGATCGATGGAACAGGATAGAAAGCCCAGAGATAAACCCACACACATATGGTCACCTTACTTTTTATATAGGGGGCAAGACTATACAATGGAGAAAAGACAGCCTCTTCAATAAGTGGTGCTGGGAAAACTGGACGCCTACATGTAAAAGAATGAAATTAGAACACTCCCTAACACCATACACGAAAATAAACTCAAAATGCATTAAAGACCTAAATGTAAGGCCAGACCCTCTCAAACTCTTAGAGGAAAACATAGGCAGAACACTCGATGACATAAATCACAGCAAGATCCTTTTTGACCCATCTCCTAGAGGAATGGAATTAAAAACAAAAATAAACAAATGGGACCTAATGGAACGTAAAGCTTTTGCACAGCAAAGGAAACCATAAACAAGACAAAAAGACAACCCTCAGAATGGGAGAAAATATTTGCAAACGAAGCAACTGACAAAGGATTAATCTCCAGAATATACAAGCAGCTCATGCAGCTCAATATCAAAAAAGCAAAATACCCAATCCAAAAATGGGCAGTAGACCTAGATAGACATTTCTCCAAAGAAGTTATACATATTGACAACAAACACATGAAAGAATGCTCAATATCATTAATCATTAGAGGAATGCAAATCAAAACTACAATGAGATATCATCTCACACTAGTCAGAATGGCCATCGTCAAAAAATCTACAAACAATAAATGCTGGAGAGCGTGTGGAGAAAAGGGTACCCTCATACACTGTTGGTGGAATGTAAATTGATACAGCCACTATGGAGAACAGTATGGAGGTTCCTTAAAAAACTAAAAATAGAACTACCATATGACCCAGAAGTCCCACTACTGGGCATATACCCTGAGAAAACCATAATTCAAAAAAAGTCATGTACCACAATGTTCATTGCAGCTCTATTTACAATAGCCAGCACATGGAAGCAACGTAAGTGTCCATCGACAGATGAATGGATAAAGAAGATGTGGCACATATATACAATGGAATATTACTCAGCCATAAAAAGAAATGAAATTGAGTTATTTGTAGTGAGGTGGATGGACCTAGAGTCTGTCATACAGAGTGAAGTAAGTCAGAAAGAGAAAAACAAATACCGTATGCTAACACATATATATGGAATCTTAAAAAAAAAAACAGAAAATGGTCATTAAGCACCTAGGGGCAAGATGCGAATAAAGATGCAGACCTACTAGAGAATGGACTTGAGGACACAGGGAGGGGGAAATGTAAGCTGGGACAAAGTGAGAGAGTGGTAGTGTATATATGCACATATATGTACTACCAAATTTTAAATAGATAGCTAGTGGGAAGCAGCCGCATAGCACAGGGAGATCACTTTGTTGTAAAGCAGAAACTAACACACCATTGTACAGCAGTTATACTCCAATAAAAATGATAAAAAAATAAATAAATAAAATGAGTTTCTGGAAAAAAAAAAGAAGGCAGCTTTGTCTTCATCTGTGAGGGTGAGCAGATGTGCCACTTTTAGTAAACAGCCTATAATATGCAATTTTTGAGGTGAAATCTCATTTCTCTTCTTCTTCTGTTACTATGGTTACCACCCTACAGAATTCCTGCACACACCAATAAAAAAAGGAGGAAAGGAAAGCACAAACATAAATTTCAATATTAACGTCCTTCCCTAATTGTGCAAAACTGGATACAAGATATGCTAGGGTGTGGAACGTGCTGGTCATTCTTCCGTCCAATGGTGCCCACTGCTAGGTACCTGCCTGGAGCCGGGTTAGAAATCTCTTGACTCTGATGTCCCAGTGTAACCCATCAATCCCATCTCCACTGCCACCAGGGAAGGCAGCAGACACCCCGGGGTGGACAGGCAGCACCAGAGCCCTGCGTGGCTCATGTTGATAACAGAGTCTGGACGCCTGAGTCACAGAGTCCTAACCTGTCTTAGGTGGCACAGACACCAAGTTAGAAGCCAGGATCCAAAGGCCTGTGTTTTAAGGAAGACAGAAAAACTAGGCATGTGGGTGAGGCAGGCATCGGTGCCCAAGGCCCAAATGATTGTTTGCCAAGTTTCTTTCTTTAAGGCAGATTTATCTTTGATCCTCAGTTTCCTAATCTCTAACAGGAGGACAAAAAAATAATACTTGCCCCATAGAGATATTGTGAGGATTAAATAAGATTTAAATAAGATAATCACCATGAATGTATGCTGTGAACTCACAGTACTATAACATGCTGTTTTTCATCATTGTGCTTATAGTTGCTACTCTGACAACAAAATCAACCGTGACTACCATTACCGGGAAAAAATCCCCATATGTTCTATCAAACCACTGGGCCCTGAGGCTTCCTTGTTACCCACCTCTGTTCCTTATTCCAGATGCCTTATCTTTGCACTAGAAGATAATTTGTACAAGATCTTTTAATCTGCAGTGAATTTTAATCCTCATTCGTTGCGTTCACTTATGCTTCACTGTCTACACATGGAAACAATTTTTAATAAAATTTTCTTTTCCCTTGGCAATAAGAACGCTTAGACATGCCAGCTGTTAGGGTGAAAATGCATCCACTACCAATTCTGAGCTAAAAATAGAACATTTAAGTAAATTTTTAAATGGAAAGATGTATACATCTATTTCTCCTTTAAGGACCAGTTCCAAAAATGTTCAATGAATTTCCTTCCATGAGGGCAGTGGGTCTAGGGTTTGGACATGGACATTCCAAGTACAGCAACTCATGGAGGGTCAAATTTAGGGAAGCAGGAATGAAAGTCATTTTTTGCTCCAAAAGTGATGGCATAGAACATGGTTAGAAAGCTTCTTGATTGCCTTAATCTTATTACTGAAGGGAGTAGTGTCATCTTAACCACTTTATGGGTAAAAGAAGGATACAAGGGAAGATAAGAGTCAGGAGACATGGAATCCAGTCTTTACTTTGCCATCAACTTGATGAGTGATCTTAGGAAAACCACTTAACCCTTGTTTACCTGTTTCCTCATTTACAAAATGAATCAAAATTTCCCTACTCATCTTAACAGAGTTCTTGATATAAAGTGATTGATGTTGATGTGCTTTGAAAAAAAAAATTTGTAATATATCTCAAACCTGCATTATTAACATTTTTGTTAATATTTACTCTTAATGGAAGAAGCCCGTTATGTTTACTCTGAAGTATGACCCAGCTCTTATCCTTTGAGTAACTCTCTTAATATCACCCTGGCAGTTCCTGTTGGAAAGTCCTTCCACCAGTTAGTCTCAGTGGCTCCCAGGCCTTTGGAGAAAGGCCTTCAAAAGAATGAGGGAATTATTTGTTTTTGTGTAAGCTTTCAGTGCACCAATATTGTGTCATTAATTACAGAATGTTTTCCCTCCCTGAAGAGGCCTAGTGAGTAGTAATAAGATGAATTAGCTCAATCTGTTACGTTAATTTCTTTTTGTTGGGAGGTTTAAATCATTAAACTAATGATCTCATCCATATTTTGAAGCAAGATAATAAACTGCATACAGTTATAATCACATTTAACCCCTAAACTGTACAAAGTTTCGTAAATTGCTTTAAAAGATTCCATTGTATTTTAATAGTGCTTTCTTAATAATAGAAGAAAAAAGAAAATACTGCTAGAAATAAAGAAAATAACAAAATGCACCAACAGATTAGAAGATGTTTTATAATTTTTATTTTTCCAAATGCAGTAAATGTATTATTCTGTTAAAGAATTCTTTAACAGAATTCAGTTATAAAGATGAGCATAGTACATGTGGATGGGTAAACATTGGCTATACACCATCCCTGATTGGATGGCTGTTTCCAGGACTGATTCAGTCCTAGAAGAAATGGGAATGTGGGTAAAGACTGGTGCCTCAGAGATTCCACAGGTAATCCTAGCCTTATGACAAAGTTCTTCTGAGGTTTGTTCTTCTCAGGGATACTTGAGGGTACTAGACAGGTTCTTGAAATCTGTATCAACAACCTGCTGATTTTATCAATATCTTTGTGATCCCTTCTAATCAAATGGAAATCAGTACTAGATATTTTGAAATACAAAGTGGAAAGAATTTGCTACAGCCTAGTTTGAGATTTTATAAAGTATTGCTTGCTAAATTTTGCTTTACAAAGCTGAAACTATGTTAACATTTCACCTCTATGAAGGTAAGAAAAAGATAATTAGTGAATATATATAATAATATATTTATATATGTATTTAAAATTGTATGTATGACAATTTCATTACTTAGCCTTTTGTACTCTGATGGGGGATGAGGTCCTTGTAGGTTTTGCGCTGTCTCTTGAATCCACCCACCTATGTTTCCTCGTTCCTTGTGGACTACCTTGGGCTTTCATCCTCTCTCACCAGACCATTGTAATTAGCCTACACTGGTCCCCCTGCCTCACTTCTTTCCCTCTTCTACACCCTTTCCTCCCCACGGAAGAATGAGTGGATTTTCTACAAACAAATCAGATGAACTCACCAGCCTACAATTCTTGAGCAAATCCCTGCCCGTGGAATAAACCCTCTCTTCTGTTCAGATGTGACCGTGTGCAGCTCTCTGAATGGTCTGTGCTCCTTTATGTCTCCCAGCCTCTTCTCCCAGGAATATTCTTTTTGACCTTTCAAATGCCTTGTCAGCCTTCAACTGACGTGTGTCCCTGAGATACCCTCTCAAACCTGCCCCATCTAACCCTACACTTCTAGCAGCTTTACCCTCTAGCTTACCTGGCATATAGTTATCTGGTCTATACACTTGTCATTTTATATTGCAACTTTGTATTTACTTCTTGCCTCCTCATCTTTATCATTAATATATCCCCACGGTTTATCACAGTGTCAGGCAAAAGTGCTCAGTAAATATGTATTGAGTGGAGGAAGGAAAGAATAAAGAAAGGAACAAACTTCTTGATTTGTTGTATCCTTATGAACTTCAAATATTATTCCTTGGTTAATCACAAGTATATTTGCACAGACGCTTTACGAAATTATAAGCCAATACCGTATACCACTTTAATGCTGTTTTTCTTTCAACGACATTCATTCTGCTAATTTAAAAGCTATTAAGTAAGATAAAGCCTTCAAACCCAGCCAACTAAACTGCTCCAGCCACTTGGGAGCAGTTACTGCTCTATACAATTGCTAATGTGATTTAAACTGAAGGCAGACATTTTTAAATTTGAAGTTAAGAGCAAATAAGATGTGAATAAACTTTGGAACTCCATCTAAATGGAATTTTTTGCTTGTGGTTTTATTGTTGTGAACTGTAGAACTGAAGATACATACTCCTATCCCTTAATTGTAAGGACGAGTCTTATTGACAAGCCACTCAATCCTTCTCTTCTGGAGGTTTGTGGCTGTATTTCCCAAACCCTTCTTGTCTCTGATGTCTACTATTAAATACCGTGAGTTCAGAGGTTCTGGGACAGTTGACCTGCCACAGCCTAAGGCTCAAGCATGTTAAGAGAAGTAAAACAGAATTCTAGAAATGACAGATTCCCATTTGAAATAGAGGGAAAATGAAAGGTTGTAACTCAAGGAAAATCTCAAAGAAAACCAAATTTATTCTGCAGCTGTACTGTGCTGGGAATAGAATTAACTGAAAAGAATTTTAAAATAATCAGATAGTGGTCTGCTTATTGTAAATGCATTTGGTCAAAGGGGTGAAAATTAGACTCCTAAAGATACCTATAAAGAAAATGATTCAGTGAAAATAGACATGAATCATCAAACCGTCACATATCATTATTGAGATTTTATGAATATTGAAACAATTTGTTCAGAATTGTTCGTGTCCACCAGAACAGTAGATCTTGTATTCTAACTGTATAACACATTACTTTCTATATTATGTATGAAATATAATAGTGCAAAAACAGTTTATTTGCTAACATCTGAACTAGTTAAAACCTGTCCTCTTTATCCTATGGTTTGGAATTTGGAAATACTTTCACCTAAAAAGTAGGAAAGAAGTCAGTTTTTAATGCTTTAGTTCTTAAAAGAGATAATGCTTACCACCAAATTAAGGAAAAAATGGTATCATACTCTTCTTATTTGAAGTCATAAAGATGTGCAAGAAAAGACCACAGAAACAGTGTCCACGTGTTGGCTAAGCCATCTGCCTAGTGGGTACTTACAGATCTCTTGACTCTGATGGCATGAATGATAGATAACTGCTCTACATTAAGATGACAGAAGATTGTACCTGTTGTCCAGGGTGGGTCGAGGATGCTGTGCTCTGCCTGTCCCCGTCACATACATTACCTCCTGAGGTACTTGGGTTTGCTCCTTACAAGGAAGGTGAAATGCACTAATGTAGTGTAACTTGTCTAAAAGTGACTTTCTAACCCTTACAACTCAAAGGGTTTCTAATAACATGTATTTTTCCAATGCCAGTATTGAGGGCATAAATAACATTTCTTATTGTTTATTCAACTCTATTCCATACTAACTGGTTTATAGGATGATTCTGGTAGTTCTAGTTTTCAGGGCATTATGTTTTAAAATAATAATACTCAGTTATGTCTGAGTCTTTAGAAAAGGTCACTCATTCACACTGTCAGTGGTAGTATAAATCATTTCAAATTTTCTGGAAGATAGTTAAGAAATAGTTACTAATGACCTTAGAATTCTGCAAACCCTTGACTCAGCAATTTGCTTCTAGAACTTTATATTAGAAATGTAATTATATATGTTTGTAAATCTTTAGTTATATAAATTCTCATCACATGTTTGTAAAACGGAGAACCAGGAACAATTTAAATACCCCATATAAGGGATTGGTTAAATAAATGAAGCTTAATAGGATAGTAGAATACTATAAAGCTATGAAAAGATGTTCACACGTGATTTTAAGTGGAAGGATCAGGTTAAAAAATAGAAAGAACAAAGATCGCCTGTTTTGCTAAAAACAAACATATATGCACGTGCATGCACACACAAAGAAAAGACTGTAAGGATTTAGCTCTCTCTGGCTTATGGAATTATACGTGCTTTTTATAGTCATCTCCTTTGCTCACTATTTTTTTCTGGATTTTCTATAATGGATGTTTGTTTATTTCATAAAAAACAAAAAATATTTTTATGTGCTCAAGGCAATTATTTCCAAAATGTTTTCAAGTATTCTATTTCATAGTTTGATAATTTCCATATTTAAAAAATTTTTTTCTTGAGTCTGATATTTCTTTAGCACATTCATGTAAGCCCATTTCTTTTCATTAGGCTCTTGTTTTTGTTTTTGTTTTTTTTTTGTTTTTTTTGCGGTGCACGGGCCTCTCACTGTTGTGGCCTCTCCCATTGTGGAGCACAGGCTCCAGACGCGCAGACTCAGCGGCCATGGCTCACGGGCCCAGCCGTTCCGCGGCATGTGGGATTTTCCCGGACCGGGGCACGAACCCGTGTCCCCTGCATCGGCAGGTGGACTCTCAACCACTGCGCCACCAGGGAAGCCCTAGGCTCTTGTTTTTTTATGTCTTGTTTTGTTTTCATTCGGTTGATAATGGAAATAACTCTTCAGCACAATGATCCTGCCTGTACTTGAAGATAGTTGTTACTGGTTACTCGTTTTTCCTCTCCAGGCCTATAAAGACCCCCTTCCTTTCATCTTTCTTTGGGAATCGATTTTCTGTTCCTTTCATCTTTATTTGTTGTTCATCTCTGACTGTTCTCTTTCTTCATGTAGAATTTAAAATGCAGTGACAAAACTAGAGACAATCATAGAAAAGTGTAGCTAAGACAGACTATAGTGGAAGTAGTTATCCTTAACCCTTAGCTCTTCATGAACATGATATGGGTTTTTTCATAGTCATTGTTAATTGTGTATTCACTTTATAAACAGTTAATATTTCCCAGAATTTTCTCTTTTCAATGTTA
The DNA here is from genome assembly GCF_951394435.1 of Stenella coeruleoalba. Classification (NCBI taxonomy): domain Eukaryota; kingdom Metazoa; phylum Chordata; class Mammalia; order Artiodactyla; family Delphinidae; genus Stenella; species Stenella coeruleoalba. The sequence goes on along the minus strand of NC_137155.1, from coordinate 18,538,796 downwards.
ATGTCTGCTGTTAGATTTTTGTCCTAAATGTTTTCTCATTTATATATTTACACTTATGGCATTAAAATGCATTCTTCTGATACTAAAATATCTCAAAAATATTAAAGTCATTTTGAATGTGGTCAGTGGTATTAAGAGCAGTAACAACCCTTCTGATTGAGAATTCTCCACAGATCTGTAAGTGCATTCCTGATTCTGGGTCATGAATGTTGAATACAAATACAGTGGCCTCAAAAAAAGAAAAAAACAAATAGAGTGGCTCAGGGCTGATTCCAAAACATACCATATCACCTCTTCCTCCATGTTCCTTCCTTGATTCAAGTATCTGCCCCCATTACAAGAGGGCAATAAACACCTTACTTCCTACCTTGTTGATGAGACATGGTGTGTGATGGATTAAAACCTTTACCATATTTCAAGATAAATTGCTTGAGTCACTATTGCTTTGTTTTTGCTGTGTGGTATTGGTGTAAAAAGAAATACAATTGACTCAACGTGCTTTGTTCTTCATTGAGTTACTGTGGCAGATTTTTGTTGGCCAATCCTCAGCCGTGACCTGATGAAATTTTCCTCGTCTTCAAGAATTGCAAAGTCACACTGCTTATATGTAGGAGGTAGTGTATCAAAGCAAAACTCTTCAACATTTACAATTGTATCGGAGTGGCCCTGGCCCTGCAAATCAATAGTCAGATGGATGAACATTAAAGAAAAAATATATATCTTTTCTGTCCTGTGGGATGTAAATCATACAACCAGTGGAATTTGTGTCTTCTAACCCCATGATTACATTCAGTCATGAACAGGAGAAAACATTTTCCCTGGGCTACATTTATTTTTAAAGCCGTCACATTAAAATGAGATATGGAAATGAAAAGCTTTCATGTTGCTGATGTTGAAGAGCAAATTAGAAGTAAATGATGATAATTACAAAGGACAACTGTGTGTTCTCCTGTATATGCCTAGAGATAATGAGAAAGCAGAGGGTAAAAAGTTGAAAATGGTTAAGATGGAGAATGGTGAGCTGTCGGTGAGCTCTACATGAAAAAGGCTTAACAACATTAATGGTGTTGGATGTTGTGGGGAAAATTGTCTGAGCATGGATGACTGAGTTGTTTTGTTCAAGGGATGAAAAATTAAAACTCTTTGGGAATATAGCAATTGGCCAATTATCATATATATAAAATATATTTGTAAATCCCTAAAAGATAAGCACACGATGATGAATGATGATAGTAGAAGAACCTAAGCAAGTATTCAAATAAGAATAAATACAATTAATGAAATTAGTCAGTGTTACAATTATCAGAGGATGTTATTGTAATATAAAAGCTAATCTCTCTTAACCAGATTAATGAAAAGTCTTTAAAAAGTTACTCTTCTCCATTTTCAAAGATCATAGTTGTAGACCAGAGTTATATAGTGAAAAGACATCTTGTACATATCTCTTCCTCCAAAGCCAAAAACTGGAGTTGATTACACATAATATGTACACATTTCTTTGAAAGTGAACTTCACATTCAATTTGCTGGAATAGCATGAAAACTGACTTTGTAAGGAAAATATTTTCTTTCTCCTCAGAGAATGCAGAGCACTTCCCATATATATCTCATCATTAAACTCCTACTCATGGCTCAGGAGTCAGCTTATATAAATCTACTCTGGCAAGCCTTGCCTGAGCCCTCAAGGCTCCTAAGTGTTCCCGTGACAGTTGCTGTGCATATCATGTTCCCTGCCACTTAACCCATGACCTGTTCACTTATCTGTCTCTACCACTAGACTGTGTCAAGTCCTTGAAGCCGTATTATACTCACTGTTGTATATCCAGAGCCAACTTTGTGTCTAACACTAATAGTTGTTCATTAAATACATATACACTATATCACGTGGGCCTCAATTTGATCCTAAAAGGTGTAGGTTCAGATTATAATCCCTATTTTATAATGAAGAAAATGAGATTCTGAGAGCTTTATGATTTGGACAGGTCATATTGACAGTGAAAAGGCTGTTGTTTAAACATTTGGTCACAGATTCCTGGATTCAAGATGGTGGAGTAGAAGGACGTGCTCTCACTCCCTCTTGCAAGAGCAGCAGAATCACAACTAACTTCTGAACAATCATTGACAGAGAGACACTGGAATTCACCAAAAAGGATACCCCACATCCAAGGGCAAAGGAGAAGCCACAATGAGATGGTAGGAGGGGCACAATCACAATAAAATCAAATCCCATAACTGCTGGGTGGGTGACTCACAAACTGGAGAACACTTATACCATAGAAGTCCACGCACTGCAGTGAAGGTTCTGAGCCCCGTGTCAGGCTTCCCAACCTGGGAGTCCAGCAACAGGAGGAGGAATTCCTAGAGAATCAGACTTTGAAGCCTAGTGAGATTTGATTGCAGCACTTTGACAGGACTGGGGTAAACAGAGATTCCACTCTTGGAGGGCACACATGAAGTAGTGTGCACATCAGGACCCAGGGGAAGGAGCAGTGACCCCAGGGGAGACTGAACCAGACCTACCTACTAGTGTTGGAGGGTCTCCTGCAGAGGCGTGGGGTGGCTGTGTCTCACCGTGAGGACAAGGACACTGGTGGCAGAAGTTCTGGGAAGTACTCCTTGGCGTGAGCCCTCCCAGAGTCTGCCACTAGCCCCACCAAAGAGCCTGGGTAGGCTCCAGTGTTGGGTCATCTCAAGTCAAACAACCAACAGAGAGGGAACCCAACCTCACCCATCAGCAGACAAGCAGATTAAACTTTTACTGAACTCTGCCCACCAGAGCAACAGCCAGTTCTACCCACCACCAGTCCCTCCCATCAGGAAACTTGCACAAGCCTCTTAGATTGCCTCATCTACCAGAGGGCAGACAGCAGAAGCAAGAAGAACTACAGTCCTGCAGCCTGTGGAAAAAAACTGCAGTCACAGAAAGATACACAAGATAAAATGGCAGAGGGCTATGTACCAGATGAAGGAACAAGATAAAACCCCAGAAAAACAACTAAATGAAGTGGAGATAGGCAACCTTCCAGAAAAAGAATTCAGAATAATGATAGTGAAGATGACCCAGGACTGTGGAAAAAGAATGGAGGCAAAGATCAAGAAGATGCAAGAAATATTTAACAAAGACCTAGAAGAATTAAAGAACAAACAAACAGAGGTGAACAATACAATAAGTGAAATGAAAAATACACTAGAAGGAATCAGTAGCAGAATAACTGAGGCAGAAGGACAGATAAGTGATCTGGAAGACAGAATGGTGGAATTCACCGCTGTGGAACAGAATAAAGAAAAAGAATGAAAAGAAATGAAGACAGCCAAAGAGACCTCTGGGACAACATTAAACGTAACAACATTTCCATTATAGGGGTCCCAGAAGGAGAATAGAGAGAGAAAGGACCTGAGAAAATATTTGAAGAGATTATAGTCGAAAAGTTCCCTAACATAGGAAAGGAAATAGCCACCCAAGTCCAGGAAGCACAGAGGGTCCCAGCCAGGATATACCTAAGGAGAAACACGCCAAGACACATATTAATCAAATTGGTAAAAAATAAAGACAAACAAAAATTATTGAAAGCAACAAGGGAAAAACAACAAATAACATACAAGGGAATTCCCATAAGGTTAACAGCTGAGTTCTCAGCAGAAACTCTAGTAGCCAGAAAGGAGTGGCATGACATACTTAAAGTGACAAAAGGGAAGAACCTACAACCAACATTACTCTACCCGGCAAGGATCTCATTCATATTCGATGGAGAAATCAAAAGCTTTACAGACAAGCAAAAGCTAAGAGAATTCAGCACCACCAAACCAGCTCTACAACAAATGCTAAAGGAACTTCTCTAAGTGGGAAACGCAAGAGAAGAAAAGGACCTACAGAATCAAACCCAAAACAATTAATAAAATGATAATAGGAACATACATATCAATAATTACCTTAAACGTGAATGGATTAAATACTCCAACCAAAAGACACAGGTTCGCTGAATGGATACAGAAATAAGACCCATATATATGCTGTCTACATGAGACCCACTTCAGACCTAGGGACACATACAGACTGAAAGTGAGGGGATGGAAAAAGATATTCCATGCAAATGGAAATTAAAAGAAAACTAAAGTAGCCATACTCATATCAGATAAAATAGACTTTAAAATAAAGAATGTTACAAGAGCAAGGAAAGACTCTACATAATGATCAAGGGATCAATCCAAGAAGATGTAACAATTATAAATTTATATGCACCTGACATAGGAGCACTTCAATACATAAGGCAACTGCTAACAGCTATAAAAGAGGAAATTGACAGTAACACAATAATAGTGGGGGACTTTAACACCTCACTTACACCAATGGACAGATCATCCAAAATGAAAATAAATAAGGAAACACAAGCTTTAAATGACACAATAAAACAGATAGATTTAATTGATATTTATAGGACATTCCATCCAAAAACAGCAGATTATACTTTCTTCCCAAGTGCACAGGGAACATTCTCCAGGATATATCACATCTTGGGTCACAAATCAAGCCTCAGTAAATTTAAGAAAATTGAAATCATATCAAGCATCATTTCTGACCACAATGCTATGAGATTAGAAATGAATTACAGGGAAAAAAAGGTAAAAAACACAAACACATGGAGGCTAAACAATACATTACTAAATAACCAGGAGATCACTGAATAAATCAAAGAGGAAATGAATAAAATACATAGAGACAAATTAAAATGAAAACACGCCAATCCAAAACCTATGGGATGCAGCAAACACAGTTCTAAGAGGGAAGTTTATAGCAATACAAGCCTACCTCAAGAAACAAGAAAAATCTCAAATAAATAATCTAACCTTACACCTAAAGGAACTAGAGAAAGAAGAACAAACAAAACCCAAAGTCAGTAGAAGGAAAGAAATCATAAAGATCAGAGCAGACATAAATGAAATAGAAACAGAGAAAACAATAGCAAAGATCAATAAAACTAAAAGCTTGTTCTTTGAGAAGATAAGGAAAATTGATAAACCATTAGCCAGACTCATCAAGAAAAAGAGGGAGAGGACTCAAATCAATAAAATTAAAAATGAAAAAGGAGAAGTTACAACAGACACTGCAGAAATAGGAAGCACCCTAAGAGACTACTACAAGCAACTCTATGCCAATAAAATGGACAACCTGGAAGAAATGGACAAATTCTTAGAAGGTACAACCTTCCAAGACTGAACCAGGAAGAAATAGAAAATATGAACAGACCAATCACAAGTAATGAAATTGAAAGTGTGATTAAAAATCTTCCAACAAACAAAAGTCCAGGACCAGCTGGCTTCACAGGCAAATTCTATCAAACATTTAGAGAAGAGGTAACACCCATCCTTCTCAAACTCTTCCAAAATATAGCAGAAGGAGGAACACTCCCAAACTCATTCTACGAGGCCACAATCACACTGATACCAAAACCAGACAAATATGTTGCAAAAAAAGGAAACTGCAGGCCAATATCACTGATGAACATAGATGCAAAAATACTAGCAAACAGAATTCAGCAGCACATTAAAAGGATCATACACCATGATCAAGTGGGGTTTATCCTAGAAATGCAAGGATTATTCAGTTTATGCAAATCAAGCAGTGTGATACACCATATTAACAACCTGAAGGATAAAAACCATATGATCATCTCAGTAGACACAGAAAAAGCTTTCAACAAAATTCAATACCCGTTTATAATAAAAACTCTCCAGAAAGTAAGCATAGAGGGAACTTACCTCAACATAATAAAGGCCGTATATGACAAACCCACAGCCAGCATCATTCTCAATGGTGAAAAAGTGAAACCATTTCCAGTAAGATCAGGAACAAGACAAGATTGCCCACTCCCACTGCTATTATTCAACATAGTTTTGGAAATCCTAGCCACAGCAAACAGAGAAGAAAAAAATAAAAAGAATCCAATTCAGAAAAGAAGAAGTAAAACTGTCACTGTTTGCAGATGATATGATACTATACATAGAGAATCCTAAAGATGCTATCAGAAAACTACTAGAGCTAATCAATGAATTTGGTAAAGTAGCAGGATACAAAATTAATGCACAGAAATCCCTTGCATTCCTATACACTAACGATGAAAAACCTGAATGAGAAATTAAGGAAACAGTCCCATTTACCACTGCAACAAAAAGAATAAAATACCTAGGAATAAACCTACCTAGGGAGACAAAAGACCTGTATGCAGAAAACTATAAGACACTGATGAAAGAAATTGAAGATGATACAAACAGATGGAGAGATATACCATGTTCTTGGATTGGAAGAATCAACATTGTGAAAATAACTCTACTACCCAAAGCAATCTACAGATTCAATGCAATCTCTATCAAACTACCAATGGCATTTTTCACAGAACTAGAATAAATATTTCACAAACTGTATGGAAACACAGAAGACCCCGAATAGCCAAAGCAATCTTGAGAAAGAAAAACAGAGCTGGAGGAATCAGGCCCCTGGACTTCAGACTATATTACAAAGCTACAGTAATCAAGACAGTATGGTACTGGCACAAAAACAGAAATATAGATCAATGGAACAGGATAGAAAGCCCAGAGATAAACCCATGCACATATGGTCACCTTACTTTTTATATAAGAGGCATGAATATACAGTGGAGAAAAGACAGCCTCTTTAATAAGTGGTGCTGGGAAAACTGGACGCCTACATGTAAAAGAATGAAATTAGAACACTCCCTAACACCATACACAAAAATAAACTCAAAATGGATTAAAGACCTAAATGTAAGGCCAGACACTATCAAACTCTTAGAGGAAAACATAGGCAGAACACTCTATGACATAAATCACAGAAAGATCCTTTTTGATCCACCTCCTAGAGAAACGGAAATAAAAACAAAAAGAAACAAATGGGACCTAATGAAACTTAAAAGCTTTTGCACATCAAAGGAAACCATAAACAAGATGAAAAGCCAGCCCTTAGAATTAGAGAAAATATTTGCAAACGAAGCAACTGACAAAGGATTAATCTCCAGAATATATAAGCAGCTCAGGCAGCTCAATATCAAAAAAACAAGTAACCCAATCCAAAAATGGGCAGAAGACCTAAACAGACATTTCTCCAAAGAAGATCTACAGATTGCCAACAAACACATGACAGATGCTCAACATCAGTAATCATTAGAGAAATACAAATCAAAACTACAATGAGGTATCACCTCACACCTGTCAGAATGGCCATCATCAAAAAAATCTACAAACAGTAAATGCTGGAGAGGGTGTGGAGTAAAGGAAACCCTCTTGCACTGTTGGTGGGAATGTAAATTGATACAGCCACTATGGAGAACAGTATGGAGGTTCCTTAAAAAACTAAAAATTGAACTACCATATGACCCAGAAGTCCCACTACTGGGCATATACCCTGAGAAAACCATAATTCAAAAAGTGTCATGTACCACGATGTTCGTTGCAGCTCTATTTACAGTAGCCAGGACATGGAAGCCACCTAAGTGTCCATCGACAGATGAATGGATAAAGAAGATGTGGCACATATATACAATGGAATATTACTCAGTCATAAAAAGAAACAAAATTGAGTTATTTGTAGGGAGGTGGATGGACCTAGAGTCTGTCATACAGAGTGAAGTAAGTCAGAAAGAGAAAAACAGATACCATATGCTAACACATATATATGGACTCTAGAGAAAAAATGGTTGTGAAGAACCTAGGGGCAGAACAGGAATAAAGATGCAGATGTAGAGAATGGACTTGAGGATATGGGGAGGGGCAAGGGTAAGCTGAGACGAAGTGAGAGAGTGGCATTGACATATATACCTACTAACTGTAAAATAGATCGCTAGTGGCAAATAGCAGCATAGCACAGGGAGTTCAGCTCAGTGCTTTGTGGCCACGTAGAGGGGTGGGATTGGAGGGTGGGATGGAGACGCAAGGAGGAGTGGATATGGCGATATATGTATACGTATAGCGATTCACTTTGTTATACAGCAGCAACTAACACAACAATGTAAAGCAATTATACCTCAGTAAAGATGTTAAAAAAATAAATAAATAAAATAAAATAAGGTTTGTCTATTTTGTACGTTTGCCTAAATTTAGCCATTGACCTATGTGACAGCCAAAAACACAGTTCCTGCTATACTGGGTGTGTACATCGCTGCTGGCAGTGAAGAGGTTTTGTTCTCTTAACCATAAAATTAAAAAGTATGACTTCCTTAGGAAAACTAGTGCGTTTGGCCAGAATGTAGCCAACAGCTCTCACAATCTCTCTGTTTATAGCACTGCCTTTCATTCTCCCCTTAGTTTCCTAAGGCCAGAGAACTCCTTACCAGTGTTCATATTCTCGCAGGACTCACAGAGGGCGTCCACGCGGTAGACACACACAGGAAGCATAAGGGAATCCACTTCTGGATCCTCAGTGTCCATACGTACTCCTTCTAAAACTCATCTACCAAAGACAAGACTTGCAGTCAATATGCTGAGCTGTTATGCAGGTTCTTCTTTCCCACCTCCTGTTTCATTATCACTCTTTTCCTGCTTTACAAAACAAAGTCTCTTTCAGCCTTCCAAAACCTCACTGTGGTAAACACCAGAATGTCAAACAAAAGAACAACTGGAAATACTGAAGTTGGGTAACCTCCCTTAATCAAAGCACTTAGGCAGGGCATGTGTCTTCCCTGTCTTAGACACATTGCTGTTACAGGCCAAGCATGGTGTTACAGGCAAGTATGATTGTCCTTGTTGAGATATTCTGGATCCCATAGTGATGGCAGTTTTTCTTTAATGACCTCATTGTTTCCATCCTCCACTATTATCAAAGAATGCATTGCTCCTGAGGGAGCGTTCTTTCAGAACAAAGCCAACAAAGCATAAAATAAATAGTGAAGGTGGCAGCGCCTTATTTAATTCTTACAACAGTCTCTTAGCAGGGCTCCACATCCTATTACCCTATTACCCGTCTATCTGTGAATTAAGAATCCAAAGTGAGGTGGCTGTCATGGGGATGCGTATGAACGCATTTATTAGAACGGAAATACTAGGCCAGACCGTTTCTAACGAAAAGTGTGGTTGTCAAGCCAATTGTTTAACAATAAGGGTTGCTTTGCCACTTGCGTTAGGTCAAAGACATCTAACATAAATTGAATGGGCCGGATCTGCAACTGTGAAGTTTTGACAAAAATTTAATTGTCATGTTATTAAAAATTTTGTTTGCAAACGAGTTTTGAAATTAACAATATTTTTCCTTCTCCAACCATTTCTGAGTATACTGAGTTAGATAAGATGCCTTTAAGTGAAAGAGAAACAGGTTTAATGAATAGTTGTTTGAAGAATCTTGGTAACATCTTTCTGGTATCCTTCCCAGAACCTGATAAAGTTAATGACTCAGTGAATAAGTATCAAAAGCTTTTACAAGATGAGTTTCTGTTTTCCAAAATGAATTAAAAGTTGCCAGAGGTGGGGAATGGTGGTGGGTGAAATGGGTGAAGTGGGTTAAGTGATACAAACTTCCAATTATAAAATAAGTAAGTCTTGGGAATGTAATATACAGCATGGCTACTATAGTTAATATTACTGAATTGCATATCTGAAAGTTGCTAAGAGAGTAGATCTTAAAAGTTCTCATCACAAGAAAAAAAATTTTAACTATGTATGGTGATGGATGTTAACTAGACTTATTGTAGTGGTCACTTCACAAGATATACATTTACCAAATCATCCTGTTGTACACCTGAAACTAATATATGTCAATATACCTCAATTTAGAAAATGAATGAAAAGATATAAGCATTAAAATTATTTTAAATAATTATTAATATTAAATTTAATTGACTAAATTTATTTGACAAATAATTTTAATGAAATTAAATTATTAACTAATTTTAATAATAAATCACCAATGATTTGGGGCATATAACTCAAAATTTGTTCAAATAATTGGTTGGCATCCCTATAATACAATCCCATCTACTTATTTATATGAGCAACATTTCATAGTATATGTCTATAAAAATGAAAAATAGGAATCAAACTGATAATGAGCCCTTTTCATTCCAATAATAAATATCAATATAGGAATGTATAAGCTAGATCAACAGCAAGAGTAACAAACCATTAAGAGCTGCATTTCCAGTAGCATTTTACTTTGATAATTTATCAAAAATTTATAATCTACATGTGTTGTTTTGATCACTTGTATACTACTGATAATATTTATGTATTACTACTAATAATTATAATTTCTTCATTCAGAAGAAAATTTAAAAAATTTTTGCCACCTGATGGTAACAGAACATTTTTTTTAATTCTAATTTATATACTTTTTTGTTTATTTGTTTCAGAGAACTATGATAGAGTAATCAATAAAAGGTTTCCAAGGATGAAAATATAATATGTTTGAATAATAATTAGTGGAGTAAGTGGAAGGCAAATATAACTTAAAGGAGTAAAAGAGTGGTATAAAAATTTGACGAAGAGTTTGGGTCTAGTTCTATTAAATAAATGATAATGGATTATCCAGTCTGTGCTATTTAAATTCCATTGGGTATGTTTAAAAGGGCGATATTAGGGTTTTGTTTTAGAATGTTAATATACTTCCTTTATACCTGTTTAATTTTATAATAAATTACTTTAGATGTTTAATTAAAAAATGGGCACAGGGGCACATAGTTTTTCAAAATTTGGAGGGGCTGGGATATATGAGCAAAAATGTTTTGAAGACCCTTGTCTTAGAGCTTTCTTTCTCTTCCAGCAAAACTCTCTTCCTCCTGTTCCCTGAGGACCCTCATTGCTCCATAGCAGGCTGATATGCTAACACTCACTTTGGTGTGGGTGACTGTTAATCAGTTACTCTTCCCAAAAGGAAGAGTTCTGTACAAGGGCTTCCTGGAAATAATGATGTAACCTAAAAGAATGAGGTTATAGTGAGAATTTTCAACCAGACACAAAGGCATTTGAAGGAAGAGGAAAGGTCCCAGAACTTATATGGGTGTTTTGAGATTTGCTGGGCCTTCTCTGATTGCAGGTAATACAGGATGGTCAGGAGAGCCCAACCAGAGAGAGGGGAGCCATTGGCAACTTCATGGACCAAATTGAATTTTGGCTGAACTCATGATTGAGAAACTTAAACTCACTAGATATGTGTTGCTTTTTATATTTTAACCATGATATTTCTGATATTGAATGCTCCAGTATATATATATATATGTATATATGCCCAAAATAAGATTGAAACTAGTTTTGGAGTAAAGGCAGGAAACCAGCACCTTTAAAAGAAGCTGATCATTTGCATTCTTGGGTTTGTTTGTTTGTTTTTACATTGCATTGACTCACCCCTCCCCCAAATGAGCTCTGTGTCAAGAAAACACCTTTGATTTTTTTTTTTTTTCTGTTTCAAAAAATCAGATAAGCAGGCCAAGGTCATGGCTTTGATGACTGTGTTGACTGTTAATTTTATGTTACCTGGGAGCCGTAGACAATAACTGATACAGGAGAGACAAGCCAGCTGGGAGCCGTAGACAATAACTGATACAGGAGAGACAAGCCAGCTGTGCACAGATGCCTCCAGGTGCTTCTGGGAAATGACTGTAGATATCGTATTGAGGGATGGTTAGGAGCATCATTTTTACAAGTGAAGAATTAGAAATTATACATGGGGTTGTCCTTGACACTCATGGAATTCATCCTGCCTATTTCTGTGGACTTGCACAATTGTCAAGGTCTTGCAGCATGTCTCCCTGTAGCCTCAGGCTTAGCCTAGTGTTTGTCAGTGTTTATTGAACTGAATTAAACTGAATTGAGGACTCCTGATAGACTCTGACCCATGGTACTGCTCAAGAGTCTTATAATATCTTATCCGCAAGAAAAAGGTGTGTTTTAATTTTAGAACACTGATTACTGTGCTACTTTGGATAAAGACCAAGAATAATGGGGACGTTTTAATGCTGAGTCGTATTTGGCCCACAGTTCAGATTTCTTCCAAAATGTGTAGGTACTATGCCTCCCCTAAAGTATTCTTTCAGCCCTGTTAATCCCTTTTTTATGCTCAGCAGTTTGCTTTAAAAAAAAAAAAAAAAAAAAAAAAAAAAGGTTTTCATTCTTTTTTTTCTGATTTGGCTTCTGTAGTGCTTAAACCACTGACAAATTATATATACCCAGTATTTCTGCTGTAATGTTGGCTTCCTAGAGAAGCAGACTCTGCTGTGGCCATATGCATCATCATGGAAATATGAGAAAGTGGTGCTGATTCAACAGCTCCTTTAGCTTGCACTGGAGTTAACAACTCCCCTTAAAGCAGTAGTGGGTGTTTGTTTCCCATTCGAGAGTTGAGCTCCTCAGTGTGTATCACACATCTTAAATCTCAATATGCTGTTCACTGTTTTAGCTCTCAAATCATCCCAAGAAAAGCAGTTCCCCTCCTTTTCAAACTGCTCATGTCACCATTTCTACATGTACTAATCCACTCCTAGTGGAACATAACGACATCAGGCATTGGAATTCTGAAGACTAACGGCATCAGTGTAAATATATATGATAAATATTCAAGGAGCCTTCTAGAGCCTCCTAAATGTATGATTTTCGTGGACATTATTTTACTCTAGGGTAGTGAGGATACTTTTGGAAGCGACGGAAACCCAAGTCAGTGAATTTAAGCAAAAGGAGAAAGTATCCTTCTCTGCTGCAAGAGCAGCAGAGAAGGTTACTGAGGGATTCACAAGATTGGAAGAAGACCTTCAAGAAATCAGGTCTCAGGGACTAGTCCAGAGGAATTGCCTCCAGCTCTCTGTCTTTATCTTCTCTTGACTCTGCTTGTCTCTCCTTGGTTGTATCCTGCAAGTAGGGAGGTTCTTCCCATGTGTGGAAAAGAAGGTTGCTGGAAGACCCAGATTCATTCCTTCTCAGATAGGCAACCCTAGTAGAAAAAGAGCATCTTTTTCTCAAAGTTCATCTATCAATCCAAGAAAAGATTTGAATTGGTCCCACATGAGCCCTTTTCCTACCCCTCTAATCAAAGTTTCTCAACTATTACTTTGCATAAGAATTACCTTGGGTACTTTTAGAAATTCAGATTCCCAGACACCACCAGCAGAAATCCCAATTTCAGTGGTTAGGAAAACCACATGAAATGGGGAAGAGGTGATTTTCTAAAACAAAGGGACAGTAGCGAAACAGACACAAAAAAATACATCCATTAAAGAACTTTACTTAGGATTTGTGATTCTATGAAAATGTCAACAAGCATCTTTATGGCACAGCAGTGATACCATAAAAAGATAGAGGTGGACAAAAAGTACGGAGGCTTTTGTATGAAAATGTCATAGTAGTCCTCAGCTCTCTAGTTACAAATGACAAATTCATTACCTATTTACTTAAGTAGTATAAGTAAGTAATAGCCAGTGTCAACCTGAGAACTGTGACAGTGATTGATGTTAATCAATGATTTCTTTAAAATGATGATTCCTATGTTCTGATTGTTTGTGTTCCCCCCTCCAAATTCATACGTTGAAATCCTAATGCCTGACTGATATTAGGAGGTGGTATATTTGGGAGGTGCTTAGGTCATGAGGGTAAAACCCTCATGAATGGGATTAGTGCCTTTGTGAAAAGAGGCTTTGTGAAAGAGGCTCCAGAGAGCTCCCTTTCCCTTCCCACCATGTGAGGACACAGCAAAAAGGTACCAGCCGTGAAACAGGAAGATGCTCCTCACTTGACTATGCTGGTGCCTTGATGTGGACTTCCCAGCCTCCAAAATTGTGAGACATAAATTTCTGTGGTTTATAAGCTACCCAGTCTAAGAACAATTGGTGAACAATCCTATTAACCCACTTGAGAAATGTTATCCAGACTTTTGTTGACATTGCAGTTAAGACTTTTTGGTGCACTGACATCAGAGGCCAGGAAGCAGTTTTAAGATCTCAGATAGTTCTGATTCTGTGGACCCACTAGTAATACCATAGGATTCTTCTCAGCAAAGACAGACAAACCCTCATTCAGTGGTTTTATTGAGTAACTGTTAAGTGAGAGGCAGTATCCTATGATGAGGAAGACTCTCAAAATCCCTACCCTAGTGGAACATACATTCTAGTAGGGAGACAGATAATAACTAAACACACACCTATGTAATAAAATGCCCAATAACATTAAGTGCAATGAGGAAAAATAAATCTGGGTAAAAAGAGTAATAGAGGTTGCTACTTCAGCTGAAGGGTCAGGGAAGGCCCTTCCAAGGAGATGACAAGGACAAGGGTCCTCCAAAAAGAGTGATAAAGAAGATACATCAAATATATTGGGTATAACACCCTCTTCAGTGAAAGTAGTCATCAAGCACTTCCCATATCCTATCTGTGGGTGACATTCCTCTCTTTCTACAGAAGGCAGAAAATCATGTTGAAAGATTTGGCCCACGTTTTGAGGGCCAGACTAATTGGGGAGGTGGCAGGAAAGAAGCCAGGCAGATTCTTCAGCTGGCCTAGAGAGCGGCCTGGTGAGTCAGAGCAAGCGTGGAGAGTATCTGTGGAGGGCTATTCCAGAAAAGGCTGAGTCAGCACAGAGGACGCGGATACTAGGTGGGAGCCTAGCGTCAAACAAGTCAGCCTGGGGTAAACTAACCAGGGCCAATCTGAGAGTGAGACTCAGGCAGCATGAGTCAGTCTCTGAAGGGCGTGTAGACATGACAAGAGAAGTGAGGATGGATGTGCAGGTACAAAACGGCTATGAGAGAGTACGGCTTTAGTTGCTTCTCATCCAAGAATGTGTCTGTGCTCTGATTTTATCCTCCCAGGCTAAATGGTCCTCAGTACAGCTTCTGTTGGAATGTTAACAGTGGTGTAACATCTGCAGGGGGCTCTGACATATTAGGAAAGAAAAGATGATGCAGCTGAATAATCATTTATGGTTGCAACTCCAAACTTGAGACTTGGGCCTTTAGTTCTAGATATAAGTCATTTGATATACTGTAGAAATGAAAACAAGTGAATTCCCATAGACCTACAGAAGATGAAATACTGGTTCTATTTTCCAGTGACTCAAATATAGCCCAAATCACTTTGCACTGGAGGCCGTGTGGCCCTTTATGGCCACAAACAGAAAGCATATGGCCTAGAGACTACTTTCCTGCCCAGCAGTGATATTTCCAGTCCACCCAAGGCCCACCCCAGATACAGCTGTAATTGGCAGACAGCCAGCGTGGCTGGCGGTGTGCTTGTCCTTGTAAAATTGAGCGTGACAAGCCAATGAGGGGTAGAGCCATGCCTGCTGTAAATATATTTAGAATTCAAGAAAAATGAAGTGTAGATTTGAGCATTTGATTTGTGATGCTCATAACTATTCATTCATTTCTTAACCATAGTTTGTTAAATTTAACAGTTGTGTGACTCCGAATCCACGGATGACAACAGCAACATATTTTGGGCCATAAATTACTAGCTGCTTTAAGAAAGGGGACTGATTTAACAGCGTGTTGCAGAGTAGTAGCAGAAGCACCAAAATCTGTCTTTCTACCTCCAAGGGTTTTGTTTTAAAGGTTTGGATTGCAACAATAAACATGCTTTTAATTCCTCACCAGGAAAGCAGGTCCACTGTCACAGGCAATCATTTACTTGTCTTGTAATAAAAAGTAATTTATGGTATGCAGTATCGATTTACATTTCTGCTTTCTCTCCATGGCAGGAGCATAATGCTCCTCGGTTGTGCTGGTAGAAAGTGCTTTACAATTATGTAATGTCTGAAACGAAAATATTGGCTGTATTTTTAAAAAATCAATGAAAGTTCTGGAAGTCATAACACAGTCTGGAATGAGTCTGAGTTACAAAGTCTTAAGTCAGCCCTGAAGGATGCCCACTTAACATTTGCTTCTTGCTCTAAACCACTGACGTTCGGTTTTACAACAATTATTGCATCTCTTTTCATTTGATTTTATTTCTGTCAGTGTTGAGTATTCTTTCTTTCCCTCTACAACCCCTTCCTCTTCCCAGAGGTCTCCAGGCTAATCAGCTCACTTTGTCAGCTAAGAACTTCAGGGAGTAGTAGCACTCCAGTGAAGATATAAGCAGCTCTCACAAGCCAACAACCACAACGTCTGTTAACCGCTAGATAAAATAAGAGTTGGCAAGGGCCACTGGGTCTGAGCTGATTATTTTCCTAGTGGGAGAGTTAAGCTTCTGCTGATTAACACACTCAGGATCCCAATTAACTTTGTGGCATGATGCTAACATAATTACGTCACTGGCCTTGAAATGAGACTCTTAATTTCAGAGATGCTTCAAAGGCAATTGTACTTTTTCCTGGAGGCTGAGACCTTCACAAAGACAGCCTGGCCCACCTGCTGTGTGCAAACATGTCTTTTAGGATTTCCCCAAGGATCACAGCTAGATGTATAACGAAGGGATCCATATGGGGAATGATTTATGTAATGGGTAAGAATAGAGGGCCACCAACTCAAGAGTACGGGAGCTATCATATCTCTTTATTTTTCAGTTACAGTTTAATTCTGACTGTGATACACCGCATTTTGCTGGACTGTAACCTCAGCTATCTGTAGGGCTCTCCCCACCATGGTTTTGCTAAGGTTCTAAGGATGGTCCCCCTGGCCATCAAGCATCTGTCCCTATGTTATCCCAGCCCATGTCATCAAGAGCATTGATTGATACCTTTGGTTTGACAATGGGCACAAAAGAAACTATGTCAAGGCTGGGAGTCCTGGGCTTTGATTTCTCCTAGGTTCTACCAGTTCTTCTTCGTACTGTCAGGGACTAACTTACGGTTTCTAATTCCCAAGAGACCACACACCTCTCTCCTCCTTCCAGCCTAGATAATGTTTTTAGCCTTGGAAAATCTTTCCCTTTCTCCCTATTTCCAGAAGAAGCATGCACACAACACTTCTCTTTCTTCTTTCTCTGGCCCTGGGGAATCTATTTTTAGCTTGGGAAAATCCTTCTTTCTTTATGTTTTCTTCACAAGTACCCCCATCTTCTTATACCCCATTACGCTCAATGGACTTTTTTTTTTTTTTTTTTTTGCGGTACGCGGGCCTCTCACTGTTGTGGCCTCTCCCGTTGCGGAGCACAGGCTCTGGACGCGCAGGCTCAGCGGCCATGGCTCACAGGTCTAGCCGCTCCGCGGCATGTGGGATCCTCGCGGACCGGGGCACGAACCCGTGTCCCCTGCATCGGCAGGCGGACTCTCAACCACTGCGCCACCAGGGAAGCCCTCTCAATGGGCTTTTGCTTCTGGAAATAAAAGCCAAGAAAAGAAGTTTCTATAGGCAATCTTTTTTTCTTTCTCTGAAGGGGAATAGGAAATAGAAAATATAGGGTGAAACTCGTAACTTATTATTACAAAAAAATTATCCTGGCGTAGACACATACATTCTCAAAGGCAGATGCCTGATTGATTCACTTTTGCACTGGGTAAACAGACAAACAAAAACACTAGGCAAAAGGATCTGCAAATCTCATGCATTGAGTAATTTATGAATTTGTCACAGTGTCCAAGGTAAAAGAGAAACTGAGTTTAGTTTAATGTGTCAATGAGGAGAAAGTGAAAAGAGGATCGGCTTCCCAGAAATCTTCCAAGGAACCTATGATTGTCATGCCTCCACTTACAAATTAAACTGTTTTACTTATATGATTTTATATATAATGTAGTGATTTTTACAGTCATCTTTTGTCTATTAGCATTAGACAAATCCTCTACATTATAATGTTTTTTTAAATAGAGATACATGTTTATAAACAGAAACACCAGAAAAAATGAACCTTCTTGTGACCTTTGACTGCACTGGACATGAGTGACCACTCTTTTTTGAAACTCTCTTCTCCCTCAGACTCCAAAGAAGCACTTTTTCAGCGTTCTTCTCCTGCCTTTCTGATATTTCCTCCTTGAAATCCTTCATGAGGCTTTTTCCTTTATCCACATCTGAATACTTACCCATGTACAAATCCAGGCTTCCATTCTTGATCCTCTTTTCCCTTCACAAGGTGATCTTACTCTCCGAGTTTTAACCACTAACCATCTGCTAATGACTCATCCCTGCTGAACCCGCTGAACTTTGGACCCTTACATCCAGATGCACGCTGGACACCCCCATTTGAATGTTCCTTAGCACCGCAGGCTCAACAGTGCCAAAGTAGAATGCCTCATTTTTTATCCCACCAACCTGTACCCCACTTTAGGGTTCTTTTTATCTTTCACAAGGTTGTAATTTCCATTCCTTCTCCTTCATCTTGACCAGTCCACTCAAGCACACAAAACTAATACCTATTCTAAGTAGTTGCTACAGCTGCCCCAGATTTATTCCCTGTTTCCTTGTTATTGCTCTCATCCAGCTGGCTCTGGGACTCCAGGTTTTATTACATTTATTACTTCTACCCCTACCAGCTTGATCATCTTTGGTCTCCCTTTTTGCTTCTTGGACTTCAACTTCTCTTTTAATATTTGACTCTGCTCTATCTCTCTGATTATGTTGTCCCATGCAATCTTGGAAGAAACTCCCTCAACTAGTTTCTAGGCTGCCCTCTGCTGGTGAATGATGTCCTGACTTCCAGACTTGACTTGAAGTCTTGGGTCTTCACTTTCCTTCACCTCCTCAAACCGCTAAGCCATCATTGAACCTGCTCTGGACACTCCTTTACACCCCTGCTGACACTGCCTTAACTTAAACCCTCATCTCTTCTTCCCTGGATTATTCAGACCACTTCTATGTGGTTCCTAGTCTCATATTTTGTTCCCCACAATCTAAAATGCAGTGCTGATTATTCCTTTGCTTGAAACTCATCAGCAAGTATTTGCAACCCTGACATCTCATCAGAAAAAAATTCCATGAACTGTTTCAAATATATTATTTTGGCTTCAACTCTGGAGAGGGTATTCAGTGGATTTGAGACAGGGCTTTGGCATCAATGTGCTGAAAGAGCTCCTTGGGTAACTCTAATGTGCGGCCTCCTTAGCATGGCCCCCCAAATCCACCATGGCTGGCCTCTACCCACATTTCCATCTCACCTCCTGCTCCAAAAGAGCTGGAGGTTATCTCTTACCTTTCTCTACCCTGGGGTCTATTACAGTCTTGAAGTTCAGTGGCATTGACTGGACAATTGCAGGATGACAGCAGGTATTATCAAAGAGCCACAGCTGTTTTTGAGGTCATTAAGTACCCTGGAGCTACATTTTAAGAATTCCTTTGCAATTGTAATTCAGTGTACTCCTTTTCTTAATTCTATGTTCAGTGCTATTTTGTAGAGTACTAGACAAAATAATTCCTCACCCTACTTGGTATTTGCACCTTTAAAGTATTTGTAGACTGCTTTTATATCCTCACTTAGTCATCACTGAACTAAGCAGTATGCATTTTGCTTCCACACTATTAATTTAGAAATCAGTTCTTCTGTGAGGTGGTAAGTTTTCCTGAATTATTCCATTCTTTTACGCCATTTTTAAACTATGGTTTTTCTGCTTTGAATAACTAGACTGTAAGTCCATTGAGGATGGCAATTATGACGACTTCTGCTTCATTGCTACCTCTTCCGTGCTTGACACAGACCTGGGAATAAAATATTGGGAGGGGAGGAAAGAGTCGATTTACCAAGACCGTAAGTCCTGACTCTTCTTTCTGTCACTTTTTGTCCTGTTAACCTGTATTTAAGAAGGTCATTAATCCTACCACCAGGTGTTTTAGGCATCAGTATTTCTCTGATTGAACTGCAAATGAGTTATTCAAGATGCATAATTCTTTGGTAAAAGAGAAAACCTAGGAGAAAATGGCATACTTTGTGTTATTTTACGTCTCTGGGAAAGGATTGATCATATCATATAACTTGATGAGAATTGCCAAAAATCCAAATGATGCTTCTGTTAAGCAGTGTGAATTGTCATTCTGGATCTGTATTGCAAGAAGTTGTATTTGGCTACAACCCAGTGAAATGTACCCAAATGCAATTTCCAAGGCATTCAGAATTGTACCCTTCATTTGATTCTGTGCATGCCCATGGAGTAGCTGGAACATATTCATTTTCTATTACTGAGTGAAGTAATTCAGGACCCACTTCAATAAATCCTTGTTAACTCATAGACACCCTCCCCACCAACAGTCCCCTCAAGGGTCCGGTTCTGTTCTAAACATGGGTTTAAGTGGAAAAGGGCCTTTACCAGCAGAGGAGTAACCCTTGAGCCCAGCAACAGTGAAAGCCACAGAACACCTAAATTTCAGACAGGGAACCCTGAGATTAGATGTTAGGCATATTACCAAAAAAAAAAAAAAAAAAAAGCCCCGTGCCAGTGGAAGAATGTATCAAGATCAGGCTGGCCTTTGAGAGCTAAGGAACATGGGAGAAGCATGGGCATCCAAAGAGACAGCAAAGAAACGATGCAGAAAGAAGAGAGCAGGGAATATTAAAAACAACAGGGATAACAAGCTATGGAAATCATAAGCTTGTTGTGGATGTTGGGGATGGGAGCCTGGGGAAGAAAGAAAAATTATGCCATTGGAAAGTAGGAAGCACGTGGCGTCAACACACATGTTAGCAGCCCCCAGAATGAGCTGTGTGCACCTTAGCACAGTTATTGAAGCTCCGCTGTCTGGAGGGAACATCACTGTGCTCACAGGGACTCCTTAGCCAGCTACCTAGTCTTCCTGTGGCCCACACCACCTACACCTTCGTCCATAGCCATGGCTGCAGGGAGGGCATCACAGATAATTCATAATTGTAAAGAGGACCCCATCTCAAACCAAGATAAAATGGCACTTAGTTTTCCTGTTTAGCAAAGTGCAAATGTGTATAGTACATTTCTAAAGAGTCCTAATTTTAAAAATATTCTGAATAGCGGTATGCTTGGGTTCCTCTCTCTCTCTATGTTTTGTGTATCTGTTACAGGTTTTTGAGTTGTAGTTACCATGAGGTTCATATCTGTTGACCTATGACTATATCTAATATCTATCTCTAATGAAGCTGGGAGATAGCTGTAACCCCAAACTGCAATAAATGAAGGTGGAAAGCAGATGAGTGTGAGAGGGCAGTGAAGTCAAATTTTGACTGATTCACATACTTTTCAATGGTTGACCCAGCCTGGGACTGGGTCACGTCAACTGGTTGACGTGCCTGGGAATACTTGCGATTTCCGTCTCCAGGTCAACTTGAAAAATGTTTTCCAAGTACAATTTCCCAGACCATTACCTCAAGTCTTCCCCTAAAGTAGGAAAGAATAATTGGCTCTTTCTCTTTGTCAATTAAAGTCGTTCTGTCAGAGGAAGCTATTGATCCAATCTTCTGTGATCTGATCTCGCTCAGGAAACATGAAACATAACTTTTGATCTCTGCTTCCTCGTGTGCTTCCCCTCCAGTGGCAGCCTCAAAATTTCTATTTAATTTAATCCTTTTACACTGATGATAAGATGCCCCTTTCGTTTACTTCCCTCTAGCCAGCCTGTACTGGTTATTTCAGAATTGTAATAAATTAAGCTTGCGTTTACACAAAAACTCTTCCACTAATTCCCTTCAAGTCAATACATTTATAATAGAACACACCAAAAGCTACCAAAGAATGTCATTAATGGGCAGTAGCATTAGGCTTAAATGACCATCTTTTAATCCTATCCTTTTTTGTCTATATTCTTTCCTGTAGTCCTTGATATCAATAGTTTGGACTATGTAACCTCCCAACTCTGGTTAACCATTTTTTTTTAGGTTGCGGAAGATGCTTCTGTCCCTCAGGATGGGAGGCTAAAAAGGAAATTTAACTGCTGAACCCTTGCCTCTTCTTTAATGAGCCTGGCTGATCTTTAACGCGAGCAATTGGTGGTCCATCTATTCAGGGGGAGCTTGACTCCTGCAGTTGTTTGGCTAGCGTCACAGAAGGCATTTCAACACACAGCCTCCATCTGGTCACTGATGCTTGCTAATCTAAAAAGAGACTTGGGGATGTGGGGGAGAGTGACATTTCCAGTTAACAGTAATTATTTCTAAAAGCTCTCGGCTTCTTTTCACGTTCCCTTCTCCTTCTGGCACTTCCGTTTCCCATGGAGGACTTTTAGAAAATGAAGTTATCACCAGAATCTTTAGACTATTTATAAGAAAGATATTCTTGTGCTAAATTTCCTCAGCTAGGCAACTTTGGTTTTGCTTTTTGGTTGTTTGTCTGTTACCCACCCTACTCAATTGTTGTGGGTTCCAGCCCCAATTGTTTGATTTTCCTGGGTACATTGCCCATATCTGACGCACATGTAATGAAACAGGGTGATCTCACTAAGCCTGCATCTGAACCATCACCCAGCCTCTCCAGCTGTTTTATCTGTCCTGATGGCTGATAAAAGTTGTGCATGTAAATCTGTGATGCATTTGTCAGTTTTAATTAACATGGATAAAATTGTTGAATTCCCTACTTCATGGATGTGAACATTTTGAAGCTCGGATAATCATATATAGATGGAGGATTACCATCAATGGCTTTTGCTAACTTAAATCAAGACAGCACTCTCAAAATGTGGTATATACTTGCAATGGAATACTATTCAGCCGAAAATGGTAGCTTTGTGAGTGATGGATACGTTAATTAGTTTGATTGTGCTGATTACTTCACAATGAATACATATATAAAAACATCAACTTGTATACCTTAAATATATACAATTTCCATTTGTTAATTATACCTCAACACAGCTGGAGAAAAAGAGAGAGCTCTCTTTCCCTAATTGTCTCTAATGCAAATGAATGAGAGAAATTGGAGAGACCTACCTAGGATATGTTATACACAGCCCTGCCTCTAAACAGTTGATTCCTTTAGAATCCTTGCCACCAAGGTCCTCCTTGGATAGGTAAAGACTATTTTGAAGCCGGGGCAGTTCTGGTCATTGTCTGACTGTCCAAACAAGCTGTAGGTCACAGTGAATGAAAGTCAAGGCAAGGTTTCTTCTGCAAGAAATAGTCTCTACTGAGCCCTGCTAGAGAAAATAAAAGTCAGTAACTCTGGATTTTAGTTCAGTGCCAGTTAGTTCTGAATTCTGCCACAAAGACCTTACTTACCATGCACTATTATGTTAATTAAGCCTTGAAGTGCCCAAGCCATGAATCACCACTGTATAATCACCACTGTATAATCAATGCTAAATTTTTAAACAAAAATAACCCTTCCTACTCCACAGAGGTTTTGCAAATCTGAACACTGTGACAGCTAAAGGGAAGCTTGTAAGAAACGTGTTCTTAGATCAAAGCTCAGGAAGCCTAACTGTGCAAGGTTCCAAGATGCTAAAAATACATTGACACCTAGGGATGAGTGTGGCCTGACCGCACAGAGATGAGTTACAAGAGCTGGAGCCCAATTTAGAAGAGTGTCTTTCAGATGTCTTTTATGGCCATGAACAGTTGTCTTTGAACACAGAACCATACACACACAGGGTATTGGGGGAAAGCATCAGTGCATTTTCAAATGCCATTTAAAAGGTGCTCAGAATAAAGTGTTTTCACTGCCTCATCATCCACTCCACATGGTGGCCGTCCACCGCACAAGGCAGAGGTTTGCCATTGCTTTATCACAAAGGTATTAGAGGGAGCTCTGTGTCCACATAGACCTGGGTTCAAATCCTGATTCTATGATGTTATTTTTATGAGCATGAGCAAATTTCAGATCATGAATAAAGAGTGAGGAATGTGGATTGATAAAGAACAGCAGAAGTGGGTGTCATGGACAGAATAATAGCCTCCCAAAATGTCCACAGCCTAATTCTCAGAACGTGTGACTATATTACTTTACATGGTAAAAGTAACTTTGCAGGTGTGATTAAATGTAAGGACCTTGAGATGGATATATTATCCTAGATTATCCAAGTGGGCTCAATCTAATCACAAGAATCCTTAAAATTAGAGAACTTGTTCTGGCTCAGGTCAGAGTCAGAGAGAGATGTGACTATCGAAGAAGGGTCAGAGAGATGCAACATTGCTGGCTCTGAACACGGAGAAAATGGGCTACGAACCAAGAAATTCAGTTGGCCTGTACAAGCTGGGGGGGAAAAAAGTAAACAGAATCTCCCTTAGAGCCTCCAAAAAAGGAAAACAGCCCTGCTACCCCCTTGATTTGAGCCCAGTGAGACCTGTGTCAGCCTTCTAACCTACATAACTATGAGGTTATAAATTTATGTTATTTTAAACCACTAAATTTGTGGTAATCTGTTATGGCAGTAATAGAAAACTAGTAGGGCAGGTATTCCCAGTGGAGGCAGTGGAATATCCAAAGCAGGAGTAACTTCAACCACTTGATACAGCACACATTTATTAGATGTCCACTATTTACCTGCGAGGTCCTTTTCTACAAAGGTGAGGAGATGCTGCTAGTTGCAGCCTATATAACAACACTTCCTATAGGTAAACTATGGAAGTGACCCAAGAAGTAAAGTAAGTGAGGAGAAAGACTGCCTCTGATTTGGACATAACTTAATTTCTATAGGCTGACTTTGGAGAAGGAGTGGAGGTTTCCAGGCAGGGAGGGGTGGGAAGAGCGTATTGGGTGGGTGCATACAGAAGCCCATGGGCCAAGAGGGTCAGGTCAAGGAAGAAAGTAACCTAGTCTGGTTGGCCTGGAAACGAGATCAGTGGGTCTCAAAAGCTGGTCCATGATGAAATCTGCACCAGTTTTCTCAGAAATAAGGAAAACAAGAACAATGTAGTGAGTCCTTTCATAAAACTAAATTCAATCCATTTAAATTCTTTTCTTTTATCCTGAGATTATATTCTTTTCTATTTTTCTGAAAATTTCCTTTAACAATGGGATAGTGGGATGCTTGGTGCTGTTATTGTTGTTGAAATGTCGTTACCTAGAAAAATAAAGTTGGCAAACTTAGCTGGTTTTCTTTGTGTGGGTGAGCTGAGATTGAAAGTGGAGGTCCCTGATCTATGAAATGTTGAAGTCTGGAAGGCAGAGTGTTACGGCAAAGGATGAGTTGGGGTGGGGGTCATAATAGGAGATAATGATATCCAGCTGGAGAGTTAGAGGAGCTAGACTTATGCAATGCTGACTGCATACTAGGAGTGTGGGCTCTAATCTCTTCATAATAGAGTTGATGAAAATATCATTCAGTGACGTTCAGTGCTATGTTCTAGGCATTGTGTAAGGTGTGGGAAAATTATGTGATATGAGATGAGAATGAGATTGTAATACATCTTACCTGGCTAGAGTGGTGGTCCATGGAGGAAAGTAATCAGAAACTGTATTTGAGGGGATAGAAGGTAATATTGAAAGTGTGGTTGGGAAAGGGACAGAAAATTCTAGAATAATGGTTGTAAACCACAGCCAGTTTTCCCCCCAGGTTATAGGGATGTTTGGCAATGTCTGGAGACATTTTTGCTTGTCATCACTGGGTTTGGAGTACTACTGGCATCTAATGGCATCTAATCAATGCACAGGACAGCATCCCACAAGAATAAATTATCAGGCCCCCATGTTAATTGTGCCCAGGCTGAGAAACATTGCTCTACAGGAAGTTAGTTTCAATATAATAAAATAGCAGAGAACTGCTATGCATTCTGGAGTAAGGTATTACAAGATCAATACAATGTTTGAGGAAGGAAAGAAATGAAAATTTATTGACAACTTTCTATGTCAGGCATTCTCACATGCAGTGAATCCTGATTCACCATCATAATGATCCTGGGCATTAGTTACTATTTCCTCCCTCTTACAAATGACGATGCTGAGGCTAGGGAAGGTTGTGATTGGCCTGCATCCAGTTAATGATTAAAATCAGATTTGAACTTGGCTCTATTCCATTTAATCATTCACCAAGGCCAGTAAGTTATTGATCATTCCACTTCTGTCCATCCCCACTGCCACCGTCTTTGTTCAAAGCTACCGTTATCTGTTTGTTGCCTGGTTTACTGAATGCAACAGCCTCCAACTGGCTTTCCTCTCATCCCTTCTCCTGACTGTAGTCAGAGGGAGCTTTCCAAAGAGTGCTCCTGACTTTGTCACTTTCCTGCTTAAAACCCTGTAGTGAGGAGGCACTGGCAGTTTCTCTACTTCACTGTGCTGGTGCTTGTTTTCCTCATATCCACATCTTCCCTGCAGTACACACACACACACACACACACACACACACATATACACACACACACACACACTCACTCACTCACACCTCTGGCTAACTCTTGTTCTAGTTCCTTCAGAACTCACTTTTAGGGATAGAACTCCTCTGATCCCCAAGACTGAGGCAGGTGCCCTTTCCACGTGCTCCCATGGCACCCGTGCATATCCCATTATTGCCTTTACCACCCTTTGCTTTAGTGGTTCACTTATTTTTCTGCCTCTTCCACTAAAATGTCAACAACTTGAGAGCAAGGACAGTGTGATTTCAATAACACATGCACATAATAGGCTCAAATGATACATGCTGAATGAATGACCCCCACCATCACTCTGTGTGAATATTGAGTTGGGTTCAGTATTCTCCACATAGGAGGGCCAGATAAAAGTCTGCTTTCTTCTCCTAGTCACAAGGTGATGAGGATCTTGAATAAGATTTTGACCGGGGGAAGTAAAGAGGAGATATGAAATACACAAAAGAAACAAGTCTATAAGACTTGCTGACAGACTGGCCACGTGGGAGAGTAGAGAGAGATTACTGAGAAGGATTCATAAGTGAACAAGTGTGTAGGACCAGGATGCTAACGTTGTCAAAATACAGAAGCATGCTCCTGCCTTGTATAATCTCAGCAAATGTTAAATGAATAAGCTTGAACATTTTTCTTTAAATTTGAGACCCATCTAAATAAAACGTAGATGGCATTTAAAACCACAGGAATAAATGGGATCTCCTAGGGAGAACATCTAGCAAGGAAGAGAAAGGAACCTGAGATGAAGCCCAGGGAACACCAACAGTTATAGGTCTTTAAAGGAGGAGGCTGGGAAGGCAATGAAAAAGCAGATGCCAAACAGTCAGAGAAAACCAGAAGTGAGTGCGTGCTGTGAAAGACAGCAGAGGAGAGTGTTTGAAGAAAGAAGTGGTCATCTCCGTGCAGTGCTGCTGAGACACTGAGTAAGATGAGGGAGAGAAGTGACTATTTCACAAAGCTTTCCTTCCTGATAAGAAGTACCAGGAGTATTAAGAGACACGGAGAGGTCAGAGATGACAGCTTAAGGGGAAGGTGACTTGGTTTTTTGAGGCCCCGGTTCTAGGACCTGGTCACAGAGACTTGGCCTTAAAAGTTTTCATTCCTTATATCATTTAGGTTTTGTTTCCCTAAACAAGATAAGGCAATTCAGCTAGTGAATATTAAAGCCCTCCGCTGGTCTGAGTGGTCTTGAGGAGCCATGAGTACTTAATCAGTAACTGTAATGGAAGGGCCAGTGTGGAGGGATCCCATCTTCTAAAGAACAGAAGCAGTTTGGGGACTGCCATAAAAAACCAGAGACCCGATCTCCGACCTGGGCTGCTCTTTGAGACTTCCCAAATTAGTCCTGTACAGAACATGCTCTGATAGCCAATTCTATTGTTCCACCTTTCCCCAAATGGAATCTTGGATAAGCGGCCCTGCCCAGACAAGTCATGGTGCTCAGTAAGGCACTGCCCTTGCCTCCTCCCCAGATGCACCCATTCCCAGGTGGGAGGCTGCTGGAACCACCCCAGTGCATGGGGGAGAAAGGCGACCACTGATGCTGCTTCCTTTCTCACTGACTTTTCTCAGTGCAAGAGCTCTTTTAAAAATACCTGCTAAATACCTGCTATTCAGAGTTTTCAATTTATTCAACCCCCAAAGGTGGGTGAGGAAGCACAGAATTGTCTGATTTTTATTCTTCTAGCTAATCTAGGTGCTGTTTAGAGAAAATGGAAATAGATCAGTAAATGATACTTCAAATGCTGATGGTCATAAAACACCGCTAATAACTGGGATTTCAGTCCCTTCCCAGTGAATTTTATGATCCCACTTTTAGAGGATGAAAGTAAGGCCAATAGTAAACTCAAACTCACATTTATAGGTTTGGGGGAAGATGTGTATGGCTCCAAAGTTATCTCAGGATATAAGCTAACCACACACACAAGTCACTGTGTAACAAGTGGTGGTTAGGCAAGCGACAAGATTATAATTTGCCTTCACAAAGACAAAAATTTGGAACATTATAGGGTCAGATGCATTTTCATGGAACATCTGTTTTCCTCTCCCTCAGAAATATAACATTTTCTTTTCCCATTAACCCTAAGCCCTGAAGTCATTTCTCTTTCAGTTCTTTCTAGGACAACCAGGAGTTTTAGCTGAGAAATGATGGGTGAGAGCTCTTGACAAATAAAAACACCCCTGCCATGGGTCAGTTCCTTGCCACTCCATCCCTTCATACTGCAGCTATAATTATCTGAAAAGATAATTTCTGAAGAAAAGAGGTCTGTTTTTATGTGGTAATTGGAAAGTGATTTGAGGATGAGTGTGCAATTGTGAAATTCTTTAAAATGAGAGGTCCTCTTCCTGCCCCTCACCAGAAGTGGAGCTGTTGTTATAAAACAGGCTCTGGAGAAACAGAGGTTTAGCCATTTGGAAATGTATCTGGCTTAACTGAGCCTCAAATATAGGATTTCTGGGTTAGCTACATCAGATAAAACCTGACAGTTTGTCCATTGCTACTTATACCAAAATGGATACAGCCTCATCTCATCTTGAATTCAAGCCTTTGTGTTGTTATTTCCCCCTAATAAGTTCTCAAATCATTTTTACCTTTGAAAGTTGTCCAGTTCCTTCTTTGGTTTGATTAGGGACAATTGAATAATGTGAAAATTATTCCCACATACATCATTCTTGTAAAAATGCATGTTCTCCACAATCACTACCTTTTAAAAAGATTGAGGTGCAATTAACATGTAAGATTATATTAGTTTCAGGTCTACAGTGTAACAATTTGATACTGTGTACACTGCAAGATGATCACCACAGTAAGTCTAGTTACCTTCTGTCACCATACAAAAAAGTTTTTTCCTTGTGATGAGAACTTTAAAGATTTACTCTCTTGGCAGCTTTCAAATATGCACTACAGTATTATTCATCCCTATGACTTATTTATTTTATAACTGAACATTTATACCTCTTGACCTCCTTCACCCATTTTGCCCCAAAACCTTCCCCAAACCCCTTGCCACTAGCAACTACCATTCTGTTCTCTGTATCTATAAGTTTGGTTGTATTATGTTCTGTTTGTTTTTCTGGATTCCACATATGAGATATCACATGGTATTTTTCTTTCTCTGCCTGACTTATTTCACTTAGCATAATGGCCTTAAAGTCCATTCCTATTGTTGCAAATGATAAGAATTCATTCTTTTTTAAGGCTGAGTAGTATTCCATTGTATATATGTACCACACTTTTATACATTCATCTACCAATGAACATAGGTTGTCTCCATATCTTGGCTATTGTAAATAATGCTGCAATGAACATAGGGGTGCATATATCTTTTCAAATTACTGTTTTCATGTTCTCTGGAAAAATACCCAGAAGTGGAATTGCTGGATCATGTGATAGTTTTATTTTTAATTTTTTGAGAAATCTCCATACTGATCTCCACAGTGGCTGCATCAATTCACATTCCCACCAACAGTGCACAAGGAATCCCTTTTCTCCATAACCTCTCCAACACTTGTTATTTCTTGTCTTTTAGATAACAGCCATTCTAATAGGTGTGAGATGATAGCACATTGTTGGTTTGATTTGTATTTCCTTGATAATTAGTGATGTCGAACATTTTTTCATGTGCCTGTTGGCTATCTGTATGTGTTCTTTGGAAAAAATGTCCATTCAGATCCTTTGCCAATTTAAAAAATTAGCTTGTTTGGGTATTTTTGCTATTGAGTTTTATGAGTTCTTTATATATTTTGGATGTTAACTCTTTACTGGATATATGATTTGCAAATATATCCTCCCATTCGGTAGGCCTTTTCATTTTGTTGACAGTTTACTTTGCTGTACAGAGGTTTTTGTTTTGTTTTTTTTTTTTTTGCGGTACGCGGGCCTCTCACCGCTGTGGCCTCTCCCGTTGCGGAGCACAGGCTCCGGACGCGCAGGCCCAGCGGCCATGGCTCACGGGCCCAGCCGCTCCGCGGCACGTGGGATCCTCCCGGACCGGGGCACGAACCCGTGTCCCCTGCATTGGCAGGCGGACTCTCAACCACTGCGCCACCAGGGAAGCCCTGTACAGAGGTTTTTTAGTTTGATGTAGCCCCATGTCCTACATGTTTATTTTTGCTTCTGTAGCCTTTGCCTTTGGAGTCAGATCCAAAAAATCATTGCCAAGACTGATGTCAGGGAACATACTGCCTATGTCTCCTTCTAGGAGTTTTATCATTTCAGATCTTGCATTCAAGTCTTTAATTCATTTTGAGTTAATTTTTGTATATGATACAAGATAGTAGTCTAGTCACATTCTTTGGCATATGGCTCTCCAGTTTTCCAAACACTATTTATGAGAATATCCTTTTCCCGTTGTATATTCTTGTATCCTTTGTCATAAATTAATTGACCATATATCCGTGAGTTTATTTCTGGGCTCAGTATTCTGTTTCATTGATCTATGTGCCTGTTTTTGTGCCAGTACCATAGGGTTTTGATTACTGTAGCTTTGCAGTATAGTTTGAAATCAAGGAGCATGATACCTCCATTTTTGTTCTTCTTTCTCAAGACTGTTTTGGTTACTCATGGTCATTTGTGGTTTCATACAAATTTTAGAACTCTTTGTTCTAGTTCTGTGAAAAATGCCACTGGGATTTTGATAGGAATTGCATCAAATCTGTAGATTGCTTTGGGTAATATGGACAATTTAACAATAGTAATTCTTCCAATCCATGAGCAAGGACTATCTTTCCATTTATTTGAGTCATCTTCAGTTTCTTTCATTAATCTATAGGTTTCAATATATGGGTCTTTTACCCCCTTGGTTAAATTTGCTCTGTATTTTATTCTTTTTGATGCAATTGTAAATGGGAATTTTTCTTAATTCTCTTTTTGATACTTCATTGTCAGTGTACAGAAATGTAACAGATTTTTGTATGTTTGTTTTATATACTGTGACTTGACTGAATTTGTTTACTAGTTCTGTTTTTTGGTGGAATCTTTAGGGTTTTCTATATATAAAATCATGTCATCCACTAATAGTGACAGTTTTACTCCTTTTCCCATCTGGATGCCTTGTATTTCTTTTTCTTGACAAATTGCTCTGACTAGGACTTCCCATACTATGTTGAATAAAAGTAACAAGAGTGGGCATCCTTGTCTTATTCCTGATCTTAGAGGAAAGCTTTGAGCTTTTCACCACTAAGTATGATGTTAGCTGTAGGCTTGTCATATATGACTTTTACTATGTTTCAATATGTTCCCTCTATATCCACTTTGTTGAGAGTTTGTTGAATTTTGTTAGATGCTTTTTCTGCATCTATTGAGGTTATCATATGATTTTTATCCTTCATTTTATTAATGTAGAGTATCACACTGATTTGTGAATATTGAACCATCCTTTCATCCTTGGAATAAATAGAGAGGAACTACAAAACAGCCAGAAAACAATTAACAAAATGGCAATACGTACATACCTATTAATAATTAATTTAAATGTACTAAATTCTCCAATCAAAAGTCATAAAGTGGCTGAATGAATAAAAAAAGAAAAACTGACCTATATGTTGCCTGCAGAAGACTCACTTGGAGTAAGGACACACAGAGACTAAAAGTGAAGGGATGGAAAAAGATGTTCTACACATATGGAACCAGAACCAGGTGATGAAGAAGCATACTCTTCGTGGACTCTGCATGCCTGCTGGCTTTAGCAAGGCAGCTGGAGAGCACAGGGCCGGACACACTTGCCAGTGCTATCGAAGTTGAGAGAGGGCATAAAAATGATGCCCACCAGTGCCTCCGTCCTTGAGGAGAGTCCCATCAGGCCCCTGCTCCTCCAGCAGACACTAAGATTAGCAAATGAATCTCCTTCACATATAATCTAGTCACTTTTCAAATTGCTGATTTTGTGTTGGTCCCCAGGGTGAGTGAGTCTGCACACAAGATCTTTAAGAGAAGTCTCAGTTCCCTACAGCCCTTTGGGTCTCCTGGTCATGAGCCCCATTGGTTTTCCAAACCAGATGTTTTGGGGGCTTATCTCTCCATTGCAGGTCTGAAGGGTTAGGTGCTTAATGTGGGGCACAAACTCCTTGCTTCTCAGAGAGAAACTCCAGATGTGTGAGTTTCTTCCTAATTGTGGGTCACCATACCTGGGGTGGGGTTTTTGACAAGACCTCATCTCTGCCTCTCCTACCTATCTTGATGTAGCCCTTTTACTGTTTGTTGTGAAGGAGCTGTTCAGCTAGTTTTCAGGTTTTTTAAAAAAAAGGATTGTTTCATGTGTATCTGTAGGTTCAGTGTATCTGTGAGAGGAGGTAAGTTCAGGATCTTCCTGTGCTACCATCGTGGACTGCCTTTGGTTCCTCTTTTTTCCATAGTTGCTGCCTTTTTATTTTCATCTTTGTCTGGCTTTGTTATTTGTCACTGAAGAGAAAGATCAAATATCAAATAAACTTTATCAAATGGTATCAGCCCAGCTCAACTCCAAGCTTTTTACTTCTGAATGGCCTGCTCTGGGCCTCTTTTCTAATGTTCATCCCTGCCACTTTCCATCACTCCCTAGATTCTTGTGCTCCTCTAATACTGACCTCCAGAGAATATCCAGGTCTTGTTACAAGTCAACTCATCTGCATCTTTCCTGCTTGCTCTGAGTAGAGTATGAAGAAGGGCTCTAATCTTTCAAGGGCTTTCTTCAAGGTGAGTTTGATTGGGTTGGCTCTGGTAGAATACTGTGGAAGCCACCACCTCCCCTCCAACTGTATGGACAGCCCCTAGAGAAGTCAAGGGGACTAAGTTTAGCCCATTGTATCTTTCCGACCAGCGGCTCCTTCCTACCACCCTCCAAAGGGTCCCATAATTGGAGCGCACTGCTTTAGCAAATCTATTTGAAAAGCCTAAGAACAAGGACATTACACCATTGGCCTTCCTGGGTCAGCCTCCTACCTCTACCAGGCTTTCTTCCACTGGGGCATTGCAAACTGAAAAGGGTACAACAGGCAAGCACCACTCTTCTACATGGAACAGGCAGGCATTTTTCTTTCCTCCTTAACTTGTGTGAAAATCTTCAGACTCTGAAACTTAGTGGATTGTTGGCTGCCTATGAGCCCACTGTGAGCTAAAACTCTTACAAAGGATAGTACACACACACACACACACACACACACACACACACATTGCAAAGGACGAAAATTTTGGCCTGATATTAGCAAACTAAATTTTTGTTTCAGAAGCTGTTTCTGAGCTATTGTGGTGTGTTTCATTATGACATAACTTTCTGAACCACAGTGTACTTCATGGGTCTTTAGTTGATGCACACTGTTTGCATCCTGACTTTGAAAAAAATATCCCAGGGAAAGGACCTTGGAATTTGATTTAACACCTCTTTTGTAGTTTGTATTTAATTTTATATTTCTAGTGGAAATACATGAATCCACAACAAAATATTTAATCTAGCACTTTTGGATCAGTAAATTTATCTTTGAAATTCCCTTGATACGTAGCCAAGGCTCATTGCCAACTATTATTAATCACACATTGCATAATGAAGTTTAATAACGCACCAGATAACAAATGCAATTTTGTGTGTTGAGAGGTGAGGGGGAGAAAAAAGACACTCAAAAGAAAGTCAAGTAATGAAACTAGTAATTGACATGAAGGCTGATCTTTTAATGAATGGTTTCCTCCCTGTAATGAAAGTGACAATGTAGATTCCTTTCATTGTGGTACAAATTGTTACTATTGCTAATATCCTTAATAACACATTGAATTAAAGATCCACTGTAGCTATAGAGGATCATATAGGGAAGTCATCGCCTACAGTAAATTCTTGAGTCCTCCAGAAGCTGCATAACTGAGTTATGAATGTTTTTACTTTGGATTTGGAGGTCTGAGCTCAGATCTTGGCTCCATGGCCTGGTCTCAGAAAGCTATGTGACCTTAGTCATTTTTCTGAGCCTCAGTTTTCTCTTCTATAAAATGAGGGTAATAATCTGTACCTACCTCACAGGGTTGTTGACAGGATTAAGTGAGAAAATGTAAAGTTTCTGGCACATGTATTAACAAGAACTCAACAAATGCTGTCTTTAAATAAGTATAAACTATGCCAGTTAATTCCCCTGCTTCCAGATGGAATTAATTTATTCACCTGTCTGTGTTGATGGCTGCATTGGTGACTTCACAGTACTTGAGGGATATATTGCAGTTCTTTTTCAGTCGTGTATTCCAGGGGTTGGAATCTGGACTTGGAAGCATGAGAATTATAACGGGTGTGAATGATAAATAGTGACGTGGTTCTGGGGTGATCCTTCAAGGTTGCCTCTTGAATATAAAAGCAGTTTGTATGCATGTGTATCTTGTATAAATAAATCATGATTATTGATGATGGTAAGAGTAGACAGGATTCCTCAGTCGTCCAAAGGGCCATGTTCCTGCAAACTCCTCTCAGCCTCAAAAAACTTCCAGACGGTACATTGACCTGCAAGTTCATTGGCCTTTCTTATTCCATAGGACATGAGGAAAAGTAGGAGAATGAAGTGGAGATTTATACCTTTCCAAGTTCCAGGAGCCAGAAAAGCTTATGGAAGGAATATTTGGGCAATCCCTCTTCAATTTTCATTTATATCAAATGCATCTAATAATAAGTAATGTGACAGCCAGCTAGAGTTCAACATTTTAGAAAAAATATTTTCATTTGCTCTCACAGCAAATATCAGCAAATACAATTTAAATCCCAGCTATTCCAAGTCTGGAAAAAAAATGGTATAATATAACATTATTTTTCAGAAATATAAAATACATCTAGGCAACTACGAGAACATACACACAGTTAATTATTACTTAGAGATTAAAAGCTCACTACATTTTTTAGAGTGTTATTTTATTCTGAGTAGTATTTTCATCCTATGCTTAAACTAAATAAGAACCAAAATGTCTGAAACCAATATTCTTTTAACCATAAAATTCTCTTTCCAATAATTGATGCAGTTTTCCTCTCAGCCTTGATTACTTGTTTTATTGTAAACATTCGTTCTCCAGTTGCATGTCTGTGTATGAACACATAAATAGTTCTGTGTTATAAAATGAAATAACAGAGGGAAAGGAGCAAATGGAGAGCTCCAATAATTATAAATTTGTATAATCGATGTATGTCCTGAAACTTAAAAAGAAACTGGTGATTTTTTGAATTAATCATTATATTTGTAACTGCTTTTTGTAGAAGATTCCCTTCTCTAAGTGTTCCAATAGGAATCCCTGCCCAGGAGAGATATAGTTTGGCCAAGCTTGCACTGGTTAGCCAGCCCAGGAGAGTGGTAGGAAGAAAGAGGTGCCCATACCCCTTTTATGTGTCTTCCTGTGAGAGAGACACAAAGCCGCAGTTCTCTGACAATTAGCACCACCACGAACTGGCAACCAGCCCTGGGAAGAAATGAGGCAGCTGCTATTGTTCTTGCCTTCCTACACGAAACAGCTAGACAATAGCTCAGTGCCTTTATCTTAAGTGTTTGATAGAGTTGTGAAGTCATTAAGGGATTCTTAGAGCAGAATTGTAGAGTCAGGAAATATTCAGGACAACTGGACTTTACTTCCACTTTGAAGAATCCAGTTGTTGGACCTGTGGGGAAAAGAGACCTCTATAGGTTGAGATGGGAGTTAATAAGATCTAAACAGGGAATAATGGGAGAACCTGGTGCATTGGTGGAAAAAGGAATACATAGCAAAGATGATTTTAAAAGTAGTGTGAGAGTCCACACTTGATGTAGTAATCAAGGTGGGCTGCTAAAGGTTCTGGTTCAGGAATGATACTTTCTAGACTTTACTATATTTCAGACATTGTTCTATTTTATAAGTGTGTGTGTGTGTGTGTGTGTGTGTGTGTGTATATATTTAATCATTTTACCCATAGTACAATCAAATGAAGTGGATATTGTTAATCCCCATTGTATAGATCAAGACATTCAAGCACAGAAGGTTAAGTAAACTGCCCTAAGTCTCATAGCTAACCTGTGATGGAGTTAGGATTTGAACCCAGGCATTTTGTTCCAGACAGTATGGTGCTCTTGGAGGGAAATGCGGAAAGGAACATGAAGTGTGGTGATCTTCTGTCATTGAGCTCAGTTTAGTGTAAGGGAATGAGTAGGAAATTGGTTCAGGAAACCTGAAGACTCTTGATAAAAGTAATCTTGTGCAAGTGAGAGCTCAGTCTCCTGCCATGTAAAATGGTATAAAATGAAGGTGGAACTGTTTTTAGTATTCTTCAAGGCTAGGCACAAGGTAACTATTATTGCTTGGCACAAACCATCAAAATTGATTAAAATAGGGCTAGAGGAGTCACCAGCCTAGTATTTTTTCAGGGTACACCCACCCCACCCCCCCGTGCACACACACACACACACACACACACATATGCTTACATATACATACACATTTGGCATGAACTTCCTCTACCCAAATATGTGTTGGGACGGTGGGAACCCACAAGGGACATTGCCTTCACGGTTTTGCTTTCGTAACAGGCAGATAATGAGAAGGAAGAGATGAGACTAGAAAAGAAAAATTATAAGAGCTTTGATTAATCTGAGGATGTCTTTACACAATGGAGAACAATTTGCTGAACTTCTGTATCTATCTGGAGACCTTGATTATTTATAGTTCCACTTATTATATACCAGGCACTGTGCTGGGTGGACACTGCCCTCCTGGAATTTACAGCTGAGGGGAGGACAGAGATGTTAACCAATAAATATGATAAATATTCTGGATGTTATATCATATGCCTGTAAAATGGACAATGGCGACCAAAGGGAAGACGAAATCATTTCTGCCCTGGAAAGAGGAATAGAGGGTGGGGCAGAGCTGTCAGTGGTGGCGTGATTGGGGAAATAACAGTTCAGGGGTGAGGAAGAGCCTGCAGACAATGTGGGAAAGGACATTTTGTCCAAAGGCACACAGTTATATCACAGGTAATTTGAATGACCACAGAATGAATGAGAGTAAAACAGAATAAGAGGGAGCTGGAAACCATTGGACAGAAAACCAAAAGCCTTGTTTGCATGGCAGGTTTCTGGACTTTGTCCCACAGGCCATGAGGAGTCATTGGGATTTTAAGCAGCAAAGGATCCCGGTCAGCTGTGTGTCTTTGGAAGGTCACCCTGACCTCGACTCTCACAAAAGGAACAAGATTACCAGCTCTATTTAAACCTGTGAAAATGATTTAAGTTTCTTAGAGAAAAGATAGACAAGAGGAGCAGAGCATTATTTTTATGATTTTTTAACCAGTGAGAAATTATTCTAGATTTCTCTTTAAAGCTATTTGTCTAAGAAGTTTTAGTCATCCTTGATACCTCTTTTTTTCAATCACACACTTCATAAAAAAGAATAAAATTCCTTCCAGAAATGTTCTTATCTTCCAAACAGTTTGAAAGCCTCTCAAAATTTTCCAGAGCTCTCCTAACTCTCTCTCACCAGGTTATATTTAGCTCAGCTATAGACCTTGACCTTTTCAATACACTTACAACACGATACACTAACTGGAACATTTCTTAATAGACTTGAATGAGGTTAGTGGCCCCAGCCCCGGCCTTGTCCACACACACACACACACACACACACACACACACACACACACAC
Organism: Stenella coeruleoalba; assembly: GCF_951394435.1. Lineage (NCBI taxonomy): Eukaryota > Metazoa > Chordata > Mammalia > Artiodactyla > Delphinidae > Stenella > Stenella coeruleoalba. The sequence continues at coordinate 18,501,096 of NC_137155.1, read as the reverse complement.
ACTCATTCATGTTTTGGAGTATTTTGAAAAACAGCTTTTAAGCTGGTCCAGGGGAAGACAGATGTTTTGAGATTTTGGTAACAATATAGGTTTTAAATAGTCTTTGTTTCTTTGAGCTTAGGGAAAGCATAGATTTGCATTTCTTTTTTTCATAGGAGACTTTTCTTTCTGTTTGAATAATGCTGGCATGTTTCTGACAGCTATAGATTTTGAATAGCTCACCCTTGGGTTCTATTTCTCAGGTATGGTTTGGTTTGTAGGCAGGATGTGTATGCAGAAATTGACCTGCAGGGGTGTAGTTTTCTTCCTAGGAACATGAACATTCCCTTCCTCTCTGTCCCCTCCCCTAATTTTGCTGCAATGTTCCTGTGGATAAGTTTTGCTCAGGAAGACCTCTCATGTTGTCATGGTACTTTGAATGCAGAATCAAGTTGTTTTTTCACAAATGCCTCTACTCTATTACTTATTATTGTAGTATTCATAGTAATAGTAATTACAGTGTTGATGACAAAGTGGGAAACCGAGCATGCCCTCCTGACCCTTGGTAACACAACTATTCAAAAATTTACCTAAACTTGGCAATCCTGTTTAAAATAAAGGTATTGGTTACTCTCAGGAATAAAAATAAGGGAAAGCTGAATAATCAAGCGAAATGCTGGGTAGTTCTTTCCCAGGGAGGAGTGGGAGAAAAGGAAGAAACACTCCTTTTGAAGCAAATCAGCCTCCAAGAGGAAATTCTTTATAGCAACTTGGCCGGCGGGCCATTTGTTCATTTCATGGTGTGCTCTGCTCATCAGCCACCTTATCCTCTCCAGAACTCTCAGTTTCACAGTGTGGCACTTCCTGCCTGCTTTTATGCAGTACTTAATTAAGCCTTGTAGACCTTTATTCGGGGAGGTGGAGGTTGAAGGCGTGGTCTCTGCTGCTGACCAGGCTGGGTTTGAATCCCAGCTTCACTACTTACTAGCCATATGCCTTGGGCAGTTTACTGCCCATTAATTAACCTCCTTGTGCCTCAGTTTCCTAATCTGTAAAGCCCTGCCTAGATAGGCCACAGGGATTAAAGTCTTCCACAGCAACATTGGAAAGGTATCAGGCAGCAACTGAGTGAGCGAGACCTGAGCCAAGTAATCAAAATAAACACTAACAAGACCAGCATGAGTAGCCAGGCTCAAAAAGAGATCAGCACCATGGACAGCTCCATGCGAGCCGGGCTGTGAGTTCCTTTTCCAATAAACGATGGTTCCCTTTCTGACTTAGCACTGTAGTGATTTCCTCCTCATTGATTAGGGCTCACCCTGTCCATGGTTATGCTGTTTGAGATCTTCCAACCTGACAGATGTTGCTGAGGGCACTGTGAGGAGGAGTTAAGTTTCCTAGGGGTGGAGTAGGAATGGGAAGGCATCTCCTCCCCTCAGAAAATTTAATTTGGGGACTTAACTATCGCTTTTGCATTAAGCAATAGAGGTGTGAATCAGGGTTGGAGCTTAAAAGGAACAAATTCAGTTCTTGGCCATTTCTAAGCAAGTGCATATATTACCTGTAATTAATCTATGTTAGGAACTTTATGTATATGTATATTTTATAATTGAAATATTTTAAAGTGTAGTGGGTTTTTAAGCTTGCTGCTTGTTATCTAATGAATCCAATGAAGAAAATTGCTATCTCCCAATTTTCTTCTTTTTTTAATCTAGATTTTTATAATCTGGAAATATGAAAAAGGGATAAAGCTCATACGTTCAGATCCCCGTTCGGCCTTTTATTAGCTGCGTGACCTGGGCATGCTACTTAACTTCTCTGTTTTGGCTTTCCCTCTTTAAATGAAAATAAGAGTGGTACATATTTTGTGTGTCATTTTGAAAATTGGATGAGTTAGTGTCCATAAAGCACTTAGAATTCTGCCTCATTAAACATTAATCTGTATTATAATTATGATTATTTACATGTTAGATTTACATGTTAGAGGTTACATTATTATTATTTACATGTTAGAGGTTACATGTACCTCTCCACACCTTAAGCTCAGTGCATAGCTTTCTACCATGTTATTTTGATCCTGAATCTAAACTAAGAATTCAGGTCTTGTTGTATAGATGTTTTACAATATCCTTGCCCAAGAGAAACCACATTTCACATTCTTAGAGTTCACACCTTTTGAACTGAAGCCAGAGTTTGGCCTTCAGATTAATAGCTCAGGGCAGAAGGCAGCCCACAGAAACTGTGTTGTGAGACACAGAAATATGCTCTCCACTGCTGCTTTGCCGCTTTTCTGTCTATTTTGATAAGTTATAAAGGACCCAACATCCTCAACCTAGATAGAGTTAGGTCCTTTCTTAACATGGGCAGTGGGGTGGGGGAAGGAATGAGTTGAGACCACTTGCTACTTCCCTAATCTTTGAACATTTTTCAGAAAATTTTAACCCTAACTCTCCTGGTTCAATATGAAACTGCCTCTAGGTCCCTTGAATTTAGGAGTATGAATCTAAAGTGTAAGTGGCTTAATGTCACCTTGTTCCCATTTCTCTTTTCAGTTTAACTTTTCTTTTTCTGTGCCTTACTGATCTGTGTCATATTCTTCATGAGCCTTAAGGCAATTTACAAATTAAAACCACAGAATACTGAGATTATTTCATACCCTACAAATAAGCAAGTCCCATCTGTTGCCATATTAACATCCCAGCTGTTATTGACATTTCATTGCTGAGAAGTAAACACTGGAACTTAATCAGTCCAGGCTTGGAAGAATCTTCCTTTTCCAGTAACCAGTGTCTGGCCAGATTAGAGGCTCAGGTGTTGACTGTGTGAATGTGAATTATTGTGGATTCATTCTGATTTATTGTGTCTCTCAGTATTCGCTTGTGATGTCTGTTCCAAAGTCCTTTCCATATGATACCCAAGGTACTTCATGATGTGGCTATTTCTGGCTGATGACAATTCATCAGTAAAAGATCTCTGATCCTTTGCACAATGCTTTATATTATCCATCAGTCTTACAATGAATCATCCTTGTCTATTTCATTTTGATAACCAGGTCAATATTTTTGGTTTTTGTTTGTTTTTATTTTTGAATGTTTTTACCTTTCTTAGTTGATTTGACATTCTTGTCTTCGTCTAGGAAAAGGATTATAATAACATTATAATTATTTTCATTAATATTTATTTTTCTTATCATGCATTCTAGGTGATTTACAAATCTGACTTGTCATCAGTTCTACATCTTGCAAGGCACCTAACCAAATTGCAAGCCAACAGCCTGATTGGAAGATCCTTGGGTTATATTTTATCCCCTTCAAGTTTAGCATTTTATATATAAAACTCAATAAATGTAAAGAAACCATCTAGCTAAGCAGAAATATTAAAACTGACATTCAGCCAAGGACTTAATGATTGTTAGGCAAATGGAGTTGCAATAATTGATCTTCCTGTCATAGAAGATTCCCAGTAGCTATAGTAATAGCAACCACTTATAAGCTCTAATTTATCATTAATAAGCAGTATGTGCTAATTATGTCAAGCGTTATACTAAACACTTCACATATAATATCTCACTTGATCCTTCCAACAATCCTATGGTGTGGCTACTATTATCCCATGTAAGAAAGAATAGAGAGATGAAGTACCTGGCCAAAGTCATACACCAGATAGAATCAGGATTTACACCTATATTTGTCTGGCTTTGTGTTCATAATCCCTATGCTATGCACTTTATAGCCTCTACTTTTACTGATTGATGTTCGGATGTGTAAGTTACAGTCGCAGCTTTGCTTGTCATAGTCAAGACTCAGTAATTCTTGATGTAATGATACCACTTTTAGAAAATCCTTCCTTGAATTACAAAATATACCACTAAGATAGGTAAAATAGCCAGCGTGGGAACTGATGATATTGAATCGTACTTCATTCAACTCAACAAATATTTACTGAGGGCCTGTGGTGTGTAAGATATAAAAGCTGGTTATTGCTAAGGATAAAAAGATATTTGAATAATAGAATGAACTCACCTAGATACCACATTGCATCAGATCACCTAAATAAAAAATGTTTTTATATGAGAAAGAAACAAAACAGGCAAAATTAGACAGAGAGAAATGTGTTCTCCTGAACGTCTTTCAGACTGTCTAGTCTGGTAATGTTCTAAGACCCAGGCAATCAGATGTGACTGTGCACCCCGTCCGTTTCAGAAGGCACTGGAGCTGAGGATGGGAAGATGGGCCTTGAAATAACAGACACTGCAGAACTCTCTGGTTCTGAAGCCAGGGAGGGCCAGCCCATGATACCCACCTTGTGTCCATGTAGGAGAAAAGTGTGCCCAGATTCCCAAAGTGGGTAGAAGAGTGGTGAAGATGGCACCATCTTCCTTTTGGTGCTGGACACAGAGGCTTGGATGCTGGCTGTGTGGATGTGAATTATCCACGCTCACTGCTCCCATTAGCAACAACTCTCCAGTAGTGATCATGAAATATAAGCGGATAGAAGTCAGTGATGGAATCTTGTGAACGTGGAAGATTAAATGACAATGTGTGGCCTGCATTTATCTGGAAAGTCATTTTGCAAATGGCTGAATTGATCATCAGTAGAAATACTATTAATGAGTTAAAATTATAGCTAGCTAGTAAACTTTAGAAAAGTACGAGTAAGTCTTTGAAATCACCTAAGCATTCAAACATATGAGACATATTTTTTTTTGCGGTATGCGGGCCACTGTTGTGGCGCATTGTGGAGCACAGGCTCCATAAGCCTCCATAAGCGCAGGCTCAGCAGCCATGGCTCACGGGCCCAGCCGCTCCGCGGCATGTGGAATCTTCCCGGACCGGGGCACGAACCCGTGTCCCCTGCATCGGCAGGCGGACTCTCAACCACTGTGCCACCAGGGAAGCCCGAGACATATTTATTGAAAAAATGTTTAGTCCTGTGGAGATAACCTTTTACAGTGTTGTGACTCATAGATATTTTGAAAGAAACTAAAGCCCTCCAGAAAATCATAAATTGAAGTCTACCTCCTGTTCAGAAAGCTCTGTGCTTTAAATCATGCATTTAAGAGACAAATGTTGAAGACGAAATGCTGCTATTTACTCGAGCAGTCTTTAAAGAACTGTATTTAAGAATCAGGACTAAACTGGCTTATTAGTTAAATCTAACTTTTCCAAAACAGGTGTGTTCAGTAGATATGAGGAGAGGTAGTTGTAAGAGAGGAGGAAAAATGAAAGCTGCGTGAATGTTTAAATCCTGGGAAGATACTAATTTAAAATGCAAATTCCTTATTGCTTGGCACTTTAATGAAAGCCATTCAGCAAATGCATGCACTTCATCCAAATGAAGATAGATAATAGTTATGCTTTTATTTCTCAAGTTTCCCTATGTTTACGTAAATGGCACTCTGCTTTATCTTCCTGTCTTGATATAATTTTCAATAATCTTGCCTTATGACCTGTCACTTTAAAGATCAGTTCTGGGGCAAGGGTATATCTTATGTGGCATCTTGATTCATTAGAAACTATGATGATAAGTGGCTTTTATACAAAAACCAGGTCTGTACTGGTATAGAAGACTTTTTAGTCTTTTCTTTTAGTAGCCTTTATATTACCAGTCAACAGATACTCTGGGCTCCCATTCTGGGGCAACCGCTGATGAGTGATGACCGTTTGGGACATTTGTTGACCCGTATGTGGTAGGGTCAACAAGTGTGGGGCACTATTAAGGCCCACGGGCATCCATGCACCAAAGGGAAAAGGTATTTTAACTAGAAGTGCTAAACAGAGGTAGGAATCAGGAGGTAAGCTCTAATCAGTTTGGTGACTCAGAATCTACCTTCTCCCTACACTTAACACCTACCCTCAGCTTCCACATCTGGAAATAAAAATACCCTGACTTGTCATGACAAGTCTTTTTATTCATGTTTAGAAACTGAGTTGTCAATCATACACTTTATACAAGAGCTTTCAGGGTTTCTTTTTAATATTAAGGAGGAAAAAAGATGGATTTTTGAGTAAGATCCAAAGATTACGCATGTTATTAAAACTGAGAGATGTGGAGAGGGCCATGACAGGGCCCAAAGCTTCGTTCTGATCTCTTTCCCACTAGTCAACTGATGGCCCTGGAAGTCGTGCCTTTCTTCCCCAGTGATGACAGCAGGGCAGTTGTGCACCTTATCTAATGAGAATTATATTTGTATTTTTTAAAAGGAAAAGTTTTGAGGAAATACTACGTGAGAGGGAGTCAAGTCCCCTCTGTGCCATTTGTTTCTTCGTTTATCCAAGCACCAAGGAAAACTTTATCTCTTAACATGCCATTTTCCATTTCATAACTATGTTGTATGAGGTACTTCATAAGGAGAAAATGTTACAACTTTCAAGTGAAACTAAAAATTCGCCTTGATCTTCTGTTAGGATTTCTCTTCTCCAGGTAACGTGCTTGTAGCTCATCCCTCACGCATTTTGTGCCAGTATTCCCCAATGACTGGCGTAGTTCGCAGCAAACTTGGTTTCATTTGCATTGCTTCCTCTCAAACAGCTATGTAATTTCTATATTTTGTATACAAAACAGTCAGCTTTTTTTTTTTAACTAATTGAAGCAGAATTTTATTGATAGAAGTGTCACCCTCTCCTTATAATTAAAAAAAAAAAATAATAAATTCCTGGCCAGATCTTACATGATTGCCCAGGAGAGGAATTTGGAACATGAAGTCTATGGAGAAGAATTAATTTCCAAAGTGATCGTTTCTTTTCGGGGCTGGGGCAAAGGTGTAGTTTGATGATGGGGTTGGGTGGGGATGCTTTATTTATTTATTTATTTATTTTTAAACATCTTTATTGGGGTATAATTGCTTTACATTGGTGTGTTAGTTTCTGCTTTATAACAAAGTGAATCAGTTATACATATACGTATGTTCCCATATCTCTTCCCTCTTGTGTCTCCCCCCCTCCCACCCTCCCTATCCCACCCCTCCAGGCGGTCACAAAGCACCGAGCCGATATCCCTGTGCCATGCGGCTGCTTCCCACTAGCTATCTACCTTACGTTTGTTAGTGTATATATGTCCATGACTCTCTCTCGCCCTGTCACAGCTCACCCTTCCCCTTCCCCATATCCTCAAGTCCGTTCTCCAGTAGGTCTGTGTCTTTATTCATGTCTTACCCCTAGGTTCTTCATGACATTTTTTTTCTTAAATTCCATATATATGTGTTAGCATACAGTGTTTGTCTTTTCTTTCTGACCTACTTCACTCTGTATGACAGACTCTAGGTCTATCCACCTCATTACAAATAGCTCAATTTCGTTTCTTTTTATGGCTGAGTAATATTCCATTGTATATATGTGCCACATCTTCTTTATCCATTCATCCGATGATGGGCACTTAGGTTGTTTCCATCTCCGGGCTATTGTAAATAGAGCTGCAATGAACATTTTGGTACATGACTCTCTTTGAATTTTGGTTTTCTCAGGGTATATGCCCAGTAGTGGGATTGCTGGGTCATATGGTAGTTCTATTTGTAGTTTTTTAAGGAACCTCCATACTATTCTCCATAGTGGCTGAACCAATTCACATTCCCACCAGCAGTGCAAGAGTGTTCCCTTTTCTCCAAACGTTCTCCAGCATTTATTGTTTCTAGATTTTTTGATGATGGCCATTCTGACTGGTGTGAGATGATATCTCATTGTAGTTTTGATTTGCATTTCTCTGATGATTAATGATGTTGAGCATTCTTTCATGTGTTTGTTGGCAGTCTGTGTATCTTCTTTGGAGAAATGTCTATTTAGGTCTTCTGCCCATTTTTGGATTGGGTTGTTTGTTTTTTTGTTATTGAGCTGCAACAGTCAGCTTTATATCAAACTAAGTTTTTAGGTAGTACAGTCTTTCACTTAACTTTTGTGACAGCGGAGTTTCTAAAGTGACTTCTAGTGATTGAGAGACCATGCATATTTTAGAAGATTCTGTAATTTTTCCTTTACCAATGAGTTCAATGACTTCTTCTCAGTAATTATGTCTATAGGCCCGCACAGGCAATAGAGCAGTTTAATCATAGGAACGTTTTAGACCCTCTAAATAAATCAGTCACTCTCAGGAGACGCCACTGACTTGATGAGCCTTCAAGAGCTTCCAATGCAGCTTTCATTCTCCTTGGTTATGCCCACATTGTATCAGGAGATGTGGGCATTCTTACATTCTTCTCTCTGAATGTACTAACATCCCCAAAGCTGGTGTGTCAGCCCATCTATGGCATCAGATGAGGATCTGGACAAGTTTTAGGTCAAAACCAACAGATGCTAGGACAAAAGCATTCCTCTAGTCGCAAAGCTATGTTTGTCCATTCTTCTTTGGGGGAGGCTCTAGAGTCCTTTTAGACAGTATAAGAAAGCTCTTTTGTCAGAGACCAGCCCACAGTGAAGAAAGTGACTGGGGCTAGTAGTGAGGGAAGGGGGATTCTTTCCTTTTAGGTTGTATTGTGAAGATGCCCCGTGGACCTAGTGCATCATTCCACATGCTCCTGTGGATCCCTGCCTCATTCTGTAGAGGACATACCTTCAGTACAGACAGACAAGCCCAGCTCTTGAACTAATTGTCATGCCAGCTGTGTTTTCCTGTAGACCCTCCCACCCCTTCCAGACCTGAGATACTTTTCCTCCTGTCACTCTAACCCCTGCACCCTGATACATGTCTGCTGCTCTCTCAGTCAGGTCTCGAGGTACCAACAGTGCCTTCCCAGGAGCCATGCTTTGCTCTTCTGTAGGTTCAAATATGTCAGGGTGGAAGGGGCCCGAGGCTAATACTCTTGTTTAAATTACCCTCCCCTTCAGTCCCCACACCCCTCATATGGGCCCTCAAGGAACCCTGGAGACAAATAGCTTCTAATAGGATCCCTAATAGGTGAATCCCTGGGATTCACCGGGGGAGACTTTTCAAACTCAGGCTCCACAGAGAGCAAGTGACTTGGTAGATGCAAGATGGAACTCCCAAAGCAATTCTGGTGTGCAATCCCGGTTAAGCATCTGATATCATGTAGCACTCTTCCTCTTGTGCTAAAGGTACTTGTGTTTTACTCATCTCCCTCACCAAACTGTGAGCTCCCTGGAGGCAGGGACCATGTCCTATTCTTCTTTGAATCTTATTACTTATCCCATGGTAAGTACTCAGTATTTGTAGAAGAGATGGGAAGTTATTCAGCTGAGAAAGCCAAGGCTGGTGAATGTTAAATGACTTAACCAAGGTCACATATGAATTTCTTGCACAGTTAACACTAGGGCTCTGATCATCTTACTCACAGTCCACTCTTCTTTCTGTTATTGCAGGACTGACATCTTACATTTACCCTCTAACCTTAGAGTATCTATAGGGCCTCTCTCTTGTAGACCTAACTAACCCCTGATTGCAGCCTGTATGACTGCTGCCCATCTGGCAGCTTCCTTTTCCTTTCTGGTTGTTTCTATCTTCTTCCCACCCATGATATGGTGCAGATTCTTGTCTCCCAAAAACACGCTGGTGATTCCCTGCCGAAGGCCAGAGAAACTAGAATTCATTTCCTAAAACGTTATGAATCAATAACTAAACTTTTCAATCAGTTCCTCGGATTGCTGTTAAGTTTTCCGTGACTCTATTCCTTGAGATGTAAAACAACATAATGTTATTAAAAAAACTAGTGGGCTTTTTTTTTATCTGAATTAATGGGGAAAGAAGCTTTGTTTTGACTGAATATTGAAGCACATATTCAACACACATGAAAGTGACAGGCTAACGTAAGTATATTTGAACAACAACAGAAAAGATCCCCCTGAGAATGAATAGAGTTGGTGATTAGCCTTCATTAAAAGATTCAATACCTCTAATGTCATATTTTTATTAAATTATGTTTTTAACTCATCTTTTATGTTGTGGCCCTGGATAGATGTCCAGCTATAGACAATATAGTGATTGAAGAACAGAGATTCAGAGGATGAAGTCTTCCTGTGTCCTTACCTTCCTTCCTTGGGCCATGGTATCTGTTACATTTATCCCCAGTGTAGCACCCGTGACATTGTACTACAAGTATTTGTTTTTATGACTGTGTCCTCTGCTAGACTCCAAGGAGCATGAGGACAGAGAAATGTCTTATCTGTCTTAATATCACCAGCATCTTGCTGATATACAATAAACACATTCAAATGAATGAATGACATTTGACCTGCAAATTAAAGGTAAATAGTCTTACTTTCATGGCAAAGGTAGAAAGAATTACACATGATTGTCCGCAACTTCTCATTCAGTCATCTCTTAATAGCAACAATTGTAAGTGCAGTATTCATAACGACATCTAACATTTACTGAGGGGTTATTATGTGCCAGGCACAACGCTTAGTCTGGGATGTTATGTCATTTAATTCTGACAACAGGCCGTATGAAGGAGATGCTTTTATTTCCCCTATATGCATGATACAAAATAGGCTTAGGAAAGTTGAGTAACTTGCCCCAGGTCACATAGCCTATAAATAATGGAAATAAGATTCGAACAAACTCTAGTTTCTGTTTGAAACTGAAACTAGAAACTATCTTCTCAAGCACTGTGCTCTACTGCCTTCCATCCCGTGCCACCACCCAATTTTCCTGATTATCTTCAAGGATAATCTTAAGACAAACTCATGAGAATCATAAATATTTGCTATAGCAGAGACATGACTCATTGTGTTTTGGAGCATAAGAGTGTTATATGAAAATGTTGATTTCTCCAAAATGTGTTTGCTCTTACATGTTTAGAGTGCTGGCTTAAATTAAATCAGACTGTTTCTGTGTTATGAGAGCTCTACCTTCCACAAGCCATTGGAAAATGGTGGGATGGGTAAAATTGATCATTACAGAGTAAATACCCAATCAGTTTTGATTGATTGACTGAGGCCTTTCCATTTCTACCTTCTGCCTGCTCTTGTCAGTCCTGCCCCGCACTCAGCATCATCAGCACTGCTCACACCCCTCGTGATGGTACCACACTTCGGTTAAACCCTTATTACAAGAAAGCTTCACCCGAAAGAAGGATTTTCTATGGTGGAATTTCAGGAGCTCAACTGGCTATGTCCCCAGTGACACCACTGTCTACTCAGCCAGTATGTTAGGTAGACCTGGGTTCAAGTCAGAACTTGGGCCTGATGGTATGATTTGCATTTTTTATTTTGTCACAAGCCAAAAAGATGGAGCAATTTTCTTGAATTTCAGTCTCCTTGATAAATGGGCAGATGCTATATCTGAAGCAAATTTATTTCCAGTACCTGTCCCTGTTTATCCTAGAATGAACGCCTAGCAGCTGCACTGTCTCTATTATCAGTTTCCACTGATGATAATAGATATCACCATCTAATAGATAATAGATATCACTGATGATAATAGAACTGCTTGGAATAAACTCTGCTGCTTTCTTATGAACTCTTATATGTAAATATACACCCTACCCAAATAACCCTGATTTTCCTTCTAATAATCATTCTGGAATATTGGCTGTTCTTACCTTGTAAATAATCAGACATTTTCACATGACTCAGACATCCTGCCCTCAGTGTTCACCTGGTAAAAAGGGCTCTTTTGGAGAACTCAGCAAATGTAAATAAGAGTAGCATCTGAATTAAAACGTTAATTTGATTATATTTCATACTCTTACTCATACTCTGCTTAAATTCATCTTGCCTCAGTATTAAAAACCTCTTATGAACTCCTTGAGCAAATTCATCCTAAATGGTTTATGATGTCACTAATTCATACTTCTCATTTTTACGTGATGCCCTGTGTCTACTTTAGACTGTATAATAAAAAGGCCATGAAAAATTTAAGAATTTGTCATTTCATCCAGTCAAGAGACCATAAATGATTCTCCATTAAACTAAACTCTTTCCTCTGTTTTTTTAATCTTCAGTCAATGGAAAAAGATGAGGTATGGAATGAAGTTATGTGTTTCAGCACAAATCAGAGAATCTTCTGTTTGGAAGGAGCCTCAAAGCTCCTCCATTCTCCATCCTTTGCTTCCTCACAGTGCAGATGCCTCACCTCTGAAGTCCTCGGCCCATGGTTCCCGAGTCTTTCCTTAAAAACATTTAGTGATTAGGAGCTCACTCCTTTGAAAGAAGCCAAATCCACTGAGGAGTGGCTCAGGTTATAAGAAAAATGGTCCTTGAATAGAAACAAAAATCTGCTTCCCTGTTGTTTCCACCAATTAACCTGAATTCTGCCTTCAGAAGAAACACCACCCCACCATATTCTCCCACTCACCACCCATCTCCAGGAACGCTTAGTTATCTGCAGACAACCAAGTCTTCCCAAGGGTAAATATGCTTATACTCTCATTCCTTCCTCAGAGGAATGGTGCTTACTATATTGACCATCCTGATGATTCTCTGGATGCACTCTATTTTGGTTTTTAAAAAATCTTTCAAAAATTGTACGTGTTTTTATTTAAAAAAAAACTAACAATATGCCGTATGTAAAGTAGAATATAAAAACCTAAAATCTTGAACACTCCTCCCACCCAGGGATAGCCACTCTGAGTCATTTGGTGGATTGGTGGATATTTGGGCTATCAGTCTGGCTTAAATTACTGATTTTAACTGAGTGATTCTATTCCTTTCAAGAGATGTACCGCTTGAGTTTTGAAAAAAAACAAATCTGTCATATAAAAAAAATGTGGTGATATTTTCAAGTATTTTCGTCACAGATATAAATCTATATTTTGTTATTTTAAAAAGTTTGTAAAATAACACACAATTATAATTTTAGGCTCATCTATGGTCTACCTATTAGAGAGGTGGCTTTGGAAGCAAGAGAGAAATATGGAGTTTGATTCAGCAAGTGATCAAGTCTGTTTTAGCTCAAAAGAATATTCTAGAGAAGAAGAATTTTACAGCCTCATAGATTCAACTGGGAGTGCTAAAATCAAGCCTTTTAGGGAGATTTCCTTTTCTTCAGACACTGAGAACATTCATAATAATGTTGTCCAACACTTTTTATATAACCCATTGTCACAAGTACATTTGCTATCTTTCTTTGGAAAAGGTGATCTAACGTTTTATATTTCTGCTGGATAATTTTGCAAAAGAGCAAAAAATATACTTTCTGCTCTACTAATTAGTGACCTCATAATAGCACATATTTCCTAATAGTGCTTTACTTCTAAGGGTTAATCTTGTACAGGGATTAACGTAGATCAGTGTTTTCCTAAATCTGGAACTTCACCACTGGTGTTTCAGCAGATGATTTGAGGCATTTTAGGGACTACATTGAATATGTTGAATCGTAAGTGAGAAAAGTATTTCTTTAATTACTTTCAATTCTATTAATTAATAGAAGAACAAAGTCTCACGTTGGTCTCTAACATTAACGAGTTTCCTTTTAAATAGAAAGAGCAGGTCTTGTCAAGCACAGCTTTTGGCCAACCACAAGATTTAGCTAGAATTAAATGAAATTGTTTTGTTTTCATTGTATTTACATTAATAGTTATTAATTTACATTAACAGTAATTATATTTTTGGCAATTGATAATTCATTTTCCATTAAAGTTAGTATAGGAGGTTTCCTTTAAATGAGTTCATTTAGTGAAGAAAGATGAGTTGATTTTAAAGAAAAATACTAAACAAATAATGCATTCGTTTCTGAGAGAACTGAAATGGAACACATGCAACAGAAGACTTCTGTTAAAAAGAGGCTAAGAATATTTTGCTTATTACTAATTTTTAAAATTTGAGAGTTGGAAGTAGCCTTAGAGGGGATCCAGTTTCCCCAGTTCAGCAAATCAGAAAACTAAAGCCCAGAGAAATTGTGCCTAACTCAGTTAATCACCAAGCCAGAACGAAGTATTAAGACCTCTGCCTCTCAGACTATTCCTCTTTCCACTACACCATTTTCCTCTTGCTTTTAAGAATTCTCTTTAAGGGTTTGCATGAAGTCTATGAGATGTCCCTAATTACTTTGAAAATTAATCTTGAAAAGAAATTTGGAGATTAGGTTATTTAAGGACTACAATAATAGAAATTGAGTATGACTAGCTACACGATTCTGACTGTAAAATTCACTGAAAGTGTTATGTGCATTTTTAATATATTATTGACAAATAAGCCTATTTTTAACATGTGGGGAATGATAAAATAGCAAACAGTACCCCCAGACCTTGGAAAAACAGAAGCAAGCAAGCTGCCTAGGTCCCCATGGCAGGCTTCTTCACGTTACCCTTGAAACACAAAGAGGGAAACTACCTCCCCCTACACACAACTGTTCTTTTTTTTTAATATATAAATTTATTTATTTTATTTATTTATTTTTGGCTGAGTTGGGTCTTCGTTGCTGTGCATGGGCTTTCTCTAGTTGCAGCAAGCAGGGGCTACTCTTCGTTGTCATGCGCGGGCTTCTCACTCTGGTGGCTTCTCTTGTTGCGGAGCATGGGCTCTAGCAGCACGGGCTTCAGTAGTTGTAGCACGCAGGCTCAGTAGTTGTGGCTCACGGGCTCTAGAGCGCAGGCTCAGTAGTCATGGCTCATGGGCTTAGTTGCTCCACGGCATGTGGGATCTTCCCTGACCAGGGCTCGAACCCATGTCCCCTGCATTGACAGGTGGATTCTTAACCACTGCACCACCAGGGAAGCCCCACACAACTGTTCTTGATATGTTGTTCTTGATGTGTTGTTCTTGAAAGCATTGTCTCCAAAACTTCCAAATAGAAGGGGTTTAAGGGAGGCCATCTTTTTGGAATGGGTGGTTAAGTAATTTGTCTTGCAGCCAAGATTGCAAAGACACTGTTTATATTTAGACTGTATGTTCATTTTGAGTAGTCTGAAGAAGAAAACTGATGGTGATTATAGGCAGGCTCAAGTACCACCAGTATCCCTCCAATGCTAGGCATTGCTATTAATTTTTAAGCTTCCAGATTGCCTTCCTGACTAAACGAAGCATAGATTTCCCTACCCCACCACCATTGTAAACATAGGTCTTCCTCCCAGGGCAGACCTGCGGATCCTCTGTCCTGTTGGAGAAAGTTGCTGTCCTTTTTGACATGACTTATACTGTTTCATGGACCATTTATTCCCTAGTGCCCCTTAGTCAGCAATCTTATACCTTGACCTCCAGGTTCCTTGAGAAACAAACAAGTTATGGCTGTATCCACATCATGGCTAAGGCTTAAAAAGGAGAATGATTAGTGCCAAATTTCCAAGAGCCATCAATCTTATCTGCCATCACTTCCTAGGGGTCTTTAGTGTATTAATCTCTCTTGACAGTCTCTTACTGCGTCCTTGTTCACAAAGAATCTGTCTCCAGAGATTCTCTGCTTAACATTCCTTGGGCCCTGGGCTTTAGCTTAATCTTCTGTTTGATCGGTTGCCTTCTGATGACTCTTACCTTTATGAAGCACATCTAAATCAATTGAATTGTATAGGCTTAGCTTTCCTGTATTCCATGAAAAGGATCCAGCAGTTCATTGATTTATTCATTAAATACACATTAGCTGAACATTAAACATGAATCAGGAACTGCAGTTCTAAGGATATAAACATTCAGTTCTTGCCCTCAGGAGAGGGACATATTTTATAAATGGGAGACCTAGACGTATTAAATAGATAATCAAAGACAACGAGCTCTAGGAGAAGCTATGGGAGTGTTAGAGAAGCAGGTGGCAGCATGGGGGTGTCAGGGAGAGCTTCCTGGAAGAAGTCACTCGTAATCTGATTCTTAAAGGGTAAGTAGGCATGAAATAATGATTAGCGAGAGAAAGGTATCCAGGCAGAAAGAACAGCATAAGCAAAGGCCTGAATGTAAGAATCAGCACAGACAATATAGAGAATTTCAACTAGTTCAGTGCTTGGGAGCATAAAGTATTAAGAGGACATGAGTGGCTAGGCAGTCAGTGGAGAGTTTCAAGCATGGGAATAGTCTAGAAAGATCACTCTCACTAAATAATGAGATGTGCAAAGCTGGAATTAGAGAGATAAGTGAGGAGGCTGTGGCTGTAATCTGAAGAAAAAATTATAAGAGCCTCAACTAGACCAGGGAGAAGAAAAATGTAAGAGCTATATAAGACTCAACGTAAGCAAGACGTTGTGATTAACTGGCCTTGGGATATATGAGAAAGAAGCAGTCGTGAAATTAGGACTCCAATTCTAGCATAAGGATTGGGTAGATGGTGACACCCGCAACGGGGGAGACAAGAAAGGGGGAAAGCTAACTTAAAGGAGGAATGAGTTTGGGAAAGGAGAAAATCACCACCAGCTTGAGATTCAACAGGAAGGTTCAGTATTTTAAGGGTTGAAAGGTGCCCATTAGATTTTGCAAGCCAGTGCAGGAGGATTTAATAGGGTGGGAAGTGGGGCTATGTGTGATAAAAGCCAGATTGCAGTGGGCATGCATATGAATGGGAAGAAAGAAGTAAGGGTGTATTTGAGAGTCTGGATGAAAAGGGAAGAGAAAGATGAATCTTATAACTAGAAGAAAACAACCAATGGAAAGAAAACAAGAGTGGTAGTGACTGAAGATAGGAGCAAGGGGTAGGGAATGGCAGACAAAATATGGTTCTAGATTTACTGGAAAAGGTATGATCAAGGGCACAGATAGAGTACTGGACTTGACCCATTTCATCCTCTGAAACTTACATATGCATATGAAGATGAGTTGGATATACATAAATTTGGGGGAAATTAAGGGGAACCTGAAACAGGAAGTTGCATGAGATCATGCCCACTGGCCCCTTGTGAGGTGAGTCTGAGATTCCATTTGAGGGGAAAGAGAGGAGTTGACTGAAGACAAGTAAAGAGATTCATGGGAGATACTTCTCTGGGCATTTGTAGGCACTTGGGAGGCAGGGATATTAATGCTGAGCCCAGTTAGCAAATAAAGGGCCAGAGTGGTTGTCCTAGTTTCAAAGCCATCCCAGTAGGTGGTGGTAGCAGAGAAGCTGTGATGGGGTGGGAGGCAGGGGCTGGGATGAAGAAGGAAGGAGAGAATCACTCTCCCTTGTTTCTGAAAATGCTAATGCCCTAGGAGAGGGCAGTTTAGTTGAAGCTGCCGTGGGCAAATTAGACCTATTTTTATGGTGATGTTTCAAATATCCACTCTCAGTGTGTGTGTGTGTGTGTGTGTGTGTGTCTGTATTAATGAAGAACCAACAGTTGAGTTTAATGTTGTAGGCTTCTGGTCCTCCTGTCTTTATTCAGACCCCTTCTTTCCCTGGCTCCTCCTGAGTCCCCTTCTCCTGGATCTAAATTTGTTCTGTGATTCTTAACTCCCAGCAATGTGAAAATAAGAGCTTAAACCGATTTTGTTCTAATGCCAGCTGTATTTTAACTGATGTCAAAGAAAAGTATTTGATGTCCAAGAAAGTGTTTGAACTCTAACAGTTAAAATTCAGGCATCAGGGGCTTCCCTGGTGGCGCAGTGGTTGAGAGTCCGCCTGCCGATGCAGGGGACACGGGTTTGTGCCCCAGTCCGGGAGGATCCCACATGCCGCGGAGCGGCTGAGCCGGTGAGCCATGGCCGCTGGGCCTAAGCATCTGGAGCCTGTGCTCCGCGACGGGAGAGGCCACAACAGTGAGAGGCCCGCGTACCAAAAAAAAAAAAAAAAAAAAAAAGAAATGCTAATGGGAAGTTGGAGATGGAGTTTATTCAGCATAATGTGAGGCATACTGAGCTGTGGTTTCTGTGAGTGGTCACTCTCATTATCACCTTGTATTTTCTAGAAAACCATCACTGTGCCCGTTCTGTCCCAAGGCCCCTAATGCATTCTGACATCTTTAATAAATACTTAAAGCTTTTCCACAGTAATACAGACTCTCTTTTTCCTCTCAACCATGGTGAAGTGAGAAAAATACATTTGGGTCTGTTTCTTTATGGAAAAACAAAAAGAAATTCTGGAAGGAAGTTCTGTCGGCTTATCATCTTCTATTGTGGCATATATAGAATGTCAGGAAGAATGGTACCTCCGATAAAGAAATGCAATGAAGGACAATTATTTAAGGAATTTTTCTAAGTCGCTTAAATATTGGTGGTTTGTGTCTCAGGTGTCAAGAAAAGTTAAGGCAGCTAGCTTTTCCAGGAAAGAGGTTTCAGAAAGAGGCGCTGTGATTTATGTTTGAAGAGTCACAGTGTTATAGACTTGTTCTCAAAAGGCTTCCTCCGGGCGCGGATAACTCCTAGTGAGCCCCCCTACTGAGAGGCCTCCGTGGAGCTGCCTTGTGATGAGCCCGCTTCAGTTATAATCCTTGTCACTTTCCATCCCACTTCATGAGACATTTGAACACTGGGATTTCTCATCTTTCACAGACCGATTCTGCCGTTAGTCACCGTATCCACACTCCCGCTCTCCGGCCAGGGATAGCCTCTGCCTTTACCTGTGGGTTCCAGGCCTCAACGCATCCAGGAAAAAATGTTCTGAGGATCAAATAAAGCATCTGAAAATATTTTAAAGCCTTAAAAGTTGATATTGTATTCTATTACATTATATCGTACCAAATCATATTGTATTATAATCTCCCATTTTGCACTGCTAACCTTGCTTCAGCTCTCCTGGTGTCCAGTCCTTAGCATATATTCTTGGACCCTGCCCATCAGTACCCCCACCTCTGGCATGATGATGCTGCTTGGCAGTACCATCAGTAGGGACCACTCTATACCTTACCCTTCTCACTCCACACTTAGGTATGTCCCTGAAAAGATTTAGAACGGATAGATGGGCAGATCAGCAGATAAAGTCAAAGACAAACTGAGATACAGCTAAGAGTGGTCGCTCAAAGACCATGCTTGGCTACTCCTGAGCTTAAAGCAGATTTACATTTTGAGTCTCCTAATTTGAATTTAGAGCCCTGCCACCAGTGTCCTGAAGCATCCCCTTTTTTGGGCCAACTATTTGAGCATGTAATAATGCATTTTAGAAGCATTTGAGAGGTCTACTGGGCTGAACTACGTTGCCTGATCTTAGCTTATGCTTATCTTTTCCCCATATTCTAGAGGCCCAAGTAAGTCAGCCAATCAACGTTAGCCCTGTTGTCATTATTGTGCACTTGCTTTTAGTATGTTATAGATATTTAAATTACTCCATTCAGTAGTTACTACTGAATTAGACCAGATTAGAATGCCAGTGAAAAAGATGAGGCCCACCCATAATATTATCCACCCATTCAATACAGTAAATGCTTACTGAACACCTACCATGATCAGGGAACTCTGCTCACAGTGGGGACCCAGTAGTGAGTTAAGACAGTGTTTTCAGCCTCCTGAAGCTGATTGTGTAACTAAAGTTAGAGCTAGAGCTTGCTTACAGGGCATGTTATAGCTCTTGGGCGTTCAGAATTAAGTCTTTTTACTATTTACTTGCAAGATTTTCAACTCAAAACTCAGCTTTTTGTAATGAGGTACTTACTTAAATAGTTAACTGTTGATGTTAGATTCTGTGCTATAAGACCTTTCAACGTTCAGTCCTAAATTGAAAGGTGAGACACCCAGGGATATACTGACAAAGACTCCCAGAAGATTTATAGAAATTAAAACACTCACTCATCTTTAGTCAAAATAAATTCTGAGAATCTTTTCATGCTTAATAAACTTCTTTCAGCTGACCAGTCATGTTCCCTCTGAAGTGCTGACATATGCAAATTATCGGTGACTATTTTGTGAAGCCCAGGAGCACAGTCTGTCACAGGTGACAACTGCAGTATATCTTATTTTTTTCTTTTTCCCAAACATTTTATTATGAAAATTTTCAAACATAAGAAAAGTTGGAAGAATTGTGCAGTAATCACCCATGTACTTGCCACCTATATTCTAGAATTGTTAATAAGTTTGTGCTTTATCGTATATCTTTCCATCTATCCATCCATCAATCCATCTTACTTTTTAGATATTTCAAGGTGAGTTGCAAGCATCAGTGACTTTAACACCTACACAGTTCCCCATGCTTATCATTAACTAGAGTTCAATATTTCATTATAAAGTACAAATCTTAAGCATATCATTCAAATGCATGCCCCCTGTAACTCGAACACCTATAAAAATGTAGAACATTCCTATCACCCCAGAAAGTTCACCCATACTCTTCCCAGTCAGTCCTAACTTCTATCGTCCAGAGCATCCACTGTTCTGATTTTTTCCACAACAGATTAATTTTGCCTGTTCTAAATCTTCATATAAATTGAATGAACTCTTTTGTGTAAGGCTTCTCTCACTCAGCATAATATTTTTGAGATCCATTCATGTTGTTGCACGTACCCTAGTTCTTTTTATGTTGAGTAGCATTCCTATGTATGAATGTTTGTTTACCCACTCTCCTGCTCATGGACATTTCAGTTATTTCCAGTGAATGAGCATTACAAATAAAGCTGTGATGAATGTTCTTGTACATCTTTTTGTGGATATTTCATTTCCCTTGTGTAAGAAACTAAGAATGGAATTGCTGGGTCACAGGGTAGGTGCATGTTTAGTTTTATAAGAAACTGCCAGAATGTTTTCCAGAGTTGCTGGACCATTGCACACTCCCATCAGCAAAGTATGAGAGCTCTACATCTTTACTGATATTTGAAGTCATCAGTCTTTTTAGTTTTAGCCATTCTGAGGGATGTGTAGTGATACCTTACTGTGGTTTACTTTGCAAATCCCCAAAGCCTGATGATGTTGAGCACTTTTTCATGTGCTTATTGGCCATTCTTATATCTTCCTTAGTGAAGTTTTCATTCAAATATGTTCCCATTTTTATTGATTTGTTTGCCATTTATTTTTGAGTAGAAGATTTTTTTATGATCTAGGTGTAAGTTCTTTGTCTTACACATGTTTTATAAATATTTTCTCCCATTGTGTGGCTGGCATCTTCATTTTCTTAACAGTGTCTTTTGATGAACAGAAGTTTTTAATTTTGATGAAAATGAATTTATCAGTTTTTTAAATTTCATGCGTATTTGCTGTGTCCTGTCTAAGAAACCTTTCCTACCTTCAGCTTATAAAGATATTCTCCTATCTCTCCTTCTAGAAGTTTTATAGTTTTAGCTTTTATGTTTGAAGTTATAGTTTTAGCTTTTATATTTGAGTCTATGATCGATCTCAAATTAATTTCTGTGTATGATGAAGTTTACTTTTTCCATATAGATATCCAGTTGTTCCAGCCTCATTTGTTAAAAAGACTTTCTTTTTCTTATTGAATTATCTTGGTACATTTATCAAAGCAAATAACCATATAGGTGTGGGTCTGTATATGGGCTCTGTATTCTGTTCCATTGATCTATTTGTCTATTCTGATGCCAAATGCTACACTGTCTTGATTAATGTAGCATAGTAGGTTTTAAAGTAGAGTATTGACGTCCTTTAACTTTATTCCTCTTTTTCAGATTGCTTTGGATGTTCTAGATACTTTTCATGTCCATGTAAAATTTTAAATTATCATGTTCATTTTTACCAAAGAAGGCCTTGATGGGATTATTATCAGAACTACATTAAATCTATAACCAGTTTCAGGAAATTGGTATCTTAACTACACTGAGTCTTCCAATCCAAACACATAGTATGTCTCCCCATTTGTTTAGTCTTCTTTAATTTCTCTTGATAGTGCCTTGTAGTTTTTACTAGAGAGGTTTGTACGTCTTTTAAAAATTTATTCCTCTTTTCAGATCCTTTTTTAAAATTTATTTTGTGTTTTTTGACACTAATGTTAATAGAAATGTTATTTGATTTCATTTTTCATTGCTAATATATAGAAGTGTTATTGGATTTTGTATGTTGGCCTTATAACTAACTTACTAAGTTCTTATTAATTCTAATAATATTTTATTTTTTGAGGTATAGTTAATGTACAATATTATATTAGCTTAGGGTGTACAACATAATGATTCACAGTTTTTAAAGTTTCTATTTCATTTGTAGTTATTCTAAAATATTGGCTATATTCCCTGTGTTGTACAATGTCTCCTTGTAGTTTATTTATTTTATAAATAGTGGTTTATACTTGTTAATACCCTACCCCTACTTTACCCCCTCCACTGGTAATCACTAGTTCTCTATATTTATGAGTCAGGTTTTTTTTTGTTATATTCACTAGTTCATTTTATTTTTTAGATTCCATATATAAGTGATATCATACAGTATTTGTCTTTCTCTGTCTGACCTATTTCACTTAGTGTAATACCCTCCAAGTCCATCCATGTTGTTGCAATGGCAAAATTTCATTCTTTTTTATGGCTGAGTAGTATTTTGTTGTGCATATATACCACAACATTTTTATCCATTCATCTGTTGATTGACACTTAGGTTGCTTCCATATCTTGGCAGTTGTAAATAATGCTGCTATAAACATTGGGTTGCATGTATCTTTTCTAATTAGTGTTTTCGTTTTCTCAGTTAAATACCCAGTAGTGGAATTGCTGGGTCATATGGTAGTTCTATTTTATGTTTTTTAAAGAAACTTCCATACTGTTTTTCCTAGTGGCTGCACCAGTTTACATTCTCACCAACAGTGTGCAAGTGTTCCCTTTCCTCCACATTCTCAGCAACATTTGTTATTTGTGTTCTTTTTGATGATAGCCATCCTGACAGGTGTGAGGTGATATCTAGTTGTGGTTTTAATTTGCATTTCTCTGATGATTAGCGGTGTTGAGCATCTTTTCATGTGCCTGTTGGCCATCTGTATGTCTTCTTTGGAAACGTGTCTATTCAGTTCCTCTGCCCATTTTTTAATCAGTTTGTTTGTTTTTTGCTGTTGAATTGTATGAGCTGTTTATATATTTTGAATCTTAACCCCTTGTCGGTCATATAATTTGCAGATATTTTCTCCCATTCAGTAGGTTGTCTTTTCATTTTGTCAATGATTTCCTTTGCTGTGCAAAAGCTTTTAAGTTTAATTAGGCCCCATTTGTTTATTTTTGCTTTTATTTCCTTTTCTTTAGAAAACAGATCCAAAAAATATTGCTGTGATTTATGTTAAAGAGTGTTCCACCTATGTTTTCTTCTGGGCGTTTTATGGTTCAATCTTACAGTTAGGTCTTTAATCCATTTTGAGTTTGTTTTTGAATGTGGTGTTAGAGAATGTTCTAATTTCACTGTTTTACATGTAGCTGTCCAGTTTTCCCAGCACCATTTATTGAAGGGACTGTCTTTTCTCCATTGTATATTCTTACCTCCTTCATCATATATTAATTGGCCATAAGTGTATAGGTTTATTTCTGGGCTTTCTATTCTGTTCCATTGATCCATGTGTCTGTTTTTGTGCCAGTGCCGTACTGTTTTGATTACTGTAGCTTTGTGGTATATCATGAAGTCAGGGAGTGTGATTTCTCCAGTTCCATTCTTATTTCTCAAGATTGTTTTGGCTGTTCAGAGCCCTTTGTATCTCCATATAAAATTTAAAATTATTTGTTTTAGTCCTGTGAAAAGTGACCTTGGTATTTTGATAGGGATTACATTAAGTCTGTAGATTGTCTTGGGTAGTATTATCATTTTAACAATATTAAGTCTTCCAATCCATGAACATAGTATATCTTTCATCTGTTTTTGTTGTCTTCAATTTTTTTCATCAGTGTCTTATAGTTTTCAGAGTACAGGTCTTTTGCCTCCTTAGGTAGATTTATTTCTAGGTATTTTATTCTTTTTGAGTGATGGTAAATGGTTTCAATCAAATGTAATTTCAAACAAATGTAAATTGTTTCCTTAATTTCTCTTTCTTATAGTTCATTGTTGGTGTATAGAAATGCAGCAGATTTCTGTGTATTAATTTTGTATCCTGCAACTTTACCAAATTCATTGATGAGCTCTAGTAGTCATGTTGATGGGGTCTTTAGGATTTTCTATGTAAAATATATCATCTGCTAACAGTGATAGTTTTACTTCTTCCTTTCCTATTTGGATTCCTTTTATTACTATTTTTTCTTCTCTGATTGCTGTGGCTAGGACTTCCAATACTGTGTTGAGTAAAAGTGATAAGATTGGGCATCCTTGTCTTGTTCCTGATCTTAGAGGAAATGATTTCAGCTTTTCACCATTGAGTACGATGGTCACTGTGGGCTTGTCTTATATAGCCTTTATTATGTTGAGGTATATTTTCTCTATACCCACTTTCTGGAGAGTTTTTATCATAAATGGATGTTGAATTTTGTCAAAAGCTTTTTCTGCATCTGTTGAGATGATCATATGATTTGTATTCTTCAATTTGTTAATATGGTGCATCACATTGATTGATTTGCATATATTGAAGAATCCTTGCATCCCTGGGATAAATCCCACTTGATCATTGTGTATGATCCTTTTGATGTATTGTTGGATTCAGTTTGCTAACATTTTGTTGAGGATTTTTGCATCTATGTTCATCAGTGATATTGGACTGTAATTTTCTTTTTTTTAATATGATAATATTTTTGTCTGTTTTTGGTATCAGGGTGATCCTGGCCTCCTAGAATGAATTCAAAAGCATTCCTTTCTCTGCAATTTTTTGGAATAGTTTTAGAAAGATAGGTGTTAACTCTTCTCTAAATGTTCAGTAGAATTCAGCTGTGAAGTCATCTGGTCCTGGACTTTTGTTTTTTGGAAGTTTTTTTCATTACTGATTCAATTTAATTACTGATAATTTGTTCATATTTTCTATTTTTTCCTTGTTCAGTTTCACAATATTGTACTTTTCTACAAATTTGTCCATTTCTTCTAGGTTGTCCATTTTATTGGCATATAGTTGTTCTTAGTAGTCTCTTATTCTTTGTATTTCTGTGGTGTCAGTTGTAACTTCTCTTTTTTCATTTCTGTTTTATTCATTTGGGCCCTCTCTCTTTTTTTCTTGATTAGTCTGGCTAAAGGTTTATTGATTTTGTTTATCTTTTTAAGGAACCAGCTCTTAGTTTCATTGATCTTTTCTATTTTTTAATCTTTATTTCATTTATTTCTGCTGTGATATTTATGATTTCTTTCCTCCTGACCTTAGGGGTTTTTGTTCTTTTTCTAGCTTCTTTAGGTATAAGGTAAGTTTGTTATTTTAGACTTTTCTTGTTTGCTGAGGAAAGCTTGTATCACGAGAAACTTCCCACTTAGAACTGCTTTTGCTGTATACCATAAATTTGGGATTGTTGTTTTTTCATTTTCATTTATCTGCAGGTATTTTTTGATTTCCTCTTTGATTTCTTCAGTGATCCATTCGTTGTTTAATTATTTTTTAAATTAGTTAATATCTTCTACTTAAATAATTATGCCATTTGTAAATACAAACAGGCTTTTTAAAAAACTTTCTTTTCAGTCTATAAGCCTTTCATTTATTTTTCTTGCCTTATTGCACTGGCAAGTCTCCAGAAAAATATAAGCAGTGACAATAGACAGCTGTGCTTTGTTCCTGATCATAGGGAATGTATTCTACATTTCTCCACTGCATATGATGTTATCTGTAGTTCTTTCATAGATACTCTTTACTGGATTAAAAAAGTTTTCTTCTATTCTTATTTTGCTAATATTTATTATGAATGGGTGCTGAATTTTGTCAAATGCTTCTTTGTACCTATTGAGATTATCGTATATGTCTATTTTTGGCCTGTAATATGGTGAATTACATTGATTGATAATTTTGCTAAGGATTTTTGCATTTATTATATATTATTTTTTAATAAAACCAGATAAAAAACTTAAAATCATTGAGTAGGTGGTCTGGCACTCCTGGAGCCATTTCAGAGAGTATATGGATAGGTGAGGTTTTAAAGTACTGCCAATATAGACTGGTCCAAACCGAAACATTGCAAGTATTCATTTTCCCCCCTTTAGTCAAGTAGCTATGTAGAAAATAGAGATCATTGACTAAATCTTTATTAATAAAGTTTTGACATGATTTTATTTTGTTTCCTAGCAATTAACTAAAATACCATCTAAATGTAAACCAACTGGTAGGCCATTATACAGTAGTAGAGTTCAGTTGTTATTTATCAAATTAGAAGACTAACCAAGGTAAGAAAGTCTCATTGAGTTCTTAATATGGAATCTTGAATATTTTCCTAAAAGGAGTATGCTTATATTATCACTTCAAACAAAGAGTAAAACTCATAAGTCATCAAAATAAGAAAGAATCACTAGATAGTAGTACTTAAGAGGAGAAACTCACTGGTCATAGTGGTCCACAGAATAAACATAAGTCAGCATAGTAGCTCAGTGAATTCAGCAAATCTAAATCAACTAAGAAATGTGGAGTAGGCTTACCAACGTAGGTGGCATCTTTTGGATTTTATTTTGGTTTTATGTTTTATGTTTATACTAAAGCCTTATGCACATACATGAAGTGTTCCATCACACTGTGGTCCCTCAGTGGCTCCTGAGCCTCAGAGGCATTTGCCATGATTGGCACTTTTTCCTCTCTCACATGCTCTCTCCTTCTCTCTACTACTAACAATCTTGTGTCATCTTCTACCTGTCCTTCCTTTCCTCTTTTTATTATCTGCCCTCTGTCTCCCCTGTACCATGGGCCTGTCACAGATTCTTGTGGCACCTGGTGACTCCCACAGGGACTACTTTGCCTGAGGGGATATCTAAGACTAAAAGGATTCTACCCAAGAAAATGTTTTAACCAACTCTTGGTTCCTCTAAAAGAAGATGTTAACATTTACCAGGAACAGGTCTTACTTTTGTCAAGATCTTCATGGGGCTCTTCAGCATTCTCCATCACCTCCCTCATCATTTTAATCCATAGCCACTGTATTTGAATATGATGCAGCTAATGCTGGAAATGGAATAAGGCACTGGGGAGAAAACGACACACACACACACACACACACACACACACACACACACACATACGCTAACCTGGCTTTGTCTCTGATAAGGGATGAAGAGAGCAGAAGCCTTTGCATGTGGAGGGTTTTGGCAAGTTACATTATTCTACAGTTTATCAGCTGATAACTTTTGCTGCCTCAAAGTCATTGTGTTCTCCCAAGTGAAGAACCTTTGGCTGAGCCCTGGAAATATACGTGCACCACAGAAATGAAAAGTTATTAAACCAAGACTGCAGGGGAATGCAGAGGAATGTTCTGTTTGTAATTCTGGGGGAAACAATTTAGAATGCACTTTTTAAGGCTTAACAAAATTACTTAAAATCTTGCAGGGAAACAACCAGCCTTTTTAAAATCTTGTCCCAAAGGATTTCATTTATCTTTCAGATCTAGTTGCTGCAAAATACTGATAACACACAAATTCTACGAGGTATTAAATCTGCATCTACCAGTGGCTTGCTGAATTAATCAAATTATCTTAAAGTTAATGCAGCCAGTGAGAAGAGTTTAATGGTATTCAAAACCTTCACAGTAATAATTACCAATGAAGAGGGCCAGTCAGTTGAGAATTAATGTGAAAAATGAATAGAATGAGATTGTTGGGTCATATGGTAGTTCTATTTTTAGTTTTTTGTATTTGTTTTTTTATTTTTCTTTTCGGTACGCGGGCCTCTCACTGTTGCGGCCTCTCCCGCTGTGGAGCACAGGCTCCGGACGCGCAGGCTCAGCGGCCATGGCTCACGGGCCCAGCCACTCCGCGGCATGTGGGATCTTCCCAGACCGGGGCACGAACCCATGTCCCCTGCATTGGCAGGCGGACTCTCAACCACTGCGCCACCAGGGAAGCCCTATTTTTAGTTTCCAAACTGTTCTCCATAGTGGCTGTATCAATTTACATTCCCACCAACAGTGCAAGAGGGTTCCCTTTTCTCTATACCCTCTCCAGCATTTACTGTTTGTAGATTTTTTGATTATGGCCATTCTGACTGGTGTGAGATGATACCTCATTGTAGTTTTGATTTGCATTTCTCTAATGATTAGTGATGTTGAGCATCCTTTCATGTGTTTGTTGGCAATCTGTATACGTATGGCTGATTCAATTTGTTATAAAGCAGAAACTAACACACCATTGTGAAGCAATTATACTCCAATAAAGATGTTAAAAAATGAATAGAATGAAAATCTGAATTAGGATATCAGAACATGCATAAATTGTGGGGAAGTTGAACCATGAAAATAAACTTCATTTATGTTCATTTGGAAGGAGGAAATAAAAGAAGGTGTGTTAGAATTTGAACTTAGGGAAACTTTAAGAATTGGACAGTTCTAATGGGGAAAGAGAAAGAGGAGTTAAGGTTGGTGGGAAAGCAACTTAGAGAATATTGAACATTATTTCTTCTCACATCTGCTTCCTCAATCTTTTAGAGTGCTGACAACAGCTTTTATAATTCACCTACTACTTCCACCCACAAGTTTCTCCTCCCTGGTTTCATCTTTACACACATCTTTTCTTTCTCCTCTGTATATTGAAGAGAAGAGATAACACGGCATATAAATTATTGTTCCTGCTCAAAAAATAATTGATCGTACAAAGTATTACAAAGTAGAAAGTTGAGATGACTTAAATTACGTTTTCTTCATCTCGCCTTACCCAGAATCCCTTTCTTAAAAGTTGGAAAGGTATGTTTTTTTAAGGGAATTTAATTTAAATATTTTATTAAAATTTCCAATGGGTGTAAACATCTTAAACATTTTAGAATTAGCATTATCTACTCATTTCATTTTTATAGAAGGCAGGCAGAACAGATGGTATAGTAACTTTTAAAAAAGTGATTGGTTCAGTAAACAGGTGTGGGTCTCCTGTGTTATATGTCAGGCAATATAGGGGTGTTTTATAAAAACCTCTTCTGGCAGAGCACCCTAACCCAATCTGTAGGCCCCTGATGAGTCCACTGGAAAGCTACTGGAAGAGCTGGTAGGCCCGTCTGGGAGTATGTGAAATGTCGAACAGACCCTTCTTTCAAATGTACCCTGTTGAAAGATGATATCCATGCTCTTTTCCGGTTCAGAGACATAAAATTAGGAGGTTAGTATGTATGAGTATGAAACAAAGAGGCAGAGATTGTTCCTATTGTGATGCCAAAAATAATACAGAGAGAAATGCTCATTGAGCTATTCATTCATTCATTTAGTCTGCTTGTATTTAGCACTTACCATGGTACAGGCACTATGATATGCACTTGAGGTACAGAAATGAACATGAAGGTGGCCCCAGACAGGAGGCCTCTGTCTAGAATCCAGAGATATCTATGTTAACCAACAAATGCAGTGACACATTATAGGTGCCATGATAGAAGGGTATAGAAGGGCATCCAGAAAGATGAGATCAGAGATGTGTTCAGAGTTGAGTCTTACAAGATGAGTGGATGTTCGACTGCTTGGCAAAGGGAAGAAGGCAGAGGAGACGGGTACAAAAGCAGCCTGGGGCCCCATGAAATGGCCCACTTGTGGAAATTACGAGCAGCTAAGTTGAATCAAAGAGTCGAGTCTCTAGGGGGTTGACAAGTTGGAGAACCAGGTATGTTCCAAATTATGAAAGCTCTCTTCAACTCTGTCAAGGGTGTGGACTTTATCTGGTAGGCATCTGGGAAGGTATTAAGCAGGAGTAATAAAATTAGAGTTGATAGTTATGAAGATTACTTTGGTGGTATGAAGGAGGACTTAAATATAAGGGAAAATGTTTAAAAATATTTATTTTTACCAGAAATTAAACATTCAGCAATTGTATTGCAAAAGTCATATGGGTGACATGGAGGGCAGGTCACAACACTCACCACAGGCCACAGAGGCCTTGCTTCCTGCTGGTTCTATCACCTTCCCCTGGGAGCTCTGAGGCTGCCTCACTTCCTGTTGCTTCTCCACCACCACCCTGCTCAACGAATGTATTCATTTATTCAGTGAGTACTCATGTGCCAGGCCCTACGATAGGCCCTGGAGATAGTGAGACAAAAATAGCTTATGGTCCCTGCCCTCAGGATGTTCACTGGGGCCATCCCCAAATGTCCCTCTGGAGCCAGACATGGTCCATGAAGAGTTGTAATCTCACTCTTTCTCATGTAGCCACGCCTGACCTTTCCCTCCACCTTCCCCAAGTCAGGCTCATTTGTTGCAACATCATCTTTGTGTGCCAACTGAAAAGTGAAAAGATGCACTGGGAATAGCCACAGTGACCAGTTCCATTTTGAGAGTTGCCATTAACATATACACAATATGATATTCAAAATAGATAACCAACAAGACCTACTGTGTAGAACAGGGAATTAATACACAATATTTTGTAATAACCGAATAGGGAAAAGAATCTGAAAAAGAATAGATATATATGTATAACTGAATCACTTTGCTGTACACCTGAAACGAACACAACATTATAAATCAACTATACTTCAATTTTTTTAAAAAAGAGAGAGAGTTGCCATGAAGGGAAGGGTAAGAGGGTTGAATAAAAGGACTCCTAATGGTCTACTAGTGAGCCAGAGCCTCATACACCAGTTTAAAAGGTGACTCTGTTTTTCACAAGATTCAATTTGCAAAAAGTTCTGTGTATCACTCTGTCACTCAAGGATTCAAAACCTTCAGAAGCCCATAATGGACTTTTAGGTTAACATATTAATTATTGTTTCAGTAGGTAGAAAAACCATCCCCTCAAGCAAAGCTCAGAGCACAGACTTGATTACATAAGCCACTGGCTCACTTAGTATTCGAGAAAGGTAAAACTCATAAAATGTGGTGTGAGGCCCATTTATAATAAAAACCCTCCAGAAAGTAGGCACAGAGGGAACTTAGCTCAACATAATAAAGGCTGTATGTGGCAAACCCACAGCCAACATTGTCCTCAATGGTGAAAAACTGAAACCAATTCCACTAAGATCAGGAAGAAGACAAGGTTGTACACTCTCACCACTATTATTCAACATAGTTTTGGAAATTTTAGCCACAGCAGTCAGAGAAGAAAAAGAAATAAAAGGAATCCAAATCGGAGAAGAAGTGGTAAAGCTGTCACTGTTTGCAGATGACATGATACTATACATAGAGAATCCTAAAGATGCTACCAGAAAGCTACTAGAGCTAATCAATGGATTTGGTAAAGTAGCAGGATACAAAATTAATGCACAGAAATCTCTTGCATTCCTATACACTAATGATGAAAACTCTGAAAGTGAAATTAAGAAAACACTCCCATTTACCATTGCAACAAAAAGAATAAAATACCTAGGAATAAACCTACCTAAGGAGACAAAAGACATGTATGCAGAAAATTATAAGACACTGATGAAAGAAATTAAAGGTGATACAGATAGATGGAGAGATATACCATGTTCTTGGATTGGAAGAATCAACATTGTGAAAATGACTCTACTACCCAAAGCAATCTACAGATTCAATGCAATGCCTATCAAACTACCAATGGCATTTTTCACAGAACTAGAACAAAAAATGTCACAGTTTGTATGGAAACACAAAAGACCCCGAATAGCCAAAGCAATCTTGAGACAGAAAAACGGAGCTGGAGGAATCAGGCTCCTGGACTTCAGACTATACTACAAAGCTACAGTAATCAAGACAGTATGGTACTGGCACAAAAACAGAAATATAGATCAATGGAACAGGATAGGAAGTCCAGAGATAAACCCACACACATGTGGTCACCTTATCTTTGATAAAGGAAGCAAGACTATACAATGGAGAAAAGACAGCCTCTTCAATAAGTGGTGCTGGGAAAACTGGACAGCTACATGTAAAAGAACAAAATTAGAACACTCCCTAACACCATACACAAAAATAAACTCAAAATGGATTAAAGACCTAAATGTAAGGCCAGACACTATAAAACTCTTAGAGGAAAACATAGGCAGAACACTCTATGACATAAATCACAGCAAGATCCTTTTTGACCCAGCACCTAGAGAAATAGAAATAAAAACAAAAATAAACAAATGGGACCTAATGAAACTTAAAAGCTTTTGCACAGCACAGGGAACCATAAACAAGATGAAAAGACAACCTTAAGAATGGAAGAAAATATTTGCAAATGAAGCAACTGACAAAGGATTAATCTCCAAAATTTACAAGCAGCTCATGCAGGTCAATATCAAAAATAACCAAACAACCCAATCCAAAAATGGGCAGAAGGTCTAAATAGACATTTCTCCAAAGAAGATCTACAGATTGCCAACAAACACCTGAAAGGATGCTCAACATCACTAATCATTAGAGAAATGCACATCAAAACTACGATGAGGTATCACCTCACACCGGTCAGAATGGCCATCATGAAAAAATCTACAAATAATAAATGCTGGAGAGGGTGTGGAGAAAAGGGAACCCTCTTGCACTGCTGGTGGGAATGTAAATTGATACAGCCACTATGGAGAACAGTTTGGAGGTTCCTTAAAAAACTAAAAATAGAACTACCATAGGACCCAGCAATCCCACTACTGGGCATATACCCTGAGAAAACCATAATTCAAAAAGAGTCATGTACCACAACATTCATTGCAGCTCTATTTACAATAGCCAGGACATGGAACCAAAGTGTCCATCAACAGTTGAATGGATAAAGATGATGTGGCACATATATACAGTGGAATATTACTCAGCCATAAAATGAAATGAAATTGAATTATTTGTAGTGAGGTGGATGGACCTAGAGTCTGTCATACAGAGTGAAGTAAGTCCGAAAGAGAAAAACAAATACCGTATGCTAACACATATATATGGAATCTAAAAAAAAAAAAAAAAAGTGTTCTGAAGAACCTAGGGGCAGGACAGCAATAAAGACATAGACATAGAGAACAGACTTGAGGACACAGGGAGGGGGAAGGGTAAGCTGGGACGAAGTGAGAGAGTGGCATGGACTTATATGTACTACCAAATATAAAGTAGATAGCTAGTGGGAAGCAGCCGCATAGCACAGGGAGATCAGCTCAGTGCTCTGTGACCACCTAGAGGGGTGGGATAGGGAGGGTCGGAGGGAGAAGCATGAGGGAGGAGATATGGGGATATATTTATATGTATAGCTGATTCACTTTATTATAAAGCAGAAACTAACACACCATTGTAAAGCAATTATACTCCAATAAAGATGTTTTTAAAAAATGTGGTGTGAGGGTAAGAAGAGTCACTAAATGAAAAGAAATATTATTTTATAATGTTTTTTCTATTTTGACCCTTGTTATCATAAGATAACAAGCTCGTGCAGAAAGCCCACTTGAGTAAGATATCTGATATCCTGACAAATCTTTCCTACTTGGTTTGGTAAATTAAACTGTAGAAAAAGATGTGCTGTACGTGGAGAGAAGGGAATCTTATGTTTTGGACTACCTTGAACATGGATCATTTGCCACAGTTTCAGACTGTTGTAATCTGCAGTACATATGACTAAGTTCACACTCAGTGGTGTAGCTTCCCCTTGAGTGCTTTCAGTTTGTGGAGAACATCTTCAGAAATCTCTTGGCCAACTTCCTGGGGTCAAGTTGTTCTAGTGGCATGAATTTCTTGGAAATTGATTCTTAGCAGTGTGAAACAGTTCCTAAAGGACTTCCATGTTGTGCTTTATAATAAATGGAAACTTCTCTTTGAAGCTGCCGTAGACCTCACAGCATAGCTCCCAGCAATGAAAACTCATAATCATAACCTTGAAGGTTTCATGGTAACCTTGTCCGCTTTGGCAAAGGGCTAAACAGCCCACGCTGTTCCATCGTTAATTAAACAAATGTTTATTGAGAGCCTACTGTGTGACAGGCACTGTTCCATGGGCTGTTTTCTGTGCCTGGACACCCAGCCCCACCTCCATCTAGTCATTCTCCAGGTCTCTGCCTAAACATCAGGGAAAACTTCCCTCAATCCTCTTGACGAAGTTGGGATTCCTGATGGACGCTCTTATAACCCTCCACAACTCTCCTTAAAAACATTGAGCACCGTTAAAATTTTGAAATTTTTTCTGTAGTTTGAAGGGAGGGGAAGCCCATCTTCCCCACCAGACTCTAAGCTTGTGTTAATGGGAATCCTTTCTTATTTTTACACTTACTAGGAACTGGTTAGGACATAAGTAGGAATAATAAAGTATAAAGAGTGAAAATGAAAATTTTATTTTTTAATTGTTGTATTTATAATATTGTGATTACAATATTCCAACTAGGAGTATTAGAATAAGTAGCAGGGAGTTCTGGGGTGCATCGTATGACTCTCTATTGTGTAAACAGTCAGGATTGCTAAATGCTGAGTGATAACGAACTGCTTTGATAGAACCTGATGTTTTCTAATAGTTTTTGGATGGAATACTCCCGCCAAATGCCCTTTCCTCTTGTGGAATCTGCTTCAAACATCCTCTGCAAGCACGCATGGAGATAACATCAGATATGAGGACAGTTATTTACGTGGTGCTTCTGAGGATGGTCTGCAGCAAGCCTTTCCTAGGCTCCCCTGTTGCTGCAGGCAAGAGCTCTCTATCCAGCTTTGGTGGCAGTGCCCAAACTTCAAATTGCTTCTTTAATTTTCATCACATGGGATGCAGTCTCCCTGCCTAGGACCTTATCAGGGCTCATAAACATGTGTTTAGTCGAGAGGTGCCAGTGAAGACCTCCACTGTGAACTCCAGTTCCAAGGTGAGCCCATGACACATTTAAATACTTAGAACTGATTGGTTGAGACAGATCACACAGGTTCTCCTCAGAAGCAACAGCATCTTCATGAAGTAGTAGTTTCCTCCATTTGTAATTTAAATCTCAATATGATTGGTGGGTGGCTACAAGTCTAAGTGAGCACTTTTCAGGTTTCTTTGTCCAACGTGAAGTAGAAATAATGATAGTAATCCTGCATCGTTTTGAATCTTATCAAAGGTTAGGAAATAAAAATCATTCTGTTCAGACCTGTTTGTTTCAAGATAGACTAAAGACACATGAGTAACAAAACAGCTAGTGACATAAAGCTTCTCAGTGTACTTCATACCTGCCTTGGTAATCATAGGATCTACTCTTGTTGAGCGGAGGTTGCATTCAGATACCTAATGATACATTAAGATTTACACTTGTAGACTTGGCCAGCTTTCCTCCTAAGAGCATCCCACATTCATTGCCAGAAGATGAGTGGCTAGGCCTTTGTACTCTTTATTGGAGTGACTAATGAGCTCTAAATTGGTTTTTTTTTTTTATGTCCATCCTCCCCAAGTGTCCATAAGCTCATTGAGGGAATTAGTGACCCTATCTTGTTCATGTACTTTATCCCCAACATCAATCCCAACGTCTAACCCATATCTGAGTGCTGAATAACAACGTTGGTTGAATTATAGGAACTCAAAAACACTATCTCTTCTATTCTTCCTGAAAGCAGCTATAGTCATCTGCCCACCTAAATTCATGCAGTGTCTAAGTCACAAAGCTATAGCATGATAAATGGATATATAAGATGTCACAGCCAGTAATACTTTGCTTAATGGGAGTAACGTTCTTTTATTAATTTATATATTTAGCATGTTAAGGCATTTCTTTCCATTTAAACTTCTTTTTGAGTAATTGTTCTTTCTTTTAACTATTTAATTCAACTCATTCTTTTTGTGAATATTCATGAAAGCTGCCTTTAGAGTTAACTGCAAAATGAAGTTTCCACTTCCACTCTTTACATTTCAAGCTTCGATACACCTGAATCGTAAAACACTTTAGTTAAGACTTGCAGATGCATCTTTAAATTCATCTCCCTTGATTAAAGGTAGTTTGCAGGCTTCCGATAATACCGTCGTACCAGAAGAAATTAAATGCTTCTTTTTCTCATTAGATTATTCAAGTCTACTCTACTTTACTCCACTATATAAATAGACAAGTAGAGCCTGCCTGTAGTGAGATATGTGGACGAAAATAAAATGTGGTTACTTACTTGCATTAATTCAGAGGAAATACAATCTTAATGCATTAAAGTCTGAAATAGAGTGAATTTTTAAGGAACTGGCATTATCTTTGCTAAAATTCTGACTAGAATTTGTCCTCTTTCCATCAATATATAAAATTGCTTTGTATATTGACAATACTGGCTTCCGCTAGCATTGTGACTGCCCCTTTTGCATGTATGTGAATGCTTCTAAAGGACTTGAAGGCTGTGCTTTTCTTTAATAGGTAAGTATTCTCCCAACTGTGTCCACTTATTATTTTTAAAGATAGTAGAAGAGAAAACTTTGCTCTTGCTCCCATTGGAGTGATCACAAGTTGAGAATTAGCCACCCAGTAAGTGAGAGGGATTTCTGTAGATTTCTTGTAGTTTATGTGATTGTCAAACCCATACGTGTAGAATCACTGTTATCACCACTAATAGTTGGTTTCTGTCACAGAAGTGTTTTATATTTACTTTCTTTTCATTTTCTTTGGAATAAAACTTGGCTTTCAGGTTCTATTTTGGAAATACACTGTTTCTTGTAATTGTAACTGAAGTTCTTGGACTGGCTGTAATGGGGGTAGAAGTAGTAGGACAGAGTAATGATGTTAGATGGTCCTTAATTGGCCAATGAATCCTCTGTCCTCTCTTTAGAGGGAGAGCAGCATTAGGCTGTGAGAGTAAAAGAACCCATCACATGTCTTATCCATTCCCTTCCTCATTCATTCAACCAGTAAAGAACCTTTTCTATGCCAGAGACTATGTACAGCACTGGGGATATGAGGATGAACCAAGCACATATCACTGTCTAATGAGGGAGATGTCAGAAATTTAATACTTGAATACACTGAAGAAGGTCTGTGATGCAGATGTGCACCAGGTATTAAGGAAGCATCACAGAGGACCTGCACCAGGCTTCTCTTCCTTGCAGCAGTAGTGTGGAAGGACCAGGGACCTGGTCTCTTGTTTTCCCATTCAATCAACTAAAGTGCCTCTCCCAGCCAACATCAGCAATGGCTGATGTGAGGCCACTGGATAACCAAAGTCTAGCTCTGCAGGCAGTCCTGAGCTGCGCTAGCTTCAAGTTTTGTAAAAAGCCCTAGACCTCTTAAACCCAGACACCACCCAGAGCTTCCCTGGCCCTGAAACTACAGCCCCAGGGAGCACTGTGGCATTGGCCCTTTGGCTCTGACCCCGGCCAGGTTTGTAGACTCCTTATCCTATGCCAGGAGCCTCAGATAAGGACTTACGCGTCTTTGCCCTTGGCCTGATGTCTGTGTAGGGTGATGAACCCATTCTTCCTCTCCACTCTTTTATTTTGTGTTTAATCCTTGTAATTGTAACTCCTGGCCCACTGACTCACAGTTACTGTTGGGGAGTGAGGGAAGAGGAAGGTATCTGAATTCACAGAAGAAGAACTGTTCAGTAGATTTTATCACCATACCATTCCTTCACTATTTGAATGCTCTCTGAGCTGACTACTTTTGAGAATTAAACCCTCATTCTTTCCATTCAACAAAGATTTATTGAGATATTGAGCTCTGTTCTGTGGGGAGTACAAACACTCGAAAGCATGAGGAACTGTCTTTCATTCTGTACACTTTCCATGTCACCAAGCTGATCTATGACTGGAAGATTATTCTTTCAGCAGGTTCTAATAGGACCTTTATTGTTCAATCACGCTGTTACCAGAGCCATTGAAGGCATCACTTTGATTTTGATGGTGGTGATGACAAAATACTCATATTTCATAATGCTTTCCACTTTTACCATTTTCCAAACTATTATCTCATTTTATCCTCACAGTGAAGAAGTAGATAATACACATAAAATCCTCTTTTTACTGATAAAGATTTAGAGGTACCAAAGACTGATGTAGTCACTTAGCTCATGGTGAAACCAGGAATAGAGAGCCTCCTGCCTGAACATACTCTATAGTTCATAAGGGGCTGTATTGTTATTTCATTCATTCTTCACAGTTTCCCCGTGAGTGGCAGTTACTATTCTTTTACAGATAAGGAAACTGAGGTACATAAGAGGGGATGTAGCTACCCAAGTTCATGCATATTCACCTCCAGCGAAGAGGTATCACGCAGCTAGTTTGGACCAGGCACTGTGCTGAGTGTATTCATATATAATGTCTTATCTAAATCCTAACAGTCTGTGAGGTAGGGACCACTATCCGTATTTGCTGGAAGAGTAAACCAATTAATTACCCAGGTCTCCGTTTACCGGCTGTAGAGTCAGTTCTGAAATTCCTTTTCTAATGTTCTTTCCATTAAGCCAGAGGTTCTCATTTTTTTTCCATCTCCAGTCCATTTACAAGCAGAGCACATGCTCATTGATAATCTCTCTTCTTACACCACAGAGATTTTTCATAAAGGATTTGGTCCCCTAGGAGATATATCAGAAACTCTTGGTAAAAGCAGGTGGTGAGGAGAGGGGCATTCAGGAGAAAGGGTGGTTTAAGACTCTTCCCTTCCACATTAGCAACTAAACTGTATCTCTTAACTCTTGTTATAGTCTTTTTTTTTTTTTTTTTTTTTTTGTGGTACGCGGGCCTCTCACTGTTGTGGCCTCTCCCATTGCGGAGCACAGGCTCCGGACGCACAGGCTCAGCGGCCATGGCTCACAGGCCCAGCCGCTCTGCGGCATGTGGGATCTTCCCGGACCGGGGCACGAACCCATGTCCCCTGCATTGGCAGGCAGACTCTCAACCACTGCACCACCAGGGAAGCCCTATAGTCTTTTTTTTTTAAGATCCAACTTAATTTTGTCCTTTCGACACAAATTTATTGAGTACTTAACGTGTGCCAAGTGTGCTCTAGGTACTGAAAATACAGCAGTGAACAAAATCTATGCGGCCCCTACACTCATGAAGCATATATTCCAGACAGTGACAAGTTCTCTGAATGAAATTAAACAGTATGATGAGATAGACATCAAGGAGAGAGAGTGACTGCTGGATAGGGTGGTCAAGAAGTCTTCTCTGAGTGGTATGAAGGCCAGGAATGAATGGCAAAAAGCAGCCACCCCACGCGGAGAGCTAGAGTCGGGTCTTGGGCATTTTCTTGCCTACAGCTGGCACTGGCACTGCTCTCCCTCATCCCACAAAGGCATCAAGCATGAGCTCAGACTACTCAACTCCCAGCTCGGGCCAGAAT
The DNA here is from genome assembly GCF_951394435.1 of Stenella coeruleoalba. Classification (NCBI taxonomy): domain Eukaryota; kingdom Metazoa; phylum Chordata; class Mammalia; order Artiodactyla; family Delphinidae; genus Stenella; species Stenella coeruleoalba. Next base: position 18,462,321 of record NC_137155.1, on the reverse strand, counting down.
GCCAAGAGCACCCGGCAAGGCTGGTTGTCACAAGCCATTCTCTATGCCAAAGCCTGGAGCTGGCTCTGGTCCACATGACCTGGAATCACAACTGCTCTGCACTTGGTTCCATGGCTCCCCCCACCCATAGGAGAGCTCATTCCATCTTCAACAAGGGTGGGAACCTACACAGAGAGAGCCCCTGACTCACATGATAGCTGACTTTCAAAATGTCAGTTTTTTAGAAACTGAAAAACATTCACATCGGAGGTTTATTCTTCTGTAAGCAGTTTGTCTTTGTTAAGGACCCAGATTCTTTTCTTTCCTTGTCCTCTGAATGGAACTTAATATATGAGCAGGAGACAAGGCAGCTAGTGGAGCCGGTGGGAACTAGAAGATTCTGGAAAGCAACTTGGCTCATGAGTCCTTGCTTGACATGTCTATACCCAGTGTCCTGTAATTTTTACATATAACGTGACTGGCAACTACGTTTCTATTCGGTTTTTATTACAGAGGAAGGCTGAGTGGTGAAGTTCCGCATAATTAAATCTCAAGGACACAGAAGCAATGGTGCCTTCAGAATGATGTCAGTAGAAGTGTTTCATACAAACCAATCACTGAAATACATTCGTCTAGGACTCACAGTGAATGGAAACCAAGTTTATGTTTGTATAAAAGTGAAAAATAAACTTTAAACTATAACATAAAAGGTCGGGGATGGGGTAAAGGAGTTGATGACCTTTGGGGAGATTTTTCAAATTATTCCATTCTCTCCTTGTAAAAAACTGTGAAACATATCCTGGGGATATGACTCCTTTGACAATAGTCATTATACTCAGCTCTGCTACTCGTGGTCTGTGTTAGAGCAGAAAGCAAGTTCTGGAACTTACTTGAGGAGAGTTTTTCACAAAGCCAACCTTTAAATAAATTATAACTCGTAGAAGCTGTCAGGCCAAGCTCAGGATCTGCACAACCTTTGCTGATGACCCCAAGTTAGAATTAACACACCCCTACCATTCCATGATACTTGCTGTGTCTACAGCGGGACCTCCGCATTGCATTGAAATTACTTGTAATTTGGGTTGTCTCTCCCATCTCAATGTGAAGACAGAGAGATATCTTTCACCTTCATAGCCCCACAGTGCCTTGTACATAGATTTGTTGAGTAAAATTTCTTGTATTCAGACCCTTAGACATTTCCTCATTTTTTGCACTGATGCATTTGGACAAAATTCTGAATTTCTAAGATAAGCTTCTCAAGTGGGACTTGGACGCTAAATCAGTTTATTCATTCCTTCAGCAAGTATTCATTAGCATGTACTCTATTGATCAGCTTACCTCTCATAGATTTTTAAATACATACTTAAATGTAACAGTTACCATTTTGGAAATCTGTGTAAGTCCTGATGATTTAATTTTAAGGTTTTTATGACTTAAAATGCTTAAATGTCTAATTTGAATCTACCTAAGTTGGCAGGAGCTCTGAAATAAGCTCCACCAGGATAACAGAAAAAAACTGTGTCTGTCACTATGATATATATTTTTTTTAACTTCTCGGAAAAGCAAGTAGCAGGAAGATCAAATTCCTCCAATAATGGATTTTTCCACTCAATTATTCAGCTGTCGAAGCTGCTGGGCCATGCAGAACTGGTTTCAAGACTGTTCCACTGCCAGATGAAGCTATCAGGACTGTCAGTCTCCAGGGAGCCTGTGAATGATTTCAAAATGGTCACAAATGACCCTAAGAATTAAATGGACTTTATTGGGGGGAAATAATTATTTTCCTACTGGGATTTACCAGCCACCTCCTTCATCCTTCAAGGTTCTGAAACGTCTCTCAGTAAACACAATTCTGTTATTTTCAGCTATCTGTACAAATTATCAATAACTAAATACTCAAATAACCTGGGTTTTGGCAATGTAAATGCAGAAACTGTCCTTTTTTTTTAATCCATAAGAAAAATTCTACCCTATCAAATAAGGTTCTTAAACCTTTGACTGACAATTCTCAATCAAAATAATGGCTTTCACTTTGTTTCATAAGGACAATCATTTTACCTCCCTCGCCTTTCTAATAATCCGACTTTCCAAAGAATTACCTTCTTAGTAATGGAATAAAGAGAAATGAAAAGGTTTGTCCTGTTAAGGCAAGTGAGAAAAATGGTCAGTTCCTCTGATTCCAGTGACAGTGATAAGCATGTATATTAATTTTCTTAATGGCTGTCCGAGCTGTTTTGGTTAAGTCTCTTAAAATCATGCTCATTCATATTATAACTACTGCAGTAGTACAAACTTACAACTTAAGAATGCTGGCCACAGAGTAATGAGTGAAAAATATTTTATTGATATGTACTTACAAATTACACATGCACACACACACACACACTCTCATACACACAGAAATTCCAAGGTCTACTCTGATTTGATAAAACTGACTGTGAAATTATAAACCCACAAACATCAGTAAGTGATATTTCATATAAAAGAAATCTTCACTTTAAGAGCCTCAAATCACATTTTTGGTGTTTCAGTTTACAGATAACTTTCAAGAACATCCCTGACGCATAAAGCAATGTTTACCATTATTGCTACAACTACAGAAAAAAACACTAGGCTTACTTTCATATTAAAAGAGCAGAAAACTCAAGTCGTTTTTGAAGCTGGTCAAAATAAAAATGACAGTTACTAGAAAGAAACATCATAAAAAATATTAAAAATCTACCACAGATTTTTACAGGCTCTTACTTTTAAACATAAAGGTGTTAGAGGGAACCAAGAACACGTTTAGATGACAGAATTTAGGGGCTCATAGGGACTGGAAACATGTGGTATGAACCACACCCCCATCATAATTATCCACCTTTACTGATTGGGTTCCTTCAGCATGGTTGGCTTTTTTTTTAATATATATAAATTTATTTATTTATTTTTGGCTGCATTGGGTCTTCGTTGCTGCATGCAGGCTTTCTCTAGTTGCGGCGCACGGGGCCTACTCTTCGCTGCGGTGTGTGTGCTTCTCATTGCAGTGGCTTCTCTTGTTGTGGAGCACAGGCTCCAGGCATGCTGGCTTCAGTAGTTATGGCTCACGGGCTCTAGAGCACAGGCTCAGTAGTTGCGGTGCACGGACCTAGTTGCTCTGCGGCATGTGGGATCTTCCTGGACCAGGTCTCGAACCCATGTCCCCTGCATTAGCAGGCGGATTCTTAACCACTGCGCCACCAGGGAAATCCCATGGTTGGCTTTTGACCAGATGGTAGTGAGTGAGATTTGGAAGTAGGAAGACAAACAGAGATGTCGGAAAGCAGTATTGCTTTTATCATGGTTTGGGTTTTTTTTTTTGGTTTTCTTTTTTCAAATTCATCATTTGGTCATGTCTACAGACGACAACTAGCTTTGTTGTTTTAAACAGGCTAACAGGTGTCTAGGGCTGACTTGCTTTGACTCTGTATTTGAAATCCTCCATCTTTGTGAGCTTGGAAAATCACGTGTCCTCTTTGAACCTCAGGTTTCTGTAAAAATGTAAAAAATGGAGTTAATGATAATACTGCTCCTGCCTGCCTAAGAGAGTCAAGTGAGATTCTATACAATAAGGGACTTTGAAAATCACAAAGCACTGCACAAATGTATGGTTTCGTTCTAATGGTCTCAGGAGAGTTGTCTGCCTGAAATGAACCAAGAAATCCCTGAATCTTAACTACATGCAAAAGTGGTATTCAGATCAGAGTCACTTGTATGTCTGTGAAAGGCTTTGCAAAGCTCCCTGTGTGACGTCCGCTCTATAAACCACCATGGCTAGGTCCAGCAAGACTGAAGATTGAAGGCTCATGGCAGAGGGTCAGCACCCACAGGGGGCCAAGCCTGAGACCAAAAGCATGATGTCTGGCATTTAGAAGCACACCCACATTTCCTTGAAGTGAGCATGAAGAGTAAAAATACTGATGCTGTTCTAGACACTGTGTCAGTCCTGTAGGAAGAGTTACGAACCTCTGGCAGTAATCTAACCTTTTAAGCAAATTCATTCAAGTCTAGGCATGGTGGTTAAGTCAGTCTCATGCAGAACAGAATTTAAAAAGTGAATTCTGCTTGATCCACGTAACTATGTGAGCAAGTTATGTAACCTCCCTGTGCCTTGGTCTTATCATCTGTGAAATGGAGATAGTAATAATGCACATCTAATGGGGTTGTTAAAAGGATTAAATAAAAAAGCACTTAGCTAAGCAACATAGTGAGTTTTCAATAAATGTTAGCTACAATTAGTTTTTTTTATTATCTTAATTGGGATTTAAACTCCTATACTTCTGTTGGTCCATCTATAACATAAATGTAAGCAACTACTCATCTTCTGCAAGTGGAGAACTTTTTCAGTAATTGAGATATATCTTGAGATACATAAGTAGATATTTCTTTATCTAAGTAAATAATATTCAAAATAAATATTCTCTTTGGTTTAAGAGGTTGGGCACATTAAGGGGTCTCAGCTTAAAAGAGTAGGAAGAGGCACAGAATCGCCAGTAATGGAAAAGGCACAGAGGGTGTAAAAACCCAGGAGAACAGTAAAGTACATTTAAAATGACAATATTGGTAATTACACAGTGCCCAGAAAACAGTTACACATGCAGCTCCTGCCAAGCTTGTTTGCCATCACTTCCTAAATTTGGCTGGTAAGCAAGGAAGACATCTGGAAAAATAGTTAAAACAGTGTCTAATTAGTTTTTAAATATTTTAGTTAAAAAATACAGTAATTAAATAATGCAATTCTGAGGATAAAAGGAAGAGACTATTCTGGGAAGACACGATATTGCATTCTCAGACATTGCCAGTGGAGACATTTAGGGCTTGTGAGGGAAACATAATTATTTCTTCTTTAATTTTTCATAATGAAACTATTCAAACTAACAGAGGTATGAAAAATAATATAGGACACATTTTTCTGACCACTAAAATTAAAGACATCAACATTTTGCCTTAATTCCTTCACAGAATTATTGCTAAAACCAAAATTGTATCTAATTTCGTTAGCTGATCCCCATTCTAGTACTGATTCCAGTTGGCTGTATAACTATTTTCTGTGACTAGAGATACAATACAACAAATTAAAACTTGGGAGTAAATGTTAGATTCTGAGTTGTAAATAAGAAATCCTCCTTGTATCCTGAATCTTCTGAAAGACTCACTAAATATCTGGGCATCTTTGATTGAATTAGTCAGTGTTTTTTTTTAATTGACTAAAGCAAGCCCAACCCTCTACGTTAGGTGGTATGATTTAAAGGACCATAGAGATCCTACTTACTCGATAACATTTTTCTCATCAACTTGCCAATTCCCCTGTTGGTCAATTGGAAATCTAATTGCAACTCACTCCTATGGGGTCTATATTAGTTTGGGTTCTCCAGAACCAATTGGAGACACACCCCCCCCCAAACACATTAAGAGATTTACTATAAGGAATTCACACTCCTTCAGGGATGTCCCAGAAAGGGGCTATAGTGTTATAGCTCTCCACTTTCAGATGGTGCCTACGTAACTTGCAGAGCCATCTCTAAACCAGGCTCCAGTCCTCTCTCTCTGTCAGCTGATCAGAGGGAGCTCCCCATATAGTCATAGGTACAGGCTGGAGAGAGAGGGCAGTGTAGCAGGTGTGGGGACCATGGGCGTTTGGGTCAATTCTTCGTGTAATTCACTTGTCCTTTCAGGAACTGCTGAAGCCCAATCACATATATTCCACTTCTATTTGATGATGGAGTGTTGCTGTGCACACCCACCTTCATGACTTGGTGGGACAGATAACACCCAGTTCATGATGGACAGCTCAGGTTGCATGGGAACTTGGTGGCCCATGGTTCAGCCTCCACTCAGGTCCAGTAGCCAGCCAAGGGCTCTTCCTCAAAAGGAGAGTGCAGTTAACTCTAGAACAACATGGGTTTGAACTGCTTGGGTCTACTTTTTTCAATACATACATATCAGTATTACAGTACTACATGATCTGTGGTTATCTGAGTCCACGATGCAGATGTTAGTTGAATCCATGCAGATCCATGGATACACAGAGCCAACTGTAAAGATACACAGGGGTCTTCAACTGTGCAGAGGATCAACACCCTTAACCCCTGCATTGTTCAAGGGTCAACTGTCATTGCTTTGCTCCAAAATCCTAAAGGCCTGCACTGCAGTTCACCCATAGGGACCTGCCAAAGGCTCCTAACAGCACCCCTACCTGCCACTGCCACTTCACACGCCATTGGTTCTGCTGCATCATATGGCCAAGCAGGAGAGCAGTTTGCACAGCAGCCTGGACCTGTTGCAAAGCTTTTTTTGTTCTCAGCCCCACTTAAAACTAGCAACTTTTTGGATCACTCAGTAAATGATCCAGAGTAACACACTTAAATGAGGAATTTGTTGCCTTGATTGTAGAAGGGGGCAGAAGCAACAACTTATGCTTCACCTTAAAAAGTGAGGGGGCATCCCAACATGTGCCTCACCACTGGACCCCTAGAAATGTCAACAGGGTAGAAGGCCTCTGAATTTTTGTCAGATTTATTTCTCCCCCCGTCACCCAAATGTCTTGATAATAAGTCTAGAGTGGTTTCTACTTCTTGCTCACGACATCCAAGCAGCATATTTTCATCAGTGTAATGGACCAATGTGGCATCTTATTGAAGGAAAAGGCAATTTACATTCCTGCCAACTAAATTAAGACAGAGGGCTGGAGAGTTGACATACACCGAAAGCAGGCAGTGAAGGTATATTGCTGACCTTTCAGGTGAAAGCAAACTGCTTCTTGTGGTCTTTACCAGCACTTATCACGAAAAATAGCATTTGCCAGAGTGCTAGCTACATACCAGGTCCCAGAGAACGTGTTAATTTACTCAAGCAATAAAACCACATCTGGTACAGCAGCTGCAGTTTGAGTCACCACTTGATCAGGCTTACAGTAATCCACTGTCATTCTCCAAGATCCGTCTGTTTTCTGCATAGACCAAATAGGTGAGTTGAATGGGATGTGGTGAGAATCACCATCCCTGCATCTTTCAAATGCTTGACGGTGGTGCTAATCTAGGCAATCCCTCCAGGAATGCAGTATTGCTTTTTATTTACTATTTTCCTGGGTAGAGGCAGTACTCCCGGCTTCCACTTGGCCTTTTCCACCATAATATTCCTCATTCCATACGTCAGGAAGTCAATGTGTGGATTCTGCCAGCTGCCAAGTATATTCGTTCCAATGACGCATTCTAAAGTGGGGGAAACAACCATGAGATGGATTTGGGGACCCACTGGGTCCACTGTGAGATAAACCTTTGCTGAAAATCCATTGATCACCTCATTGATCACTCCATAAACCCCTCCTCCGACTGGTGGACCACAGTGACATTTTGGATCTCCTAGAATTAGTGTCAGTTCAGAACCAATGTCCTGTAGCCCCCAAAAAGTTTATTTCTTTTTTCCCAATGCATAGTTACGTTGGTAAAAGGCCATAGGTTCCTCTGGGGAAGACTAAAAGGAAGATTAATAGTCCAAATTTGGGCAGTACGCCAGGGTCCTTCCTCAAGGGGGCCCAGCCTCTCCTTCATTCAGGGGATTCTAGATCTGTAAACTGGCTCAAATCTGGGAATTGACTGAGGTGCCATAATTTTTTTTTATGATTTAGGTTGGACTTTTGTCCACTTGACCTAGAACTTTTCTGCTTCTAAAATCCAAGTATTTAGTAGAGTCCTATCTATTTCACTTCTGTGAATACCGTGAACAACTAACCAACACTGCAGGTTTGCAGAACCCGACTGTTATGACTGCTGCCTTGACTCTGTTGTCCATGATGATAACCACACCTACCTTGCCTTTGGCGGTTAATGCTGCCGCTTGGCCCCTGCCACCCTGGAATCTAGCAACTCCCACTACATTTAGGTTACTGAATTCAGGGACTGCAGTCCCCACTGTAAAGTCTGGCCTACATTGAAGAGCAATCACAGAGCTCTTCAAGGATGCTGGAGCACCCCTCACAAGTTTATTTTTCATGGTAGTGGTAAAAGATATGTCTTTTGGACCCTCCCAGGGTGGGTGAGTAGGTCTTAAACAACAAATCAACTCTAACGTTCCAATCTCCCTAAGCTTATGAATCCTTTCCTCTACATTAAACCGGTTTGCACACTGTGAGTCACCTTTTGATCCATGTTTCAGCCAACCAAACAGAATTCTCTCTCACTACCCAAGCTGCAACATTAAATGCAGAAACTCTCCTTAGTGAGCTCCTATCAATAAATTCTGTCTGATCCAGCTTTATGTTCCTTTCACCATTATCCTACACCTCAACATTCATTCCCACACGTGTTCCCCAGATTTCTGTCTATATAAATTAGAAAACTCAAGTAATTCTTTTGGCACACTCCTCATGGAGCACACTTCATACCTCACCTTTAGGTGCCTGCTGGGACTTGAGTCTAGTTGTAGGTCTAGAAGCAAAGAGTGGTAAAGATGGGTCCTAAGGAGAATCAGCGTTGTCTTGCATGATAACTACCTCAGGGGACGTCATTACAGTTCCCTCAGGAAACCTAAGGTTAATCCCCTCAGAAGGGGATGAAAAGGCTGGTACCACTGGGGATTAGGAGGCTGTTTGCATTGGGAGTAGAGAAGCCTCTTCCACTGGCAAAGAAGACCCATCAGTGCAATGTCCCCAGCTTCAAAAGGGTCTTCCCACATGCCCCCATTCCAACTTACAGGATCTCATTCTTCCTCAGTCAATGCCCCCACTTTAACAGTAGGCTGGGAGTTTAACTTGCATTGTAATTCAACCAATTATGCATTTGATTTTCAGCAGTCTCAGCCCTGGGGCTGCAGGAGAAGGGTTTCCTTCAGGGCACCCATGGAAGCTTTCAGTCATTTTATGTGGCATAAATTTGAGCTGGGAATTTCAATTCGTGAGCTCATCCTTTTCTTTCACCCATTTGTCAAGACACATTAGGAGCAACTAGCCAACCTCATACTAATTAGATTTCCAAAAATATTCAGAGGTATCAAATACAGAGTCACTTAGCTTCTTACTTCTTATAAGTGATTTGATTAGCGGTACCCAGTGGAGATATTTTGCACACCTCTTTTGTCAGGTCACACCGTGGACTATCAGTAACCTTGTTACTACTGGAAATAAGTCATTAGCATCTTTAAATCTAATCAGATTAAAAAGCCAATTCCCGAAATCCCAGTAGGAATTCAGAAAACTCTTCCTTAAAATTCTTCTCCTCTGGAACCACTCTTAGTCTGTATTAGTCTGGGTTCTCTAGAGAAGCAGAACCAATTATATATATATACAGTCCTCTCCAATGTGAGTGGGTTTCATCCAGCCCATTGAAGGCCCGTGTTAAAAAAAAGGCTGCGTAAGTAAGAATTATTTTATATATATATATATATATATAATTTATTATAAGGAATCAGCTGACATAATTATGGAGGCTGAGAAGTACAGGTAAACCTTGAATCCTTGAACACTTGAACAACATGAGTTTGAACTGTGTGATCCACTGGCACGCAGATTTTTTTTCCATAGTAAGTACTACGGTACTACATGATCCAAGGTTGATTGAACCTGCAGATTCAGAACCGCGGTTATGGAGGAAACTCTGATACAAAGGGCTGACTAAATTACATGTGGATTTTCGACTGCGTGGAGGGTCGGTGCCCCTAATCCCCACACATTGTTCAAGGGTCAACTGTACAAGATTTGCAGTTGGCAAGAGGAGACCCAGAAGACTCAGTGATATAGTCCCTGTCTGAGGCTGAGGGCCTGAGAATCAAGAGAAATGATGATGTAAGTTCCGTTCCGAGTCTGAGTTCCAGGGCAGGGGAAGGCTTATGTCGCAACTTACAGACAGTCAGACTGAGAGAGAGAATTCTTTATTCCTCAGCCTTTTATTTTACACAGGCCTTCAACGGGCTGGATGATACCCACTCACACCGGGGAGGATGAGCTGCTTTATTAAGTCTACCGATTCAGATGTCAGTTTCATCTAGAAACACCCTGACAGACACACCTGGAAATAATGTTTAACCAAATATCTGGGCATTACATGACCCAGTCAAGTTGACACATAAAATTAACCATCACATAGGTGGATGAGAAAAAGTAGAGCGTCTCTCTCAAACACACACTCAGTTTAAATGCCATTTCTGGTTGTCTGGAACAACCTTCTAACCATCTTTTCATTCGCAGAGTGGCATGAATCAGTTGAGTCCTATGAAGCAATGAGAGGCTGGACTGGTAATTTAAAAATGCAGGGGGACAGGAAGGGTGAGAAAATAAAGCAGCTCTGAGATGTATGGACCAGGAAAGGTAGACATAGGCTGATAAAGGAGTTGGGAAAAACCTAGGATGATGATTTTAAGTGTTGGGTGATGGTAGCAGTGGTGGTGAGGATAGCAGATAAAATTTATTAAATGATCATAATGAATTAGGAAGGTAACATAACACTAATTTTATTTAATCATCAGAGCAACCATATGAGACATGTACTATTACTGTCTCCAGTTTACAAATAAGGAAACTGAGACTTCTGGAGGTTAGATCCAAAGTCACAGGTCAGTTACAGAGCTGGAATTCCAACCCACCATGTGATACTGCTGGAAGGAGACATCAGTACCAAGCAATACAGGCTGCACGGGGAGAAATCCAGGCAGAAAATACTCCAGGGCACACATCATCCTCTGCACAGTTTTGCCTTAGCTATTTAGAGGAAGGGTATATTTGTTAGAACACTGCAGAGTGTCTGAATTAAAAGGCAAACAAGGAAGACTAGTCTCTGATGTTTAGCTCAACTCAGAGAAGTCGGCAGTGAGGATAGTTGATTGCAGCAAAAGAAAAAAAAGGGAAAGGGTAAAAGAGAAATAGAATCACCTTTGCTCAATCACCCCATTCCCAAACTTGAAATTAATTATAGAGGAGAAGAAAGAAACATGGGGTCAAAACGAGATAGTTGACTAAAAGGCAGAATATATTAGAAAAAAATTTAGATGGGTTTGTGGGTAGGGGTAATAATAGAATAAGAGTAGTTATAAGAATATGAATTAAATCCCAATTTAGATGATTTGAAAGAAAGAATACAAAAGTGCTGAGCTTTGTACAGTAGGTAATGCAGTCCTGGGCTGCCTTGTACACTTCAGGCTGGGGTGTAGGCTCTTCGGGAGCATGTCATCTACAGCTAACATGAGCTTCTGAGATAGCAATTTGCCTACAGTAAGTATTCAGTAAAATATTATCACTCTAAAACATTGAATTGGGTAATTATCACAACAACTACTCTTCCGTCATTAGGATGATTTTGTTCTTCTTTTGGAATTACATGGTGTCAGAAACATTAGGGAACTTAATTACTTAAGTAGGTTTGGAAATTCAAGACCAGAGATTAAGAATATAGACTTTGTAATCGAACCAGGTTTTTAATCCCAGCTCCTCTGCCTTTTAGCTCTAGGACTTTAAATATGTTATTTAATCCCTCTGAGCCTCAGTTTCCACATATGTGGACTAGTGCTGATTTTAGCCAACTCCCAGGTTGTTGAGGATTGAATAAAATGTGTCAAGTATTATCCTGATGCTTCAGTAGTGATGCTGGATGGATGGATGGACTGATGGATGGATGGATAGCCAAGAAGCAAAACAAAACAAAACAACGAATGCCTTGAAAAGAAATGAGTGCACTTACAAACACCAAAGTTTAGAATAAAGAGAAATCCCTAGCTAATAGCTGCTAGTAGTTTTAGAAGTAGTTGAATGCCCACACAGTGTGTTTGGGCTTCTAAAATGTGTCTGTTAATTAAAACGCTTAAAAAGAGTTCTCGATGAAAGCCCCACAGGCACCTGTGCTGAGATCTAAACCTTCCTGCCTCTCAACTGATTAATCGTGTAGTTTTGGGCCAATACAGAGAGGTGGAGGGCTGTGAAGGATGATGACGCTGCTTTGCTTAGAGAGACTGACATTTCATTTTCCTGACTGCCTTGCCCAGTGATTCTCTTCCTCCTCCATAGGCTAGCTTTGAGAACCCAAATGTTGTGAATTAAACTGTGGCATTAATCATAGCTTCTCTGTTCCTGAATTTTTCATATCAGTGTTTTCCCATACCACGCTCAGCTCTCAGTGTTTATGACTGAGAGGTGGAATTGGAGTAATTCATTAGGAAACAAATATGCAAAGAAATGTATTTAACAATCATAGTGCTTGTAATGAAAACTCCTCATATGTGGAATCCAAAAAGGTCAAACTCATAACAGAGAATAGAATGGTGGTTACCAGGAGCTGGGGGTAGAGTGAATGCGGAAATGTTGGTCAAAGCATACAAACTTTAGTTATGAGATGAATAAGTTCTGGAGACCTAGTACACAACATGGTGCCTATAGTTAATAATAATGTATTGTATACTTAATACTTGCTGAGGATGTAGGTGTCATATCTTCTCACCACACACACACACACACACACACACACGCACACACACAAGGTAACTATGTGAGGTGGTGGACATGTAAATTAGCTTGATTTGTGGTAATCATTTCACAATGTATATGTATGTCAAAACATGTTGTATACCTTGAACACGTACAATTTTTGTTTGTCAATCATACCCCAATAAAGCGGGGCTGGGGTGGAGTCAGTACTAAATGATGCCAGAGGTCCAGAACTTTTTAAAAGCTCAGTGCCCAGTTGGAAACTTCAAAGATCAGCTTAGGGCAGATCTAATTTAAAGGCAACTTGAGCTATTTAAGAATTTTTGAGAATAAAAATTCTATTGCCTTGAATCCTAGAATTGTTTTCCTGTGTAACTACAAATGAACCTCAATGCCCTTTAATTGCTGCTGTAAAAGAAAGGGATCCAGGTTTTAGAAAATGATCATGCTTTTGAAATTACCTCTTCAGAACCCATAGGAAGGCTGAAAGTGGCCAAGGTTGATAAAAGGTGGTGATAAAGAATAATTTATCCCTTGTTGCCTTGCATACCTATCCCATCCTCAACACCACCTACCCTCCACTCATCCCCCATCAGCATTTGCCTAGATAACTCCAACTTTCAGACCTGTCTTAATCATCACTTCCTTTGTGAAGTGTCCCCAGCCACTCTGCCACTCAAACTAGATTAGGTTGTCAAAGAAAAATTGCACCAGACAAGTTGAACTGGCAGGGAAAACTTTATTCAAGACTATTGCAGTAGGGGAGAGATTGAGCTCAGCTCTGTTGAGAGAAAAGGTGGGAGAGGTTTCAAGCACTGGAGAGAGCTAGAAAAAGGTTGGTGAATGTGATTAGACCATCTGTGTTTGCTAATTGGCACTTAAGTTAGGCTTCTATACCCCCTCACCACCCAAACTGGGAGATAGGTGAGCTATCTTTCTTGATGATTACACTTCAAAGGGTTGGCTCCTAGGTCCTTCAGAAAGATGTTCTTAGGTTATAAAACTGGCAAGAGGTTGGGAGAAGATCTACACCTCCAAGTGGCAGAAAAAGAATTTACAGTTACAAGTTTTCTGATGTAAATCTCTAAGAAAAGGGTGATCTGGGACCTATAGTCAGGAAGCAACCTGTCTAAAGTTTAGTCAAGTTAGGGGAACATTAGAAACATCTTGGTCAGGGTCCTTCTGTCTGTTATATGCTCTCATGGCACTTTCATAATAGTTTCTCCAGTTACAACTACTTGTTTGGGCTTCTAAAAGTTTGTGAATTTACAAGCTTAAGAAGAGTTCTTTTTTTTTTTTTTTTTTTTTGCAGTACACGGGCCGCTCACTGTTGTGGCCTCTCCCGTTGCGGAGCACATGCTCCAGACACGCAGGCTCAGCGGCCATGGCTCACGGGCCCAGCCGCTCCGCGGTATGCGGGATCTTCCCGGACTAGGGCATGAACCCGTGTTCCCTGCATTGGCAGGCAGACTCTCAACCACTGCGCCACCAGGGGAGCCCAACAACAGCGTTCTTAAATCATAACACAAAATACAGTCTTTCACTTCTGCCAGGACTATCCTGTGGTGGCATTGTAAAGACAACAAAAGGTAATTTACTGCTTTACATATGTAATTGGTTCCTTCCAAAGCTTCAGACTTGGAAGAGTTCTAATAATGACATCTTACATTGCTTTTGTTCTTCCTAGATATAATTCATGTTTACGTAATGCTGAAACACCTGAATGCAAAGAAAACAATCCAGTTAATAGCTTTATGATTTTTTCTAGCTAATATCTACTATCCAGATATTTCCCGATACCTGAATCCCAGGGACACATAGATGTCAAGAAATAATTTGATGAATGGCTTGCCTTTCATCCAAATGTTCTAACTTCAAGTAACCCCCAAACTTACTACTCTGTGGCTTCAGTAATGATTTCAAGCTGACATTTTAGAGTTTTAAGGTTTTCTTTAACAGATTCATGACAATAGTAATCCCATATTTTGCTGAAGACAAAATCCGAGCCAATGTCTGTGCATGTAGAGAAAATTGGCGGTCTTCACATCCTGTGTTAGTTACAATACTTTTCCTGCCAAGCAACAGAGAATGAACTCAAAATAACTTAGGCCTCAAGCTTTGACAGTAAGGAGTCAAATTATCTCACTGAACAAGAACTCATAGGTGAGGCGGATCCAGACACGTTGAATCTGCAGCGTAACAACATCATTGCTGTCCATTGTTCATGTTCTTCCAGGTGTTCTCCTTGTCCTCAGGACCCAAAACTGCCTCAAATCCAGATACTGTGTTGAGGGAGAAGGGACATCTTTTCCTACATGTCCCTTTTTATCAGCCAAGGAACTTTTCACAACAATCTTTCACATTACATCATATTATCTGATCATTTGTGCAGGCCTAAACTAGTCACTGGCAAGAAGAATGAGACTATGGAAGAATGAATAACTAGGATTTCCCCTAATTGGATGTCCAGATTCTGCCAGCAAGGAAGGAGGGAATGGCTTTGGGTATTCTGACATCCCTATTCATATGCACCTATTTTCTGAGTGCCTACTTTAGAGACAAGGGATAGAGCAGTGAGCAAAACAGATTAAGCCCTGCCCACATTAAGCTTATGGTCTAAAGGCAGGAGATATATAAAAATTAAAACAGAAGCAAAACAAAAAACAAGTAGTCAAGGAGATAAGTGCCTCAGAGGGGGAAAAGGAAGGTAAAGGGGCTGGGGAATTTCTGGTTCTGAGGGCAGTGTGTGTATAGGTGCCTGTCTGGGTAGAAGGTGGGAGATATTGCTGTACTATATAGGGCATTTGGGGAGGACCTCACTGATAAGGTATCAGTTGAGCAGAGAGTTGGGATGTACTTCTGAGTGAGATGAGAAGACATTGGAGGGTTTGAACAGAGGAGTGATGTGATATGACTTAACATTTTTAGAAAATAGACAATAAGTGGGCAAGGCCGACAGAGGAACACTCTGAAGAAACCATTGCCATATTGAGGTGCGAGATGATGAAGGCCTGGCCCAGGGTATTAGTGGAGGAGGAGAGAAGTGGTGGCATTCTGGACACATTTGCTGATGGAGGATTGGACATGGCATGTGAGAAATAAAGAGAGTCAAGGATGATTCCAGAGACTTTGGGCTGAGCAACCAGGAGGACAGGATCACCATTAACTGAGATGAGGATTGTCCAGGGACCAGCCTCAGGGGAATAGGGCCAGGTTTGGATACTGACCATTGGACTTGGCAACATGGAGATCATTGGTGACTTTGACAAGAGGAGTCCCTTTTGGTAGAATGGTGAGGATGGACACCTCATTGGAGCACCTGCCTGCTTCTGAGGAATGGGGCTCTGCGAATGGCAACTTTATGTTATGAAAACTTAAGTAGTGAAAAGCGAGCCCCTCCATAAACACTCTGCCCAGAAATGTGTGTAGGTAAAAGTCATGGCTGTGCTGCCAGAATACTTGATACATGCAGAAACGAATAACACATCCTGAAATTGACATTAGCAGCTTGCACCATTGTTCAGTGGTTTGGTAGTGGCGGTACTGTTGTTTTAACAGGGGTTCCGTTTTCCCAACACCTTCCCTCCAACGTCATGAGCAATTCCATTATTTTCTTGTGTGTTACCCATTTTATTCACCATTATATCACAGAACCTAGAACAGTGTCTGGCACAAAGTAGGCTTTCAGGGCTTCCCTGGTGGCGCAGTGGTTGGGAGTCTGCCTGCCAATGCAGGGGACACGGGTTCGAGCCCTGGTCTGGGAAGATCCCACATGCCGTGGAGCAACTGGGCCTGTGAGCCACAATTACTGAGCCTGCGCTTCTGGAGCCTGTGCTCCGCAACAAGAGAGGCCGTGATAGTGAGAGGCCCGCGCACCGCGATGAGGAGTGGCCCCCGCTTGCCACAACTAGAGAAAGCCCTCGCACAGAAACGAAGACCCAACATAGCCATAAATAAAGAAAAAAACAAAAGACAAAAGTAGGCTTTCAATACACATTTGTTGACTGAATACATGTTTATTCACAAAAGGACTCTCAGGTATGACTGAAATAAAGGATTATGTTCAGTCCTTGTTTGCTGGTTTTTTCCCAGAATCTCTTTCTACACTAGCTCCATAATATAGCTGTTCCTTTTTTTTTTTATAACCAGAAACTTTTTGCATCTTGCCTTCTTACTATAATATTTAATAACTGCTTCTGCACTTTGATAAAGATTATGTTTTATAAACATGAAAATAAGTGAAGAATAAAGAAATTCTGTAATGTAGAGAACAGACTTGTGGTTGGCAAGGGGGAGGGGGTTGGGGGAGGGATGGACTGGGAGTTTGGGCTTAGCAGATGCAAACTATTATATATAGAATGGATAAACAACAAGGTCCTACTGTATAGCATGGGGAACTATATTCAATATCCTGTGATAAACCATAATGGAAAAGAATATGAAAAAGAATACATACACACACACACACACACACACACACACACACACACATGTGTAACTGAATCACTTTGCTGTACAGCAGAAACTAATACAACATTGTAAATCAACTCTACGTCAATTTAAAAATTGACCCAAAATATTCTGCAATAAAGAAACTAATACCATCAGTGCTCCAATGAACAGATGCTTAACAACCCCATTTTATGCAATGTTTACTCTGGGCTTTACAACACAGGCTCATATAATGCTTATCACAACCCTATGGGGAAGGTACTATTATTATCCTCCCCATTTTACAGATGAGGAGATTGAGGTTTCAGGATGTTAAGTGTTTTGTCCCAAGTTTCATGGCTGGCAAGTGCCAGAACCAGGATTCAAACCCAGGTAGTCTGGCTCTGGACTCCACGTTTTTAAACACCGTGCTTGGCTGCCTCTATCTACCTCCTTTTTAACCTACCTCTTCCAATTCATTTTATGTTGTTTGATCATCTCAGCTTTACTTGTCTTCCCACTTCTTAATGAAAAACTTACTTGGGCTATGTCACAGACCTAAATAACCTAGAGGAACATACAGTTACCGAACCCAGGTCTGGCTGCTTGCTGCTCGAAAGCCAATTCTCGAGAGATAAGTGTTGGTAGAAGAGGAAAGGTTGCTTTATTTCGGAGGCTGGCAACCGGTGGGGATGGCGGACGCCTGTCCAAAGGCTGACTCCCAGCCCCGACAATCAGGGGGCAAGAGCTTTTATAGACAGAGGGAGGGGGCTACATGCAGAAACAATTCAGTCAGCTTTGACAGTCATCTTGAAATTGGTCATCAGTGGTCCGACCAGCGTTATCTCAATTGTTTCAGGTGCAGTTAATCTTCATTTCCAGGGTCGGTTTGTTTCCACTTCTTTGAGGCCTATTCTTGGAATTGTGGCAGCTTATATCATGGCTACAGCCTGGTCATCATGTAGTTAACTTCTTCCACCTGCTAGGGGTTTCAGTATCTATAAGACAGCTCACAGGATATGGCTCAGAATATTATCTATAGCCCTTAAGGAGGAACTAAAGGTCCTTGACTATGCTTAATGACTAAACTATTATTATCTGGTCTCCTTTGACCGTCTTCCTCTGTTTCTGCATTTTCTCACTTCTCTGATTAAACTTATTCTTGGGCTAAAGTTTTTCCACAGACAAAAGGCAGGCTGAGGACATGGGGGGCAAGGACCATAGGGTCCTGCTCCATTTCAATACCAGTTCTTTAAAAAAGTGGTTCTTGTTTTCAGGGGAGAAGCTCTATACTAGATTCTGAAAAGGAAGGGTAATGTAAACATCACTAGGTTCAGATTATTTGATCCAAATGGGAAACTTCAGAGAGGTCACATGATAGCCGAAGTCCCACAGCCCTTAATGGTAGAGCTGGGACTAGTACACATATATCTTGCCAGCTACTTTGCTGAGGTTAGGGATGGTATCTTCATCGAGTTCAGAATGATGTGTAATCCCCTTTCCACTAACAGAGTAGATCACTAGAATTCAGGACAGCTGAAAGAATAGGCCCCTTGGTAGCTTCTCAATTCATCCCCACCTAGTGAGGGATGAAACCGTCAGTTGTGGTTGTATCAGGAGCATTGCTCAGGCTTAACGCCCTCCCTTTGGGCTGCAGGAGAAACGAGGCAGCATGCTGTGTGTACCGTGGAGAGTGGGAAACTGGAGAGGCTTTTTAAGACTGTACAAAGGGATTTTTTTAGATATGAACGACTTCAGTAAAAATAGTACACAGTTTCTCATATGTAGTCACAACTTACAGTCTCTTTTGTCAGTATTAATGTTTATTTCTGATACTATTTTTAGCCCACAGTGTGAAAACTGTTTTATCATTAATTCCATTACTTTTTTAAAAAATCCCTTCTCTGTACTTCTGCTACTTTTCATGTACTCCTTTTACCATGACTTTTTCTAAAATTTCTAGTGTAATGCCATTGGTATTTTAATGCTACATAT
This sequence comes from Stenella coeruleoalba, assembly GCF_951394435.1. Lineage (NCBI taxonomy): Eukaryota > Metazoa > Chordata > Mammalia > Artiodactyla > Delphinidae > Stenella > Stenella coeruleoalba. Next base: position 18,443,492 of record NC_137155.1, on the reverse strand, counting down.
CAGGTTGCAAATTGTAGGCCCTTGTTCTTGTTTCAGAATTTTTTTGCCTGTGCTTGTCATATTTCTTTTATAATTCAATTAAAGTTTCTATTAATTTGGAATGATTTGAATGAGAGATATTCTGGTTAATAGAATAATACATATTTATTCTAGTTCGTAGAATGCAACATATTTATTAAATCAATAGGCTGAGGTATCAGTTTTCAAATAGTTCAAATTAAATATACTTAACCACTTAATGTTCATTAATTTATTCCTTTAATCAGAAAATTCACATTAGCTGAATCAAACAGTGTTCTAATACTGGGAAAATAACAATGTCATAGCGTCACTATCCAAGGAGTTTGTGGTCTACTTGGGGAGCTAGACAAGTATCATATAATATGTCAAGTGTCATATGGTGTGGGTAAGAACACAGCTCTTAGGGGACCTTCAGACAAACCTGTGACCCAGCCTTGGGAAATCAGAGAAGCAGGCAAATCTTGTTAAATATAATTTGATTTTGGAAGATTCAGAGGACACTTTCGGATCTAACAGTGCTTTAGACATGTTATTAGAAACAGTTATCACTCTATCATAGATTCATAAAAGTGTTTAAGAGCTTTAAATGGGACAATTATGCATAAACCCTTTTGTCTATATAGATTGTGTTACATATTTTTTGCTTCTACCTCATCTTTTGCTTTATTGTCAAATTGTGCGACTTTGGCTTCCAGTTTTGGCATTTATCACTGCGTGACAGTCTCTGCTTTCTTCCTTCAAGTCTGTGATTCTTTGAATATGTTCATAAATCAACATTCATTTCATTTCTGCAGGGACTCCTTATCAGTTTTAACCCCTTGTCTAAGCCTCCAACTAGGTCTTTTGTTACACACAGCAACTCTAGCCAAATAGAAATACCTTTCATCTTTAGTGTAGCACTTTTTCTTCCCTGCAGTGATTTTCCACTTCTAGTTGCATAATGGCCCAGACTCATCACCAAGGATCTTGAAATGGCAATACTTCCTGTGTGTAGGAGCCCAGTTTAGGGGTTTATGATTAACAAGAAGGTTAAATGACGTACCTGACTACTTTTTGTAGCCAGAGAGCAGATACAGAGAAAGATATAAAGCGATCGTGACTGAGGTTGACCTTCAAATGCCCTCAGGTCCAGGAACTTGTCTCATTTCCTTCCTCAGAGAGAAAGCCCTTTCCTCAATCCTCTACAGTATACATCTCTACCCCGTTTAGGGAAAACCCATCCTCTGCTCACAGAAGTTGGCTCTGTTCAGGCATTTGTCCTATATATCCTCTCTTACACAGGCAATCCAAGGGACAAAATGAGGACTAGGGTTTCAAGTTTCTTTATCTTCCAAATCTGTGGACCCATCCCCAGGTCTCCCAATTTTCAGTCTGCAACCCTACCCATAATCCCATGACACCTGTCCTGCCCATGCAAAAGTCAAATGAGTTCTGGCCCTGAAAACTAATTTGGGGGCTCTTGAGGTTTCGTTGAATTGGGGTTTTTCTCTCTCTTGATGGATTAATAGAAAACTGTAATATTCCACGAGAGATGTTTCACTGAAAGAGTTTGCCACTCACGTATGCTCATGTTTTTGTATGTGGCCTTTCTTAAAAGCACAATGCTAATATGTGATTTCCCAGAGTTAACACGTTTGCAAACTGAATTACTGCCCAGTCCATCAGATTCATACTAAAAGAAGCAGCTGCTTCTGTAATGAATGACAAATACCACTGAAGAGTGAGCTGGGCAAGAGGGGGCACCTAGAACTCCCATACAGAGGTGATGACATTGACACCTTTCCCTCCATGAAGCTGGCAGATCACTTAATCTTACTGCCAGCTATGAAGATAATGACAGACTAGGGAATTGTTCTCTCTCTCACAAGGGGGTTGTAACTGGCTTTTTAGTTGCATCTGTAAGTAGGATAAGAGATGGCAGCATGTACACTCCAACTTCAGTTCTCTTATTTTATCATAGAATGTTAAAAGGAAGGAGGGCAGGAAGAGAGGACCACTCCACTTATGGAGGTCACAAAACTTTAGCTTTATAGCAATTTTGAACTCTAGGTCCCCAAAGAATTTTTTTTTAAATAGATCTCTCATGCCTAGTCTTCTGGTCTTTTAGTAACCCATGCTGACACCAAAAACATCATCTCCTACCTACGAAAAAATACTCTTCCACTTGAGACAATAAAGCATATGTGTTTACAATTTATTAAATTCCCTCTATTTCTACTTACTGTGGCATAAACAATGAATCCCTCTGAGTGTTGTAGATTGTGTTTTCAAAGACGGCTGAAACAATATCCCTCATCCCACTAAAAGCTTTATTGAGATATAGTTTACATACCATAAAATTCACCTAGTTACAGTGTACAATTCTATGGTTTTTAATAGATTCATAAGTGAACAACTATCACCACAATTTATTTTAGAACATTTTTATTACCACCCCCCAAAAACCTCATACCCCACAGCCCTAGGCAACCACTAATCTACTTGCTGTCTCTATAGGTTTCCCTATTCTGTACATTTCATATAAAATGGAATCATACAATATGTGTTCTTTAGTGATGGACTGCTTTCACTTCAAGTGAATGAATGTTGTTTCATGCATCAGTACTTTATTTTTATTGCCAAATAATATTACATTGTATGGATATACCACATTTTATGTATCCATTCAGCATTTAGTGGACATTTGGGTTGTTTCCACTTTTGTTTTCTGCTGTTATGAATAATGCTGCTCTGAACATTATATACAAGTTTTTGTGGGAGCATATGTTTTCATTTCTCTTTGTTATGTACCTAGTAATAGAATTGCTGGAGTACATGGTAACTCTTACGTTTAACGTTTGGAGGAATTAACAGACTGTTTTCCAAAGTGGCTGCAGCGTTTTATATTCCCACCAGAACTGAATGAGTGTTCCAATTTCTTCACGTCCTTACCAACAGTTGTTATTATCTGTCTCTTTTACTATAGCCATCCTAATAGGTATGAGGTATTCTCTCATTGTGATTTTTATTTATATTTCTTTGATGACTAATAACACTGAGCTTCTTTTCATGTGTTTATGGGCCATTTATATACCTTCTTTAGAGAAATGCCTACTTAAATACTTTTGCCCATTTTTAAAATTGTGTTATTTGGATTTTATTATTGAGTTGTAAGAGTTTGTTATATATTCTAGATACAAATCATATATATGATTAACAAATATTTTCTCTTCCCACATGCTCTTTTGCAATGTGACTGACGTTCCTCTTTTAATCTGGGCTGACTCTTTGGCTCATTTGACTGATAGGTGGCAGAAGTGACTCTGAGCATCTTCTGAGTCTGTATCTTAAAAGATCTTCAGACTATGCCTTCAAATTTAGAAAAACTTCCCCTGGGAACCTAGCTGCCATGCGGTGAGAAAGCCCAATAGCCATGCGGAGAGGTCCACATGAAGTATAACTGAGGCCTCTGGCCAACACCTCTAACTGAGCTCCCAGCCAAAGTCAGCACAAACTGCCAACCATGTGATTGAGGCCATTTTGGACCTTCTGGGAAATCCAGCACCCCAGTCAATGCAATGTGAAGCAGAAGAACCATGCAGATGAGCCCTGTCCAAATGCCTGACTCAGAATCATGAGAAAATAAGATGATGTTATTTTAAGCCACTAAGTTTTGAGATAGTTTGTTCCACAAAATTAGATAACTGAAACACTGGGGAAGTGACTGTGTTTAGTTCAGAAATAAAAGGTTATATTTACTTAAGAAACTTCCTTTAGAAAAGATGATTTTTTTGGTGTTATAATTTTGACCCTAAGTCTTGAATATTGTTGATGCCAGAGGTTTTTCAGGCCTTTATGCTACATCACTTCAAATTTAAACCGAATATCCTGAGACTTTTACACACATCTGAAAGTGGAGCATCCACTTTTAAAAACAATTCAGGATCCAGTTTGTGGAGCTATAGCTGTGCTCGACAACCCAACTACTAGCTAAGTAGCTAATATCGTGAATCAGAGGCTTCCTCTAATTAACCCCTGTTGTTTGTATATAAAGGAGGACCTGCTGAAAATCAGGACTTCCTATAGAATTTCAGCTATTCTAATAGTCAGTCACGGGTAAGTCACTTCATCTCCTTGGAACTTATCTTCCTCCTGAGTACCGCAGACTCCCCTAGGGTGTGTGATGGTGCTTCAGCTACACTTCCGGGGGAAAAAGGGGTGAGAAAGGAGGATGAGGCCAGTGGGTGGGCCTCCTCATCACCATCCCTTCAGCCAAAGCAGCTCTGCTTCTTTTTACTTAAATATTGGAATAAAGAAGGGAGTCATTATTTTGAAGTATTGTTATTTTGAAGGAAGAGAGAGAGGGTGGGTGGATGGATGAGTGGATGGATGGATGTATGGATGGAAGGAAGGAAGAAAGGATGGATAGATGGATGGATGGGTAGATGGATAGAAAGATGGATAGAAAGATGGATAGAAGGAAAAATAATATTCTTTGAAAGACTATTTAGTGGTATCCCTTCAACTCAAGAAAAAATGAACCATCACAAAAATGGTAGGTTGAGATTTATGAGTGGTGTGCTTTCCTTCTTTCTTTCCCTAGCGGAAAAGCTGGATGTGTCTTTAGTTTATCATATAGGAGAGACATTTATCTCCAGAGATTCATTAAAGAGCAAAAGGAGAATAAATCTGAGTTCAGGCATATAAACTTGAACTTTCTGATCAGGTGGGATGTTAATCATTGAGATGGTTTATAGATAGTAAGCATTGTGTTCTCACCTCCTTAAAGATTATGAAGAATTAAATATTCATTTTCCCACAGTCGTTTAGGTGACAGTTATATGTGGAGGGCCCTTCCTGCTTCTAATTTATTAAAACATCTCTGAAAATCATACATAGTCAGATGAACTCTTCACTAAGATGGTCCTTGCATTAAGTCACCTAGTTTTAAGTATCATGCCATTATGTAAAAGACACTAATTACATTGAATATGCTGTCCTTCTTCACCAAAGAAAATGTGTGAAAAAACGTGACCATTCTGAATTAATTATGACAGTTATTGGAAAACAATGACTATAATGACATTTGGCATTTTGTGGCCTATCACATAAAACAGGCAACTTAAACAACAAACTTACAATATTGCCTTTTTATTCTATAAGCAAAATGCTGCCCATCTCAGTTCCACAGTACAGGAGACCAAAATCCTCCCATTCATGACCAAAAGTCCAGCAGCAGTAATAAGCATGGCATTCCAGCAGAGAGAGAAGCGACACTTGGAATTTTCTCTCTTCACAGCGTCTACCATACCTGCCTTAATTTTGTACCTCTATATCTTATCCATAAAGGAAGGATAAGACCATATTATCCTTCTTACCATTGGTATTTCTGTTGAGACTAATATCACCAGGGATTTACCATGTGAACAGCAGCCTCCCTTACTCATTGGCTGTCCTCCATCTCCAAGTTACAAACAACTTTCAATCGCCAAGTGGTCAAAGGCCCACCTAAACCTGAAATTTTAAGGGGGAATTTTTACCAATCTGTGAACTCTTCCCTGGGGTCCTTCATGAACTGGATATGACTTTATCAACCAAATACAATCAAGTTTACCCATACAGAGATGGTGATGTTTAAAAGGTTCACATGGTACTCGCATCATGAAACTTCTTCAAAGTTTCTGAAATAACACCCCAGCCAACCAGCTGTCATCTTCCCTCCCGTGGCCCTGCCAGAGCCAATTTGCCTTCTAGGCCTTAATAAGCTCCACTTTCACACTTGGCCTATATTCAGTAAGAATAAACAACACAAACGTACTGTAGTCATTCCTTTCATATAAATAAGACACTAATATTATGGGAAAAACATCCTCCACACCCATGTAATTTTTTCACTGTAATCAAAATATGCACTAGCTCCAGGGCCTAACATTTTAGACCTGAGTGCCCGTGTCTTACAAGATTGCTTTCCAGAGAGGGTGGTATGTGTGACTCATTATCAACCCCAAAGACATGTAGAGCTCTGAGCATCAGACTTCCTCCCTCTAGAGTCCAGCTGTTCACAGTTACAAGTGCCACTATTAGAGGCAGAAGGTTTCAAACTTGCATTCTATTTCTTCAGTTTCCCAAATAGGAATCTACAATAAGCTGAGTTGCTCTGATTTGCATAATATCCTTTCTTTGTCCTTTCATTTAGGCACTTTAAAATACTTACGTCCCGTCCATCCCTCTTTTTATGGTCCTCTTTGCTGTGATCTGGGGTCCCCAATCTAGTGTGCACATCTGTGTAATTTAGGATTTTTGACATATGGATTGCTGGACATGGATGCAAAACAATTCGAGATATCATGAGGTACTTGGATGTCTTGGTTGGGAACATCCAGAAACTAGATTATTTAGTTGATGGAGCACCCCTCCTGCTGCTTTTATAACCAAACTGTGGTTGTTATGGTAAAGGAAGGGACATCTTCAGGAAGAACTAGATGACAATATTGTAATATTGGACAGATCTGGGTGAGCAGGCTTCTCCACAAAATTAGGTCTCCAGTTCTTCCAATGCAGAGACCTCCTGATTTTGCTTGCCTTTCATGAAGATACCATTCCTTTCATTATTTGTACTGAATGTTCCTGTGAATAACAAACTAGGAAGAGTACAGCACCTAGGACAGTTCCTTGCATACCTCAGCTGCTCTGTGTTGAGAATCTGAGATTAGAACTCTGAATTTCTAAAATGTGATCCACAATCAAACTGCCAGCCTATATTGCCTCCAAGGCAGAATCCAAAGACAGCACTTTTGCCTCATGCGGTGTTGTGAGGAGAGAGTTACTGAAAAATCTAATACTCTTGCTCTGCAGTTGACTGTTGCTCTTGCAATAATGGAGATCAGGAAATAATTGTAACCATGAACTATCCAAACCAGATGTCTAATCCATTAAAGGTAGTAAATTTATGACCCTTTTCATCCTGAATCATCAGAGTAGGCAAGGTTTCTAACATTCCTCTGGGGTCAAGGAAGCAATGCCCTTAATCTTGAATGTCACGGTAACTCCTGAATGCCTTAGATGGAAGGGTTTGTAGAGCAGAAAGAGGGAAGCACAAGTCTGAGGTGTATGACAGTGATAGCTGTTCTCTTGTCCATTGAAAATTAGATACACATGGCTCACTCCTGTCTGTATCAATGCTGATAATTGCACATGAGTATGAAACCTCATTGGAGGTAATGTTGTATTCGGTACATTACTGAGCAAGCTTTAAATAGGACAGTACTTTATTGCTGCAGCTACTACCCTAGACTAAGGCTTTCTTAAATCACTGCCATATTCAGCTAAGATAAAGCACCAGAAACCAAAAAACAGCACTGCCCTGGAATACATAATCCTCAGATACTGGCAAATCAAGCTGCAGAATTTGACAAACAACAAAAATCCAATGCTCAATGGGTTTTTTAATCTGATGATGTATGAAGGATCCTCTTATGTTTACAAAATATCTCTTGGAGAGATATCAGTGATGATGTAAATAATATTTACTCTGAGGTTGTGATGCTAGAGTATTAAATTTGGTTAATAAATCTTCCCTTGTGGTTCCATCAGGTGAAAATTGCCAAGGATCTCACTGCATGTGCAGAATTGCTAAATTATTGCAACCAATGACAGTGTTTTCTGATCACTGGAAATAAGTGGCTGTGTGTGTGTGTGTGTGTGTGTGTGTGTGTGTGTGTGTGTGTGTGTAGTGAGAGAAGGAAAGGGAGACTCATATTACTGAGATTCCCTGGAGCTAAATTTAGACTTTTTCAGTTGAAATTAAATGAACGATTTTTATCGGATTTTTCTATGTAATTTTAACTAAAGGTTAGTTGTTTTTAAAGAAATTAAGAACTGACCCCAGTTCTACTCTTACTGATTAATAACGGTGTCTTTGGACATTTAGGCCACGATTTTGGGAGGCTACACCTTAAGTGGGAATGTTTCTTGATATCAGATATGAAGCAGACTTCTCAAATTCATGGGATCAATGACTGTCCTCAGCACCGGTTATATTAACATTAAGATATCTTGAAAATGTTCTTTACTTAAGTGTCTGAGAATATTGCTAAATAAAATACCATCTTGCCTTCTGTCAATTAAATTTTGTTTGGATTTTATTCCTTTCGTGTAATTGTAATACTGCCATTTAAGCCACCAAAAATATCTTATATGTGTTACCTGCTGATGACTGGAAAAGTTCTTCTCTCCTTTGCAATGTCAGTGTTCTCCCTTATTTCTGCTGACATATTAGACCTGTCTCACTCACTGCACTTTGTATTCATAGAAGGATGCTGTTGACATCACTGAGGCTCATGTGCTTTCACATGGTGATAAAGACTGATGAGGGATCAGCAGCTCCTTACTTATTGCATATTCTGGAAAGTTAGTTGCTGGCTTTGTCACTGTTCACAATTCTGCTTATTTACCCTCCAGAATTTGTGGTCCCACAGTTCAAAATGATTTACTTTGCCTCTGAGGGCCACAAGCCAGGTTGATTAGCTTCTGCAGTGTTTACAGTGTAGGTAGCAACACCTTAGGTCTTCCCCAAGAAGTCTTCACCACATTTCTTTTGCCTGCCCTTTCCATCCCCACGTGGAATCTGGCAGGCAGGCCTTATGTTATCTGTCATTTGTACATTTCCAACCCTGCAGAGCTGATGCTACTCCAAGCCTGGCTTCAGTGCTGATAGAGTGGCTATGTTCCAGCTCACCGCTTGTGACTCAGACTTTCCAACTGATACATAAAAGGTGTTGAGGAAACTATTTAAGAAGCTACTTATAGTAGCTATAGCCAGTCTGTATCCCAGCCATACTGTCCCTTAAATGTGGTTTCCCCTACTCTGTAACATTTAGCTGACTCTTCAGCTTGACACAGTGTTGATGCTACATTGGGATGGGGTTTATTTCTGACCACTACTCTTAAGTAGGAAATGTATAAACTGGACCATGTGCATTGCCTCAATGTCACATATACAACAGAAACAGGACTGGTTCTGAGGAGGAAAACAAGCATTCAAGAAGGAGGTAACCACAGAAACACTGGAAGCTGGAAGACAATAGAGAAATGCCTTCAAGATACTGAAAGAAAATGATCTTTAACCGAGAATTCTACATCCAGCCAGTCTACCATGTAAACAGAAAGGAAGAAAAAATACATTTTTAGACATGCAAGCACACACACAAAAAATTTGTCTCTCTGCACCATTACTCAAGAAGTTACTGCAGTATGTATTCCACAAAAGCAAGGGGAGTGAACAAGAAGGAGGAAGACAAGTAGAGATCAATACAGGAAAGAGACGAAGGACACCTCCAGTATGAGAGTGAAAGGAAGTCCCAGCATGCCATCTCTGTTCCAGGCCAGAGCACAGCCAGCCAAGACTGGAGCAGGAAACTAGAGGACCCTAGGAGGTATGTCTTCAGGAGAGAGATGGACCAGTAAATTAATGACAAATTTGACCACATTGAAAATCATACTGAGAGGCATTTTATAGAGCTGTTGGAGGTTGTGGGAAACAATCAGATGTTCCCCCCAAAATGAGTCAATAAAAAAGGGAATTAGAACTTCCCTGGTGGCGCAGTGGTTAAGAATCCACGTGCCAATGCAGGGGACACGGGTTCGACCCCTGGTCCAGGAAAATCCCACATGCCGCAGAGCAACTAAGCCCATGCGTCACAAGTACTGAGCCTGCGCTCTAGAGCCCACAAGCCACAACTACTGAGCCCTCGAGCCGCAACTACTGAAGCCCTGTTCCCTAGAGCCTGCATGCCACAACTACTGAGCCTGCACTCTAGAGCCCACGAGCCACAACTACTGAGCCCGTATGCTGCAACTACTGAAGCCTACGCGCCTAGAGCCCGTGCTCCACAACAAGAGAAGCCACCGCAATGAGAAGCCCGTGCACTGCAACGAAGAGTAGCCTCACTAACAGCAACTATAGAAAGCCCGCACACAGCAACGAAGACCCAACACAGCCAAATATAAATAAAATTGTTTTTTAAGTTTAAAAAAAGAAAGGGCATTGTTAGCTATATCAACAATAAAATGTAATTCTAGAAAGGAAATGGAATCATATTAACTTTCTGGTTCGGCAGTGAACAATGCTTACATAATCATAATGAAAACACTGAATACATGTGGACCTAACCATAATTATATTGGGAGAGGGGGAAGAATATTTACCTATCACAGAGGAAATTAAGCCTTTTTCAATAGTCAGTGTCTAAAGCAGATGTGTTAAGAGGTAGCAGGATATGTATATACTTAGAAACATGGAAGTTAATGCAAGAAGAAACAGCTCAAAGAGTTGAAAGGGGTTACCTCTGAGGGATGGGGAAAATATTTATGTTTGGTCTTGGACCATATTACATGATTTTAGAAGCATATTTGCCCCTTATATGATGCTTCCTTAGGTTGACTCATATTAAAGACAGGTCTTCTTTTCCTAAGTGAACATATCCTGTGGGTGGAGGAGCAAAGATAAGCCACACTGGGCTGAAAGTAGGACAGGGAATAAGTAAGTGTGTTCGCTGTGTTTTGGTGCCACACTTTTTCCTAGCCCGTCTATCTTATTTCCAAGTGGGATGCCAAATATCTTGAGAAATAGCAAAAGTAATAAAAGTGTGAATGTCAAAATAAGCCAGACATTATTTTTGATCACCAGCAATGCACAAGATAGAGAAAGCTGGCAATACCAGACTTTAGACCATCAGCCAATGAGTTAAATTAGAAACACGAGTAGCTTCACTTGAATGGGACCATTGTGACTCCCTCCCTTAATGCACCATGGAGAACATAACATGGTCAGTGAATTATGTAGAGAGGACACACGAATGAGCTAATTTTGTTATGAAAGAGGATCCACCTAATTGCTTGTGCAGTAATTACCTCTCAGTAAGTATCCTTCATTTGGTCCATTTTCATTTGAGGTAAACTTGAAAATCAGAACTGATTTCTTCTGGGGAAAGGGTAGTATTCAAGTGGATACCTCTCTTTCTTGGCTGTTTCTTTTAAGTAAAAGATGAGAGGGTTTTCTCTGGTGACTAGTCACTCTATTTTGCTGATGTGCTCTGACCTGTGGTTTCAGTGACAAATTCCTTCTTAAATTGAGTGAGAAGGGCTTCCCTGGTGGCACAGTGGTTGAGAGTCAGCCTGCCGATGCAGGGGACACAGGTTCGTGTTCCGGTCTGCTGCGGAGCGGCTGGGCCCGTGAGCCATGGCCGCTGAGCCTGCACGTCCGGAGCCTGTGCTCCGCAACGGGAGAGGCCACAACAGTGAGAGGCCCGCGTACCGCAAAAAAAAAAAAAAAAAAAAAATTGACTGGGAGAATCTTTATATGAAGGGAGAAATAGGTGAGATTATAAAATGTTTGCAAGGCTACTCATTCACATCCTCAGAAGATTAGGTTCTATCTGAACTTTCTTTTTTTAATGTTGTACTTCTTTTTTATTGAGATATAATTACCATAACATTGTGTATCTAAGAACTTTTAAATTATTAGTATTTACAGGCATAGAAAAAAGAGATCTCCTTATGAAAATGATGGTTTTCTGTTCTCTGCACCTCATTAGGCAATGTTTTTGAAGTAATACGTAAATGATGAAAAACAACCCAAGTTTTGTAACCAGACATAACAAAATAGACACTAAGAATAATAAATCTTTTGGTGTTGCTCTTAAAGATTCCTTGGGAGCCATATTTAAATTGCTTCACACTGAGATTTTCTACTGGCCCATAACTTACAAGTTTCACAAATTGGTTTATTTTCTATTCCTCCCCTAGAGGAATCTGGTTGTTCAGGAATAAATATGGTAGAGAACAAACATAAATAAAAATGTTTCCAACTGTAAAATTTTGTTTTACTGCTCGCTTCAATTTTCAGAGCACAGTACATCTCATGTTTACAAAATGAAGCCTCTCGTTTGTGAAGTTTCTCTCTTTCTCCACCTCCTTGTTAGTCATAGGTAGAGGGTTTTTTTCCCCTCCGTGTGGAAATAAAAACCACTTTTTACCCCCTCCCACATTCTTCCCCATAACCTGGTCCCCCAGTCTCCCACGCAGGGCGTGATAAGAGAGGTCTGGGGAGCATCCTGCTTCCACCCGCTGCCACACCTGATTATAAGACACCCGGTGGAAGTCTCAGCTCTGGAGGTTTCCTCTTCACCAGCTGGCATTCTGAATGCTAAAAGATTATCTAACTATAGCCCAGCAACTCTCTCTCGAGCGGTTGTTTTAAAAATCTTGTAATACGCAATGACTTTTCTTTTGTTTCATGAAGTTAAAAGCTTACCCCCTTTTCAGTCCAACTTCAGCGATATTTAACCAAGGTTTTTTTTTTTTTTTTTGAGTTTATTTGCTTATAAGCTCTTTTGATTTAGATGTTTTTTTCACATAAACTCGGGTTGGTCTTTACTCTGCAGAGGGGGGCATGAATGCCCGCAAGAATCTGATGTCTAAACTTCCGAAAAAACTGGCTCATCAGGGAGGCATTTGCCCACCAGATCTCTTCTGTTGGTGGAGCCTTCACTTCTTCACCTGGCTCTGTCTGCTGGAGGGCAGCTCCCCTGGCCTCATCTCCTTCTGACCCCTTCTGTACCAAGTTCCCACACAGGAAATAAAAAAGGGACATGGTAAACAAAATTTTCTCTGAGCCTTCCATAGCCTCAGTTTTCTTACTTTTAAAATGAAGGTAACAATAGTACCTACCTCACATAGTTTTTCTTATGATTGAGATAATCCATAATATTACTTATTATTGTTGTTTTCTTAACTCCTGCTGCTGCTACTACTACAGGGTTTGTTATATATGGAATCATATACATTCTGTATACCTTATATACATCATGATTATCATATACATTATGATTCTTCTGGATAGAGTTTCTGGAAAAGTTCCTAGAAATTTTTACATGTATCTTGCCATCGCCAGGGTAAAGCAGGAACAGTGGGAGACACTGAGTGCCCCATGGAGAGCGCTAGGTCAGTAGTGCTTGACCCTGGTCACACGATGGACTCACCGGGAGTGCTTTACAAACTACTGATGCTGGACCCCACACCTGGAAGTACTCAGCCATTTGTCCTGGGACACAGCCTGGGCCTTTTGAAAGCTCCCCAGATGATTCTAATGGACAACCAAGACTGAAAACTCTATTTTTGTTTAAACTTAGATTCAAAATCCACCTGAACAAAATCCAGCAAGGGGCTCTCTCTTCAGTGTACAGCTTGTAAAAATGCCAACGCAGAGCCCATTCACAAAGGAATGCTCCACTACTTGTAAAATTGCAGAATTTTCCTGGGTAGCTATTGAACTATGATCTTATCCCAGAGAAACCCTGAGAAATCTGCTAATAAGCTCTTATAAGCGAATGTAGTTCAAATCCAAGCACCATTAATGGATGTCAGCTACTAGTTCTTTGCTGAGTGTTACCTGTACTAGGAGACTGTAGCCACTGATAAAACATTTCCCATTTTTTAATTGATAGGAGTCAAAGTAACTTGTCATTGATTTCACAGATTAGTCAAAATACTAACTATCAAGTTTCTCCTTCATCACCAAATATTTCACTGATGCAGTCCTAAGTTACAATTGCCATTTCTGAGTCTTTCTAATAGGCTCTGGCACCTGTGTCTGTAGAATGGTCAATCCCACAGTTGTAGGTGCAAACTTCACTTGTCTTCCCTATACTCTCACCTAGACCTCCTGCTCACACACCAACCAAGGTTCAAACTGCCAGCAATGTGAGAGTCCTTTACTAACTTTCTTTAACCCAGCTGTTCCCAAGAAATCTCTTTTTTCACACTGCGCATAACGCAGGTATATAAATAGTATTGGGTGATAAGAAAGCAGACACACACACAGAAACACTCACACATACACACACAAAGCATGGGTGAACTGGCGGCATCCATGCCCACTCTTGGGAAAGCAACATCTAGAATAGTATGAATAGAACTGGGTAGTGGCATTTTCTTCATCTGCCAAGCTGAGCGCTTTCTTATGGTCAAGACTCAATTTTCTCAGTAGAAAGGCTCCTTGATATCTGCAGTGCGTGACATCCAGCAGGAGGAATGACTTTGTCCTTAGTCCTTGGAGCCCTGCTCAGGGCTGTGCTCAGACTCTCCTCCCCGGTCAATGCCTGCTGCTGCTTCTACGGACACTCCTCCACCCTCCCGGCCTACCAAGTGTCCATCAACTCGCCCAGTGGTTTCCCAACCCCTGCTGAACAGAAGAATCACCTGGAAGAGTTTTAAATTACAAGAGGGCCCAAGTCACACCAGATCAATCAAAAAGCAAAAAACAAACAAAACCCTCCAGTTATTGGTATTTTTTAAAACGCTCCCACGTGGTTTTGGTGTATACTGAGTGTTTCAGACCACTGAGCTACTCATCCTTTACCCCATGGCCTCTCCCCTCCCCACCACCCCTCTACAGTTCCCAGAACTTGCATCTGCTCTGCTCTCACTATAAAAACATTCCTACCATAACGAAGAGGCAAGCACCCAGGTTTTTCTGTTGCACCAGGATAATCTGGATTCTCCCTACTGCACTGCGCGTGCGGAGGCAGGCTCTGCTTTGCTGCTTTTACCCCGAAAGAGCAGCCCCAGTATTCCTCTTTTCAAAAAGCAAGGCACAAAAATGAATTACGAGCAAAACTGCGCCGGGGTGGCTGGTGTGCATATAATCCAGACTTGATAGATTAGTGATAGAATTAGCATTTGAAGCACGAGCGGTGGCACAGAAACATCCCTCAACCTATGGTACTCAGCAGAGGGAACATGCCAGAGCACCCCATCGCTGAGAAGTCCCAAAGGTACAGCAAAGGCTTCTTTTCCAAAATGCTTGTTTTCACAAAATTTATTTTTAGCATATGTTTTGCGAATTAACTCCATTTTATTTCCAGGAAAATGTGTACACACCTGAAAAAAAAATTGAATGAGATATTGATTTGAAGGGAGAACAGAGCCCCAAAAGCTCTCCTACTAGTATTAACTTCTATATTTAATTATAGTTCAGTAGTTTGAAATAGTTTTCTTTTTCATATGGCCCCATTTCTCAATACTTAAGCCAATTCCCAATAAGCAGTTCTCCGGTGGAACATGGTACCTGGTGTCCAGGTTTAGAGCACATTTCCAATCTGGGTCCTTCTCATCCAGCCAGGGAAACGAGTAGGCACTCCAGTGCCCGTGGCCTCTTCCAGAACCACACGTTCTTCTACTCAGGCCAAGTCTTCCACCCTGAACGCTTCTGTCAGAGAACTGCCGGGTAAGCGTTGCAGCCTCAGTTGAGGAAAGCCAGGGTCAGCTTCGAGACTGAGTTGGCTTAAACTTTCCCATTGCTTTTTGTGAGGCAAAGTCAGTGTTTGAAGCAGCATAACTCACAGGTGAGACCTCTGACTCTGGCTTTAAATCTTGACTTTCTCAAATCTGTGAGCAGGCATTTTACTTAACATACCTGGGTAGTATCCACCTCTGTAAAACAGGATTGGCTTTTTGTAGGGATCAAATGAGAGAGTATGTAAAGCCCTTAAACTCAATACTTGGTAAGCATGTAATTCATGTTCATTATTGCTATTGTTAGGTATTTAAGAGCATTTTTTTTTTTTTTTTTTTTTTTTTTTTGCGGTACGCGGGCCTCTCACTGTTGTGTCCTCTCCCATCGCGGAGCACAGGCTCCGGACGCGCAGGCTCAGCGGCCATGGCTCACGGGCCCAGCCGCTCCGCGGCATGTGGGATCTTCCCGGACCGGGGCACGAACCCGTATCCCCTGCATCGGCAGGCGGACTCTCAACCACTGCGCCACCAGGGAAGCCCTAAGAACATTTTTTAATTTGGAAGATATTTTTAATTTACTTTTTAAATGAAGTATAGTTGATTTACAAAGTTGTGTTAATTCCTGCTGTCCAGCAAAGTGATTCAGTTATATATATATACTTTAATATTCAGTTATATATATATTCTTTAATATTCTTTTTCATTGTGGCTTATCACAGGATACTGAATATAGTTCCCTGTGCTATACAGTAGGACCTTGTTTATCCATTTTATATATAAAAGCTCACATCTGCTAACCTCAACCTCCCACTCCATCCTCCCCCAACCCTTTCCCCTTGGCAACCACAAGTCTGTTCTCTATGAAATTTGGAATATTTGGGGGTTTTTTTTTTCATATTATTGTGGAATTAATATAGATCATGTCATACAGAAGCACTGACTGTATTAGTTTACTTTTGACTGCAAGAAACAAAAACCACCTTCATCTTGCTTAAGCAAATTGGATTATTATAAAGATACAGTGATGTTTTATAAAATTCAAGGATGGGAATGCAGCCTGGAAAGGCCTAGAGCCAGGGACGACTCTGTGATTCTCATCTCGTTCTCTGTGCATCTGCTTCCTCCTTTTCTTGCTAAACCAGCTTCATTTCCTCCTTAGTCACATAGCAGAACTTAACTACCAACAGGTAACAGGCCAGCCACCAAAAGAAATGAAATTGGTCTCTCTCAATCCCAACCTTAAATTTCTAGATACAGGTCTCAGATTTTCTCAAGGCCAGTCACTGAGGCCAGGGCAAAGGAATGTTTATAAAATGGTCACTGAGCATCTACAGCTGTAGTATATGGGCCTAGGGGAAGTGGAAGGTCACAAGAAAGAGATGAAGAAGGTCATTAAGCAACTTGAAAGACACAGCTAATCTGCAGTTTAAATGATCATGGTTCATATTGTGAACCAATTATATTGTGAGGAGAAAATATTTTCCATCTTAAACACAGCCCTTAGAACTTGAACTTCTGTAATGAAGGTTTGCATACTTCCAGGGACGATCCAGAATGTGACTGGTAGGAATCTCCCTGGAAGTATAATTTTGCTAAGCAATTGGAGATGGGGAAGAATTTTATGTAATATTAAAATAGACATAGTTATTTGTACATATTTATTTGTACAAATGACCAAGTTGTAGGTGGGAACAAACATCACAAAGGTGCCAACTCTCCCTAAGTCATTTTGTAAATTTAGCCCAACCATAATAAATAAAGGTATTAAGAGCCCCCCCTCCTTTTTGAACTAGATAATGTAATTAGGTTGAAATGAAAAAATAGACAAGCAAGAATAGTCAGTCAAGTTTTGAGAATGATCACTGATGGGGAACTAGCCTCCACTAGATTTTATAACATTATAAAGCCTTGACAAGTAGAATGGTGTGGCACTGGTGCATGAATAAGCAATCCGACCAATGTAATCGAGAGAAAAGTCTAGAAATAGACCTTGATATAGATGGAATTTTTGTATATGATCAAGGTATATTGCAAATCAGTGGGGGTGGACTAGTCAATCAGTGGTGGAACAACTGAGTGCAATTGGAAAACAAAAACAAAATTTGACTCACATGTCACACCATACAGGACAATAAATTAGAAATTAAAGAATGAGGCCATGCATGGACATATATACACTACCAAATGCAAAATAGATAGCTAGTGGGAAGCAGCCACATAGCATAGGGAGATCAGCTCGGTGCTTTGTGACCACCTAGAGGGGTGGGATAGGGAGGGTGGGAGGGAGACGCAAGAGGGAGGAGATATGGGGATGTATGTATATGTATAGCTGATTCACTTTGTTATACAGCAGATACTAACACACCATTGTAAAGCAATTACACTCCAATAAAGATGTTAAAAAAAAAATGAATGAGGCCATGAAAATACAAGAAAATGCCAAAAGAATTTTTATATAATGTCAGAGTAAAAAAGGCCTTCTCATTTGTGACTTAAAATCAAAGTGCAATAAAATAAAAAATTTGTATCTTCAAATGTATAAAATTCAAAAAACTTCTAAGCTGCAAAAAAACATTTAAAGCAAAATCAAAAACAAACAACAAACCGGGGAAATATTTGTAACTCACATCACAGACAAAGGGCTAAACTTATCAATTATATAAAGAGCTCCTAGAAATCAATAAAGAAAAATAAATCAGAAGGAAAACAGGCAAAAGATATGAAAAAATACATCACAAAAAGAAATTACAGCTGGCTTAAATGAAAAGACTTTCAACCTCATTCATAAAAAGAAAAATGAAAATTCAAATTGCACTGAGATGCCATTTTCACCTATCAGATTAGAAAAACTTCAAAACCCTAATAACCCATTGTGTTGGTGAGGCCATGGAGAAATAGACTTTAATATGTAGCTTATGAAGAACAGATTTGCTTAAATTTCAATGAATGAAACATAGCAATATCTAAAAGCTTGCAAATGCACACATCTTTTAACCCAGTAATTGAAGTTCTAGGAATTGAACTTACAGATGTGCGTGGAAGTGTATAAAATGTATGTACAAGGTTATTCATTGCAGCAAAAAATTAGAAACTAAATGTCCATCAAATTTGGGGCCAGTTAAACGACAGTACATATATGCAGTAGAGTACAAAGCAACTGAGGGGCGGGGGGGAAGCAAGGTGAAGAATAAAGTGTATTGTGTGCTATAATATATTTTAAAGGGGGTTAAGGAATATGTGTGTGTGTGTGTACATGCACTTGTATTTACTTGGTTATGCTCTGACATCTCAGAAAGGATAGACAAGTGACTAAAACTTGCTGTGATCTCCTCAGTAGGAGCATAGTGATTTCATGTTAACTTGTCCAGACGTTTTATTTCTGAGCCATGTGCATGTAATCTAGTAAAAACTTTCCATAAAGACATCTTATTTTTAAAAAGAAATAAGTTTTTGCTTAAGTTTTAAAAATAAAACAGGATAAGGAGTCTTTTGGCCTTATCACATGAACTATAATTGCCCAGTGAAAAGAATTTTTATAAAATTCCCTGGTGAGTGCTATGTTCCCTCTGAATATCTCACATTAACTGTGTTCCTGACAAAAAGAGAATATGAAGTAACTCTGCAGAAGAAATAATTTATGAATACAGCAAAATGTTTCTAAGGGAACCCTGTCTAGCTCCTCTTGTGATATAAGGGCACTCTCCTGACGTTTCTGCTCCACGGGGGTAGATTTTCCATACCACTGCTCTTCGGAATCAGGATCTCTCATCCTCAAAATGCAGAGCAGTGCCTGGTGGAGAGGCTTCCTCATAACACTCCAGGCACCATGGCTCGGGGGAACATGAGGGCTGGGTTTGCCTCCAGGTACCACCTCTTACAGGTCAGGGAACCAAAAATAAGGTACTTCATCTCTCTGAGCCTCATATTCCTTGGTTATCTAAGAGAGGGGTAATAATGCTGTTGGGGAGTAAAACCTTTCCCTCTACCCTCTTAGGTTCTTTCCTGGGGCCTGTAAATTCAACTGACAAAAGACTGATTGACAGGAGAAAAGAAATATAAATGTATTAATATTTTTCATGCATGGGAGTTCACAGAAAAAAGTGAAACTCAAAGTGGTTAAGACTCAGGAGCTTATATACCCTTTTTAACACAGGAAAGAGGGTTTGGGCTTCAAGAAATGAAAAACTGCAGAGAAGTAACTAGGAAACATCTAGGGGAATTAATGGAAGATAAGGGTTATTTTAGTAAGATTTGTTTGTGGAGACTCATCTCAGTGCCAGCTCTCTTCCTAGTGCAGGAAAGGGGAAATTTATGCCCTGTTTTTAGGCAGATAAGAAAAGGGCAAAGAACTCTTCTTGTATCTGTTGTTTCTTAATTGCCTTCAGTTCAAAGTGATCCTTATGTCAGAGGGCATATTTGGGGATGGCATATCCTGATCCCCTTCAATGTCTATATGAGGCTTAAGTAAATTTTGTACAGCAACAACCCCAATGCCAGGTGTATTGTAGGTGCTTGATAAATCGGTTGTTCAATTTATAAACATGTATTTTAAAGAATCTGTTCACTTCCACTTGGGTCACCAAGGGCTCTAAGTTTTATTTTCTGTAGCACACTCTGGAACATTCTTTAAATGATCACCAGTATCATTGTAAGTGAAGAAGAATAGTGCTATGTATGTATACAATAAGGAGTTATGATTCAGAGTTTTATTTCTGTGAAATAGAATATAAAAATTGTCAAACAGAGAAAAGAGACCTGAAACCTTTTGGGTTTCACTAGAAAAACAGATTCTAAAACTCAATAAGAAAATTGTTTTAACTGGGATGACATTCCAAGTTTACTCGTAATATGTATTCTACTAAAACAAATTAAATGGGCAGGCACAAATTGAAGCTGTCCTAATCAAAGATAAACATAATTATAGGGGACTGCACTATTGAATGTTTATATAACCTAAATCATTAGTCACTAAGATGATTTTCTGCAAGTATAATACAGTTAGAGTACAGCAATGAGATCTGAATTACCAAGTCACTGTTAATAGACATGACACCATTTATTCAGTATTTAGCAAACTTCTATGGAGTACCAGATTCTGGGCTAAGTGCTACAACACAAATATGAATAAGCACAGTGCCTTCCCTCCCCACCAGCCTCAGGACCCCCATGGAGTTGTGAACATGAGTATCTTGATTCAGTCAACTGAGTACAATGGCGGCTGTTAGAAACAGGCATTGATTAACCCGGAGTCACAGATCCCATCCTCTGCCCAGTGAAAGGGATCAGAAATCCCGTTGGGATACCCAGGAGAGACTAGGAGTCTTAGGGGAAGTCTTCATTATTTACTTCTTTTCATTCAGGCTAATGAAAGCACAAGTCTCCCTGTTTTTTTACTATTCATAATATAGTTGCTAAACTGTACAAGTTGTGAACCTGGGTTTTTTCAGGAAGAGGGAATTCATTTGTTTGGACCAACTCTAGAAAGCTTCCTCCTTAGTTCATAAAGGCTCATGTCACCCGGAACACCAAGTAAAATGGTCTAAACTAAGTAAGGCTGACCTATATCAACTTAGGATTGGACCTTGGGTAGCTGAGTTTGGCTTGAGCTAGTGGTTCCTGCCCAAGGAATGTATTCATTCAGCCTGCAAGGAAATAGAATGAACTGGGGCTGGAATTATGAATATGAGCTCTACAGGCATCTAGGAAGAGTCTGGAATAACTTGTTAATTTGGCTTTTCTGTTGTTGCATTGGTTCTTAGCACATATTTGTAGGGTTTACTATGTCAAATATTCATTTTTCAAGTGTAGTTGATTTACAATATTGTGTTAATTACTGCTGTACAGTAAAGTGATTCAGTTACACACACACACACACACACACACACACATATATATATATATATATATATATATACCTACATTCTTTTTTTATATTCTTTTCCACTATGGTTTATTGTAGGATATTGAATATAGTTCTCTGTGCTCTACAGTAGGACCTTGTTGTTTATCCATTTTATATATAAAAGCTTACATCTGCTAACTGCAACCTCCCACTCCATCGCTGAGTGGGAAACAAACACCAGTCTGTTCTCTGTGTCCATGATCCTGTTTCATAGATAGGTTCATTTGTGTCATATTTTAGATTCCACATATATGTGATATCATATGGTATTTGTCTTTCTCTTTCTGACTTACCTCACTTAGTATGATAATCTCTAGTTGCATCCATGTTGCATTAATTAGAAATTTTGTTAGCTTCAAGTAGCAGCACCCTCTACTAGAGTGACTTAAACAAAGAGTTTTCTTTTTTCTCATGTAACATTACTGGAATTTGTTTCAACAAATCTACAAGGCCAGTGCAGAAATCTCCTTGATTCTCTGGTCCTTTCCTCATAATCACTGGATGGCTGCTGTAGTTCCTGCCATCTTTTTCAAGTTCCTTTAGAAAGAAGGTTGAAGAGGAAGGGGCAGCATCTATTTCAAGAAAGCAAGTTTCCCAGGAAGCCTACAGCAGGCCTCTTCTGGCAATTCTTTGAGCCAGAAAGGGAAAGGGAGTTGGGATGGGAATGAGTCAGCCAATCACCAGAGTCTGCTATATACCCCTCTCATGGATGCAATGGATGATATTGAAATTAGTGTGCAAGAGGACTCACATATCTACTAAATAAATCGACTCATATCAGCAGTGATATCTGACTTCTGAGGAAGGCTTCTACTGAACTGATGGAAGAGTGAAGTATCTTCTATTTCTATTGTATATTTGTATGTGTGTTCTCTACTTTCTTTACTGAGTAGCTGGGCCATTTCCATCTGACAGATCAAAGCATCAATATAATTACCCCTGAAGGACCTCTCCTAGGTAGGAAGCCAGTGGCAGAAACACGAGTCCTGGAGTGTGTATTGTTCCATTTCCTGGGCTGCTTCTACTTGTAACAGTGACAATAACATCTCTGTGTACTGAGTGCTTCCCCACTGCCAAGCACTGTGCTCAGGAGTGAGCTTGCCAGGGATGCCTCTCGAGCCTTTCAATCAGCCATATTTCCTTAATTTCAAGGCGAGGCCCTCGGATGATGTCTACATTAATAGTTTCTATCTTCAGACCCCTACCAAAGGGAAAGCTGTTATTAAATTAATGAAGTATCTCGCCACTGGTGGTATCAACAGAATCAAGGAACGGTGGTATTATTCCCACGTGAGCACACAAAGCTGGTAAAGGTAAAGTAAGGTTTGGTAACTCAGCCTGTGTCACCCAGCTGGAGACCTGACTTGTCTGTTCCTAGCCCTGCACCGCTTTATTCTACTCTTCCCTAGATTACCATGGTTCTAGGTAATAGAGTAACAACCGTGTATAAAGCGCTTACTTTGTGCCAGGCACTGAGTAAGTGCTGGTCATAGAGAAGCCCATTTCATCCTCAGAATAGCTACCAATGACTACTAGTACTAGCGCTTACTAGTCCTATCAGGAAAACAGGCTCTAAAAGTAAAGCTGATTGCTTAGATTAAACCCAGGTTGTCTGATCCCAGACACCATACTCTGCATGATAATGCAGTAGTGGCTCTCAGAGTAGCAGGTGGGGATGTTTAATTCTGCTGTATGAGACATGTCTTGTCAACTCTCCAACCCAAACCATAGGGAACTCCGTGGACATACCCTGGCCTTCTGTCCTTTGAAGGGCTCCTCCCATTTTTCTTCACTCCTTGTGCTCCAGTCAAGTTGAACAGAGGACAGAATCACTTAGGCACTGCTTACCTCACCTATGATCTAGCAGTTGAGAGAGGATTTGACTGTTTTGAAGAGCAAATAGGTTAGCTAGCAGAATTCACTTTATTGCATTAATTTGGAGAGTGGGGAAAGGCTAGGATCGATGCTAGGAATGACAAGACACTTTGCAGGCCCCTTCAACTCACAGTGTGGAGGGTATATTTGGGGAATAGAGACAGGCAAATGAACAAAATAAAACAAATCTTTCCTGGAAGCTTTTGGAGCACAGAGAAGGGTACAAGCAACCCTGCCTGGTAGAATCCAGCAGCACTTTCCAGGGGAGGTGGCACTCAACAGCAGAGGATGGGAGAGGGGGCTCCTAGTAAAGGGGTAGTGTTTTCAAGAGCCCCGAGGAATGAAAGAGCATGGAGAGCTGCAGGGTCCAAGGGGCAGGGCCTGGCCCGTAGCAACCTCTCAGCCAGTATCGGCCACTTGGAAGGTGATTAGGGTGAGGGAGGGAGACAGGAGACCAGCCCAGAAAGATAAATTGTGATGTTGCTGCATTTAGGATTTTGATGAACTGAATACAGTCTCTTGCTGAGAGGGCACGCATCTGCCGAAGGCGCTCAATCCAGGGAGGACGATGCGTTTGCGTGTGACTAGCACAGAGATGTGAGTTATGGGGAGCAGCAAGAACAAAGGTGCCTGTGCATCCCAGTGGAGCCGTGAGCTTCTGGGAGGGATCCCCTTGAGGTGCTGTCCCAGTATCACTGAATCTAGTATCTTGTACTCAGAAGTGTGGTCGGTGGTTCACATTGGCAATACCTGGAAGCTTGTTAGAGATGCAGAATCTCAAGCCCCACCTAAGATCTGCTGACTCATTCTGCACTTTTAGTAAAATCCTCAGGTGACCCACGTGCCCCTCAAAATTTGAGAAGCACTGATCTAGTAGACAGGGGCAAGAGAGAATTTAACCAAGAGGTCTGTTTTAAATTCCATCCAAGAATGAGTCCCAATAGAAGGCTTTTACTTGAGGGGAGACAGCAACTAAGGGTCAACATCTGCCCATGTAAGAGCGACAGGGGAGTCCAAAACGCCAGGATCGGATGCCACGTGCTCAGGCACAGTGATCTGGAGAAGGTGTGTGTAGTAAGAGGCTGCCATTAAGCCACCGAAATGGGAAGACACAGTTTCTCCAGGGACCAACTGAGCCATCCTCTGGGGTGGATACACACGTCCCCAGCAGCCTCAGAAGATGCTGGACAGCACACAAGATGGGGCAACAGAGGCACTTCTGCAGACAGCTCCCAGATAACAAGGGTGACGGCAGAAATCATCCTCACTGCTGCTTTCTTCTTCCTTGGCGAATAGTCCCTTCTAATGGGAGTTAGCCAGTTAAATGCTTTCAAGACTTAATGAGTCTGGAATAGTAGAGAAACATTTCATGCAAGGCTCATAATGGCAAAGCAGAACTATAACCAGCAAAATTCAATTATTCCATTCAGTTTGTGGAATCCCTTACTGAAAGCATCGTTTTTGTTACACCTGAGTGCCCCTAGAGTTTGTAACCTTCAGAAAGAGTTAACAGCCCGAAGAGAGTGAGGTCTTCAGTGCTACAAGCTTCTGATTACCCTTTCTCTTGTCAACACACACACACGTTTGGTTGTGGGGGAGAAAATCCACAGTGTGGAAAGAGAGCTGCCCTTGACACTGTGGAGAAAGGCAAAAGACGTCAATGGCAGGAAAAAGGGACAAGATTGTGAAAGCTAAGTAGACAATCACTTAAGGTGATTCAAAATTTCTATGGGGCATCAGTGAAACTTCTAAAAGGAATGATTCATACTGTCAAAGAGAGACTGGTAAAAAAAAAAAAATCTGCCTCTACAGTGACTTACTTCGATAGAAGTCTGTCTTCATCTCAAAGGACTTGTAAGGATCTGAGTGCATTCGTGTGATAGGGTCACCTCTGAGTGTAGTACTGGAGTGAGGCAACAGCTGCCGTGAGAATAACCAGACTACGTAACACCCCACGGGGAGCAGGGCAAGGGTGAGTTGAAACCAAGCCACTGAGGGAAGATCTTTGAATACGTGAGAAACAGGCTGCCCTTTAATGGGCCACATGGAAAAGCATGGTCCCTGGTGATCTTTTTCCCTTCCATGAGCTAGAATCCAAGCCTCCTCAGGCTCTAAGACTGGTAGAAATTAGAACAAACCCTTGACTGTCTGGGTTCCATATTGCCATTATTCTGAAATAAAGA
This sequence comes from Stenella coeruleoalba, assembly GCF_951394435.1. Classification (NCBI taxonomy): domain Eukaryota; kingdom Metazoa; phylum Chordata; class Mammalia; order Artiodactyla; family Delphinidae; genus Stenella; species Stenella coeruleoalba. The sequence goes on along the minus strand of NC_137155.1, from coordinate 18,418,238 downwards.
TTTTAAGCCATAGGTTATCTGGCTGGAATGCACCGTGAGCTATGGGAACCCAAGGATTAAGAATCTCCAGGAAAACATGTCTGTGTGCAGCCCTGAGCCCTGGGGCCTTTCCACCCACTCCAAGGTGCCTCCTCACCTGGCAGTGGCTCAGTTGCTCACCCCGGCACATGCCCTCAGCAGTGCAGTTTGTGAAGGGAAGGAAGGCAGGGTGCCTGCCTTTGTTTTTCATGCAGGCAGGGCTGAGCCGGATATGAGAGATCCAGCATCGTCATTTTTTCATAGAAGTGTGTGAAAGTGACTTCAGCCAGGTCTTCTTCCGTCTGCACCGTGATGTGTGTTGGGTTCTCCTCTGTATGCCTCCAGCATATACCACCACTTTGATCTTGCCCATAAAGCACGTCAGAGCACGTGCTCTGGAATCACTGTCGCCCACTAGCAGTGAGACCTTGGGGAAGGTAGTAACCTCTCTGAGCCTTAGTTTCCTGATATGTGAATGGTGATCATAGTCTGACTCATAGGTAGTTGTGAGGATTAAATGCCATCGCCTATGTGGACTGTCTAGCATGGTTTCTCTGACCCATAATAGATGCTCAGTAAATGTCAGCTACCTTGTCTATGTCCGCCAAATGATGGAGAAGTTTTGTGATAAGTTGGGGAAAAGGAGCAGCAGAGAGGTATCTGAGTTTCTAAGCTCGTCAACTAGGTAAATGGAGTTGCTTTTAACTGAGAAAGGAAATGTAAGAGGAGTAGGAAGTTTGAGAGGAAAAGATGTCCAGAGACACTTGAAAAGATGAATAGGTATCCAGGGACAGTAGATGGTATTGGTTGTGAAGCCATTAACAAGGGTGTACAGCATGTGGAGAAAGGGTTAAGGAAAAGCCCTGGGGATTGCCTACATTGAAGGGTAGATTGGAGAATAGAGAGCGAAATAGGAACAGAACCAGATGATGGCAGTGCCCTGAATTCTTGGGAAAGTTTCAAAAAGAAGATCTTTTATGGGGTCAGATGCTGCAAAGGCCTGGGAGGAAAAGGATGAAAAGAGACCACTAGGAGGTCAGTGGGGACTTTTTGGAGATAGCATCCTGATTGCTGGGGACCGAGGTGTGGGTGGGAGGTAAGACCTTGGAGGTGATAAGTGAGGGCCACTTGGATGAGGGGTAGAAGTTCTGGGAGGTGTCAGAGAGGAAGCCAGACATTAGTAAAAAGCAATAAAGACTGATTTTACTCAATAACTACTATAGTATAGGGAAGAGAGTCCAATGTAAGCCAAGTTCAATTTTGTTCTGTGCAGAGGTGATTGGTGGTTTAAAGGTAGAAGGAGGGAATAGGCAGGGGGAATGATTGGGGCTCAAGTTGGAAAAGTGGAAAATTACAAAATGCAGGTAAAGGCGTTGGTCAGTGTAATTAGGCCATCTGGGTTTGCTGTCCAATGCTTATCAGAGACAAGGGTTCTATCTTCTGGTGTTGGCTGGAACAGACAGTAAATTCTTTTGGGGGTCTTGAGCTTTCTCAGGCATGAACTTAAGAGTGGATGGGGGACATGGCCTTGAGCTGTAAGAAACTGTGCTTAAGTTGGTTCAGGTCTCTTAGTGGAGCCCAGGGTGGATGAAGTCATTTATGCAGAGTCTGCAGTCCTTATAGGCCAAGGTTGAGGCCTCGTCGAGAAGAAGGCTCAGAAGAGCCTGAGTTTGGTCAAGGGCAGAGTCTTTCAGAGGAGCCAGGGTCATGGAAACAAAGATATTTCTAAGCCGAGTGGAGGGCTGCAAGAGAGAAGAAAGATTGAACCAGAAATTGAGGATTGGGTAAAAAGCACAAATGATGGAATCCCCAGAGTGGAACTGAGGCACGGAGGGACCCTAAAGTCCTTTAGTGGCAACATTCAAACCAGGGATCCGCAAATTTTCTCTGTAAAAGGCTAGATAGTAAATAGTTCAGGCTTTGCAGGCCCCATATGGTCTCTGTCAAATATTCTTCTTTTTTCAAATATTTAACAGTGCAAAAGTCATTCTGATCACAGCAAAACGGGTTGCAAGCTGGATTTAACCAGCTGTCACTTGCTGACCCCTTTACTAAGCTCTGCTTTGACCCCATACGTGTGTGGAGGTTGCTCTCTTTACCCCTCAAATTAACGTAGAATGCCTTGACATTCCCCCTGCCTGTGGGGACTTTCTCCTGCAAAACATTCACCTGCAAAATTTCATCCCCTCCTCCCGGCCAAGGAAAAGAAATTACAGCCTCATCTACTGGATGCAGAACTAATTTATTGCTTGGCATCCCCCCAGACCCTCAGGCCCGATGCATTCTACCAAGCTGCATGCCTGCAGCCTCCATGCAGAGCCAGGCAATGTGCCTCCCTGGAGACTGCACTTTTTTGCCCACTACTTAAGCTTAATTGGGAGCAACTTCCTGCATGACAATGCTCACATTAAAAATATCTTCGGATGGTACCTCAGGTCTGCCCATTCCCTCCGTGCCAAGAGATTCCCTACTTGCTTCCAGAGAGAAACCACAAGTAAGCAGTTCCTCTCTGATTGCAACTCCACCTGCAATTTAATTAGTAGGTTTCTTAGTCAGTTGCATTGTCTAAGAACAGGAACAGGAAAGCAGATGTGATAGCTGTCCAGGGCATCATGCTGGTACTTCTGCCTTGTGTCCTTGGCAGAAAACCCAAGGGCTGACCAAAAGGACTTGCTCCTTTCAGCTAATGATAATGTCTGAGAATGTCTGTTTGTTTTAAACATTCGAACATGTTTCCAAGATCAGAGGATTTAGGTGGGCTGCAGTGAGTAAATGATTTCCTGAATCTTGTACCCTCTGAAGTGCACCTCTGAGAAAAGCAGCATGTGATAGTGGGAATGTTCCAATTTGAGAATCAGACTTGTATTCCAGATTCAAATATCTGTGTGACCTTGAGCAAGTGACCTAACTTTTCTGAACCCCAGACCTCTCGTCTGTGAAATGAGGATAATCGTGCATACCTTGTAGGATTATCATGAGGATTAGACATAATACTTGTAACCTTCCAAGTGAGGCATCTGGCACCCAGAAAGCACTCAGTAAATGGTTGTCATAATATTTGTAAGGTCCCAGAGTCCCATTTCAGAACATACCCAAAGAAGCTAAGTGTGTAGTTTCTTCCAAGTGCATCCTATGCTTCTTTCCATCTCTGCTTCCTTTTCTGCCTCCCCCAGCTGGTCCAGGAAGCCATCCGTGAGTGATGACAACCCTTGTCCCACTCCAGCTCTCCCACACGTACATGCGGTGCTGTGTAGCTAGCTTTGGCAAACTGCGCTTCCTGCGTTTCTCTTGCTGTTTTTCCAATTGGATGGTTTTTGTTTTCTCACTCCATGTTTGTTCTGTCCCTTAGGTTTTCTTGGTCCAGGGTTCTACATCTTCTTTCTTCTCTCTCTCCTCTCAGTGCATGGCTGGCATCCTGTGAATGCATTTGACTGATGATTAAAAATGGAAAAACATGATTGTGTAGCAGATATCTGGGTGTGCGTCGTGAATAGTTACAATTGACGATGTTATATTCCAGGAATGACAACTTGTCAATCACAACAGCAAATAAATATTTTGACAGGAAATAGTGTTTGGTATGTACTTTGGAGTGACAGCCCTTGAGGGCAAAATTGGGGATACTCAAAGGGCCAAAATGAAATATTGAATGGGTTTTATTATAAAACACAACTGTTCGGTGGACTAAGACCAAAGACAGGTATTCCTTGTGTTGAATTGTTTGTGGCAGGAGATTTTGTTGCAAGAAATCAACAAAATGCAAATAGAGGTGGTACTAATAGGATACCTGGGCGCAGTGCATCTTTTCTTCCCGTGGGATTTAACCTATGTTGTATTATCTTTCTCCTGCCCCTTCTTATCTTCCTTTGAAAGACAGCCAACCATTCACTGTTAGTTTCCTTGGTTACCAATGACTTTTAGTTCTTCATTTGTGGGTTTCTGGTGTTAAACAAAGTATCTCTGCTTTTGTGCTGCATTGACAAAGGTTAGAACTAGTGATATGCTTTTGTCTCCAGAAAAGCATTGCATTTTGTTTTTTCAATAAAATGAGTACAGTAACAAAAAAGCAGAAAACGACTAGTAGGGGTTTTCTTTACTGGGAGGTTTTATTTCTCTCATTACAGATTTCAGAATTGAGACATTTTATATAAAATTCTATATAATCAATCTGGTTGTACAAAAAAAACCAATTTGAGCTTCTCCGCCTAAATAAAATAAACAAGATGACTGCCGCTAATTTTTTTCTTTTTATTTGATTCCCTCCAACATCCCTGAAATGGCTAAATGTGTTTTGTTTTTTTGTTTTTTTGCTAAATGTGTTTTATATGATTCCAGGGGAAAGAAAGTGAGATGGGAGTTAGGGCGTGCAGGGGAAGAGCCTGTTCCATAGAGGCCTTTTTTTTTTTTTTTTTTTTATGATTACCAAGCGCTGTTCTACACAACAATGAGTTCGAATGAGTTTAACCCAAGTGCATCCATTAGTCTGGTGAGGCCTTGTGTAGGCCATAAAGGAGGGTAACGTGAGCTGGAGTGAGTCTTGCTGGGAAATAAGTGCATGTGGACAAATCTCGGGGCTACTTTCAGGGATGTGACACTGATGACCCGCTGCTCCCAGCCCCACTTCTTCATTTCCTTTGATGCTGCCTGGAACCTAGTGACCAGATCTCCTGGCAGAGGCAGATGTAAATCCTACATGAGGAGTTGACCTACAAGGGCATCCTCCCCCTTCATGCTTCCTGAAGAGGGTGGCCCTTCGGACATTGCTCAGCCTGAGAAGGCCCTGCCCACAGGAGACCCACTGGCCATGCACCACAAGATACCTCTGTCCACCGTCCGCACAGCGTTCTCCTCCTACCTCCCAGACTTCTTCAGGACTCCCTGAGCTGAGGAGGACCTGTCTGACCAAATACCTGCTGATTATAAGACCATTTACAATCACACTTTATTTTCCTGCTAAGACATCACGTGGATATTCTAATTCCCCATCTGGGCATCTTTGCATTCTACTGCCCTTTTTTGAAAAGGTCATGGGTGTCTACCACGTCCCTTTGGAGCCCACGTTAACTAACATTTTCTGAACTTGCCGTTGTCCACAAGTCCAAACCTCAGAAAAATATGCCTGGCCAGAACCAAAGCCCTGGCCTCACATTTGCCTTTTTTTAAGGGTAAGGGTAGGAGTTTGGCTGATTGTGATGACTCACTTTCTCCACATTCCCCTTTTTATTTTTTTTCAATTATGCATAATCTAACAGAATATAATCTAACATAATCTAATACCTGCTGAGCAATCTTATGTGTATGCTAATTAATTTTATGAATCCCTCTTCAAGTGGTTCTTAAGCATCAAAATATCCCATCATCAACATGTTTTCCAACTCTGCATAATTTAAAGGCAGTAGCTGTTGGCAGAAGCTCCCCTTTGAAGAATTCAGACTTAATGAAATGCTGCCAAAGGGAACCCTGCTTCCCGAAGGCATGCTCGGCTAAGCCTGCCTATCAATACTTTCAACTGTTCTAATTCATGTGTAACTAATGACATTGGAAAGGCAACGTTTAAGTTTGATCCTTCAGGCAGCAAGTCATTGGTTGAAATTCCTTCTGAGGATTAAAAATTAAATCTAGGGTTTCTTTTTTTTTTTTACATTTCTGTTGGAAATACTAGTGTTTAATTTTAATAGTTATTAGTTACTAAACATCTAGTATTGGCAGAGATTGAATCCTCATAGCAGCCCAGCAAGATAGACAATAATTTCTTCACTTTACTGAAGAAATTGAGAATGATATTACTAATTACTTTACCAAATGCATGAAGGTGCCCGAATGTGAATACAGATCTGGTTCCAAATCCCACACTCTTTCCGGTATAATTGGCGCTCTCTCTGTGCATTTCATTCCCACCCGCCCTTCTGTCCGTTATCTTCCTTCTCTGGAGCTTCCTTCCTGGCCTCTTACAGACTTCCCCTTCCCCAACTCACAGGTCACGGCTTTAAACTTTTTCTTCTCCACTGTACTGAAAACTTCCGCAATCACAGTCAAGATGAACTGCTTTAATGATAGTAAATTCTAAGTCTTGACAGTTGAATAATATCCCATTTTATCTGGCTACTAACTTGCCAGTAGAAAGCAATTACAGTGATATGTGGGCCCATTTAATCAAGTGTTTTTCCATAGATACTAGTACAATTATTTTCAATGCTATGCCTTTGGCAGAAAAAGAAAAAAAGGCCATAATATTAAATCATAAAGTGTTCACTGGAAGAAAATAATACATGATTTCAAGTAATATTATGGAGACCTCTCAAATTTCTTGCTGTCTTGCAGTTAGAATTGCTTGGTATTTAATGCTGACTTGATCAAAAAATATGCATATAGCACTTTATGCACCATTAAATATATTTGTGTATATATATATTATTGCGAGTTCTCAATTCTGACTTCTTTTGAATATCGAGTGCATTTCTAGATAGAATGAGAAGAAAGACTTTAGGGAAATACATTTCCCCATATATGTACACACACATCTTTCTGATCTTTTTTTTTCCGCTCCCAACTTTGAAAACATGCTGACTTAGTCCTTTATCTACTCAGTGAGTCTGTGAAATCAGGTTAGTTCATCTCTGAATTGCTCAGAGTCACTATAGATGACATCAGTGGTTCTCCATCTTCAGTACTTGGAGTACTTATTAAAAAGTCACCACCTTGGGCTGCACCCCAGATTCAAACTCAGGGTGTCTGGGTTGGAGCCCAGGGATCTGGATTTTTGACAAGTACCCCAGATGATTCTGATACAGGTGATTCCCCAGACTCTACTTTGAGATAAACTGGAAGAGATATAGAACTAGTGTAATAAACATTACCTTACTGGATTCTCAAGGCAGGCCTATGAGATAGAAATTTACCAGTGGAAAATATGAGATTCAGTGAGGTCCTACTACCTGCACCATCTGGTCCCCTGAGCACACCACATGCTTTTGTTTGTTTGGTTTTTTTGCAGTACATGGGCCTCTCACTGTTGTGGCCTCTCCCGCTGCGGAGCACAGGCTCCTGACGCGCAGGCTCAGCGGCCATGGCCCACGGGCCCAGCCGCTCCACGGACCGGGGCACGAACCCGTATCCCCTGCATCGGCAGGCGGACTCTCAACCACTGCGCCACCAGGGAAGCCCACACCACATGCTTTTTTGCACATGACCTCACTGTGTCTGGAACCCCGTTCATCCTTCATGGCCCAGCTCTGGGCGGGCAGAGTGCATCATCCGCTCCTTGCCTTTGGCTTGCTCTGATGGTTTGGTGTGTAAGTACCACATTTCAGGTGTCTGGTTCTACATCTGTCTGTGTTCCCACAGACTGTCAGCTCCTCCGTGGTGGGCCTCATCTCAGATACCCAGTGCCTCCCTCCGTGCCTGGAACAGAGGAGGTACTTCTAAATAAGGCACCCAGGTTGTAGAGCCAGGATCTGGACCACCATCTTCCGTCGGCCCTTCAGTGCTCTTTCCTTCTCACCAGGAAATTCCAGGCTGCACCAGTAGGTCAGGAACTTTCAGATGCCAGCCAGCAGTGCTCCATAACACAGAGTATAGCCACATGTTTTTTCTGGATGCTTCTGATGACCTGAATCCACGGTGGTAGGGGAATTCTTAGTAGGATTAGGGGGATGGCTTGAGGCCCTGAAAGAGACCAAAGTGACTACTTTTCAACACAAAAATTGAAACCGTTAACACAGGTATCTTACTGCAATGTTCTAAATAAGCAACTGAATGCAATGGTGCTGCTTCTTAAAATTTCAGACAGTAAAATCAGGAAGAATTTGGGTGGCTACCATAGAAAGCTATCTTGCTTTGGTCTGGATTAGCCACAGTCCCTATTTCTGAGCCAACTAGCTCTAATATTAGAGAGAAAGAGTTAGTTAGAAGTGGTCCCCTGCTGTGCCCTGCTGGCCCACTGCCCCCAGAGAAGGGCCTCATTGTCACTTTCTTCTTAATAATTATGAGATGTTTCAAATTGATTCCTTTCCTTGGCCTTCAAGTTTCCCATAGCAACCCTTTTTGTTTAATTGAACCCAATGTACAACAAGTGATCCCTTTACCATCTGCTTTGTCAGCACAACCAGCCCAGCTCTGCCCACCACCAGTCCCAGGCTGAGGTCTCTTTCCAATCGATTGTAGCTTGGGCCAAAAAAAAAAAGGATTTTTTTTCCTCAGTCAGTATGGGGGAGAGTGTTAGTCATACCAGGCTGCCTGTTTGTACTATGCCATGTTGTCTATTTCTATCAACTAGATGCAAATTTAGCAGAAGGTACATGATTTTCATGTCAGAGTGGGTTAGAAAGTTGCTATATAAACAACCCAATGTGAACTTCCTAGTCACCTTCTGTTGTATGTGGAGGCATAAGGAACTAGATTACTCTCTAGTCAGTGTCAATTAAATCATCCTTGAAGACTTTCATCTTTGCCTTGAAGGTTATATTAATAGCCACATTTGCATAGCTCTTTCCTTTTTCAAAATCTTCCACGTTTGGCCTCACCACATCCCTTTGGGTTGTTCATCTCTTCTTGCATAACACATTCATCTCATCTTGCATGACACATGGAAGTCAAATGGTTTTCCCAAGGTCATACACTCCAGTGTACACCATTTCTCTGGTCTTCTTTTCATTATGCTAGAGCACATCCCCTAAAACTAGATGCCACACGTCTCCCTATTATACCTACGAATGTAAACTCAGATGGACTTAAATCTTAAAACTGCTACTGCTGCTGGCTGGCATTGTGGTCATGGAGACACCACATTTCTATTAGTACAACTAACTTTCTTAATGAGATGGATGCCTCTGTATTGAGATCACGTAAGCACTGATATCAGCCAGGCTTAAGGATGGTGCAGTAATGGTCCATGAAGTTGCTGGACCCAGAGCACAGTGAACCTAATTAAGATGGTGTCAAAGGAAATTCAAGTTCCTATGAGGTGGTGATGGCAGCTGGATATAAAGATGTAAACTACACACAGAAATCTCCTTGGCCTCCAGAAGCATCATTCTACTGGTTGAGTGGGAAGGTGGTCCTAACCATTCCACTCAAGTGCCGTCTTCCCCGGAGTCTGTAAATAGTTACAACATCCATGGCTATATTTCTAATTGAGCTAACTCACGTTAGACCACCATTTGAGAAAGCAGGCCATCCGCACAGCCCTTCTCTGAATGACAGGCAATTAATTCAGGAATCCAAAATGCCTATGTTCTGACTTTTTTGTCTCGTTTTCTTGGTTGAGAGGAGAAAAAGATATTTGTATGTTATTTTGGGATGGAGACAGGGAGAAGTACTTGATAAATCTAAAACGTGTTTCCCTCATAATATATAGATACCAATAACTGTGGTAGCAGGACACGGCTTGTGTTTATGGTTCAGTTCTGGTGATATATTTGAACTGAATCATCTTACAGATAATTATTATAGCAGAAGTATATTAGCACTCACTATTTACCTTCACTGCTCCAGGCTCTTAAAATAGTCTATCTCATTGAATACTCCCAAAGACCCAATGATGTAAACACTACTATTAATTTCCATTTTGTAGATGAAGACACTAAGCACAACAACCTGAGTAACTTGCCCAAGGTCACACAGCTAATAAATAGAGATGTCTAGAGTCAAAGTTAGGGAGCTTGGCTCTGGAATCAACTCTCTTTAACTAGGTGCCCCGTGGGGTGTGGTAGGCGACACTCAACTCCCAGGGCAATGAGGATGCTTTATAGGCACTTAATGAATGTTTATTGGAGGAATTATACAAATTAGTGAACAAAGGAATGAATATTCAACCATCTTGCAAAGGAAAAAAGGAGTTTCTTCTTTTGGGGGTTGTAAATGTTGACAGAACCTCTTGGTGGAGTCTATCTTCCCAAATATCGGATCAGAATACTTTAATAACAGCAAAAGCTCTGTATGATTACCATTAGATCATCAGTCTTTAAAGTTTTAAATCAAAATGTATGATTTTCCAGAAAGAGTCTTTAGATATTTTGAACTGATTCTCTCAGTTACCTCTAATAAGTCATGCTCCTCTGTGTTTGAAAATATTTTCCTTTTCACCACAATTTATTTAAGTCCCAGTTCCTCATGTAGCCTTTCTTCACAAATCCAACCATGATTGGCACATTTTTTAAAAAATGGTTATTTGAATGCCTATTTTCCAAATGTTAACTTCAGAATATAAAATAAAATAATAACCTTAATCACAAACCCAAGAACTGGAAGGTTCAACCTCTTGAGTTATAGTCAAACTTGTTTACAATGCATGTGAATTTGAATCTGAAATTTTTAGGGATTTTTTAAAACAAACTATTTTAACTATATGCTAGAAGACAAACTCATACACTGAGAGAGAAGACACATCAGAAGTAATAGATATCCAACACATAGAGAGGATCTTTGTGAATTTTTCTTTTTTCCTCAACATCTTTGGGCAGCCAGTGTTAGCATTCCAATCCAGGAAGAGTGGAACTTTTATCTGAAGGGATTCAGCTAAAGAAAACCATGTATCAGTTCTGGCTGGAGCTCCCTGTCTGAAGTAGGAGCCAAGGCTCACCCATTCTTCGCTGAGCATAGATCCAGGCTGTGAATTTCAGATGAAACATGGCTACACCATCTGGTTGCAGAATTCATATACAACATGCAGAATTGTAAAGAGTCATATGCCCTGCTAGTAGCCTTACTGTCATAGGAAAACCAAGGAGAGTTAGAGTATATGCCAAAATTTTCCAGGTTACCATGTAGGAGATCAAGTTTAGGAAACTACATATTTTATGTTAAAAGAGAACCACCAGAAAACTAAAAGAGCTGGGATTTCATGGTGTATTACCTAGATAAATTTGTATTTACTATCACAGAATGCCATGATCCTAGAATTGGATCCATGTAAACAAGAGGTCTTTGGAGCTGGATGTTCAACTATTCGGTCACCCAGACCATATTTATTCACCTTGTCTATAAGACCAACAAAAATTTGAAATAGGCAAAAGTTATTACTGCATGTGTTTTCAGTGTTAGGTGACATACTAGCTAGCAGAAGTGCCTGGGGAGTATCTGATTTTGTAGGAGTGTGTTCCTTTGTTTAATTTGCTATTTACTGTTGATTAGCAGATAGATAATAACTCTTAGAAAACTAATAGTGATGGAAATGACTCTTGTCTGACAGCAATCCAATGAATTTTGTCCAGTAGAGATAGAAATTAATTTCTGTCCCATAGAAAAGATAAAGTTTACATTTTTATTGCCCAAAGACATTAGCCAGTTTTGCACCAAATTTTATTTAAGCATTCTTTCTTTCAGCCATATAAAAACTTTGGCCTTCCAATTCTCCTTGAACATATGGTAAAACAATACAAAAAAAATTTTTTTGATTAAAAATTTTAGGATGCCTCAAATACAGAAGTTTATTTCTTTCTCACTCCTTCAGACCCCAAATGGGTATGTCTAATCAGGTACTTTTCTTCCTCATGATGATTCAAGAACACAGGCTCCTTTCATAGTCTGTCTCCAATATTCCCCATGGCAAGAGTTGGCAACTTTTTTCTTTAAAGGGCCAGAGAGTAAATATTTTAAGTTTCGTAGGCCATATAGTCCCTTGCCATTCCTCAGCTCTGTAGTTGTAGCACAGAAAGTAGCCATAACATGACTAAACATGGCTGTATTCCAATAAAACTTTATTTACAAAAACAAGTGGCAGGCTAGATTTGGCCCCCAGGCTGTATTTTGCTTACCCCTGTCCTTAGGTCTCAGAATCTTCTCAGAAAATGTATAGAACACAGACACTCTTGGCTGAGTCATCTTGCCCTGAAAGTGTCACACATCACTTCCATTAGTGAGAATTAATCCAGGGCTTCACCTAGGTGCAGGGGTGCCTGGGAAATGTAGTCCCTGGCTGGAAAGTCTGTTCCTGGCTGCGAAGTCACTTCCTGGCAGCACCTCTGTCTCTATCATGGAAGAGAAATATGAGTCCTTGATAGACATTTAGCCGTTCTAGCCACAGATATATCATACTCATAGCTACTATTCTGCTGGTCCTGTTAAAGTAATGAATGTTGAGTTTCAGATTTCTTAAAAGCCATACTATTTCATGGAATGAACTTTAGCACTTAATTACTAATTTACTAGTTATGAATTTCTTGCCCCAGACTGCTATTATAAAACTAGTTTTCAAAAGAGATAATGGACGCGCAGGCTCAGCGGCCATGGCTCACGGGCCCAGCCGCTCCGCGGCATGTGGGATCTTCCCAGACCGGGGCACGAACCCGTGTCCCCTGCATCGGCAGGCGGACTCTCAACCACTGTGCCACCAGGGAATCCCAATAGGTCATGTTTTTATTGAAACATTTTTGGTTATCTTCAACTGTAGCATCTAATGGAAAGTGACGGTTTGTGTATCTGTAATTAACTGGTGGCTTTTCTGTATAGTTTTCATCAGAACACTCAGCAGGTGGGTCCATCCATGAAGATTGGACATTGAATTGTTTTCCGAAGTTAAAGTATTTTCTTCATAAGATGAGGAAAATATGGTTCAGAGCTTTAAAAATCAGGTTCTAATTATAATAATCCATTCATTTAAAAAATACAACCATATTGAGATTTGTTTTAATTGTAAAAAAAACCAAAAAAAAATTCCAGGAATTTCTAAACTGTAGTATCCACGGTAACTTTGACTTGTCCCTGTACAGAAACTCTGCTTTGCATAACTACAAAGCAATTATATCAAGACAGAGTTATGTCCAAGGCAGTAAGAGCTATGAGTATAGACACCCTAATTCACATGTATCTGTTGTTCATAACTTGAAAGAAAGAAAATGTGATTTTTTTTTTTTTTTAGTGAAGCTTTACATATGTTTTATCTCTGCTCAAAGGTGAGTTATTTCAGATGCATGAGGAAAGAATGACCTGTCTCTAATGGACTCGTGGTTGAGGAAAGGATTGATTTTCTGCCGCTTTGACTTTTTCCAGTGCCTAGATCGACAGGTGTCTTCCTAATCTCTTAACTATCGGAGAAGACTGGGTGGCTCAGTTTGAGGTGAGAAGGACTCCTGCTGCTGAGCTCTGTTTCCCATGTGGAGTTCCTCTGGGCATAAAACCATAGATTCCAAATGCATTGCAGATGTACCTTGCTTTATCTTTACAAATCCTGTTTGAAATATTCCACTATAGCTTCTAAATGATTTTAGGTGAAACCTTTTTAAAGGTGCAAATTTCCAGTGCAAATATCTCCTCCTACAATTATCCTTTCTTGTGGAGAAAAATCCTTAATTGGCTTACACGGCACCCAGTATATATGAGCACATAAAGATGTTTTATGGTGGCGATGCCACATTCTTATAATCACAAATCACTGTCATGCTCCCTGCCTGTATTAAACATCACATGCCATGGGCCATTGCTGTCACTTTATAGATTTGACTTTTCAAGGCTCACAACCCAGCGGCTGCTTCCATCCTCCAGGGTGCTTATGCCTTTAATTTAAATTAGCTGCCCCAGCAGGATCAATGTCATCTGGGTGATGAACTTGTGGTCAGATTAGCCAGTCTTCCTCCAAAGCCTTGTAATTGGACCAAATATCAGCATATCAAATATTAGTTAACCACTTAGTGTACAACCTTGAACTTGTCGAAACAGCCAAAGGTAAATAGTAACGAAGGTTAACACGTCATTATATTTGCAACTTACAACTTAGTAATTAAAGAAATACAAGGAAAAGCTATGGACTTTTCCACTGTATGGTTATATAATGATATCAAATTCTGGCTTCAACACTAGTTATGTAAACGTGAACAAATTAATTAACCTCTTCGAGTCTATTTCATCTGTAAAAAAGACATTAAGAGTGTGCATTTATTCAGGGCCCTCTAGGTGCTAAGTACTGAAATAGCTGGTCTACATCCCATCCGTTATTTAATTTAATCCTAATAACAACCCAGAAAATGTTATTATACACGTTTTATAATTTAGTTGGAGAATTGGTGTCTGATTTTTTTCTCTACTAATATCAATGTTCCTATTTCTTTTTTTTTTTTTTTTTTTTTGCGGTACGCGGGCCTCTCACTGTTGTGGCCCCTCCCGCCGCGGAGCACAGGCTCCGGATGCGCAGGCCCAGCGGCCATGGCCCACGAGTCCAGCCGATCCACGGCATGTGGGATCCTCCTGGACAGGGGCACGTACCCGTGTCCCCTGCATCGGCAGGCGGACTCTCAACCACTGCGCCACCAGGGAAGCCCTTCTTTTGAAAGAATTATTCTTTCCTTCCATTACTTTTATTGATTATGATGGTAGTACTAAAGAGCAATTTATAAAAGCAAGTGGGAGAGTGTTGAATTTTTTTGTAATATATTCTCCCTTATTAGAATATTCACTTTAATTCCCAAGTGCACTTTTGTTGTTGTTGTCGCTGCTGCTGCGATAGTTACTCATGCAAACTTCCTACCTGATGGGATGTCTGCAGGGCTGACATCCAGCCAATAGGCACAGGAAGGGCCAAACTGATGGGTCAGTGGGTTGGTTTTTTTCTGGCCGCCTCCCTTGTGACTCAGCAATACCAAGTTAACAAGATGTTAAATGTTTTGAATATCATCCCAGGATAAATGATCTGGGCTCACAGAGTTCCTCTCTTCTAGTTGCACTAACCATCTTGTTTTATAATCTACCTGCTATGGTATTTCGCCTTTTTGGCTCAGGATTTCTTGGGGCCAAAGTCCATATCCTAATTCATCTTTGGGTTGTTGATTCCAAGCACAGTAGTTGGCACAGTGAATATGATCAATAAATGTTAGATGAATGAATAAGTGATTAAGAGTGAGTGACATGAAAACAAGGCTCAGACAAATGAATAATCTCTTCAAGGTCAACTGCTAGAAAGTGGCAGCACCAGCTCTGACTCTTCTCCCCACATTTTATACAGTCAATGAAAGAATCAGCATCATAAGATCATGATGTAGCTAGGGTGTGCCTAGCACTTAATGGGAACTCACAGGTTGCTTTGCTCCCCTTCTCTACCAAATTATTGTTAAGTATCTCAGTCCCAAACCTGTGTTTTCGAATCACAACTCAATCTAGTCTTGGTGTTTGTGAACTCAAGAGAAGCACACCTTTTCAGTTGATCATGAACCCTCGTGGAGTTTGTGCTGTTTTCCTTCACCTTTCTTCTTCTCCCATTATTTTGGTCAATCCCAGGAACGGCTCCCAGTTGCTGTCCTCTTCTTTAGAGCACCTGAGCCCTCAGGGTTCCTGTGTGTTTTTCTTTACCCAATCAGTAAAGGAGAAAATGTGGTCATTTCTCTGCATGACTCTCCCAAGGCTGTTTTGATTTCAAATTTGAATGAAATAACGTTCCCCCCTCTTTCACTTGACCATAGATGTTAATCCCTTGCCGTGATAACTCACTTACTGATGAGTTTACATTTATGTACAAATCCATTATGACATCTGGGACACCCCCTGCAAATTCACAGCCTGAATTATAGATCCTCTACGTAGGATCTATATCTTAAAAAGGCTGGGAATGACTTGAATTCTGAACTAAATCAGACTTTATTTTTTTTAAACACTTGAGCAAAACATAAAAAGGGTTTATACATGGGTCCCAAGTGACTTAGCCACACATAGTATGAAGTTCTTGGGAAACACTAAGTTAGCATTATCTTGTTGGTTTGCCTTGAGAAGCTCTGAAATAGAATATTAAGTATAAAATTATTTGCCTTTATTTGTTATATGTTCTCGCCTAACACTTTTTGGAGAGTTTATTATTGTAGAAAGCAGATATGGTGGCTGCCTGTCATAGCCTCCCTGGCTCTTGGAGGAATGTATACAGTGTTATTCCATGAGTAATGTACTGGGAAACAACTGTCCTGGGAGCAGAGATCACATTGAAAAGAGAGCAGAGTCAAAACCTTGTCTCTGCTATGCAAAGAGAGCCACGTTGGTCTCTGAGTGGCCTGTTGGGAGAAGTTGCAGATTTTGCATGGCAGTGTAATGCCGTGTTTCACTGGATGACAAGACATGCTTGTTACGTTTGTGACCTTCCAGCACTTCATATTTTCAGCTTTTAAAATGTGCTCACAAGGAAAAGCTTACCAAAAATATAGGTGATTTTAACCTTTCCAAGAACCATAATCTTGTCCATAGATTTACCTAATTTTTATGTCTGTTTAGCTGTGGGTAAGCTTTGTAAGATAAATAATGTCTATACATGTTTCAGCTGTTTAATGAGTAATCAGCAAAATCTGCAATACATCCCTCTGGAACGATGTAACAACTCTAGCTCTGAGTAAACCGGAAGTATTTGCCCACATGGCAAATGATCCATGTTAAATGTAAATCCTTTTTAGTGTTTAACGTCAGTTCTCATAAGCAGGTGTATTATGACGAAACATGTACCAGTTCTGTCATCACTGTGATCTTTAAAAATCTGCATTTAACAATCTAATTGAGGAACTAAGTTGATTTTTTATTTGCCAGAAACCAAGCAAAATTAAACGCAATAATTTCAAGAGATTTATGGTAAATGAATTTGAGGTATGGATCTTTCAGGTCTTTTTTTATTGCTTTTCAGTAAAGAAAGGCACAAGAAAGAAAATACTCAACTCTCGTGTTATCTCAGTGCTGCTACTGCAGAAAAGTGACAGTGCTTGCTTGTGTAAATTTATGGCTTACTGTCAAAGCTTCATTCTTGGCTGCATGTTGAAAATGTGATGAAAGTTAATAGAGGAGATGAAATTTTTTTAAAAAATGAATACTCTAGAAGAAAGTATGTGTGAATATTAAATTTGAAAGGGGAAAAGGACTTTGTAAGGCATAAAAGCAATGAAATAAACTATAAGGAAGAAAGACTGACACACATGACAGCATAAAATTTTAATATTTCTATGCTTCAGGGGATATCATAAACAAAATTTTAATGCAAATCAAAATTAGTAGAAAATGTTTCCAATGAAGGGTAAATGTATCCCAAATATAAATCATTCATATAAACCAATAACAGAAACACTAAAAACTTGAAAGAACAAGGAATCCATGATCTGAACAATTCAGAGAAGAACAAATAGAAATGTATTCATTAAACAAAACAAACAAAGTAAATCACAGTAGAAGCAATAAGGAATCCCAGGGATTAGGAGGCTGTGTGCCTCAGAAGATGACATTTGAGCAGAGAGAAGAGAAGGCACTCACCATTTGGACATCTAAGAGAAGAACTTTCTAGGAAAGTCAATAGGAGCTGCAAATGCCCTGAGGCAGAGAAAACTTAGTGTCTTCAAAATAAGAGCCACCAGAGTAGCTGAGCAGAGTGGGCAGAAAGGTCAGCAGTGGGCAATGAAGTCAAAAGTGCAGCAGTTAAGAAAAGGTCCTGCAGGGTCTTCCTGCTACTCCCTGCCTTTGCTCTGAGTGAGATACGAAGCCTTTGGGAGTTTTGAGCAGAAGAGTGACATAGTGTGGCTTAAGGTTTAAAAGGATCATCGTTCTGGTTGCTATGTAGAAAAAAGCTGGGGAGGACGAAGGCTAAAGCAGAGAAAGCAACTGAGAAGCAATTGCAACAATCTACGTAGTATATGAATCTAGCTTGGACTACGGTGATAACAAAGGAGTTGTGAGAAATAATCAAATTTTGGATATATTTTGAAGGCAGAGTCAACAGGTATTGCTGAAGGATCCAATGTGGGGTGTGAGAGAGAGGAGTCTCAAATGACACATGTTTTTTTTGACCTGAGCAGCTAGATAAGTAATTTGAAGCATGAGGGAGTTTGTGGGGATAGCTGGTTTGGGAAGAAAACCCAGGAGTTCCCTTTTAGACGTGTTATATTTGAGATGTCCCTCCAAAGTGGTTGGATGTATGAGTCTCAAGTCCAGAGGAAAGGATGGGACTAGAGATGGACACTGGGAGTCCTCAGAATGTGGGTGTTTTTTTAATAACCTGAAACCAGATGAGGTGATCTTTGGCTAGGGGCTGAAGAGGGAGAGGGAAGGAAAGTTGTCTGAGGCTGAGCCTAGGGCCCTCCAACATTACGGGCCAGCTGATGAGGAGGAACCAGCAAAGAAGACTGAGACCTTTGGAAGAGTACAGTTTTTGTTGTTGTTGTTGTTTGTTTGTTTGTTTGTTTTTTCTGCGGTACGCGGGCCTCTCACTGTTGTGGCCTCTCCTGTTGCGGAGCACAGGCTCCGGACGCGCAGGCTCAGCGGCCATGGCTCACGGGCCCGGCCGCTCCGTGGCATGTGGGATCTTCCCGGACTGGGGCACGAACCCATGTCCCCTGCATCGGCAGGCAAACTCGCAACAACTGCGCCACCAGGGAAGCCCGAAGAGTACAGTTTTTATGTGGTCAGATATGTCAAATGTTTGCTTCATGAGCTCTATTGCTTTTATGCTCACTTAGTCATTTTATGTTTATTAACTGTTCTCTATTCTAAGGACATTGCAAATTAAGTCTGAAGGCAAAAACCAAGATCAGGGGAAATTTTCAAACAAAAGGTTAGTATGCCTGATACACTTAAAAACTCAAAAATATCTGAGAGGAACACTAACACTTCAGCGCAGAAAAGGATTATACATATGAACAGGTTTGTGAAGTCAGGAAGTCATAGCCTTATGTTTATCACCTTTTTACTTAAAAAAATTCATCATTGGCTTCCAAAGGAGTGAAAAAAAATTTTAAGTATATCTAATGTAAAAGCAAAGATGTAGTAAGAAGTCATCAAGAAACTTCTCATATCATGCACATATTGTTTTCTGGTAGAAGATATTTTACCAAGCACATCTGGTATTTTTAAAAATTATCTGACAACCACATTGGATGAAGCAAACCATCTTAGAAATACCATTGGTAAAGACTTGTAGATGTTTAGCCTCAGTAATATATACATACATATGAATGAAATTTAATTTTTCCCTTACCAAAATGGCAAAGAACACAAAATAGAAAAAACAATCCATAGTTGACTAGGAGATAGAGACATGGTCTTTCTGAAACAATGTTGCAAGGTTTGACAACTGGTATATATTTTCTGGAAGACAGTGTGTCAATTTGTATCAAATATACACTACCAAATGTAAAACCGATAGCTAGTGGGAAGCAGCCGCATAGCACAGGGAGATCAGCTCGGTGCTTTGTGACCACCTAGAGGGGTGGGATAGGGAGGGTGGGAGGGAGGGAGATGCACGAGGGAAGAGATATGGGGATATATGTGTATGTATAGCTGATTCACTTTGTTATAAAGCAGAAACTAACACACCATTGTAAAGCAATTATACTCCAATAAAGATGTTAAAAAAAAAAGCCTGAAAACTTGGCATACCTTTTTTTTTTTTTTAATTTATTGTGTTTATTTATTTTTGGCTGTGTTGGGTCTTCGTTGCTGTGCACGGGCTTTCTCTAGTTGCGGCAAGCAGGGGCTACTCTTAGCTGCGTTGGGCGCACATCTCATTGCAGTGGTTTCTCTTGTTGCAGAGCACAGGTTCTAGGCGTGCGGGCTTCAGTAGTTGTGGCGCACGGGCTTAGTTGCTCTGCGGCATGTGGGATCTTCCCGGACCAGGGCTTGAACCCATGTCCCCTGCATTGGCAGGCAGATTCTTAACCACTGCGCCACCAGGGAAGCCCCTTGGCATACCTTTGACTCAGCAGTCCCCGCCTTAGAAATTATGATCCTAGAAATGTACCCAAAGTCAGCAATAAATGTGTTTTTTGTTATAGAGTGCAGATATATACATATATTTATTTTTTTAAACATCTTTATTGGAGTAAAATTGCTTTACAATGTTGTGTTAGTTTCTGCTGTATAACGAAGTGAATCAGCTATACATATATCCCCATATCCCCTCCCTCTTGCGTCTCCCTCACACCCTCCCTATCCCACCCCTCTAGAGGGTCACAAAGCACCGAGCTCTTTTCCCTGTGCTTATGCGGCTGCTTCCTACTACCTATCTATTTTACATTTGGTAGTGTATATATGTCAATGCCACTCTCTTACTTTGTCCCAGCTTACACTTCTCCCTCCCCGTGTCCTCAAGTCCATTCTCTACGTCTGCGTCTTTATTGCTGTCCTGCCCCTAGGTTCTTCAGACCATTTTATTTTAGATTCCATATATATGTGTTAGCATATGGTATTTGCTTTTCTCTTTCTGAGTTACTTCACTCTGTATGACGGATTCTAGGTCCATCCACCTCATTACAAATAACTCAATTTCATTTCTTTTTATGGCTGAGTATATATTGTATATACTGTATATCCATTGTATATATGTGCCACATTGATGAGGGCAAAGATTTAACTATGAGAGTGTTCACAGTATCCATAAATGGGGTGGTGAAAAGTTGGGAACATGATGAACAATACAGAAATATCTATATGCTAAAATACTATGCAGCAATTAAAATGATGTCATGGAAGTAATGACATAGAAAAATGCTTCTAATAGAGCAAAACTCTATAGCCTATTTCTGTTTACATATGCCTAGAAAATAAGTCAAACAATATGTTCATCTCTGGGTGGTGTGAGATAAATGATCTTAATTTTATTAGATTTGCCTGTTTCAATTTTTCTGTTTTATATTTATTAGTTACATTGGCACATGGAGCAATTGCAGAAGAAAAGGCTAGGAATTTTTCATGGAAATAGCACAGAAGCAACATACTAGGGCAGCACATCCTTTAGAACTTTCTACAACAATGGAAATGCTCTACACCTGTGCTAATGCAGTAGCCTCATGTGGCTATTGAGGACTTGAAATGGAGCTAGTTCAACTGAGAAACAGATTCTTCAATTTAATTAAGTTAAATTTACAGAACCAGAATACAGATAATGGCTACTGTATTGGACAGTGCAGTTCTATGGCATGGGGCATGGAGGAAAGGATCATCAGACCCTGTTCAGTAGGAGGAGAGACAAGATCCAGAGTAGACGAGATTCAGGACTATCCGCCCCTTTGGAGTTAGGATCCCATCAGTTTCCTAGGAGAAAATGGAGGTTTAATTCCATCTCCACTGTATAAAATTCATAGATGCATGTAATTTAGGTATAAATTCACTGTTAAGTAAACCATATAGAGTTCTCATTCCATGATGTAGGTTTTTCCTTAATTCCTATAGTTGGTTGGTGTCATAAAATTTATAATTAAATAACTTCTGCATCCTGGTAAAGATAGAATTCTGGACAGGGTAAATACTGTCCTTATGTTACAGGCAAGATTCTGATGCTCAGACAAGGTAGACAACACTACTTCTCAAATATTGTGCTTTAAATAGGCTTATTTCTTGCAAATCAAAACTATAATGAAGTTTCACCTCACACCAGTCAGAATGGACACATCAAAATTCTATAAATAATAAATGCTGGAGAGGGTGTGGAGAAAAGGGAACCTTCCCACACTGTTGGTGGGAATGTAAATTTGGTACAGCCACTATGGAGAACAGTATGGAGGTTCCTTAAAAAACTAAGAATAGAATGAAAACTGTAGTTCAAAAAGATACATGCACCCCAATGTTCACAGCGGCACTATTTACAATAGTCAAGACATGGAAACAACCTAAGTGTCCATTGACAGATGAATGGATAAAGATGTGGCATATATATGTGTGTGTATATATATATCACATATGATATTCATATATATGAATAATACTCAGCCATAAAAGAGTGAAATATTGCCATTTGCAGCAATATGGATGGACCTAGAGATTATCATACTAAGTGCAGTAGATCAGGCAGAGAAAGACAAATATTATATCACTTATACGTGGAATCTGAAAAAATACAAATCAACTTATTTACAAAACAGAAACAGACTCACAGACATAGAAGACAAACTTACGGCTACCAAAGAGGAAAGGGGAGGGGAAAAGATAAATTAGGAGTATGGGATTAATAAAACACACCACTATATATGAAGTAGATAAACAAGGATTTACTGTGTAGCACATGGAACTGTATTCAATATCTTGTAATAACCTATAATGGGAAAGAGTCTGAAACTGTACACCTGAAACAAACACAATATTGTAAATCAGCTGTAGTTAAATAAAAATAAGTAAATAGGCTTATTTCTGTCAGCATGTGCTGCACAGTAGAGTTACAAATGAAGAACTACCCTATAATGACCTCTTAAAAGGAGGAGGGAAAAACCCTGCTCTTTTCCAGTATTTTGTTTTATGGCTGAGATTTTAAGAGGTATTTTCTTCTGGTTAATGTGTTTTAAGAGCTTCCCCCAAATCTACTACTGTCTCTGTTTTTAACTAGAAGAAAAAGGTACAATTCTTAATTCTTCTTAATCAGAATTATTAAATTTTATAGCACTTAAGGTAATGTAACTATTATACTCTGATGGGAGAATAATGTTTTAAAAATAATGAAATTATGGTAGGTATAATTATAGGTATAATTATATAGGTATAATTATAGGTATAATTATATAGGTATAATTATAGGTATAATTATATAGTCATAACAACTTTCAGTTAGACTTTCTTTACATTGCAATTAACTGCATTTGAACATTGACATCAGTGTGGCCATAGGTTTCACTTGTTTCTTGCTTTTTAAAAATAACATATGAAATATTTTTTCTTTTTGTTTTCACATTAGTGTGAGTATACTTGTGGAAACTTTAATTAAAATCTAAATAAATTTTCTACAAAGTAAACAAAAATTAAAAGAAAATATACTTCAAATTATAATTCATAACTGTACATTGTATTCATTACCTATTGCTGTGTGAAAAATTAACCCAAAGCTTTGCAACCTAAAACAGGTATTAGTCACATAGTTTCTGAAGGTGAGGAATCCTAGAGCAACTTGGCTGGGTGGTTCTAGCTCAGGGTGTTGCATGAGATGTCAGTCAAGCTGTCTGCCAGGCTGTAGTCATCTGAAGCCTTAACGTGAGCCTCCAAGTGGAGGATCCTCTTCCGTTATAGCTGTTGTCAAGAAGTCTCAGTTCCTTACTGGGTTTTGGCAGAAACAGAGGCCTCAACACATGGATCTCTCCACAGGGTTGCTTGAGTGTCCTCACTACATGGTGGTTGACTGATGCAAGAGTTAGTAATGCAAAAGAGAAAGTCTAAAGCCTCATTGTCTTTTGTGTACCATCCTTGAAGTCATGTAGCCACGTCTGCCTTATTCTGTTCATTAGAAGAGAGTCACTGAGTCCAGCCCATATTGAGGAAGTAGGGAATGAGATTCTGCCTCTTGAAGGCTCTAAGGCAGTATCAAGGAATGTGTGTACTTTAAACCAAAACACACGTGGAATGCTTTAGCCTGTTAACTAGCTTGATTGGTCTATGTTTATTATACTATTGTCAAATAAGAGAGGACAAAGCCATACTTAGAATCTGAATAGAACTTACATGCCAAGGTTCATAGTCAAATGTCAGATTTCCAGTATACTTTTTCTCTCCATGTTTCTTGGGATTCTGTTACACAGTAATTGTAATTTTGTGCCTGACACATTTTTCCCACTAAGAATGTACGTTTGTGAAGTCAAAAGTCCAAAAATGCATGCTACCCTCTGTTTCCTAAGATTTCTACTAGGCTAGTTGTGAAACAAGAGTGCAAAGAAAACTCAGGTGGTCTCTCAACTCTGAAGGAAAGGGGCAGAAAAGTCTAATAGTGGGTGCTTTGCAGCTTTGCCCTGGCAAATGGAAGACATTCCATTTGAAATAACCCCTTGCCCTCTGTTTTTCCCTGTCTGCATTTTTTTCTGGGTGATCTCATGCAATTCAATGAGGTTCAAATTTTTTATGTCCAGCCCAGACCCCTCCCTGATCTTCAGACTTGTATATCCAGCTGCCTTCTCAACGTCTCTGCTGAGATGATTAATTGGCTTCTCAAAACTGCCACGTCCAAAGCACATTTCCTTCAGTGTCACAGGGAAGAAGAAAAGCAGTGAGATAAGCACGCAGACCAGTGAGCCCTTGTTGCTTTCCCTGAGAATGGGCTGTTTCTGCCCACATGGTAATGTGGCTACTCAGCCTGCCTGCCCCCACTGTGCTGCTCCTTATACAGAGGGGACGGGATGAGGTGTTTCCCACTCCTTGGGCAGCAAGAGTAGTGTCCTGACTGGGCTTCAAGCTGGAAACAGATTTCCCCTGTTTGGATGTCATGGCATTGCCTATGTGACAGCATTCATCACCCCTCATGGCTGCAGGAATATTTGCCTGCACAGGGGATTACTCATCAATCACTTATGGTCAGGATTGTATGGGCAACACAAACAAGAAATTCTGACAGTGTGACTTGAGGATACTTGAAGCTCTCTTTACTCCAAAAATACCTCCCTGTCAAGTCCTACCATTTTCTGCTTCTTACCACATCATTCATGCCTCCTTAAAAGGAACTCCCCTTGCAAGACCTAATGATTCTCAAGTCTTTCCAGGGAAGTTGGTCCCAAAGGCCTTTTGTAGGTTTTGTTCCATGGGTATAGGAAAGAGAATTCACACTATAAATGGACACATTAGCCAGGACAATTTAATAGGCAATGCTTACTGTAATCACTAAGAGATCCTTGCTTGGAAGAATCAGGACCAAAAAAGAGATAAACTTGATGGAGGTGAAAGAAGAAAAGTAGGGAAGCTTGGGGGTGGCCCACACAGGGTAAATTTTACCTGAGGGCCAAAACATAGGAAGGGAAGCATCTAAAGGAAGAAAAATTAGCCTGGTTCTAAATGTTTATTGAATAAATTAGTTACTGGCTGAATTCATAGAACTCTAGTCTCTATCCATCCAACCTAAATTAAGCTTGAACTTTTAAAGTATTGCTATTTCATATAGAAAAGTAAACATGTACTTGAACAGATTGTCTTCTATGAGATATAGCCTCCTACCCCAGTATCCTAATAATATTTTAATTTGTTAAGCATTTATGAAGTGAAAGACACTGTTACATGTGCTTAACATATTTTATTGGTTTTGAGGGTTTTGTTTGTTTGCTTGTTTGTCTTTTTTTTCGGCGGGGTTGGGGGTGGTATGCCCTATTATCTGTTTCCCCCAATAGAATCTTAGGCCCATGAGGATAAGAACAGGGATTTTTGTCTGTTTCATTTACTGCCGTATCCTTAGGCAACATGTAGAATAGTTCTTGGCACAAAGTGTGTGTTCAAAAATTATTTATTGAAAGAAGGAAAGGGTCAAAGGGTACAAACATCCGGTGAGAGAAGGAATAAGTTCTGGAGTCTAATGTACAGCGTGGAGACACTGTCTTGTATACTTGAAAGTTGCTAAAACAGTAGATTTTAAAAGTTCTCACCTCCACAACAACAACAAAAATGGTGATTATGTCAGGTGAAGGGTATGTTAAATAACCCGACTGTGATAATCATTTCTCAATATGTATGTGTATAAAATTATCACATTGTACACCTTAAACTTACACAATGTTATATATCAATTATATCTTAATAACGTTGGGGGGAAAAAGATGAGGGAAAGAAAAGGAGGGAGGAAAAAAGGGAGGAAGCAAGAGAAAGGAAGGAGGGAAGGGAGAAAGGAAGGGATTAAGAGAGGAAGGAAATATCATGACATTTAACCCCCGCAAGGCCTTTTTATCCCTATTCTATTGGGTTGACCCAAAAATTTCATTTGGATTTTTCCATAACATCGTACCACAAAGCCCTAACGAACCTTTTGGCCAACCCATACAGGTAAGGCTTTGAGGCTTAGGGAGGTTAAGTAACTTGCCTAAACCACACAGCTAACAAAGGGCTTGATTCTAACATGTATTCACTCAACAAATATCATTCTTCTAACCTTTAAAAGACAACATTAAGGCACATGTAGGCCGCATCCCACACACATTTTCCTGGTCTAGATTCTCATACATGTCTGTGTGTAATACTTACATAGCTCAAGTTAAATCCTAATTCCGCCATCAGCCTACTGTAAAGGATTGAAGAGAAGTGTGTACAGTTAATTGGGCCATAGAGCACAGGTGATAATAGTTACCTCTCTTCAAGATAAATTGGTGGATTAGCAAACTAATAGTTACAGAAAAGCTTTGAAAATATAAGGAACTACATAATTGCCAAGCACTGTTATTAGTAGCCTAACTAGTTGTGGAAAATCATTCATGTAGGCATCCTACATTCAAACTCATTTCACTTTTATTTTAAGAACAGCCAAAAAAGTAGAAAGCTACACCCATACCCATTTTTTTTTTTACTAGCTGTTTGACTTTGGACCAGAGACCTCCCTCTGGAAATCCTAGCTCCTCAAAGTGTTACTCTAGGGGGGCTAGCAGTACAGGCTTTGCCAGGGAGCTTGTTAGAAATGCAGAACCTCTGACCCTACTCCAGACCCACTGAATCAGAAACTGCCTTTGACGATCCCCAGGTGACTCACAGACACATTGAATTTTGAGAAGCACAGCTCTAAGCCTCAGGGACCTCATCTGGGAAGATGTGAGAATTAAAGTGCCCAGCATAGTGTCTGACAGTGCTCACTAGAATTCTGTTCCTTATACCCACCATTCCGTTCCCTACAATAATGGGAACCTTGAAACCTCTGGGAAGATCAAAATGTTTCGGTCTGGCTTTAGAGGGTCCTGGAGTGGGACTGTGCCGACGGGAAGACAAGTTTTTGGATAATTGTGCCCCCTTCCTCTGTTAGAATGTATATTTGCAAGTTTATTTTTATCCTCTCAACTGCTGAGCCGTTGTTAGGATTTGATTGTGTCATGTGCTTTGACATTAATTTTAATAGGCAACATTTGGAATTCAAGCTCATATTTAGTTGATGGGATTTTTTTCTTCTTATGGTGCTTATTTATATCTGACTATAAAAGCAATACATGCTTACTGTAGATAAGTTAGAAAATACGAACCACTGCTGCTAAGGGGTGTGTTTCTTATCAATCTTAATTTAAGCAAAAGTGGTATTATCTGGGTGGATTTGTGACCTGATTTTTTTGCTTGTCCTGAACACTTTCCCAGCTCATATAATTTGAAGAAAACTAAATGGATCTCTATTATTCTATTTTGTGATGATTTCAAAATTTAACCACCCCTAATTGAAAAGATATATGGTTTATAATTTAGTTTACTATTTTAATCATTTTATGATGAATGTTCTTCTTTATAAATCTTTGTCCATGACTGGTGATTTCTTAGTATTGGTTCCCCCCACCTGAAAATTTCCTGAGTCAAAGGGTGTTTGATACCTTTACTTTGAAACATAATGTCAGCTTCCAGAAAGATTATGCCAGTCCCTCTCCCAGAAGCAGTCTAAGTACTAATCTAAATACAAAGCCAACTAACTCCGGAGTTAGTATATGTTTCTGAGTTTCTACTAATTGAGGGGTAATATAATGATAATTCCTTATTTTAATTCCCATTCTTTGTTTCTTAGTAAACTTCAATATTATCACCAAGCTACAAACCAGAAACAACAATCAGAAGTCCACATCCCTTTAATTCGATTGGGGAAGAATTGACATTTATACAACATTTAGCCTTATTAGCCAGGAACTTGACATTTCTCTCCATTTATTCAAATTAAAGACTTCATCAGAAAATTTTTGTTGGCTTTTGTGTATGCTGCTATTATTGATAAAGAACCAGTTCTCTCTGTAATGTTTGTAAAAAGGCACATCTATATTTAGGGACAGAATTTAACCCCCTTTTTCCGTAAAGAAAACGCCAGATTACTTTTAAAACTTTAGTTTCTGGAACATACATTAGTGCCAAATTTGTTAATCCACAATTCTGAATTTAAGTTTTGCTTTCTAGCTATTTCCTTTTATTTCCCATACTGTTGTTGTACTAAAGTTAATTCATGATAAAGAATTCTTTCCTACTTAACTGAGATTTAGGACAAATCACCCAATACTCATACAAATAATGAGGTTATATTCATTCAGAGTTTTTCAAGAGCGGGTCCTGAAACCCCCTCTCCTAAGGGACCTTCTTAGGTGAAGATGTGGAGGAGGTAGGATTCCGGATACCCTGACCCTGACCCTGCCTCCAAGCTCCCCACCAGGCAGCTCAGCCCAACTCAGCTTCTTGTCTGTTTTTAATACCATGCTTCTGTGCTTCAGATTACCTTTGAACAAAAGACTGTGTCACTAAAATAAATAAATAGAATGAGATGGGATGGGATGGAATGGAATAGAGTAGAGCAGAATAGAATCGAATAGAATGCCACTGGTCCTTTCCCAGTAGAAGAATCTGATTCTTGGTCTTTGAAACACCTTTAAGATTCCTCTGAGGGATAACTTTGATAGAGACATATTTTCAATAAAACTTTTTTATCTTTTTTATTGATTGTATAGCCAAATACTAAAAAATCTTCCACCTTAAACTAGTCGGTATAATAGGGATGGATCATATTTGTTTTCAGAATTTGCAGCTTACTAATTGGTTGAGATTATATAATGCTCTGCCCTACCCAGAGATGACATTTGAATGGAAAAGTGCCTAATAAAGAGGGCACTTTAAGCTAGGTTCCCAGTTCAGTAAAACTTCTTTTGTAATATTTTCTGCAAACGACAATAATAGGTGCAAGTCTTAATCTATAACACTCATTATATAATAAGCATCATATTTATTTTATATCTCTCTGCATCTAATTTGGTCTGCCATGAACCCCAACTGGTGGGAAATTTCACCTCAGTCATTATGGGACTCCTCTCACCAGAAATAAATGAAAGTCTCCAAGGGCTCTCTTAGTCAAGGGGTCAACATGTTCTATAAGTGGGCAGATAGTAAATATCTTGGCTTTGCAGGCCGTACTGGTCACTCTTGCAACTGCTTGATTCTGGTATTGTAGAAACCAGCCACAGACAATACACCTGTCAACAAATGAATGTAGTTGTATTTCAGCAAAACTTCATTTATGGACATTGAAACTGTGAACTTCGTGTAATTTTCATGTGTCGTGTAGGAGAAAGCTTAGTCCTCCCTCTTCCTGTGTTTCTCCTTTACTCTCACATTATTACCACAGTCACAATATACTTCTGACACCAGATGTGTGGGGGTTTTCCCCACTCCAAGTAATTCTGTGACACTAGCTTGGCGTCATACAGTTTAACTCAATTCTGACACTATCTATCTGGAGATATTATCAGATCAACAGATTAAAGGCTCAGTCCACAAGACTCCCCCACCCCTTCAGATGCCAATCGCAAATCCAGGTGGCACCTGTGCTTCTGACTGGCCATAAAGCAGAGGTTCCCATGACCCCCTCCTCGGCTTGGATTAATTTGCTAGAGTGGCTCACAGAACTCAGAAAAACAGCTTATTTACCGTTTACTAGTTCATTAGAAAAGGAAGTGATGAAGGACACAGATGAACTTCCATTTGGGAGAGATGTATAAGGCAAGGTATGTGGGAAGGAACGCAAAGCTTCCATGCTGTCTCCTGAGTGCCCTACTCTCCCAGCCCCTCCACATGGCCAGCCACCCAGAAGTTCTCGAAACCCCATACTATTGGTTATGGAGGACCCCTCATGGAGGCATGATCAGTTACTAACTCCATTTCCTCTCTGGAAAATGCGGAGTGGAGCTGAAAATTCCAAGCTGCTAATCATGGCTTGGTCTTTCTGGTGAGCAGCCCCATCTAGGAGCCCATGAAGAGTCACCTCTTTGGAACAAATGACACTCTGATCACCCAGGAAATTCCAAGGGATTTAGGAACTCTGTCAGGAATGAGGGTCAAAGTCCAAATATGAGAACAGAAGATGATCCTAGTGCTCTTATCACTTAGGAAATTACAAGAATTTCGGGAGCTCTTTTCCAGGAACCAGGGGCCGAGACCAATATATATATATATTTTTCTAATATCTCACAGTCATAAAATATTATTCCTTTTAAAATTTGTTTTCAATCATTTAAAAATGTAAAATCCATTCTTTACTCCCAGGCTGTACAAAAATAGGCAGCAGGGCATATGATTTTCCACCTCCTGCTCGGAACTTCTTCCACACTCAATGCCACTGATATGTCCGGGGTAAAAACCCACCTGGTGCCCCAAAGAAAGGAAGTTGTAGAGGTCGGAATCCAGGTCCCCACTGCCAGGCAGCCCTAGATGCTCCACCCTGCCACGCGCTGCCTGCACCAGAGAGGGGAAGTGCGCCCAGCTCAAACCTTGCTGGCTCCTACTTCTTAGACAATTTTCATCCTTTTCTGAGAACTTGGGAGTTAAGGATATTCCTGATACCCACCACTCAGGGTCCCATTTGTCCTCGTTTGGATGAGAGGGAAAATCATGCTCATTCTGTTTCTTTGACAGCAGTAAAAACAAAGTATGAATTGATATCTCAAAGTATCCTGCCTATATGGGTACTTGGAGAAGAGAAATAGGTTGTCCTTCTCAAAGAGAAACTCATTCACTTATTCTTGTGACCACGGAGTAAAGTATTAGATACAGGTTTTTAGGACTATGCAGCTCTAGTTCATCTGTTCTGTTTTTCAGATGAAGCCTAGCCCAGAAAGATTCAGTAACTCATTAAAAAAAAAAAAAAAAAACCCTCAGAGGCAGTAGCATGACCCAAATCCAGGTACTCTTTGCCCTCCTCCACACTGTCTCCTTCATAATGCGTTTTCCTTGCCTTACTCAACTAACTAGATTTTTAAAAGAGTGTAAGAGCGCCCAGGAGGTATCCTTACAGGTGCCCATCACAGGAAGCCTCCAGAAGGTGTAACCAGGTACCTGTAGCCACAGCAGATCAACTGAGTATCAGAACTGCAGGACCCTTGGCCTCTAAGATTTTGTTCATTTGACAAAAGACAGAACATAGTGTTGAGAGCACAGATTCCATGATAAACACACTATGCATGGACACATCTGAGACCTGCCCGGGGAAGTTGTAGGTATTCTCCAGATTAAGATCGGTTGCTCCTCGTGGCTTGTTGTTTAGATATCTTACTCTGAAGGATCAGATGAGGAGGAATTGAGAAAATGGTTAGCAAGTCCAGGCAAGCCCTGAGGAGACATTGCAGCCAGATGATTCCATGTTAGCGTGATAAATAGAAATGCCACTGAAGCAACGACGGTATTGCAGAGGAAAATGGAGGCCTGAAGTGTGCTGTTTAGCCAGAGGGGAAAGGAAGAGTAGATATGAGTTGACCCTGTCTGTGTTTAAAATTAGAGGGGCACTTTCTGAAATGACTTTCTTTTCTTTTTTTTTTTTTTTGTTTTACTTAGGCTTCTTTATTCACAAAATTGAATGTGAAATGCTGCTTCCAAAATTGATAGTTTCCAGTATTATTACATATTATTCATGCCGATTACATAGGGTAAACTCAAAATCCCTACACATCGAATATTCTATTAGATGGTATGTTCTGAAATTTTTGGTTACGGGAACAAATTTCTACTTGAACTCCTTGCACTGTATACTTCTTAGTGCCTTGTCCCGCTTTTGGAGAAGAGCTGTAAAAGCAAAGTTCCAAACACTCAGCAGATGGTACAAGGAGTTCTGCTTAATCTTCGAGGCCAGGTTCAAAGTAACTTTCTCTGTGTAACTGGTATGGCCAGAGTTAACCAGGCCTTAAATGTGAATGGCCATCATTAAGCTCTTAACCTCAATCTTGCTAAACCCACAAAAAGTCTGTCTCTTCCAAGATTGCCCTCTCTAAATATTTCTAAGGATGATCAGGTCCAAATGGGACCGAGTCTATCCTTTGCCACCATCTTAGGCTGCACTCTGAGGTTAGGCCTCTGTTTCCAGGGCCTAGATTCCAAGGATAAGTTTAAAGTCAAAACACACAGCAGATTCTCAAAAAGCAGGAAGGAAGGAAGGATTCTCAGGTGGCTTATGCACTTCAGGTATAAATGGGCACACCTTACTAGATTCACCCAGGATGAGTTACCATTGATTCTTAAATGGGCAGGGCATGCCTTGCCCTATTGAAATAGAGTTTTACCAGTGGGAATGTATTAAGTAGAGAAATGGTTATAGATTAAAAAAAATAAGAACTAGTCCTTCAGAGTGAGAAATAAGCACCCAAGGATTGTTGAGATCCTGTTTCAGAATGGTAACTTACATTTGCACCTCTAATATTTTATATTACCCTTGCTTTTTCCATATTCGGGACAGCTGGGCAGAACTCTGCCTTCACTCCCTCACATAAAGGACAATTCAGCCAGACACAAATAACAAGAGTCAAATTCTTGGCTTTTGAGTTTCAAAAGCCTAAGCCCTGGCAAAAGACAAAAGGTTTGGAAACACTGTGAGTAATGAGAGCAAAGTGCCCTCAGGGTGTGAGGAGGGTGGAGGGGAGTAGGGGTGGTCCCTGAAGAGAAGTCCTTTTCCTTACCCCACCCCAGGACCACATCTCCAGGGCTGTGCCCAGACTCTCAAAGTGGGCAGAGGTAATAAGAACCCAGCCCCTCAACCAGCGTAAGTAACAGCAGACAGGCTCCAGACAGCCTGCAGGGTCCCCTGCACCACCCGTGGGGCATGCAGGTGAGCCCTGGTGCCAGATAGGAGTAGAGAAGTGGAACTGACTGCAGCACAGCAGTTTGTGGGAGCCACCATGTACTTCCCACGCTTCAAGAATAGGACAACTGAGGACAGAGATCTTTGCAGGTGGCTACAAAGAGAATATAACAGTGCCCTGGGACTTCCCTGGTGGCGCAGTGGTTAAGAATCTGCCTGCCAATTTAGGGCACGTGGGTTTGATCCCTGGTCCGGGAAGAAGATCCCACATGCCACGGAGCAACTAAGTCCATTGCCACAACTACTGAGCCTGCTCTCTAGAGCCAGCGAGCCACAACTACTGAGCCCACGTGCCACAACTACTGAAGCCCACGTGCCCTACAGCCCACACCGCAACTACTGAGCCCATGCGCTGCAACTACTGAAGCCTGCATGCTCTAGGGTCCGTGTGCCTAGAGCCGAGCTCCACAACACAGCAAGAAGCCACAGCAATGAGAAGCCCGCGCACCGCAACGAAGAGTAGCCCCCACTCGCCACTACTAGAGGAAGCCCACGCACAGCAACGAAGACCCAACGCAGCCAAAAATTTTTTTTTTTAACTTAAAAAACAAAACAAAAAACCAGTGCCCTACCCAGACCAGCAGCTGGAAGCCAGGGCATCTCAACAGACACCAGTCCTGATAGGATACTCAGGACCAGAGCTCTGCCAGGAGTTTAAACAAAATCCCCGAGAACAGAGGAGTGAGAATCTTGAGTTACCTGATACTGAATGTCTACCACGCAGCAGAATGGGAGAAAGAAATGGAAATTGTTTCATTATTGAAAAATACAGAAAGTTGGGTTTCTTGCACACCTGATTTTGTCATCTGAGATTCTTAATAACCACACACATAATTAGTAATTAGTCTATGTTCTACATTCACTAGGAAGTAGTTAGGTCTAGTGATAGTGTCTTGAAATGGAAGGAGAAATAGTGTTTGCTTGTACTTCCCTATTCAGAAACAGCAAGGATCATAAAAAGTGTTCTGGAATTTTTTAACACCTAACCACAGTGTTGTAGAATTTACCTCGGTGGTCTCTGCATGCATTCTCAGTGGGAGCGATATCAGTTTACACTGGTTTGTGATCCCCTCTCAAAGGGCTATAGTTTGTAAACGGATACACAATGCATGTTAGTATTAAAATTTCTTGGGAAGGGGGGCAATTATGAAAAAAGTCTAAAAATGCTCCTTCGACAGGAATAATGAAAAAACAAAGGTTGAGAAACACTGGTCTATTGCAATATGGAAGACTTGGGAATCAGGTTTAATAGTCTTAACCTAAGTACACCCCAAAAAACAACAATTATTAAAGGCACTATGGCAATTACATTGAATTAACAAAGTTAATTCACTTATCCAATTAAAAACCCTTTTTTTTTTCTTTTTCTGGAAGTGGAAGCAGTAGTGATAGAAATGTATATAAATGTTTGCCGACATGATGTCAAAATAGGGCTTCCCTGGTGGCGCAGTGGTTGAGGGTCTGCCTGCCAATGCAGAGGACACGGGTTCGAGCCCTGGTCTGGGGGGATCCCGCATGCCGCGGAGCAACTAGACCCGTGAGCCACAACTACTGAGCCTGTGCGTCTGGAGCTTGTGCTCCACAACAGGAGAGGCCGCGATAGTGAGAGGCCCGCGCACCGTGATGAGGGGTGGCCCTGCTCGCCGCAACTAGAGAAAGCCCGCGCACAGAAACGAAGACCCAACACAGTCAAAAATAAATTAATTAATTAATTAAAAAAAAAATAGAGTGAAAAATTCAGAGTTGTATGGATGTCTACCACAGATCCTGTGCTCTGCAACGGGAGAGGCCACAACTGTGAGAGGCCCGCGTACCGCAAAAAAAAAAGTATATAACCTTATCGGTTGGGTCTCCTAGATTTTTGAATCCTCAATATTCTGGTAAGGACAGTTTAGCTGGAGAGAAATGCCAGATGAAAAGCAGCAAATAGGGCTTCCCTGGTGGCGCAGTGGTTGAGAGTCCGCCTGCCGATGCTGGGGACACGGGTTTGTTCCCCGGTCCGGGAAGATCCCACATGCCACAGAGGGGCTGGGCCCGTGAGCCATGGCCGCTGACCCTGCGCGTCCCGAGCCTGTGCTCTGCAATGGGAGAGGCCACAGCAGTGAGAGGCCCGCGTACCGCAAAAACAAACAAACAAAAAAACTACTAGTTTTTAAAAAAAAGAAGAAGAAGAAAAGGAGCAAATATCCTAATTGTAAACATGGCCAAAGAAGCTGTGACTAAGAAAACAAGGGCTTTGCATCTGGGTATTTCAGATCTGGAAGATTTACACATTGTTTCTGATGGGTGTGGTCCGTGTAGATGAAGTAAGTTGACAGGAGGAATGCAAAACATCCAGAAGAAATTTACCACTTCCCCAAGGGACCCACCAGCACTAGCAATAAATGTACTAAATCTAGCTCATGTCTGCCTTAGATAGACAAGGGCAATAAGCAATGAGCAGAAGGCCTGGAAATTCTGCAGAACACCAGGTACAAAAGCAGCAGGCTAGAGTAGAAAGAGAAGCAGACTTGGGCTCACCTCCTTGCTCACCCACTTCCGAAATGTGCATGCTCTTTGACAAATGATTTGAATTCTGAGCTTCAAATCTCTCATTTGTAAACCAGGATTAATCCCTACTTGCAAGATTATTTTGAGGATTAAATGAGAATACGTGAACAGCAATGCACCAGGGTGTAAAAAACGTGCTCAGCAAATGGGAGTTGAAAGAAAGAGATGGGTGAAAGTTTAAAAGGATGAAACAGAAAAAAATCGTGTCACTGAGCATGTGTGTGTATACGTGTTTGTGTATGTGTGTGTACATACCTTGTAAAATTTACCAAATTTACCTTATGAAGGGTTTTGAGAATATGGACTAAATTAGCTAAGGGGATGGGGAGGAAATCTTAGAAGGGAAGATAGAAACAAGTGTAAGTCCCTGCTTCACCATCACTAAAGGAGAGAACTAAATGCAGCAAGAACTGAAAATTTCAAGGTAGTTCCACAAAAGATGAAAGAAATTGATGGCTCTGAGGATTTTTCAGCACCTTGTAAACCGGGTGTCCCTGCAGAGTTCCAACCCAGGAATTTGTTTTGTGAATTGGTGTTGGAGCTGCTTGATAAAAAATAAATGCATAGCATTGGGGTAGTCCAAGGGCAGCAGACAGGCTCATTGGAGAGGGGTTTCAGAGCACGGGAGTGAACGTGCAAAAATGCCACTCCTTGGGAACAGGTGAAGAGGAGGCATAAGGAAAGATAATTGTCTTTTGTTAAAGCCAAATTAGCTGGTGAAGTTAAAATGAAATAACCCATCATTTTATCCCTTTGTTAGAAACTGTTTCCATCAACAAGCTCTGGGGCAGAAGGGAATCAAGTCACTCCCGGTAGGATTTCTCTGTACCATGTCAAGGGGACATTTCCTACAACAAGGAAATAGTTGTCTGGTCAGGAGAAAGGGGGCAATGATGCAACAAGAAAATACTGTCTCCCAAAATAAAGACAAGCATTAATGACTAATAAGAGATAAGCTCTGAGCAAAGACTCAGTCTGAGTTCTTTGAGAATCTATGTGAGGACCTGCAGTTTATTTCAAATTGGCAGATATATGAGGAGGTTCACATAATTTATATGCTGCAAGAATCCATAAACAAGGATAGAGCAGATATATTGCCTGAGAATATTAATAGCGCATGATCAAAAAATAAATAAAATATACAGTGATGTTTCCTGCCAAAAGGAGATTTATAGCCTTCTTAGAAGCACCAACAGAACAGAAATCAGATTTGCTGTATATTAGGCCAAAGAATGTAAATGTAATAATTCATTTGCCTTTTCAAAAATAATAAGGATATAGTATACTTTGGAGATCAGAACAATTTCTCCATACACGATTTCAGAAGTACAACAAAACCAAAAGAGCAAAGCTTTTATTTTGAGCTTTTCATCTAACTTGTCTTTATAACTGAGTTTTACCCTAGTGCCAATGCAATATTTATGCTCTCAAATATGAAGGGGAAAGAAAGCCAGTTGGTCAAGTTCTTTAACTTGGCGCTGATGAAACCAGAGCAGCAGAGAGAACACCCAGTTAATGAACACCCAGTTGCATCCCAGGGACCTGGTAGGCAGGTAACGGATGCAACAGCATATTGATTCCTTCTGAAATTCTGTTTTGCCTTTTATGACTTTCAATTTAAATTCCCATCTTTAGCATGGTTGTATTACAGGTTTCTTATTCCCACGGTGATGGTTTTCGTGTTCTTGAGAAGGAAAAACAAACTAACCTAAATAAGTTCCCAACCCTCATCCAATATCACAGGGCCTATGTGTATAACTCTCCAAATGTTGAGCAGTGTGCCTGCCAGCCAGGCCTCATTCTTGGTGTGGAATGATATTCTATCAAAGTTTCCATGGGGCTTTTGTCACATTTTGCTACTGCATTTTCTGCCATCTTTTTGAGTAAGGGCCAAAAATGTACACACTAAATGTACAAGAACAACAAAAAAGCAACTTTTATTTATTTTTTTAATAACCCATCATACTTTACAGTAGAGCTCTCATTCTCACCCAGTAGCAAAAAATAAAAACCAAAAAGTCATGAATGTACCAGTGAAAGTCAGCCATGTCTCTTTCTGCTCATTAAGCTTTGGAAGTGTGTTGACTTAGATTCTTTGGGTTCTCAGTCA
Source organism: Stenella coeruleoalba (assembly GCF_951394435.1). NCBI lineage: Eukaryota > Metazoa > Chordata > Mammalia > Artiodactyla > Delphinidae > Stenella > Stenella coeruleoalba. Next base: position 18,381,117 of record NC_137155.1, on the reverse strand, counting down.
ATTCAAAGTTTAAAACTCTATAAGGACCAAAAGCACAACCAAGAACAAACAAACGAAGAAAGACTAGGTAAATGGAACTTCATCAAAATTTTAAACTTTTATGCATCAGAGCACACTATCAACAGAGTGAAAAGGCAATCCATGAAGTGGAGAAAATATTTGTAAATAATGTATCTGATAAGGAATTGATATCCAGAATATACAAGGAACGCCTACAACACAACAAAAAACCAAATGACCCAATTTTAAAATGGGCAAAGGACTTGAATAGACATTTCTCCAAAGAAGGTATATAAATGGCCAATAAGCACATGAAAATATGCTTAACATATTCCCTAACTAGTCATTAGGGAAATGCAAGTCAAAACCATAATACCAGCTCACACCCATTAGGATGGCTGCTATCAAAAACAGAAAGGAAGGAAGAAAGGGAAAGAGGAAGGAAGGGAGGGAGGAAGGGAGGGAGGAAGAAAAAGGAAATATCAAATGTTGGTGAGGCTGTGGAGAAATTGGAACCCTTGCATGTAGCTGGTAGGAAGGTAAATGGTGCGACTGCCGATATAGTATCGTTTTTCACAAAGTAAACAGAAAATCCATATGGTCCAAGTTCCACCTCTGGATATATAATCAAAAAAATGAAAGCAGGGATTTGAACAATCTGATGAACAGGTACACCAGTGTTCATAGCATTATTCACAATAGACAAAAGGTGGAAGCAACCCTAGCGTCCACTGACAGATGAATGGATAAAACAAAATGTGCTGCACGTACAATGGAATGTTACTCAGCCTTGAAAAGGAAGGAAATTCTGACATATGCTACAACATGGATGAATCCTGAAGACCTAATGGTGGAATAAACCAGTCACAGAAGACCAAATATTGTATGATTCCTCTTCTGTGAAATTCCGAGAGCAGTCAAATTCATAGAAACAGAAAGTTGAGTGGTCATTGCCAGAAGCTGGGGGTGGAAAGGGGCATGCGGAGAGTGTTTAATGGGTGCAGAGTTTCATTTGGGGAAGATGAAAAACGTCTGGAGGTGGGACTGGCTGCACAGCAATGTGAATGCGCTTAAAATGCCACAGAACTGTACACTTAAGAGTGGTTAAAATGGTAAATTTTATGTTATGTATATTTTACTCTAAGGGCAGTTTTCCCTACTTTCCAGGCTTCTCCTGGCTGCTTCCTCCTTCCCAGAATTTAGGTATCCTCGTAGCTCTGGTGCCAGGCCCTTGGTTTGCATTCTGACATCAGTTGGGGTGTCTTGACCCAAAGAAGTTCCGGCCATACTGCCTCCAGCATAATAGCATCTTTGGTCTGTTCTCCCAGGGAGTTTGCTCTCTTGCTCTGATGAGTAGACCCCAACCTCAGCCATCAGGCCTCACAGATCCCCTGGGGTCAGCTGCAATCTCTCTTCATTCCCCAGTCTGGGAATCTACCCTTCAGTCCTTAGCTGTAAGGTCACTTCACCCCGTCCTGCGTTGACCCCCCCCCCCACCATAAGACCAGCAGTCTGCATCTTTAGGCATCTTACACATCCTGCGCAATTGAGGACCATGCAGGATCTCTATGCAATGCGGAATCAATAAGAACTGCCTCAAGTCCTCTTTTGACATCAATGTGTCATACCACCATTTCATTTTTTCCTGTCCCTTCTCAATATTGGCTCAAAGATAACCAGGAAAGAGATTACTGATCTCTGTTTTTTTGGCCTTCCTCTTAGCCTACCTGAAGTGTCCATAATCTCTACCCACTCACCCCATTGGCCAAGGCCCAGATTGGTGAGCTACTGGATTCATGAGGGACCCAGTCAGGGTCCTCACTCTTCTTTACTCACTGCCCATGAAACTGTCTCTCTCCTGATTCCACCGGGAGGAAGGGCTCTCCACTCTTTCTCTTGGGGGGTGGGGAGTATATGGAGCTTCCTATGTGACACATCCTGCAGGCACTGTTAATCATCTCTACTTTGTCCGTTGGTTGACTCTAAGGGTTGAAAATGTCTGAACTGCCTTTGCTTTAATATAACTTGCAAATGTGTTTTTGTCTCAGGTCACATGGTGTGTTTGATTATATTTCCTTCCTCTGTTGGTGACCCAAAGGAGAGTATTTTTAGCATTGAGGTTAATGGATTTGCTCTTCTTAAATTCCATCAGTGGTTTAAATTCATGCCATATTTTAGTTTATAGTTTTGATTTTTCTAGTTTTAATTGCCCTTTTGTCTTGCATTATTTGACTTCATTATGTCCTTTTTTGCCCCCTAAACATCCATCATATTTTCTATTCTGTCAACTTCCATTTTTTCTAGAGCCCTCCATCCCCCCTGTCCAATCTGTACCAGTCCGTCTCCAGGTCTGCTGCACATTCAGTAACTGGGAGGCTCCCTTTATTGCCCTCCTGGTTTGGATCTACTGTTTCAGGACACCATGCCTTCCTCTTTGTTTACACCCTCATTTTGCTGGAGTACGTCGTCAAATAACTCTTAAGAATAGATAGGTGGGTCGTAAACTTTGGATCTTTGTAGGCCTGTGTCTTTACTCTGTTCTCCCACTTAATGAATAATTTGTCTGGGTATAGAATTCTGGGATGAAAATCCTTTGTCCTTAGAATTTTTAAGGAATTGCTAGACAGTTTTGAAGCATCCAGTGTTGCTGATAAGCCTGATGTCAGTCTGATTCTTGTCTGTTATACTGAACTTTTTTCTCTCTAGAAGCTGTTAACGTTACTTTCTTATATTTGGCATTCTACAATTTTACAATGACATGAGTTATCTGATTTCACTCACCCCACTCAGCATTTAGTGAGTTTTTTCAATCCAAAAATTCTTATCTTCCAGCTTTTTTTACCTTCTGGCATTTATTTAATTTCCAAGTAGTTTTTCTGGTCATCTTTTTATTATTGATTTCTGATCTTTCCAAATCAAGATGTAGCTTCTAAATCCCAATGTTATTAATTTATTTAGGTTCTTCATCACCAAATTGATATTTATAAGTGTTCTAAAGGCTCAGATTACCTATTGTGTTTGTAGAGTAAAAATTCTATACATGTCAGTTAACTCGACCTTGTTGATCATGCTCCTCAAATCCTTTAGTTTATTTTCAGACTGTCAAATTCCAGAAGAAGTTTATTAAAACCTCCCACTGTGATTTTATCATTTTCTCCTCAAATTTTTAGAAAATTTTTTCTAAGGTGTTGGTCTGTTATGCTTGTACATAACCTGGTGTATAAAGATTCATGGCTTATTTTTCTCATGGATATAATCTTTGGTCAGTATATAAACTTCTTTGTCCCATTAAATGCTTTTTTCCCCTTTATTATAGACTGTTCCTCTTCTTCCATTTTACCCCATATCCTTGATTTAGTAAAAGTTTAAATATTCTAAAACAGATTCCAAAAATCATTAGATGGCAAAAAACTTCAGCATGTGTGTCTGAAAATCGGAATTACTTTTCCTCCTTGGCCTCTTCCCTGGTTACCTAACAAAACTAACAATAATTCCCCAACATAATCTAATTTTCAGTTTATGTTAAAGTATACCTAATGTTTCTCAAAATGTCTTCTGCAGTTGATTTGTGCAAACCAGAACCCAGTTAAAGCCCACACATGATATTCCAGGCACGAATTGTCTTAAGTCTTTTGGATTTAGCACAGTTCTGGCCTCACCATTTAATAAACTGCTTCTTGAAATGGACTTGTTGCAAACTAAGACGTTTCTGTGTGACCTAATCCTAAATTCTAAGTGAGCTCCAGATATCGGGTCCCCAATCTGAGGCATACGAAAGAAAAAAAATATTCACAGCCCTCAAAGCCCTATCACCGCAAAAGCCTCTAGTGCCACTTTGGCTTCCGGAGCCTGCAGCCCACCCACCCTCCATCAATCGACCAATCAGCCTGAAGCACGGCAGCCCACGTGATGAACTCGCGCGTGTTCCTCGCCTAAAGTGGAGCCGCTGGCTGGAAAGGGGTTTCCGAGCCGGCCTTTTCTGCGGCAGGAGAGGTCCTCCACGTTTTAAATCTCCTGTGGTACCAGAGGCCCTTTTCCTCTGACTGGAATACAGGAAGTTGGTGCCGCTGGCCTCGTGGCCCCTCTCATCGCGGTTCTCCGTCAGCTGAGGTCTGGGGAGCGCGGCGTCTTCTGCGATCCTCGCCGCCATCTTGCGGCCTGAACAGGCATCTCTTCGGCTCGTGTAGGCGCCTTTCTTCGCGGCGCCGCTCATTTCTCTTCAGTTCCTCAGATCTTGTTCATCTCCGGGGAAAGCACTCAGGAAAACGTGAAAATGGCTCTGGGGCCCAGGAGAATTGGAAGAAAGGTGGGGATTTCTTCTCATCAAAAGAGGCTGAATCTTAATGGCGCGCAAAAAAAATTTTTTTTTCAGTGGAAGTGGTCACCTCTCTTTATGTTTGGGCTTTCACACTTACTCTGTGCTTCAGTCTAGACTTAGTATTGAAATACAAAAAACATGGGCCCGGGAGTAGGGGGTTGTCTGTGGAGAGAGGAGACAAAGGTGTCTGTGTTCTCCGCGGGTGTAGGCTTGGGGTGCGGACTGGGGGGTAGTCTCCCCTAACAGGCCTTGAATTGTGCGTGGAGCCGTGTTGCAGGCCCTTGGATTTCATGTGTGCCCGGCTGCAGCTCCGCGTGTCACACTGAATGGGAGGGAGGCGGGATTGTGCTGGGGTGTCAGGTGGACAGCATTCCACCTGGGGGGAAAGGCTGGAGGCGCAGCTGCTCAGTAAGGCCGGGTACTGGGGGGTGGAGAGCGCGTGTGTGCGGACAGGGCATGGAGAATAGGAAGAGCTAGACCAGGGGAGTGAGGGTGGCGTATGGAAGAGGCAATGCACTAAAGAGTGTGTGAAGTGTGTGTGTATGTGTGTGTGTGTGTGTGTGTGTGTGTGTGTGCGTGAAGAGAAGTACACAAAAGAGAGAATTCCTGTGATCACCAGACATCACTAGCTCATGGTTGCGAAGCAGCTTCCTGTGGTCGGTATCTTCCCCAGAAAGATTCCATGACATTATTCTGAGGTGGACACAGGCATATTAAAATGTGCTAAGATCAGGCCATCGGAGGAGCGCGGCTGGCCGCAGCAAACAGGGCAGGTAAAAGAGTCAGGGCACCGTGCTGCCCTGTTGATCTTCTTTTCTGGGGGCTCTTCCTGAACTTTGGTGAACGGGGCTCAGAAGGCCCCGTGGAGAGGGGTGGCAAATGGTTGAGCCTGGACAGGGCCAAAGGGGCGGTAGAGACCTTCACGAAGATACCGACTGACAGAGCCCGGTGGCGACCTGGGCCTGGCGGCCCGCAGACGGCAGGGGTCCCATTAAATGCTTTTGACTTTGAATTCTGCTACTACTGCTTCCTTTGTTTGCATTAATTAGATGTGTCTTTGTCCATACCCTTATTTTCAATCTTTCTGTGTTATTTTTTCCTGCCTATTTGTTCTTTCTATCTATAAATCTGTTTCTGTTTTGTTATGTTTGTTCATTTGTTCTTTAGATTCCACAGGTAAGTGAAATCATACAGTATTTGGCTTTCTCTGTCTGACTTATTTCTCTTAGCATAATACCCTCCAGGTCCATCCATGCTGTTGCAAATCCATTTATCTACTGATGGGTACTTGGGTGGCTACCACGTCTTGGCTATTATAAATAATGCTGCAGTGAACGTGGCGGGTGCATGTATCTCTTCTAATTAGTGTTTTTATTTTCTTCGGATAAAAACCCAGGAGTAGAATTACTGGATTGTGTGATAGTTCTATTTTTAATTGTTTGAAGAATCTCTATACTGTTCTCCATAGTGGCTGCACCAATTTACATCCCCACCGACAGTGCACAAGTGTTCCCTTTTCTCCACATCCTCACCAACACTCGTTATCTGTTGTCTTTTGAAAATAGCCATTCTGACAGGTGTGAGGTGATATTTCATGGTGGTTTTGATTTGCATTTCCTTGATGATTAGTTATGTTGAGCATCTTTCCATGTGCCTGTTGGCCATCAGTATATCTTCTTTGAAAAAAATGTCTATTCAGATCCTGTGACCAGTTTTTTTTATTAATGTATTTTTTTGGAGTATAGTTGCTTAAAATGTTGTGTTAGTTTCTGCTGTACAGCAAAGTGAATCAGTTATATATATATACATACATTCCCTCCTTTTTAGATTTCCTTCCCATTTAGGTCACTGCAGAGTAATGAGTAGAGTTCCCTGTGCAATACAGTAGGTTCTCATTAGTTATCTATTTTATACATAGTAGTGTATATATGTCAGTTCCAATCTCCCAATTCATCCCACCCCACCCCCCTTCCCCCTTGGTATCCATAAGTTTGTTCTGTACATCTTTGCTCTGACCAGTTTTTAATCAGGTCGTTTGTGGTTTTTGTGATGTGGAGTTGCATGAGTTTTTTTGTATATTTTGGACATTAACCCCTTATCAGATAATTGTTTGAAAATATTATCTTCCATTCAGTAGGTGGCTTTCCTTTTTTGTATAGTTTCCTTTGCTGTGCAAAAGCTGATTAGTTTCATGTAGTCCCATTTGTTTGTTTGTTTTTGCTTTTGTTTTCCTTGCCTGAGGAGACATAGTCACACACATGTTTGCCATATCTTTGTCACTTTATTTTTTTTTTTTTCTTTTTTCCTTTAACATCTTTATTGGAGTATAATTGCTTTACAATGTTGTGTTACTTTTTGCTGTATAACAAAGTGAATCAGGTCTATGTTCCACACCTGGAACACAGCCACATCCATTCGTTCACATATTGTCCGTGGCTGCTTTCATGCTACAATGGCTAAGTTGAGTAGTTGTAAAAGAGACCATATGGGCTGCAAAACCTAAAATTAAAATTCAGTATCCAGTCATTTACAGATTGTTTGCTGACACCTGGCCTCGAGTTTTCTTGATAATCTTAGCTTGTCTGGTCCCCTCCATTACATTGCAACCTGCTTAAGCCCATACCCGTTTCCCTTGCTGCAACTTGTAACACATTCCACACAAGGAAAGAGTTGAATTTCTGATTGAATGACAAGCATTCATGCAAGAAACATTTTTTTTAACATCTTTATTGGAGTATAATTGCTTTACAATGGTGTGTTAGTTTCTGCTATATAACAAAGTGAATCAGCTATACGTATACATATGTTCCCATATCTCTTCCTTCTTGCATCTCCCTCCCTCCCACCCTCCCTATCCCAACCCTCTAGGTGGTCACAAAGCACCAAGCTGATCTCCCTGTGCTATGCGGCTGATTCCCACTAGCTATCTATTTGACATTTGGTACTGTGTATATGTCAGTGTTACTCTCTCACTTTGTCCCAGCTTACCCTTCCCCCTCCCCGTGTTCTCAAGTCCATTCTCCACGTCTGCGTCTTTATTCCTGTCCTGCCCCTGGGTTCTTCAGAACCATTTTTTGTTGTTCTTGTTCCATATATATGTGTTACCTTACGGTATTTGTTTTTCTCTTTCTGACTTACTTCACTCTGTATGACAGACTCTAGGTCCATCCACCTCACTACAAATAACCCAATTTTGTTTCTTTTTATGGCTGAGTAATATTCCATTTTACATATGTGCCACATCTTCTTTATCCATTCATCTGTCGATGGACACTTAGGGTGCTTCCATGTCCTGGCTATTGTAAATAGTGCTACAATGAACATTGTGGTACATGACTCTTTTTGAATTATGGTCTTCTCAGGGTATATGCCCAGTAGTGGGATTGCTGGGTCGTATGGTAGTTCTATTTTTAGTTTTTTAAGGAACCTCCATACTGTTCTCCATAGTGGCTGTATCAATTTACATTCCCACCAACAGTGCAAGAGGGTTCCCTTTACTCCATACCCTCTCCAGCATTTACTGTTTGTAGATTTTTTGATGATGGCCATTCTGACAGGTGTGAGGTAACCTCATTGTAGTTTTGATTTGCATTTCTCTAATGATTAGTGATGTTGAACATCTTTCCATGTGCCTCTTGGCCGTCTGTATGTCTTCTTTGGAGAAATGTCCGTTTAGACCTTCTGTCCATTTTTTTGATTGGGTTGTTTGTTTTTTTTGATATTGAGCTGCATGACCTGCTTGTATATTTTGGAGATTAATCCTTTGTCAGTTGCTTCATTTGCAAATATTTTCTCCCATTCTGAGGGTTGTCTTTTCATCTTGTTTATGGTTTCCTTTGTTGTGCAAAAGGTTTTAAGTTTCATTAGGTCCCATTTGTTTATTTTTGTTTTTCCATTTCTCTAGGAGGTGAGTCAGAAAGGATCTTGCTGTGATTTATGTCATAGAGTGTTCTGCCTATATTTACCTCTAAGAGTTTATAGTGTCCAGTCTTACATTTAGGTCTTTAATCCATTATAAGTTTATTTTTGTGTATGGTATTAGGAATTGTTGTAATTTCATTCTTTTACATGTAGCTGTCAGTTTTCCCAGCACCACTTATTGAAGAGGCTGTCTTTTCTCCATTCTTGCCTCCTTTATCAAAGATAAGGTGACCATATATGCGTGGCTTTACCTCTGGGCTTTCTATCCTGTTCCATTGATCTATATTTCTGTTTTTGTGCCTGTACCATACTGTCTTGATTGCTGTAGCTTTGCAGTATAGTCTGAAGTCAGGGACCTTGGTTCTTCCAGCTCCGTTTTTCGTTCTCAAGATTGCTTTGGCTCTTCGGGGTCTTTTGTGTTTCCATACAAATTGTGACATTTTTTGTTCTAGTTCTGTGAAAAATGCCAGTGGTAGTTTGATAGGGATTGCATTGAATCTGTAGATTGCTTTGGGTAGTAGAGTCATTTTCACAATGTTGATTCTTCCAATCCAAGAACATGGTATATCTCTCCATCTGTCTGTATCATCTTCAATTTCTTTCATCCGTGTCTTACAGTTTTCTGCATACAGGTCTTTTGTCTCCTTAGGTAGGTTTATTCCTAGGTATTTTATTCTTTTTGGTGCAGTGGTAAATGGGAGTGTTTTCTTGATTTCACTTTCAGATTTTTCATCATTAGTGTATAGGAATGTAAGAAATTTCTGTGCATTAGTTTTGTATCCTGCTACTCTACTGAATTCATTAATTAGCTCTAGTAATTTTCTGGTAGCATCTTTAGGATTCTCTATGTATAGTATCATGTCATCTGAAAACAGTGACAGTTTCACTTCTTCTTTTCTGATTTGGATTTCTTTTTCTTTTTCTTCTCTGATTGCTGAGGCTAAAAATTCCAAATCTATGATGAATAATAGTGGTGAGAGTGGACAACCTTGTCTTGTTCCTGATCTTAGAGGAAATGGTTTCAGTTTTTCACCACCAAGAACGGTGTTGGTTGTGGGTTTGTCATATATGGCCTTTACTATGTTGAGGTAGGTTGCCTCTGTGCCTACTTTCTGGAGAGTTTTTATCATAAATCAGTGTTGAATTTTGTTGAAAGCTTTTTCTGCATCTATTGAGATTATCATTATAGTTTTTAGCCTTCATTTTGTTAATATGGTATATCACATTGATTGATTTGTGTATATTGAAGAATCCTTGCATCCCTGGAATAAACCCCACTTGATCATGGTGTATGATCCTTTTAATGTGCTGTTGGATTCTTTTTCCTAGTATTTTGTTGAGGATTTTTGCATGTATGATCATCAGAGATATTGGCCTGTAGTTTTCTTTTTTTGTGACATCTTTGTCTGGTTTTGGTATCAGGGTGATGGTGGCCTCATAAAATGTGTTAGGGAGTGTTCCTCCCTCTGCTATATTTTGGAAGAGTTTGAGAAGGATACGTGTTAGCTCTTCTCTAAATGTTTGATAGACTTCGCCTGTGAAGCCATCTGGTCCTGGGCTTTTGTTTGTTGGAAGATTTTAATCACAGTCTCAATTTCAGTGCTTGCTATTGGTCTGTTTATATTTTCTATTTCTTCCTGGTTCAGTCCGGGAAGGTTGTGCTTTTCTAAGAATTTGTCCATTTCTTCTAGGTTGTCCATTTTACTGGCATATAGTTGCTTGTAGTAACCTCTCATGATCCTTTGTATTTCTGCAGTTTCACTTGTTACTTCCCCTTTTTCATTTCTAATTCTTTTCATTTGAATCTTGTCCCCTTTTTTCTTGATGAGTTTGGCTAATTGTTTATCAATTTTGTTTATCTTCTCAAAGAATCAGCTTTTAGTTTTATTGATCTTTGCTATTGTTTCCTTCATTCCTTTTTCATTTATTTCTGATTGATTTTTATGATTTCTTTTCTTCTGCTAACTTTGGGGGGTTTTTTGTTCTTTCTCTAATTGCTTTAGGTGTAAGGTTAGGTTGTTTATTTGAGATGTTTCTTGTTTCTTGAGGTAGGTTTGTATTGCTGTAATCTTCCCTCTTAGAACTGCTTTTGCTGCATCCCATATGTTTTGGGCTGTTGTGTTTTCATTGTCATTTGTTTCTACGTAATTTTTAATTTCCTCTTTGATTTCTTCAGTGATCTCTTGGTTATTTAGTAGTATATTGTTTAGCCTCCATGTGTTTGTATTTTTTACAGATTTTTCCCTGTAATTGTTATCTAGTCTCATAGTGTTGTGGTTGTAAAAGATACTTGATACGATTTCAATTTTCTTAACTTTACCAAGGCTTGATTTGTGACCCAAGATATGATCTATCCTGGAGAATGTTCCATGAGCACTTGAGAAGAAAGTGAATTCTGTTGTTTTTGGATAGAATGTCCTGTAAATATCAATTAAGTCCATCTTGTTTAATGTATCATTTAAAGCTTGTGTTTCCTTAGTTATTTTCATTTTGGATGATCTGTCCATTGGTGAAAGTGGGCTGTTAAAGTCCCCTACTATGATTGTGTTACTGTCAATTTCCCCTTTTATGGCTGTTAGCATTTGCCTTATGTATTGAGGTGCTCCTATGTTGGGTGCCTAGATATTTACAATTGTTATATCTTCTTCTTGGATTGATCCCTTGATCATTCTGTAGTGTCCTTTTTTGTCTCTTGTAATAGTCTTTATTTTAAAGTCTATTTTGTCTGATATGAGAATTGCTACTCCACCTTTCTTTTGATTTCCATTTGCATGGAATATCTTTTTCCATCCCCTCATTTTCAGTCTGTATGTGTCCCTAGGTCTGAAGTGGGTCTCTTGTAGACAGCATATATATGGGTCTTGTTTTTGTATACATTCAGCTAGTCTGTGTCTTTTGGTTGGAGCATTTAATCTATTTACCTTTAAGGTAATTATCAATACGTATCTTCCTATTACCATTTTCTCAATTGTTTTGAGTTTGTTATTGTAGGTCTTTTCCTTCTCTGGTGTTTCCTGCCTAGAGAAGTTCCTTTAGCATTTGTTGTAAAGCTGGTTTGGTGGTGCTGAATTCTCTTAGCTTTTGCTTGTCTGTAAAGATTTTAATTTCTCCATCAAATCTGAATGAGATCCTTGCTGGGTAGAAATAATCTTGGTTGTAGGTGTTTCCCTTTCATCACTATAAATATGTCCTGCCACTCCCATCTGGCTTTCAGAGTTTGTGCTGAAAGATCACCTGTTAACCTTATGGGGATTCCCTTGTATGTTATTTGTTGTTTTTCCTTTGCTGCTTTTAATATTTTTTCTTTGTATTTAATTTTTGAGAGTTTGATTAATATGTGTCTTGGCATTTTTCTTCTTGGATTTATCCTGTATGGGACTCTCTGTGCTTCCTGGACTTGATTGAGTATTTCCTTTCCCATATTAGGGAAGTTTTCAACTATAATCTCTTCAAATGTTTTCTCAGTCCCTTTCTTTTTCTCTTCTTCTGGGACCCCTATAATTCGAATGTTTGTGCATTTAATGTTGTCCCAGAAGTCTCTGAGTCTGTCCTCAATTCTTTTCATTCTTTTTTCTTTATTCTGCTCTGTGGTAGTTATTTCCACTATTTATCTTCCAGGTCACTTATCTGTTCTTCTGCCTCAGTTATTCTGGTATTGATTTCTTCCAGAGTATTTTTAGTTTCAGTAATTGTGTTGTTCATCATTGTTTGTTTGCTCTTTAGTTCCTCTAGGTTCATCTTAATGTTTATTCTATTTTCTCTGTTGTATTTCCAAGATTTGGATCATCTTTACTATCATTACTCTGAATTCTTTTTCAGGTAGGTTGCCTATTTCATCTGCATTTATTTGGTCTTGTAGGTTTTTACGTTGCTTCTTTGTCTGTAACATATTTTTTTATTGTTTCAGTTTTTTTTCTCTTTTTGATGGGTGGTACTGTATTTCTGTCTTACTGGTAGTTTGGCCTGAGATGTCCAGCACTGGAGTTTGCAGGCAGTTGGATAGAGCCAGGTCTTTGTGCTGAGATGAGGACCTCTGGGAGGCCTCACTCCGATTAATATTCCCTGGGGTTTGAGGTTCTCTGTTAGTCCTGATGTTTGGACTTGGAGTTCCCACCACAGGAGCTTGGGCCCTACCTTCGTCCTGGGAACCACAATCTCACAACCAGGTCGCTGGGGGTTCCTCCCATCCCCTTAGGTGTCCGTGGCCCCCCACCGGTGCCTGATAGTTGCTCTAGTTATGAGGAGACGCGAATTCCGCGTCCTCCTAGTATGCCATCTTTACTCCACCCCCGTCACTTTATTTTAATGGTGATTTTTGTTAACATATAACTGGATTTTGTCTAACTGAATATGATAATGTATATTGATAGGGAAATTCAGACTTTCCATATTTGTTGCATAACTGATATTCTTTGTGTTGTTCCTTCCATTAATTTTAGGTTTAGTATGAACACACTTTATTTTTTTCTTTTTCCTCTTCTTACTTTTCTTTACAAGTGCTTCTCTAGTTTTTCCCTAGCTCTAAATGGGACAGGATGGCTAGAAGGGGCTGGAGTTGGGTATTTCCTCCCTCCCCCCATGTTGATTAACCTTTGATAAAATCCCAATAGGTTAGACTCTGGTAAAATAGTTTTCCTTGAGGACAGGCCTTGTTAAGATGAACAGACACTCTGGCATATTTCAGAATGGTTCCTTTGCCCCTCTCTCTGCCAGCATCATGAGGGGAATTTTCTCCAGTCTTCACTCTGGGGATCTGGCAGAGCTCCAGAAGGTAAAACTCACAAATGTGTGGAGGCCACCTTGTGACTGGGTCCCTAGGAGTTTTTAACTCTCAAACTTGTCCACACTGAGCCCCCAGCAATTTGTCAGTTACAGTTCAGGTTTTCCTACCCCTGCACTGGTTCCTCAGGTTTCTGCTCATGGGTTTCTGCTCTCATAAGTTGTGAGTTTCTGTATCCACCTGTCTGTCTCTCCAAACTTGGGGGTAGCAGTTTGCCCTGTGACCTCACTTTCCTGATAGATGTGAGAAAGTTTATTGACTTTTTTAGTACAAATTTTTTACTTACAATTAGGATGAAGTGGTGATTTCCAAGCTCCTTGCATGAGGGACTGGAAACCAGAAGTCCCTCTTACTTTTCTGACTTGGTCAGTTCTTTCATTGTATTTTGCCCTGTTAATTTGGAAGTGCTGATTAATTGTCTTCAGTTCTTCCAAGGCTTACCTTCTCACCCCAACAGCGATAATCACACCTGCATTTCTCTGTTAACATATTAAAGGTGTCCTTCCACTAAGGTATTTTCTTTGCATGCTCATCACATATTCCACAGAGATGATATTTTTAAGCTGTTATATCTACATTAACGCTCTCTGCAGTGGTGTCCTGGAGCTGGTTTAAACTGACTCATTTCTTCCCAACTCTGTGTTCAATGACATCACTTTGAGAGCTTGAAATTAACGTTGGAGGGAGTAGTTACACTGTGAAAATTGGCAAGCACTTCAAAGCAAGGCTTTGTTTTTTGTTTATCATTTTTCCATAGAATCAGTTGTTAATCATTTCCAATACACCACAGCATTTCTACTTCCACTAAAATTTGTAGGGTTTGCTGGACTGCTTCAAAATTTTAGTTGGGGGATATTATTTTCCCTTTCAGTATATCTTTTGTTTCAGAACTTTGTAACACATAGTAACCATTTCTTTAGTTAATTTTTGTTGTTGTTGTCATAATGTTCTTTGTAGAAGTTTATAAGATTTTTTTAATCCAAGGAATTTATAAGCTTCACCAAGGTATAACTAGGTATGTAAATTTTTTCCATTAATCACATCTGAGTCGTGGTAACTATTATTAATCTAAAAACTTGTCTTCATCCAAAGAAATTTTCTTCTTTTTTAAAAAATTATATCTCCATATATTTCTTTCTTCTCAGAGCTCTTACTATTTACATTTTAAGTTTCTAACTTCCAGATCTCTTGTCCTTTCCCTTATACCTTGGGATTTTGTTCTTTTGTGCCATTTGTTCTTCAGGGTGTTCCAAACCACTATTTCAGTTCTCAACAACACCCATCTTCTTCAGGTCGGGTTTTTTTTTTTTTTCCTTTTTTAAATTGAGGTTGATATTTAGCTCCAGGAAGTCTAATGTATTCTAATTGCATCTCGTTGAGGAGAATCAGTACTTTGTTCACATTCTCTCCTATGTCTTTCAGTTCTATGGCAATACAGCCACGAGCTCCAGTTCAGCTTTTCCTTTCTCCCTTGGGTGTCTGATTCCTGTTAAAGGAATTATCATTCCTTTGACTCTTCATGATTTATTTACCTTCAGCTTCAGTCAGGACTTAGAGGTTCCCTAGGCCATTGATGTTTGCCATGAAAACTTCTGCTATGTCAGTTGATAAGCATTGAGCTGGTAGTCGCTGCCCTGAGGTGGGAAGGAGGCCTTTCTGGGAACAAGCAGCAGTCCTCTCCGCCTAAGGGACTGGAAGCAATTCAGCTACAAAAATATCTCTCCTCCAGGCCATGGGGTCTTACAGTCCTCCCAGGAGCATAAGCAGAATATGCATACAGGCCTTTGCTGGTCTGGCCCCTCCAGGAGCAGGAAATCTGGAGTCTCCACTCCACAGCCCTCTCCACTCTTCCTCAACACCACAGGGAGCAGAAACTTTGACCCTCAGGTTGGCACACACCCTCTTAACTTGCCAGCAGCCTCAATTTGTTCATTTTTTTTGGAGGAATGAGTCAGGGATGTGTTCTCAGGCCTTCATCTTCCAATACATTATTTTAGTGGCAAAGCAGTAGACTATGTTATTAGCCTTACAGCCTGACCCAATGTCATGATGATAGTAGCTACTCAGCATCATCAGACCAAAGCAATAGGAGGCATGATATTTCTCACTACCTTAAGAATTCCAGGATATCACGTGCTGCCAGCGAGCGATACCACTGGCAGGTAAACCAGACAGGGATATCACTTACAGACAGGCCTTGACAAGGACACTGCTGTATAGCATCTAGCTCTGGCCTGTGACTCAGCATTCCAAGAGACCACTTGGGACATTGTTACAGCTGGACAAGTTAGGCCAGGTGGGCAGCATTCTCACTTTCTTGACCATTAAGGTCTCATATGCAAGACAGTTGGCATCCATGATGTAGCTCTTACTCTAGGTTGAAGCAGAGCCAAAATTCAAGTTCAGTAAAGATTGCATCCCAGAACCATTGTTTGCGGATGTATGAACTTACTGCATTGAGGTGGTGAAAATTGTAGATAGTAACTCTCTACTAGAAGTCAATTTTCAGGTTGGTAGGGCATATCTTATAAAGTACCCCATGAATGCCTCCTCTTTTATTAGCCTTCAGATGGGAGAAGGATCATCATGAGTGATGTTTTGCTATGTGATGAAATTTCAATGGCCAGTGCTGATGTCAATATCATTCCAGATTAAGTGGCCCAGCCACAATTCTCATGCTTGGCAACATCTTTAAATAAATAAATAAATAAAAAACCAAAACGGGGAAGCATGAGTAGCTGCAATTGTGAGATTCTAGCAGGAGCAGGGTCGGCAGTGGCGCGAGGGTGCAAGGGGTGAGTGATATCTACAGGATCCAGTGCCCAGCTAGACTAGTGTCTGATGCTAACCAATATCCTGGTCCCTCCGGGCGTTATGATAAAACAACAAAAAGAAGCCTTAGGTCTTCATTCTAAATTTGACACCAAACATTCAACATCCGAGGTGTGCCAGAGGAGCAGTTGCATCATCACTCAACCACATCTAAAGCACCATTTCATGTCCAACCCAATAAATGAATGTGCCTGACTGCGGATGGATGTAGACCTAAGTTCATGCTCCATTAGGCTTAATTCACTCCAGAGCTCACCACTTCCCAGGGTACATAGTGTTCAGTCAGGGAAGAGCCAGAAGCTTACGGTTTCTAACCAGCCAGTTCACTGAAAAATATCTTCTGTCAAATTTAGCATTGTATCAGCCTGAAATGAATAAAATAAGCACACACACCCCCTACTGAGGCATGGAAACTTCCTGGTCAAGTGGATCTGCAAAATTGGGACCCTCTAGAAACCACGAAAATGTACTGGCCACCAACCATGCAAGAATAATCTGTAATATTGAAGCAACTGATATCCTGGGAAGACCAGTCTACAAATAGCTCCATGACGACTGGAACTTCAAGGAACTCTTAAGCATTTAACCATCCCTGATAGAGGTCCTGCTGGGACCACAAGAAGAATGTTCCTTCTCTCCCTCTGACCCGTGAGTAGTTTTAGTTACAGAGCTGTGTGCCTTTTCCATTTTCTCCAGTACTTTTTTAAGATCTTTTTGTATACTGGCTCCATTCTGGCTTATAAAGGCTGTGTTGAGTTCTCTATTGATTGCATCTGCATGACTGAAAACACTTCCTGTAGAATTTAAGGGACCATTGTGATCCTCCTCCCCAGTGCAGGAAGAAGAATGCTTAAAGAGAAGAATTAAAGTTTGGAGGGATGTATTTAGCCCTGATACTACCAGGGCAAGCAAGAGTAATTTAAAACCATGAAATGGTGCTTAATTCCAAAAAACGCTAAGAGAGGAGTCTTCAGGGACCTTAGAGAGGCCAAAGACCTAGAATGTGCCAGAAATAAAGAAATGTTGAGGGGAGAGCAGGAGTATGAGGCCTAGAACTCTTTTCCCCTTGCTTCGAAGGGCCAGTTTGGAGGGCTGGTGGAAACAATCAAACACCCATCACCATGAAGAAAGACCCAAGAGCAAGGTTCTTGTCAGCCTTTATAGATCATGTAAACCATACATCACTTCACGTTTCCAGGCAGTGTTCTAGGATCTGGCACTGAGGAAAGGTATGAAGTATCCTCATCTAAAAGATGCGAATGGTAAATCATTTTCCCTATTTGGACTCTTTCAAGGAAACATAACTTTCACTGTGGAAACATCCAGTCCTAATATTTACTGTACTTCCAGTAGAAGAGATGAATAACATACCACACTATTGATGATACAGGGAGCTTGAGTTTGAATCGTATTGTCATATAGCAGAGACATCCCCCGACCTCCTCAGCTTGAGACTATACCCCAGTTCCTATTTCTTTTGCTAGAATTATTATTTTTTTAATCCCTTTTGTCCTCCCTAGTAATTGTAAGTTTTACTGCATATTCCTATCTTGATACTAGTTATCTTCCAAGTCTTAACAGTTATATCTGTACCTTTATTTTATATAGTATTATAATTAAATAACCATGCTCTCTCTCTCTCACATACACACACACACACACACACACACACACACACACACTCTCACACTCACACACACACATACGGTTTTACTTATGTCCTCCAGCTTCCAGTCCTCTTTGTCCCAGTCCTCTTCCAACTTTTGGATCTGGTTGAAAGAATAATGGTCTGAGACTAAAAATCTTAAATTTTCCCTTTCAGCAAATTTTGAGATTTCAAAGCATAGGTTGGAGGTTTAAGATTATATGTTCAGTTACACTCAGTAGCCTGTTTCTCCCTTTTTCCCGTATTACAGCAGTTAAACTAGGTACCCTTTTAGATTAGAAGTCCCTTGAGAGAAGGAATGAGATGTGTCTTAATCACCTGTTGTCCCCAGAACTGGGATGTAAATAATAGTTACCTGACTGAAGAAGCTGTTTGCCAAGGTTATGTAAAATCACTTTATGTCTGGCCATACAAGAAATGGCACCTCTTAAGGCTCTCATCAGCTGTTGACAAGAACTCCCTTAGCTGGGAATATATTGCTCTAAAGTTCAACAACAGCAATAACAAAAATCAGTGAAGTACCTGCATTTCAGTTTACTGAGATTTTGCTGCCAGTTATTTCTAGGAATGTCATTTTGACAACTCAGGATGCCAACACTTTAAAATAAGTTGGTCCATTTCTTAAAGTTCATGGGAACTCTAGTATTGTTCCACCACAAGACCATTTCTCAGTAATGGGCTTCTAGCCATGTACTGCAATACAAATATCTGTTGATGTGTCCAATTTTTGCATTTTTAACAACCTGCTTTGACCTTAATTGTTGACTGTATTTAATTAAGTCAAAGACCAGTCTTTTGTCAGATTATCTATATCAGTCTCACCAGTTCTTGGGTGAATCTTTTGTGGTATTCTGATTTTTGTTGTTAGAGGAAAGCTCTGTATTTTCCTGAAATAGTAAAAATTAAACTCTATAATTATAAAATGGTTAAGAGATGGAACAACAGTCAGACTGCCCAAGGTGTCAATCCTGGCAGCTGTGACATTTTCAAAGTTACTTAAGCTCTCTGTTCTTGTTTCAACTTCTATAAAATGGGGGTAATAATAGTACATACTTCATCGGGTTGTAATGAGGTTTAAATGAGTTGATTCATATAAGAGTGTGTGTGACACAAGTGCTTCATAATGTTAGCTGTTATTTTTACAGTATTAAAATATTTTAGGAAAAGGAAGGCACTACAGGTTTTTGCTCCAATTTCCCTGACAAATTTATTTTCTTCAACATTGGTTCAAACTACTCATCTCACTGGAGATTCTGGACTCTCAGAAACCTAAATGATGGCTTTGGCTTTATATAACAATAATAATTCTATTATTAATGTCCAGAGATCAGTACCTGGGAATAATGGGTAAGAATTGAGGTACTGAGCTCATGCTACACACTAGACCCATAACTAACTCCATGCAGCTACATCTGAACCTCCCAATATACTGCCTGTCTTTGTGAAGATGGGTTAGAGGTGTGAAGATTGAGCCCACAGGTCGAATACATCAGTACCTAGAGGTTAGGGGACAGGATCCATATGCACTCTTATTCAAACTTCCAAATGTGTCAAATGGCAAAAGTTTCGGGAAATTATTATTCAGCTCTCACTCTGCAGACATCAGAGGTACTCATCTTGATCACCCATATTTTTAGGAAGGAGGGAGAAAAGATAGTCTTTGGTGTCATCTCTATAGGTCTGGAGCTGTTGAGATGGCCTTGCTGGCTGCAGTTTAGGTGAGTTCTGCCAAGTAGTATGCTGTGACCCCAAGAGGGAGCCAGTGCTGGAAGGGAGAAAGTAGGGACTAGCAAGTGTGTGCTTGCACAGAGTCACTGAGAGGAATAGCAAATAGCCCAAAGGATTTCAAAGTTAGGTGTGATTCAAGCTGGAAGCTTGAATATCCAAGGCAGAGAGGTAGCCAAGCAGTGGATTTGGTCCTAGCAAGAAGGCCCCCAAGTCATGGCCTTTCTGAGCATTGTTTGCTTTGGTCAAGATAATCCACACTCTTGAAACATGACTCAAGCTTGCCTTTAAGGGCTTAAGCTAAAGAATGTATACTGTCAGAGACAGGAAAAATATCAGGACTTCAGAAAAGCAGGCTCAAAAAAGGTCAAACGTTGGTCCCAACAGGAAAACCTAAAGGTAATCAGGAAATCAAGATAGAACCATGTCATACCCAGAAAACCCAGCAGAGATCCATGGAAGGCCAGCCTTGTGTGGCACAGATGCTCAGGGTTCATCCCTTACAATAGATCTACAACTGTATGCCTCTCAGTGTGGACCACAGTAACTACAAATCAGAAGACAGGAACTAGATTATAACAACATGCCCACTCTCACCACTTTCATTCAACATAGTTTTAGAAGTCCTAGCCACAGCAATCAGAGAAGAAAAACAAATAAAAGCAATCTAAATTAGAAAGGAAGAAGTAAAACTGTCACTGTTTTGCGGGTGATATGGTACTATACCTAGAAAATCCTAAAGATGCCACCAGAAAACTGCTAGAGCTCATCAATGAATTTGATAAGGTTGCAGGATACAAAATTAATATACAGAAATCTGTTGCATTTCTCTACACCAACAATGAAATATCAGAATGATAAATTAAGGCAACAATCCCATTTACCATAGCATCAAAGAGAATAAAATACCTAGGAATAAAGCTACCTAAGGAGGCAAAAGACCTGTACTCCGAAAACTGTAAGATGCTGATGAAAGAAACTGAAGATGACACAAACAGATTGAAAGATAGACCATGTTCTTGGATTGGAAGAATCAATATTGTTAAAATGACTATGCTACCCAAGGCAATCTACAGATTCAGTGCAATCCCTATCAAATTACAATGGCATTTTTCATAGAAATAAAACAATTTTAAAATTCGTATGGAAACACAAAAGACCCTGAATAGCCAAAACAATCTTAAGAAAGAAGAACAGAGCTGGAGGAATCACACTCCCTGACTTCAGACTATACTACAAAGTTACAGTAGTCAAAACAGTATGATACTGGCACAAAAACAGACACATGGATCAATGGAACAGGGTAGAAAGCCCAGAAATAAGCCCATACACCTATCATCAATTAATCTATGACAAAGGAGGCAAGAATATACAATGAGAAAAAACGGTCTCTTCAATAAGTGGTGCTGGGAAAACTGGACAGCTACATGTAAAAAAATAAAATTAGAACATTCTCAAACATCATATACAAAAATAAACTCAAAATGGGTTAAAGAGCTAAATGTAAGGCCATATACTATAAAACTCCTAGAGGAAAATATAGGCAGAACACTCTTTGAAGTGTGTTGCACACTTGAATAAATTGCAGCAGTATGTTTTGGCTCTATCTCCTAGAGTAATGTAAGCAAAAGCAAAAATAAACAAATGGGACCTAATGAAACTTAAAAGCTTTTGCACAGCAAAGGAAACCATAAACATAACAGAAAGACAACCTACAGAATGGGGGAAAATATTTGCAAACGATGCTACCAACAAGGGATTAATTTCCAAAATATACAAACAGCTTATATAGCTCAATGTCAAAAAAAAAAACCCAATCAAAAAATGGGCAGAAGACCTAACAGACATTTCTCCAAAGAAGACATACAGATGGCCAAGAGACACACAAAAAGATGCTCAAAATTGCTAATTATTAGAGAAATGCAAATCAAAACTACAATGAGGTATAACCTGACACTGGTCAGAATAGCCATCATCAAAAAGTCTACAAGCAATAAATGCTGAAGAGGATGTGGAGAAAAGGAAAGCCTCCTACACTGTTGCTGGGAATATAAATTAGTACAGCCACTATGGAGAAGAGTATGGAGGTTCCTTAAAAAACTAAAAATAGAGCTACCATATAATCCAGCAATCCTCCTCCTGGGCATACATTTGGAGAAAACCATAATTTGAAAAGATATGTACACCCCAGTTTCATTGCAGCATTATTTACAATAGCCGAGACATGGAAGCAACCCAAATGTCTATTGACAGATGAATGAATAAAGAAGATGTGGTACATATATACAATGGAATATTATTCAGTTGCAAAAAAGAATGAAATAATGCAATTTGCAGCAACATGGATGGACATAGAAATTATCATACTAAGTGAAATAAGTCAGACAGAGAAAGACAAATATCATATGATATCACTTGTATATGAAATCTAAAAAAGTGATACAAATGAACTTATTTACAAAACAGAAACAGACTCACGTACTTAGAATTCTAACACATTTATGGTTACCAAAGGGGTAATGTAGGGGAGAGGGATAAATTAGAAGTTTGGGATTAACAGATACACACTACTATGTATAAAATAGATAAACAACAAGGACCTACTGTATAGCACAGGGAACTTTATTCAGTATCTTGTAATAACCTGTAATGGAAAAGAATCTGAGAAAGAATATATATATATATATATATATATATATACACGTGTGTGTGTGTGTGTGTGTGTGTGTGTGTGTGTGTATTTGAATCACTTTGCTGTACACCTGAAACATTGTAGACCAACTAGACTTCAATTTTTAAAAAAAGATTGTAACAACACACTACCATGTGTAACATCATGTGGTAGGCAGAATAATGCCCCCCAAAGATGTCCACTCTCTAGTGCCTGGAACCTTGTGAATATGTTAGGTCACATGGAGATGGGGAATTAAGTTTGCAGATGCAATTAAGTTTGCTAATCAGCTGACCTTGTGATGGGGAGATTATCCTGGATTATCTGGGTGGGCCCAATCTAATCACATGAATTATTAAAAGTGGAAGGAGAAGAGGCAGAAGAGTGTCAGAGAGATATGTGAAAAGACCCCACTCACCATTGAAGACCTTGAAAGAGGGAAAGGGTCCAGGAACCAAGGAATGCCAGCAGTCTCTAGAAGCAGGAAAAGAAAGGCAGGGAAATGGATTCTTGTCTGTAGCCTCCAGAAAGGAATGTAGCCCTACAAACAGTGAGATTTTAGCCCCGTGAGACCTGTATCAGAATTCTGATTTACAGAATTATATATATATATATATATATTTTAATATCTTTATTGGAGTGTAATTGCTTTACAATGGTGTGTTCGTTTCTGCTTTATAACAAAGTGAATCAGTTATACATATGTTCCTATATCTCTTCCTTCTTGTCTCCCTCCCTATCCCACCCCTCTAGGTGGTCACAAAGCACCAAGCTGATCTCCCTGTGCTATGCGGCTGCTTCCCACTAGCTATCAATTTTACATTTGGTAGTATATATATGTCCATGCCACTCTTTTACTTCCCCCTCCCCATGTCCTCAAGTCCAATCTCTATGTCTGCGTCTTTATTCCTGTCCTGCCCCTGGGTTCTTCAGAACCTTGGACCTAGAGTCTGTCATACAGAGTGAAGTAAGTCAGAAAGAGAAAAACAAATACCGTATGCTAACAAAAATATATGGAATCTAAAAAAAAAAAAAAATGGTTTTGTGTTATTTTAAGTCACTAAGTTTGTGGCGATTTGTTGCAGTAGCTGTAGAAAACTAATACACAGTACAGATAAGGAAATGCTTAATCTAGATTGTGTTTGATTGTAGAATCAACAAGCCCTCAGTTTGTCCCAAGTGATATTTCTTTTATGTATGAAAGTCGACTACTCTTTGAAGAATACAAACAGTACCTTGAAGAGGGAGAGCAGGCAGGGTTGTAGGGTGGAGAATGTGTGTTCATCTTTTTATGCCCTGGAGCCGGACTCAAGATAGGGACCAGGACCCAAGCCCAGATCATGGCTGCTCTAGACTGTTCTCAATTTCCATTCAGAAATTTTAAGCTCTGCTCCTGGTCATATATTGGTCTCTAACAAGAATTAATATCCCTCTCTCTGTCTGGGCAAGCAGGAAACTGGTATTCTGGATTCAGATAGTGGTAAAAAAAACCAATTTTTTTCTTTTTTCTTTTTAAATTTTTGGCTGCATTGGGCCTTCATTGCTATGCGCGGGCTTTTCTCTAGTTGCCGCGAGTGGGGGCTACTCTTCATTTCAGTGCGTGGGCTTCTCACTGTTGTGGCTTCTCACTGTTGTGGCTTCTCTTGTTGCGGAGCATGGGTTCTAGGCGCACGGGCTTCAGTAGCTGAGGCTCGTGGGCTCTAGATCGCAGGCTCAGTAGTTGTGGCACAAGGGCTTAGTTGGTCTGCAGTATGTGGGATCTTCCCCAACCGGGGCTCGAACCCATGTCCCCTGCATTGGCAGGTGGATTCTTAACCACTGAGCCAACAGGGAAGCCCAAGAAAAACTCTTTACTGAAACATGTTGGAACAAGTGTACCATCCTATCACTTTATTAAATGTTTCTAATTAGCAGAGTTTATCAGTAATTCACATGGCCATCATCTCGAAGTTTAAAATACTTTAGATCATCACAGTGCTATAATTCCCATCAGCATACCCCAGCCTTGGTTATGAGAGTGGCACATGAATCACAGTAGATTTTTTTTAACCCCAGTCAGGAACCTGGGGCCTTGGTTAAAGGGTGAAAGTACCGAACCCTGAGGGCAGGAATGATCCCCAAGGGCAGAGAGCAAAAGCCCAAGCTCCCTGCTGAGGGAGATTTAGCCAGAGCTTTGCCTGGGGCCATTCTAGCACCTGAGTTCAAAGCAAAACCACCTTCTGGGCATTTCACTGGCAGGTTAAGACTGGATTGCATTTCCTTTTAGTCAAGGGAAGGCATTGTTCTGATTCAGGCATTGTTCTTCAAATGTCACACCTGACAAGGTTGTATCTATAAACTTTTGGTTACCACTTTAAGAATTTGAGGTTGAAAGATGCGTGCGTGAAAATCTTTTGACAGAACATTTAACCCACTGACTTCTTTCACCGTCTCTTGACCTGGTTTTTCTCCTATTCATTTTTGATACCTACTGCCAATTCCAATTCGGTTTCTCTGGGGACAGTTTTTTGTTCTAAACCATTAGCGTTCTCCATAAACATAAATCACTGAAGATTTTACCATAGATTAGTTAAAGCCTAACATATCTCAGATTATTTTCCCTAGTCTGAATAAATTGTTTCAAAGGCACAGCAAAGAGAATGGAAGGCTTTAAAAAAAATTTTTTTTTCAAGGAGCAAGAAATAAAAAAAAAAAGGAATTCAAACAATTTGCCACAGTTGTGTTTTTCTTTAGCAGTTTTTTGTTTTAGCTGTAATAAAGCAGACCCTGAGAGTCCACATAACTTTGATCTTAAGCATCCAAGTGGTGAGGGGATGGAAATGAGGACGTGATACTAAAGAGGAACAGAATAGACATTAGGAACAGTCAGCTCGAAAATTTTGTTATCCAGAGCCCCACTGTGCTGTTCCGCCTTTTTCAACGTGATGAAAAAATAATTCAGTGCCTAGACTAGACCGTATCTGTCCTGAATGATATTACAAGCCCTCTCTGCAAAGAATGACACCACTCCATAGGTTATGTGGCTGTTCTTAAGCTGTATAGGGACCAGGAGTGAAGCAGAGGGAGATCTGTATGTATCATATCGATATTGATATCAATATTGATATATTGATTAGATATAGATGGAAGGAAGGAAGGGAGGAAAGAGAAGGGGGGAGAAAGAAGGGAAAAGAGAGAGGGAAAGAAAGAGAGAAAGAAATATCAGCTAAACTGTGAAAAAACATAACCTGGGAGTCTGTAAATAATGTGTACATGTGTGCATCTAATGCCCCCTTGAAAGTAGGAGCCTTCCTTACAAAGGATGGTTGGGGAAGCATCCATCTTGCTTGAGCTTAGTTCCACTTCTGACATTTTTAGTATGTAGTATTTAGTTTTTCCACATGTTTTCTTTGAACAATATTTTTTGCCATTTGAAGTTTCTAAAGAATTCAAATGTTACATCAATAAAATAAAATAAAAAGTGGGCAAGCTGTGTAAAAGAAAAGCTTGCCACCATAAAGCTATATTGGTGACAAATTCTGTTTCAGGGAAGTGCGTACAAATGGGCACTCTGTTTCGGGGGAGTCTGGCAGGTTTGGGAGAGCTCATCCTCACTGAGAAGGAGTTCAGTTGCTCCTAAGTTTACCCCTTTTTACAGAGAAATGAAATGCTGCTAGCTGGATTGGCATGAGATTCCTGACCTTGTCAAACTCCAGCCAATGTCTCCTTTCCCTGAGTTAGGGCAGAGAGCGAGGATACCACCCTCTGTCTGTCTGCTGAGCAGGAAGACACTGAGTCTGCTCAGGAATTACTTTACCGATGCAGTTATTTCTCGTCATATGTGTATGTATGGAGCGTCAAGTGAATACAAATATACTCCTAAATATGAATGATATAAAATAAATAGTAAATAACCACTCAAACATCTAGACCAGGGCTCCCTGTTTTACAAATAAAGTAGCTTGGCACAAGGAGCCACACGGAAAAGTGCTGGCAAGATAATAATTGGTCTTTGCTCCGGGTGTTACCATGGCTAAAGCAGATTTGCTGGGAGAACGATGATAGGCGTACTGTTCATAGGCTGTGGAGAAAGACGATATTTTCTTCTATTAAGGTCCTGTGTCTGAAATGCAATATAGATTTTAGCGCTTGAAAATGTTGCCTGACTCAAGAGCTCTCCTGCAATTTTCAAAGTTTGTGACCTGCCAGCATGTTTGGTTTTGCGTTTATTGAAATATTCATTAAAACAATGTGTCTATTGAAACTCAAAGAAGTTACTTAAAAGAAGTAAATCTTCACAAAAACTTTAATAGGACCGAATTGACTCATGTCTTTATTTTTACCTGAAGTAGAACTTATTCTATATGTAAGTAACCATATGTAAATTAATAAGGTAAATATATTCATAGTCATATATACACATATATACTCTTAAAAGGAATATGTACCTTTTAAGAGCATATAAAATGTTTGGCTAACAGATAGCCAAGTTAAAATATCAAGCCAAAAACCAACTTAAAATATCAAGCCAAAAAAAAAAGTTTGGATTTTTTTTGGGAAATGTGTATAAAACCAAATATACATATATTTATTTATAATTAATCTCATTAATTCCCATTTCACACATTTATAATTTATAATTACTCTTATGTTCTTGGCACTGCATATAAGGTGAAATTCTGATTAGGTAAAGTACTGATGTAAACAAAAGAAATATTTATATATATAAAAGCTAGCAGTTTCTAAGCATCAGTTTAGTAGTAGCTCATGTACTCAATAAATGTCTAATTATAAACAACAAGCACTTTCAAGATTCTGTAAGTGTTCTTAGTAAAAATAAAAATATTCTAAAGTAATTTCGAGCCTTCCGTGGCAGCCCAGTGGTTAAGACTCTGTGCTTCCACTGCAGGGGGCACAGGTTCAATCCCTGGTCGGGAAACTAAGATCCCACATGCCGCGCTGCATGGCCAAAAAAAAAAAGAAAAGAGTGAAATCTTAAACTCTAATATAAAGTAATTTCATGTGCATCCTTATTGTTAAGTAAAGGGTAATAGTGTATGTGGTGTTAAAAGCATAGATTCCAAAGCTAGACTACCTGAATTCAGATCCTGTTTCACCACTTGTGGGCTTTGCATGACCTTGAGCAAGCTATTTGAAGATTCTGTGCTTCAGCTTCCTTTTTTCCTATACATAAAAAAGAAAATAATGTTGGGGTTGGTGGAGAAACAATGAATGACAACCCTCTGTTCCCCCTCTGCAGTGGACTGAATGTTTATGTCTCCCCAAGATTCACAGGTTAAAACCCTAATCCCAGTATGATAGTATTAGCAGCTGGGGCCTTTGGGAGGTGATTAGGTTCTGAGGGCGGAGCCCCCGTGAATGGGATTCATGACCTTATAAGAAGAGGCCGCAGGGCTAGCTAGCTGTCTTTCCGCCATGTGAAGGAGGATACAACGAGAAGTCAGCCATCTGCAGTTCAGAAGAGGGTGCTCACCAAACCCACCATACTGGTGCTCTCATCTCAGACTTCTAGCCTCCAGAACTGTGGGACCCTCCCAAGCTCTGAACCAACTAAGAGAGAGAAGAGCTGGCAGATGGAGACCAAATATACCCTTTAGGATGAGAAGGCTTAGGTTGAAGAAATGACTCTGGGTCTCTCAGCCAAAAGGACTTCCTAATCTGCACCCCCAGAATCAAACATACTTGTCTTCCTACTTCTGGGCGTCACTGGAAAGTCAAGCCCACCCTGTGTAAAATGTACAGCACAGAAGAGTGGAGTATATTCTTCATGTGGGCAAACTGCTCCTAAGGTAAGGAGAGGAAGGGGCTGGGCTGGTATGCAGAATACCTCTCCTCCACGTATTCCTCAGGGGACTCACGCCGTCTCAGTGGGAAGGAAGAAAGAATGGGATGGGGAGTGAAGGGTATTTCAGGAAAAATCCCTGTTTCTAGAAACTAGAGAAGCCGGGAAGTAGTGCTCTCATGTTTGTCTTTGAGAATTAAATGAGATGATGTATGTGCAGTGTGCCCCACTCATGGTGAGCGTTTAATAAATGTTAGCTATTTATTATGGTGTGTACTGTTATTAACTATGTCATATCAAGATTTCATGGCGTCTGACTGGATCCAAGATAATCAAAAGCCATCTACTAGCATTCTAGAGATCAGAACTATATTGTATTTTTAAGTTCTACATTCTGATTTGTAATTATATTTGGCTAGTAACCCTCAAAATTTGGGCACGTTAGCAAGGTACATTGTACTTAGTTAAATGTTTTTCCTCATATTCCGGAAAAGCTTTTTCTCCACTACGTAGCTCTTAAGTACAGGTGTGGGTGGGCTCCTGATTCTCCCCTTTCTATTAAACCCGATGGTGTGGGTTTCACACCAGCTGATTGAGCACAAGGTACACGTGGATGCATGGCGCCCTTTACTCGGGCAATTAGGGCTGAGCGTCTGTGCAGAGAAGCTTCTCTCATCCCACACAACTTTCTAATTCTCCTCTTTTGAGAGCCCGTTGTTTATTTAAATGTTCTCTTTCTCCTCTTTCTAAGGGATGTTGTATCTTTTGTGTTATGACCCCAAGTTAAATGCTCATAAAATTATACTGGGTTTAAAACCAAAACTGATCAGGAGACAATTTGTTTTCTCCACTGGACTCTAAACCACAGTACTTTGTCCTGGATTGTCTAGCAACTCAGTTCTCCAGAGGTAAACTGAGGTATAAATACAGTACCTTTTCCAGACGTATGAATACTAGGGTTCAGTTTTGTTGGCCGTGTGCTAATGAAGAAACTGTAGGAATGCTTCGTGTCTCTCCTTTACCAGGTGTTTAGAGTAAAAATCCTCCTGTGAAAGTTCCCCCTCCATAGCCTGGCAGCTCTGCTGGCATCAATTTCTTCAATTACTATATGCCTGAATAATTGATAAAGTGAACTCAGGTTCATTGTTTTCACCACGTTCCCTCTGAGTGCTTCAGCAACGTGAGGCAGTTTATAATGCTTTTTGTGCAACAGTGCATAGACTTTTAAAAGAATGAATTTAGACCTTCCCTTCCTGTCCAAAAAATAAGCCGTTCTCAGGTTTGCAATGTTGAAAGTCCTGATTAGGATAGTTGGTTCAGCAATATCAGCAGGCCCAAGTGACCCAAATCATAGACCCCCCCCCCCTCCGCCATTGCTTTTTTCCTCTTGCTTCATTTCCCTTTGGAGAAAGACCCAATTAAAAACAGTTGTGGATTTTTCTGAGGCTGTTTCTTTCACAGAGGTTATATTCAGCTCTTTGGCAAAGAAAAATGCCAGGGCAATTAGTGGCTCTAGGGAACCACTAGCTGTTTGTGTACTATTTCAGAAGAACCCATTGTGGGCAGCCTCTACATAGAGGTTCCTTTTAGAATGTGAATGCTTCCTAGCCATTTGGAATATGCTTAAAATTGAAATCAACAGTGCTGCCCTCACAAAGGTGCCTTGATTGTATATTCTAGATTAGAAGATGTCATGGCAGCGTTCCGTAAGGACATAGGTTTCTTTTCATCATTATTCTCTGCTCACTTCCAGCTTGTGAGCTCTTGTTTCTCTTTAATATTCAAGAATGTTCTCTGATATACTTCTGGAAAAACTACTGCTTAAATGAAGGAATATATAACTGCGAGTAACTTAGTCATTTTCTAGGTGACATTCTAATAAGGAACCGTTTTTGGATAATAGCCCAGTTGGAACTAATTCTCCACTATCCCTCCCAGTCAGGAAATAGCATGTCCAAGTTAATCAGATGTTCTGGTGCCTTGTATACGCTAATGTTTAGTATAGTGGTGGTGCTGCGTCTTACAGGATGATCAATTTGTAAAGAATTAGAAATAATTATAAAGCCAACAGGAATATTATTTCATCCTTTGTTGACTGAGGCATTAGCCTAGCATCTTGCAGGTACTTCTTAGTCAGGATTACAAACAGCTGTTAGTTTCTAGCGGCTCTACAAATCGTGCAGGTTAGTGAGGTTCTGGTTAATAGGATGCCAGAAAACAGAATTTATAATAGCACTCAAGCATTAATGCAGAATGTAATAACCATACCTTTCCTGAGAAACCAACAGAGCCTAAACTATCTTAATGGTTTAAATTAATCTTTAATACACTATAACTTTGGGGAGGGGGCTTTGCCTTTCAAAAATAAAACAGCCAAGTTGGGGAAGTTCGGATAGG
Source organism: Stenella coeruleoalba (assembly GCF_951394435.1). NCBI lineage: Eukaryota > Metazoa > Chordata > Mammalia > Artiodactyla > Delphinidae > Stenella > Stenella coeruleoalba. The sequence continues at coordinate 18,351,025 of NC_137155.1, read as the reverse complement.
GTGAGAAGAAAATGTATATTTGATAATACATTGTCAGAAAATAAAATTTGTTATGCAGTGGCCATCTAGAAGCACAGCTTTCAAAAAGATAGGATATATTTATTTAAAAATTGGATTTTAATCACAGACTTCACTTAACAAAGTTTTGAAAGCTTTTAAATGCAATTGAGTTTCATTTTCTATTATCCTACTACAGAACCATTCAGATTTTCAAAACAGATGAATTTTTTTAAAAGATCAGATCTTTCACCTTAAGAGACAGCCAACAAGAAGGGAGTGGAGAATGCAGTACAAATTCCAGTGCCTTCTGGCCTGAAGGACACCTGGAGTCCACCTGTGAGTGGGGGACCTAAACCTTTTTCCCTGGGAGGCCAAAACCCGACCTTGTTATCAGCCCAGGTTTTATCTTAAGATTCCTCTGGGGCTTCCCTGGTGGCTCAGTGGTTGAGAGTCTGCCTGCCGATGCAGGGGACACGGGTTCGTGCCCCGGTCCGGGAAGATCCCACATGCCACGGAGCGGCTGGGCCCGTGAGCCATGGCCGCTGAGCCTGTGGGTCCGGAGCCTGTGCTCCGCAACGGGAGAGGCCACAACAGTGAAAGGCCCACGTACCGCAAAAGAAAAAAAAAAAAGATTCCTCTGAACAGCCAACTCCCTTAGACCATATTGAAAATAAAAATTGCACTTCAAAAATTCTATTTTTGTTACTTTCAGCAAAAATACCCATTGCGTAAAATGAAGCACAATGGGGTATATTATATCCTCTATCTTCCCAGATTCTTCACTTAAAATTTGATTAAGGAAATCATATACTTTGAAGATAGGGAATAATGAATTGCCATTCATAGTCTCCTGTGGTTTTAGCTTCAGAGTGTGAATTCTGCCTCTGCTTTTTTTATTCCAGTATGTAATTCAGAGTTTCCAGAAATGAAAATTTTTAAGATAGTCTACCCTCAGTGCATAAAGACTTTGAGAAAAGATGTCTTTGTTGATGTCAGCATTCCACAAACATCCTATTCCAGTGGAATTGTCCTATGATGTCCAATAACCTGTCTGAACTTGAGTCACTTGGTGATGTCTATTAAGTTTAGCTAAAACTATGTTACCATGCTCCAAATGATTCCCATTCATTAAAAAAAAAAATTGATTTTCCTTTTTAAGTAATATTGTCATAAATAAAAATTATGTTAAAAAGCATTTAGAATATTTTAGAAGATATTCCATGTAACATAGCTTCCTTAGAGGTGATTTTTCTGAAATACGGTTTAGATTTAAAAATCTGGGTCTTCCCAAATAAAATGAATTTTCACTCATGGAAACCACATGTTTTTTAAAATACAAAGATGATTACTACTAGAAATGCCTTGGAGAGCATGTTGGTACTGAATGCTAGAAACTACAGAAGGAATGGGAATTTGAAGTATTTTCAAATCATCAGCTCCACTTTTTCTAATCTCCCAAGTACTTGTAATCTGTCGTCAAGTTATAAAACAATTGCCTCTGTTAAATGTTATCGAAGTATGAATCCATATTTAACTAGATTGGTGACCTTTGCTAGTTGTGATGTTGACTTCTGTAAACTATATTTTAGAGTATACTGTCTAGGTGCTATAATTTGTCTTTTTGTTTCATTCAGTTTCTGATTCAAAAGTATTTTATTGCCAACTATCTACAAGGCACTCTTTTAGGTGCTATAAATATGATGATTTAACTTAATATGACTTAACTTAGCTTAATATGATGATTCTTTCCTCAGAAAGCTTATAGTCTATAATTGAGATAATGCTTATAAATAAATAACTGTAACACACGTAAAACAACAACAATAAGAACTTTAAGATCAATGCAGTCAACAGCTATGTGAGTTCAGAGAAGGGCAATAATGTAGTTCAAGGAGAATTTGAGATGGCTCACTCTGTGGAGAATGTTGCTTTTGACTGAACGTTAAATGTTAAAGAGTAGAGTATTGGGCTTCCCTGGTGGCGCAGTGGTTGAGAGTTCGCCTGCCGATGCAGGGGACACGGGTTTGTGCCCCGGTCCGGGAAGATCCCACATGCCGCGGAGCGGCTGGGCCCGTGAGCCATGGCCGCTGAGCCTGCGCGTCTGGAGCCTGTGCTCCGCAACGGGAGAGGCCACAACGGTGAGAGGCCCGCGTACCGCAAAAAAAAAAAAAAAAAAGAGTAGAGTATTTAGGGACAGTAGTGGCAAATTCTCCAGGCAAAAGAGAAAACAGAGATCCAAAAACTTGGTGCATGGACAGGGGATCATGTGTATTTCAACCCACATGAAGTGGAGAGTATAAAGGGGAAGAGGACTGGAAACTAAGTAGGGGCTGGACCGTGGATCCTTGAATACCTAGCTGAGTGTCTGAGTGTTCTTCAGTACCAGTGGGAACCAGCAAGACATCTTGAGCGTGAGCAGTAATGTGTGATGTGAAATACAGTGAGGATGAACAGAAGGCAGAGGGAAGTTAGGGTTCCTTTTGAGAGATAATGAAGGCTTAAAGTAGGAGTGCCTATGCGGAGATATTGCACAGGTAGGTAAGAGAAGCATGGCAACATTTGTGATGTGGGGCAAAGAAAAGAGAGGACTTAAGTGTGACCCAAAGTTTTGAACTATCATCCTGTAAAATAACAAGGAATCCTAAATCAGAGTTCTCCCAGGCAGTCTTCCTTCCTGTCACCCCTCTTGGTATCTGTCTCCTCCAGACCTGTCTTGTAGAGCTGTGCTCCTGTTAAAAAGTAAGATAGTAGTTGTCTACTTCTGGCTTGTTCAGTGAGTTGCAGTGAGGTAAGAGTTGTGTGGGACTTGCTCCTGCCAGCTTCAGGGATTGTTTGCCTCCGACAGTCACAGAACTCTAACTGGGTTGTGCCATGCAAGTCTTCTTTAGTTACATGCCCTGGAAACAATGACCTGCTGGGATGCATAGCCCCTGCCTGCCTCACAGCATCAACACGATCTCTTTCTCCACCCCCATCACTAATCTCCTGGTAGTTTCTGAAATAACACCAAGCCTCTTTCCCACATCGGGCCTTTGCCCATGCTCTTGCCTGAGACATCTTTCCCATCTGTTTCACATGTCTAGTGCTTTGCCTGTTTTTGGCCTTAGCTTAAATGTCATCCCCTCAAGAGGCCTTACGTGATCATTTTCTCTAAAGAAGGTCCCACCCGCTATTCTCTGAGCCCTTTGTTTCTTTCTTGCCTATTACTTATTACAACTTAGAATTATTTTATTTGCATGCTTACTCATTTTTTGCCTCCTTTCCTGACAGAACGTAAAGTCTATGATAACATAAACCATGTCTCTTTTCTTGACAGAACGTAAAGTCTATGATAACATAAACCATGTCTCTTTCCTTGATGGCACCAAGAACTGTGTCTGGTACTCCTTAGGAGACACTCGATAAGCAGTTGTTGAATTAATGTGTGAACTACCTGTTCAGAATGCTCTGTGCAACCTAACACTGTCATCATTTACCCTCAAATAATTGGATTAAATGTAAAGAGAGTAGCAACAAAAGCCTTCAAATTAACAGATTCTTATTGAAAAGTATTCGTATGATTTACATGGTGATATTTGGGAAATAGAACATAAGTATTCTCCTTAAATTCCTGAATTTCCATAAAAGCTCTGTGGTGCCACACTGCATTACCATGATTTTCGGCCTTTTAAAAAATGAAATAGAACGGAGAATAGACTAGAAAATATCAGAGTGCATTGCATGTGGTAAGTGTAGTTTCAAGAAACTTTTTAGTGTGTATGTTGGAGATCACAATATGAAACTATTTTTTACTGTGACTCCAAGTCAATATATGCTCTGGTATTTTCCATGTTATCCTAATCCCCAACCTGGCTGCTGTTATAGCTCTTCAGAGCCATCATTGAATTGTCATTCTGCAGTGTTAGGATTGCCTGTGGCCTATTTGCAGTGGAAGCCTTCTACAAATGCACTCAAATTCAATTTTTTTTTTAGTATTTTCTTATTGATCAACATACCTTAACCTCTCTTACAATGCTCAGTCCCACTGAAAAGAGTGTTCCCAGAGCCCCTTTCACTGCAGAGTGCTGGGCTGCTATTAAGTTAACCAGGAAAAAATCACTCAGGGTTGGACAGCAGTAAGATTTGCTGGTTTTGACATCAAGAATTTGGACAATGATTTGACACATAGTAGCTATATTTGCTAAAATGGAATTTATGTAACTCCTTTTCTCTTTTTTTCCTCTCTCTCTAAGCTGCCTGCCTTGTGCTTGGCTGTATGATTTTCCCTGATGGCTGGGATTCAGATGAAGTAAAACGGATGTGTGGAGAAAAGACAGACAAGTACACTCTTGGGGCTTGTTCAGTCCGCTGGGCTTACATCCTGGCTATCATTGGGATTTTGGATGCCCTCATCCTCTCGTTTCTGGCATTCGTGCTTGGTAACCGACAAGACAGCTTGATGGCAGAGGAACTGAAGGCAGAAAACAAAGGTAAGATTGCTTTGGGGAACTCTTACCTGGACACCTCAAACACAAAAAATGACACTCTGCATTCTTTCCCGTCTGGGAGCAGTGCATCCCCTCTGGGTCTAATTTGCTGCATTTAAAAAAATTGGAGTATAGTTGATTTACAGTGTTGTGTTAATTTCTGCTGTACAGCAAAGTGATTCAGTTATACATATATCTGCATTCTTTTTCATATTGTTTTCCGTTATGGTTTATTGCGGGATGTTGAATATAGTTCCCTGTGCTATACAGTAGGACCTTGTTTGCCAAGGGGGAGGAGGGTTGGGGAAGATGGATTGGGAGTTTGGGACTAGCAGATACTGCATCTTTTAATGGTGTCTAGTTCACAGACTTTTCCCAGACTCAAGACATTTACACAATTAAAATAGTGTATTTTTATGTTTACCTTTCTGAGGCTTTCTGAGTCCATGGCTATGAAACAACAACTTTTTTGGGGGGGTGGGTGTGGGGAGGCGCTACTTGGCCAAACAGCAAGTGCTTTCTCGCCACCTATTCAGCTATTTTCCAGGTTGAAATAAATGCCTGGGGAGTCTTTGAGAATCATCTATAAGCGTCTTTGTTAAACTGCTCACCATCAATATACTTGAATTCAGACTCAACCTCTCAGAAAGAGGTAGAGATACTGGCCACAAATAGTTACAGTTAGATATTTCAGTGTTTACCTAATTAGCTGAATTTTAAAATGTGTTATCTGGGTAATCAAAAGTCTTCAAATTTCTCTTCAAAAAGAAAATGCCTTCTGTAACACACACACAAACTAGGATAGAAAATAGGACATTGACTAGTGAATGATACATGAATATTCTAGTGTGCCAGTAAGAGCTAGCAAGTCGTTATTCAAGATAAATCTTTTAATTTTCTTTCCACATTTCTAAAACAATTTCTTGGGATAGAATTTTACTGTCTCTGTTTTGTTAAAGCCTTAGGTTCATTAAATTGTTTTGTCTTTATGTTATCTTTAATACTTTGGACTTGTATCAGCACCTTCAACTAAGTGGCTCCTTCTTCTAGCTTTTATTCCTAATTAAGAACTAAATCCATCTTTGAATTATGAAATTTAGTTTATTTCAAGTAGTGTTTACTTGAAAAACTTCGCTGCCTCAACATGCCTCAAATATAAGCATACATTAGTATCTACGTGAATGTCACATGTAACGATAGTGTAGCAAGCTTTATACTTAGAGCATCACAATTTATGCTCATAAGCCATGAACTATAAAGAGATGAATAGAGAAGTCCGGGAGAGGAGCAGTCACCCGCGAGCCCTTTATTCCTCTGATTTATAGACAGAATACATATTAATTTACTTGGGTCTATCAAAAATATTCTAAACACAAAAATAATCCTTTCATAGGGGAATAGTGCTGAACTTCCTAAAAACATGACTACCTCCCTCTGAGTTGCCTTTTCTAGATGCTGATTACACTTATAAAGCATGTTGCAGGTTTAAAGTGCTTTCACATGCACTCATTAATTTGGTGCCCTTGGCTATTGTCTTTGTGTCTTGTTGGATGTACACAGACGGGTCTCTGTCCTGTTAACTTCACTTCACATTTAATAGTAGAGATGTCTCAATATTAGAATAAATTACCTTTCCCTAGAGAATGAATTAAAGAAAACTACTTTGTTCTGCAAATGCTTGATTCTCACCACCACCCAGAATTCTATTTATTCACTGTACAATTCAAAGTTATATTGAGAACCTTTAACGTTCCAGATATCCTTTGACCACATAAAAGAAGAAGAAAATTCAGAAGAAAAAAATAACAAAGCCAGGAATGTTTTCACTTGGCCACTGAGAATTCTAACTCACAATCACACATACAACTGAGAATTCTCCTGAATTCATACTTCAGGACGGAACAGGCAGGATTATAGAATAATAATCAACAGTTTCCAAGATGGGTCTTTTCTACCAGCTGATTCAGTTAAATGTGGATGTCTGATCCCTTCTGTCTAGGTCTTTATTAAAGAAAGCATCATTTTCTACTCAATGATATATTGGAAACACCTTGTAAAAGCATTAATGAGAAAGAAGATTAAAATAGGCCAATATAAGGTTTAGGGACTATCTGTGAATAATTTTTCTGTGTTCATCATCTTCTCCATTTGAACGTATCATATTTGGATGTATTCTAGAGTTTTTTCCATCTGGTTCTGAAGGACTAAAATCAGTAGCAGTTCATCTGTATCAAATCAGATAGATCTAATAAAGCAGCAGAGAACACCAAGCCATATTGATGAAACATTTCAATTCTACCACATTTTTATTTCACAATTGAAATTGCTTTTCCTGGAACTCTGAGAATGTATCAACAGTTCTATTACCCAGGCACTTCTGATCCGTAAACAATAGGGTGTTGTAAAAATCAGAGCAAGGTTTTCTAAGCCTTGTATAAAATGTAATCAAACCTGCATGTTTCTGAGAAACGGTAGGAGATTTACAGTTGTAGAGAGTAGCCGTTATTGTTTGTTATTATTTAAACACTTGTTCATTGTTAAAACTTGCAAAAACTTAGGTTGTTTGAGGGAAAACCAATCAGTGGTTTGTTTGTATGTTTGTGTATGAACATAGTTTCACTAACCAGTAGTTTAATGGCTTTGAAGTGCATGCAGTAACCAAAACTAAATACATCATTGTTACCTTCTCTCAGATTTCACTTCCCTGAGGATCTGTAAGAATAAGTTGTAATTGTGAAATTGGTTTTATATAGGTACTTTGCATGGCTACGTTAATATAAATTTTCCCTTATTGAAACATTGTTTTCCACTATCAATTTTTTTTTTTTTTACTGATAAAACTAACGTGATGTCCTGTGATAGCTAAGGCCTCCTTTGGGTTCCAGGGCAATGCAATGAAACAAGAGGCAAATCTAGCTCATGGAATTTTGGAAGATGTTATAAACTACGTGATGCCTTCTGGTATCATGGAAGCAGATAATACCATAACTCAAGCTTTGACTCAGAAGAGGAAATAGGTTATGATATAGGTTATATCACCACCCACACTGTAGTATCTTTTACAGTCTTCCAGTTTTATGGCCTGTCAATCATCCTAACAACCTACATCTTATAACAAGTAGCAGGACCATTATAGAAAGAATAAACCTGCAAATGTGGCATATGCCCCCAGTTCGAAGAAGTTTGTCCTGAAAGGTCTCATTATCGTTTCTTCTTAATGTGGCTTTTGTAATCTAATAATACAATTGTGCTGTATATCTAGAAAAGCCACCAAATGAGTTCAGTACAATAAGACATTGCTTAGATCCATAAGTCTTTCCCAGCAACCACCCCAATGGTCAAAACAAGAATCACTGTTACAGCCTATATCAGAGAAGGGAAGGGAATGCAGCTCTAATTGTTGCCTTTACTCCACTTACAGAGTCTTAGGGTGAAAGGTGCTCCATAGGATGCTCCAGAGCCATAAATTAACTGTCACAAAGGTGCTATTCAAAGGGAAAACAGGGAGATCCACAGATGAACATCTCCACCTCTGTCTCTTAAGATAAATGTCCAGTGAACTCACCTCGATCCCCTTTTCATGTTCCCATACCACACCTCCCACAGCATTTCATAAGGTCCTCCTTTTCCAAGAGTGTAAATATAATTTGAAAGAGGTCTAAGCTGAAATTTATCATAAATTGTGAAATGGCAAAATCTGAATAAAGGAGTTTTAACATTGTTTCACCAAACTGAAAGCAACAACTTTGATGATGCAAGTGTTGTCTTAGGGCAGACTTCTGTAAGAGAGAAAGTTAATCATCTATGGCGCTCTAACAAACAAAAAAACAAATAAAAAACAGCCCCACTGAAAAACAAAGAGGAGTGAAAACTCTAAATATCCAACTGACTTTATACAGGAGTCGGCATATGCGAGAAAACTCAACTGCATCCCCTGCATGTTGAGGGGAGCCAGCCCTGCAGGCTGTGTGCTGTCCCTGGATCTGGGGCTAGTAGCAGACAGGCAGGTGTTCATTCTTGTTTTGGGCGTTGGGCAGCATGATTTCTAAATGAGCCAACAACCGTCGGCATTTAACCTTCATATGCTGCTTAAGTGCATATTTTAACACACTGAACTGTGAAGTCAATTTCATTATGTAAAATTAAAGTTTCATCCAGATAAAAAGGATTTGAAATGAAAGCTTCATTTTCAGTTTCTTTCATTAATTGTGAAAGGATAAATAATTACATTTTCAAGAGCTCCTATGCCACAAATATCTCTTTCCTTGTCAGACACCATTCATAAAGAGGTCTATTTCTGCGTTTATGTGTATGGTCTTTGGAATTGCTTATCAGATAATTGGGGCCTCTCCTGAGCAGATTTAAAGTCACTTTGTCTTCTAGCACTTTAACTTCAAATGAGAAAACATGATTATCCATCAAGAGGTGACTCCAGCTGCCTCTTATTTATTAAGTGGTTTAAGCTCTTTAATGCTGTAATAGGGGGAGTTAGAATAAATTCATTTTACTTAAATAACTAATTGAGAAATGCTTCAAGATTTTGAGTTAAGGTACCATGCCGTGCCACGGCCTCATTGAGGGCGGTAGTGTGGTCTGTGGAAAGAGTGTGCATTGCCCAGAGCTGGTGTGATGTGACCCGAGGAGCCTTGCATTCGTATCTTAATAGTCCCGGAATTCAGCTTCCTCCTCTGTAAAATGCAGACTTACCTAAATGGCATCTGAGGTTTCTTCCAGCTGTAAAATATTCCAATTCAAGGGACACCTTCAGAGGCGTCCTTTAAGGATGCTCTGAGAGTCGTAATAGCTTCTACCCTCAGAGCAATGAATACACTAAAGGCTCTTTTAGGGACTTGTTAGCACTGCAGGGGTGACTAGGAGAAGGGAAAGATAAAGGTCAAGGGGAGGGAGGTCCAGGATGCCTAGGCGTTTCTCCCTCAGCCGTGTACCTCCCCACTGAACCTGCTGTCACAGCCCCACTCGTGCACACCACCAAGAGGAGAATGAGTCAGATTTAGAAACTCTGTCCCATGCAGAGGAGGCTCCTCGCTCCACTAGATTCCCATACTGTGTGATGTGCATGTGGACACCTGGACAGTGAACAAGGCCCCAGATCACAGACACAAACTTTTTTTCTGGTCTCAACTCTGGCCCTGATTAGTCATGTGACTTTGAACAAGTCTCTTAACATCTCAGAGCCTCAGCTTCACTTTCTTTAAAATGGGAATGATAATACCCAGCTCTGCCTCCTCTGTAGGGTTGGGAGAATCCGCCAAAAGCATAGATGTAGAAGCAATTTATAATCAGTGATATTGATATAGGCTTTACTTATTGCTAATCATTTCCCCCATATGACATTTTAACTGATTTTTGGAATAATCCTGTGAAGTAGTTACCATCATCCTAGTTTTACACGTCAAAAACCGAGGCCCATAAAAGTTAAGTATTTTGTGTAAATTTTCACAGCTAGGAAGGAATGGATCCAGGACTCAAACACAAATCATTTTACTTGAAATTTCGAGTTCTTTTTGTTGTGTAATAACACAACATGATGTAATCAATTCTTTATGGATGCTGATTCTATTGCTTTCCACTTGAGTAGTCAGCCCTGTGCAAGTAAGAGTATAGTCTTATTTTCGTTTGGTAGCTTTTAGATAATATTATTCAATCAAAAGTTTAATACACTTGAGAATGGGGGAAAGCCTTGATTTAAAACTCATCCTCTTACTTGACTCTGTAACTTTATAAAAACCTGGTGAGGTAAGATCAGGAAGCGTAGGAAAGAAAGTACCTTCAAGTGCTTTGAATTAAAGCTTTAATAAGGCCATAGTGAATTGTCTGTTTCCCACTGGGATTTGAATAAAGCCCCCTTGGTCATCAAAGCATCTCAGAGTGTACCTCTAAAAAATGGCATACATCTTGACACTTTTTCAGAAGGGCTCACGTCAGTCTCAGTTGGAGCAGACCTTAGTGCTCATAGAGTTGTTTTATATACTTGGAGCTTCTAATTCCTCTCCTCTCACTCTTTTATGAGCTCACTCCATTCAAGTTCTCACCCCCAGCACTTCACAGACACTGTCTTATGAAGGTCACCCCCAGTCTCCTAATTGTTAAATTTCATAGTCGATTATCAATCCTTGTATTGACTTATCAGCAACCTTTCACAACTGACTGCTGGCACTATCTGAAGGTCTGTCTTTAGCTGGCTTCCAGTAGCTGACCTTGCCTAGATTTCCTCTTGCCTCTGTGGGGCTCTGGGCTCAAGTCTCCTTTGCTGATTCCTCACTATCTATCTCTCCACTGTATCTATGTTCATATCCCAGGTTATCTCATCTCTGCCATGACTTTATTTATTTATTTTTAACATCTTTATTGGAGTATAATTGCTTTACAATGGTGTACTAGTTTCCGCTTTACAACAAAGTGAATCAGTCACACATACACATATGTTCCCATATCTCCTCCCTATCCCACCCCTCTAGGCGGTCACAAAGCACCGAGCTGATCTCCCTGTGCTATGCGGCTGCTTCCCACTAGCTATCTATTTTACGTTTGGTAGTGTATATATGTCATGCCACTCTCTCACTTTTTCACAGCTTACCCTTCCCCTTCCCCACATCCTCAAGTCCACTCTCTAGTAGGTCTGTGTCCTTATTCCCGTGACTTTAAATGACTGCTGTACCCTAATGACTCCCAAATTTAATCCACCTCCCACCTCTCCAATGAACTCTGGTCTCATATACCCAACTGCCTACTTGACACCCTTTTTTAATATGTAAATTAGCTTCTCAAACTTAAGAAACTTTCCCAAACTGAGCTCCTTATCTTTCCCACAAAGCCTCCTTCCCCCACGGTCTTCCCCATCTCAGTTCGTGATGTCTGTTATTTCTGGTATTCTTATCTACATATTTACACTTCTAGGCCACAAATATACCTCTGAAAATTTTTTCTCCCCCATAAATATTCTCCAGTAGTTTAGTTGCTTCCTGTTTATCTAGTTAGTTTCCTAACAATGAACCCCTCTAGCTTTCCTCTTATTCATGCTGGAGTCTCTGGTGTTTTTCCACATGCTCTACCTGGAGAAGCACAGGTACCAAATGAAACATTAGTGTTCTTGACTTTCATCCTAGTTAAATCTCCTTGGGGCTTAGTGTCCCTACTCAGACTTGTTTTTTTAGTGTACATGAAACTTTTTTGGCAAGTGATGTTTACATTCTTGCTGCATGTTCACTGATTCCATTGTGAGGTTGAAGAACACACTGAAAATGTAACCTGTCACTTCACTTGCCCGTGGCAAAGGAGAAACAGCTGTTTTTTTTTTGGGGGGGGGGGTCCTGATTTTTTTATTGAAATATAGTTGCTGTACAATATTATATAAAGATATACAATACAGTGATTCACAAGTTTTAAAGGTTATATTCCATTTATAGTTATTATAAAATATTGGCTATATTCTCCGTGTTGTACAGTATATCCTTGTAGCCTATTTTATACTTAACAGTTTGTACCTTCCAGTCCCCCAGTCTTACATTTCCCCTCCCCCCTCCCTCTCTCTGATGGTAACCACTAGTTCTCTACATATGTGTCTGCTTTTTTGTTATTTTCACTAGTTTGTTGTATTTTTAGATTCTGCATATAAGTGATATCATACAGTATTTGTCTTTCTCTGTCTGACATTTCTCTGACTTATTATTATTAGCATAATGCCCTTCAAGTCCATCCATGTTGCTGCAAATGGCAAAATTTCGTTCTTTTTTATCGTTGAATAGTATTCCGTTGTGTGTGTGTGTGTGAGTGTGAGTGTGAGTGTGTGTGTATCGCATCTTCTGTTTTTAATGTCTAGTAGGGGAGGTAAGGACACAGTGCCAAGCGGATACTGCTGAGATAAATAAATGTTGAGATTACTTGCAGAAATAGGTGTTCTATTAGTGCTTTACAAAATATGACCACCCCCCAAAAAAACCCCGCAAATTACATTTTTTACTCTAAGTTTCTTGAGAGCAAGGACTATGTCTTATTTATCTGTTATATCCAGTATTATAGTTCTCAGCACATAGTAAATGCTTAATAAATTTAAGCACTTGTTATTGTTACTTTTATTGAATCAATTCCATGAAAGAATCGTGTAAGTAAATGTCCCAGTTAACATGTTCCCTGCACACGAAGCAGTTTGTCTCTTACTTCATGGATTGCAAAGGAAATAAATTTGCCTGCATGTTACACATAGATACATATTTTTAAAGAATCAGAGAACGGCATGTTGGAACAATATACTGTAACTCTGCCACTCAGCAAATCAGTGTACCTCTTTAGGCCTTATTTCAACAGGCACAAAAATGTACTCTGTGCTTGCTGTGTGCCAAGCAATGGGCAAAACCACAGCAGTCAGCTCATCAAACATTTCCTCCACACCTCGTGTGTGCCAAGCCTCGTGGTAAACACTGAGAGTTCCAGAATGAGTGGGGCAAGGTTTGCCCTCAGTCTCTTTGGGGAGAACATGTAGTGTTATAGGCACTAGGTTATATTTCTGAGTTCCAATCCCGTCCTCGTAGACATGGCTTCACCAGGTCACTTTGTTGGTACCACCTCTGTGAGTGCATGCCGTCGCCGACAGCTGCCTCACTCCAGCACCAGTGAAAGATGATGCTATAATAAGCAGAGACTGCTTCCCAAGGACAATTTGACATGCAAGGTTTCATCTGCTGAGAGGCTTTAAAAAAATCAGCTTGTAGAAAAACATCAGTGAGTCTGTTAGTATTAAATAAACAAAGGAGAACACAACTGTGAAGAAATGAAAAAAATGCAATAGATATGTTGTGGACAGGGACAAGTCAGAATAGAGAGGTGGGGAGTTCTCACTTATTGCTAAAGCATTCGTTTTAGAGCAGCCTATTGAAAATCTAAACTCCAGAAACCGTTTTGGGGAAAAGTCCATTGTACCGCCAATGTTATCACCCTTGAACAATGTCTTTCCAGTCAGCCAGCCAGCTGATCCTCAGCAAGTGCTGTATTTATGCATTTCATTGACTTTTGCTTCCTGCTTTGCTGCACACGTAATCTCAGCCTCAGATTTGGTGGGGAAAAATCGGTTTGGCCTGAGTAGGTATCATCTCCCTAACTTAACTTCACCACGTCACCTTTGATGATGTGTCTGGAATAACCAGGAGACGAAATGTGAATTCTGACAACTGCCACGCGATGCTGTCTGCAAGTCAGTGCGCTGTCAAGCCCACAAGAGCGAGAGTGACGATGTTGTCAAGAGATCTGAAGGGCAGAATTCAACCAGGGAGAAACGCAGCTGTGGTGTTAGTGTCAGCCACCCCAGCACATGTTCTGACAGAACCACTAGGCAGGCCGGTCGCTGGAGAGAAGCCGGACGCAGCCCCTCGCGGCAGCGGGTGAAGCTGCAGTGCTCACTGAAAGGAGGGCTCCGATCCGGAGCCCTTACAGGGGGCAGCTTCTCCAAAGAAAATCTAAAACACTGTCCCTTGTCCCAGAGAAGGTGACAAGCCCAGAAAGAAGTCACATGAGCAAATTCCATCTGCTCACCTGATAGCTTCTCACCAGGGGCTGGCCTTTTGGTGCCAATGCCAACAAACAAAATGAACCAGACGTTCTCTGACTGTCCAGACAGGAGAAGTGCAATTGTCTGGGCTCTGGGAGGTTTGTTTCCAGTTCACCCATTTAAAAAAGAAAAAATAAGAAAACCCTTTCCTGACCTTGGTAAGCGGGGCTCAGAGATGCTATGTAGATCAGTACATGGTAGCAGATTACCAGATGACACTGTCTTGAAGTTTCTTTTTCAGGAAAATCCTCTAAAAGCATGGGTGACTGTTTGGTTTTTTGTTTTTTCTTTTTTTTTTTTTTTTAATCCAACTGAAAAGAAGTCTTAGTGGTGGGCTTAATAACTCTTCAGATGTTGGGTGAATGGCCAACTCTCTCATCTATACTGGGGTGTGGTGGGGGACAGGGTCAAGCTAAAGAAATGTTGAAATGTAATCACAGAGTGAGGACTTGTAGAGCCAGAAATCACTTGGCTCTTTACAGTCAGCTGGGGAGCTTAAAAATAGATTCCAGTGCTTGGGCGCCACTGCAGAGATTCTAATTCAGTTGGCCTGAGGTGGATCCAGGTGTGAGAACTCCTCAGGCGGTTCTCATGTACAGCCAGGGCTGAGGACCAATGGCTTCACCCAGTGCCCTCGTTTTATAGATGAGGAAGCTAAGCAACAGAGAGGGGAAATAAAGATCATCTCATCAGTTTGAATTTTTATAATTAGAAATCAGTAGGTAACCCATGAAAATAGTCAAGTTTCATTCTGTAATAGGCTAAATAATCATCTCTGATACAGTTCAGTTGCTGTTATTTTTGGAAGCAGAGCTTTCTGCCAGCCCTGGGAAATCGATTTGTGGCAGCTGCTGTCTCTGTGAACTCGGGCAAACCTCTCTAAGCCTCGTGTGCTCATCTGTAAGGACGTTAATAGAACCTGCCTCATTTTGTGAAAATGAGATAGTGTATGTAAACTGTCACAATGTCTGACACCTATGAAAACTGTTTTTATTTTGAGAGCTTTGATTTTACTTGACAAACACATATATAGAGCTTGTTTGTATGCCATGGTTCATGCGGTGCAGAGCCCACACCCTAACCACTGCACCATGGTCTCCCTTTGTTCTTAGCAACTCTGCATCATAATGGGGACCTCATTAAGATCTAGAAATTGTTCCCTCCACATGTTTAAATATGACGTTTTTCATCTGGTAATTTTACAAATATTTTCAATACGACTGGTGAGGGTTGGTTGGTTGGAGGTTTTGTGGGAAATTTTGCTTTGTTTTTTGTAATCTTCCTGCATGTACTCATATCTCAGGATGATCAGGGGTGGGATGGGGGAGGAGGTATTCCATTATATTTGCTACTCAAAGAGCTCAAACCATATAGCCAGCTCTGTAAATTCAGTGACAGTCACCAAGGAGACCCCATGATCCCCTGATAGAAATAAGACTCACTCATTACAATGTTACCCAATTTCAACCTGGCAGAAAATTCCTTCAGTGCACTGCTGGACAGATGAGAGCCAAACTCAAGGCCTTAAAAATGTCTGTGAGAAGTGTCCTTCAGAAGTGATAGAGGGAAGGGATTCCACCCAGGTAGAAAAAGCAGTAAAGACAAGAATCCCCTGAATGTAGGGGAATACAATCACTTCAGTTCTTACATAGGGTAATAAAAGTTTAGTGCTACTAGGCTAGTATGTGCCTGTGTTTTGGTCAGAACACATCTTTATTTTCCTCACCATATACATGGCAAATAAAATCCATATGTCAAACAAACATAAGTAATAAAATCTTTATTAGAAGCTAAAATAAACTGGGAGGACTCCTCCCTCATTATTCAAAACCCATTTATCTCTGGCTCTCTCTCCTGATACACTCTAAACTGATCCCTTCCCTCGCCAGCTAATTCACACCCACCAGGTAACAAACATTATTATTATTATTATTATTATTAAAAGATACATTTCAGGTAGTAGCTATCAAACTTCTATGAGAATAATATTTACCTGGGATGCTAATGAAAAATGAAATTATGGCTTTAGTAGTTCTAAGGAACAGCTCTAAGGAGTCTTCTTTTTTAATTAATAAACTTTTTTTTTAAAAGCAGTTTAAGGATTACAGCAAAATCAAGCAAAAAGTCTGAGTTCCCACACACCGCTTTCCCCATATACACAGCCTCCCCACCATCAACATCCCACATCAATGTGGCTCTTTTATTACAATTAATGAACCAACATTGACACATTATTATCAACCAAACTCCATAGTTTATGTTAGGGTTCACTCTTTGTGTTGTACATTCAATGGGTGTTGACACTGAAATCTATATTTTTAATAAGTACATTTAAGTAAATGTGTTGCAGTTGATTTGAGGGCAATGCTTTAAGCAACACTGCTCGGGGTCATTTATAATCAGATTAACACTACAATTATAATGTTATGATACTGAGGCCAGCAACCATGGCCAGAGCAGTATTGTTACTTTAGAGTTGCTTTTCATAAATATCCTGGCACCCCTCAGTGCATAAATAGGATCTATTCCAAAAGTTTACGTCCAGCTTGGTGTTTTGGAACTCAGATCACATACTTTTCATAGAAGCAATTGATGTCAGCAATGGTCAATTTCTTGGATTTGCCCTCCAAAGCTTGTTTCACTCATAATGTTAGAAGAATAAGGTTATTTAAGCAATTGGATTTTTTTACAAAAGGCAATAGAAATGTAAGCCCATAAAGTCAATAGACAAAAATACAAAATAAAAATCTTTGAGAACCGGAGATGGGATGGGATTTTTTTAAACAAAACTTCAAAGGCACAGACCATAAGGCAAAAAAAGATTAATCGAATTACATCAAAATACGACTTCTGTTCATGAAGGACAGCAAGAACAAAGACCAGGTGACAGATTTAGAGAAGCTATTTGGAATGTTACAAAATAGCAAGTAACTAGAATAAGCAAGGAATTCCTCGAAATTAATAAGAAAAAAAATCAAAATCAATTGCAAAATGAGCAAAGAACAGGCAATTTGTAGGAAAGGAAACAGAAAGAACTAGTATATGAAGAAATGTCCCAAATCGTTAATAGAGAAATATAAATTAGAAGAGCAATGAGTTGTAAATTTACACCTTTTAGGTTGGCAGAATTTAGACAGAATAACAGGCAGGGATCTCCCTCGGCACTGCTAGTAGTTGATATTGAGTTGTATAAATTGTTTGTATACTTTGGATATTAACCCCTTGTTTGTCGCATCATTTGCAAATATTTTCTCCCCATTTCATAGGTTGTCTTTTCATTTTGTTGATGATTTCCTTTGCTGTGCAAAAGCATTTAAGTTTGGTAAGGTCCCATTTTTAAATTTTTGCTTTTATTTATTTTGCCTTGGGAGATTTATCTAAGAAAATATTGCTATGATTTATGTCAAAGAGTGTTTCACTTATGTTCTCTTCTAGGAGTTTCATGGTGTCATGTCTTAAATTTGGGTTTTTAAACCATTTTGAGTTTACTTTAATATATGGCATGAGGGAATTCTCTAATTTCATTGTTTTACATGTCACTGTCCAGCTTTCCCGGCACCACTTGTTGAAGAGACGGGTTTTTTTCTCCATTGTATAGTCTTGCCTCCTTTGTCGTAGATTAATTGACCATAGGTGTGTGGGTTTATTTCTGGGCTCTGTATTCTGTTCCATTGACCTATATATCTGTTTTTGTGTCAGTACCACACTATTTTGATTACTGTAGCTTTGTAGTATAATCTGAAGTCTGGAAGGGTTATACCTCCAGCTTTGTTCTTTTTTCTCAGGATTGCTTTGGCAGTCAACACATGGCAACATGGATGTATAAAAAACAAGATGCTTAGTGAGAAAAAGGAAACAATAATATAGGTAATAAAATACCATTTACATAAATTAAAAATAATTCATATCAAACAATGATCCACAGTGTGTAATATAAAATATATTAAAATAAAAATATATCCATTAATGGTTGCCCATAGAGAGGGGAGAAGAACGACAGTGGGAAATGGGGATAACGGGATTCAACAAGAGGAGGCCGTGTGGTGTGGGGGTAAAGAGCCTGGGCTGTGGCATCAGGCTGATTGGATTAGACCCTCAGCTCCACCCCTTACTAGCTGTGGGTCTCAGTGTCTCTTAAGCTTCTTCAGGAGTAAAATGTAGATCACATTATCTATCTTACAGCATCACAATGAGGTTTAAAAGATACAGTCCAAGTAAAGCACTTAACTCAGTGCTTAATATATACAGTTGGTATTCAATAAATATTAGCATTATTGTAATATAACTTCAGCCTTATCGTGAAAATTGATTGTGAGAACATTGTTTATTAAGGGTAAGAAATTAGGGCTGGGGGAGAGAAAGGAGATGGGAGAATGGAGGCAGGAGCAGGCTGAGTGCGGTGACAATTAAGTTTTCCATCTTTCCGATAAAAATCTTGCAGTTGGTATCAGTCTTCTCTCCTTTGCCCTATTTCCTCCCCTTATTTTCTCTTCCACTTCCCCAGTTCCACAGAGGATCCCACTTTTTGCCACCGGGTGCTGGGACAGAGTGATGTTAGGTGGAAAAGAAGCCTATGAAATAGAGAAGGGGAGAGCTGTCCTCTGTGATGATGACAGAGTAGGGAGGATGGAAGTTTTTCTGTGTACAAACCATCCCAACACTCAGTGGCTTAAGCAGACAATCATTTACTATTCTTTAGGAGTCTGTGGGTTACCTGGAGTTTGGAGCAACTAGACTAGACTTGTCTGGGGGTGTTTCTGCTCCACGTGTCTCTCATCCTCTTCCTGGAACTAACAGGCCAGCATGTTCTTCCCGTGGTGATGACAGAAACATGGGAAAATCAAGCTCAATAGCACAGGACACTTGGGCCTCTGCTGTGTCACATCTGCTAAAGTAAGTGGTCAAAGTAAGTTGTATGGCCATGCCTACAGGTGGGGAATTGCACCCCGCCCCTAGGAGGAAGGCACAGCAAAATAATTGGACAGAGGACAGGGAAGGGTGAAGAACTGGCCTATTCATGCAATCAACACAGGAAGCCACATTCTTCTTATGAGTGACAGGCAAGAGGGAACACAGCCTAGCTGGAAAAGCAGGAAAACTGAATGCCAGATGATGCAAAAAGTGGGCCTGAGCAAGTCTCTCTCACACACACAGAGAAATACCCACACACATGAGGGCGGAAGCCCCAGTGACTAGTGTGATATTAACTTTAATACAGTAACTAAAGATAGATGAGTCTTACTCTGGGGTCTGGGGGTAGGACATGCAGAGGGGTGGAGATCTATCCTTAAAGAAGTAGACAACTGAATAGATAGTGCTATTTGGGAATATTTTTTTTAAAAATAAAGGAAAAAAAACCTTTCTTGAATCCAGAACAAATGCAGAGATGTTAACCAAGGACTGAGATGAAATTACAAGTTTTTATAAAGTTTGTTCCTAACCTTTAAATCATGGTACCTTGCCCTGAACCTTTGATAGACTATCATAGCCTGCTGTTAATGTTCATACTAGTATCAATAGCTACAGTCTGGCATATATAAAATTTAAATACAAAATTATCAGTTTCTAATGAAATGGTTGAGTATCCACAAGTCTCTTTGAAGAAAAAAAATGAATCTTTTGTCCCAGGGTAGGGGAAAACCTTAAACAGCCTGAAATGTGCATTCATATGACATTATAAATGCAACAGTTTTACCTTCAAAGAAGCATTCATTCATTCAAAAAGGCATTTTTGGTTTGAATACTAAATACAGATTCTAATGACTTTTTTTTTTCATAAAATTATTTATTATTTTTGGCTGTGTTGGGTCTTCGTTGCTGCACGTGAGCTTTCTCTAGTTGTGGCGAGCGGGGGCTACTCTTCGTTGCAGTGTGCAGGCTTCTCATTGCAGTGGCTTCTCTTGTTGTGGAGCATAGGCACTAGGCGCGTGGGCTTCAGTAGTTGTGGCTCCTGAGGTCTAGAGCACAAGCTCAGTAGTTGTGGCGCGTGGGCTTAGTTGCTCCGCGGCATGTGGGATCTTCCCGGACCAGGGCTCGAACCCTTGTCCCCAGCATTGGCAGGCGGATTCATAACCACTGAACCACCAGGGAAGCCCAGATTCTAATGACTTTTCACTACTGTGTGCAAAATATCCCTTTCTCTGCTGCTAAAATTAAATTTAAATATGCCTTTCGTACTTTAAAAATGTATCAAGGGCCCAATACCTAGAATGGTGCCTTGCAAACAAGGAAAAAAGAAAACAATGAGCTCTATACATGAAAATCAATAAAATAATAATCATGGGTATGTAAAGGGGATTGTCATTTATTTCTATTTTAGTCCAAGCTGGACCTGGGACTGTGTCTCTTTCCGTTCTGCACCCTCAGTGCCCTGGCAGAGTGCCTGGCATCAGCAGGTACTCAATATTTATTTCAGCTTGGCTAACTGGGAACTTTCTGCACCCCCCAAACCAAAAACCTGAAATGAAAGACTGATCAGATATCATACATATTACACCTGCATAGAGTCATCTGTCTTTACCACCTGGCCTGTTCCTCATGTCAAGGGGCTTCATTCTGTTATTGGAACCCTCCCTGAGTCTCCTGTAAGAGTTGGGTTCTTTAAGTAAGACTAAATATTTGAAACATAGAGTGCCAAGTTTCCTTAATCCTAAAATCTTTTTAAAGATTAGAGCAGCCTTGTGTTGTCTTGAATACTTGAAGAGGTGCAAGTACAAAATTGTCATTTGAAACATCTCAAGTCAGGTAATTCCATGACTGTTTCTCTCTGTAATGTACTTGATTGACAAATGATTTCCTGAGCTGATTTTTACTTCGAACCGAGGACAAATAGACATCGGAGGGAACTGCCTTTCACTGGCTTTTGTTAAGCAAGAGAAGATAGAGTGAGCTGATGCTGAAAGAACCCTCATTTCCTGAAAACTGAGTCTAAAATATCTGAAGGGTTAATCAAGTCTCTAGATTCTGCCCGTTAGAAAGCATGGTGAAGTAGGGGAGAAGTGATGCCACATGGGATGGGGGGACCACACAGTGAGCTTTCCTTGGCAGGGAGGACATGACTAACATGCACAAGTTACTCCAGGTTAGCCCCACATTTGTATTCGCTCCCCACCCCAGACTCTTGCTTTGTAGTTCTTGCCATTCCTTTGCTATCCCGTTTCACCACTGTGTGAGGGTATGTGTCTGTGGAGGCCTCCACTGGCCTTTAAATGGTGAAGATCACTTTAACAAGTCTCATAATTTAGCAGTGACCTGCCTCACAGACTATGTCCTGAGCAATAACGGATGAAAAGATTATGGAATCCTTTGCAGCTACAAAATGCTGCAAAGACTATAATGAGGAACAGTTCCACAGAGGTTATAAATTTTGTAGCCAAGAAGATAATAAGCAATTTTTATCAGCAATTTTTATTCCCTGGTCTCCTGGGTCTGGCGTGAGAGCAGTGCCATGCTAGACCCTGGGGATGCCTAGACCAACACTGTTCAACAGAAATGTCATGTGAGGCAGAAAAGTACTTTGACATTTCCTTGTAGCCACACTTTTAAAAGTTAAAAAAAATAAAGATGAAATTAATTTTAAGAATATATTTAACCCAGTATATCCAAACTTTAAATTCAACATGTAATCAATTTTGAAAAGTTATAAATTAAATATTTTTACATTTTTTTCATACTAAGTCTTAAAAATCCAGTGTGTATTTTATTCTTGTAGCTCATCTCAGTTCAATGAGCCACATTTCAAGTGCTCAACGGCCCACATGGCCAGTGGGGCCTGAATAGGACAGCACAGGCCGAGGCAGCAAATAGCCCACCGAATATAAGTTTTCTGACTTTAATTATAATGTCCATGAGTATGTGAAAATGCTCTTAGCTTTCCACAAATAATTGGTGAATCTGACCTGCTGTGTTTCCCAGCAGGAACCCAGCTTCAGGGAAAGGAAGAGGAAAAGCATCAGTGTTTTCTGAGCTACTGTATGAACAAGGACTTAGGTCATCTCATTTGCCCCAAAACAGATCTGTGAGGAGGGGAGATGGTCCTTATTTTGCAGAAGAGAAAATCAATATCAGTGAGTCCAAGGGCTCACCAGGGTCACACAGCTAGTGCTGGCAAAGCGGGGAGGGAAGGAACTCGGGCTTGGCTCCAGAGCCCTGGCCCTTTCTGCTCTATCACAGTCCCTCCTCAGACCTCGCTAGATAGCAGTGGCTCTCAAACTGGTGAGGTCTCCTAGAGGTCTTGTTCAAACACTGGTTGCTGGCCTCTGCCCCCGCAGTTTTTGATTCGGCAGGTCAGGGTGGGGCCTTGGAATTGATGTTTTTAACAAGTTCCCAGGAGATGCTGATGCTGCTGGTCCAGGGACCACAATTTGAGAACCTCTGAGGTACTGGCTGGATATGATATCTTATATAGATGCCTATCTGTCTTAAGCTAATAATGATGCTTCCCTACGTTGGCAGAAACTGAACTTTGATCTATATATTTGTCCATTATTGTTCTCTTAGCTAAAGTTGGCCACCCTGTAGTATGGACTGGGAAAGATCCACTTATCATGACCCTTTTAATTCATTTTAATTAACCATTGGACGTAAGTACTTTATTGCAAGTGAGGAAGCATTCACTTCTTCACCCAGTTCCTGCAGAGAAGAGGAAATGATACATGTGGATGTCTCACATCATGTAAACACTGGGTAGTCTTTTCTCAAGCACACACATTTCTAAGTCACCACTACTACCTTTTGAAAATTTCATGCAGTATCTTTTATTTAAGATGGAGCCACATCGTCAGATATTTTCCTAGTGGCATTTTTTAAAAGCAAGTGATAGTCACTGTGTGTTTACCGCAGCTTAGAAAAATCCTATCCCAGTCTGAAATTTAACTTATTGTATTTTAACCACCACTGTTGTGCTCAAGAGACAAGAAATTATTTACCTTTCTACTAACAAGTTCCACCATCTCTTGATTTATTAAGTGGCTTGGGGACATTTTCAATCTTTCTAGCCAGTGACCTCTAGCCCTTTTCATTCTTGCCAGGGAGAGCCCTTTTCATTCCTTTTATTTATTTTTAATGACTTTTAAGCCCTCTCTTCTAACCCAACTCTCAAACCCTGGCTATATCTAAAGAAAAACAACAGATTACCTTATGCTGCCTATCATGGAGCCCATCATTTTCACAAGATGACAGCAGACCCGGGTGTGCTGATTTGATAGGATTGGGCAAACTGATATTGGCACTGAAAATGGAAGACTTATCTTCCTTAAATGCCTCATCAGAAATAGGAGTAGCATATGTGTGTTCAAAACCAAACAGAGGGACAGGCTGTTTTTTACTCAGTCACCTAATGACTGTATAGATGGAAGTGAAGTGGATGTGGGGCAATTAGGCTGGAAAGACCACTAAGTCTCTCAAGTCACCCACAGCCTACACCTTTCATAACAGATGCTTTAAGCCTGTTTTCTTATCTGAATGTGGATTGATTGATTTGGGTTTTTTCTTTTTTGTTTATGTTTAGAATAGTTCATCCTTGTAGCACTTAGAGCTTTTAAGAAGGGAAAGGGTGGGATTTTGGTCTATCTGAATAATTGAAAAAAACTGTAATTACCCCAATATCACAAAGACATGTTTTGAACAAAAACATTAGGAGGAAAGGCCACTGGTTCAGTCAAGTCACCAAAAATGCCTGACATTTTTCAAAGCTTTTCCCTGCCATGTCTCTTATGACTCCTGGGCTCTGCTCTGTTCTTGGGTGCTGGTTCTGAAGGAAGGTTTGGGAAGCCTGGAGTAGGACGAGGGAAAAACCGTAAGATAAAAAATGGACTTGAAGAGTTCTTCCTCTTCATAGTGTATTTCACAAATGCAGAATTCCTTCATTTGATTTGATCCGGAAACAAGTAGAACTGCCGTAGAGTCAATATCCCCAAATATATAGCCTACCAGAATTTTCACTTAATGGCATCTTGACACAAGCCTGGACTTCATTCTTCAAGTACAAAGCCCATGCCCTGGATGTAAATACACGGAATACCATAGTGCAGTCCCTTTGATGGAAGTGCCAGCAAGCCATATTAGGAAACAGTAGTTTGTCTCTAGAACATCACAAGGAGGAAGATGGATCAATTTTTACCAGACACTACCAAAAGATTTTCTAAGCTACCTACATTTCCTTGCTATAGTGCAGTGCTTCTCACGCTGTCATGTGCCTACGAATCACCTAGGGATCTTGTTAGAATGCAGATTCTGATTCAGAATAAGCTTCAGGTGATACCAGTGCACACAGTTTGAGCAGCAAGGACCTAGAGGACTTTGTACCTGGCATGCCAGTACCTGGCGTGAGAGGGTTAATATCCACGACCTGAGAGCAGGTATGTTCACTGAAGCCAGAGAGAAAGAGAGGGAGATGCAGATAGCAAGGAGGAAAAATAAGGACCCGACTAAAAATGACAAGAGAAAAGCCAGGTGGAACTTGGTATCCGGAGAGCAACATGACAAATAGCATGTGGTACCTCAGGCCAGCAGTAGCAGTTGAGGATGTCATGACCGTTGGAAGGGTGATGGGTGCAGTGGGGAATCTCAGAAGTATCAGAAATCTGTGTGGGCAAGCAGCTGAGTTGCAGATTCCTAGAACTGAGACACAGACTCAGACCGAGGACAACAAGACAAGGTTCCATTGACCAAAAGTGCAGCTTCAGAAACATGGCTGAGGCCTTCCCTGGTGGCGCAGTGGTTGAGAGTCCGCCTGCTGATGCAGGGGACGCAGGTTCGTGCCCCGGTCTGGGAAGATCCCACATGCCGCGGAGCGGCTGGGCCCGTGAGCCATGGCCGCTGAGCCTGCACGTCTGGAGCCTGTGCTCCGCAACGGGAGAGGCCACAGCAGTGAGAGGCCTGAATAACGCAAAAAAAAAAAAAAAGAAAAAAAAGAAACATGGCTGAACCCACAGATAAGAAAACTCAGCCCTGAAAAAGCTAGTATTTAATACACGTGGTCTGGGTGTTGAGCACTGTTGCAAAGGGCTTTGTAATTACTATCTCATATAGTTCTCATAGACATCTGTGGCAGGTGTTATTACTCCATCTTGGACAAGTATCTGAAGTTCAGAGGAATTAATTTCTAGTCTAAGGTCCCTCACTGTTCAGTGGCAAAGCAAACAAGTCACATTCTATGCTCTTTCCATGACCCCGTACAGGCCTAGCAGCACACTAATGGGATAACATAACTCTAGCCCAGGGCTCCTGCAGTCTGACCCCAGATTCGAGGAAGGAGGTGGGCCTTCAGTTCAGCAAGTGGCCTGAAGATGGGAGAGGGAGGGAAGGGTAAGGTGCCAGGCATTGCGGGACATAGTATGAAGACCTGCTAAGACTTCAGTTCAGGGTTGTGATGATGCCAGAAATGATTCAATCTCTGTTAATTCTTCAGTTATTTCATGTGGGAAGTACCCATATTAAGCTCTGGGCTTGTCAATAGTAATTCAGCGCAAAAATTGTTGGGGGAGGACAGGAGAGACATTGTAAAGGTCACAATGCCCCAACTGTACCCAGACCTTGTCCTTATTTTTCTATGTGGGTGTCTGAGGTGGCTGTCCCCAAACATTTCATTGAAAGAAGCCCAGTGGCTCCATTGCAGTGCATTCAACAGCCTGGCAGTAGTCATGGGTGTGTTGATGAATGCTCTTCAGTTTAAATGAACAGAAATTGACTGGACTAAGTTTGAAGAGAAGGAGGCAAAGTAGATGTGGGGATATGCACATTAGCCCACTGAACCCTATTGTATCGCATGTGTGGTTTGCTGCACGCCACAGGCTGGAGCAGTGGAGACCACATTGCTCAGATCCTTAAAATGCAGCTCTGCACACCACTTAGCTTCCACCAAGCAGAGGTTACCTCAAGAGCTGAGGCCGTGCCCCCCAGTTGATAAGCGGGTGCGGTGGCTAGAGGGTGAGAGTGGTAGCACATATCTCCATGGCCAGTTCTTGGCTTCACAAGTATCAAGATTCTTCCTGGTGTGGCTCCTGACAAAACCAGTGTGGTCCTAAAGCCAGTGGCTTTGGGAGCAGCTTCTTGCTTCCCCAGCGTTCTGGAAGGGCAGTAACTCCCCCAGTGGGCCACTTCTGTGGGGTTGTTTGGGGAGTTGTCCTGAAAGCTTGGCTTAGAGCCTGCTCCTCTCCCTACCAACAACTTGGTCAGTACCCAATTCCTACAGTAAACCCCTTTCCGCTTAAACTAGCTAGAATGGATTCTCTTATCTGCAGCTGAACCTTGACTAATCCGGGAGGAATTTACAGGAAGGATATTTAGGGATGTCACCTAGAAACGGAGCAGTAAAGAAATCAAGGAGTAATCATTGACTCTTACTCTCTGCGTGTGTATCCTTGTCTCTCTCACCCACTTCATTCTTCCTTCTCAGTCAATCTGCTTTCTTTACTAATCAGCCCTTTATACAAGGTGCTTTGAGTTCTCCTCTCTCTGACATCCTTGCTCAGAAATGATGGACAGTCCTTTAAGCCTAATCCCAGATTCCCAAGGAAGAGAAACTGATTGGCCTAGGTTAGGCTGAATGTCTACCCCTGGTTCACCCGGCTATTATTTCAATTACAAAGCCCTGTGAAGTTTTTTGGTAGTTTAATGATCCACATTTACAATTTAGGAAAGTGGGTCTTAGTTTACATAACTTGCCCCAAATCACAGCTGTTAAGCAGAAGATTTCGGATTTATACCCATATCTCCTGACCTCAAATTTGATGCTCATTCCACTGTACTATCACTGCTTCTTTAGTATTTATAATTATATCTGTGGAGTACTTTACAAAGTGTTTTTATATCCTCTGTCTCATTTGATCCTTCAACCGTCCCCTTATTATTGTCCTTATTTTAGAGACAGGAAAATTGCTCACAGAAGCTAGGTGACTTGTTCAAGTTTCATGCCTCCGTCTTCTGTTTCTCGGGGGAAATAATGTTGGGGTATGGGTGAGGGAAGCCAAAATGTAAATAGAGCCCAATCTCATAGGATATCAGATCTGAAACTTCAAAACCACTTCTTATAATGGGTTCCTTAGAAGCAACCAGAAAAATGACACTTAGTTTTTCATTTTGTTTTTGATGAAGTGGGTGGGGAGAATTCTGTTGAATGCTAAAATTTTGATAAGTCTAAATAAATGACCATTTTAAGGGAAAGGACTCCAGCCTAGCTACAAGGAAGAGGAAAGGTTATGACACTAGCAGGTTACTAGGGAGCTGATAAAACACATCTGAAATAGAATTAGATTTTTTTCTTTTGAGTTTAAAGATAAGCATGGGCTGCAGAATGCTGCTGAACTCAGTATTTGGCGAAAGACCTTGCTATAGTTTCTTGCTGTACTTCAAAGAGATGCCTAGATGACCTTCCAATTTTAATACCCCTTAGGAATTATTTCTGTGGGGGAGGGACAGCATTAGCATGAAGGACTCATTCCTGCTTTCTTGTCATCGCTTTTAGAAGTAGTTATGCTTTCCTTTCAACCTAACTTTTGCAAAGAAAGGCATTTACCAAGAGAAGTTACAAAGGCATTTTCTGCACCATCTTTAACTAATAGTTACTGAGCTGCTGTCACATACGAAGTGCAATACAGGGCATGCAAAGGACCAAATACTTTTTGGTCTTGCAAGCTGCTCCATTACTCCTCCCATGATGACCTTGTGGCAGCAGGGCAGAGTCCTGTGATAGAAGACTCAGTTATTGTCATTCTCAGCAGAGCTTACATCAGGCGTTTCCACTCCCCACTGCTTACGTGCAGTGCAGATGTCTGATGACTGTGGCACAGTGATGGAAGTCCAGGTTCCAATCTCTTGGGCAGGAATCCTGCCCTTCTCCCGGAAAAGTTGTGGCAGCTCTTTCATGATTGACATCAGCTCTATTCACCCCCCTGCACTTCGCACCACTACTTGGGAGCTATTTTAAAACTCCAGCATATTCTTCTCTGTTTTATAGTCAGCTCTCATAATTCTCTAAACCCTGCTCTATGGCTTCTTTTCTGCTGGATCATCATTGTGTGACACAATTGTTGGTTCCTGAGTTGGCACAGAGATCCATAACGACTATCTGGAATGACCGTAAAATAATCTCTGTGCGTGGTGAAGCTGAGCTTTGTCGTTATCTTGGCTTTCTAGAGAACAGAAGACACTTAGGAGATGTGGGAGACAATCTGAAGAGTGAGGAGTGGGGGGATCTACAACTAAACTGTATTTTCTTGGGAGTCTGAATGTCACAGGAACGAGGCTTTGGCAGAGGCCAATGTGAGGAGCACCCGCTTTGTCAGGCCCCCGAGCTTGGAAAATCCAGCCATGAAGGACGTGAACCAATAACAACTACAGGATGCTTCGCTTGGATCATTTCTGATCTTTGCTGATTTTCTCCACCTTGTTCATTTTGTGATGATCCTGATTTTAAAACTAAAATACTAAATGGGTTAAATTTCACCTGGAAAACTATAATTGGCTCTCCCTTTAGGATTCTGTTTTGCTGTCCAGTCCATGAGGTCTGGGGAAAAGGGGATGGAGCCTTTCTCTCCGTCCCCATCTATGAGGCAGCCCCTGAAAAGAACCGCTGGGGTTCCTTGGCCCACAGTTTGAAAACCACTGCCATACTTCTAGCCTTGTGTGTGATCCTCTGATTCTGAGCCCCTCATATGAGTGACAGAATTTGACATCAGAGGATGAGAAAGAGAGCAAACATTCCTTTCTTCTTTCATTCTGCTTCCCAACTTCGTGCTCCCGTTTTTTTCTCTTCTAATTTCCTTCTCCCCTCAATTTTTCTCCTCTATCACTCTGTCAGTCTGTGGCAAAGTTCAAACTGGGGGTTTGGGCAACCATACCAGATGTCCCAGAAAAGTCATATTCAAAACACATAAAATGATGTTGGGGGAAGGAAAACTCATTTCAAGGGTTTTCAGTCAATATCTCTGACTGGCACCAAATCCAAAGTAGCTTAGTCTTGGTTTGGATACCAAGTTCATACATTTTATTTCCATTATTATTTGCATTTAGCAGAGCTTATAATTATGGGAAGCATTGTACTTGCTTGCCTTTATCTTAAGAAACTTGGATTTTCTTTTTAAAAAGCTAAAAGCAAAAATCACTGAATGTTTTACAGTGGTGTGTTAGTTTCTGCTGTATAACAAAGTGAATCAGCTATACATATACATACATCCCCATATCTCCTCTCTCTTGAGTCTCCCTCCCACCCTCCCTATCCCACCCTTCTAGGTGTTCACAGAGCACCGAGCTGATCTCCCTGTGCTATGCGGCTGCTTCCCACTAGCTATCTGTTTTACATTTGGTGGTGTATATATGTCCATGCCACTCTCTCACTTCGTCCCAGCTTACCCCTCCCCCTCCCTGTGTCCTCAAGTCCATTCTCTACATCCCTGTCTTTATTCCTGTAAAAATGTTTCAGCAACAACAACAACAAAAAAATCACAGAATGTCTGCAAATTTTGAAAGATGAAGTTATAATCCAAACCAGTTTAAAAAAAGGTCAAAGTTATGATCAAATGGGATAAGCTGGGACTTTCTGAAAATGATATTTGTCAAGGTAACCATCATGTTCATTCTCTTCAGTCTTCTAGTTTAGTGCCCTCAGTAGTGATCAGATAGAAACTGTTTAGGACGAGAGCAGTTGGGGATTAAATGGAGCCGAGAGAGGTCATTTGGTGCTGCGATCAGGGAATGAGCTCTGGAAGGAGAAGTGGGAATGCTGGAGGATTTGTAACCCAGGGGTGCCTCTGGCAGGTTTCTTCCATCCTGGAGAGGACCTAGAGAGACGGGCTGAAAATTCACGTAATACCCAGAGGGACAGGATTAACAGAATCACCCTGCCTCTGATATCTTGAGGCCCGGGGAAGCTGATCTTACTCTCTCCAGTTGGTATTTGTGTAGTCTCTGGGTAAAGTTTGCGTTTAGGCTTCTCCGAAATGAGTTTTAGGTACCCTGTGCATATTTTTAATCTTTTTCTAAGGTGCGTTCGGCTTACTTTGTTACACTGCCTTGAATTTCTAAGCATCTTTCATCAAGCCTCTCAAAGTACAAACCCTAATTAAAGCAACCTTGCAACTTGCACAGGAGGCAGAGAGTGATTTTGTTGAAAAAACCATGGGAGTGAAATGGATTGACCAAAATATATCACCAGATCCACAGGTTGGCTTTAGAATAAAAACCCAGAGTTCAGTGGCTTCTGACTTCCCCTCCTAACAATCACACCTCCAGATTTGGGTTTTTTTCCCCCACTTGTAAAATAATTTTTATTTATACTGTTGTCCTATAACATGACTTTTAAGGAAGTTGTAGAACAAAGCAGAAAAAGAAGACATGTAATTTTCATCTTTGCCTAAAAGTAAATACTCCCAGATTGTTTTCTACCCTCTCATCCCCATCACGTGGCATTCTCAGTTCTCTAATCCCTAAAGCTCTGAGATAATGACTCTTGGAGCAAAGAAAAACAAGCTACTGACGTCTTCCACATCAGCCTCCAAGGAGAATACTTATGAAAGACTGAAGCAGACATTCCAACACCCTTGTGATCCTTCTGCTAGAAAACAAAACCAGGAACAATGCTGCTTCCTTCCTTCCTCTTACTGGAAATATCTCAGCTCTCTAGTTTTGATCTTCATGTTCGATATTGTTTTTAAGTTCATACAGTGACCCGGTCAATTGGCTGAGGGTGTCTGAGAATTTGCTGAGAACACTGTTCTTGGCTCAGTGAGAAGAAATTGACACCAAAGGACACACTCCTTTCTCTGTGGAGTAAAAACCACTCTGAGTGTTGCCTTTTTTATTAGTGAAGTCAGCAGAGCTGGGCTTCAGCCTGCTCCTTTGCCCAACGTAGCTAGAGGTACTGTTTGAAATGGTATGAGACGACAGTGCAGGGAACCAAGGTCTCTTAGTGTCCCTTTGTCATCTGTAGATGCTACCCTTCCCAGCAGCAGAATCCCTGCTAATTAGCCAACTGGCTGCATTATTTCTACGACTAACAGTTTTCAAACAACGAGAAGGAGGTCCAGCAAGCAAAGCCTCTGGCACAAAGAGATTAGTTTGACTTCTGTTTCCAGGAACAGAACGCTACTCCTAGCATCGCCCTTTTAGAAGATGGGTTTGTTTCCACCTTCTAGCAAACTGAAACAGCCCTCTCTCCAACTTGCCTGTTCTGTTGCACTCTTCAGTTGCCCTGCAGTCCTTCATACAAATGTTAATCAAAGCATTCAGGTACTTCCATACCTGCATGCACAAACAGCCACTGGATGACATGAGTGAAATAAAAAGAGATGCTCAGACAGAACGTCTCTGAACACCAGCCTCACCTTCCTTCAAGGTTCTGTCAGCTATTAAACACAGATGCTATTCAGTAGTGAATCCAGAAACCAAACTGCCCTCAGGCGTTTGGGAAACAGAAGTGTGGATATCATTTCAAACATCCCAGAGTTTCTCGTTAAATATTTGATTTTTTCCATCCAACCAGTGAATTCTAAAGGGGACAAACTGCCTTCTGGCTTTACATCATTTATAAAAGCCAAGTTGAAGGGCATCCAACCCTTCAAGTTTGGGAAGAAAGGCTTTTGAGCAACTTTCTTACTGTCATAAAGGAGGGAACAAGAAGAATGGGCTTTAAAGGCAGGAAGACATGTTTTAACAAAATATTAATGTGCATCTCTCTTTTGCCTTTCTAAGAACAAGACAGTCTCCCTAATATAGTCTAAATCAGACCCTCAAGATTAGCACTGTTCAAGAAAGTATACAAATATTAGTTTGAACTGTAGAACATTTCAGGCAACCTTTTTGACCTAAAATATGGCAATTTCCTATAGTTCAATCTAATGGAAAAAATTAACACTCTTGATATACAAAATAAATTTTGCACTAACATGGTAGCCTAAAAGCAATACAATCTCAACAAAGGACTTGCTAAATTTATTTATTTGACACATAAAAGGCTAAGTAATAGGGTTTCCTCCCATCTGCCTTTGAGGCCCAGCCAGAAAGTTGGAGTCATTCTAGTATAAGATATTCTGAAACCCCAATAAACTGTAAGAGATATGAGGCAAAGAGGATGAGTCAACAAGGAGGGATGCATAGTTTCTTTAGGAGACTTAAAGGAAAGAAATAGATCATTCTCTTTCCAGAACGCTGTGAGGGGGATAAATTAGATGACTCCAAACAGAAGATAGGAATAAAAATTAAGCAACTAAAAATTCTGAGAATCTGAGGCTGAAACTCACTTTGAGCTGGGGTCCAGGGAGCCAAAGAAGTGGAACCACAAAGAGAAACAGGTTCTGTGAAACATTGCTGCGTAACACACCTACTTGTGGTCTCACTGTAGAGGAGATAAAAGTTAGAGAAGTAGACCAGTAACACTTCCATTTATGTAGGAAAGCCTTGCTCTGAGAATGTCCAAATAATTTTTCATGTACACATAAGTGCTGAACTTAATAATACTTGCTTACTGAGCTCCATAACATTCTTAGGAGACTGGAAGAGCACAGACCATAATGGCACAGGTAAAATCCAACCACATAGGAATGGCAAACATCCAACACACATCCTCCACTTCCCCCTTTCCACACCCATTGCAGACATCATTAATCAATCCTGTCACTCTTCCGCCTGAGCCATAAGGAAGTCTCAGAATCCTCCTCAACATCGATTCCAGACAGCCACTACCAAATAATCTGAAATAAAACCAGAAATGAAGCTTATTTTCTATAGCCCCTGTGAGTTCCCTCTCTGTATCTTTATTAACGCTGCTGTCTCCCCCCTGGATGATCTCTCCTCACCCTTATGACTTGCATCTTCTTTCTCACCCAGCCCCGACCTTCCTCCACTAGAATGTAAGTTCCTTAAAGTACAAGGATCTTCCTTCTGTTCATTGATGAACTCCCAAGGCCCTAGAACAGTGCTTGGCGCAAGGGTGGATCAATCAGTCATACTTTTCAGGGACATCTCGTACATCACCTCTGTAACAAACCCTTCTCAGCCTTTCCAGCCAGAAGTCACCTCTTTATCTTCTTGCTTCATGCAGCCACATGCATGAGTAACCTCTTTACCAAACTTACCACACTTGGCCTGTAGACCCTCCAATCAGTCTTTGCTGAACTGAATTAGAATAAGAACAGAGAACAGATCAAATGATTAAAATAATGATACCTCATAGGTGTACAGCACTTTCACTTTTTCAGATATGTATTTCATTTCATTCAATCCTATGAGGTGAAGGGGACAGGAATTATCATCTCCATTTTATAGGCGTGGGAACATTGGCACAGAGGTGGTTTTTCTTGTGATTTGCTCATGTCAGAGGTAGCATCTATCTGCTCAGTGCTCTTTCCACTAGATAATGCTGCCATTTGATATCTCATTTGCTTCAGTAGAGGCTATATCCATATACTCCAATTCCACAGTTTTGGAAATATATACTAGTTACATAGTTGTCATTATGTTATATTTTGAGTATTTCACTAAATGTCTTTTAAAGAAAGTTAGTTTTTTAGCCCAATGAATATTGATATTTTGGCTCTCCTTTGTAGTTCCTAATTAATATTTCTCCTGCTGTTCATCACGCTCATCCCTGAGTGATTTGCTAACTCTACCACTTACTCTCTGAAGAAAATAAGAGATTCTGGATTTTTTCCTCTGAGCCCAGAATTTACCCTTAGTTTTATTTATTTATTTTTTTTTATTGAGGTACAATTGACATATTAGTTTCAGGTTTACAATGTAGTGATTCAGTTACTGTGAGATGATCGCCATAATACATCTAGTTAACATTTGTCATCATACACAGTTACACATTTTTTTTCTTGTGATGTGAACTTTTAACATGTACTCTTTTAGCAAATTTCAAATATGCAATACAGTATTATTAACTATAGTCACCATATTATACATCATATCCCATGACGTATTTATTTTATAACTGGAAATTTGTACATTTGACCCCCTTCATCTATTTCCCCCACACCCTATCCCCTGCCTCTGGTAAATACCAGTCTGTTCTCTAAGTATCTCTGAGTTTGTTTGGTTTTTCTGTTTTGTTTTATTTTTTTTAGATCCCACATACAAGTGTGAGCACGTGGTATTCATCTTTCTCTGTCTGGCTTATTTCACTTGGCATAATGCCCTCAAGGTTCATCCATGTTGTCAGAAATGGCGAGATTTCCTTCTTTCATGGCTGAATAATATTCCATTCTATATGTATGCACAACATCTTCTTTATCCATTCAGCTGTTTCTGTACACTTAGGTTGTTTCCATGTTTTTGGTTATTGAGTAATGCTGCAACAAGTAAGAGAGTGCAAATATCTTTTCAAATTAGTGTTTTCTTTCTCTTTGGATAAATTCTGAGAAGTGGAATTGTTGGATCATATGGTAGGTCTATTTTTAATTCTTTGAGGAACCTCCATAATGTTTTCCATAGCGGTTGCAACAATTTACATTCCACCAACCAGTGAACAGGAGTTCCCTTTTCTCCACATCCTTGCCAACACTTGTTATTTCTGGTCTTTATGGTAATAGCCATTCTGACAGGTGTGAGGTGATAGCTCATTGTGGTTTTGATTTGCATTTCCCTGATGACTACTGATGATTACTGATTACGTCTTTTCATGTGCTGGTTGACGCTCTGTATGTCTTCTTTGGAAAAATGTCTATTCAGGTCCTCTGACTATTTTTAAATGAAGTTGTTTGGGGTTTTGCTATTGAGGTGTATGAGTTCTTTATATATATATATATATTATTGGCCCCATATTAGGTATATAATTTTCAGATATTTTCTCCCACTCATTAGCCTGCCTTTTTTTTTTTAGCACCTTTATCAGAGTATAATTGCTTTACAATGGTGTGTTAGTTTCTGCTATATAATAAAGTGAATCAGCTATACATATACATATGTTCCCATATCCCCTCCCTCTTGCATCTCCCTCCCAACCTCCCAATCACCCCTCTAGCTGGTCACAAAGCACCGACCTGGTCTCCCTGTGCTATGTGGCTGCTTCCCACTAGCTATCTATTTTACATTTGGAAGTATATACAAGTCCATGCCACTCTCTCAGTTCGTCCCAGCTTACTGTTCCCCCCACCCCTGTGTCCTCGAGTCCATTCTCTACGTTTGCATCTTTATTCCTGTCCTACCCCTATGTTCTTCAGAACCTTTTTTTTTTTTTTTTACATTCCATATATATGTGTTAGCATATGGTATTTATTTCTCTTTCTGACTTACTTCACTCTGTATGACACTCTCTAGGTCCATCAACCTCACTACAAATAACTCAATTTCGTTTCTTTTTATGGCTGAATAATATTGCATTCTATATATGTGCCACATCTTCTTTATCCATTCATCTGTCGATGGACACTTAAGTTGCTTCCATGTCCTGACTATTGTAAATAGAGCTGCAGTGAACATTGTGGTACATGACTCTTTTTGAATTATGGTTTTCTCAGGGTATATGCCCAGTAATGGGATTGCTGGGTCGTATGGTAGTTCTCTTTTTAGTTTTTTAAAGGGCCGCCATACTGCTCTCCATAGTGGCTGTATCAATTTACATTCCCACCTACAGTGCAAGAGGGTTCCCTTTTCTCCACACCCTCTCCAGCATTTACTGTTTGTAGATTTTTTTATTATGGCCATTCTGACTGATGTGAGGTGATACCTAATTGTAGTTTTGATTTGCAGTTCTCTAATGATTAGTGATGTTGAGCATCCTTTCATGTGTTTGTTGGCAATCTGTATATCTTCTTTGGAGAAATGTCTGTTTAGGTCATCTGCCAATTTTTGGATTGGGTTGTTTGTTTTTTTGCTATTGAGCTGCATGAGCTGCTTGTAAATTTTGGAGATTAATCCGTTGTCAATTGCTTCATTTGTAAATATTTTATCCCATTCCGAGGGGAGTCTTTTCATCATGCTTATGGTTTCCTTTGCTGTGCAAAAGCTTTTAAGTTTCATTAGGTCCCATTTGTTTATTTTTGGTTTTATTTCCATTTCTCTAGGAGGTGGGTCAAAAAGGATCTTGCTGTGATTTATGTCATAGAGTGTTCTGCCTATGTTTTCCTCTAAGAGTTTTATAGTGTCTGGCCTTACATTTAGGTCTTTAATCCATTTTGAGTTTATTTTTGTGTATGGTGTTAGGAGGTGTTCTAATTTCATTCTTTTACATGTAGCTATCCAGTTTTCCCAGCACCACTTATTGAAGAGGCTGTCTTTTCTCCATTGTACATTCTTGCCTCCTTTATCAAAGATAAGGTGACCATACGTGCATGGGTTTATCTCTGGGCTTTCTATCCTGTTCCATTGATCTATATTTCTGGTTTTGTGCCAGTACCATAGTGTCTTGATTACTGTAGTTTTGTAGTATAGTCTGAAGTCAGGGAGCCTGATTCCTCCAGCTCCGTTTTTCGTTCTCAAGCTTGCTTTGGCTATTCGGGGTCTTTTGTGTTTCCATACAAATTGTGAAATTTTTTGTTCTAGTTCTGTGAAAAATGCCATTGGTAGTTTGATAAGGATTGTATTGAATCTGTAGATTGCTTTGGCTAGTATAGTCATTTTCACAATGTTGATTCTTCCAATCCAAGAACATGGTATATCTCTCCATCTGTATGTATCATCTTTAATTTCTTTCATCAGTGTCTTATAGTTTTCTGCATACAGGTCTTTTGTCTCCTTAGGTAGATTTATTCCTAGGTATTTTATTCTTTTTGTTGCAATGTTAAATGGGAGTGTTTCCTTAATTTCTCTTTCAGATTTTTCATCATTAGTGTATAGGAATGCAAGAGATTTCTGTGCATTAATTTTGTATCCTGCTACTCTACCAAATTCATTGATTAACTCTAGTAGTTTTCTGGTAGCATCTTTAGGATTCTCTATGTATAGTATCATGTATCTGCAAACAGTGACAGCTTTAATTCTTCTTTTCTGATTTGGATTCCTTTTATTTCTTTTTCTTCTCTGATTGCTGTGGCTAAAACTTCCAAAACTATGTTGAATAATAGTGGTGAGAGTGGACAACCTTGTCTTGTTCTTGATCTTAGAGGAAATGGTTTCAGTTTTTCACCATTGAGAACAGTGTTGGCTGTGGGTTTGTCATATATGGCCTTTATTATCTTGAGGTAAGTTTCCTCTGTGCCTACTTTCTGGAGGATTTTAATCATAAATGGGTGTTGAATTTTGTTGAAAGCTTTTTCTGCATCTATTGAGATGATCATATGGTTTTTATTCTTCAGGTTGTTA
Source organism: Stenella coeruleoalba (assembly GCF_951394435.1). NCBI lineage: Eukaryota > Metazoa > Chordata > Mammalia > Artiodactyla > Delphinidae > Stenella > Stenella coeruleoalba. The sequence continues at coordinate 18,313,759 of NC_137155.1, read as the reverse complement.
ATATGGTTTATCACATTGACTGATTTGCATATTTTGAAGAATCCTTGCATTCCTGGGATAAACCCCCCTTGATCATGGTGTATGATCCTTTAATGTGCTGTTGGATTCTGTTTGCTAGTATTTTGTTGAGGATTTTTGCATCTATGTTCATCAGTGATATTAGCCTGTAGTTTTCTTTTTTTGTCACATCTTTGTCTGGTTTTGGTATCAGGGTGATGGTGGCCTCGTAGAATGAGTTTGAGAGTGTTCCTCCTTCTGCTATATTTTGGAAGAGTTTGAGAAGGGTAGGAGTTAGGTCTTCTCTAGATGTTTGATAGAATTTGTCTGTGAAGCCATCTGTTCCTGGCCTTTTGTTTGTTGGAAGACTTTTAATCACAGTCTCAATTTCAGTGCTTGTGATTGGTCTGTTTATATTTTCTATTTCTTCCAGGTTCAGTCTGGGAAAGTTGTGCTTTTCTAAGAATTTGTCCATTTCTTCCAGGTTGTCCATTTTATTGGCGTATAGTTGCTTGTAGTAATCTCTCATGATCCTTTGTATTTCTGCAGTGTCAGTTGTTACTTCTCCTTTTTCATTTCTAATTCTACTGATTTGAGTCTTCTCCCTTTTTTTTCTTGATGAGTCTGCCTAATGATTTATCAATTTTGTTTATCTTCTCAAAGAACCAGCTTTTATTTTATTGATCTTTGCTGTCATTTCCTTCATTTCTCTTTCATTTATTTCTGATCTGATCTTTATGATTTCTTTCCTTCTGCTAACTTTGGGGTTTTTTTCTTCTTCCTCTAATTGCTTTAGGTGTAAGGTTAGGTTTTTTATTTGAGATGTTTCTAGTTTCTTGAGGTAGGATTGTATAGCTATAAACTTCCCTCTTAGAACTGCTTTTGCTGCATCCCATGGGTTTTGGGCCGTTGTGTTTCCATTGTCATTTGTTTCTAGGTATTTTTTTATTTTTTCGGTGATCTCTTGGTTATTATGTAGTGTATTGTTTAGCCTCCATGTGTTTGTATTTTTTACAGATTTTTTCCTGTAATTGATATCTAGTCTCAGAGCATTGCGGTTGTAAAAGATACTTGATATGATTTCAATTTTCTTAACTCTACCAAGGCTTGATTTGTGACCCAAGATATGATCTTTCCTGGAGAATGTCCCATAAGCACTTGAGAAGAAAGTGTATTCTGTTGTTTTTGGATGGAATGTCCTATATATATCAATTAAGTCCATCTTGTTTAATGTATCATTTAAAGCTTGTGTTTCCTTATTTATTTTCATTTTGGATGATCTGTCCATTAGTGAAAGTGGGGTGTTAAAGCCCCCTACTATGATTGTGTTACTGTCAATTTCCCCTTTTATGGCTGTTAGCATTTGCCTTATGTATTGAGGTGCTCCTATGTTGGGTGCCTAGATATTTACAATTGTTATATCTTCTTCTTGGATTGATCCCTTGATCATTCTGTAGTGTCCTTTTTTGTCTCTTGTAATAGTCTTTATTTTAAAGTCTATTTTGTCTGATATGAGAATTGCTACTCCACCTTTCTTTTGATTTCCATTTGCATGGAATATCTTTTTCCATCCCCTCACTTTCAGTCTATATGTATCCCTAGATCTGAAGTGGGTCTCTTGTAGACAGCATATATACGAGTCTTGTTTTTTATCCATTCAGCCAGTCTATGTCTTCTGGTGGGAGCATTTAATCCATTTACATATAAGGTAATTATCATTATGTATGTTCCTATTACCATTTTCTTAATTGTTTTGGGTTTGTTATTGTAGGTCTTTTCCTTCTCTCGTGTTTTCTGCCTAGAGAAGTTCCTTTAGCATTTGTTGTAAAGCTGGTTTGGTGGTGCTGAATTCTCTTAGCTTTTGCTTGTCTGTAAAGGTTTTAATTTCTCCATCGAATCTGAATGAGATCCTTGCTGGGTAGAGTAATCTTGGTTGTAGGTTTTTCCCTTTAATCCCTTTAAATATGTCTTGCCACTCCCTTCTGGCTTGCAGAGTTTCTGCTGAAAGATCAGCTGTTAACCTTATGGGGATTCCCTTGTATGTTATTTGTTGCTTTTCCCTTACTGCTTTTAATATTTTTTCTTTGTATTTAATTTTTGATAGTTTGATTAATATGTGTCTTGGCATTTTTCTTCTTGGATTTATCCTGTATGGGACTCTCTGCGCTTCCTGGACTTGACTATTTCCTTTCCCATGTTAGGGAAGTTTTCCACTATAATCTCTTCAGATATTTTCTCAGTCCCTTTTTTTTTCTCTTCTTCTTCTGGGACCCCTGTTATTCGAATGTTGGTGCATTTAATGTTGTCCCAGAGGTCTCTGAGACTATCCTCAATTCTTTTCATTCTGTTTTCTTTACTCTGCTCTGCAGTAGTTATTTCCACTATTTAATCTTCCAGGTCACTTATCCGTTCTTCTGCCTTAATTATTCTGCTATTGATTTCTTCAAGAGAATTTTAAATTTCATTTATTGTGTTGTTCATCATTGTTTGTTTGCTCTTTAGTTCTTCTAGGTCCTTACTAAACGTTTCTTGTATTTTCTCCATTCTATTTCCAAGATTTTGGATCATCTTTACTAACATTACTCTGAATTCTTTTTCAGGTAGACTGCCTATTTCCTCTTCATTTGTTTGGTCTGGTGGGTTTTTACCTTGCTCCTTCATCTGCTGTGTGTTTCTCTGTCTTCTCAATTTTCTTAATTTGCTGTGTTTGGGGTCTCCCTTTCACAGGCTGCAGGTTTGTAGCTTCCGTTGTTTTTGGTGTCTGCCCGCAGTAGCTAAGGTTGGTTCAGTGGGTTGTGTAGGCTTCCTGATGGAGGGGACTATGCCTGTTTTCTGGTGGATGAGGCTGGATCTTGTCTTTCTAGTGGGCAGGACTGTGTCCAATGGTGTGTTTTGGGGTGTCTGTGCCCTTTTTATGATTTTAGGCAGCCTCTCTGCTAAGGGGTGAGGTTTTGTTCCTGTCTGGCTAGTTGTTTGGAATAGGGTGCCCAGCACTGTAGCTTGCTGGTTGTTGAGTGGAGCTGGATCTTATCGTTGAGATGGAGATCTCTGGGAGAGCTTTCACTGTTTGATATTGTGTGGAGTTGGGAGGTCTCTGGTGGGCCAATGTCCTGAACTTGGCTCTCCCAGCTCAAAGGCACAGGTCTGACACCCAGGCAGAGCACCAAGATCCTGTCAGCCACATGGTGTTCTTAGGGAATTCTGGGGTATTTTGTTCTTTGTTTTCTTTCTTTCGGGTATTTTTTTCCCTTACTTAGTTGCAGTGAAATTTCCAGGAATGAAGCAAAAGACAGTTGAATGGTCTCCAATTCAAAGCCAGGCATTTGTCAAGCTCTTGCTAGTTCTTGTTTTCTGGGTTTCCCTGGAGGGAGAACCAGGAGGTGGTGCTGGGCTCTATCCCTACTGCTTCCCTGTGAGGACTGGTGCACACACCTCCTCTTGCTGCCTCTGCTCTTGGAGGGTCAGCCTACAACACAAAAGGGGTGTGTGGGTGTGGGGGAGGTTGTCCAGGGGCACCAGCTGGTCCCAGCTGGCTGCCTCCACCCTACACACACCCCTTCAGGCACTGAGCCCCCCTCTCAGTTAGGCACTGAGCCCCCCTCTCAGTTGAGCACCACCCTGTGGGGGCTTGCCCAGGGCTCAGTCCCAGGTTGCCACTGCCAAGCGCTGCTCTTGCTGCTGCAGGAGGAGCAAATGGAAAGACCCTGCCTTTTCATTTTGTTGATGGTTTCTTTTATTGTGCAGAAGCTTTTTAGTTGGATGTAGTCCCACTTGCTTATTTTTACTTTTGTTGCCTTTGCTTTTGATGTGAAATCCAAAAAAAAAAAAAAAAAAGTATCACTGAGACCAATGTCAAGGAGCTTACTGCCTATGTTTTCTTCTAGCAGTTTTATAGTTTCAGTTCTTAAATTCAAGTATGTAATCCATTTTAAGTTAATTTTTGTGTATGGTGTAAGATAGTGATCCAGTTTCATTCTTTGGATGTAGCTATCCAGTTTTCCCAGCACCATTTATTGAAGAGAGTGACCTTTCCCCATTGTATATTCTTGACTCCTTTGTCATAAGTTAATTGACCATATATGAGTGGGTTTTTTCTGGACTCTCTATTTTGTTCCATTAATCTATGCATATGTTTTTATTTTTAAAATATCGGGGGCTTCCCTGGTGGCGCAGTGGTTGAGAGTCCGCCTGCTGATGCAGGGGACGTGGGTTCGTGCCCCAGTCCGGGAAGATCCCACATGCCACGGAGTGGCTAGGCCCGTGAGCCATGGCTGCTGAGCCTGCGCGTCCGGAGCCTGTGCTCCACAACGGGAGAGGCCACAACAGTGAGAGGCCTGTGTACCGGAAAAAAAAAAAAAAATTTATATATATATATATATATATATATATATATCATACTGTTTTGATTACTCTAGTTTTGTAACATAGTTTGTAATCAGGGAGCATGATGCCTCCGACTTGGTTCTTCTTTCTCAAAATTGCCTTAGCTATCTGTGTTCTTTTGTGGTTTCCTACAAATTTTAAGATTGTTCTGTTTCTGTGAAAAATTCCATTAGAATTTTGATAGGGATTGCATCAAATCTATAGATTACTTTGTGTAGTATGGACATTTCAACAATATTAATTCTTTTAATCCATGAGCACATATCTTTCCATTTATTTGTGTTGTGTTTCTCTTGTTAATGTCTTTTAGTTTTCAGTGTATAGGTCTTTAACTTCTGTGGTTAAATTTATTTCAAGGTATTTTATTCTTTTTGATGCAATTGTAAATGGGATTGTTTTCTTAATTTCTCTTTCTGATAGTTCACTATTAGTGTATAGAAATGCAGCATATTTTTGCATATTGTTTTTATATCTAGCAGCTTTAATGAATTTATTTTTTTCTAACAGGTTTTTTTTGGTGGAGTATTTAGAGTTTTCTATATAGCATACCATGTCACATGCAAATAGTGACAGTTTCACTTCTTCCTTTCCAATCTGGATGCCTTGTATTTCTTTTTCTTGTATAATTGCTCTGCCTAGGACTTCAAATACTTTGTTGAATAAAAGTGGCAAGAGTGGGCATCTTTGTCTTATTCCTGATCTTAGAGGAAAAGCTTTCACCTTTTCCCCATTGAGTATGATGTAAGCTATGTGCTTATCATATATGACTTTTATTATGTTGAGGTATGTTCCCTCTATACCCACTCTGTTGAGAGTTTTTAATCATAAATACATGTTGAATTTTGTCAAATACTTTTCTGCATCTATTGAGATGGTCATATGATTTTTATCCTTCATTTTGTTAATGTATCACATTGATTGATTTGTGGATGTTGAGCCGTCCTTGCATCTCTGGAATAAATCCCACCTGATCATGGTGTTTGATCCTCTTAATGTAATGTTGAATTTGGCTTACTAATATTTTGTTGAGAATTTTTACATCTGCATTTATCATGGATATTCACCTATAATTTTCTTGTGGCATCCTTGTCGGGTTGTGGTATCAGGGTAACACTGACCTCATAAAATAAGTTTGGAAGTGCTTCCTCCCTTTCTATTTTTTGGAATTGTTTGATCAGAATTGGTATTAATTCTTCTTTGAATGTTTGATAGAATTCACTAGTGAAGCCATCTGGCATAGACTTATATTTGTTAGGAAGTTCCTTAGTTTTATTTTTATTAGTATCTGTTTTGTCTTGTTTTTTTAATATCCTAAAATGACAACTTCCCTGCTGGCCAATCAGTTAAGGCTAATAAAAGCTACTTATATTCATGGTACTTGCATGCCTATTATTCTTTTTATTATCTCACCCCAGAGGGATAGAGTGAATTTTTTACTTCTGTTTGACAGATGAGGATAATGAGGCATAAAAAAGGGAACTGACTTGCCAAAAATCAATCAGTTAGTTAATGACACAGTGACTCTTAGAACCCAGTTCTTTTGACCCCAGGTCCTGCACTCTTTCTGCCCAAACCTCATGGCCTTTGTGTGAGCTGTCTCACAGCTTTGCAGCTCCAGGGCATGCAGACAGGAGGGCTCAGAGAGCGGCTCGGACTGTTTCCTTGCACCAGTCCTACAAGGACACTGGAACCGATATAGCAGTGCCATTTCCCATTCTGATGCCACCTCAGCTCACTCTTCAAGGAAAAGGGCAGGCTGTGCTAAACTACACTGTGCCCTGCAAAGTGAACAGAAACATCACGCAGAGATAAAGGAGAAAGCAGAAATCTCATTCTCTTGCTGCCTTGAGGTAGAGAAGAAAGCATCTTCAAGGCTCCTCCTTCCAAGAGTGGGTTCACGTCCAGAATGTAAATGGCAGCCTTTTTCCCGTGTCGGTTCCTACTCTCGAGGCAGGCAAACCACACGTTCAGTGGGTAAGACACATGACTCAGGCTTCAGTCCTGCAATCAGATATATTTTTAATTCAAGTACTATGCAATTTGGCTAACATTAACTCTGTTGGGTAATTACCTTATTCGGAGTGCTGTTAACAGCACTGTCGACAGGAATGTCAGCTTGCTATGAAAGATGTGCTCGCTGACAGCAACACAGTGCGAAGCTGAGGGAGGTTTTCCTTTTAACCTATTTATTAAAATTTTATGAGTAAGTCATTTTCTCCCTTGTGGGCTTTCCCTTCTAGTTTGTGTGGGATCACAGCTGCTTGAATGTAAATGCAGCCGCCCAGTCTCTGTGTTATCCACGCCAGCTGTCTCGGAGCCAGAAAGGCCCCCTGGGGGGTCTCTCACCCACCCAGAGACTGACGGAGCAGTGAGGGGCTGCTGTCTTGCTTTCACCCATCATCCTGGCGAGCTAGCCACAGACAGGCAGGGTGCAGCTGGAGGAGATGGTGGGAGGCGGTCTCTGCCCTGAGTTGGAGGAGGACTTTCTGAGCCAGGTTATGGTCAGTCCTGATTGTCATATTCATGGTAGGGCAGTCACGGCCCTGTCAGCATTGTCTAAAAGGCTGTCATGATTAGCATGAGGTTGTCAGGATTCTCCACAGCAGAACAAAAGTGCTCTCTAGTTAGATAAGTTGGAGAAATACCATACATGCTTTATGCCCCTCTCAGAGAATCACAGAGCACAGCAACATCCAGAAGACTCTGAGAAGTGTCCCCTTGTGTTAGCGGTGAATTGTGTGCCCCCCCCATCACAAATTCATATGGTGAAGTCCTAACCTCCAGTACCTCAGAAAGTGAACTGATCCGGAAATAGAGTCCTTGCAGGTATAATTAGTTAAGGTGAGGTGACACTGGAGTAGAGTGGGCCCCTAATCCATTCCTTATAAAAATAGGACATTTGGGGCTTCCCTGGTGGTGCAGTGGTTGAGAATCTGCCTGCTAATGCAGGGGACACAGGTTCGAGCCCTGGTCTGGGAAGATCCCACATGCCGCGGAGCAACTAGGCCCGTGAGCCACAACTACTGAGCCTGCGCGTCTGGAGCCTGTGCTCTGCAACAAGAGAGGCCGCGATAGTGAGAGGCCCACGCACCGTGATGAAGAGTGGCCCCCACTTGCCACAACTAGAGAAAGCCCTCGCACAGAAACGAAAACCCAACACAGCCAAAAACAAATAAATAAACAAATGTGGGGTTTAAAGAAAAAAGAATATTAAAAAAAAGGACATTTGGACACAGACGCCCACACAGGGAGAACACCTTGTAACCAGGGAGACAGAGAGCAGAATGATGCTTCTACAAGCCAAGGGGGGCCGAAGACGGCCAGCAAACCCCCAGAAGCAGGTGAGAGGCCTAGAGCAGAATCCCCCCTCACAGCGTCAGAAGGAACCAACCCTGCCGACACCTTGCTCTGGACCTCTAGTCTCTTGCCTCTAGAACTGTGAGGCAAGACATTTCTGCTGTCTTAAGCCACCCAGGTTGTGATACTTTGTTAAGGGAACCCTAGCAAACTAATACAGAAGGCGAGAAAACTGCCCCACAGTCCCACAGCTAGTTAATGGTAAAGCCAGGAAGGGAAGTCAGCGCCCCCCTCTCTAGACCAGGGCTGTGTCCACACACAACACTAAACATGCTCAGCGTAACTCCTCGGCTTCAAGAACCCCTTTGGAATGTGGCCAAGAAATAGAAATGGAAAGAGAGAAAGGTGACAGAAGGAAAGGAGAAAAGAAAGGAAGAAAGCCGTGCATCCTCTTCTCTTCTTTTTACAGGGCCCTCACTCATAAAAACTAAAATAACATTGGTAGTAGAAGCTGAACTCGTTGAGAGCTTGCTGTGTGCCGACCATGGTTCTAAGCACTTTACATCATTACCCAACCCCAACCTTAAGTTAGATACTGCTGTTAGCCCTGCTGTACAGATAAAGAAACTAACACAAAAGATTTTTAGATAACTTGTCCAGTGTCACTCAGCTAATAAGTGGTGGAGCCAGGATTTGGTCCCAGGCAGTAAGTCTCCAGGACCCAATTCCTACCACTTCATTGTTCACTTCTGTACCTTTACTCAGATAGTGTAGAAAGAAAGGGTCTTTGCAATCTGAGGTCAAACGAAGCCTTTAGCTTTTCCAGTGCTTAAACCCCAGTAGAGCCTCTAAGCAAATGCCCATCACTGGGTCCCAGTGTTTTTCCAGAACTTGGGCTTTATTGACAAAGAGTGCTTTGATTACTTATATTCTGGGCATTGAGATATGGTTCATTTTATTCGAGAACTTTTGTGTATTCAGTTCTTCCTGATCGTGTTCTTTTATGGAGTTTTGCTCTGAGGATCTCTTTGCAGTACAAGGAGCATGCTACCTTAAAGGCTTCATTCAGGAGGCAAAATATATGAGTCTTAGCATCATTATGCATTAGAGCAGAATTTACTGTAAAATTTCCACTTGCCCTGCCTCTCTGATGCAAGGCAAATGCCGAGGCGTCAGCACTGGTGTTACAGGAAATCTCTGGGCTTTTCTGAGGCAGGTTTGATTTCAAGGGTCCTGTCCCATCGTCAATGCACATGTCAAAGGTTGCATCACACCAAGGCTCAAAAATAGGATAACCAAAATATGATGCATTTTAGGCAATTAAATACAGCTACCGATTTTTTTATAGGTTATTAACCTAGGATATCTCCAAGGAAGCCTCAGCTTTCTTAATATTACCCGTTTGTATCCAAATACCAACATTTTTTTTACAAAAAATTTTTTTTCATTTGCCTGCTAGGTGTGTGAGAATTAGAGGCCAGGTAGAGAAAAGTAAGAGATTAAAGAAACCGTTTTGCAAGAATTTAAAATACCCTCTCCTGCCAGACTGAAGAACGTGATATAAAGCCTCAAAGGTTTTTTGCTTGCCCTAAAGCAAGCAGCCACTGTAATAATTTAACTGGAAAGTTTTATTACTTCAGTCATTAACTTTAAAAATGCAAATCTTCTGAATATAACCAGCAAATAACAGTCTTTCTTCTTGGCTAAAAGGCTTATCCTTCAGGGTTTCTTCTTCTAAATTCTCGGAACTTTCTCTCCCATCTTTATTGCTCAGCTTACCAGAATATTAAAAAATGCATGTTTACATTGTTCTTAAATCTTGATTTTCCACGTGTACCCTAAAATGCATCTCATTTGTATCAGGATCTTGGAATGCACTGTTGAGAAGAAAAGAAGGAAAATGTAATTCCAAAAATACCCTCTGTCCATATTTTCAAGCGGGGATTTAAGGTGTAGACTGGTTACCACCAGACCAAAGCCAAAGAGGTGTGTAAACCCAGTGGACATAACTCTAAAGGTATTCCTAAGGACATCAGCGTTTCATCGTGGTGGGCATGACAGATACAAAGGACTAGAAGGGAAGTCATCTCTGTGAGTCCAGAGTCACTCAGGCTACAATTGAAATTATATGCCCACGCTGATAAGAAAAATGTATTGGGAAATATGACATTTAACCTATTGCCATGATTATAATGCCAAATAGAGCAAATTTTAAAAATTCATACCCCACATCCATGCCACCAAGCTACCTAGCTACCTATGGGTCTCTACACCCTTACTGCCAATTCAGCCCTTTCCCCCTTCCTCCCACGCTATAAGACAGCCTGTATCTGTCCTAGTCCAGACACAAGAGCCCTCTGCCTGCTCCCTCTTTTACTCAGGTCAGTGTAAACCAGTGGTTCTCACCTAACAGTGTGCATCAGAATTACCTTCCAAGCCTCCCCGCTCCACTGGGCCTCAGCCCCAGGGTTTCTGATCCGAAGGTCTGGGGTAGGGGCCAAGAATGCACATGTCTACAAGCTCATAGGTGATATGAACCTGCCAGTCCTGGGTCCACATTTGGAGAATCTCTTGGTCTTAATCTAACAAGAAATGGCTGTTTTAACATCCCAAATATTTGTATTGACATTTAGATGCTGCATTTTCATTGAGTATCTCCCCTGTGTTTGGTTTCTTATTTACAGCATGTGGGACTGTGAGGGTCGGGTTGGGTGGCTGGGCTGGCAGACTGAAGGGCAGCGAATCCCACACTGTAAGAAAACAAGCTGTGACAGGCTTTTATGACAAGGGGAACAAAAATACCTACTTATGGCTGAACACCCCTCACCCCTGATTCAACTGCAAAAAGCCCCATTTGAGAAATAAAATGATGCTCGATTTAGCGAACTCTGTCCTGAGACCACCTCACTGGAAAAGGACATTATGTTCCAGCATCATCCACAGGGCCCAGTGCTGTCTGATTCTGAGCGCCATGACCTCTAGGAGTCTCAAGTTGTCTGGGCCACAAGAAGGAGATGCAGGGGACAAAATATAGCCCCATAGACTTCTGGTGTGGCCTTACGAGAAAGAAGTCACCTCCCTTGTCATGATTTTCTGCCTTGAAGGGACAGTGTTTCACGTATGGTTTTTAATGGGTCTCTGCACATTCTTTGATATGTTTGGAGATGAGTTCAGGCTTGAGCACTTGATATTTTTCTTCCAGGGGCTCCTAGAAAACAGGGTTTGAGAGGTTAGCAGGAAGTGGCACTCTAATAAGCCCTGAAGTCCACTAGCGGACGCCCCTTGTGTGGCCCATCGCTCCTGATTCTGTCGCTGCTGTGGTATCGAGTCAGGGAGTGCTGCGGGCCCAGGGTCTGATGGGAGTAAGGGGCCACGAGGCTTTTCCTGAGAATACCTTCTGGTTGCTGTCTGCGGTTTCTCATTGCCCCTTGCTATTTATTCCCTTTTCCTGATCCAAACCCCCAAAGGCAGTGTTCCCAGAAATCCCCAGTGCCTGATTGCCAGCACATCAGAGAAAATAGCTTGTCTTATTTAGTTTCTCCACAGAAACCTGGGGAGACCATTGCACAGTCCTCTCTGGCTCGCTGATACACGGCTCAATGGCCGTAGATTAACCACTTGTTCTCTCTCCTTCTCTGTCTGAGTGACTGACCAGGAGGCAGAGTTGGAACAGAAACAGCAGAAATCACATTCTCTTGAGAAATTCCTCCCAGTGAAAAGAAAGGGGAGGACGGGGATCCCTTGCAATTTAAGTAAATCATTTCAGCAGGCTTTCTCCCCCAGCTGCTTGCTGGTCTGTGCAGGATTTGATGTCTAGAAAGAATCCGGCATGTATTTAATCCATGATCCTTTCCCAAAGAGTGCTTACCCAAGCTCCTTCCACGACAACCTGGGCTCAGCTTCCTGGGACTAGAGCCCTGTCTTCGGGAAGGAGGACTGAGAAGGAAGCAGACCAGGTCCTATAAGGGCAGTGGAGCCAGAGGTGCTATGGCTGGAGAGAGCATGAGCCCACATACTTCTCACAAGATCCTTCACACATGCTTTTGGAACCAGGAGATTGATTGGGTTTAGATTTGCATCACTGTGGGCTCTCAATGGTCCCCACCTCCTTGAGTCATCTACAGCCTGACCCTCCTGTGAGTGACTCATTCTCCCACAGCCTTGTGCAGAGGTGGCAACCGTACCAACTCGGGCTCGAGTGCCTTGATCAGCTGCTGCCTCCCTAAGCCAGCATCAGTTGACTGTTAGGATGGCTGAGCCACACGAGCTTGGGATGTGTTCGTGGTGCAGGGAGAGGGGAGGCAGGAGCACCCCAGCCACAGACTTCACCACTCCACAAATGTACCCAAGAGGTGCCCTGAGCTCCACGTGCTTAGATGGAAGGAACAGTTATCCTCACGCCCAAGTGGAATCAAAATCCTTCACTCTGTGTTTCTCCAGGCTGCCAGCTATGTGCACCCTGCAGGAACTCCCCGAGCCTGCTAGCATCCAAGGCATTTCCTGCACATACCTCCTCCTACTTTGACCGACACACTCCCTCTGCCCAGGTCCCCTGTCCCCCCCCACAACCATCACCTGGAGCTCCTGGGCTGAGGTGCGGTGGTTGGGTGGCCCAGCTCTGTCTCCATACTGCCTCAGTTAAAATCCAGTCTCCAGCACACGCTCTGTCACATGCAGCCAGTGCTAAAGCATCCTGTGTTTCAGTGTCATCTTCTCTAAAATGGGAATGATGATAATTGAGCCTCCGCTCAGAGGGATGTTGGGAGGGATGACAGGAGAGTTGAATTCAGTGGAATTATTTTAGGTAGAATACTTGCCATGAGGCCTGGCTCGATAAATGTGAGCTATTCTTCAAGGGCCAATTCAAATGTCACATGTGTCCTCTAGGAACCCGTCCTACCTTCTTTTGCTCCGTATGCATGAGCCTTTTATAGCTACTATCGCATATACTGTAATTACAGGCGGCTTCCTGTGGTAGAACACAAACTCTGCAGCCTGACTCCCTAGATTCACGGCCTCGCTCTGCCACTTAATAACTGTGTGATCTCTGTGCCACAGTTTCTTCTGTAGAACGGGGATAATAATAGGTCTCACTTCGGAGGGCGGTTGTGATGATGAAGTAAGTCACACACGAAAAGCGACACCAGGGCCTAGTGAGCACCACATAAGCAGAGCCTCACATCCGTGTGGGCCCACTTGTCTGCCTCTCTCACTAAACTTGGAGCTCCTTGAGGACAGCGGGACGGCTTGTTGATTTTCTGTATCTTCTGTACCTAAAATATAGTTTAACAGGTTATAGTCTAGAACTCTTGATCTCTAGTTTTCATTTCCTTCCTTTCTTCACTTCTCCCTGAACATGGATTCTGAACAAACTCAGTAGCCACATACAGCAAGTCTGACTTGACAACAGTCCATAGGCTTCTTACTATAACTGTGTTTGGTCTCCAAGAAGCCATCCCTTGCAGCACAGCTTCATGACTGAAACCCGTAAGTGGAACTCTTCGAAGTGGTATCAATTTGGTTTTTTTAAAGTAATCTTTAATCTATTTCATAGCTTATAATCTTGCCTATAAGTAAAGGAATTCTAAGGTTTTCTAGGGCCCAGGGGCCCCTCCTCTTGAGCACCTCTCTATAGGTGTGGCCCCATCCTTGGGCAGAGAGATCCCACATGTACAAGGACAGGACAGGACCCCACCCCACACACTGGTGGCCACTTCCTCCTGAGCGAGTGCTGGTGCAGAAGCCCACTTTCCTCCATGGGAACCAAGACTCCCTGGAAGGGAGAGAGCCATAGCAGGGGCCCAAGCAGTGATTCCACTCCCACTGTCAGCAAGTGCCCGGCACCCCTGTTCTGTGATAAAAACAGCAGCAACAACAACAACAACTGCCTCAACCTCCTCCCCGTCTCCTTGCCTCAACCGAAGCCCAGCCCTGCCTGAGAGCCCCACCTCTGCAGCCCTGGCCGGAGGATGTGCTCACTGACCCACAGCTTTTTACGGTGGTGGTGACAGTATCCTCCCTGATTTCTAGTGCTGCTTCCAGGGCATATTCTGGCACCCTCAGGTTAAAAACAAAGAAACAGGAAAAAAAGGCTCCTTGAGATTCATGTCACCAGGTCTCCTCTCTCCCAGCCCCTCCTCATCGCAGTAGTCTACAACCTCCCAGACCTGCGTACTTTCTGAGCACTTCAGCAGCTGGTGCCCCCGGGCTTCCTCTACCTTCAAGCCCGGCCCCCTTCAAAGAGACCTCATCACGTGGACTCTCAGTGCTTTGATTTCCTCTACTTAATGCTCTTCAGTTCCTCTCCACTCCAGCCAGCTATTCTAGATCCTGGACTCTGCCATTACCTACAGCCTCCAAAAAGCAAAACCGGATATCCATTCTCTGTCCTTTAAGCTGATCAAGACCTTGATCCCTCAAACTTGACTTTCTTTCTTGTCATCGCTTGCTTTCTGATCGGTGTGCCCTCACTTCAGTCCTTTCTTTGCCAACATCCTCAAATCCTTTGCCTCAAATCCATGCCTTTAAATAAGTCCACCAAGGCTCCAACCCTAGATTAATCCAACTGTTTGCCTTCTTTGACTTTACACCTGGACTGCTAAGTAGTGCCAAAGGGAAAAGAAAATCACACATCCACAGAAATATGTACCATTACCCAGGATGCAATCCTTCTCTGTTTCTCTGCTTGGCTCCCTGCTGTCCCCCGCAGTGGTTATTTCAAGTCTTCTCCATTCTCCTAAAAGTCTTGTCTCACCTGTTCCCCCACCAGTCTCAGCACACAGCCTGTCTCCTCCCTCACAGAAGAAATAGGTACCGTCAGATAAAGTATCCCCTCGCCTTACAGCCGACAAACATCTATACCTTTCTCTTCCTCTGTACCATCATTTTCCCATTCCCTCCTGGCACAGTACAAGAGGAGTCCCTCTTCCATCCCAAACAAATCCGTCTGCTTGTACAGTGGAACATGTCCCCTCTGGCTTCTGCAGAATCTTACAGTATCCGCCTGTCCCCAGTGCTTCACCTTACTCTCTCCCTGTGTTTTGTATTCTTGCCATCAGCACTGGAATATATTCAAGTCCGATAACTTAAAAGTAAAAACCTTCCTCAACCCTACATACCCACGGATCTTCCCTCTTTCCACCTTCTGCTTCCACTTCCTCACTGCAGACCGTCTTCTGGACTTACCAAATATTCACCAGTGTCACCAGAGACCTCTGTGCTGTTAAATCTCAAGGACAGTTTGGTCCTTATCTTTTTTTTCTTCTCAACAGCATTTGATGCTGATAACCACCCCTTCGTATTTGATCTACTCTCTTCTTTTGGCTTCCATGACTCCACACTCTCCTTGTTTTCTTCCTTCCCTACAATTTATCCTGCTGGGAGGGCCTCTCTTCCCCTGCCTGCCCCTTAAATATTGATATTCTTTGTGATTCAGTTATTGAAACTGGGGGCTTCCCTGGTGGCACAGAGGTTAAGAATCCGCCTGCCAATGCAGGGGACACGGGTTCGAGCCCCGGTCCCGAAAGATCCTACATGCCATGGAGCAACTAAGCCCATGCACCACAACTACTGAGCCTGCGCTCTAGGGCCCACAAGCTACAACTACTGAGCCCGTGTGCCACAACTATTGAAGCCTGCACACCAAGAGCCCATGCTCCACAACAAGAGAAGCCACCGCAATGAGAAGCCCACGAACCACAACAAAGAGTAGCCCCCGCTTGCCACAACTAGAGAAAGCCCGCACACAGCAACGAAGACCCAATGCAACCAATTAATTAATTAATTTTTTTAAAAATTACCGAAACTGTTCCAATTATCTATCACTGCTAAGCAAACTATCCCAAAACTTAATGGCTCAAAGCAACAACCATTCCATTATGTTCATAACATTGTGCGTCAGAAATTCAGGCAGGGCTCTGCAGGGCAGTTCTTCTGTTCTGCATGGCATTGACTGGGGTCACTTGATAATATTCAGCTAGTGGCTGGGCTGGGCTGGAATCCCAAGATGTCTTCACTCACATGAGTGGCACTTTGACAGACATAACCAGAAAGCTGGGACCCTCTCCTGCTGCATGTAGTCTCAGGACTTTTCCTCATGGCCTCTCCAGCCAAGCTGTCTAGTCATCTCACAAGGCAGGTCAGGGATCCAAGAACAAGTGCTCCAAGAGGTAGGAAAAGAAGGTGCCAGTCTCTGAGAGCCTGGGCCTGGAACCTGGCACAGCATTCCCTCTGCCTTATTTTATTGGTCACCTAGTCATAAGCCCACGCAGATTCAAGGGAAGAAAACACAGACCCCCCCTCTCTCAGTGGGAAGAGGGATCCAAGTATTTGTGGTCATCTTCAATCCACCACAACCTTCTCCACAGCAAAAAAAAAAAAAAAAAAACAACCCACAGTCTCTGCACAGCCACCATCATCTTTCTCCTGGATTACTAATGCCTTCCTAACTGGTCTCCCTGCTCCCATGTTGCCCCTTCCATCCCATTACCCACAATGAAGCCAGAGCAGCATTCTATAATGCTTATCATTCTATAATGCATATCACATCACAACACTCTGCTGGCTAAACCACTTCAGCAGCTTCCTATTTCCTTGAGGGGGAAGCCCAAACTCCTTAGCATGGCCAACTAGGTCCTTTGCAACGTGTCACTGCTGACACCTCCACCTCTCACCACTTCTTATATTCTACACTCTACAGCATTGATGTCCCCAAGCATGTCATGCCTTCTTTAATCTCCAAGCCTCTGTAATACTTCTACCCAGCGCTCCCCATGCCCCACCCCCCATGGGTGAGCACAAGCACACACACATACACACATACATTTTCAATCTTCACCCTCCTTCAGATCTTGGCTTGAAGAAGTGGTTCTCAAAATGTGGTCCCAGAGCAGGCAGTATCAGCATCAACTGGGAACTTGTTAGAAATGGGAATTCTCAGGCCCCACCCCAGACCTACTGAATCAGAAATTCTAAAGATAGGACTAAGAAATCTCTCTTTAACAATCCCATCAGGTGATTCTGGTGCACACTAATCTGTTAGACAACCCTTCCTCCAGGCAGCTTTCCCTGACCTAACCCTCCACCTAACTCCTGGGATAGAGATCTTTTCTGTGTGTTTCCACAGTCCCTTATCTTTCTCCTGATCATATCCCCATCACAGCGTAGTGTAATTGTCTACTTACTTGCTTAGCTAACCCAGTGGGCTCTCTCTGAGCTCCCACAGACAGGGATTGTATCTTGTTTACTTGGTGTATCCCCAGCGTCTACATAATGCCTGTCACATTAGTACAATAAAAAGTGGTGAAGCCAGGATTCAAACTCAAGTGTGCATCTCGATATTCTAGAAGGATAGACTACAAACACCATAAACAAGAGAGTTAATGCCCTGAGGATACTGGTAATTAGCAGCCAGGATGCGGCTTCAAGTAAATGCTTTGATCCTTGCATAATAGAAAGGAGACACTGAGTAGGTACAGTGCCTACAAAAGACTTTAATAAAACCCCAAAGGGGAAAGATACACACTGTTGAATCAACTTAAAATCCTGAAAATAGACTACCTGACTCTAGCCCTGAAATCAGATAAACCAAGCTCATCATCTTCCTGTCTCTGCGTGGCCAGTTCCTCCATCGCTTGCATTTTAATACACTAACTGTGTTTACTGGAGTTTCTAAAATGCCAGTGAATCTTTGGAAATTTGGCAGAAAAGAAGAATCTGGGTCATGCAACTGTGAAATCTAAATAAGGTGTAATTAACATGTCCATCAACTTTCACAGAAGTGATGCTAGTTTGCAAACTATTCATTAATTCTGCACAATAACCGCAACCGTTATACAATGCAGACAACCAAGCTAGAAATGAGTGGCTCAGCATAGTGCTAACCTGGAGTGCTGTTGGTGATACCTAGAATGAACTGCTTCTATTTTCTGCATAGAAGAATATGACTATTTAAGAATCTGGGGCCCAAATTATCAAAGAGTGGCAGGATAATTACTGACTCTCGATCCTTTTCAGTGTAACCTTGTGATTCACAAAATACTCTCCAGATTATGAAAAACAGTTCATGAATCACTAGGGAGCTTGAGAAAATGAGCCCTTCTCTTTAGAAATAAAATGGCAAAATGGCTACATCTGAGAATCAGGAATGACCCAAAGTCAAGTCCCAAGTCTTAACCAGCTCTACGGACTACTTATTACTTCTGTATCTC
Source organism: Stenella coeruleoalba (assembly GCF_951394435.1). Lineage (NCBI taxonomy): Eukaryota > Metazoa > Chordata > Mammalia > Artiodactyla > Delphinidae > Stenella > Stenella coeruleoalba. The sequence goes on along the minus strand of NC_137155.1, from coordinate 18,295,874 downwards.
CTGCAAAATACGGTAATAATACGTCTTCACAACATTGTTTTGAGGATTACATAAGGTAATGCACATATGCTCCTCAACACACAGCTAATATGCAAGATAGCTCTCTTTTCTATTCTTCCCAATGAGAATTAGGGATATCAAAAACCAAGTAGACTGTAGAAAACAGTATGGTGGCTCCTCAGAAAATTAAAACTAGAACTACCGTATGATCCAGCAACCCTACTCTGGGTATATATCCAAAAGAATTGAAAGCAGGGTCTCCAAGAGGTATTTGCACATCTATGTCATAGCAGCATTATTCACAATAGCCAAGTGGTGGAAGCAGCCCAAACGTCCATCGACAGATAAATGGATAAATAAGATATGGTATATACATACGATGGAATATTATTCAGCCTTGAAAAGGAAGGAAGTCCTGTCACATGCTATGACATAGATGTGCCTGGAGGACATTATGCTAGGAAAATAGCCAGCCACAAAAAGGTAAATACTGTCAATCCCATTTACATCAGGAGTCTAAAGTAGTCAAATTCATAGAAGCAGAGAGCAGAATGTTGGTTACCAGTGGCTGGGGGAGAGGGAAATGGGTAATTGTTTAATGGGCATAGAGTTTCGGTTTTACAAGGTGAAAAAGTCCTGGAAATCCTTTGCATAACAATGTGAATATACTTAACACATGGAGCTGTACACTTAAAAGTGAGTAAGATGATAAATTTTAGGTTATGTGTTTTTTTAACCACATTAAACATTTTTTAACTTAAAAAACAAAGCAGACCTGATTCCCTCCCTTTGTTCCAGCTAATACTGTGTGCTCCTGCCCTTGTCACCACTCCCTCTCAGCCCCCTTTGCTGCCCCCTCCTCCTCTCCCACCTGCCCTCCGGTTGTCGAGGTTCCTCAGGATTCTGTCTTTGGCCATCCTCTCTCCTTGTCTCACACTCCCAGGATTTCAGCCACCCCTCCGGCCTCACCAGACACTGACATGATGACGACTGTTCACTGCTCTCCCAAGTCTCTAAAAGAGGGCCTGGAGCTGAAGCAGGCACTCAGTCAGTGAGCATCTCGAGCTCTAGCCTCTACCCAAGTCCAGGCTCCATGTACTCAGTGGACACCTCCAGCTGACTGTCTCATAGGTCTTGCAAATTCAACATATCCAGATTTTCATTTTTTTAACTTCTCCCAAGGAAATAAAGAAGCTCCTCCTTGTGATCTTGGTTAATATTGTCTGGATTTTTCCAACCTGCTTTCACTGATTATCCAAGCCCTGTTGATCTTAAACTAGAGATGTCTTGAGAATCTGGCCACCTCTCTCATTCTGCAGGGCCTCATCATCTCACAGCTGGACTATGGCAGTAGCTTCCTCCTTGTCTCCATTTGCTCTTCCAAGAAGTTTATTTCTCATACCAGTGCCGGATTTTTCTTTCTAAAGGGCATATCTCATTATGTAGCGATGTTGCATAAGCTTTAACCCCATGAGCACTTCCATGGTCTCCTATCTCCCACAGAGTTAGTTCACAAGCATTGGTTGGACCAATTGTGCACCTGTGTTCTGGCCCCCACCTGCTCTGTCATTTTTTCCTCCCTGACCCCAAATCCCTTACATTGCAGACACACTTCCCCTCGCCCACCAGACCCATCTCTTAACTCCATGTCTGCGTCTCTCTGTGTGGACATACTCTCCTCTACCCCCAATTTCTCTTTCTGGAAAAAACTCATGCTTCCTGGGTATTAAGTGAACACTTACCAACGAGCAATATGGCTGTGATGTAAACAATTTCGTCTTAAAAAATCCCCCCTGCCCCGAGCCCAGTGGTCCAACCAGCTTAGGTACTGGTTACAGACTGAAATGTTTATACAAAGTTCAGCTGTCCACAAGGAAAGATGTAGGAGCAGGGAATGGAGACTTTGAGTAGCAATATTTAGAATTAAAATAATCAATATTATCATGTCAAAGTAGCATAATGGGGCTTCCCTGGTGGCGCAGTGGTTGAGAGTCCGCCTGCCGATGCAGGGGACGCGGGTTCGTGCCCCTGTCCGGGAAGATCCCACATGCCGCGGAGCAGCTGGGCCCGTGAGCCATGGCCGCTGAGCCTGCGCGTCCGGAGCCTGTGCTCCGCAACGGGAGAGGCCACAACAGTGAGAGGCCCGTGTACCGCAAAAAATAAAAATAAAAAAAGGTAGCATAATGGTTAAGAGCCAAGCTTTGAAATTTTCTGTAGCTGGTTGCTATTTGCTCAAAGTCCTCATCTGCCACATAAGGTTAAGAATACCTTCCCCATAGAGTTGTCAGATTTTGGATGAGATGATATGTAAAGTGGTTAACCCAATTCATGACATAATGGCAGCTATTATTATTATCATAGAATCAACTTTCTCATTCTGCTACTTAAGCATGTGTTCTCACTAACAGACCTCATTAACATCTGAGTACCACTATACAATTTCTTTTAGGCAGGGGAGTAAGAGGCATTGAAATAATAGTGCCATCCTGAATGACATGATAAGATGTTCACGATCTTGGGTAAAACTACCGTGTGTGTTTGTGTGTTCCGTATAAAACTTGAACGAAAGATTTGTATACCTAATAATGTTGTTACATGTGGTTAGTGCAATCTAATTCTGCTCATTTGTTCTAATTACACAATTAAATTTAATTACCCAGATCATATGAATGCATTTGTATTACTAGAAAAATAACTTTTAAAGAAACAATGTGACTTACTCTAAAAACCCAGCATTGTTCAGAACCAATAAGATAAAGATAGTTCTGGAAAATTCTCTTACCCCGTGTATGACTTGGCCTCACTGCAATCTGTGATTATTAAGGTAGATCTTTGCTATTTCAAGCCACTTACCTTTATGCTTTGTTCTGTTGTCTTGTAAATGTGTTCATTGCTGGGCATTGTGGCAGATACTCTTCCACTTCTAAAATGGGCTTGTTCTCACAGTTGCATCCAGAAGCACTCAGAAACACTCAGCATTATCACTGAAGCCTCGCGTTATTCAGTTTATGCTCTCTGCCCTTCGAGGACAGAAGAGTCTTGCAATTCCTTTCAGTATAATTTGGGTGACTTGTTGGGACACAGCAGCTGTGAAGCCAAAAATTAATGTTAGCTCATTCCCAGGGTAATCACGTGTCCTAAAACAATAGAAAGCATGAGAACAATAGATTTGGGATGGTTATCTTCCTTGCATTCTTTTCATTGAATTTTTAAACCCTGGGCCGTGCAACCTATCCCTAGTGAGGCTTTTTATAAATTGTGTACAGCCCCACAGGAAGAGTAGAAACCATTTCTGTTTACACATAGGAGAAAATGTAATTCCTTGATGAAGAGTCTTCCCAGCAGATTTGCTGGTTCTGTTTTTATAATCTCTGATACATGATGTAGGTCAACTAATTTACAGTCTAAGAAGCAGAATAGAATCACCTACAGCCTAACTATTAGGGAGCTTGGTGTATGTGTATCAAGAGATATGAATGAAGTATTCAAGACTGTGTTCTCCAGAAGACATCAGCGATGCTCCGTCCCGAATCCTGTCAGCTGCAGCCTCTCAGACTGACTCCTCCGTTAACTCAGCTTATTGTCTTCAGGCACCATTTCACACTTTATCTCTTCAGTATGCTGTGGGGCTTCATCCAGTGGGACTATAAGAACCTTGTTTTGTTGCTTCGTTCTTGCACTTTTGAGAAAGCACATAGTGCTCTATTTTGTGCTTGCATTATATGTGTGGGGAGATAAGCTGGGTCTGGAGTTCTAAGTCTACTTCTTTCTCACAGACTAAGGCCAGCCGGTACCGTGACTTTCTTGCTTTTCTAATGAGGCGAAGACTGTCTTCTCTTCGCCTTTCCTCAAGCTGAAGCCTGAGGAAAAGATGCTGCATCAACAGTGTATGGAGATGTGAACATTCGTGGGCAAGGAGGAATTTTCCTGAGGTGTTGGTGAAAGAGGCATCCAAATCATACTGCCCACTTCCTCCGTCTTTCTCTTCACCTTCATCCATTCTCTCTCTCATTCTTGAGCAAGACTGCATGTACACGGGAGTGGTGGTGAAAGTGAGCAGCAGGGCAAAAATTATAGCCAGAATTACCCTGTAAAACCCTTTTAGGGAAGCACTGCGTGTCTCTAAGTCCAACATATCCAACTTTGCTTTCTGCTGGTGTGGAAAGCAGTTGCTGCTTGTTGAACACCATTCTTGTATTTATAGACTACACTTTAAAATATATATATCTTTAAACTCCAAAACACAGGACAGGACAAGTTGCTCACAGTATGCAAAGCACAGGGGACTGAGAAGGACTGAGTGAAGAATGGAATTCACAGCCCATCACCTGCTTATGACAGCTTCCATTCCAGAACTACTGTGGAAGGCCAGTAACCATCCTGCACCAAGTAATTCCCCCCCCCCACCCCTTACTCTCACACACACACACACACACACACACACACACACACACCCCCCACACACACACACACACCACGTTCTCACACTATAGCCAATAAGAACATAGTGTTCTTGGTGAATACATGGAAAGAACCTAACTCAGTCCTGGGGACACGGCTCAGGGAATAAGTGACTTTTAAGGACTATAAACTCCAAGACTCCCAGAGCTGAGAGGAATGCTAAGGGGCCATCTTTAAATGGGTTGGGTTTCTGGGGTTTCCCATGTTCCAGCCAACCTTCAACTATCTGCATTGGAAGCCACCATGAAGGAAACAAAATTAATATAAAAACATAAATTCTGGCTTCCTGTCCCACTGCCCACCCTACTAGGAATAAGAAACTTTGGCTCCTATTTTCAGGCGTCAATCACTCCTTTCCCACCATTTTCTACTAAATCCATATGCACCTTAAAATGGGTTTGGACAGCTTCATGAGATGAGTAGTAGAAAAACAGAGAAAAATTACCTAATATAGCCATCTATTCATAAACTATGATTTTCCTTCCACTATCAGTCGTCAACACTGACTCTTACTAGCCCCAGGTTCAGGTGGCTGTGGCTGTGGCTGACTTAGGTGCTTTTTGAGAGAATTCCTCTCCATACACATCTCAGTGGAGGAGTGAAGCCTTGGACAGCACTCCCTGTCAACATTCAGACTGACTGTAGGCCCTAACTGTTTCTAGGAGCTCTTTTCTTCTCTGCTATGTAATGACGGCACTGAACTTACATTATATATTGTAGATTTGCCAGCCAAGCAAGTGTGCCTCTGGGTTTCTGAATTTCCTGATTTATCCTGCTAGTTTTTTTATTCAAAACTGCCTTGCAAGACAAGAAGAAAGCTGGCGATGGCACTTTGCTGAGTCGTGTAAACCAGGTGGACCTTTTGTGTTAACCAGGGCTCTGTGCTCCAGCCTGGCTCCCTGGTTGCTTCCAAATGCAATTCCAAGTGTTGAAATTTATCCTGAAGCTTTAAATGATTTGAATCCTCATAGCCTTACCTATTCACCCCTCCAAGGCAATTCTCTCCACAAATTTCAAAATCTTCTTGTACATAACTAAAATCAAGATGTTCCTCAAGTTGCCTTTTTACTCCCTGGGTCAGATTCACACATCCCACTGGTCTCCCCATAGGCAGAGCCTACTTTTCTACAGCCTCCTATCTGAAAATCTTCTAGCATTGCCTGGCCATATTTATGTTTCCTTTGTGGAATTTTCTTGCTTTTTTTGGTACCGTCCAGTTTTGCAGTGTCTTGTTTATCCCTTATTTCAGGGCCACTCTCCCCAGCCAGGTTGTAAATCACCTGTGGGCAGCATCACATTCGATTTTCCTTTTGAAGCCCATGGTGCCTAAAACAGGCTATAGCAATCTTAGTAATTATTTGATTTATGTTAGGATGCCAAGCCCATATTCTAGAATTCACCCTCCTGAAATATGTTGAACAGGACATTCTAGTGCATTGAAATTCATATCCGACCAACTGCTAGGTGATCAGATTCAAAGTCATTCGTGACTTGGGACGAGTCACATAACCTTTTTGAGCCTCATTGTCCTTGTATACAAAACTACTATATTACATACCTTTCTATCTCCCAGGTTCAAATAAGGATCAAAAAAGACAGGATAAGCAAAAGCAATTCATATCAATAAAACACTAAAACATGTACGTTTAATTATCAAGTCATTGGTCTTTCTATACATTGTTGACATAAAAGTGCAGATAGAGCATCTTGAACTTTCTAGATCTTCCACAAATTTAAGGCTTTACCATTGTTTTTCTGATTGATATTCTGTTATTATTGCCATAACCTGCTCTCTTTTTGTTCATGCTTCCTGTTGGTGTAATTGGAACTGTTTCTCTGAGCTGTTTCCTCTCCAGTAACCAAGTTATCACTATTGTGATCTGATCTGAAAATGGGGGGAGGGTGTCATTAGACTTCCTTGGCGTCAGGGAAACTTTCTCATTGCTCACAAAACAAACATGAAAGTACAAAGGAAATTTCAAAAGGCTGGGCACTGAGCCTGTGGGCAACATTTCTATGGACAGGGCTAATTCTGGCATAATTAAAAAGGGTTTAATTAATCATGGAGTTAAGTAGAGAGAAAGGGTTTCTGGTAGCCTTACATCACAGGTTCCTTGATATTTTTAGCTTCCAACCATGTGATCCCTACAGTTTAAAGGTCTTCACACCTGCCTGCATCTTTGGAGGCATGGCCGGAACTGCTGGTTGCCTTGCCATCCTTGGGAAGCTCAACTTCTTTGGGCTGCTGCCACTTCTGACAGTCAAAGAAGATGGAGATAGATTCTGACTTTCAGGGATCTTAAGGGATGTATTTCCTGCCTGATTATAAATAATATTCCCCCAGGAGTGCAGGGACTTGATATTCTTGGATTCCAAGGCAACTATATCTGACTCACCTGGCCTATCAAACTAGGACAACCTTATCTGACAGTCAACTTTTAAGAGTCTTTAGTAGTAACTACAGGATATTTTCAGGCTTTTCTTTCTCAAGATACTGTGCTCTCAGGAACCTGAGAGCTTGTCTGGGAGAGCTTGCCTACTCCCAGTCTCCCAATGGATTGTAGAAAGTTACTGGATCTTTAAGAAGTTCAAAATAACAAAGTTTCCATACTGCTGTTGGAAGGAAAACATCACATTCCCATTCAAAGTCAGAGATAGAGCATTTCCCCATCAGTATCATTCCTGCCCTGTTTCCTACTTCCATTCTCCCCTTTCCCTCATCCCACAAATGCAGGATGCCCTACAACCATCCAATGGATAAGGAGACACTGGGTAGACATCTTGGGAAGGAGAATAGATAGAAGTGTATGCCTCCGGCCCCCTTATCAGCTAAAGGCTGGAAGCCTGTAAATTTTTTTTAATCTAAGAGAAGATCTCTCTATGGCTAGCTTCTTTCCAGGAAACCATAACATGTCTCTCTCCCATTTGAAATCAAAAACTACTAGAATTCTCTGTGAGTCCAAACTCTATTACATATGAGCTAATCACCTCCGTCACAGCTACTTATTTCAGTTCACTTTGACATGGTTCTATCCATGACTAAATAGCTTTTTCACTATTATCTCTTAGAGTTCTTCAAGACTCAAAAGAATCCTGCTGCCTCTGGGGAAGTAGGCACAGACTGTATAAAATGCCCTCTGGAGAGCAAACCCAAGCACTTAGTTCCTGTACCTTGTTTCTACTACTGTAACTTTATCTCCTTCATTTACCAGACAAGGAGGATCTATTCTGTTTTTCCCATATTCAGTAACTTGTAAAGCGGAAAAATAAGATGATTCACAGATATGCTGAAAGAGTTTGGGCAGCTGGTAGACCCAATCCTGTAGCCACTTATATCTGAGTACATAAAAAACCACTTTGGAAAAAGTATCTGACTGTGCAAAGAGGGATGTGTGACCAAAAGATGCAACAACTGTCATGGATATTCTGTGAGCTGACCATTAGTCTGTATCCGATCCTGCTATTTGCTCACATTTATAAGATGCAGTCAGCTGCACAACTGGATGGTAAATGAAGCATGTAGGTTTGCATTACCTCCTGGAGAAAGGGGAGAAAACAGAGGAATGATGGGAAATGTCTGTCATAGAAACTAAGTGTTTAATTCAAAATGAAAACAAACAAACAGAAAGACTAACATTGCATTCTAGGAAATGAGACATAGAAAGTTGGCGGTTCATTTTGAAGAAACTGAAAACATACTCCAGTGATATTTCTGTCTCTGAATCTACTAAGACGTCAGTGATGAAAAAGCAGTATTGTCAAGGAGAGTAATATGTCAGGGTGAAAATCAGTAGCCACCACAGAAAGGTAATAAATTTTTCTAAAGAATGATTAGAACTCACACTTGTAGAATTATAACTGTCATCAGAGTGGCCAGTAAGCAACTAGGTGGCCCTGCACTCAGAACTGATCGGACAGGAGCTGGTTTGGGCTTGTCTTGGTTTTTTAGCAACTTGGCTCCAATAAAGTGGCCTTGTCCCTCACTGTGAAAGATTATAGAGCTGCCAACTTGAATATGATGGTAATCTGACTTCAAAATAAAGTTGGACTCTCCTTCCAGCATTGTTTTTGATAGTGCTCAACTTTTATGTCATCCCCTGTAGAAGATCTTTCTCTCCCAGCTAAACTATGGTGGTAGAAGGAGCAGTGAGTTAAAGACTTTGGGATCCATTAGTATAAAGTCTGGAAGCAGGCAAAACCGGTCTAGGGTATTACAAGTCAAGATGATGTCACCCTTAGAGGGTCACAGTACGGTTGGGAAGGGAGCATAAAGGTACTGATTCTGTTTCTTGAGCTGGTTGCTGTCTGGCTAGGTGTTCCCACTTTGTGAATTCACTGAGCTCACGCATATGATATGCATACTTTTCTATAAGTAATACAGAAGTACAATACACATTAGACTTCAGTGAGACATTTACATTAAAAAAGCCTTTGCATTCTCTTGCCAGTTTTTCTCTAAATAGACAGCAGATTTGGAGGAGGACACCTGAGCCCCAGTTTCTTCTACAAAATGAGAAGGCAGATCAAATGATCCCAGTTCTGAAGCTTCTCGGTGCCGTCATCATTGGCACGTGATGAATGCAGAGCATTGATACTCCTGCTATTAGTGACTCGAATAATAATCAGAACACGGGCAAAGTTGCCACAGCCCTTCCCAGAAGAGGCAATGAACTGAAGGCTGTGTAAATTTGCCAAGTGGGGAATGATGTAGAATAATAATTGGAACTACAGGGCTGTGTTGATAGCAAAGATGTAGAATTCAGGTGGCTGTCAGTGTGGGCCCCTACTTTAATAGCAGATGTTCATCCCACAGCTCGTGATTTTGCAATCACATTACATCCAAGAACCAATGTTTCTCTAATAGTTTCTTCTCAAAAGTAGCTGCTGGAAAATGTGATTCTGTTAAAATATACTCTGGGAACTTCCAACCAATCCTGCAGTTTGGTGTTTCAAGCACTTCCTTTCCTTTCTTATTTAATATGAAGTGAACTTAAAGGTGACCTGTACAGTGACTGACAGCTAGGGAGAATTGGCAATCTCTATCATCAGTGAGAAGTTGCCAGTCACACCTCACAATGGATGGGGAAAGTCCAGGGCCTGGGCTGGAGGGCGTTTGCTGGATTGATAGAAATGACTGCAACCTCCCTTCAATAAGAAAATGAGCTAAACCTACCTAATTCCCTGTGGGCTTTTCCTATAACTTGAGTCTCTTGGAAGGCAAAACGTGTTTAGTAGAACACAGAAAGGAAAAATAAATGATTTTGATAATCCAATGCACAATCAAACTACTTAGTCAGCACCTGGATCCACAGGGAAATTCTTAACATCTCATGATCCTTTGCTAAAGTCTCTAACGTCCCCTAGAGATAGGTCACCTGATTCTACTAAGCCACCTGCCTTCTCTCCCTGAAAAGCATTCTGGAAAACCAGGCCAGACGTGCTCTCTGATGGCCGTCCCTCTTCTGAGTCCCAAGAATAATCCTTTGGTGCAAACTCAGAAGTGTGTTATTTGTCCTGTAGCAAACAATGAAATGAAGGAAATGCACATCCTGAGCTGCCACATCAGATCCTAATTACCATAATTTGACCCATCCTCCTTCCCACTGCCGGAAAGTCAGCCTTCTGCATGAGAGGAAGCCAAGCTGGCTAGATAACAGCCTTCTGTTCTCTCTCCTCATCCCTTGTCTCCTTTCTTTCTTCCTCTCTTCCTTAAATGATGTTCATTAAGACAGCAATTCTTCTAACAGTTTGTAAGCCTCAACTGTATTAGTGAAAGCCCTGCATGACTCAATAAAATGAGCTAAAGAAAAGGAATAGGAGGGGGAAAATAAGCAGACACATGCTGCCTCTTTATTCCCCGAAGCAACTGTCAGTCTCAGAATATTTTCCCAGAATCTGCCAGAAATCTCTCTGGAATCACCCCTGTTAGATACAAAGACAGTAAATATAACAGGTCCAGGTCTTCCATGGTATGGTTTTAGAAAGTATTAATAACTCAGAAAAGGGCCAATTCAGACTGCACGTGTCCAGTCACCAGTCACACCAGGCCCTCTACCCCCACAGAGCTCCTAGAATATTTCTGTTTCTTAGATTACTCACGGCTTTGCCTCGTCCCTGACTTCTCCGAAATTACTTGAAGTGAGTTATCTTGGCACAGCTTCTTATATTTATGGTGGTGTATGAGCCAGGCTGGGAGACACATACAAACTGTGTTAACTTCATGCCTATTAGAATTCACGTAAAATATGCCCATTAAAATCTGGATCTAAAAAGCACATCCCTGCTCACTGAGCGCTGGGGCTTCTGCCTTTTGCTGTGGCAAGTGCCATAGAAATGTGCTCTGCTGTCACCCTTCAGCCCACGTATGGGATGCGATGGGATGTTTCAATGGCAGCTTTAAATCAGATTGCTGAGGCTTCAGGAGTGCAGCCCCAATTTAGGACTTAGGCAAGTCATTAAATCACAAAGCTGACAGCTCTTTGATAGTATGTGCAGCTGACAGAGTTGGAGTACTGCTCCACTGACCTTTTGTATCGGGTAGCATTTGACCAGGTGGGCTGCTTTAGTTTCAACCAGTGTGTAGGTAAAATACAATTTAACAACACAAAGGACATGTTTTCAAGAAGCAAAAATGTCCTTGAGAAGCTGGTGTCCTTCTTAGCACTGGTATGGGGAGCTGCTAATCAAGGGAGGCCAGAAATTGTCCAAGTAGTTGGAGGCAGAGAGTAAAAGAACAGCAGGCCATGTATGAAGGTCATGCAGTCAGTAAGCAAGGGGAGGAATTCATACGATACTGGGAGTTTGAGGCAAAACTATATTCCATTGATATATCTGAGTGATGCGACAAGAGGGAAGGGTGGCCAGTAGGGTATGAATAAGGAGGCCAAGTTGGAGTCAAGGGCTACAAATCAAGCAGGAAGGACATGACAGGAAACCTAGTTAAGCAGATATATCAGTTTGGATGCTTTTGGCTGCAAATAACAGAAAATCCAACTCAAAGTGGCTTAAACAATAAGGACATTGTTTGGCTAAGATAACTGGCAGTCCAGAGGTAGGATAAGCTTTAGGTTTGACTGATCCAGAAGCCAGTTATTTCTTCAGAGCCCCACGTGTCTTCTATCTCTCTGCTCTACCATCCCCAGTGTAAGCTCCATCCTGAGACTCGTTCTCCTCTTGGTCACAGAATGGCTGCAAGTCTCATTTGGGCTCCTATGCTTTCTGTGTCACATCCAGGGAGAACAAGAGAGTTACCCCTAGAAGCTGTCCTAGAAAAATGAGAAAAAACTTTCCCCAAAGGCCCTACAACCTCTCATAGCATCTCATTGGCCTAAGTTATGTCTCATGTTCCTTCCTGAACTAATTGCAACCAGGTTGAGATCATTTTGATTGGCTTAAATACATCAAGGTCTATTCTGGAACGGAAATAGGTCAGATTTGCCTAATTTAATGGGCAGCCTGGGAGAGAGATATAGATAACTAATCAAAGTCAGCCTTCTCCTAGGAAGGAGACAGAGGAGATGTATATTGTGTGGGTGACCATAATCTTCATTAATGCCGTCCACCAAGTGTTTCTGGCTTCCCATCTTCCTGGCATGTGATGGGATTGTACTTCCTGGTTCCTAGAGATTGAGTGGGACCATGAAACTTGTTGTAGTCAATGAGTAGTGAGCAGAAGTGACACATGTCATTGCCAGGCCAGAAACTTTTAATGGCCAGTGTGAGGCCTCCAGACCTATATTTAGTTCTGCTTGTGAGATGAGTGCTCTAGATGGTGGCTGCTGATTCATTCTACATCCCTGAATGAGGAGACATAGAGCAGAGCCCCCAGCCAACCCATGGTGGGGATGAACAAGAAATAAACTTTGTTGTTAAAACCTACTAAGATCTCTTCTCTAATACTCCAGTATATTTGTCTGTTCTTGATACCGCTATGAACAGCATCCATGGCAGCAGCTGATATTAGCTCTTGGGGTCTTGTCCTAGGTAAGGAGGCCAGGTGAGGTGGACATCACATATCAATTAGTGTGGGCAGGCCAGGGTGAGCACATCTGTACTAGAGCCAGAAAAAAAAAGCAACATTTTCCCGAGAATCCCCTTCTATAGACAGAGCTGCCAGCTATGGTTCTTGTCCTCAAGGGAAACAAAAGAAAAAAATTATTCCTAATTCATCTCTTTTAAATAATCTAATGATCTTAAGGACATAAACTCATGCCTGGCATATAAGAAATAAAAAGGAATCCACTTTCTGTTGGATTTTTTTTTAATTAAAGAAGTTACTCAAAAAATTTGGAAAAAAGAATTATCCAGATCAAGGAAATCTGAATTCATGTAAACAGTTACTTAAGATCAGAAATGTATTCATGGAAAAAACTAACCTACAATGTAGAAAACAAAAATTTTAAGTCTTATGTTTATTAAAATAAGTTTTAGTTTTTGAACTGCATTTGAAGTATGTAGGTATCACTAATTAGTATGTGTATATTACTACACATAGGCAATGCTTATTGCTCTAATGTATAGTCTACCAAAAAGTATAACTTGGTACCATTTCATCTTACAATTGGCTTCTCATTGAAATGTAATTGACATTATGATTGTGTGAGTTTAAGGTGTACAGCGTGTTGATATATTTATATATCACAGTGTGATCACCACCATAGCGTTAGCTAACACCTCTATCACATCGCTTAATGATCATTTCTTTTTTGTGGTAAGAACAATTACGATCTAATCTCTTAGCAACTTTGAAGTTTATAATATAGTATGGTCTGTAATCACCATGCTGTGCATTAGATCTCTAGGACTTATCTACTGGTTGCAAGTTTGTACCCTTAAAATCTGCCCAATTCCCCCAGCCCCTGGTAACCGTCATTCTACTCTTAATTGCCTTTTTTGTAAAATGACAGCATTTTTTAAAGTATGAACAAATAGGTATATGATATAGATTATCCTAGTACCAAAAAGATAGGTGCTGTAAAGTCTCTGGATATTTTCTGATTTTTGAAAGCTTAGTTGTTAAATGAAAATAAGACAAAAAGTCTCAAATTTTTTAGTGATTAATAACTAAAATACCTCTTCCATATATTCAAGTATATTTTCATTCTTAAAAAAACTTTTAAAACCAACTCCTGTCTCTGTTGCTGCTTTTTTTGGATTGACTCTGACCTGTATATATTGCAGAATTTTTCTAACCAGCTCAACAAAAATGAATTGTGTGGAATTCCATGGTGTATAATCTGAGAATGATTTGGAGGAGGTTTTTTTTTTTTCCCCCCACTGAGAGTAATGTTTAAGATTTGGTGGTTTACCCTCCTATAGATAATTTATATTGCTGCATTCAAAAACACTCTTTCTGGTTGTTGAGAGCTTCCAGAATAGCATACCTGGGTAGTATTGATTAGGTCATAATCTTCAAAAAACGGCATGATTTCATAGTGACAAGATGCTCACTTTTTAGATTTTTTCTGTGCTCTATTCTAAAATGCAGTTATAATTCCATACTTAAGAGCTATTTTTACTATCATAATTTCAGAGATGAAAATAGGAAGGCACAGAAATTGTTACTGGGCTGTGTGCTAGCTTGTAAAAGGGCAGTGACCTGGGAGCAAGAAGGTCTGGGCTCTGGGGTTCTGGTCCTGGCTGGCTGGTGCTCAAGCCAGCAGAGTCTGGATGGGAGTGGAGTCTCAGACGTTTGCTGGCGGGAAACGTGTGCCTCGCAGTCACATCCAGGCAGCTGCACCAGCCTCACCTGGAGAAGAGATTCCCTTTCCTTTGACAAACAGTCCTCACAGGTCTGTCTGGTCAACATGAGATGGTGAAATACCAGCATGGCCCATGCCCCTCCCAGTCCTTCCCTGATAGTCCAGGGAGAGAAACAACCCAAAGCCCCCAGACCCTGACCTCCCTCTTTTTCATGACACAGTAGGGGAGGAGCAGGCTCCTCCAGGACCATCCCTGGGCATTGACAATGCTGACATACAGACTCTCTGTCCCCACCTTAGGAGCTGGAATCAGACGCTGCTGACAAAGGGCCTGCTGGGCAAGGGAGTCTCAGCGTCTCTCCTAATGATTTCCATCACGCTCTTGCTTCCCACACACTGTGCCCTGAAGCACCTCATTTTCCTTTTGCTTTTACCTTGATTGATGCCCTTCATAAGTTTGCCTTCCCACGACTCACCCTGCAGCCGCTGCCCGGGCATAAACTCAGCTGTCGTGATCTCCGAGAGTGGTCTTCCGTCTTCTTTCCTGGCAATTGTGTTGACAGCCTTCTATCTCCTGACCCACGGCCAGTTGGTGCTGGAGTCTCTTGTTCTGCTCTTCCAGGTGACCTTCCTTTTTGTGACTGCAGGATACCAGGTCTAGGCTTTGTCCTTTGTTGCTATTATGGAAGCGAGCTGAAATTTTAAATAGTTACAAAAGCAGATCGTGCAGGGGCTGCTGTCCCTAAACCAGAGATGCCCTTAAGCCTAAGCCTGACAGTGCCTCACCTTTGAGAATCTTCCTCAATGATAATTGACTTTCCATCTCAGTTTACCAAATATACTTCTCTCTTATTTGAAAGACAAAATGAACTTGATGTGTCGCTGCCTAAGTGAGTTTTTGTGAGCTTTCCAAGAGGTGTCAAGCTTTCTGGGGTCTGGGTGGATGGACGGATTAGATGGATGGATCTATATGGATATGTATGTATGGATGGGATCTTAGGCTTCATTTCCAAGCAGGACCGAGAACTTGCCTCCTACCTTTCCAACTACTCTGTCCCAGGGTCCTCCCAGCTTCTCTTCCTCACACCTCTTCTCCCCTCTCTCCTCTTCCTTAAGCTCATCCGCTCCCATTGTTTTGACCACCCATAACCAGCCACTGTGACTACAACCACTCTTGAGCTCCAAATCCTGTTTCCAACAGCTAATGCAAGGTGTCTTCAATACCTTAAGACACCTCAAATTCAACCTGCCTAAGCTGAACTAATTGACCCTTTATCTCCCCACCCAAACCTTTGCCTCCTCCCACCACCATCAACCCACCTACCCAAATACCTCTTTGAGTACTCCTGGGGGATCTCGTTCCTTTCCTTACTGGCCAGAGAGACAGTACATAAAGGAGGAATTGGAGAAGGGGGTAGCAGTTGAGATGCTAGAGTTTCTATACACACACCCAACTCTGGGACCAGAACCAGGGAGTGGACAGGAGTCAGAGTACAATAGAAGCTCCAAATAAGTTCTGGAGGCCCCAGAGAAGATGGGACCTTGGCCTGGCTTCCCGTTATGAGACCACCAGCTTCATGCAGAAATTCACACTGTCTGGCCCCTGAGCCACAGACTAGACAGAGCTGAGGGAGGTGACCAGGCAGATGGGCCTAAGGGTATGCTTCCAGTTTGCCAAGGGCTGCTCGAGGCATGTAGGAGTGTCAGAAGTTCCTGCTTGTCCCAGGGGAGACCAGAGAGATTCTGAGAAACAGCAGTGGTCTAGCAGAGCCTTGGGATCTAGACAAAGAGACCACAGGGTGTGAAGACTTTGAACTGGAAGGATGTGGCTGAATTGGTGAATGTCAGCAGCAGGTGACCCTTTGGGTCATATTAGCCATAAATATGCTCTAGAAGAAGCTATAAATTCCTATGCAGGATATACATATCTGGGACCCTTCTGTTTTGGGGGGCTGCTAAAAATACAAGAAAGTCAAAGATGAAAGGAAGGTGATAATCATGGAAGCCACCCCCTTTATCTCCAAGCTTCACGTGTACTTTGTGTTAGGGCAATTCATTATAGGCTACATATTTTAGGTAAAATATTTATCACTGTAGGTAAAATAATTTGTCAACTCTAAATAAAACCAAAGGATTCAGAAGTTGCCTTCAGATGGGATATGGCGTGTCCATGACCCCCAAATGTGTCAAATAAATGTTAGTTTCTTCCCTTGTGTCAATTAGGACCCTTTCAGTTGCAGATCGCAGAAAACTTGATCCAAAATGGATTGAGTATGTTAGGAATAATTCACTTAAAGCACAGCTGGATTCAAGGCTGGTTCAACAATAGCGTTAGGACTCTTCTTGGTGCTCCTTCTGTTATGTTACCTTCAGTCTTGGGCTTTACATCATAGCAAGTAGAGGCAGCAGCTTTAAGCCCTAGATTCTCTCTAGTTTTAAGTCAGTCTGAAAAGTGGGGCATATTCTTCCCAGATTCCCAAGAAGGTTTCATTGTTTTTCGCTGGCTCTTGTTGGGTCATATGTCCAACCCTAAGCCAATCATTATCACCAGACATGATATTCTAGTTAACCAGGCTTGAGTCACATGTCACCTCTGCAGCTGGGACTGCCAGAATCACTGTGGGGATGATGGAGAGGGAAAATCTAAGTACCAGAAGAAAGATGAATGGATAGAAAGCAGAAAAGAAAAAAAAAAAACAACAAAACAATAGATGTCTGCCATCCCTCTTGATTCCCTATGTTGGGCAGCCTCTAACTGGCCCCCAGTGACCCCCAACTCCTGACATTCTACCCTTTTGTAATGCCCTCTTCTTGAGTGTGATTGGGGCCTGTGACTTTTTCTAATCAATAGAATATGGCAATGGTGATGGAATGTCGGTTTCATGATTAAGATGTAAGATTGTGACTTCCACCTTGGAAGCAGGCTCACTCTGTTGCCTTGGTTGCATGATTTAGAGAGGGCTGCATAACTGAAGGTGACTGGACAGGAAGTGAGGCCCTCAGTCCAAAAGCCTTCAAAGTACTAAATTTTGCTGACAACAATGTGACCTTGGAAGTATATCCTTCCCCAGTCAGGATTTCAGGTGAGACTTCAGCTCTGGTCAACACCTTGATTGCAGTTTTGTGACAGATTCTAAGACAGAGGACACAGAAAAGCTAGATAACAAATGCATGCTGTTTTTTTGTTTGGTTTTTTTGTGTGTGTGTGCAGTACGCAGGCCTCTCACTGCTGTGGCCTCTCCCGTTGCAGAGCACAGCCTCTGGACGCGCAGGGTCAGTGGCCATGGCTCACGGGCCCAGCCGCTCCGCGGCATGTGGAATCTTCCTGGACCGGGGCACGAACCCGCGTCCCTTGCATCGGCAGGTGGACTCTCAACCACTGCGCCACCAGGGAAGCCCAAATGCGTGCTGTTTTAAACCACTAGGTTTGAGGTAATATTGTTATGCAGCAATAAATAACCAATGCACTTCCTTGTCCCTCCCACGTGCCTTTCAGAATCTCTCGCAGGTCTGCTTTGGTTCCCTCACCCCCTCCTACCCAGCACCCAGTGCCAATCTTGAGCAGCCAGAGGGTTTATTTACCCTGGGGAAGGCCCAGCACTCTCGCTCCCCATACATTCCCCTCACTCATCTGTGCACTAACCTCAGTTTAGGAACTAACAGTTTCACTGTTCAGAGAAAGCATCTGACTGGGCCAGTTATCACAGATCCCTCAGGTCTTAACCCAAAGGAAAAGACCTTCAGTGACATTTTTCATTGATATCTGGGGCCCTTCTGGCATCCCTTAAGTTCAGCTACAGAAGTCAGCTCCACACATAATGTGACAGTGCTGAGCTGAAGGGTAAGGAAGCATTTTTGGAGCCCAAAATAATTGCTCTTCAAGAGAGAAATGACTTAAATGAAAATGCAGTCCATGTGAATGTCAGGTCATGACGTCTGTGGTGATGGGGACAGTTCTCACCTGTTACTGTTTTTGACGTCCTTTCCTATCTGGAGTCATCATGCATGGTCAGAGTATATAGTCCCACACCAGCCTTCCTTCTGTCTTCAGTCTCTTCCTCTTCCCCTCTGTCACTCTTTCCAGGGACGCTTAGCTGCAGCCCCGTAGAGCCCAGGCTGCAGTTAGCACTGAAGGAGGATTCACAGCACTGCACAAAACTTCCAGCCACCAAAGCGCAAAGCCTTTCCTTCAGTCAGGCTCCAGGGTGTCCCAGCTCTTTGGAGAACCACCATCCTACATGGAGAGTCATATTTCCTCTTTCCTCTGGGCTTTTTAGGCTGACGCTGAACCCCCTTTCTGCTCACACCCATCTCCTCTCCGCCCCATCCACAGTTTTTAGACTGGATGCCTCACCCCTCAGGGAATAGGATTCACCAGGTTTACTCCTGCCACGCGGCTTCATCCCAAACCTGGGCTTTATTCTTCTGTGGATTCTGTGATTCTGCAACTCAATACAGTATTTCAATCTCATCGCACAGTAAACCGTGTTATGTTTCATGATTAAGCAATAAAAGGTGACAGGTGGTGCATTTATGGGTAATTAAAGCCTGCTGCGGGCTGTGTTATAATGCCTGAGACTCACAGCACAGGAATTACAGCAATCCTGGGTGGAGACACAGCTCTGCCTGGCACATGGCGTTGAGAGGTGCAAGCTTTCAGACAAAGAGTGGGATTCAGGGGGAAAGCTTGCTAATTTTTTTCTAACTGATGTTTAGGTCATTTGGGTCATAACTACTTGAAGGTTCTGGGTTTTAGTTTCACTTTGGTTGGGTTGGGTTTTTTTTGTTTGTTTCCAGAGTTCTCATGCTATATGCTACAAAACATAATGATTCTCTCACACTTCAGTTTTAGTTTTTTTCAGGACTGAATTATTCATAGACTGTTTAGAGATGCATTACATGTTTTGAATGATTAACTCAAGATAAAACTCATTCTGCTAGGGGAAATTTTCTATGACAGTTTCTCCCGAGGATCCTCAAATGGGTCTGGATCTTGGTACATTCATAAACCAGTAAAGGGATTGCATTGACCCCAAAGTTGTCTTTGATACAAATACAAGTTCTGGATTCTGGGAACCAAAGCATCAAACTTCTCTTTTTTAGTAGTCACACATGCTCTCGTGATGACCATGAATGTTTTCTCTGGAGTGTCTACTAAAATGAAGAGTACCTAGGATCTTTTTAGGATGTTTGTCCATTGTGTTCTCTGATCTGAACATCATCTGAATGTTTTCAACATGAAAAAAAAATCAAAATGATTAAATTCTGTTGACATTTCTAGAAGGAAGATTAATGATTTATTAGTGCAAGGAGGTCCTTTTTTTTCATTCAGTTTGAACAAAATATCTGTAGGGCTGGCCCCTGGAATGAGGAAAGGGCACCCAGCAAAGTCCTACCATGGGCTGTGTCTGGCATCAGGTATCTGCCCTCACCCTCCTAACTGCCAGAGCCACGGGCCTCATTGTCCTCAATGCCTCACAGGCAGGCGTTAAACACTGCTTTTGGAAATTCTCTTCTCCTTTTTGCAGTCCTCTGTTCTTCTACATGTTCCTCCTAATAATTTCACTTATCCCTATGACCCTGTTGTGGGGTGTATTGTATCTCCTCAAAAAAAGAGTTGTTGGAACCCCAGTTACCTTAGAATGTGACCTTGTTGGGAAACAGGGTCTCTAAAGAGGTAGTAAGGTTAAAATGCGGTCATAGAGTGGGCAGTAATCCAGTGTGACTGTGTCCTTATAAAAGGGGAAATTTGGACACACACATACACACACACACTCACAGAACACGAAGTGCAGATGAAAGCAGAGATCGAAATAGATGATGCTTCTACAAGTCAAGGAAGGCCAAAGATTGCCAGCAAACTGCCAGAGAGGAGGGACCTGGAACAGATCCTTTCTCAGTCCGCAGAAGGAATCAACCCTGCCAACACCTTGATCCTAGGCTTGTTGCCTCCAGGACCCTGAAACAATACGTTTCTGTTACGTAAGCCGCTCAGTCTGTGGTACATATTATGGCAGCCCTGGAAAACTAATACAGATCCCAAATCCAAACTATTATTTCCAGCTCAAAACCCTCTTCTAAACTGCCTGGTTGACAAGAGATACACAAACATCCCAAAGTCATGTAAAGGGCTTACATAGCCTAATGCCTGGACCATACGGTTTTTCAATAAAAGCTAATGGTGCTGCTACTGCTGTTGCTGCTGATAATGATGACTGTGATGATGCTGGTGAAGTGGCAGAAGAAGAAGGGGTAGAAGAAGCAGCAGTGGAAGGAGAAGCAAAAGAAGCAGCAGGAGGAAGAAGACAATGAATTCACTGAGCCTGGCTCCCCTCTGTGAAATACAAAAGATGTAAACAGCCTCCGCAAGGCATATATTTCTTTTCTATCTTTGTACTTTACCCACCCATCCAAAGAGTGTAAAGCAGACTCATTATTGAATCTTCGGAATATTTATTCTTACTGAATATATTGGTAGACACTGGTGTTTAATCGCAAATGGATAATTCTTGAGAGGAAATCATAGTTCCTGGCCCCTTCATCCATTCAACAAAATGGTCAGGAGGTCTGGAACTCTGCCTCAGCCAGCACTGTACTCCATCCTAGAGGAAGATGTGGTCTGTGTTCACACGAGGGCTGTGCCTGTGGTGTACGTGACAGTGCTCTGACTCTCAACCTCCTCTTCTCCCCCTTCCACAGTCTTCCTCCAGTAGACACGAGGAGGCATAAGACAGCAAACTCTGCCAACATCCTGCAGGGACCAGAGTGCCCAGGTTATTTTAAATGGTACCATTTATCAAGCACCTGCTAGATACTTAAAACACTATGAGACACTTACTACCAGTTGATCCCACCAGCCCCCACTTTCAGTATGGAAGAATTATTATTCCCGTTTCAAAAATTACCACCCATTTCACAGGTGGCTGGATTGCCCAAGATCGTCCAGCAGGGAATTGGCAGAGCTAGGATCTGAACTTATGCCTCAGGACTTCCCTGCTTAGGAGCCAGATCCTGGAATGGTGCCTGGTACGTCGTGGTGGTCAGCAAATATTTTGTGGCCTGAATGACTCCAAAGCCCACGCTTTTTCCACAACATGGTAGAAATCCTCTAGAATTGGAGGTGAAGAGGTGAAGAAGACAGAAACTCAAGGCCAGAGCCCTGGGTGACACGGGTCTGGATATTGAGAGAGAAATATTCATTCTTTTTTTTTTTTTTTTTTTTTTTTTTTTGCGGCACGCGGGCCTCTCACTGTTGTGGCGTCTCCCGTTGCGGAGCACAGGCTCCAGACGCGCAGGCTCAGTGGCCACAGCTCACGGGCCCAGCCGCTCCGCGGCATGTGGGATCTTCCCGGACCGGGGCACGAGCCCGTGTCCCCTGCATCGGCAAGCGGACTGTCAACCACTGCGCCACTAGGGAAGCCCAGAAATATTCATTCTTTTTGCTCTACGAGTGGCTGGTTTCACCAACTTGTAATAATTACCCGCACTGCAAGGCAATATTTATTAGATACCTTAAGGCTAGTGAATCATAAAAACAGGCAAATGACAACAACAACAAAAAAGGTTATTAGTATTAATTATTAGGAGTATCTCTTGATTTTAGAGTAATCCCTCACAAAATATTTATTAATCACTGCTTGGTCATTTGCTGCCCTCTCACACGCACCCAATGGATCTTGGATCATCTTACTAAAAGATTAGGAATGAATCTAAAGTGCCGGTCTTACAGAAAGGCAAATACTGAAAATATCATTTATATGTGGAATCTAAAAAAACCGAACTCGTAGAAACAGAGTAGAGTGGTGGTTACCAGGAGCTGGGGGGTGGCGGAAGTGGGGAGATGTTGGTCAAAGAGTACACACTTCTAGTTATAAGACAACTAAGTTCTGGGGTTGAATATACAGCATGGTGATTATAGTTAACAATATTGTATTATATACTTGAAAGTTGCCAAGAGAATAAATCTTAAACATTCTCACCATAAAAAAGAAATGATAATTATGGACAGGATGGAGGTATGAGCTAATGCTGTGATGGCAATCATTTTGCAAAATACAAATGTATCAAATCAACACATTGTACACCTTAAACAATAAGTCAGTTATATCTGAATAAAGCTGGGGGGAGGGAAATATTAAAAAATAAAGTTCAAGTCTTTCAGCATGGAGCTCTCCAGAAGTTTATAAATCGTTGAACATCTTTTTCCTAAATGTCAGTTTCCTGAGCCCTACAGAAGACGTACATATGCCTTCAGATTCTTTTCTTAGTACACGTGCTGAAGAGAGTGAACGACATGCGAAGAGCCCTTTCCAATTTCTACTTCGAAGAGCATATTAGTGGACGCTGCAGTGGTGCTGGAGGGACCATCCACATCTGCCTTTAAGGGGCTAAGCCTGGACACAGGACAGGTTTTCTGTGAGGAAAAATCCTGAAACCCTTGATCTAGTGTCAACTGTGTTTACTAGTTCTTGATACATTTTCTTGTTTAAAATATATAACCTGCACACTCACAATAACATTTTAAATTTAGAATTATTGATAAGTAGTATTTCCTATCAATAATCTTATATAGGAGTCTTATGTATCGTACCAAATGAATAGTTTCTTAAAATTTTATTGAAGTATAGGTGATTTACAATGTTGTGTTAATTTCTGCCATACAGCAAAGTGACTCAGTTATACATATATATTCTTTCTTATATTCTTTTCCATTATGGTTTATCACAGGATATTGAATATAGTTCCCTGTGCTATACAGTAGGACCTTGTTGCTTATCCATTCTATGTAAATAGTTTGCATCTGCTAATCCCAAACTCCCAGTCCTTCACTTACTCACCACTCTCCCCGTTGGCAACCGCAAGTCTGTTCTCTATGTCTGTGAGTCTGTTTCTGTTTCATAGATAGGTTCATTTGTGTCATATTTTAGATTCCACATATAAGTGATATCATATGGTATTTGTCTTTCTCTTTCTAACTTTGCTTAATATGATAATCTCTAGGTCCATCCATGTTGCTGCAAATGGCATTATTTCATTCTTTTTTATGGCTGAATAATATTCCATTGTGTGTGTATATATAGATAGAGAGATACAGATATATACGCACTACATCTTCTTTATCCATTCATCTGTTGATGGACACTTAGGTTGTTTCCATGTCTTGGCTCTTGTGAATAGTGCTGCTATGAACATAGGGGTGCATGTATCTTTTCGAATTATAGTTTTATCTGGATATATGCCCAGGAGTGGGATTGCTGGATCATATGGCAACTCTGTTTTTAGTTTTTTGAGGAACCTCCATACTGTTCTCCATGGTGGCTGCACCAATTCACATTCCCACCAACAGTGTAGGAGGGTTCCCTTTTCTCCACACCCTCTCCAGCATTTACTGTTTGTAGACTTTTTGATGGTGGCCATCCTCTGGTGTGAGGTGATACCTCGTTGTAGTTTTTATTTGCTTCTCTAATAATTAGCGATGATGAGCATCTTTTCATGTGCCTGTTGGCCATCTGTATATCTTCTTTGGAAAATTGTCTGTTTAGGTCTTCTGCCCATTTTTTGATTGGGTTGTTTGTTTGTTTTGTTATTGAATTGTATGAGCTGTTTGTATATTTTGGAAATTAAGCCCTTGTCAGTTGCATCATTTGCAAATATTTTCTGCCAGTCCATAGGTTGTCTTTTCATTTTGTTTATGGTTTCCTTTGCTGTGCAAAAGCATATAAGTTTGATTAGATCCCATTTGTTTATTTTTGCTAAGGAAATTATTATTGAGGGTAAAAGGAGTCTGTCCCAAACAGGACAGAGGAAGTTCATTCTTCTGTGGCTCAGATACCCTGGATTTGAATGTTAGTCATTTCATTGGTGAATCTTTCCTGAGCACCAGTGATGCTCACAAGCCAGGTGCCGGGGATTCAGTGATAAGCAAGATGAACACAATTCTAGCTACTTGGAGCACATAGTCTATAAGTAAGCAATTAGAATAAATTATGATCAGTGCTCCAGTAGGAAAGAAGCAGGCTATACCTGACAGGAACACTGCTTCTAGTCTGCAGGGGCCAGAGAAAGCTTCTTGGAGGAAGCAACAAGTAAGCTGAAATCTGAAGGAGTGAGCCAGGTGAAGGGGAAGAACGTGCCAGATGAGAGGTGTATCTGCAGCACCTCAGAGAGCGCAGGCACAGTGCTCCTAACACCTGAGGTCCTGCATGCCTGGAAGGTAGAGGGTAACATGAGGAATGCTAAAAGGAGCAGCCAGGGTGCCAGCCGTGATGGGCCCATGAACCATGGACTTCATCCAAGGACAATGAGAAGCCATGGCAGGGATTAAGCAGGGGTGACATGATCAGACTTGTGCTTCAAAGGGGGTGGAAATCAAATTGTGAAGGATCAAGACAAGAGGCAGAGGGACCAGAGGGGAGGCTTCACAGAAGAGCCCAGGCAAGAGATGATGGTATATGAAGAAGTGCAGTGGCAGGCAGGCGGAGAAGTGCTTGGTTGGAAAAAGGTTTCAAAGTAGAATCTACAAGGCTTGATGAGACAAGGTCATTCTTCTCCTCCACTTTGAGCCACAGGAAGGATGATGGTGCCTGTAGCTGAGAAAGGGAACATCAGTGGAGTCGTAAGTTGGAGACATGGAGGGAAATTGGAGGAGGGAAGACATGAGTTCCTTTGGGGTGGGGTGACCATATCGTTTATTTTCCAGACCAGCACACATCTGAAAAGGAAAGGAGGTACTATTGGTACTATTGGGACAACAATATAAACTGAGCCTGTTCCTGGAAAACCAGACATACGGTCCTTCTCGTGTGGGGACATATTGAGGTGGGAGGTACCAATAAGATATTCAAATGAAGATATCCATTAGACAGCAGATATATGTGTCTGAGTTTATGCGAAATCCTTTTATTTATTTATTTATTTATTTATGGCTGTTGCTGCGCGCAGGCTTTCTCTAGTTCATTGTGGCGCACGGGCTTATCATTGCAGTGGCTTCTCTTGTTGCAGAGCACGGGCTGTAGGCGCGTGGGCTTCAGTAGTTGTGGCACACGGGCTTAGTAGTTGTGGCTTGCGGGCTTAGTTGCTCCAGGGCATGTGGGATCTTCCTGGACCAGGGCTCGAACCCGTGTCCCCTGCATTGGCAGGTGGATTCTTAACCACTGCGCCACCAGGGAAACCTTATGTGAAATTCTTGACCAAAGGGTTTTCCACCAAGAGAACAATTAAGGGAGTCGTTTCTTTCCAATTGCTCTATGATGTTTAATTGACACATTTTATGACTGTTGTCATTATAGCTGCCAGAATAAACTGGCAGCAAAGGATTATTGCTCTGTCCTTTCCCTTATAGCATTTCTTATATCAGGGGGTCCAGGAATACCGTGAGTGTGCCCAGGAGAACTGTCTCCATCTTGAAGTTAGAGTCAGGATGAAATGTGATCAAAGGCAACTTGCCTAAAGTCAGACTTTTAATGGGGGTCAGTTAAGAGAACAGGGATAGATGAGCACACATATATCCCAATCCTGGAGGGAAAAAAAACTAAACAGTATATTCTACTGACTCTGAGTTAGTGGCATCATTTTATATCTGGATGACAGCATGTTGTTGCCGTGGTTGTTATAATCATTAGCAATTATCATTATGACAGATGCCACATTGATTCTCGGCATCAGTCTTTGTCAAAGCTAGCATAAATGAATGCATATATTAAAGCTCTTTCCACTTTTAGTTCATTCTCATTTTGAAGGCTGAACCTGAAATAACATGAAGACATTTATTACTGTCATCTACTAGCTGATTGTATCATCATGAGAGAAAGCTATTTTAGAGAATACACACAACAGTGATGGATTTGGACAGTAAGTCTGCAGAATTAAAACAGCTCACAAACAGTAAATATTTAAATTATTAGTTGATAATTTGTAAGCTGAATGTACTAATACAGAGAATTATTTCTCTAATGTTGACAAAATTAGAGCAGGTGAAAATTTAAGAGTTGCCAGTATGGAGACTCACGCTTCTCTCCGTGTCCGAGCATCCGTGAGCTCTGTTGTGTGTTGTGTATGCTGTCTTACCTGGAAAGTGATCGACAACATTTTCTCAGTGATTGATCTTCATTAAAATCTAGAAAGTCTCCTTCTGAGCTTCAATTAATTATTTTTTGGGCATGACCACTACTGATGGAGAGCCAGCAGCTGCTGAGAAAGCAATGATCTCCGAAAGGAAAGGGAAATGACCCAAGTGGCCATCCCTAGTAGGATGGATGAATAAATTGGTGTGTTCATGCAATGGAATACTATACAGCAATGGAAATAAAAGAGGCACAGCTACCCACATCAACACGGATGAACCTTACAATGCACAAAGCTGAGTGAAAGAAAGAGAACACATAGTATACCTCTAGGATCAGAAGCTGGACTTAGAATACTGTTGGAATGTGTTCATAGCTGATAACCCCATAATGAAAAGGAAGGAAGTGATTGTCATGAAAGATAGAATGGTGTCACTCCCAGAGGGAACAGAAGGTCATGTGACTGGGGAGGGGCATGTGGGGTTTCCAGGATGCTGGCAATGTCCTGTTTTTTGACCTGACTAGTGTTCACTTTATAATAAATTGTTAGTCTGTGCATTTGTATCTTATGCACTTTTCTGAGTGTGTACTTCACACACAAAAAAATTCTTTTAAGATAAAGAGACCACTTGAGTAGTGATTTGAGGGAACCTAAATTGCAAATTTTTAAAATTCTAATTACAATGATTTACTCCCCAAAGGAATAATTTGGGGAATATTCCCAAATATTCTATTCCCTAAAAGAATTCTTCCAGCTCTCCCTTTTCCTCCTTCTGTTCAGAAGTCTCCCCCAATACCTTCTCCCCCTCAGAGGGCCCTTTCTTTTAATTCCACTCGATTCTCCCCTGCCCCCTACCCCACCCATAGTAGGCTCCCATGACCTCAACTGTCTCTTGGTTTCTGACACAAGGAGAGGTTGTCTCTTGGCAGGCAGCAGGCACGACTGTTGGGAGACACTGGGTAACCACACTGCCTCATAGCAGCACTGGGGGAAAGAGACTCAGTGGTGAGAACAGCCTCCCGCCCAACTTACAGTATTGGCAATGTACCCTCCTCTTTGAAGAATGAGGGATTTATGCAGGGAACTACTTTGCTCATTCAGAGTGCAGAGGCCTCGTAGCTGTCCACAACATTCCAGACAGGCTGGCACCCCTTTCACAATGAGGAGAATTAGCCCGTGGTGTACTTCCTGTCACCTGTTCTAGAACATTCCACAACAGTCTCCACCTTCCTTATAAATATGAGATTGAGATCCCTGCTTGAAAGAACAACTTGAAAAACTGAGCCCTATTAGAAAACCTTTATTCTGAAGTCTCCTGGGAACATTTTTTTACAGCCATCACCTCTGCTAATAGATGGCAAGCTTCTCCCCAGCTAGGCCCACCAGGAGGAACAAGAATCAGCAGTGTAGGTAAGAATCCTGTCTAAAAACCTCGTACCTGTTACAAACCTCATTTCCTTTCAGCCAAGCAGGATTCCATCCTGCTACCCAGGACTGGTGGGGATCTGCGCTAAGCTTCAGGGCTGCGTGAACCACTACACTGTCTCCTGAGATTGCTTCGTAAAAAGATGCATTTGCAGAGGATTATCAGATAGTCTATACAAAGCATAAATGTGAGCTCTAGCTTGAACCTGTTCTATTTCCTTGGATTTGAAATCATCACCTTTGATCTTAATTTTAGTCCTCTATGGTAACCATGGTTTCAGAATTCTTCTTCCAATTATTATTAGCAGTTACATAAAGGAGATACTGGGTTTAATCTCTTAAGCCTCCTCTGAAATTTCTGCTTTGGTCTGCGTGGGAATTCACTTATAAAATGAACTTTGGACCCTGCTTTTCCAGGCAGACAGTGGCTGTCAGAGCTGAGCAGTTTCATTTTCAGGCCACTCAGCTTGGCAGAGGGCTCGGGCCTAAGCAACCTTTGCCCGAGTGTAGAAATAGCTCATCTTGCTCCAGTCACGGCCTCCCTGGGGCCTCCCAGCCTCGGGCTGTTTTAACACCACTGCATTTGTCAAGAAAATGCCCTTACCAAGCCTGCCTCATTAGCTCTCTGTCGTGTGGCTTTCCAGAGTCCTCTGGGTCAAGCCCATACTTCTGACCGTTACCACCTTAACTTCCGGACAACTGTCTCCTCCAGTCATTCTGTAGCTCCTCTCCAGCTTTTGTCCCTTCTCCCTCCTCTACTTCCCACCCTGTTAAACTCTTCAAGCCCAAGACCCCCAGCACCCTGGCCACCCCAACGCGCAGGGGCCTCTCTCTGCTCTGAAGCTGGGAGTGCCCTGCTCTGCCTCTCCAGGCACTTCACTGGAGTGTTGTTTATCTCAGCTTTGGTAGAGCTGGCTTGCCATCTTCATTAAAATCTCCTGAGGGTGGAGCCCTGTCCAATGCTTTGTGCGCAGACAGTGCCTATCCCCTGTGGGGCATTCAATATTGATGTGTCAAGTAAAGGCTCAGATTTTTTTAACCTCACCCCATAATCTTCAATCAGTTCTCACAGGCATCTCCCCACCACTTTCCTCCTCACCTGATTAATCTTCTCTAATGGCTGTCTTGATGCAGCCCAACCCCAAATCAAAGAACAGCACGGCTTTCTTGTTCCAGGGAAGTTTTCTCACGTAGATGCCACCTTTTTTAATAACCTTACTTTCCAACTCTATCTCTGGATTCCATCCCTTTCCCAATCTCTTGCAAAACTTATTTGCTTGTTTTTCAGTCAGTAGTGTAATCTTTACTCTTTTTCATCTTTCTCCATTAGACTGGGAGAATCCCAAGGACAAAAACCATGCCTGTGCTTTATTATATAACCCCAAGGGTTTCACATCCCTAAGAAACTCGGAGACCTTCCCTGATTCACTGATTGACAGTTTTAGGCAGAGATTCACAGAAGCCTTCTCCATCGGACAGTACCATTTGTCTCATTTTAATCCCATATGAACCCCCTTAACCGTACCCTTACACCCTTCTGCTCTGAACAGTCCCTCCCTCACACCACATCATCAACTGTCCTTTGAAATCCTCCCATTGCTGACTCATCATAAAGTCTTCACTTGAAATATTAAGGACTTAAACCATGCTGGCTATTTAAATTTAAACTAATTAAAATTAAATAGTTTATTTCCTAAAGTTTCCAGTTTAGTCACACTAGCTGCATTTCAAATGATCAGTAGCCACATGTGGCCAGTGCCTACCATATTGGACAGCACGGATACAGAACATTTCCAACATAACACAAAGTTGTATTGGACAGTGCTGACTTAGAGCAAGCAAGAAGAGTGATGAGAAAACAGGGGAAGGAAGGATTTATTGAGCCAGCAGGGGTCATCTAGTTCATTTCAGAACTCTTAGGGATGAATGTGCCTAAACTCTTCTGAGGTTATGGTAGTTCATTTTCCCGTTCTGTTTCATTTTCTATCAATTTCAAGGAGAGTCTTTTCACCACCTTCTGGGTAATCTATCGAACCTATCACAATCCATACAGGCAGGAAGTTCTAACATTATTTGTGGAATTCCTTGCTTGCCTGAGACAGCTGACCTGGGTAGCCCAATATATGTGATCTTTAAACATCTACTTGATTTTTTTAAATACAGTTTCAGTTTTATGCTTTACTGAGATTCTTTTGTTCTTGACCCTGAGAGGGCATATCATTATGGACTCAGGTTTACAAGTGAAATAATTAATAATCTAAATTTCAGATATTCAGAAGTACTCAGAGAGGAAACTAGAGCAAAGCCAGAAAAACAAAGATGTTTCACTTTTCCTATAAGGTGGTTATTTACATGGGTTACATTTGGGAATTTGTTAGCTTGTTTTAAAAGGAATTCCTATACAAATTCAAGATCCTTGAGATTTCATGGTTTTTTTTTGGTTTTTATTTGTTTGTTTTCGCCACCCCGTGTGGCTTGTGGGATGTTAATTCCCCAACTGGGGATTGAACCCGGGCCCTGGCAGTGAAAGCACGGAGTCCCAACCACTGGACCACCAGAGAATTCCCTGAGATTTTGTCTTTAAGTGCTAGTTTTTAGGTTTCTTCCTCTTTTTTATCTCTGGTAATGCCATCACCAACACTGAGATTCTCTTTTCTCATTATAGAAGAGACTGCCTGTACAATTCATAGCTATGTAGAAACTTAAGAGAAAATATATTATGGCCCCTGTTGATATTCATAATGTTTATTTTACATGCATTAGGCAAAGGCCCAAACCAGGGCTTCCCTGGTGGCTCAGTGGTTGAGAGTCCGCCTGCCGATGCAGGGGACACGGGTTTGTGCCCTGGTCTGGGAAGATCCCACATGCCGCGGAGCGGCTGGGCCCGTGAGCCATGGCCGCTGAGCCTGTGCGTCTGGAGCCTGTGCGTCTGGAGCCTGTGCTCCGCGACGGGAGAGGCCAAAACAGTGAGAGGCCCGCGTACCGCAAAAAAAGAAAAAAAAAAAAGACCCAAATCATTCCCAGCATTACTAAATGGATTTAATATCAGCTTAATTTAATCCCTGTAAAGGCAGCTAAAAATTTTTCATCTTGATCCTGCTAAGAAAATAGTAAATCACATGAATGATGGGGAATGTGCTTGCATTTCTAATAATGGTTCCAAAACAGATGGTCCCTATTTACAACCATCACGATTAACATATCACCACTGGCAATCCACCACAGCTCACCAGAGTTGTTTTTTTGTTTTTTTCAGTTTTATGCAAACCTCTTCTGCCCTTTATCTGTCTCTAAAAGGATACATTCCTCTAGTACATTTGGATCTGGAAAAAAATAAGAAAACAACCGTGCTGTCTGCTCTCTCAACTACTTACATTCAGCTTTGCACAGGAGCCTCGTACATGATTACACACAGAAAACTCTGACCCTGGCTTCTGAATGATTTCTCAATATCCCAGGAGAAAATAATTTGCAGTAGGAAGCTTGTGCCTTTTTTCCCTCTTCTCATAAAAACAGCAGTTGTATTACTCCTGTAATATAAAGTATATGTCCTTCGGCACTAATACTCCATGTTACAGCAGTTAATCGCTTTAAATGCAGTTCACGGGGAAGCCCTTTGCTCAAAAGTAATCATGACCATTCAGGATTCCAGTCGTTTTATATCAGAGCTCATTAATATTTGCATATTTTAATAGGGATTCCACACCATCTTTATGAATCCACCACTGCAGCCTATATTTTTGAAGGCACCCAGTTTGTCAAGAAGCAATCAGTTTCAAAATTTACAAAGAAACAAACATGGCTATCGAGAAGCTTCAGCTGCCACAATAGTCCCCACTGTCACCAGGTCCCTGATGAAAGGGAAACTCTAGGATCAAAGCAATGCACAAGATGAGCTGATTGTGACTTTTTTTTTTTTTAATGAGAGAGAAACTCTCTCCGTTCTCTTTCCTTGTGTGTTTAACAATTTGGGCTCCATATTCATATTATTGCAAAATTCTCTCCAGGAAAATTAAGCTCATCAGGACGTTTGCATCTTCTCACTCATACACATCTGGACATGTTATATCTGAAAATTGGAAAATGCAAGTGCATTCACAGACATGCAAAAAATGAGAGCGGGAAACGTCAAGCCCATTTATCATTCTCAGTGAAAAAATCATCCAGGAAACTTCTTCTGGGAGAGAAGCAAATGAATGAAAGGGTGAGCAGAGTGCTAATAATGTACCACAGTCCAGATTAAAGTGTCAGTGCTTCTGCTTGGCATCTGACCAAGTGAAATGCTTCTCTGGGTTTGATTAGCAAAAGGAATATACTCAAAGAGATGTGAGCTGAATGCCCAGAATACATTTTCATAAGCCAGCCATGCCTTGTCAAGCTGGTAGCAGAGATGATGCTGGCAGAATTGTGAGGCAGATGAATCGGTGTTTCCAGGGATCTTTACTGAGGCTCCCTAGCAGCTTATCTCATGCCCAGCTTGCCTCAGTTTAAGAGCAGGGTGCAGAGGGCCACCACGTGTTGAACCGGCAACACCAGTGTCCTCCCAGTATCACGTAGAAGCCATTTCTCCCTCTATTCAGGCAACGCACGTCACTCACGCAGTCTGACCATCACCACCTCAGCGAGCACCAACTTGTGGGAGACCCCTTACCTCCCCTCTAGGTAAAGAAAACAGAGACCTCTGTGCCAGAGGTCCTGACCGCACCCTCTCCAGAAGAGGAGGAAATGCCTCCCAACCCTTTGCAATGAGCCCACTGCCAAGGAAAGCAAACAGTTAACTTTTCAACCAGTTTGTCCTGACGTCGGATTTAAGCATTTTCAGGATCTGATCCCAGACAGGAGCCTAGAGTGACACCCCCAGCGTTTCCCCGCTTAAATTGGCCTGCATTTCCCCTTCCCTGGGAACTTCAAACACCTTCCAAGAGACTTCTTCCCAACATTAGCTCTTATACTGCTAATTTATAAAATAGAACCTTTTTAAAACCTTTATAAAACATCGCCACAATTAGATTAACCTTTTTTTCCTCCCCCCCAGCTTTATTGAGACATAATCGACATATAGCTTTAAGTTTAAGGGGTAGCGTGATGACTTGATTCAGGTATCTGTTGTGAAACGATTGCCAGCATGGGCTTGGTTAACAGCTGCATCACCTCACATATTTATCTTTTCTTTTTTTAGTGAGAACATTTAAGGTTTAAGATGTACACTCTCAGCAACTTTCAAGTATATAATACCGTATTACCTATGCTGTACATTGAATCCCCAGAGCTTATTCATCTTATAATTGGAAGTTTACACCCTTTGACCAACATCTTCGCATTTCCCCCACTGCCCCCGCCCCAGGCAACCACCAATCTATCAGTCTACTTCTGTTTCTATGAGTTAAGCTTTTTTAGATTCTACATATAAGTAAGATCATGCACTATTTGTCGTTCTCTTTTTGATTTGTTTCACTTAGCATAATGCCCTCAAGGTCCAACCATGTTATAGCAAATGACAGGATTTCCTCCTTTTTCATGGGTGAATTTTATATATATATATATATACACACACACACACACACACACACACACACATATATATACATATATATGTATATATAATTTTTATGTATATATTTTTTCACATCTTTATCCATTTATCCATCAATGGACACTTAGGTTGTTTCCATATCTTGGCTATTGTGAATAATGCTGCAGTGAACGAACTTGGGAGTGCATGTTATCTCTTCAGTGTCCTGTTTTCATTTCCCTTGGGTGTCTACCCAGAAGTGAAATTGCTGGATCATATGTCAGCTCTATTTTTAATTCTCTGAGGAGCCTCCATACTGTTTTCCATAGTGGCTGCACCAAGTTACATCCCCACCAACAGTGCACAGAGATTCCCTTTTCTCCACATCCTCTCTAACACTTGTTACCTCATCTTTTGATAATAGCCATTCTAACAGGTGTGAGGTGATATCTCCTTGTGGGTTTGATTTTCATTTTCCTAATGATTAGTGATGTTGAGCATCTTTTCATGTACCTGTTGGCAATTTGTATGTCTTCTTTAGAAAACACGTCAAGTCCTCTGCCCATTTTTTAAAATAAATTTATTTATTTATTTTTGGCTACGCTGGGTCTTCATTGCTGCGTGCAGGCTTCCTCTAGTTGCGGTGAGCAGGGGCTACTCTTCATTGCGACACACAGGCTTCTCATTGCCATGTCCTCTCTTGTTGTGGAGCACAGGCTCTAGGCGCACGGACTTCAGTAGTTGTGGTGCGCTGGCTCAGCAGTTGTGGCTTGCAGGCTCTAGAGCACAGGCTCAGTAGTTGTGGTGCATGGGCTTAGTTGCTCTGCGGCATGTGGGATCCTCCCGGACCAGGGCTCGAACCCATGTCGCCTGCATTGGCAGGCAGACTCTCAACCACTGCGCCAGTAGGGAAGCCCTCTCTGCCCATTTTTAAGTCAGATTGTTTGGTTTTTTGCTGTTGAATTTTATGAGTTCCCTATATATTTTGGATATTAATGCTTCATCAGATAGATGTTTGCAAATATTTTCTCCCATTAGTAGGTTGCATTTTCATTTTGTTGATAGTCTCCTTTGCTGTACAGAAGCCTTTTAGTTTGATGTAGTCCCACTTGTTTATTTTTGCTTTTGTTGCTTGTACTTTTGACGTTATATCCAAAACATTCTTGCCAGGACCAATGTCAAGGAGATTTTTCCCTGTGTTTTCTTCTAGGAGATTTATGGCTTCATGTCTTGTGTTTAAGTCTAATCCATTTTGAGTTAATTTCTGTGAGTGTTGTAAAACAGGGGTCCAGTTTTATCCTTTTGCATGTGATTATCCAGTTTCCTCACTTATTGAAGAAACTACTCTTTCCCCATTGAGTGTTCTTCTGGTTTTTTTTTTAATTGAGGTAAACTTGACATACAACATTATATTAGTTTCAGGTATACAACATAATGGTTCGATATTTGTATATATTGCAAAATAATCACCACAGTACGTCTAGTTTACATCATTGCTATACATAGTTACAGAATTTTTTTTCTTATGACGAGAACTTTTAAGATCTACTCTCTTACCAACTTTCAAAAATGCAGTACAGTATTATTAACTCTAGTCACCCTGCTGTATATTACATCCCCATGACTTATAAAATAACTGGAAGTTTGTATCTTTTGACTCCCTTCACCCATTTTGCCTACCTCTACCCACCTCACCTCTGGCAACCACTAGTCTGTTTTCTGTATCTATGAGCTCATTTTTGCTTTGTCTTATTTTGTTTTTGTTTTATTGTTTAGATTCCACATATAAGTGAAATCATGCAGTATTTGTCTTTCTCTGTCTGACTTATTTCACTTAGAATAATACCCTCAAGATCCATCCATGTTGTCACAAATGGCAAGATTTAATTCTTTTTATGGCTTAATAATATTCCATTTTGCATATATATATATATATATATTTATGTGTTTGTATATATATATCTCTCACATCTTCTTTATCCATTCATCCACTGGTGGACATCTAGGTTGTTTCCATATCTCAGCTATTGTAAATAATGCTGCAGTGAACTTTGGGGTGCATGTGTCTTTTCAAATTACTGTTTTTGTTTCCTTTAGTTAAATACTGAGAAGTGAGATTGCTGGATTGTATTTTTAATTTTTTGAGGAAGCTCCATACTGTTTTCCATAGTGGCTGCACCAATTGACATTCCCACCTACAGTGCACAAGGGTTCTCTTTTCTTCATATCCTTACCAACACTTGTTATTTGTTGTCTTTTTGATAACAGCCATTCTAACAAGTGTGAGGTGATATCTTGTGGTTTTGATTTGCATTTCCCTGATGATGAGTAATGAGGATTAGTAATGAGGCGCATCTTTTCATGTGCCTGTTGGTCATTTGTATGTTTTCTTTGGAAAACTGTCTATATGGGTCCAATGCCCATTTTTAAATTGGGTTGTTTGTTTTTTTTATATTGATTTGTATGAGTTTTTTTTTTTGTATAGTAACCCTTATTGGATGTAACATTTGCAAATATCTTCTCCCATTCAGTAGGTTGCCTTTTCATTTTGTTGGTAGTTTCCTTCACTGTGCAAAAGCTTTTTTAGTTTAATGTAGTCCCATTTGTT
The DNA here is from genome assembly GCF_951394435.1 of Stenella coeruleoalba. Classification (NCBI taxonomy): domain Eukaryota; kingdom Metazoa; phylum Chordata; class Mammalia; order Artiodactyla; family Delphinidae; genus Stenella; species Stenella coeruleoalba. The sequence goes on along the minus strand of NC_137155.1, from coordinate 18,260,104 downwards.
TATGTGTGCTTTTGTTACCCTTACCTGAGGAGTCAGATCCCCCAAAATATTACTAAGACCAATGTCAAAGGGTTTATTGACTATGTTTTCTTCTAAGAGTTTTATGGTTTCAGATCATACATTTAAGTGTTCAATCCATTTTGAGTTTATTTTGTGTCTGGTGTAAGGAAGTGGTCCAGTTTCAGTCTTTTGCATATAGTTGTCCAGTTTTCCCAACACCATTTATTGAAGAGGCTGTCTTCTCTCCATTGTATATTTTTGCCTCCTTTGTTGTAGATTAATTGATCACATAAGCATGGGTTTACTTTTGGGCTCTCAATTCTGTCCCAGTGGTCTGTGTGTCTTTTATTTTTATGTCAGGACTATACTGTTTTGATTACTATAGCTTTGTAATATAGTTTAAAAGGAGGATGTGTGATGCCTCCACCTTTGTTCTTCTTTCTGAAGATTGCTTTGGCTATTTGGGGTCTTTTGTGGTGCCATACAAATTTTAGGATTGTTTTTTCTATTTCTGTGAAAAATGCCACTGGAATTTTGATAGGGATTGTATTACATCTATAGATCGTTTGGAGTAGTATGGACATTTTAACAATATTAATTCTTCCAATCCATGAATACAGATATCTTTGCATTTATTTGTGTTATCTTCAATTTCTTTCTTAAAGTCTTATAATTTTCAGTGTACAGATCTTTCACCTCCTTGGTTAAATTTATTCCTAAGTATTTTATTATTTTTTATTGTTTTGTAAATGGGATTGTTTTCTTTTTTTCTTTTTCAGGTAATTTGTTGTTAGTGTATAGAAATGCAACTGATTTCTGTATGTTGGTTTTGTATCCTGCAACTTTACTGAATTGGTTGATTAGTTCTAACAGTTTTTTGATGGAGTCTTCAGGATTGTCTGTATATATCTATATAATATCTGCAAACAAAGGCAGTTTTACATCTTCCTTTTCAGCTTGGCTGCCTTTTATCTCTTTTCTTTGCCTGATTGCTCTGTCTAGAACTTTTAGTACTATGTGATAGGGGTAGTGAAAGTGGATATCCTTGTTTTGTTCCTGATCTTAGAGGAAGAGATCTCAGCTGTTCACCATTGAGTATGATGTTTGCTGTGAGTTTGTCATATGTGGCTTTTACTCTGTTGAGGAACATTCCTTCTGTACCCAATTTGTTGAGAGTTTTTATCATGAAAGGGAGTTGTACTTCGTCAGACACTTCCCCTCATCTTTTGAGATAATCATATGATTTTTGTCTCTCATTGTGGTTCCTGTGGTTTATCACATTTTTTGATTTGCATATGTTGAGCCATCCTTGCATCCCAGGGATAAATCCTACTTGGTCACAGTGTTTGAGTCTGTTAATGTGCTGTTGAATTCAGTTTGCTAATACTTTGAGAAATTTTGCATTTGTATTCCTCAGAGATATTGACCTGTTCATTTTTTCCATGTAGTGTCCTTATCTGGCTTTGGTATCAGGGTAATGCTGGCCCCATAAAAAGAGTTTGGGAGCATTCCCTCTTCAATTTTTTGGAAGAGATTGAGAAGGATTGGCATTTATTCCTACTTAAATGTTTGGTAGAATTCACCAGGGAAGCCATCTGGTCCTGGGCTTTTCATTGTTGGAAGGTTTTTTATTACTGATTCAACCTCCTTACTCATTATTGGTCTGTTCAGATTTTCTCTTTCTTTATGATTCAGTCTTGGTAGGTTGCATGTTTCTAGGAATTTATCCATTTCTTCTAGGTTATCCAGTTTGTCGGTGTATATTTTTTCAAAGTATTCTCTTATCATCCTCTGTATTTCTGTGGTATATCTCCTCTTGTAATATCTTGTCTTTTATTTCTGATTTTATTTATTTGAGTCTTCTCTCTTTTTTTCTTTGTTAGTCTAGCTAAAATTTCGTCAATTTGTTTATCTTTTCAAAAAGTTAGCTCTTAGTTTCATTGTTCTTTATATTGTCTTTCTAGTTTCTGTTTCATTTATTTCCACTCTGATCTTTGTTATTTCTTTCTTTCTCCTAACTTTAGGATTAGTTTGTTCTTCTTTTTCTAGTTCTGTGAGGTGTAAAGTTGGGTTATTCGAGATCTTTCTTTTTTCTTAATATTTATGGAAAGATCTTTATCTCTCCTTCATTTCTGAAGAACAGCTTTGCTGTATAGAAAATTCTGGTTGGCAGGTTTTTAAATTTTAGCCCTTTGAATATATTGTCCCAAGCTCTCCTGGCATATAATGTTTCTGATGATAAACTTACTCTTAGCCTTACGCGATTCTCTTGTAAGTTACAAACTTCTTTTCTCTTGCTCTTTTAAGGTCCTCTCTTAGTCTTTGATATCTGACAGTTTTTATTGTAATGTGTCTTGAAGAGATCTCTTTTTTTTTTTGAAGAGATCTCTTTAATTTGAGTTTGTTTGGGGACTCATAAGCTTCATGAACTTAGATGTCTAAATCTCTCCCCAGATTTGGGAAGTTCTCAGCCATTATTTCTTTAAATAAGCTCTGCCTTCTTCTCCCTTTCTTCTCCTTCCAGGACTCCAATAATTCCAAGATTGTTTCTTTTGATGGTAGCCCATAAATCACACAGGCTTTCTTCACTCTCTCTCATTCTTTTTTCTTTGTTCTCTGATGTAATAATTTCAAAGTTCCTATCTTCTAATTCACAGATTATTTTTTCTGCTTGATCTATTGTGATGTTGATACTCTTTTTACATTTTGCATTTCATTCATTGTGTTCTTCAGCTCCAGAATTTCTGTTTGGGGTTTTCTTTGTTTGTTTTTTTTTGATAATGATGTCTATCTATTTATTAAACTTCCCATTTTTCTTATATATTTTTTTTACTTTGTTGGTTTATCTTTCTGTGTTTTCTAATAGCTCATTGAACTTCCTTAGAACAGCTATTTTGAATTCTTTGTCAAGTGAATCACATATCCTTATTTCTTTGGGATTGGTTACTGGAAAATTTTTGTGTTCCTTTGGTAATATCATGTGTCCTTGATTCTTTATGTTCCTTAAAGTCTTACATTGCTGTCTTAGCATTTGAAGTTGCCTCCTCCATCTTTACTAACTGACTTCAGGAGAGAAATACCTTCTGTCAGCCCTGCTATGAATCTGAGGCTTTATCAGATCTTCTGTAGAAACACCTGCTCCACACTTCTTGCCTCCTCTTGTGGCAGAATTCTTAAACTAGAATGCCTTCTCTCAATCCTGCAGAGCCATGCCATATGCTGACAACCTCCCTTTTGCTCTCCCAAGGGCAGTGCTAAATGTTCGAGTTTGTGGCCTCTCCCAGGCCCACAGATTCAGGCTCACTATCCATCCGCGAAAGCTTGTTCTTGCCATCATTGGGAATACGTACAGGGTGTCAGGCATGAGGTAATGGGCCATGTGGGTGAGGTGCGCAGAGCACGGGGGGCCCAGTGAGGAGATCTGGAGGCGAGACATCCGCAGTGGCTCATGGGTAGGCATCCCCCATGGACTCCTTGATATGGTTATTAGGATGTGCATTCCCCTTGACACATTCCGGCCCCCCATTCTTGCAGCTCATGACACAAGAGAGAAGTGAGCCTCTTTGGCAGCGTCCTGCACAGATGGGAAGGCTGAGCACTCACAGGAGTAACCACAGGCCAAGAAGGGCTCTTGGAACTGAGCTGTGCCACCTTGGGGAGGGTTGATACAGGTCAAGTCAAACTGTTCCTCTTTTCCTCTCCAGTGCATCCAATTTTGAATTGTTTTGCTCCATTGAAGTGCTGGAATTTCTCCTCTGGAAAACCAGACTTCCACAAATGTACTCTCCTCCATGGGTGGTTGTCTAAGTCAGTGTTCACCAGGGGCTCCTGGACCACGGCCAAGAGAAGCTGGAGCCAGTTTACAGGGCACTACAGGGACCACAGCCAGGGCCAAGCACACACGTGACTCAGCACACAGGTGGGTGAGACTTGTCCCAGGTCCCTGGGTGTATGATCCATAAGACAGAACCAAAGCCAAAAGGGCCTGTAGCCTAGTCCTCAGGGCGACAGCGTTGTTTCTGCGTCTATAGGCAGGACCGTGGTCAGCAAGTTAGATGCCTGGGTAAGGGACTTTCTGCCAAAATAGCTCTCCTCATTCTTAGACTGCATTGGGGTTTGACAGTCTCCTACCTGGATCCCAGAGCTCCCACAAAGGTACTTTTGTCCATGGATGGATTCCAACTTGTTGTTGTTAAGGAGGGGATATGAGCAAGGAGCATCTTCTTCAGCCATTTTGCTGATGTCACTCATTCTGGATACCTAGATTAATCTTTTGTGCACATTTTCTGTTTCTAAAAAAAATACTATTATGTTGTATTGAATTTTTATTAAACGTGCCAGGGAGTGCCTGCCAGAGCAAATCTATTCCATGGGTTTTAGCAAATGTCTATAGTGGTAAGGACTTGGGGAAATGAAGCTGGATGGGCTGCCCCACATCCTCCTCTTCCAAAGCTCTGTGGACCACTCCAGAGTAGCACAGGCCCCCTGCTAAGAGCGTCCACCCCAGGGTGTGGCAGGGCTGCCTCTGTAGGAGCAGAAGAGGCAAGGAAGTGAAGATTTCCAATTTAGAAGCACTTGTAGCTGTGGGCAAGAGGTGGTTTAATGAAGATACACTCTGAAGTGAGGGCCGAGGTGGTGAGTATATTCTTGGTTCTGGAAAGAAATCCTAAATTATTCCTTAAGTAAATTTACCTGTCGCTGCTTCTCAGAGACAGCCAAATCTTCGAGTTCCAGGAGTTATAAACTTGTGGGCCCAAAAGTTCTGGAAGACAAAGACTAGACCCATTAACGGCATTTCATGTGATATGAATGAGATGGGGTGCTGGACTCAGGAGATCTGATTTAACCTGCAGCGTGACCATCTCACTACATTGCTTTATAACCTTGTTTTTGCTGTCTTTAAAGGCCTAAAGTAGCAGAGCTTCTGCAGTTGCAAAAGCAGAGTTCACAGAGAAGTGAATTAAATAACCAGTTCTCCCAGCTCCAAGTGAAACCTCATCTCGATGCAATAAATTGCATGAATAAGAATATAGGTGAAGCACTTTGCAAACACAGATTAAGTACTATAATCAAAGGTTGGTAAATTTACCAAGAGTTTTAGAGAGCTACTTACCTCCCCCGAATGGTAGGGTAGAGACGATAACAGCCTGCATATATTAAGAAGGCATCAACACCAGGGACAGAAAGGGCCTATTGAGTGAAGCATGAGGGGCTGAACTTAGAGTCTGATGACAATACCACCTGGAGGAGGAAGCGGGGAGGACCTTTCAATAATTCACAACCATCAATCATAATGTGGGCTTTGTCCGTTTAAGGAGGTTTCTGTGATACTAAATGATTGGATGAGACTTCAGTAGCCCCGGGCTCATTCTGTTCCAGAAGTGACCTTAGTCTGAAGGGTCTTTCTCAAAGGTGGTTACACAGAGCTTAAATAAACTCTAGTGTAGTCCTGATGTTTCTAAATACAAATATCTAGAAGTATTCAGTCTTGGTTGAAATAGATATTTGATGTAGAAAATGCTAAATTCTTTTTATAACACATTTATCAAGTAAAAACAAGGTCCCTGATATTTCATCTTAGTCTAGTTCTGAATGTTTTCCTCTTGCTACAGGGTTTCTCAGCATCACCACTGTGGACATTCTGGACCAGCTAATTCTTTGGGGCTGGTGGGCTTTCCTGTACATTTCAGGATGTTTAGCAGCATTCCTGGCCTCTATCCATTCAAAGCCAGTAGCACTCTTCAGTTATCATAAACCAGAATGTCTCCAGTTACTGCCAAATGTCCCTTAGGATCCAAAGTTTCCCCTGGTTGAGAACCCTTGTCAAAGAAGGAATAACTTTTTCTACTTCACACAAAGACACCCTGTGGGCCAGCAATGGTCTGTTAACAAATCCCTCTTTGTTCGCCCCTAAGGCCAAGTAAGCCATGACAGCTTGGGGGAATCCTAGATCGAAGAGAGGTGCAAAATAGCTGTGATCTTCAGCAAAGGGCTAACACAAAAAGGACACAGGCGAGAGAGTAAAAATGAAGATAGAATTTTAAAGGACAGTGGGCTTGTACGCAAAGATTGCTTTGTTCTCATTGTTCATTCTATCATGAAGTAGCTATTGAGTGTCCGCTATGTCACCGTCTTGGTGCTATACCTGCAAGGAATGCAAAACCAAAGTAACATGGAGTCCCAAGCCTCTAGAACTTTATAGTCTACATGAGGAGATGAGCATAGACATGTCCAACAGTAGGATTATGGTCCAAGCTGTATGGGATGAACAGAAATAGTGATACATGATAGCACAGTATGTGGCAGATGTTATTAACTGCTCCCCAAATTAATAACTAATTTCAAAAAAAGAAGATGAGTTCATTCCAAAAAAACTTCTATTACCAAACATTTTTTTGAATTTTATTTATTTTTGACTGCATTTGGTCTTCGTTGCTGCACGTGGGCTTTCTCTAGTTGTGGTGAGCGGGGGCTACTCTTCGTTGCAGTGTGCGGGCTTCTCCTTGCAGTGGCTTCTCTTGTTGCAAAGCACGGTCTCCAGGCCACAAGGGCTTCGGTAGTTGTGGCACACGGGCTCAATAGTGTGGCTCGCAGGGTCTAGAGCGCGGGCTCAGGGCTTAGTTGCTCCGCGGCATGTAGAATCTTCCCAGACCAGGGATCGAACCCATGTCCCCTGCACTGGCAGGTGGATTTTTATCTGCTGCGCCACCAGGGAAGTCCCTCTGTTACCAAAATTTTTAATTTTATAAGTATTTTTCATCTGAATGAAGAGTTAGTAGGCCCAGGTTCAAGGACTAGTCCTGTCCTAACCTATGACAGCCACATAACTGCTCTAGGCCTCAGTTTTCCCATCTCTAAAATGGGAGAGCTGAACCGGATGATTTCTCAGGCCCTTCCAGCTGCAACATTCTGTGACGCTGAGCCCTTTTGGTTTTCTCCATTCTGAGCTTAATTTCTCATTCTCTGAAGTACTGCATCCCAGAATCTTTTATATAAAAAAATTGTATTTCCAAATCTGCAATAGCTTTAGCTTGAAATATATATTATGCCATAAAGCTCAGCATAGATATGTAAAGCAGAACTCAGAAACATTAAATAGCTCATAAGTACTTTAAAATTAATTTGATCTTGAATGTGTCTGAATGAATGGGCTTGACATAAGCCTTTCCATTTTTCACCCCACTTCAGAGAGTGCACAAAGTACAAACTGTAAATCAGCCTTCACATTTGCTGGTATGGCCACTAAGCTGAACAAAAAAAAAAAAAGAAGAAGAAAAAGAGAGATGGCTAATAAACTATTCAAACAAGATTTAGGAGCTTGGAAAGCACAGTGCCCAGCTTGTGACTTGCCTTCTTTGAAGTACTCATGTTTGTGTAACTCAGCTGGTGTCTAGACACACAGAGAGTGGACATTTGAAGCAGTAGGTCCAGTAACTCAAAACAGAACAGCCTTTATCCTTGAGTATACATTTCAAGCAGGCATGTATGGCTGAGAGAGAGGGAGGGAGGGAGGGAGGGAGAATATGTTAAGGTAGGACAGTGATATAAGGAACTGGCACAGAGATGAGAAGGATACAAATGATCAATTCCCTTCCCCACTCAGGTTGGCATGGGCCAAGCATAGCCACAGTGAGCCTCATGAACTGAAGCATATTTAGACAGCAAGAGCAGTCCATGGTGTGAACTGTACAGAATTTGCTGTCACACGTTAGCTGCTCTGTTAAAAAAAAGGAGAAGCAACATGGAAATATGATGAACTTGGGGTCAGATTGATCCAAGACAAATCTTAACATCTACCACTTTCTAGTTATGTGTCCTTGGACAAATTATTTAATGTCTTGGAGACTGCATTTTCCTATCTATAAAATGTATACAATAAGACGTATAATCCAGAATTGTTGTGAGGATTAAATGAAATCATGTGTGTTTCAGGACTGAGTCAGCTGCATATAACAGAAAATCCAAATAATAGTGCCTTTAACACAGAGAGGTTGATGTTCCTTCGTATAATATGAATTCTGATGGTAGCAGTTCATGACTGGCAAGGGGGCTCCGTAACATCAAGAATGTCCCAATTTCCTTCTTTGTTTTGCTGTATTCTCTTTAGCTTGTGGCTTGTATCCTCGCTATTACCTTGTGATCATAAGATGGTTCCTGCAGCTCCAATCATCACATTTCCATTTCAGTTAGGAAGAAGCAGAAGAGGGAGGAACAGGAAGAAGCCTGCCTTCCAGCTAACTGTTTAAAGAGTTTTCCTAGGTGCCTCACCCAGCAACTTTTGTTTATAACTCATTGGTCATACCTATCTTCAAGGGAGACTGGAAGAGTTAGGAATTGAGATGGACACATTGCTACCCTCAACAATATAGGGGATTAAGACAAAAGGAGAGAGTGGATACTAGGTAACTAATTAGTAGCCTCTCATGATATGTAAAGCACCTAGCTAATGGAAGGTATTCAGTGAATAAAAGCTATTATTTAATGTATTCTTTAAGCTATTTTGGAAATACTTGGCCCATCTCACTATTCCGACTCCCTCAGAAGGCCTATCGAATCTTTGGGTCAAGGCCCATCTCTCAGAGGCCTCCACCACTCTTTGGGGACCTCACAAAAGAGGTTAGACCCTCTTCCAGATCACAGCCTTTGGCATTTTGAAAGCAGCTGTCCTGTGCTCATTAGACCATCTCAGCCCCAGACCAACTACCCCCAGGTCCTTCAAGTCAGACGGTACTGTCAGAAGTCCTAAACATTCTTCTGTGAACCAGATCTCTCTGTAGCTGGGGCTCACACAGCAGAACAAAATGATCCAGGTGTGGGCAGTGCAAGAGGAAACAGAGAAGGTCTGTCAGTTTCCTAGTTTTAGACTCTCTCTTTGCAGCCCACTCCTGCCATGCCTGACTCATAAGTCAGCCCTGGGGGACTCTTTCATCAGAGGCTCTGAGACAGCCCAGGCCTCTTCCTATGGGGCAGTCTAAGAAACAGAGTTGACCTTCCTGGGCTCTGATGCCCTCAGAGCAGAGAGGCAGGGCCTCTAGGTCTCTGTCCCCACTGCCCTCAAACTCCTCAGACCCGCAGAGGGTGCTGTCTGTTCACAGAATTAGCAGGCAAAGGGTTAAGGACACAGCCTCACAGGATGGGGAGGAGAGAACCCTGCCCCAGCAAGCAGAGAACTCAGTAACTCAAATCTAGCTCCCTCCCCTACCCTCCTGTCTGAAACCAAGAGACGTAGATGCCCAGATACTCTTCCAGCAAAGGAGCAGTGTTCCAGGAGTTCAGGACTTATTCCCAGAGGGTACTGGCCTGATGGCCCTTCCCAGGGGATGCGGCAGCCAGGGCTCAGTAAGGCACAGCCAGCAGCCCTCCTGTTCTCAACCACAGGAAAGATGGGTGAAGCCTCCCCAGGCCAGAGCAGCTGAAGAGGTTAGCCAGACAGATGGCATAAGTAGAAAAGTAAGAAGGAAAATTTGTCTCCAAAACATACTGACTCCCAAAGCTCATCCTTATGAGGCCCAGGCTACAGTTTGGCCCCAAGTTCCTGGCCTCAGGTCTTGCTTCCTGGGGAGATAGAGCACCCCCATCTTGCTGACCAAGGGTCCACAGCCTGGCTTGCCCACTGTCAAAGGCAAGTAGAAATGTGAAATTATAAAGGAAGAAAGCAGAAAAAATATAAAAGGACCCACTTTGCTGTGAGGAGTGATAGAAGTCACAGGTGCCTTTTAAGTCATGGATTGCTGGGTTTTCATGGAATATATAGAAGAAAAAGTGGTTTCTCTTTGGCTAGGATGGGTATCCATCCTGACTTTCCTGGGAGAGTCCCAGTTTATACCTGCTGACCTGACATAATTATGAATAGCATCCACTTTCACTCTTGAAATGGACCTGATTGGACCACAAGTGACATGGTGGCTCTACTTTGGAGAGGGACTAGAAAGAATAATAAGTTATTCTTTTCATCACTTTTCTCCTATAATCATAGTATATTTATAGCTAGACATTGACCATTTTACCATGTAACCATGTTCATCTTTACAAATTAAAAATTATATTCTTATCCAAGCTAATTTATCTTAATCTAAGTTGCATGTCATCAAGCTGCACTTTTATTCCTAATAAAAAAATATCCATACATAATGGTAATACTAAAAGTAACCAGAGAGAGTTCTTTTTTAAATGGTTTGAGTCTACAAATGATTATAATAGGTTTAATAATTTTTGTGGAAACCAGTGCAGTATCATCATAGTTTTTTGATTATTTTTAATTTTGTTGTTGTTTATTCAAAGGCTGCATTCATATTTTCCCGGACTTGTTTATTGATGTTTAAGGGGGGCAGCTCAACATAGAGAAGGAGCAGAGGCCTTAGACTCGATAGAACTGGGTCTGAAGTCTGGTTTTTCATCTCTCTTTGTGGCGTTAATCAGTATAATCCTGTTTCTATATTGATAAAATGGGACTGATAGGAAGAATGGTTAGTATTTATCAACCATGTTCTACTGACCAAGCACTGTTCTCAGTGGCTCACGTATGTTAACTTATTTAATCCTCACAACAACTGTGTGAGGAAGGTGCTATTATATAATCCTATTTTTACACAGAGCAAACCAAGAGGTTAAGGCACTTGCTCAAGATTGCACAGCTCTTACTTAACACCTGAATTCATTTTTTTTTTTTTTTTTTTTTTTTTTGCGGCACGCGGGCCTCTCTCACTATTGTGGCCTCTCCCGTTGCGGAGCACAGGCTCCGGACGCGCAGGCTCAGCGGCCATGGCTCACGGGCCCAGCCGCTCCGCAGCATGTGGGATCCTCCCAGACCGGGGCACGAACCCGTGTCCCCTGCATCGGCAGGCGGACTCTCAACCACTGCGCCACCAGGGAAGCCCAACACCTGAGTTCTTAACCACTGTGTTCTGTTGCCCATCTGATGGGGGTCTGAGGAAGATTACATGAGAAATTAAACATATAATGCTCATCATTGTGCCTGGCAGAGTAGAAGTTTGACTAAGCAAAGCATGTACCTTTCACAGCAGCATCCTCCAGCACGATAGCGTTCCAGTGTCTGCCTAAGCAGAGAGAGTTTTGGTGAAAGTGCAGTCTGTACAGGTTTGTTTCCCAGATTGCTTGGAAATTCAGATCAGGCAGTTCCAACGATGTAAAGAGATCTTTGGCAAGAATGTGATCGTGCTCTCAAAACATGTCCTTGAGAGCATTTTTCCTTGAGAAAAACTGAGTTTGTTTCTTTTGAAGGAAAACCCAAAACTTTCAAACTGAGCAAGGAACAACATTTAGAGCCTGGAGGTGTATGTCAAGCTATGCGTAACCATGTCCTGTATCAGAGAGAAAATCAAGCGTAAAGCACTGCCACTCGAGAGAATGGCCTGCAGCCCCCTCTTCTCCAGGGTGCCCTCACCCGCCCCTCGCTCAGTCACAATCCCCATGTGTGCCTGCGTACAGCAAACCACCAGACACCCCGGTCAGATTTTCAGATTCTCTGAGAGCCTCCCTGCAGCATAGTTTCCTCATTGAAAAAAAAAAGTAGAGGCAGTGGGGATTTTCCTGCATCACAAAATGATTGTGAAGATTAATGATGTAAAGTCACATAGAGCACCTTAATACATCAGAAGAAAGTGTTTTGGAATTCTGTATGACGCACGTGGGGCACTCGATAGAGCATAGTCTTCAGAGCAGCTAGCCTTGAATTTGAATCCCCACTGAACCTGCACTACTGGTTTCTAGTTAGGTGACTTTGGGTAAGAGACTAAAGCATTTTGGACTTAACTGTCCTCATCTGTAAAAGGAGGATTAATAATATTTGCCTTCAAAGGTGTCATGGAAATGGAATAAAGATGGCACAAGGAAATGCTCGTCATGCAGTAGACAGTCTCAGTCCCTCTACCTGATCAGCCCTTCATTTATTTAAGGGACTAATGAAATGTACACTATGTAAATTTTTCCAGTCCCTTCACTTCTCCTATTTTCCTGTCTTTTTCCATTTCAGTATATATTGGTGAAAGCCACGCTGGAACAAGGAGAAAACTTTGAAATGGAATGAAACTTACAGAAATCAGCATTGTCCTTTGTTATTTTCTTCTCCAGTTAAAGAGCTTAGAAGATAGACTCGAATGTTTAGGAGTTTAGCTGCAGCAGATAACTGTCATTGGCCTTTCATGGTGGAGAATCTAAAATTGGTTGCATTGTCCATCATCCTATCAGGCGATATTAGTACCCATAGTATTACATTCTCCAGGAACATTAAAAAAAAAAAACAAAACAAAACACAGGCAGGTATAAAGGACCAAATTTTTCTCCCAGCTATACATTCAGTGATTCTAATTCATAGGGCTTGAGTGCATACATCTGAGGAGAGAATTTTCTTCATAACTAATGTTCATTCTGTCCAAATGTGCCAGAGAGTAATACTACTGTAAAGCATATTGAACCCAGCAAATTGAGTCCTAAAGCATTTCTTTTACTCTGTTACTTCTCACTTAGAATGCTTTTCATCCACCTCAAAAAGCTCTTTTCCTGGGCTTCCCTGGTGGCGCAGTGGTTGAGAGTCCGCCTGCCGATGCAGGGGACACGGGTTCGTGCCCCGGTCCGGGAAGATCCCACATGCCGCGGAGCGGCTGGGCCCGTGAGCCATGGCCGCTGAGCCTGCGCGTCCAGAGCCTGTGCTCCGCAACGGGAGAGGCCCACATACCGCAAGAAAAAAAAAAAAAGTTCTTTTCCTGTCATGGCTCACCACCTTGTCTTAGGATCTTTCTGTTCAGTATTTCTACCTGATGCAAAGGTCAGACCAGACAGGACTTCCCTGTCTCTGGATTCCATCACAGCTGAACTGCAAGCTCCTTCTGAATCCTCATCTCTCTTTCTCTCCTGTATCTCCTGGATGCCCTTGGACATCACCAGTGCTTTTGTCATTTGACTTAAATATTCTATAGCAACATTTGCTTCCTAAAATTAGCTGTTTGGACCTAGTAGACATCATTGGGGTCTGGCTGGGCAAGAGGGATCAAGATGGCGAGTCCAGATGCCCGATAAGGTGTGGCAGCTGTCATTGTCCAGTAGAGACAAACACTTGAACAACTGGGAGGTGGGCAGAAGGAAGGCTTAGGGCCAAAAGCTAGCTGACAGGCTCCCAACGTTCCATTGGCTAGTTAATCAACACACATGTGCACAGTCCATTCAGCATGACCTGCTCAGGTCTGGAGACAGAGAAGGCAGCTTCAGTTACACGATGGTTTGGATGGAATGTGCCCAGGGAATTCCTTTACTAGGTCTCCATACTGCTGAGACGTTTGTTCATCTCAATGGACGTTCTCAAATCACGGAAGACCATTGTAGCCTTGGAGTGGTAGGGATACCGTTTATTTTGATGCAGGTAGAAGACAGTTGTCAGCCAGATTTATATTCCTTAAACAAATATAAATTTTTGTTCTTTGGCACTTTCTTTTTGCCATTCCTTCCTTCCTTGCATTCTCTTCACTTGTGTGGGTTCCATTGTGAACTTTCTGTAGCAGGTGGCAGTGTGGCCTCTGGAGTCAGATGCCCTGGGTTCAAGTCTTGACCCTTCCCTTTACTATATCTGTGGCCATGGGTGATACATTTAACTGTAAGGACCTCAGTCTACTGATGCTCACTAATGGAAATGAGAATAGTGCCTAACTGATTGATTTATTGAGATTAAATGAGTGAGTGCTCATAAAGACCCTAGTATCAGACACAGAGTAAGCACTCATTAAGTATTGTTCAATCAGCCAACATTTGCTATGTGTTTTGCTGGTAAGAGTGATTTTTAGATTTGCTCTTCAGGGCGCTCCACACTTTGCATGTAGGCAGCCAATGTCCAGAACCTAGGAAATTCACTGTAGGCGTGAACAGCAACAGCAGGAAAGTAAGCTGAGATGAGCTCTGATCCTCAAACGGTCGTCACTTGTTCATCCATTAATTTCAGTCAGTAAACACTGAGCACCTACTATGTGCTAAGCACCATTCTGGGAGATGGAGATAAAGTAACACACCAGGTAGACAAAAATCCCACTTCTCCTGGAGTTTGTTTTCTGCTGGGGAGAGACAGGCAATAAATAAACTTAAGAGGCAAGAAAATATCAGAGAGTAAAAAATGCTATGCAGAGAATTTAAACCAGGTAATATGATAGACAGGGACCAAGTAGCTCCGCCAGGTTGGATGTTCAGGGAGGGCCTCTGAGGATGTGACATGTAAGCCAAAATCTGGAGAGACTGATCCAACGACAGTCATGAGAAAGACTTCCAGGCAGTGGGAGGAGCAAGGTCAAAGTTCCAAAGATGGGAATGAGAAGCAGAAAGAAGGGCAGTTTGGATAGTACTAGGTAGGAGGGAGAGTGGTGTGAAATGAAGCTGGAAGGTAGGCAAGGGCCAGATCCAAAGGCTTTATAAGCCAGGGAAAGGAGTTTGGATTTTATTCCAGCTGTGATGGGTACCATTGGATGGCTGGGAGTAATATAATCTGACTTAAACTTTTAAAGGTGCATCTTGGCTGTCTTATACCTCTCTTTACTGTCACTGTGTGTGGCTGGCCCTCTATGATGAGGTATTTATTGTCTTTGGAAGAAGCTATCCCATACAGCCACAGGAAGAAGTGCTCAGCAGACCAAGAGGCCATCACATTCAGAAAAGCCCACTGTTCTTTCATCATTTGTGCTTTTAGGAGGTGACAGAGTGAAAGCAGTGATTGAAGTAGGAAGGTGACCATCTGCCCTGAGAATTAAAGGCCGGGAAAGATAGTGTCAGGGCTGTGGTGAACATGAAGATTGGCTCCTACCTTCCTGCACCCTGTTTTTCATTAGTTCACTGTGTGGTCCCAGTCATTCCAATATTCCAGAAAGAATTGAAGGTTTACCCCTGCTGAGCATTGATGAGCCAGACTGACCTTTGGGATGTACCCCAAACTAGATCCTGAGAACACTTGGCTGTAATAGGTTGTGAATCTGCATGGAGTCCCTTCTAGGAGCTATGTCTCATAGGATGTCAGTTTTCTTCTGAGGACAAATGAAAATTGTACACAGTGTGGTGTCTGGGTTCCGAAGCTAATGCAGTGGGTTTGGAAATAACCCCACAGCCCAGTGATAGTAAGGTAAGCATCTTTCCTAATATTTCATGGTGATGAAGATTTCTCTTGCATTAGGAGACTATCAGTGCATATACACTGAACACTGAGCGGAGAATCAGGATCTCTAAGTTCTGACCTCAGCTCTGTCACCGAGGGGTTATGTTTAAAGTTTGTCCAAGTACTTTTACTTTGAACCTTAGTCTGCTTATCTCTGAAGGAAGGAACTTGGACCAACTCCATCTTGGATCATTCTCAGCTCTCACTTTTGATTGTCCATATACCATCATCCTCATTTCCTAGAGGTCCACATTTGTGAGATGATAGGGCTAAAGGCAGGGGCATCTGGTATACTGTACAGCTTATTGGACCACACAGGGATTAAATCTATACCTCTGACTTCTTTAGCACCATTTCATTATCAGTTGAACCAGCCATCTCTGCACTGAAGAGTACAGATCAAATGAGTTTATCTTCCTTACTAATCTATATGCTCTTTTTTTCCCCACATCTTTATTGGAGTATAAATGCTTTACAATGTTGTGTTAGTTTCTGCTGTGCAACAAAGTGAATCAGCTATATGTATACATATATCCCCATAGCCCCTGCCTGTTGAGCATCCATCCCACCCTCCCTATCCCATCCCTCTAGATTGTCACAAAGCCTTGAGTTGATCTCCTTGTGCTTGCAGCAGCTTCCCACTAGCCATCCATTTTACATTGGGTGGCGTATATATGTCAATGCTACTCTATCATTTCATCCCAGCTTCCTCTCCCCGCCGTGCCCTCAAGTCTATTCTCTACATCTGTATCTTCATTCCTGCCCTGCCAGTAGGTTCATCAATACTGCTTTTCAAAATTTCATATATATATGCATTAGCATATGAATTAGCATACAGTATTTGTTTTTCTCTTTCTGACATACTTCACTGTGTATGAAGTATGATTCTAGGTCCATCCACCACACTACAAATAACTAAATTTAGTTCCTTTTTATGGCTGAGTAATATTCCATTGTATGTATGTGCCACATCTTCTTTATCCGTTCATCTGTTGATGGACATTTAGGTTACTTCCATGTCCTGGCTATTGTAAATAGTGCTGCAGTGAACATTGTGGTACACGTACCTTTTTGAATTACAGTTTTCTCAGGGTATATGCCCAGTAGTGGGGTTGCTGTGTCATATGGTAGTTCTATTTTTAGTTTTTTAAGGAACCTCCATACTGTTCTGCATAGTGGCTATATCAATTTACATTCCCACCAACAATGCAGGAGGGTTCCCTTTTCTCCACACCCTCTCCAGCATTAATTGTTTCTAGATTTTTTGATGATGGCCATTCTTACCGGTGTGAGGTGATACCTCATTGTAGTTTTGATTTGCATTTCTCTAATGATTAGTGACGATGAGCATCTTTTCAGGTATTTGTTGGCCATCTGTATGTCTTCTTTGGAGAAATGTCTGTTTAGGTCTTCCGCCCATTTTTGGATTGGGTTGTTTGTTTTTTTGATATTGAGCTGCTTGTATATCTTGGAGATTAATCCTTTGTCAGTTGCTTCATTTGCAAATATTTTCTCCCATTCTGAGGGTTGTCTTTTCGTTTGGTTTATGGTTTCCTTTGCTGTGCAAAAACTTTTAAGTTTCCTTAGGTCCCATTTATTTATTTTTGTTTTTATTTCCATTTCTCTAGGAGGTGAGTCAAAAAGGATCTTGCTGTGATTTATGTCATAGAGTGTTTTTCCTATGTTTTCCTCTAAGAGTTTTATAGTGTCTGGCCTTACATTTAGGTCTCTAATCCATTTTGAGTTTATTTTTGTGTATGTTGTTAGGGAGTGTTCTAATTTCATTCTTTTACATGTAGCTGTCCAGTTTTCCCAGCACCACTTATTGAAGAGGTTGTCTTTTCTCCGTTGTATATTCTTCCCTCCTTTGTCAAAAATAATGTGACCATATGTGCGTGGGTTTATCTCTGGGCTTTCTATCCTGTTCCATTGATCTATATTTCTGTTTTTGTGCCAGTACCATACTGTCTTGATCACTGTAACTTTGTAGTATAGTCTGAAGTCTGGGAGCCTGATTCCTTCAGCTCCATTTTTCTTTCTTAAGATTGCTTTGGCTATTTGGAGTCTTTTGTGTTTCCATACAAATCATAAAATTTCTTGTTCTAGTTCTGTGAAAAATGCCATTGGTAATTTCTTTTTTTAATTATAAATGCTTTATTTATTTTTTCACAGAGGAAGCTTGGTGGTGGATATGTAGCCATTTGATGCTTTTATGACTAAGAGTTAAAGTTCAGGCTCTCTTTCTTAGAGAATGTAAATGTGCACCAACACGTGTATATGTAATTGTTATCAAAATTAAGCTTAGTCACTAAAAGAAGATTCGCTGTCTGAACTTTCTTCTGTATTTTTTTCACCTTCTACATCAGGCACTGGGGCATCTGGCCTCTCAGGAAGATCTGGGTCTAGTCCTTCCGATATCATTTTTTTCTTATTGCCATCCCTGGAACACCCACTTGAACGATTTTGAGATATCTGGAATATCTTATGTCCTTGGAAATTTGATAGGGATTGCATTGAAACTGTAGATGACAGTCATTTTCAGAACATTGATTCTTCCAATCCAGGAGCATGGTATATCTCTCCATCTGTTCGTGTCATCTTTGATTTCTTTCATCAGTGTTTTATAGTTTCCTGAGTATAGGTCTTTTGCCTCCTTAGGAAGGTTTATTCCTAGGTATTTTATTCTTTTTGTTGCGATAGTAAATGGAATTGTTTCCTTAATTCCTCTTTCTGATCTTTCGTTGTTAGTGTATAGGAATGCAAGAGATTTCTGTGCATTAATTTTGTATCCTGCAACCTTACCAAATTCATTGATTAGTTCTAGTATTTTTCTGGTGACAGCTTTAGGATTTTCTATGTATAGTATCATGTCATCTGTAAACAGTGACAGTTTTACTTCTTCTTTTCCAATTTGCATTCCTTTTATCTCTTTCTCTTCTCTGATTGCTGTGGCTAGCTAGGACTTCCAATACTATGTCAAATAATGGTGACAAGAGTGGACATCCTTGTCCTTGATCTTAGAGGAAATGCTTTCAGTTTTTCACCATTGAGAATGATGTTTGCTGTGGGTTTGTCATATGTGGTTTTTATTATGTTGAGGTAGGTTCCCTCCGTACCCACTTTCTGGAGAGTTTTTATCAAAAATCGGTGTTGAATTTTGTCAAAAGCTTTTTCTGCATCTATTGAGGTGATCGTATGGTTTTTATTCTTTAATTTGTTAATATGGTGTGTCACATTGATTGTTTTGCATATATTGAAGAATCCTTGCATCCCTGGGATAAATCCCATTTGATCATGGTGTATGATCTTTTTATTGTGTTGTTGGATTCTGTTTGCTAGTATTTTGTCGTGGATTTCTTTTGTCTATGTTCATCAGTGATGTTGCTCTATAATTCTCTTTTCTGTGATATTTTTGTCTGGTTTTGGTATCAGGGTGATGGTGGCCTTGTAGAAGAAGTTTGGGAGTGTTCCTCCCTTTGCAATTTTTTGGAAGAGTTTGAGAAGGATACATATTAATTCGTCTCTGAATGTTTGATAGAATTTGCCTGTGAAGCCATCTGGTCCTGGACCTTTGTCTGTTGGAAGATTTTTAATTACAGTTTCAATTTCATTACCTGTGATAGGTCTGTTTATATTTTCTAATTCTTCCTGGTTCAATCTTGGAAAGTTGTACCTTTCCAGGAATTTGTCCATTTCTTCCAGGTTGTCCATTTTATTGGCATAAAGTTGCTTGTAGTAGTCTCTTATGATCTTTTGTATTTCTGCAGTATCAGTTATAATCTCTCCCTTTTTATTTCTAATTTTATTGATTTGAGTCCTCTCCCCTGTTTTTCTTGATGAGCCTGGCTAAAGGGTTATCAATTATGTTTATCTTCTCAAAGAACCAACTTTTAGTTTTATTGATCTTTGCTATTGTTTTCTTCATTTCTATTTCATTTATCTCTCCTCTGATCTTTATGATGTCTTTCCTTCTACTAACTTCGGGGGTTTTTTGTTCTTCTTTTTTAGTTGCTTTAGGTGTACGGTTAGATTGTTTACTTGAGATTTTTCTTGTTTCTTGAGGTGAGCTTTAATTGCTGTGAACTTCCCTCTTAGAACTGCTTTTGCTGCATCCCATATGTTTTGGATCATCGTGTTTTCGTTGTCATTTGTTTCTAGGTATTTTTTTTATTTCTTCTTGATTTCTTCAGTGATCTCTTGGTTCTTTAGCAGTGCACTGTTTCGCCTCCATGTATTTGTGTTTTTGACAGGTTTTTTCCTGTAATTGATTTCTTATCTCATAACATTGTGGTCGGAAAAGATGCTTGATATGCCTTCAGTTTTCTTAAATTTTCCAAGGCTTGATTTGTGACCCAAGATGTGATCCATTCTGGAGAATGTTCCATGTGCACTTGAGAAGAAAGTGTATTCTTCCACTTTCAGGTGGAATGTCCTAAAAATATCAATTAAGTCTATCTGGTCTGTTGTGTCATTTGAAGCTTGTGTTTCCTTATTTATTTTCTGTCTGCATGATCTGTCTATTGGTGTAAGTGGGATGTTAAAGTCCCCCACTAATGTGTTACTGTCGATTTCTCCTTTTATGGCTCTTAGCATTTGCCTTATGTATTGAGGTGCTCCTATGTTGGGTGCATAAATATTTACAATTGTTATGTTTTCTTCTTGGATCAATCCCTTGATCATTATGTAGTATCCTTCTTTGTCTCTTGTAATAGTCTTTATTTTAAAGTCTATTTTATCTGATACGTGTATTGCTACTCCAGCTTTCTTGTGATTTCCATTTGCATGGAATATCTTTTTCCATCCCCTCACTTTCAGTCTGTATGTGTCCCTAGGTCTGAAGTGGGTTTCTTGTAGACAGCATATGGAAGGGTCTTGTTTTTATATCCATTCAGCCAGTCTGTGTCTTTTGGTTGGAGCATTTAATCCATTTACATTCAAGGTGATTATCGATATATATGTTCCTATTACCATTTTCTGAATTGATTTGGATTTGTTTTGGGGGGTCTTTTTCTTCTCTTGTGTTTCCCGCTTAGAGAAGTTCCTTTAGCATTTGTTGTAGAGCTGGTTTGGTGGTGCTGAATTCTCTTAGCTTTTGCTTGTCTGTAAAGCTTTTGATTTCTTTGTTGTAGAGCTGGTTTGGTGGTGCTGAATTCTCTTAGCTTTTGCTTGTCTGTAAAGCTTTTGATTTCTCCGTCGAATCTGAATGAGATACTTGCTGGGTAGAGTAATCTTGGTTGTAGTTTCTTTCCTTTCATCACTTTAAATATATTGTGCTGCTCCCTTGTGGCTTGTAGAGTTTCTGCTGAGAAATCAGCTGTTAACCTTATGGGAGTTCCCTTGTATGTTATTTGTCATTTTTCCCTTGTTGCTTTTAATAATTTTTCTTTGTCTTTATTTTTTATCAGTTTGATTACTATGTGTCTCAGCATGTTTCTCCTTGGGTTTATGCTGCCTGGGACTCTCTGCGCTTCCTGGACTTGGGTGGCTCTTTCCTTTCCCATGTTAGTTTTCAACTTTCCCAAGTTTTCAACTATAATCTCTTCCAATATTTTCTCGGGTCCTTTCTCTCTCTCTCTCTCCTCTTTCTGGAACCCCTATAATTCGAATGTTGTTGCGTTTAATGTTGTCCCAGAGGTCTCTGAGACTGTCCTCAGTTCTTTTCATTCTTTTTTCTTTATTCTGCTCCCTGCAGTTATTTCCACCATTTTATCTTCCAGCTCACTTTCCTCTTCCTCTCCCTCAGTTATTCTGCCATTGATTCCTTCCAGGGTATTTTTAATTTCAGTTATTGTGTTGTTCATCACTGTCTGTTTGCTCTTTAGTTCTTATAGATCCTTGTTAAACGTTTCTTGTATTTTCTCCATTCTATTTCTGAGATTTTAGATCATCTTTACTATCATTACTCTGAATTCTTTTTCAGGTAGTTTGCCTATTTTTTCTTCATTTATTTGGTCTTGTAGGGTTTTACCTTGCTCCTTCGTTGTAACATTTTTTTTTTGTCATTTCTTTTTTTTTTTTTTTTTTTTGATGGGTGGGGCTGTATTCCTGTCTTACTGGTTGTTTGGCCTGAGGTGTCCAGCACTGGAGTTTGCAGGCAGTTGGGTAGAGCCAGGTCTTGGTGCTGAGATGAGAACCTCTGGGAGGCCTCACTCTTATTAATAGTTCCTGGGGTCTGAGGTTCTCTGTTAGTATAGCAGTTTACATTCAGCACTGGCTGCATTGCCTTCTGTTCCTCCGCACCCGCCCCCCGCAGGGTCTCCCCCGTTGTGGGTGGGTCCTGCTGGGTGTAGGAACTCCTCCCCTCCCCCAGCCGCCCCTCAGGGGTGCAGTTCCCCAGAGGTCTGGCCTTTACTTTTGCTCCCCCTTCCCTCCCTCCCACTCCCTCAGGACCCTCGCTGCTGGAGGGGGCCCTGGTGGGCAGAGGATCAGGCCCAGGATCTCAGCAGGCTCCTGGGGGGCCCAGGTGGGCAGGGGAAATGCTGGCCATGCTGCCTTTTGATCCTTTGCCCTCCCATTGTCCCCCCCATCCCCCTTCTGGTGTGGGATCCCTCCTCCTCCCCCAGCTGCCCCTCAGGGGCGCGGGTCCTGTCCCGCCTCCACTTCTCCTCCCCGCTCACTCCACCCCACGTCCTACCCAGTCACTGGGGATTCCTCCCATTCCCTCAGGTGTCTGTGGTCCCCCACCGGTGCCTGGTAGGTGCCCCAGTTGTGCAGAGACGCAAATCCTGTGTCATCCTAGTCTGCCATGTTGACTCTGCCCTCTATATGCTCTTTAATAATCTGTAGTCACTAAATTTTACTGAATGTTTACTATGCATCTTATATTATTCAATTTTGATAATAACCTCATGGCATAAGTGCTAGCATTATCTCCAATTTAATAACAAACTGAACCTTGGAAAAGTTCAGTAATTTGCCTGAGAGCACAGCTAGAATGTACCAGATACAAACCCAGGCTGACTCCAAAGCCCATGCAGAAATTCAGCTACCACACTCCAGAATCATCCCTTACTTATTTTATCGTATTCACAGTACATATCAAGGTGTTTGACAGATATTATTAGATGCTCAATAAGTGATTTTTTTTTTTTTTTTTTTTTTTTTTTGCGGTACACGGGCCTCTCACTGTTGTGACCTCTCCCGTTGCGGAGCACAGGCTCCGGACGCGCAGGCTCAGTGGCCATGGCTTACGGGCCCAGCCGCTCTACGGCGTGTGGGATCTTCCCGGACCGGGCACGAACCCGTGTCCCCTGCATCGGCAGGCGGACTCTCAACCACTGCGCCACCAAGGAAGCCCAATAAGTGATTCTTGAATGAATAAATGTTTAATGCTCTGCTAACTTGCTTTCAGACTTTACTTATACTGCTTTGCTTTGGAGAAGCAATGTAACCTTGCTAACCAGAAGGCTTTACTCTATTTAGACTTTTATGCAGAATTGCCCATTAGACTATCCCCTGTAGCCAGAACTTAAACTATGTGATCATTAATTTTATGATCAACTTCACTGGGCTAAGAGATGCCCAGATAGCTGGTAAGACATCATTTCTGGGTGTGTCTGTGAGGGTATTTCCAGAACAGAGTAGACTGAGTAAAAAAGATTACGCTCACCAGTGTGAGTGGGCATCATTCAATCTGTTGAGGGTCTGAATAGAACACAAAGTTGGAGGAAGGGTGAATTTGCTCTCTTGCTTGAGGTGGAACATCGTCTCCACCTGCCCCTCAGAAGTGCCATCAGCACTCCTGATTCTCAGCCTTCAGACTTAGACTGGGACTTACACCATCGGCTCCCCTGGTTCTCAGGCATTTGAACTTGGACTGAATTACACCACTGGGTTTCCTGGTTCTCCAGCCTGCAGATAGCTGACTGCAGGACTCCTCAGACTCCATAATTACATGAACCAATTCTTACCATCAGTTTCACCATCTGTGTATCTATCTCCCATTGGTTCTGCTTTTCTAGAGAACTCTGACTAATATAACCCATATAAAGACTTATGTACTTGACTTACATAAATTGTCCTTGATATTCTGTAATTAGGCAAGTCTCCTCAACCAGTTTAGCCATTCTTGGGAGCAGTGGTTCCCATCTAGAGGGATGGAGTAAGAAGACACATGAGAACCACCCGATGAGCTTTTTCACACTACAGAAGTTCCACATGCAGCACATCTCCTGCCCCAACAAATCCTCATCCTATCTGGGTAGAGGAGGAATTGTCTAAGTTGATGCAAGTTTCCAGGTGTTTCTGATACATTTCCCCATACACTTCCACGGTCTACAACTCCAGACACCTACCTCCATTTAGAGAAAGTCAGTTCTATCTTTTCATTTAAATAAAGGCTGATCTTCTTAGAATCTCAATTAAATGATGAGGCTTTATGTGGCTGACTTGAACATAAAGACGCCCAGACTTCTACCTGTATTGCTTATTTTTCTTTAATAAACTTATTTATTTATGTATTTATTTTTGGCTGCGTTGGGTCTTCATTGCTGCGCTCGGGCTTTCTCTAGTTGCAGCATACGGGGGCTACTCTTCATTGTGGTGTGGTGGCTTCTCATTGCGGTGGTTTCTCTCATTGCAGAGCACAGGCTTTAGGCTCATGGCCTTCAGTGTTGTGGCTCACAGGCTCTAAGCTCAGGCTCAGTAGTTGTGGCGCACGGGCTTGGTTGCTCCGCGGCATGTGGGATCTTCCTGGACCAGGGCTCGAACCCGTGTCCCCTGCATTGGCAGGCGGACTCTTAACCACTGAGCCACCAGGAAAGTCCCTGTATTGCTTATTAAATATATTAAATAATTATCCTTAGCACTTTACAGGTGGGTTTTGACTGAAGATGACTTACATACTTACATGTTTATGTTTCATTGTATCTTTTTCAGAATTAGACTTCTATAGCATAGTACACGGCTTACATTAAAGTTTTATTAGAGCATAATAAATGTAGAGCAGCACTGTCTCACAGAACAATGATGGAAATGCTCTCTGTCTGCTCTATCCAATACAGTGTCCTAGGTACATGTGGCTTCTGAGCATTTGAAATGTAGCTAGTGAGACTGAGGAGCTAAATTTTTTTTTTTTTTTTTTTTTTTTGCGGTACGCAGGCCTCTCTCACTGTTGTGGCCTCTCCCGTTGCGGAGCACAGGCTCCGGACACGCAGGCTCAGCGGCCATAGCTCACGGGCCCAGCCGCTCCGCGGCATGTAGGATCTTCCCGGACCGGGGCACGAACCCGTGTCCCCTGCATCGGCAGGCAGACTCTCAACCACTGCGCCACCAGGGAAGACCAGGAACTAAATTTTTAACTGTATTTTATTTTAATTAACTCAAATTTAAATAGCCACGTGTGTCTAGAGGCTGCCGTATTGGAATGTACAAGTACAGTACAGTATAGAGAACATGCTTCCATTTTTTTTTTTAGCCAAAATAATATAGAACTAGGACCCGTCTCATTTTTTTAATCGCTTTCCATAAAATCCAAAGCAGAAAACAACAACAATGCTGTAAGAGACTCGAAGAAACTCTGCCATGCTTACATTTCCACTGGGGAATGAATTCTTAACAAAAAAGAAAATTCTGACCCAGGATAAATGAATGGAGAGAGGCAGGAAAGAGGCATTCCCAAGGGGAACTCCATGGCAAATTCCTAGTTGTCTGTGAGACACAGAGCAGAGAGAGACTGTCAAGGAGAGAGAAATCCCCCCTCAGAGGAAAATCTAAATGTGTTTTTAGCCACCTGTCACCCCAGAGGGAGGACAGGATGGCAATGGTAAATTGGTAAGATTGTAAAACAAGGAAGTTAACTACCGTACAAGTCCAGCTGAGGTGTTTAAGGTGCATTTTAACCGATGGAACTTCATTGCTGAAATCCAGATGGGGACTGATGCTACCTAGATGTCAGATTCGAAACCTGAATCACCTTCACCTTAGAAAACTAGCATTTTCATTACAAACACCGTTCCACAAAAGCAGGATTGTGCTGAATTTTCATCTAAAGCAAATATTAGGTAAATCACAAAGTGACCCCAGATTCAGAAAGAGAGAGGGTGACGAGGCAACAGGAATACAGGACACACAGGCCCCATTGCAAAAATGTGAACTAAAAAATCCGTTCGGTACAAAAGAAGTAGCTACCAAAGGAGCGAAGATGGGAGGCATGTAAACTGAAGAAGTTCATTCATGAGCCAGACAAGAGCAGTCATGAATTCTGAGCTAGGACAGTACTTCTCAAATCAGATTTCAGGCACATATGCTTGCGGGGAGATGGGGTTCTTTGGGCTTAGTAAGGACATTTAGGTTTTGTTCTTTCATTTTTACCGATTATAAACAGAAAACTTGTCTTTTCTTCAGTGAGACTTCTCAATTGAAAATCATGTTCAAAGAATGAGACTTCAGCTGTCTTAAGTAAATGTTTCTCAAATGCTGGTTAAGAAAATTTACCATAGGTCTTAGAGGATTAATTTCCTTTAAAGGGGTCCATAGTTTCTTCAGATTTGGAGATCAGTGACCTAGAGGCAGACCACACACACCCCTTGATTTGTATCTTGTTGGAGGAGTTGAAGCAGTTTTCCAACTTTGCCTTTAGCTTGCTCATGAAAAGATTAGACCTTTCCAAACTCAGAGGGCAGGTTGGGCATACTGTTCCTATTATATTCCCTAATGGAGGTCCTTGCTTAGAAAACTGTGCCCTTCTATTGCAAATGGGAAGTGGTGTGATAGGTGGGGTGGTCCTGGACCACAAGTCAGGCGGTCTCCCTCTAACCCTGACTCTCCAACTGGCTGTCACTTGTCCTCTCTGAGCTTTTGTTTCCTCATCTGTAAAATGAAGCAAGGGACTGGATAATGAATTACCAAGGTCACATCCAGCCTAGATTTCTTTGACTATAACAGTAAATTGCAGCGCCATCTCCTATGTCTTCTCTGAAAGGCCTCTCAATTGAAAGTAGTTTTCACTAGGACTCTCTTTCGTTTCTGTTCTTTTGTTTGTTACCCTCCACCACAGCACCGAAGGGTCAGGAGGTGATGCATTTGAAGGAAAAAAAAATCAGTCAACACTCAGCTTTACTCACTGAGTAAAGCTCAGCGTTCCATCTATTATCTGCTACCACCTAGGAAGTGGGAAATTAAACTATAGAACCCAGACTCCCAGGATTCAGTGCAAATCACCCAGATACAAAAGAAATCTCAGAGGGACATTTGGGCTGGTTTCTATAAAGTTTCCAATGAATGAGACAGCTGTTCACTCAAGTGTGAGTAAATCAAATGGGAACATAAAAGCTATGTCTGTTTTTATGTTTTGAGGATCATAAATAAAATTACATAATGAGTGGACTCTCAGCCTGTTGGTTGATATTCCACTCTGAGAGTGACACATATGTCGTGAGGTCTCTGCACATTCAAAGGTGTCCCGTATGAGCAGTGATGGTACAAGGCCTGTCTGTGTCTGTAGCAAAGAGAAAAGTGTGCTGGCCATGCATGTGCACGGAACCACCAAGCCACTGCTGCCTTTTGGTAGAAGTAATGCTATTCCTTTTCTCTAAGGAGTCCTCTCCCACATTTATGGAAGGGTGCACATAGAGTATGCCCCATTGCCTCAGCAGTGGTTGGAATATCATACCTGTAGTCTGTGGGATAATTCTTAGGGTTCAGAGGGACCCAGAAGAGGTTTGCCTTGAGACCTCTGTAGCCAAGACACAGCATAGAGCATCAAAATACTCTAAGATTACTCGGGCATCAGCCCCTCATCTAGCAATAGAACCCATTCTTTTGGCCTTTTTCCTGCATGAGCTGCCCACTGAAACTTAGCCTGACAGCTTACACCTAGAAATGTCTGTCCTGCCTTGGGAGAGTATTGGGTCCTGGGGCCTAGAGGAGAACTTAGAAGCTACTGCCATTGAACTGTTTACTAATATTCACCCTGTGCAGGATGATGATACCACATCTGTCTTCACTGCAGCAAGGGCCCCAGCTCTCCAGATGCGGTCCTGTGGCCTGATAGGATCACTGATCCCCCAGGATATGTGGCATTGCTTGTCCCATCAGCAAGAAAAATGTGACTGCCTCTGTCTCTTCTGTTAAAATAATGACCTTCTGGTCAGCATGGAATGAAAGCCCTCCAAGGCAAGAGAATGACTTAACTTGAAATGGTTCCCTCTGAAATCATCTTGTAGTTCCCATTCTAGTTAAAATTTGGCTAATTGCTTAATAATTCTGTTTAAATGTCTCCACTGGTGCAAATATTAAATCATTAGACCTACTTTTTCTGGTTGGAAACCCCTTTGCTTTTCTAAGTATCCTCTGCCTCTTTCTCCCGTTTGTAATTTTGCCAGAGCAACATTCTGTTGACGTAAATAACAGCCATTCAAAGAGGTGTTGGACAGATCAAGGTGTCTCTCTGTGTTCCAGAGCCCAGGCACTGTAGTCTACGTCCTTGAGGCAGTACCTGCGATTGGGAAAGATCTGAGAGTGTGTCTTTAAAACACCAGCATCCCTGCCAGACAAATGAAGCTGCAGTCACCAGCAGCCTTAACCTGCTCCTGCAGTAGACAGCCTGCTGCTACTGTGCTTGACAGGGTGAGAGGCTGCCCGAGAAAGAAGGACCCAGGCCCAGCCTTTAGGAGCCCACAGCCCAACTGGCAGCTGGAGTTACATGTACACAAAAGAATATCAGCCAGGTTAAAACTCTGCTCAAAGCAGAGGCCTTGTCAGAGCACAGCAGTCTGTGGTCGGGGACACACACACACACACACACACACACACACACACACACACACACACACACACACACACACACACACACACACACACACACACACACACACACACACACACACACACACACACACACACACACACACACACACACACACACACACACACACACACACACACACACACACACACACACACACACACACACACACACACACACACACACACACACACACACACACACACACACACACACACACACACACACACACACCCTTGGTGGGAGAATGCACTTCTGTGGAAGCTGAGAACCATCATGGGGTCTGTGCTCCAGGGGTGAGCGTGCTTCCTGCCCAGGCAGCCTATGACTCACCCTTTCTGGCAAAAGTTGGCTAAGCCAGGCTTCCTAACAGACCCTGGCATCTTCCTTGTCATTCTTCCCTTCTGTGTTTGACCAGCTGAAGACTTCCAGTGTTGCTTTTCATTTTTTATTCGAAATGATGCTTTTAGCACCCAACATTCCCACTTTAAAGGATCCCATTGCTTCATCCGAATGCTCACATCCCAGTGAGGGCCAACACAGTCCTCTGAGGAAGTGAGGAAGGGTGTGAGGGAACTCAGAGTGACAGAGGAGTCCTACAGCTTCCACCCTGGAAACTTTCTCAGACCAGTGATGAATAAGAAGTGACATAGTCAGGTAACAACCAGACTAGAGAAGTCAGGAGAGGGCGAAATGGGAAGCAGGAGATGCAAGGTGTCAGAGGGGAAGGAATGAGGTATCCCTGGGTCATTAATCTGGGTTTCATGGAATGCCACATGTTTTTATTTATTTTAATTTTTATTTCATATTGCAGTATAGTTGATTAAGAATGTTGTGTTATACTACTGGTGGGAATGTAAATTGATACAGCCACAATGGAGAACAGTATGGAGGTTCCTTAAAAAACTAAAAATAGAACTACCATACGACCCAGCAATCCCACTACCGGGCATATACCCTGAGAAAACCATAATTCAAAAAGAGTCATGTACCCCAATGTTCATTGCAGCTCTATTTACAATAGCCAGGACACGGAAGCAACCTAGGTGTCCATCGACAGATGAATGGATAAAGAAGATGTGGCACATATATACAATGGAATATTAGCCATAAAAAGAAATGAAATTAAGTTATTTGTAGTGAGGTGGGTGGACCTAGAGTCTGTCATACATAGTGAAGTAAGTCAGAAAGAGAAAAACAAATACCGTATGCTAACACATATATATGGAATCTTAAAAAAAAAAAAAAAAGAGGTTCTGAAGAGCCTAGGGGCAGGACAGGGATAAAGACGCAGACGTAGAGCATGGACTTAAGGACATGGGGAGGGGGAAGGGTAAGCTGGGATGAAGTGAGAGAGTGGCATGGACTTATATGGACTACCAAATGTAAAATAGATAGCTAGTGGGAAGCAGCCACATAGCACAGGGAGATCAGCTCGGTGCTTTGTGACCACCTAGAGGGGTGAATAGGGAGGGTGGGAGGGAGACACAAGAGGGAGGAGATATGGGGATGTATGTATACGTATAGCTGATTCACTTTTTTATAAAGCAGAAAACACACCATTGTAAAGCAATTATACTCCAATAAAGATGTTTAAAAAAAAAAGAATATTGTGTTAGTTTCAGGTACACAGCAAAGTGATTCAGTTATACATATACATGTATCTATTCTTTTTCAAGTTCTTTTCCCATTTAGGTTATTACAGAATATTGAGTAGAGTTCCCTGTGCTATACAGTAAGTCCTTGTTGGTTAGCTCTTTTAAATATAGCAGTGTGTACATGTCAATCCCAAACTCCCAGTCTCTCCCTCCCCGCCACCCTTCCCCACTGGTAACTGTAAGTTCTTTCTCTAAATCTGTGAGTCTATTTCTGTTTTGTAAATAAGTTCATTTGTATCATTTTTTTTAGATTCTGCATATAAGCGATATCATAAGATATTTGTCTTTCTCTGTCTGACTTACTTCACTTAGTATGATAATCTCCAGGTCCCTCCATGTTGCTGCAAATGGCATTTTTTGGTTCTTTTTTATGGCTGAATAATATTCCATTGTGTATATGTGCCACATCTTCTTTATCCATTCATCTGTCAGTGAACATTTAGGTTGCTTCCATGTCTTGGCTATTATAAACAGCGCTGCTATGAACATTGTGGTACATGACTCTTTTTGAATTATGTTTTTCTCAGGGTATATGCCCAGTAGTGGGATTGCTGGGTCATATGGTAGTTCTATTTTTAGTTTTTTAAGGCACCTCCATACTGTTCTCCATAGTGGTTGTATCAATTTACACTCCCACCAACAGTGCAAGAGGGTTCCCTTTTCTCCACACCCTCTCCAGCGTTTATTGTTTGTAGACTTTTTAATGATGGCCATTCTGACCGGTGTGAGGTGATACCTCATGGTAGTTTTGATTTGCATTTCTCCAATAATTAGCGATGTTGAGCATCTTTTCATGTGCCTCTTGGCCATCTGCCACATGTTTTTAAATAAGACCTGTCTCCGTGTGCAGATGCACCAGTAGGAGATGGAAGTGGGGGAGAGGATTCACTCTGGGGGCAAGTAAAGCACTAGCAGGGCACTGGTTCTGGCCACCCAGGGACTCAGAGTGTAATCAGCAAAGGCAGACTCAGCCCAGGTTATCCTCAGAGCACTTTACTTGCAGGTTCCTTTCAGGTTAAGGTCATATTTTCCTTGACCACCGTATCCTGCCAAGTGAAGTCAAAGCTGACAGAATGGTTTTGGGAAAGAATAGAGGCGTCTGTCCTTCTGTATGACTTGGTACTCATGACCCAGAATCCTTGCGCTGGCACCTTTTAGCAATTCGCTTACTGTGTGAGGCACTGGGCAGAAGCAAGTTAGAACATGTTAGATGCCATCAGTCCAAAGGTTAACACCTGATGATGTGTACACAGCCTGGAATTGTCCAACACGAACCCAGGCCTCAGGGTTCTAATCGATCTGTGTGTGTGCCGTTGATTTTTATTTATCTTTCTTAAAAAGCTACTCTGAGTTGCTTTGGAATTTGAAATGACACCCTCAAAGAATTACAACAACACAGAAAGTATTGCTCAACCCGTGCGTTTCTAACTTTGTCTGTTTTTCTCCTGAATGTTTGATTTCTTCAGTTGTTTTTCTTATTGAGCATCTAAATTTCTCACCAAGTCCTTAGCTTTCTGTAAACTTTTGATCATCTACTCTGGGTGGTATTGCCTGAGGAAGCTAAAGATCAAAATAACAACAGTGAGAACCAATACTTAGATGATACTTAGTCTTGAATAGGACTGTTCAGGTATTTTACATGTATTAATTTATTAAACCCTCACCACAGTCTTATGAGGTAAGTGGTACTATTAGACCCATTTTACGGATGAGGAAACTGAGGCATAGAAAGGTAAGACACTTACACAGAGTCACACAGCTACAAGTGGCAGAACCAAGATATGAAACCAGGGTCTGGCTCTCAGAACTGTGCTTCTCACCACTATGAATTGTCACACGTATTGCTCCTCACACTAGGAATCGGATGGCCAGGAATGACACCGTTATTATTAACCTTTAAAGATAAAGTGCAAGCTCTTAATTTATTGTACCTTTAACTATTCTGTTTTTCCCTCCTAAACTCTCAGATGATGGAAATGCTTAAAGCACACTAAGGTAGTGTGAGACCACGCCATGTAAGTGTGAGCATGGCTCCGCTGGGCCCGACTGTGTTTTGTGCGCTTCCGCCTACCATCCCCGCATGTTTCCTCCGCTGTTCTGATTCCCGCTTTCGCCGCTTGCCCCTGGGGCCGCATGAACCGTCGCTCTTAAGCCGTAGAGCTTATGTCTTTGTTCCTGATTTTGTACTTGTATTTCTCTCTCCCACAATCCCTAGAGAACTTGCCGCTGTCTGCCTGCCACCTCCCCGGGAAGGAGCTGGGGACACCCGGGGAATGCGTTTTGTTATTGTTCTCTGACAGTGAGCCCTCATATTGTCAGATTTTAGGATTCTGGGCTAGTGTCCACGTTCTGTCGGCCCCTCATGCAGGCTGTGGCACCCTTTGCATCTTTGCTGTGCAGTGTTCTTCTGGGACCACCAGCCTAAACGGATTATTGCTCTGTGAGCCTTTGCAGAGTGAATGCTCTGTGAGAATAAATACCATGCAACAGGGCTAAAATGAACCATGGAGAAAAGTGGTCATCTTCTCATTTGTTTATTGTTTTCTCTGTACCTGTGTATATGATGGACACATATACATATATTGACCAAACCTGTGATTATCAATGAGAAAGGATAATGGTTCCTAAGCCAAATATGGGTTATATTGACCCTTCATTGTACACACACACACACACACACACACACACACACACACACACACACACACACTCATTCAATATGTGATAAACTAGAGTTACAGAGTAACAAATTGGGGAGGAGGAATTTGTGCCTGACAAAAAGTATCCTGTCTTACTGTACAGCTTTCCCCACCTGACCGTGATTTCAGGGTTGGAACTTCCTCTTGTCCTCAGTCTCCCAGAAGTTTCCAGTGCGTGTCAAAAGGGAGTGAGGAGGAAACTTTCCAAGTTAGTTGTCAGAGATGACAAGAATTTAAAAGTGCAGGGGCTCTCTCATGAGATGTGACGGAGCACTTAGTCCCCTGCAGTGTTGGGACTCGAGCCCGTCGTTTAGACATACACAGGATGCTGGAGCTTACGGGTCCTTAGAGATGGATTCTTCACTCCAAACCCCTTACTTCACAGATGACTGAGGCCTCCAGGGGGAAAGTAACTTGCCCAAATGGGGCAGAGCCTGGATTATAACTCAGTTCTCTTTCCATCAAAGCATCTTACCGTTGTGCTGCCCCAGCACATTTTTGTCTGGGAGAGAACCATGTACACAACCAGGAAGTGAATGAAAGTGAAGGAGTCTCCTTCCCAAGAAGGGACCCCGGTTCCCATTCCTGGCTCTGCCACTACATATCTGCATGAACTTGGGAAAGTTACTCTGCCCTTCTGGACCTTGGGTTCCTCATCTGTAAAACGACTTTGACAACAGCTAATTTCAAAAAGTACATGACGCTCAGTTTGCTCCTAACCTCGGGCTGTTTTCATGCAGCTTCCTCCCAGCAGTATTCATTTCTAACCATGGGATTATGGAAAAAGTTAGTCAGGCTGTGTAAATGGGGACAGCCTACAGGAGCAAGAGCTCTGTGAGTCTCTGTTATTAACTGAGGAAGAACAAGGGCAGGACGGAAAGGTGCAGGTGAGAGACAAGTAGCCTGCCCCCCTTACACGGACCTGCCACACGGAGGTGGACATGGCCAACTCCAGGTGTGATCATCTCAGATAAGCTGATTTCTGCAGTCTGAGGTTATCTGGCTGATACCCACTTCTCTTCTTTCCAAGACACCACTGATTAGAGCTCTGGAGCTTAGGGAGACTCAGTAGGTGAGCTAAGTCACATTTTCTCCTTTCGATGCATTGCTCCCTGAGCTAACAGGGCCAGGGAAGTCAGTGAGGCAGTCCGAGAATAATTTGAAAGCCAATTAAGGCAAGAGTAGAGACCCACACGTGCTAGTTTGCAGCAGAGTTTTGAGATACACTCCTTGTTTACGTAAAATTATAGAAATACAGAGATTAACCAAAGGTGCAATGTCATTTTAACAGAGCTTTCTTTTTCCATGGTAAATCCATGGCATGTTCATAATCAATCTTTTTTATAAAGCAAAGAATCATCACTGATTTAACCTTTGGCCCCTTTTGTTGTCCACAGATCAAGTTTGGCTTAACATGCACCTTTTTCCAAGATAGCCCATCAGGTCTGCAGCCATCTCCCCTGGATCTGGTGGGAAGAGCAGGACAGGGAGGGGGAATGAATACAGAGGTGGATAAGCTCCCTGTGTGTGTCTTAGGTTCTAACGCTGCTGGACAAAATGG
This sequence comes from Stenella coeruleoalba, assembly GCF_951394435.1. Classification (NCBI taxonomy): domain Eukaryota; kingdom Metazoa; phylum Chordata; class Mammalia; order Artiodactyla; family Delphinidae; genus Stenella; species Stenella coeruleoalba. The sequence goes on along the minus strand of NC_137155.1, from coordinate 18,226,299 downwards.
AGAGCTGCAAAGAGCTGCGACCTTGGAAAATATTACTGGGACAGAATCTCAGCTTCAGGATTTTGGTGGAATAAGGGCTTTGCAGGCAGCAGCAAATCTGGCTGGAGGGGTTGTGCTAGAGGACTCTTAAAGCTGCATTTGCGTGGCACTTAACATAAAATTGAACAATGCCAATCGACCATGTCATTGGGAGGGAGCAGCTGTTGGAAATTAAGACCCCTTCTTGGCAACCATCATTGCCCTGGTGTTACCATTCCTTCTCCCATGGTGACTGTTGTGCCATATGAAGAGGAAAATGACATCCTTGGGCAGCCACACAAGAGCAGTTGTCATGCTGAGGATGCTGGACAGGCAGGCAGAGGTCATGAGCCCCTCACCTTACTTTTCCCTTTGCCGGAGATCCCTGGGGTCGTGGGAAGACGCGCTTTTCCGGCTTCTCCCAGGTCCTGCCTGGCCCCTTCCTAGGGTAATAATTGTCCTGCTGAGACCTCTAGTGGCCATACTGGTCACTACAGGCATCTGAGGCAGGAGGGGAGGAAGTCAGACACTGTGGGCTGCCCCAAAACACAGCCAAGCATGTCCTAGGTGGTCTGAGGAGGCCTCAGCCTGAAATACTTTCTAGATGGAGGAAAGGGTGTATCAGAGGCCTGAGGCCCCCGAAATATCAGCCTGGAGGCCTAGTGGTCTGTCGCCATGGGAACATGCCCAGCTGGCCAGTTAGCCATGGTGAGGAGGACTCTACCTCCTGTTATACCAGCTTAGTTCTGGGATCTGCTGGATCCTTCCTGACTTATCCTAAGATATACCTGTAACCCCATTGTTACCTGAAACCAAACTGAGCTCCCTCGAGTCTGAAGAGCCAGCCACCAGAAGCCTGGTTATCTGACAGATGCACGCGTACCAACCCACATTTGCCCCCAGGAGTCCTGTGTAGACTGGCCTGGCTTGAAGGCCAGGTGGCTCTGCACTGCTTCCCCAGACGTTCACCTCCTGGAGGGACAGAACACCAGCCCACCACTGCCACCACCACCCACACTCTGATCGTCGGGGCTTCCCGAGAACAGTTAAGTAGGGTACACCTGACGGACGCAAGGCTGGGTTGTTTTCATTGTTCTAACCCAGTGGTTTTCAAGGTGTGGTCCCCAGACCAGCAGCCTCAGCATCACCCAGGAACTTGTTAGAAACGCAGATGCTCAGGCCCCGCCCCAGACCTACTGAATCAGAAATTCTGCACGTGGGGCCCAGCCACCTGTGTTTCTCAGGCTTCCAGGCAACGGTGAGGCTCGCCCTAGTTTGAGGCCCCTGCTCCAAGCATAATTCAGAGATGTCAGTATATACGTGATGACAGACTCTTAGCTTATTTAAATGTGGGTGCTGACCCCTTACCCACAGAGATTTAGTAGTTCTGCAGTGAGGATGCAGAAATCTGATTCTTAAATCATCATTCCATGTAATTCTGATGCAAGAGATCCACAGACCACTGTTTTGAAAAAGTCTTTTTTTAAAAGAACAGGGCCGGGCTTCCCTGGTGGCACAGTGGTTGAGAGTCCGCCTGCCTATGCAGGGGACACGGGTTCGTGCCCCGGTTCCAGGAAGATCCCACATGCCGCAGAGCGGCTGGGCCCGTGGGCCATGGCCGCTGAGCCTGGGCATCCGGAGCCTGTGCTCCGCAACGGGAGAGGCCGCAACAGTGAGAGGCCCGCGTACCGCAAAAAAAAAAAGAACAGGGCCATCTTCACCACAACAGTTTTGCTTCCTCTCTTGAATTAGCAATAAATATTGTTCTTATATCTCACTGGTCACGAGAGAGACGTCAGTAAACATATCAGATGCTCCAGGTCTTTGAAGCAGGTCATATTTTCCCTCGGCAAATGAGGTTTTGCTGCTGCTGTGAGGAAAACCTCAGTAGAGCCCATATCACAATCCAAAAGTGAAATCTTCCTCTGGAAAGAGATAATAATTCCTGAGAGAACAGAAAGAGCAGGAGACCTGTAGCTTCTTTGAGTCTGGATCTCTGGGTGGTATGTCAGGCTCGACTGAGAAGCTGTGTGTCATCTTTGGGCTGTGTGTCCATCAGATAGAAAGTTGCCCTTTATTCTCCCTTCTCGAACAATTCGAGATTTAGTGGTACTTTCTCAACAAGACCCAAGACATTGGTTTATTGTAATACTGCTAGGAGGAAGGGGTTTTCAAGACTTGAGGTTATGAGTACACTTGGCTTATACAGCCTCTGCATTGATCACCCTGGAAAAATAGAGTTCACTTTTTGTGAAGATTCTTGTGAATGAAAAGTCCCAGCTCTTCTCAACACAGCTCTGGGCCCTACTGGGAGCTCCAGCGGGGATTTGCCCTCTTTCTTCTTCTGTCCCATGTAACATTCCCATTTGAACACCTCTCTCAGTTCTCTCCGGAGCACTGCACCTTCATGGGGCACTAATTCGTTGGGCTGTGCTCTGGGAAGACACGTAAGCAGAGTCACCTTTTTCAAGGATCTGATGGGAGCAGAGCAGACATGGTGCTAGCGCTCCTTGTCGCCCTAGGATTCTCAGTCCTCATCCAGGCGCCTGTGTGCACGGGTATTGTCTGCTTGGGGGCAGCAGCTTTACCAGGTCAAGACTCTAGTCTTTAAAATCATGTGGGTAGAGCAGGCAAAATGCTGGCTCCCTTCTTTCCTCCCTTCCTCCCTTTGTTCGTTGCCGCCTTCCTTCCATCTTCTGCCCCTCACCCATTTTCCCACGCTCCCTTTCCCATGTTTTCCTCTGCTTCTGTGAATTTCTCCAGCTTTTCCTCCCCTCTCCTCTCATCTCGCCGGGCCTCCCACAGTCCTGAAAAGCAGCCCCCACCCCACCCCGTGAACTCCAAGAGCCTCACCAGCGCCAACTGCAGAGGCTACAGGCATCCTGCCGGGCAGGGAATGTCACCTTCATTTACTGGAAAGCATAATTAAAAGACAGATCTCACATCTCCCCTCGCTCAGACAGCGGGAGACGCAAGGAAGGGAAGAGCAGCAAAGGAAAATCCAAAAAGAAGCCACAGTGTCGAATTTTAAACTCTGTGTCTGGAAGAAGTGCAGCCCACACTGTCCACAGCACTGAGGGTCGGGTCAAAGCATCAGGCTTAAATTCCTGAGTCAGCAGGAAAGAGAAGAGGAGGAAGAAAATAGGGCAATGTTGAAAATAGGGCAGTAGTGAAGGGAGGAGATGGCTTTTGTCCAGAGCATAAATCCCCTCTTCCCAGGGATGTTCCTAGGTCAGGAAGGACTCCCTTTGGGAGTTGGGAATGGGCGGGGCCGGCCTTGCTGGTGGGTGGCACTGATTTTCCTCTCCCTTCCTTGTTATTTGTTCCTGCACCCAGGGCACCATGAGTGCACGACCAGTGTAGTCCACAGGGTCCCAAGCTCAGAAGGGCCCCATGCTTGGGGGTTAATGCTCTGCAGCCCCGGTCTTGAAACTGTGTTTTGTCAGTGACGTCTGATGGGGCGATGACACGTTGGAGCATGTAGTGGGTGGGGAGGCTTGGAGACTGGTCTTGGTGCCCTGCATCCTGCTGCTCCCCCTCCCCCTTTTCCTTCCCTACCCCGCCCTGTCCCCAGCTCCCTGGGGATGGGTTCTCAGCCCAGTTGTCTGCGCCCTGGAACCTGGGCCCTGCTCATCCTCCCCTCCTTGTGCTCCAGGAAGGGCCCGGGTGCAGGTGGGGAAGGTCATGACTGGGTGCACCTGTCCTGCGGCATCTTGGGGCCGGGCACAGCAGTGGCCTTCCCACCCAGGACTAGCAGGTCTGCAACGTGTCTGGTGGGCAGCAGGTAGGAGGTCGCAACTCAAGGAGGGAAGAACCTCTTGCCCACCCCTGATCCATTTACCTAGTACAGAGGTTGCAGTACCTGGGGTCACCCATCTGCCGTAGGCTGGGGATACCACCCATATATCTCCTCATGGGAAGGGGAGATCCCCCAAGACCTGCCCCAAGCCAGGGAACAATGTGTCGGTCCATCAGCCGGTGGAAGGGGGAATACCAACAGCCGTCAGACCTGAGAGGGCACACAGGGCAGGGCTCCTGGGCGCCTGTGAGGCTCTGAAGTATCCCTGAGCCAGAGGCGCACCCCCAGCCACTCTTTCGAGCCCACTCTGTGCCTGGGGGACACTCTCTTCTTCCCAGTCTTCCTGAATCTGTCTGTGTTTGTTTTTGCTGGCCAGCTCAAGGCATCCTCCGGGGGCAAAATACATTTGTGTGATTTCAATGATTGCACAAACGAGTTAAATGCTCTTAACATTTGCACTTAAAACTGGCATTGCATGATGTAAAAATGCATGGTAAATTCATGCTAACCATTTAAATTTTTATTTACTTAGAATGACATTAAATAGGAAATAAGAAACACCATAACTGGTGGTAGCTGCACAACAATGGGAGTGTATTTAATACCACTGAACTGTACGCTTAAGATGTACATGTAATGTGTAAATGTAAAAAAGCCTAAGTGGTGAGTTTTATGTTATGTGTATGTTACTACAGTAAGAAAAAAGAAAAAGGAATGAAAACAAACAAGCATTATGACAAGGCTAGAGAGAGAGACCACATGAAAGAAGGGAAAAGCCTGCTTTGTGAACGATTTTCATTTAACACTGAGCCTGCAAATGGTGCAGCTCATAATCCTTGCTGACTTGGAGGTGATCAAGTTCAATCTTACACAGTGTTACAGAGGAAATTCTAATCCTGTGGGGGGAAAAGGCACCAATTTATGACTAAAGGTAATTTCAACCTTAGTATCCATTCATCTACAGGAGAAAAAAAGGAGGAAACCTAAGAATGAAAAAGAAAATAAAAGAGAGAGTCTTGAATGAAAAAAAGATAAAAGATTCTTGCATTTAGATGAGCACCCATCACATTTCTAGGTGACCTCAGATACGCACAGGGCAGTGTGAGAGTTCCTGGGTGAGGTCAGTTCATTAATTTATGAGAAAACGTCTTCAAGAACATAGCTTCTCACACTCAACACAGATTGTCTGTATTTCCAGTATATTGCAAATGATTTAGGTCATTTATCAGCCTCCTGTCTGAAGTCTGGTGCCTCCAAAGATAATTAAGAAGGTTGTAAATTCTCATCACTTTAGTATGAAAAAAGGAAATAAAGCAGATTTCAGTGCAGAAAATATTTCTGGAGCACCATTTGTCAAAGTAAAATTTGTGGGGCTGCCTTTTAAATGAGATTTTTAAAAGACAGTATAGCATTGTGACCCTTCCTGGTTAAGAAAATTTTGTCTAAACTGAGGCCTCCTATGGTTTGCAAATCCCTCATAATTACTCTCCATGGACCAGTAATGTATCCACCCAAACACACCTTTCTCTGCCCTCCTGCGAATCCCAGTAAGCTCTTTAGGCCGGCGTGGGAAGCTTAATGTTTATCCTGTGAAATCATACCATTCTCCTTGATCAGCTAATCCCAGCTTTGCAAATTGAAAAACTTTCATTCCTGGCGTCAACAGTCTGTTAAATTAGTTCTGATTAATAATTGAATCTTAAGACCCTTTCAAGGGAACATTTACAACAACAGATTAGTGGGGAAGGGAGAGTGAAGCCACATAGCACCATGTCGTGGTAGAACAGACTGGTGACCTCAACTGGAGGTGTTAAAGGTAGAGTCCAGACTCTGGGGAAGTTTAATTCCTCAGAAAAATCACAGAAATACACAGTCACTTCTCCCCTGCAGACTGATGGGCCTAGCATTTATTTCCTAGTAATATACATTTATTGGTGATCTAGACACATTCTTCTTGGACTTGGAGTGTGATTGCAGGTCATAGTGTTGTGGTTCACATTAAGCCCTCTTGGATTTTGAATTATTTATAAGGCATTGCAGAGTATTTCTTCCTTTAATCCTGAAAGAGAAAATACAGCCCTCCTGAAATGTCACACTGAGAAACAGATAGGCTCCTAGCTTAACAATCGAAAGAATAGCCCTTCTGGATGTTTTCCAGGCATAGAGGATGTCCAAATAACTCTAGAGCATTGTGGCAAATCCTTTAAGCATGCTCGTGCTTGTACAATCCCAGAACTTGCTTGGGCAGAGATTTTCCCAGCCCAATCTATGACTGAAGGTGATTTCAGTCCTATTACTCTTTCATCCATTGAACAAAGAAGGAAACCTAAGAGTAAAAGAACATCAGCGCGCATCACATTTTTAAGTAACCCCTAGGGTTTCTCGATGGAGGCCTTGAGGCTGCCCTAAAACGTTGCATCAGAAGCACCTGGGGGATTGGTTTAAAACGCTGTAGCCTGCATTCTGCCCAGATCTACCGATTGTGGTCCTTTGGGAATTTTTTAGTTACTAGGACACACTTAGGTAGTAAAATTTGAGAACTACTGACCTCCAGACAATTCATTAATTTCAGTGAGTTATTGTATTTTCAAAGCCTAATGATCCAATGATTCTATTGTATGCATGAGAATCTTTAAATCCCTTGCTTAGTAAGGCTAATATGTATGTTTTGTAATTCCCAGAGGTTGAGAGCAGATTTCTTTCAGCACTCACCCTCCTAGTAAGCACGCATTGAGGAGGTACTATGACCTGGGCGCTGTGCTGGCTTCTGTGAGCTAACTGATCCTCATGGCTTCTCTCTGAGCAGGGATACCCTGCGTGTTTGGTGTACTTAGGAAAACCTCAGGGTGGAAGCAAGCACTGAGAAGTGAATCTTCAGGAGGATTAGAGAAAAAGGTAATCGTGGTAATGGCTAAGAGACTCCCAACTCCCTCGCATCCCTGTGATTTTGCCGTATGCCAGGGGCTTTGCCTGTGTTATCTCATTTCTTCCTCACAATCACCTATGAAATAGGGTTGAGTATATTGTTCCATTTTACAGACGAGGACACTGTAGCTCAGCAGGGCTGTTCGACTAGTTAGCAGTGGAGCAGGGATTCCCTCTCAACAGCCTGTTTCCAGAATGCAGGCTCTTATTCGCCACTATTCCAACCATCATGGTAGTTTTCCTTTCCCTTATGAGGCAGAATCTAGGAGGTGATGCGATGAAATGTGAATATTTTGTGCCGCCGTGTGTCCACCCAGTTTCTGTTACAATGGTGATGCGCTGTGTATTAAATCCATGAAGCACACGTGCATTCCAGACTCGGGGGGTACAAAAAGAATCAATGTGTGTCAAGAAGCTCTCAGTTACTAAAATGCTGAGTCACATGGAAAGTCCAGAATTAAAACTCAGCACCCCCCACTTCCTTGAGCAATTTTGAGCCCGTTCAGCTGCGTGGCCTGCCTTCCTAAAATTCTGCCAGGGGAAGGAGTTTCCAACTCCCTTGCATTAGTGTGATGTCAGAGTAACTGCCAGGTGGGCTGTTCTTACTCAAGCAAAACCACTCCTGGGGGCAGTAAATTTGGAACTGAAGCCCTCTTTGTCATGCAATAATGTGGGGAACTGTAATTTTTAACATCTTTCAGTGTGTTAAAGTCCATCTTTTTCCTCCTTCCTGAATGCTGATAAAATTTACTGGGCTCCCAAAACCGGCCCCCTCGATGTCATCCCTGATAATAAAGAGCAAAGCTATGCCCGAGAACAGCAGGGAGGTTTCTAGCTGAAGGTTCTGCAGGAGAAGTGGGGCATGTGGTTTGAAATCATTACTGCGTAGCAGCTTCTGTGACAGTTAAAGTCTAGTTAAAATAAGTTGGTAAATTCTAGCTGTGTCCAAGCCTGCTATGAAGCCTGAATACAAACCAGAATATCTCACTGTCAATAGGACACTGTAAAAATATCTTGAAGACCCTCTAGACTTGCCCTGAAAACTAGCATTGCAGATGTCTTTGACCCCAAACCAGTCAATATGTAAGGCTTTTCCTCACCCCTCTTACATTACAGGTGTTCCTATGGGGGCTTCTAGGGACAAAACAGCCCTAGGGGCTCAGTTACAGGCTGTGGGACCTGGGGCAGGCTCAGGTCTTACAGCAAACTACAGTTCACAGGCCTCCTTGCCCCCTCACAATTTGGTCCCCAAAAGCAAAGCTACATTCAGAGACCCTCCTCCCAAACATAACTATAGACAGAGAGGGTGTCTTTCTCTGCCCTGCTCAGACTTTGTAAGCACCCCAAGCTGCTTCCCCCACCTTGAAAACCCTGCGTCCAGGATCACCACCAACACCGTGTGCTTTCCCGACCTCTGTTCCTAGGTAGCCGAGCGTAGCTGGAGAAAGACCCCACAACTAACCTCTGTTGAGCACCCATTGCCACTGGGTACCTCCTTCATCCGTTCTCATTGGTCCTTCACGCCTCCCTTCCAGAAGTGGCTCCAAACTTCCTCCTCTTTGCTCAAGTTCGAAATACACCTCCACCCTCGGTGGACCCAGGCCAGCCCCTCTGCCGGAGTCATGCTCATCCAGTAACAGCTTCAGATCCCTTCCTGTCCGTCTCAAATCTTTATTTTCACACTTTTGTTATTCCCTCACCACTGAATCTGTCCTGTTTCTGTCCCAGAGACTACTCTTCCTCCTGAGTTCTTTTTCTTTTAATAACTGCCCATTCCCCCACCCCACCAGCCCCTGGGAACCACCATTCTATTCTTTGTCTCTATGATTTTGACTACATATCAGGACACAAAGCTGTGTGAGGTACCATATAGCTGGGTCACAGAATATGGCTCCAAAAGATTTTGACAGGTTGGACCTAATAGTATGAAATTCAACAGTTTTCAAACAATAAGGACCTTTGTTCTCAACACCCAACCACACAAACAGAGAGGCCACAAGTCAGGAGCTGTATGGAGGAAAGGCACAAGGGATTTAGTTAAATAGCAAGGTCATTGGGCACCAATACTGTGAAAAAGCTAATGGAATCTCAGGCTGTAAAAGATAAAATGTCTAGAGCAATGAAGTGTCTGTCCTCCATTTAGCAGGATTTGATTCCGGCCTGCAGTGCTGATTTTACCTCTGGACCCCACATTTAAAGCAAAGGTATAGAGCACTTGGTGGGCGTTCAGAAAGGAACAAATGGGATGACAAAATACCTAAAACAGGTCCTCTGCCTGTGTGCCAAGGGCTATCCAGAGGAAGAGAGGTTAGACAGGTTCTTTGTAGGTATGTTATACGACACCAGGAGGAGGCCCTACAGAATACTGGTTCATCCCAGGCCAATGAGGAACTCTGCAACTCTCTGAGCTGCGGAACATGGAAAGAACTTTTGGGAGGTAATTAGGCGAAGTTTTCAAGTTCAGTGGATATTGAGATGGAAATTTCAGCTTCCTCTCTTCACGTATCTTCCACCACCAAGATCCTTGATTATTTCTATCTGCCTAGAACTAAGCACATCATATATCACATTAAAGTTGAAAAGCCAACATTCATTGTTTTTTTTTTTCTAACATCTTTATTGGAGTATAATTGCTTTACAATGTTGTGTTAGTTTCTGCTGTATAACAAAGTGAATCAGCTATATGCATACATATATCCCAATATCCCCTCCTTCTTTCATCTCCCTCCTACCCTCCCTATCCCACCCCTCTAGATGGTCACAAAGCACAGAGCTGCTCTCCCTGTGCTATGCAGCTGCTTCCCACTAGCTATCTATTTTACATTTGGTAGTGTATATATGTCCATTCCACTCTCTCACTTCGTCCCAGCTTACCCTTCCCACTCCCCGTGTCCTGAAGTCCATTTTCTATGTCTGCATCTTTATTCCTGTCCTGCCCCTAGGTTCATCAGAACAATTTTTTTTTAGATTCCATATGTGTGTGTTAGCATATGGTATTTGTTTTTATCTTTCTGACTTACTTCACTCTGTATGACAGTCTCTAGGTCCATCCACCTCACTACAAATAGTTCAATTTCGTTTCTTTTTATGGCTGAGTAATATTCCATTGTATATATATGCCACATCTTCTTTATCCATTCATCTGTCAGTGGGCACTTAGGTTGCTTCCATGTCCTGGCTATTGTAAATAGTGCTGTAATGAACATCCAACATTCATTCTTATAGCCACAGGAAAAGAAAGTATTCAGTGATTTAAGAAAAGTTTAAAATTCAGAAAATTTGTAATACAGGACAACTTCCTTGACTCATTATAGGGTATCCACTAAAAAACAATGGTAAGCATCATTCTTTTTTATTATTTTTTTAATAGTCATATATGGGTTTTTTTTTTTGCGGTACACAGGCCTCTCACTGTTGTGGCATCTCCAGTTGCAGAGCACAGGCTCCAGACGTGCAGGCTCAGTGGCCATGGTTCACGGGCCTAGCCGCTCTGCGGCATATGGGATCTTCCCGGACCGGGGCACGAACCCATGTCCCCTAAATCGGCAGGCGGACTCTCAACCGCTGCGCCACCAGGGAAGCCTGTCATACACATTTTGACTCCCAACAATTGCTGGTTTCTTTTCAACTTTTTCTTTTTAAATTTATTTATTATTTTTGGCTGCGTTGGGTCTTCGTTGCTGTGCGCAGGCTTTCTCTAGTTGCGGCGAGCTGGAGCTACTCTTCGTTGCAGTGCGTGGGCTTCTCATTGCAGTGGCTTCTCGTTGCAGAGCATGGGCTCTAGGTGCGTGGGCTTCAGTAGTTTTGGCTTGCAGGCTCTAGAGCACAGGCTCAGTAGTTGTGGTGCACGGGCTTCGTTGCTCTGCAGCATGTGGGTCTTCCCTGACCAGGGCTTGAACCCGTGTCCCCTGCATTGGCAGAATTCTTAACCCCTGCGCCACCAGCGAAGCCCAGCAAGCATCATTCTTAATTGTGAAACATTGGAAGTCCTCCCTTTAAGGTCAAGAACAAGATGCCTTGACCACCACTACCATTAAGCATTATGCTGGAGATTCTAATATAGCATCAAAAACACTTTACCCACCTATGAGAACAAAAGATGGATAGAAAGGGCATAAGACAGAGACATGGGTTTGATACCGAGCTCTACAACTTACAATTTACATGACCTTGGGAAATTTCTTTAACCATACCTTTTCCTCATCTATAAAATGAGCAGTCCTATCTACCTCAAGGAGATTTTGTGCGGATTGTGCCTCTGAGGGGACACAACAGATCCCGAACTGAAACAGATGGCACCCTTAATCAGGGTAATTAGGAGGGTTTATTGAAGCAACTATTTACAAAGATGTGGGCAGGACTAAAGAGAACGGAGAGGGATGGTGAGGCATTCCCAGGTTACCAGCAAAGGTAGCCATTACATAGGGAGTGGTTATAAACAGCTGGAGAGAAATGTAGCCACAGCTCTCTCAGTAGCTGGCTGTAGGAGAGGCCCCCTCCCAGGAGCTGTGGCCTTCAGTAGAAGGATGCTGCCACCCAACCTGTGATCCTTAGGAGAGAAAAACCCCCAACCTCTCTTCCATCCTCCAACCTTCTGCCAGCGTTTCCTATTAGCTGCAGCCAAGAGGGCAAAAGAGGCCAATTGATGCAGTCTCAAGGGGTCAGCCTCCTAGGATGTAGGGCTGGGTGGAGGAGAAGGGAGCTGGAAGAGCAACCAGAAAATACCAAGCAAAGTGCTTAATACTTTCTTCTTCTTCTTCACTCCCCCCCCCAGTTGCATTTTCCTCATCAAGCAACACTGGTCTGTACATTGAGAATTGTTGAGCCACTCTTTTCCCTTTTCAAAATAGCCTCAGTTCAAAGGGATTCGTGATTTTATTTGATCACTGTAGCACTTTATTCAGTAAATGGGGCAGTGGTTTTATACTGAGGCTTGAGGTCAAATAACTTTTCAAAGGATCACAGAGGGTCTAAGGCTATAACCCAAATTTATTAGATTTGTGAGATATCCCAGAGAGACAGATGCTAAAAAAGGTTATTTGAAGATGAACTCTTTGAGTAAACTAATGAGTCTTAAACATTATCATCATCCGGCCACTTCTACTGGGCAGAAAATTGCATCTCCAAAAAAGTATCTGACTGCATCTAAAATAAAGTATGTGTGCAGAGTATACATGCATATATTTCTATATATTGTTTATAATAAAGGATATATATATACAACAGAAGATACATATATTACTAAAATAGAAAGAAAAATCCGAACCAAGGATGGAGCACAATTCAGATACGCTAATCATAAAAGTGACTCTAGTTGCTGCGGCTGAGCATCAAATTTGATTCTGAGCTTCTTGGCATCAGTAAGCACATTTCTCAGCAGAAAAGAAGCAACATACTGTTTTCTCAGGGCGGAAAAGGAAATGTTCCTTTAAAAAAATTCTATAGTTTCTTATGGAAGGAACTTCTTTTTATGTGAGACACTGAGTGGCATAATGGACGGTGTCCTTGACAACAGCTTTGTAACTGTATGATAAAAAGGAGTGTTTTCCATGGCTTAGTTCTTGAAATCAGGGCATAAAAGCACATCTGAGCAAAGGTGATTCTGGGAGAAGCTAAGGTGATGGTCCAAGTGTGGAGCCTCTTGGTGTTCTAACATGGTCAGTGATAGACACTAGAGAACATCACGGAAGAGGGGAGATAGTCCTTCCCTCTGAGATGATCTTCCTAAGTAGCGTTTCTGTCAGGCAGGCTTCTGTCAGCACGGGTATCAGGAGGTTATTCTCTCCATCAAGGTCTACAGGGAGTGCTAGTGTCCAACAATGCAGACCGATAGAATTCATGGACTCTGGTGGACATATCAGCAGGTGATCAGGCTGGGCCGGCAATCTGCTATGATAGCATTGTGACTTCTCATTCATGGAGACACAGGGTCCCCGACAGGCAGCAGGTCAGAACTCACTCTGGGAAGTGACTCAGCGGTGCCTCCCTTCCGCCATCGTCCAGCCCTTTGTTTTCTACTATCAGGGCATAAGAGGAGACAAATCAACTCAGGGTTAGAAAATACTCTCCAAATTTCACCTCCTTCAAGTTTAAGCCTCCAGTACAACTTCCCCAAAATGCCATACGTTCTGCCAGCTGGAAGAATCAGCCCCTCACCTTTTGCTGGGAGTTACAGACCAAGGCTAGTTAGAATCCCCATCCCGTAAATTTTAATGCAGGTGAAATGAGATGAAAATGAACTTCAGGGGTGGACTTGAAAGGAACTGATATAGGAGCTGCCACATACTGCCACCTCCAGATGCCAGGCACTTTAAAACATTACCTCTGTTCACTATTTACCTTTCATTAAGCTGGTATTATCTTCAATTTAGTTTTCAGAGGAGGAAGTGAGGTTCTGAGATGATGAGCAATTGCCCAGGGTCACACACTGATAGGGCTGCGTTGGAGCCCAGCTTTCTCTGACCGCAAACACAGGATCACACCGCCACTCCCCTCCAGCCAGCAGAAGGCCTGATGCTCCGGCCTCTGTGATTTGAAGAGGGGCAGGTCTACCTGCCTATGTATGAGCTGCTGGTCTTGCCCGGGATCCCAGGTCCCCGACTGGTTACCGGGTCCAACTGCCCCCATCCCTGCAAAGTCCCAGAACAGCACATGAGGAAAGACGTTGTACAGTTGAAAAACTGGGTGTCTGTAAACAGCCTTCGCTATCTCAGAGGTGGACAGCAAAGCCCAGTTATGCAGAGCTGCACGATGCTCTGTTAATTGCCCTTCATATCTGGCTTAGTGGATTTTTCTAATTAGAGCCCCTGACCTCCCCCAAAAGAAACTAAGAATAGAAGTGGCTTTGTGTTATTGACTCCAGATCATATTTTTCCTTGTTTTCCTTGACCTCCATTTAACTTCTCTCTCTTCATCTCAAAAATCCTATAAAGTGAGCAATGCAAAAATGATGGGTAGAAGGTTGATTTTCCAGTTGGAAACATTTCGATTTATTCTTATGAGTGTATTGAATTCCATTTTGGCCAAACAAAATTGACTCCCCTGCCTCTATTTTCAAGGCACATCTGCCAACAGCTGTGGTCACTAACCAATTACAAATCAGCACAGTTACGACCTCTGCATTTGCTTCAGTGACATCAAAGGCTATCCAAAATGCAAGCACTGTGTCTTTAGGATCTTCTCACTCATACCAGTTCCTCTTCAGTTGGGATCTGTGTGGCAAAAGCCCTGAGCTGCCTCAGGGCAGCTTGTAGTCAGGATGGCACGGTGCAGCTGAAAAGATAGATGACATTTTTGCTGAATAACTACCGCATGCCAGTCACTTTCGTTCAGTTATTATCATTTAGTTCTAACATAACCCTATGGGATAGGTAGGGTTTATTGTCCTCATTGGAGTGGTGACAACACAGGCCCAGAGACATTGGGTTACTTGCTCAAGCTCACACAGTGAGTCACTAGCTGGGTCAGGATTTGAACCCAGTTCTCTCTGGTTACAAAGCGCATCGTCTCTTCCTTCTGCCATGCTCCTCACGCCGCTTCACCTCTGGGGGAACCAGGCACTGAACTCCATGAAACTGGGGTCAGTCATTCATGATAGGCAGGCAGCCCTGCAGAAGAAGTTTCTCATATTTTGCTGAGCAAGTCTCCTCCTGATGCAGACACATGTATTTCTCTGGGGGAAAAAAAAAGTCTCCGTTTTTTAACTTAGTGTTATTGTTAGTTTAGGTCCTACTATTCTTTTTCTCACAGTCCCACCTTTATCTTTCTTCCCAGCTTTTATCATTCTCCTCATTTCCAAAATCATTTCTCAACTTCCCTTTTTTCCTCTTAGCTAACTTCTTGCCCAGTCAAGAAATGTGTGGAGGAGGTTGCATTTAGCTGATTATTCACTTAAAATGTACCGAATCACCTACTACATACAAAGGAGAGACAGACAAGAAAACCATTAAGCACCAGATGCTCCCAGAACACAGAGGGGGAAGTAGCTGAACAGGCCTACAGGGGCCAGGAAAGCTTCCAAGAGTAGTTTCCTCATCCAGGATAACCCACCCTCACACCAACAGAATAAACGTCTCACAGCAACTTTTTGGATGTACTTATGCTCATTCAGAAGAGGGAATATGTGTAATGTTCAGGATCACAGACTCTGGAGCAGCCAAACTGCCTACGATAACATCCCAGCTCTACCACCTGCTAGCTATAGGAACTTGGACAAGTTACGTTACCTCTCCACACCTCCCCTTCTCGATCTATAAAATGGGGATATCAGTAGTACCTGCCTCTTGGAATTGTTGGGATGTATATGTTCATAAAGTGCCCAGATCATTGCCTGGTACAAAGTTAGCAGTATATAACTGTTAAGTCTTCTCCTTCTTCACTCAGTCGACAAACATTTAGGGGCCCCCACAATGCAGACGTTCTGTGCAGGAAACAGCCCTCTATGCAGATGTTCTGTGCAGGAAACAGCCCTGAAACCAAGAAGCAACAAGCACTAATAGCTAAGGGCATGGCATTTGGTATCACACAGATCAAGTGCAAATCCCAGCTTGGCCGCTTACCAACCCTGTGGCCGCTAGCAAGCTGCTTCCTTCCCGTAAGCCTGCTTGTGCGTCTGTGAAATGGGAATAGTGATATCTGTCTCACAGGGCAAGGGCTACAGGTGAAAATGTATGAAGGCTCTTGGCACAGAGCCTGCCTCACTCATGGCAAAAGCAAAATAAATGGCAACTGCTAACGTCATCATAGGCACTGTCCCAGGTCCAAGAACCTGACTTCATGAAACTTTCAGCTAGGTGGAAAAGCCTGAGTAGAAAATTCTACCAGCCCTGAAGCAGGGGGGCCTGGGACAGCAGGAACTTCACCAGTGACTGACGGCCCGGTTTGTGTATTGAGGAAAGAAGCTCGGAGCGGTTTCCTTAAGGAGTCTGGCTTCCTCCAGGATGGCCACCCTAGGATATATCCAAACTGGAACGTAGAACCTGGGTGTCTGGAGGACTCGGCCATCCCCACCTTCCTGTGTGAAAAATGCGTCCTCAAAAACCCTCCAAAGAGGAGAAAGGGATCTCAACTGTGACGTCTTTTTCTCACCAAAAAGTGAGGCCAGGGGGTACTACATGGACAGTGTAGATGTACCAGTTCTGAGAGGTCCTCATTCTCTAGTTCAAGGTGGGGCGGGAACAAGTAACAGCACTGGACTGAGGGTCAGCCTTGCTGGCCAAGGTCACCCTAGCTGCCCAAATACTTGACAGGGGGGTTCTAATCCTATTAATAGCCAGTGTAGGTTGAAGCACTGGGCCGCTTAAACTTTTCAAAAGAAGACAGAGTAGGGGTGTGTATGAGTGTGTGTGTGTACATGAATATTTCTCTCATGTTTGGTCTTCAACTCATCTTCCCAAAAGGATTATGTGTCAAGTAAATATGTTGTTACTAAGATTATTTTCAAAGAAAAACAGTGACAGACGATCCTGTTAAGGAAAAAAAAAACCTGAAACCAGTTTGTTAATTTTGTAAATTCTGATTTTTAACAATATATGAAATGTGCTCATACACTCCCACGCACACATTTTACTTCCAAGGGGATTCTGGGTACTGCCAGCAAACTGCCTTTGCCCACCGTTTGCCTTCATAGAGTGAGAGATCTCGGCACAAGAGGCACGGCCCCTGGCGAGACTCTTTTTTCTTTTTTTTTGTGGTACGCGGGCCTCTCACTGCTGTGGCCTCTCCCGTTGCGGAGCACAGGCTCCGGACGCGCAGGCTCAGCGGCCATGGCTCACGGGCCCAGCTGCTCTGCAGCATGTGGGATCTTCCCGGACCCGGGCACGAACCCGTGTCGCCTGCTATCGGCAGGCGGACTCTCAACCACTGCGCCACCAGGGAAGCCCCTGGCGAGACTTTTAATTGCACCCATTTTATGAAACTAGTCTTGGTCATTCTCAGAATGTCACGTGAAAGTCTGACAGTGCTTTTGTGGGGGAGGTGGCAGAGAGGAGGGAGGGATGAGTAGTTTCCCAAGCTCCTGGAGATCCCTAATGAAAACTGGCCTATGGGGTCTTCCCTCACTGATGTTGGGGTGAGTAGAAGGAAGCCCCAGAAATGTGATAGGACTCCCAAGAAATGTCATCCATCTATAGCTGGCAGCTGCTCTAATCTCATTTCTCTAATTCTTTTTATTATTAGAATGTTCAAAACATTAACCTCACTCTGGACATTAAATTAATTTGAATAAATCACAATTGATGCCAATTAACTGAACTTAAGAGCATTTCCTCTTAATACTACAATTCACAGTTGCAAATAATTGCAACCTAATTCATTTGCTTTAATTAATATTTGACTTATATAATAAGACATGGGAGAGATTTTTCAAGAATGTCTATCTACTGACAGTGTTTTAGTGTCCAAAAGGAAGCCTTTTTACCTTAAGTTATTCTTTCTTATATTCGAAAGAGTTGGGTTTCAAAAGGCTCTCAGAGTCATAATACATACATGTTAATTCACGCTAATTCATCACCCCTAATCCGACAACATTAAAACTCTGTAGTTTGATGCTTCTTGCAGAGAATAATATTACATGAATTATCCTTTCAGTTTATAAGGTGAAATGCTCATTCCTCATAAATAGGGCAGGTCCCAAGCACAATTGCGCAGTCAAAATTCTTCTTTGGGGCTTCCCTGGTGGCGCAGTGGTTGAGAGTCCACCTGCCGGTGTAGGGGACGCAGGTTCGTGCCCCGGTCTGGGAAGATCCCACATGCCGTGGAGCGGCTGGGCCCGTGAGCCATGGCCGCTGAGCCTGCGCGTCCGGAGCCTGTGCTCCACAGCGGGAGAGGCCACAACAGTGAGAGGCCGCGTATCGCAAAAAAAAAAAAAAAAAATCTTTGATGCTCTTCCACATTCCTTTCTTTGTCCTCCCGAACCTTGTCAATGCCTCCTTTGCCTACCCTCAGATCCTCACACCTCCTGCCACCCTCCCTCCAGCTCACCAGAGCTACACCAGCTCTGTGCTTCCTGGCTTGAGTCCTTCAAAATTTACCAGTCCTGACTTCTGCAGGTCATTAGATCTGCTACGTGACTGATAATAGCTCCCAAATAATCCCAGATAACATACCTTCATTTTAACCAAGACCTTCAAAGCCTTAGGGGTGTTTAATGGTGATGGAAATGTTACTTGTTTGTAGCAGATAGAGATTTTTCAGACCTCATCAAGCCTTTTAGAATTCTTTAAATTATGTGCCAAACATAATAAAAAACATCACAACTCAGCACCCACAAAAAAGAGAGGCAGGAGGGTCCCCAGTTTATTTAACTACTGATTTAATCTTTATTTTAAATATTTTTCGGTCACTTCTGTGTGTTCCACATTGCACCAAATACTAGAGATAGATGAAGATATTCTATATTTACAAAACTTTTCCTCTCCCCACTCTCCCCATAGTCATTTGCTTGTATGCTTTTCCCCCCACACCCAAGACTGTGAACTCCTCCTGACAGCTCCTCTTCATCCTGGGAACCTCAAGGCCTGACACACAGTGTAAACTCAATATTTAATAGATGGTTGGAATAAAGAATTTCAATGTTCCATTTAGGGAACACTGGGTTAAAAAGAGAGATTTCTTAGACAACTTCAGATGGGGGAAAATATTTGCAAATTATATACCTGATAAGGGACTTGTATCCAAATATATAAGAACTCTTTTTTTTTTTTTTTACTATTTTTTTATTGAAGTATAGTTGATTTACAATGTTATGTTGATTTCTGTACAGCAGAGTGACTCAGTTATACATATATATTCATTCTTTTTTATATTCTTTTCCATTATGGTTTATCCCAGGACATTGGATATAGTTCCCTGGGCTATACAGTAGGACCTTGTTGTCCATCCATTCTATATGTGATAGTTTTCATTACTAACCCCAAACTCCCAGTCCATCTCTCCCCCACCCCCCTCCCTTTTGGCAACCACAAGTCTGTTCTCTATGTCTGT
This sequence comes from Stenella coeruleoalba, assembly GCF_951394435.1. NCBI lineage: Eukaryota > Metazoa > Chordata > Mammalia > Artiodactyla > Delphinidae > Stenella > Stenella coeruleoalba. The sequence continues at coordinate 18,207,575 of NC_137155.1, read as the reverse complement.
GAGTCTGTTTCTGCTTCGTAGATAGGTTCATTTGTGTCATATTTTAGATTCCACATATTTGTCTTTCTCTTTCTGACTTTCTTCACTTAATATGATAATCTCTAGTTACATCCATGTTGCTGCAAGTGACATTATTTCATTCTTTTTTAATGGCTGAGTACTATCCCACTGTATATATGTACCACATCTTTATCCATTCATCTGTTGATGGACATTTAGGTTGTTTCCGTGTCTTGGCTATTGTGACTAGTGCTGCTATGAACATAGGGGTACATGTATCTTTTTGAATTATAGTTTTGTCTGGCTATATGCCCACGAGTGGGATTGCTGGATCATATGGTAATTCTATTTTTAGTTTTCCGAGGAACCTCCATACTGTTTTCCACAGTGGCTGCACCAACTTACATTCCCACCAACAGTGCAGGAGGGTTCCCTTTTCTCCACACCGCCTCCAGCATTTATTGTTTGTGGACTTTTTAATGATGGCCATTCTGACCAGTGTGAGGTGGTACCTCATTGTAGTTTTGATTTGCATTTATCTAATGATTAGTGATGCTGAGCATCTTTTCATGTGCCTATTGGCCATCTCTATGAGTCCTTTGGGGAAATGTCTATTTAGGTCTTCTGCCCAGTTTTTGATTGGATTGTTTGTTTTGTTGTTGTTGAGTTGTGTGAGTGGTTTGTATATTTTAGAAATTAGGCCCTTGTCAGCTGCATCATTTGCAAATATTTTCTCCCATTCCATAGGTTGTCTTTTCATTTTGTTTATGGTTTCCTTTGCTGTTCAAAAGCTTGTAAGTTTGATTAGGTCCTATTTGTTTATTTCTATTGCCTTGGGAGACTGACCTAAGAAAACATTGGTATGATTTATGTCAGAGAGTGTTTTGCCTGTGTTTTCTTCTAGGAGTTTTATGGTGTTTTGTCTTACATTTAAGTCTTTAAGCCATTTTGAGTTTATTTTTGTGCATGGTGTGAGGGTGTGTTCCAGCTTCACTGATTTACATGCGGCTGGCCAACTTTCCCAGCACCACTTGCTGAAGAGACTTTTTCCCATTATAGATTCTTGCCTCCTTTGTTGAAGATTAATTGACCATAGGTGTGTGGGTTTATTTCTGGGATCTCTATTCCATTCCATTGATCCATATGTCTGTTTTTGTGCCAATACCATACTGTTTTGATTACTGTAGCTTTGTAGTATTGTCTGAAGTCTGGGAGGCTTTTGCTTCCTGCTTTGTTCTTTTTCCTCAGGATTGCTTTGGCAATTCTGGGTCTTTTATGGTTCCATATAAATTTTAGGATTATTTGTTCTAGTTCTGTGAAAAATGCCATGGGTGATTTGATAGGGATCACATAAAATCTGTATATTGCTTTGGGTAGTATGGCCATTTTAACAATATTAATTCTTCCAATCCAGGAGCATAGGATATCTTTCCATTTCTTTGAATCATCTTTAATTTCCTTCATTAATGTTTCAAAATATGTAAGAACTCTTAAAACGGTACAAAAAGTAGGAACAAATAGCTATCAGCTGAAAAATGAATAAACAAAGTGTGGTATATGCATACAATGGAATACTATTTGGCAATAAAAGGAATGACGTACTGAGTCATGCTATAACATGGATGAACCTTGAAAACATTAAGCTAGGTGAAAGAAGCCAGTCACAAAGGATCACATGTTACATTTACAGGAAATGCCCTGAATAGGTAAATCCATAGAGACAAAAGGTAGATGAGTGTTTCCGAAGGCCAGAGGGACGAGACAATGGAGAAGTGTTGGGGTTTTGTGGTGATGAAAATGCTCTACAATTAGTTAGTAGTGCTGGTTGCACAACTCTATGAATATACTAAAAATCAATGAATTGTACACTTTACAAGGTGTTTTATGGTATGTGGATTTTATCTCAGAGCTGTTACAAAAAAGAAAGAGTTTCTCTTCCACAGGACTTTTCAGTGGGTGGTAAATCCTCAAGAGGAGTGTATAGCTTATGTTGTATTTAGGATACCTAACTGTCCTCATTTGCCTGGGACTGAGGGTGTTCCCAAACACAGAAGTTTCAGGGCTATTTGGGACATACTTACACTAAAAAACTGTTCAATGTTTATCTGAAATTTAACTAGGCATCCTACATTTATTTGCTAAACCTGGCAACTCTAGTTTTACAAGGTGATCCAGTTCACCTAGATCAAGTTGAAGCAGAGATCTAGAATTAAGGTTAAAAAAGCAAAGAGATACAAATAGAGTCTGAAGTTAAGGAAAAGAGCTCCCCAAGTATTTTATAACCTTGGCCAAGACTGTGACCAAATAGTTCTGCAGAAATCGCTTTTCACAAACTTCTGCCTCAAGTTCTCTCATTTCCAAGGTCTATAGCAAAGGGTTCATATCGGAGAACTCTTTAAAAGTGATATTAATAAATAGTTATATGAAATAATGTGTTTCTTAGAGGTGTTTCATCTTGGATGAAGCTTAAAACTAAGCTTCCTCCTGGCAGCTGAGTACTTGATGAATTGTATTATAAATGAGTATTTTTAGCACACTAGTGCTTTGGCAGACAGCTGTTAAAAAATAGAAGCAGGCCTTGTAGAGCAGGGAAGCCGGGGTGCTTTTCCTTACTGATGAATGAAAATGAAGCCGGTTCTCTGAGCCCAAATGGTTGGAGGGAAGGTGTGTGCCGCTGTGTGATCAGGTTGAAAGGCTGTGGCTTGTAATTTGGAAATTAGTGTGTCATGTGTCACTGAGGCAGAATATGAGGGACGTAGCTCTAACGCGAGTTCACCGGCAATGCTCAAGTACAGGGAGTCAAGGGCCTGCGTGTTTTATCAGGTGAGAGGAGCGGTATTTTAATAATCGAATTTGCGTCCTGGGAAGCCAGGACTCAGTTCAGCGATGGTTCTCCCCGCCACTTCTCAGCACTACAGGTTAGTGGCCACAAGGGGGCACCAAAGCAAGCTCATCCCGGAGGAACGTTGTGCTCGTCCCTGAGTCATTGACCCTCCTGGGTGATCGTCACAGACTACCCTTTGAGCTTCCAAGCCTGGAGCGCGCCTTTCAGCAGTGCGACCCAGTGGGTGAGCGCATGCATTTGCAGTCAGCCAGACAAGGGTTTCAGATCTGTCCCGCTTAAAACCTTTGCAGCTTCTTTAGTCCGCAAACAGGGATTATAAAGTACCTCCCTCAGAGGCAGGTGATAAGAATTAAATGAGACAGTGTCTGGAAAGTGCTTAATACCTAATCCCGTGCCTATTGCATCATAAATGTTTAGGCCCGTAGTACACCCTGGAAGCCAAAGGTGGGTTCGGGTGCTAACAACATCACAGAGAAGGCATTAGCTTCCTTCTGTTCCTTTCCATTCTGCAATCTTTTCCCCCCTCCTCTCTCCTTCCTCAGGGACCCCCTGAGACCTACTTCATTCTTGGTCTGTTCAGAAGTCTTCATTCTGACAGTTTGCCAAGCTTGTTCTCCACAGGAATACTCTATGATCCCCAAAGTTCTGTTCAATCCTCTCTACCCTAGTATTTCCCCATGTGGGTCAAAAGCCACCTGCATCAGAATCATCTGGACGCAGGAAGTGGGAGTTTCTGGGGATGGAATCTAGGACTCTGCATATTAATGAGCTTCCAAAGTCAACCTAATGTGTGATAAAGCTTGAGAATCTCTGCCGTATTCCTAGTGAGATTTTTTTTTTTTTTCAAATAGAGAATGTAGTACAGCTTGATCTCAACCAGCTGCTAGGAGAGAAATTAGCTGATTATCGGATTAAAGTAATTCATGCTGAACTGTGAAGAACAAATAAACTCTCCTTTCAGGAGAATTTGCATTCTGACATTTTGCAGACCTTAATGAATTTCCAATTAGTGAACCGTCTGAGATGGATGTTTAAAGAAAAACAACATTGCCCATGACCCACACCTCGGGGAAGACTGCATATGCCCTAGAACCACCTGAAATTCAGTCCCAAGTTTACTGACTGGTGGAGAGGAGGAAGAGAAGTAGAAGGCAAAGGAGGAAGAATGGGAGATGGAGGAAGGGTTAACAGAGGAGTTGGGGGATGGGTGGACAGGAAGAAAAATCCTCCCAAATACCCTCCCAGCATTCAGTGCTTCAGGCTCATCCAAGTGCGGAATGTGCTGCTGGAAAACGAACCCAGATGCTATCCTTTTCACTCTATCCCGGAGAAAATCACAACTGAGGCTTCTATTTTATTTCCTACTCAGTTTGATTTTTTATTACGAAGCTGCCCAGTTGCCCAGTCTAATATAAAGCTGCAAGAGGGTAATCGCCCCTTGCTTCTCTTTGTTCCTCCCAGACCACTTCTCCCTCTAGAGGGAGTTATGGCACAGGCCCCAGTTCTTGGGCTTCCCCCGTTCTCTCTTACAGCCCCTAAGTGAATTCTTCCTAGCTCATGGTTTTAAATACCATCTGTACAGGTGATGTTCCCTAAGTATGTATCTCTAGTCCCAGCCTCTCCCTTGCTGATGAGATCCGTGTGTCTGTCTCCTCTATGCCTCCACCTAGATGTCTAATAGGTGGCTCAAACTAACACATACAAACTAAACTGGTTTTTCTCAAATAATCTGTTTTCCCCCCAGTGTTCCCCATCCCAGTAAATAGCATCTCCCTCACCCAAATGGATTGGATCAAAAACTTCAGAGTCATCCATGAGTCAGTCTCTCTCTCTCCCTCTCTCTTTCTCTCTCTCCCTCTCCCTCCCTCCCTCCCTCCCTCCCTCCCTCCCTCCCTCCCTCCCTCTCTCTCTCTCTCTCTCTCTCTCTCTCTCTCTCTCTTTCTCTCTCTCTCACACACACACACACACACACACACACTTTGTCCAACCTATCACCAAATCCCGCTGGCTCTGCCTCTTACTACCTCCACCTCTACCAGCCTAGTCCGAGCCAGCATCCATTCTCACCCAGGCTGCTTCATTGCCTCCTAACTGTCCTCCCTGCTTCCACTCTTACCCCTACAGTCTGGTTGCCACAAAGAGCCACAGTTGAACTTTTTATAACATAATTCTCATTGCCTCCCTACCCTCCGATGACTTCCCAGCACTTTAAAAATAAAATCAGGGCTTCCCTGGCGGCGCAGTGGTTGAGAGTCTGCCTGCCGATGCAGGGGACACAGGTTCGTGCCCCGGTCCGGGAAAATCCCACATGCCGTGGAGCGGCTGGGCCCGTGAGCCATGGCCGCTGAGCCGGTGTGTCCAGAGCCTGTGCTCCGCAACGGGAGAGGCCACAACAGTGAGAGGCCCGCGTACTGCAAAAAAAAATAAAAATAAATAAATAAAATAAAATCAGATGCCTTACCATGGTCCGAGCATCCCACAGGACTTGCCCGTCCACTTTGCTGACCCAGCTCCTGTCTCCAGCTACCCTGGCTTCCCTGCTCTTCCTCCTGCCTTTCTCTTTGCCGATGCCTCCACCCAGAAGGTGGAGACCCCCAGATGTCTGTTCCCTCACTTCATGCAGAGAAGCCCTCCCTGACCTCCTGCCCCCAAATAGCAACTCTTTTCTGACCCTGATTTCTTTTTCTTCATAGCATTTAAAACGACCTGATATATTATAGTGTATGATTATTTGTTTATTGTCTACCTCCCCATTTGAGTGTAAGGTCTGTGAGTGCTGGGACTTATTCTCTTCTGTCCACCAGTATGTCCCTAGTGCCTAGAACTGTGCCTGATGCATCATATATGCTCAATTAATATTTGTTGAGTGAATGTACGAAACTAAGCAAAAGTACAAACGTAAGTAAGGATGGCTACTGACGAGTGGTTTCAAGGTTACATCGAAGGTCTTATTTATTAGGAGAGCTGGAGAAAGATTGGAGTAACTAGTTCCTCTCTTTTTTTCCTCCCTTGTGTTATTTTATGGTGGCTACTTGGATACGACGTGCCCCCTATTTCAATGGTGGTCATTTCTGGAGTTCTGTACCTCCTCTCTGTACACATAAATAATCTCTTCTTTAGTCCACATTCTAAGCACTCAAAAAATATGTCCTCACAGTTACCAAGTCACAAACTCAGCTTTCACCCACTTACTGTCCATAAACAGCTAATAAGATTAGGCAATAGGAAGCTTTTCTATTGCAAAATTATAGTAATGGAATTCTCCCAGGGGCTAAACTATTCCCTCTCTGAAAGTTAAGCACATTCCAGAAATCACATTAAAACTCTTACAGGCCTCCCTGGGTGTCAGGGGTCAGTGGAAGGGAAGCCTGATGTAACTTCACGAGAGAGCTTACTACTCTCGACACCTAACTATGGATGGAGAATCTGCTTTGTGACTTTCTTGCTGTGTCTTAAAGGAATCCATAGCGTTTTCTCTTTTCATGCCAAAGTTTGTTATGCCAGCAGCTATTTCCCCATAAACTCTCCCACAAAGATGGGTATCAACTTCCGCTAGGGGCACGTCAGCATCAGCTCCACAGAGCAGAGGAAAAAGCAAAACTGATTCCTTTGTAGGAAACAGCTGCAGTGAAGGGAAGGTGACTAACATATTCTGTAAGGATACGATCTTAGTTCGAGTTCCCCCATAGACAGTCCCTGAAACCAGGAATCGAGTGTAAGTGGTTTGTTGGGAAAGCAATCCCAGGAAACACTGGTAGGACATGAGAAGGGGAGACATGAAAGGGAGGGAAGCCTCAAGTCACTTGGGTAACTGGAGCTCAGTCCCACCAGGGAAGCCTGGGAGTCCAGGGGCAAAGGAGGTACTATCTATACAACAATTCTGACCAGTCATCGACTGAGGACTGCTGTGGGGAGGGGACTTAATTCCCTGGCACTTCTGGTCTGCCCCATGCATAAGCAGAGAGGGCTCATGTGTCCAGAGAAAGTCCTCAGGCAGAAGGATGCTGAGGTGGGCAGTTGGACACTGTTCCAGTGGATAGTGAAATGGTAAAGCCCAAGGGGAAAGCAGCAGAGAATCGACAGCCTTTGCTACGAATATTGACTTTTGCAAAAAATATTTCCTAAAAAATGGATGTTCTCCCATGAAGTCATCTTGTGTGTGAACAAAGCTGAACAGGAGAACTCTGGGAAGTTTTCAGTAGAACTGAAATCTTGGAGATATGTTCAGAAGCAGGTTATTGTGGTTCAGGTTGAGTGGACTGGGACTTTCTGGGTTGGGCTTGGGTTTTGCTTGTGACAACTCTCAACAGCTTGAGAGTCAGAACAAGTTACGAAGAAAAGCAGATCTGGTGTGCCTTACTGCGGAAACCAGCCCTGCCTTTCATTCTGGAAGGTGCCGGCACTTCCTCTGGGATTGCCGTTGGAAAGGCAGCCACCTGCCCAGGGCTGCCTCTTTACAGAGCCACTCTGACCGCTCTTTCCAAGACCAAGAACCTCAGATACATGTACACATACACACATGCTCACTCGGGAGGCCATGATAGTAGAGACACAGCATTAATGAATTTTTCCATATTCGAACATATTTTTAAGTTACCTCACCCCTTCAACCATTCAATAGTCTAGTTATCTAAAAATGGAGAGAAGTACATATATTCCACAGCAAACAGACATTGAGGGCCTACCATGCACCAGGCATGCTACTAGGTCATGAGGATATAGAGGTCAAATGCTCAATTCTTATCGTCCAGGCTCACGTAATGCCAATGAGGAAGATACCCTTGCAGATAGATCCATGACAATACGATGCAGCCATTGCTATATGTGTGAACAAGGCACGAACAATCATACAGACATGTAAAAAGACGAGGCCTTAAACTACCCTTGATAAGGCAGAGGGGAGGTTCTTCTCTAAGTTGTTTTCATTGATTAATGTACTGAAAATCCCCAGTTGACTTTCGAAAAGTCAAGCTTATGTCAGAGAGTCAGAGGTAAAAAGGTAGAAGGAAAAGGAACAGTCATGTGATAGCTTCATCTCAAATAGAGATGAGTCTGACTACAGTCAGAAAAGGAACAAGATCTATAAATAATGCTGGAGAGGGTGTGGAGAAAAGGGACCCCTCCTGCACTGTTGGTGGGAATGTAAATTGATACAGCCACTGTGGAGAACAGTATGGAGGTTCCTTAAAAAACTAAAAATAGAGTTACCATATGATCCAGCAATCCCACTACTGGGCATATACCCAGAGAAAACCATAATTCAGAAAGACACATGCACCCCAATGTTCATTGCAGCACTATTTACAATAGTCAGGTCATGGAAGCAACCTAAATGCCCATCGACAGATGAATGGATAAAGAAGATGTGGCACATATATACAATGGAATATTACTCAGCCATAAAAAAGAATGCAGTAATGCCATTTGCAGCAACATGGATGGACCTAGAGATGATCATAGTAAGTGAGGCAAGTCAGATAGAGAAAGACAAATATCATATGATATCACTTATATGTGGAATCTAAAAAAAATGATGCAAATAAACGTATTTACAAAACAGAAAATAGATTCACAGACATAGAAAACAAACTTATGGTTACCAAAGAGGAAAGGGGTGGGGGAGGGATAAATTAGGAGTTTTGGATTAACAGATACACACTACTATATAAAAAATAAACAACAAAGACCTACTGGGAAGTATATTCAGTATCTTGTAATGACTTATAATGGAAAAGAATCTGGAAAAGAATATTTATATATATAAATATACAACTGAATCACTTCACTATACACTTGAAACTAACACAACATTATAAATCAGCTGTACTTCAATTAAAAGAAAAAAAGAGAACAAGAAAAAGAGGTAAAGGTATACATAGTATTTAAGGCAGCCAACTCAAAATTGGGAGAGAAAGAAGGTGAGGAGTAGTGGAGGCACATCCTCAGTTTTCTAAAGGCGATTCAACAGATATTATCCAAAATTGATATATGAATAAATAGGGGAATATTAGCATATGATTTTGACTACCAAAGTAGCTAGTATAACTGCAAACTATTAAAGGAGATTGTCTTGGGAGAGTAAGACTGGGTATGAGAAGGGATGAAGCAGGTGACTCTTTCATCACAAGATCACTTCTGTGGTTTGATTATTTTAGCAATATGCACATATTGCCTTGATAAAATAGAAATTTAAAACTTCAAGCTGCTACACTCTACCTGGTATATTGTACCCATCTCAAAATTAAGTAAGTTCAATCGGTTTTTCTTATTAAGGAGCAATTCTAATTCTGTTTCCTAGAGGTGTTCTTTCCTTCTGTCTTCTCTCCTCATTCAGTCCTTGGAAGCAGGAAACATCTAAGAAGAATGTCTTACAGCTCAGCAGAATAATGCCGGGGGCCTTCTTATGCCCCTTCCCTGCAGAGCAGAAGAGACTCTGAGGAAGGCTCTAAGTAATCGGCGGGCCGTCAGAGCTGTTCATCTTAATCTGGGCTCCATCCTATCCCTTCCCCACATTACAACTCCCTGTAGAACTCAGGAAAAACTGTCCAGTCACTGCCTGGAGCAGTAACCCTGCCCCAGAGCTCCTGGCTTGATGTCTATATGGAGGGGCTGCAACTAAGTGGCTAAATTGGGTGTATGTTTGTCCCTTTGTAACTGACAGCCCCTCCGCCTCACTGGGCTCTGAACACGTGCTGGTGCAAACCTCAGTGCCCAGTGCTGAGATAAACTGCTAGCAGGAAGGAAACGATTTCAGGCCGGAGACCCGGAAGGACCAGGAGGGAAGCCAGGCTCTGCCAAAACCGCCTTTAGCAGCTGAGCAGGTTTAGGTGGGCAGTGAGGACCACCTTTGCACTGTGTTCCTTTGTCTGAGATAGAGATTGAATGTGGCCCCCAGGAAAGCCTGTGGGGGTACTGCTTGTGCTTCCCTGCCTCAAAGGCTGATGAGAACAGACAGGACAAGGGGTGAGGAAGCTTACCAGCCATGCCCCTGTTCACCTCTCATCATGCCTGCCACAGACCAGAGTGGGTGGCCACTGAATGTTTAATCTTTTTATGTGACACAGTAGATAATTTATTTCTACTTCGGCTACTGTAGCACCTGTTGCAACTGTCAGGGTTAATCTCTTGAGCCTTTCTGCTGATCTGGTGCCCTGCCTACTTACACCTCAACTTTCGTCTCACATCAGAGACATCTGATTGCCAAATTGGGTCTGTTTCGAATGGTCACTGAATTGGTATTCTTTTGTATTGACCAAGACCCATTCCCCTGCATCACAAATAAAATCATCAAAGTCTGTTTGGAGGTTGAGAAGCCTTTCTAAGAACCAGAAATCTGTTCCCTATCTGTGAAAGAAGAATGTTCTATTCTAGTGAACATGCACTGGACAAATGGCATGGCAGCTCTCCTATCTGTGGCAGCCCCCAAAGGCAGCAATAACGAGGAAGAGAGATGTAGTATAGACAGGTTGATGGGAAACGTCTGTTGGGAGCAGCTCTTACAGTGACTTAAACAATTACCACCCTGGTCTGCCTTGATTCTAGGATGTAGAATCATTCATGGAATTACTTTGAACACAAGTTAATCTTGCTACCAGGAATCTAAGAAAAAGAAATGGAAAGTTATTCTTTTCCATTGTTATAGCTTCTTCCAGTCCTTATGAAATTGTGCTTCTTTGGCAATACTTTGCATATCGATCACAGATTTTCTTTCCAGTGCTCATTCATTCAGCAAGAATGTATTGAGTGGCATATTGAAAAATATATCGAGTATATGTGGAGGTAGAAAAAGGGGTGCTTAGAAATACAAGCATAGCTATCCCTATGGTGTGCTCAGAGTTTCAGACCATCTCCTAATCTCCCTCTTGGAGAAACAAACACAAATTCATGAAGACTGTGAAGATGGTAGAATGTTCAGTTTCCTTTTCTTTTCAAGGCATTTAATTTCCAAAATGATAATAGCACATTTTTTTCTAATTATAAAAGTAATGCATGCTCAGCTCACTGTAAGAAAACAAAACAAAACAAAACAGACAATACAGAAAGTGAAAAACACCATAAATCTGTCATTCAGAGCTTAATTAGCACATTATGGGGTAGATCCTTCCACGTTTTTTTTCCTATGCACATATAAATGTGTTTTATTTTCACAAATGGAATCACACTATACATGCTATTTAATAACCTGCTTTTTTCATTTAATATGTCATGGATATCACTCATTTAATATAGATCTAGGGCTTCCCTGGTGGCGCAGCGGTTGAGAGTCGGCCTGCTGATGCAGGGGACACGGGTTTGTGCCCCGGTCCGGGAGGATCCCACATGCCGCAGAGCGGCTGGGCCCGTGAGCCATGGCCGCTGAGCCTGCGCGTCCAGAGCCTGTGCTCCGCAACGGGAGAGGCCACGGCAGTGAGAGGCCACGGCAGTGAGAGGCCTGCGTACTACAAAACAAACAAACAAACAAATAAATAAAAATATAGATTTACATTCATTTTACTTTTTAAATTTTTTAATTGAGGCATAGTTGATTTGTAATATTAATTTCAGGTGTACAACATAATGATTCAACATTTTTACAGATTATACTCCATTTAAAGTTATTATAAAATATTGGCTGCATTCCCTGTGTTGTACAGTATATCCTTGTAGCTTACTTATTTTATTCACAGTAGTTTGTACCTCTTACTCCCCTATCCCTATCTTGCTCCTCCTCCCTTCCCTCTCTCCACAGGCAACCACTAGTTTGTTCTGTATTTCTGTGAGTCTGCTTCTTTTTTGTTATATTCACTAGTTTGTTTTATTTTTTAGATTCCACCTATAAGTGATAACGTAGAGTATTAGTCTTTCTCTGTCTGACTCATTTCACTTAACATAATACCCTCCAGGTCCATCCATGGTGTTGCAAATGGCAAAATTTCATTCTTCTTATGGGGGAGTAGTATTCCATTGTATGTATATGCCACTTCTTCTTTATCCATTCATCTATTGATGGACACGGAGGGTGCTTCCGTATCTTAGGTATTGTAAATAATGCTGCTATGAACATTGAAGTGTATGTATCTTTTTGAATTAGTGTTTTCATTTTCTTCAGATACATACCTAGGAGTGGAATTGCTAGATCATATGGTAGTTCTATTTTTTAGTTTTTTGAGGAACTTCCATACTGTTTTTCATAGTGACTACACCAATTTACATTCCTACCAACAATATACAAGAGTTCCCTTTTCTCCACATCCTTGCCAACATTAGTTATCTGTGGTCTTTTTGATGATAGCCATTTCTGGCAGGTGTGAGGTGATATCTCATTGTGGTTTTGATTTACATTTCTCTGATGCTTCGTGATTTGGGGCATCTTTTCATGTGCCTGCTTGTCATGTCTTCTTTGGAAAACTGTCTTTTCAAGACTTCTGCCCATTTTTTAATCGAGTGGTTTGTTTTTTGGGTATTGAGTTGTATGAGCTCTTTATATATGTTGGATATTAACTCCTTATTGGTCACATCATTTGCAGTTATTTTCTCCCATTCAATAGGTTGTCTTTCATTTTGTCAGTGGTTTCCTTTGCTGTGCAAAAGCTTTTAAGTTTAATTTGTTTCCTTTTGTTTATATTTACTTTTGTTTCCTTTGCCTTAGATGACAGATCCAAAAAAATATTGCTACAATATATGTGGAAGAGTGTTCTGCCTATGTTTTCTTCTAGGAGTTTTATGGTTTCCAGTCTTCTATTTAGGCCCTTAACCCATTCTGAGTTTATTTTTGTATATGGTGTGAGGAAATGTTCTAATTTTATTCCTTTACATGTAGCTGTCCAGTTTTTCCAGCACCACTTATTGAAGAAATTGTTTTTTCCCCATTGTATATTCTTGCCTCCTTGGTTGTAGATTAATTGACCATAAGTGCATGGGTTTATATCTGGGCTTTCATCCTGTACCATTGATCTATATTTCTGTTTTTGTACCAGTACCATGCTGTTTGATTACTGTAGCTTTATAGTGTAGTCTGAAGTAAGGGAGCATGATACTTGCAGCTCTGTTCTTTCTCAAGATTGCTTTGTCAGTCTACATTCACTTTAAATGGTTGTAGGAAAGTACCACAATTTATTTATCCAATCTCCTATTGTGGCATTACACTTACTTCCAATTTTTTGCCATAATAAACAATCTTATGTGTACAACTTTGTTCTGTTGTTATAATAGTATATTCAGAGCATTTCTTACAAACATTTATTAAATGCCATTCATTAGACTTTACACTCACAACCTGGTATTAACTGAGACCCCAGTCTCATCTGTGCAAATCAGAGGAAGGAGTAGAGTGACAGGCAAGACTGTCTCAAGACTCAGACATGTCTGGGGAAGTAATATCAAAGTAGAATGGTCGAGAAAACAGAGCTGGATCTTGTTTGCCTTTGTTCTTTGTTATCTTTATTGGTATATACTATTCAAAGTCATAACCATTGAATTCGTTTTCTTACTAGTAAAATGGAATTAATGATATTACCTGCCACAGGGGTGTTTGTGGGGATTGAACAGCATAATGGATGTAAAGCACTTAGTACATGCCTGGCATACAGTTGGTGTTCAATAAAGGTAGCTTTTATCATCATAGAGAAACCTTAAAATCCCAGCCAATAGTCTTACAGAGAACAGGGACCACAGCTGATTTCTAAGCTTTTCGGGGAGGCGTTCTGACTGGGGTATGACTCAGGTTATGACCATGTCCATAAAATAGCAAACAGACCTCTCCGGGGGTTAAGTCTGTTGCCTCCTTCCCTCCTCCTTCCAGCCAAATGCTTACCCCAATGAAGTTGTTTTTCCAGCACTTGGATGTTATCCTTAGTGCCTATAAAACCCTCAAGGGTTATTTAAAGTGCTTAATTCCAAATAAGCACCAAGAAACTATGTGGATTTCTTATTTTATTATTTGTCAAAATAGGAGAAACTTCACAGGGCAGTCTTAGAAACTGCTTTTCTCAATTTGACTCTATTTCCTCTCTTCTCTCTCTCTCCCCCGGGGAGGATGAGGGTTTAATGCTGACCTTGATTTCTCAAAACAAACTTGTAAAATAGGTATTACGTCCACTTTACAGATAAGAAAGCCAAAGCTCTAGCAAGTAAAATGACTTGGCCACATCTAGGAAGTGGACGACCCGGGATTCAAACTTTCCTCTGATTCCAAAGCCAAAGTACTAACCATCTTAAATTTGAATGTACACACTGGGGGCTTGATACTGCCTCAGTAGGTCTACCTGGGATTCTGGAATCTGCATATTCACAAATACCCAGATGACTGAGATCCAAGAAGGTCCAGAGGAGGCACTGCCCTTGGCCATATAGCATTCACAAAGCCCAGTTTCTGCGGCAGGGATCCCCAAGGCCATGGGATTTTCTCCCACGGTCATCAGTAAAATGCCTTTACTGTAACATCAGTACACCTTGGAATGAAGCGAAGCCGTGTGTATGTTTTGGATATTTGCTCGCTTAGAAAATGAGTCCCAGACCAGGGTAGGGGCACACCTGGTTTCTGAATGATTCTACTGTACTTGTTGAGGTCTTTACCATCTCCCCAGGACAGAGCCAGATCAACTGCAGTGACCTTTCCATCTCAAAAATCCTAGTTGTCCATCCTCTGGCTGCCTTGTCTTATCTTCTACTGACCCAGTTGGCTTTCCTACTTCAGAACAGGTTTCTAATGCCTTACATCAGTGAGAGATTGAGAGATGTGTGGTATCACGTGGAGGAGGTGGTGTGGGGTACTGCAGTACTTTTCACACTAGAGTCTATGAAGCCTTGGAGATCTGCAGAGGTGTGATGTAGAGGAGGGACAGGGGAAGAGGGGAAGACTGGGCAGAGTGGGGTTCTGGGCCCTTGATCGGGGCAGCTGCATTGAGTTCTGTTTCACGTGTAGAACTGGAATTCCTAAAAGATTCACTTGAAAAAAGTGTTTCACTGGGGGAAAAAAATGAAAAACTAGTGGAGAAGGAACATCACTCTAGGTCAAAAGAAGGCTAATTCAAGTCTTCAGCTAACTAGCTGGATGACTTTGGGCAATTTCATTTCTCTAGGTCTCAGAGTGCTTACCTGCAAAAAAAAAAAAAAAAAAAAGGGTGGGGAGGGGTGGAGGTTAGCCTTGTTGACACCTGTCTTAGTCTGTTAGGACTGCCATAACAAAATACCACAGACTAGGCGGCTTAAACAAAAGTATATTTTCTCGCAGTTCTGGAGGCTGGAAGTCCAAGATCAAGATGTGGGCAGGTTTGATTTCTGCTGAAGCCTCTCCCCTTGGCTTGCAGATGGCCGTCTTCTTTCTGTGTTCTCACATGGCATTTTTTACATGCATGCGCACCCCTGGTGTCACTTTCTCTTCTTTCTCCCGGCATTTTCTGACCCGTCCCTTCTCTCTTTTGGTCCCCATCTTGCACTAGTCATGCATTAACCAGCCTGCCTAGTCCTGCTAGACAGTGAGCTCTGTGAGTGCAAGGGCTGCTTCTGATAGTACTCTGTGTCCCAAGCACCCAGTGCACAGCAGATGCTCAACAAACCTCAGATGTTTCTCAAAAGGAGCCTTACGCATTGTTATGGACTGACTTGTATCCCCCCAAATTCATACGTGGAAGCCTTAACCCCCAGTATGACTGTATTTGGAGATATGGCCTTTCAGGAGGTAATTAAGGTTAAATGAGGTCATAAGGGTGGGGCCCTAATCCTATAGGACTAGTGTCTTAAGATGAGATGTGAGACGTGAGAGGGATTCGGCAATTAGAGAACGGGAGGAAGGGCATTTCGGCAGAAGGGGCAAAGGCCTGGAGGGTTCCTTCCGAGACCCGCAGGTCACATTCAGGAGGCCAGAGCACAGTCTGAAGTGGGGAACCCATGAAGAGAGGCTGTGGTGGTGAGGCCACGGGAGGCCTCCTGGGCAGTGCTGAGCACATGGATTTATCTGACAGCAAAGGGTCACCTCTAAAAAGTTCTATGCTGAAGAATAGTCCACTCCTTTCTGCATTCTAAAAAGCTCTAATGTTCTGCAGTTCAGCTGTTCTCTGTCCCTCCTGTACTGCTATGTCATTTGTGGCTAACTGATGTCAGCCAATCAGTAATGGATTACACATTTGCCAAACGCATTAGGTCTCTTTTTATATATATACATACAACTTCTAAAGATTACTTACCGTTTACAGTTATTACAAAATATCGGCTATAGTCCCTGTGCTGTACAGCACATCCTTGAGCCTGTCTTACACCCAGTAGACGGTACCTCCCACTCCTCCACCCTTATATGGCACCACCAGCCCCCCCCCCCCCACTGGCAGCCACTAGCTTGTTCTCTGTGTCTGCTTCTGTTTTGCTATATTCACTAGTTTGTTGTATTTTTTAGATTCCACATATAAGTGATATCGTACAGTATTTGTCTTTCTCTGTCTGACTTATTTCACTTAACATGATGCCCTCCACATCCATCCTTGTTGCAAATGCATTAGTTCTTGATTTCTCCTCTGACAGGGGCTACTGTGTGTGTGTGTGTGTGTGTGTGAATTACATCTTGATTATAAATTGCCTTATGGACTCTGTGGTCTACTTCCTTTTGGTCTAGAGAGCAAGCATACATCATACTTGAATGTCTTATTTCATTACAGCCAACCCCCATATGGATAATTAGGATCAAGACTGTTAAATTTGTGGTAATAAGCGCATGTGAAAGCCTCATGACCTTGAACTCTGTCTGCTAAAACTACTCAAGACCATAGGTCCACATCCTAAGAAACAAGAGGCTCACCACTTCCTGAAGGAGAGGATGAGTTGATGATTTTAAAGAGTTGTGCCTTACCATCATTTCATAGAAGCTGGTAGAGTAGTTAGAAAGAAGAAAGGGGAGCATCATTTGGGCTTTAATAGGTAATTGTTAGTAAAGCCCTTTTTAATAAAACTGATTCTAGCACTCTCGGAGAAATTTTCAAAAGACATTTCCTTCCTTATTGTAAATTCTGTCCTAAAAGAGGACAGGTGTTAAAGAAAGCATTTACGTGCACAAATAGAGATATATCAATATACATTGTCTGGGTAATATGATTATAAACAAAATCATCCCCCAACCCAGAAAATCTCTCCATAAAAGTAGTAGAAAAGGAAAAGAGCTTTATTGTTGAATAAGCATTAAACCAGAATGTGGTGCACATCACAGTCAATCTGCAAAGACAGAATGAAGTTAAACATTTTTGTAGGGCCGAGCAGATATAACCCATTACACACATATTTTCAGGATATTCATGAAATGCAAAGGCAACACAACTATGAAAAATTTGTAATTTCTATGCACGGAAGAGTGCTTAGAAGTCACTAAGGCAGGGATGATGTAGTAAGATTGACACCCAATCTATGAGTTCTCGTGAAATACACTAAGAATGAGGGTACTACACTCTCCCCCTCCGACGGGCACGTCTTTGGACTTCATTATTAAAAGCCTTTCAACCTGTGTAAAGTACGAAATGGCTTCCTGTTAAAACTGGACAGTGAATATTGTTAGGATTGATAAGTCAGCACTCACATTCTATTCTCAACATGCTAGGGGAAGCCTACCAAGTAATTGTGCCTGTTTTCTTGTTTTTAATAGATTTTACAGTATTCCTTAATGGGGACAAGGGGAGGAAGAAGAGAAAAGAGATGTTCATGAATTAACAATCGAAATTGCTCCTCATGAATTATTTATTTTCCAGGAAAAGTCATATGAGATAGTGTTGTGCCTGATGTCAAGGGTGAATTGTCCCTTGCACACAGGAATAGGGCAAGGTCACCAGGACCTGAACCTCAGGCCATTTTCTGCCCCATCTCAGCAAAGAAGATTTGCATGAGGAGTCAGAAAAACAGTTTGAGCAGTTATCCTCCAACTCTCCTGTGTTCAAAATAGTGTGTCAGATGGAAATGAAGTTGGAAGAGACAGACAGAAAGAAAAAGAGAAAGAAAGGCAGAGAATATAAAGGCTAAAAAATAGGAGAAGCTAGGTGGAGAAAGGAAAAAGAAAATGTACTAGGTCTGTCTCAGGCTGTACATTTTTCATTTCTTAGCTACCTCTCTATGTATTTATATTTTTAAAAAAAATATTGTGGGGCTTTCCTGGTGGCGCAGTGGTTGAGAGTGTGCCTGCCGATGCAGGGGACACGGGTTCGTGCCCTGGTCCGGGAAGATCCCACATGCCGCAGAGCAGCTGGGCCCGTGAGCCATGGCCGCTGACCCTGCGCGTCCGGAGCCTGTGCTCCGCAACGGGAGAGGCCACAGCAGTGAGACGCCCGCGTACTGAAAAAAAAAAAAAAAAAATTATTGTGACAACCAAGTGCTAAAATCTCTATTTGTAGGTTCAGGATAGAAGAACCCCTCCCCCTCCTCGGCTCCCTCTGCCCAGCCCTTTAATGGAGGTGGAAGGAATTGAAAGCCCCCAAAAGTCCACACTGAGGTTTCAGGTCACTGAGGACCTCCACCAGTCTCTCAAGATTTGCTTTGCTGGGTTTTTCATAGATTCCTGTGACTGGTTGGTTTCAGCCATTCATTCAACAAACAACCTCTGAGCACTTATTATATACCAAGCACATCATTGAGCTGAGAGTACAAAGATGAATAGGACACAGTCTCTCCTCAGGGAGCTCATTCCAGGGCCTTGCATCCTAGAGTGTGGGACCAGCAGCAGCATCACCTGGGTGATTGTTAGAAATGCAGGTTCCCAGGCTTCACCCCAACTTGCTGAATCAAAATCTGCATATTTAACAAGCTACCTGGGCAATTCTTAAACATATTGAAGTTTGAGAAGCACTGACCTAGTAGATTATTGGCAGGGGAGAGGGAGATGCTCTTCTGTTTCTCAATTCTTCCGTTCGTTCAGCAAGACGAAGGAGGTGCTGATGGCCTGGAGCTCACATTCTCATGGGGGAGAAAGGCGAAAAGAAGAAAATACATGAGATGGTTACAGGTCATGCATAGTGCTATGAAGCAAATAAACTGAAATATGATAGAAACCAAAATGAACTATGACAGGTAGGGTGGTGGAAGCCTTCAGGAGTAAGTTATTTCTATTTTGTATCTAGCTTTCTGTTCTAAAAATGGAAACGTAGTCACTGGTCCTATGTGAAAAGAGCCAAAGATTATAATACTTCGTCCTCCTTTCCTTTTCTCCCCACTCCCCATCCCTCTGCCTCTGGCACCAGCCCTGAAACTATAGATGCCACCTAGCAGGTACAGTCACAGCCAGGCCCATTGAAAAGTCCAGGCTGCAAGCAACTAAGAATTTGGATGCAAACTGAATTAGAAAGCCCAGGAAGAAGTACTGGGGTTACCTTTCTGGTTGGGGTAAAAAGGCATTAGAGAATATCGAAGGGCTGGTAACTGGTGTGTAGCTTCCTATCTCACTGTTTTCTTGCATCACTGCAGTCACGGGCCAGAGAGTGTGCTGATGGGGATTGTTGAGTGGGAGGGTGGCCTGCAAGTAAAGATGAGCAATGGGCATATGTCGATGCGTGCAATCACAACAAATTCAGGCCTTCTCATCACCTATAGTGCTGGTGTTAAGCTGCAGCAAAATCAGTGTTAGGCCTTAGTTCAGCCCAAAAGTATGTTGTGAGCATGCATTCATCTTCAGCACAGACCTAATGCCCTACAGTTAGACCACCTGAGGCACAACCCAGTGATTGCCCAAAGAGAGGCTATGGATAGACCAGTAGGTGGAGGACAGGGTTTGAGGTATTGCTCCTCTAGAAATTATGTGTCAGGAAGGAACGCACAAGTCAAAGATAGCGCACTCTTCCTGACCTGTGAGCATTGTGCCGGCTGTCCAGCTGTTCGTGTCATTTACAGTATATTTAATGCGGCAAATCCAAACCACAGGCAGAGAACGGGCATCTGCCCACTGTTCCAGTTATCTCTTGCTGCATGACAAACTATCCCCAAATTTAGTGGCTTAAAACTTTGTCAAAGTTTTGTTGAAAAAACTCACACCCATTAGGATGGCTACTAACACCCAGTTTTATTATATCTCACAATTGTGTGGATCAGGAATTCAGGAAGGGTTTAGCTGAGCAGTTCTTCTGCTCCATGTAGCATCAGCCAGGGTCACTTGGTGGCATTTGGCAGGTAGATCAGTAGTATGGAGGGTCCAAGAAGGCTTCATGCATAGGTGGGGCCCTTGCAGGAATGGCTGGGAAGGCGGGCTCAGCCAGGCCATTCTCCCTCTCCACATACTACCAAGGCCTCTCTATGTGGTCACTCCAGCAGGGGAATCAGAAACTGCCAGTTCTCTAAAGGTTCCCAACATCACTAATCACCAGAGAAATGCAAATCAAAACCACAGTGAGATATCACCTCACACCCATTAGGATGGCTAGTCTCAAAAAAGCAGAAAATAACAAGTGTCAGAGAGATGTGAAGAAATTGGAACCTTTGTGCACCATAGGTGGGACTGTAAAATGGTGCAATAGAAAACAGTATGGAGGTTCCTCAAAAAATTAAAAACAGAGCTTCCATATGATCCAGCAATCCCACTTCTGGGTATATATCCAGAAGAATTGAAAGCAGGGTCCTGAGGAGGTATTTGCACACCCATGCCATAGCAGCACTATGCACAATACCCAAGAGGTGGAAGCGACCCAAATGTCCATCAACAGATGAATGGATAAACTCAATGTGGTACATACATATAATGGAATATTATTCCACCTTAAAAAGGAAGGAAATCCTGTCACAGGCTACAACATGGGTGAACCTTGAGGACATTATGCTAAATAAAATATACCAGTTGCAAAAAGACAAATACTGCATGATTCCACT
This sequence comes from Stenella coeruleoalba, assembly GCF_951394435.1. Classification (NCBI taxonomy): domain Eukaryota; kingdom Metazoa; phylum Chordata; class Mammalia; order Artiodactyla; family Delphinidae; genus Stenella; species Stenella coeruleoalba. The sequence continues at coordinate 18,186,931 of NC_137155.1, read as the reverse complement.
TAAAGGAGCTATCTAAAGGCATCAAATTCATAGAAACAGAAAGCAGAATGGTGGTTACTAAGGGATGGGGGTATGTTACTAAGAGAAAGGGGGATGTTGTGTAATGGGTATGGGATTTCAGATTTGCAAGATGGGAAGTCCTGGAGATCTGTTTCACAACAGTGTGAATATACTGAACACTACTGGACTGTACACTTCAACATGGTTGAGATGGTAAATTGTATTTTATGTGTTTTTCTTTTACCATGTTAAAAAATAAACCACCTGTACTCTTAAAGCCCAGATTGAAGGGGAGGGGGGAACATAGACCCCATCTCTCAAGGAGAGGAAAGGCAGAGAATCTGCAGCCAGCTCTACCCTGCCACACCCACTGTGGGGCAGATCCTGTCTACAGCACCTGAGGGTGTAGATGGTGAGATGTTATTTCCAGGGGACTGTATTCAACCTCCCAGAGATGAAGGGTGTCAGAAGGCACTATCAGAGGTGGGCACAGTTTGAAACAATAGAGTGAGAGAAAATGACTAAGCTTGTATAGCCAATGAGAAAAAATGGCCTGGAATTCCGCCCTTACTCATTTTCACAACAAAGATTCAGCAAGCTATTCTGCTAAAAGCCTGACCACCCCCACGAAGCATTTTTCTCTCTTAGACAGTGCCTGCCCCTCAGCTATCCTGACAGTGGGAGCTCCAAGCCCTAACTGAATAGGTCGGATACGAACAATACGCAGAGCAGATCACAGGAGACCCTTCAAAGCCGGCAAACACATAGAAAATTCAACGACACCACAGCATTTAGACAGCCTGGACAATGTGGCCGTTATAAATGCTGCTCTCATGAACAGCGATTCAAATGACAGCTTCGTAAAGGGTTTGCAAAGAGCCCTTTGGAAATGGAACATAGGCGACTCAGAGCCCATGACGTGTTACAAGGACAAACCCGGCTGAACAAAGATCCACAGCAGCATTGAATGACTTATTTATTCAGCCCTGCTCTGTACAAACCTGGGAGAAGATGACAGCTTTTAAATCGCCTCCCCCGAGCTTTGCAACATCCATGGTGCGTGGGAAATGTTAGCAAAAGTTTTGAAAAAAGCAGAATGTTTTACAAAGCGAAGATCACAGTGTAACCATGCTAATGCTACCACAAAATTCTGCAGACGGCCCTGGTGTCTCAGAATTATTAGGCAGAAGGAGTGACAGTAACATCTGGAGAGGGAAACTCTGCCCTTTATCCTATTCCACCTGCTGGCTTCACACGTCTGTTTGAAAGGCTAGCCCCTGCCAAGCTTTCCGGTGGAAAATTCTTTGTGCGGGCCATTTAAGTGATTGCTGTAGAATTCTAATTGCTCTCCTTTGGCAAAGTGTTCTCCTGGTATTGTATAAGGAGTGTTGGTGTTCTGATCAACCCTGGAACACAGGTGCTGTTCTTTTAGCCTAGCACAGGCTGCAGAATTCTCGCATGCCCCAGGGTTCCTGTTGCATGGTGGCGTCACGCCCTAGGGAGCTGTGTCTGAGTAACCCCAGCCCAGCCAGCTTTCCCAGGAGGCCTCCTGACAGTGCAGCCTGTGCTCACAGCAGGACTGGGACTAGGGTGAGGCAAATGAGGAGCCTGGCATGCAAAATTTAAGGAGGCCCTCGCCCTGCATTTGCACAACCCTGAGAGTGAGCGCCTCCTTAAATCTCGTACCCGAGGAGCCCCACTTGCCTTCCCTAGTCCAGGCCTGGCTTGCAGGCTTCACTCTCTCTTTTCCCATACACTCCTCACCTCCCCACCCAAGGTTAGTACTGGGGGTGGGGAGTATAGTCCCAATGTGGACAGTGGTCAACAAAGAAGAGAACTTTAAGAAGGAAGGACTGAGTAATCGACGGTGAGATTACAGCGAGGGATCTAGTGAGGCATTTGGCTACACGGAGGCTACCCGTGACCCAAGACCAAAGCAGATCCAGGAAGGGTTGGTGATGAATGACTTGTCCTGGTCTGCCCCTCCGCCACGGGCCCAGATGGTGGACCAGAAACTGGAAACCCTGTGAGACTGGCCACAGAGGTTCCCTTCCTACAAGAAGGCTCAGGATCTTCCCAGGGAGGTACCTACCCTGTAGGAAGCTCCCTTCTCCCCAGGCTTGTGTGTCAGAACTAAAGCCCTGATCTAAAGCCCTTCCACCCCTGTTTGCTCTCTTCCCAGCCCAGTGGGATGTTATAAAGCCAAATCAGGCAGCTTAGAGCTGTGGAAAGAGAAAGCAGGAGTCTCCGTTTCCGAGATGCTAACAAATGGTTCACACCACGTCAGGCTTTTCTATCGTGAAATCAGGGGTATATTCATTTGCAAACCTAAGACAATGGGGACTCCCTCTCGCCTCCCTCTTGCCCTACATCACACACGTATAGTCCTGAGAAGTACACTTCCTGGGACTACCTTCTCTTCCACACACACGGCCACTTTTCATCGCCCATTTCCCTGTTCTCCTTCCTACACTTACAACCCCACTCCTCCTCCCCTCCCCCACTAGCACCTTTCACAAATCTTACTCGAAAACCCAGGCATGCAGCTTTGTGGATTTTTAAATAGAAAATTATGCAGAGTGAGTGAATTATGCTGGAGTAGTGGAATCATGGACCCACAAGCCCAACTTTGGGTACCATCAAGCAAGAGCACCTCCATGACACAGCAACAGAGACCACACCAAGTTCAGAAGTGCCTGTAGCACTATGTAAAATCCATGGATGGCTTGCTTGTGTTGCTTATCTGAAGAAATCGCCCTGCCTGCATGATTCAAGCTCAAAGAATCATTACAGACTAATCATCATTATGACATGATCATATTTCAATTATCCCCTGTGTAGTCTGGGTACGTTAAAGCAACTTCTCTCACTGAGAGAAGTTCGTTAAAAATCATGAAGTGCATTAAAATTTTTTAAAGCATGTTGGAAAACAACAAGGGGCTAAATTCTAGAAACAACGACAGAATCTTTCAGAGGTTTCCCTAGCATCTATTCAAAAAGCATAATCTTATCTTGAGATGTGAAACGAGGACTAAAACTGAATAATGGGCCAATTGTTTCATTATAATATGTGTTTCTAAGTGCTCTGTGATGTAAAACCCAACAGGCTTTTTTTCTTTCAGCCCCAATCTGGCCAACTAGGTGCACTGACCCATCTTCACAATATATAACGTGCCCTTAAGCCCTGGTCAACAGTGCCAAAGTCTATGAAAATCATACAAAGAATGGAGTCGATCATACTGTTTGTGGTCTCTATCAATATAGGCACAGTCCCTAATATGTTGGAGAAAAGAAAAAGCAGCCATCCCCTGAGCATTTGTCCTAAAGAAAGAATTTAAGAGAACAAATAGTTTTATATGCAAAGATATTCATTATTGATAATAATAACAAAAGAAACAGAAACCTACCTACATATCTGACATTTGTGAAATCATTGAGAATGTAATATTGAGCGTGGACTGGAGAGGCATGAGAATGGAATGGAATATTATGCAGTCGTGAGAAACCGATGCTGATGATGCAGAGTGGAAACGCAGGAAATATGTTTTCAATATAATGTTAAAAATGTCATCTATATTGTGATTCCTACTGTACCAAATAAGTGCACATTTTAGATAAGAAATAGAAAGAGACATGGGAAGAAAACCGGTTGTGTCTCAAGGTGATTGGATCATGGATGATTCATCTTTATAATCATTCCTTTTGTAGCTGTTGTAATGTTGATTGGATAAGAAAGTAAAACTTGGAAGGAAAAGGAAAATACTCAAGGAGACATTTTCTATGCCAGGCAGAAAAATCAGTGATGCTTGGGATCATTTTGCATTCTTCCTTGCTCTTTCAAAGCAGCCTGTAATCTTCACCCACACATAGGGAATATGCATGTCTGGGTTATCAGGGGATCCCCTCACCAGGAAGACTGTGCTGTTTGTTTAATGGACCAGAAACCTCAAACTTTTCAAGTCTCTTTTGATAACAAATCTAAAGTGCATTTGAACCATTTGTTGGTGTGGTTTTTCCGTGACAAATATGCACAAAAATCTGGAGGACAGAAAATGATGCGTTTCTTCTTTCTCTCTTTTGTCTTTCTCTTCCCCACCCCGTACCCCCTTCTGCAGTTCTGCTAAGCCAATATTCTCTAGAATGAGCACAAAACAAATCAAATAACAGCTAAACAAATTGAATAACAGCTTTTGTACATCAACATCGAGAAGGAAGACGCTTGGGAGAGATCAGAGTACCAAGATGGATATGGGCGAGAGTGAAGCGTCCACTGTCAAAGCACCTTCTAAATCTAGATCGGCAGAGATGGGAGTGATTTTCTGGAAGGAGATGTGATCACGGATTAAACACCAGCTCATTGGAAACTATCATTGAATAAGAGCAGATAATATTCATGAGAAATCACATTCAGGAAATATTTCAAGGAAAAGGAATATAAATGTGCTAGAATTAACATGTAAAATATATATGTACCGAAGTTTGTAAACTGTCCTTTTTTAATCAAACAGAAAACAGAAAGCTTTAATCTTTAAAGATTATTTTAAAAAAGGCAGTCCATCCTAAATTATTCCTATTCCAATAGCCAAGAAGCTGATCAAGCATCAGTTATGGAGGAAGCATCTTGGAAAATGCCTGTGAATGTTTTCATAGGAGCCATGACCTTTGGTTCCCATGTCTGCCGTTCATTTATGTCACTGTGTAATTAGTTAAAACCACTCGGTTAAGAGATGTAACGCTTCAAACTTTTTACCAGTTCTGTGTTCAGTTTAATCTGTCTGTACGTGTTATTACTGAGAAAGTGTTTCTGACATATACTATTACTCCATCAAGCTGTATATTACAGGAAGTACATCTTTACATCATAGTTTCCCGAGCAACATAGATTTCCCTGTCTTTCAGGAAACAGCATCAAGGAACTCTGAAAAATATAGAAAGCTCATTTTCACCTTGGATGCTCACATATAATGTATAGGCTGCTATCAAATAAACACTTTTTCTATTTCTCCCTAATATATGCATAGGAATTTAATATACTTTATAAATAGCATCTAAAATACCTTCTTTTTTTTCTATTTCTTTGCCATACATAACATCAGAAATCCATATCCGTTCTTTCCCTTACTGACAGGCACTCATTTTTATTTTTAAAAAACACCATTCCATTAAACCCATTTCTAAATGATAGTGAGTGGTACTAAAAAAATAAATAATAATTTAATAGCCTTAGAAATAAATGAATATAAACTTATACAGAAGAAACTTGATAGGAAACTTGATAGGAGTAAGTTGTCTTTTTGTTTACTAATGTTGGTTTCAAGAAAACTCAATTTTTTTTTAGTTGGTTGGCATTTAGAAGTAGTGACAAATGATCAGTTGTCTTCAGCAATCTTTTGCTCCCAGGCTTCCCCCACCACCACCCTCACCACATATCCTGCCAATATGCAACAACAGAAAAATATTTAATATTGAAGTAGCCAATTGCTTGAGAATGAAAACAAGCTAAAATGTATGTGTGGGGTAGTCAGCGTAAGCCAAACCACGTGCTACACCTGAGCAGAAAACATGAACATGTAGAATGCCTTCATTTTTAGACTCGAAATTAAGATCCAATTAGCGTATATCACTGGAAGAGCAGACAGAGGATAATACAAGAAGAATCAAGCAAGATACAGATCATGGTTGTTTTCTCTTACCCTGTCTCTATTAGGACCACACTCCTAGTTTTGCCAAATGTTTCTGGTACTACATCTTTTCACCATAAATGAGATTATGTTTCAAATGGCTAAAAAGTATATTACAGATACAGTCAAATATGTGAAACTCAATTCACAAAGATATGGATTTTCTAAAGCACCAAATTAGGGGAATACTTACTATCTCTAAAGTATTAGCCGTTCTGGGAGTTATTTGTTGCTTTAAATATTAACTCTCCCACTGCATTCAAAACACCCTGCTTACTAAATTCAATTACACACAACTTTTCAAGAATTCATTTTTGATTTAAAGGGAGGTACCTCTCTATTTTATCTATAATGAAAATAGAAGGTATTGGCTTTCTCTAATCAATGTAAATTACAGATTCCACTGGGAGTCCTACAACACTAATAGTGGTGTTTATGAAAATGAAAAAGTGCTTCCTACCCACATGCAAATGTTTTTAAGAAATTTTTTCCATACAACCTAAGTGTAATTTAGCATACCATAGTGCTCTGAAGATGGGTCATTGACAATGTACCATTTGTACATAGGTAATACACATGTAAATCACTAAATGTTAAGTATACAAAGTATGTTTTTATCTTTTTTAAAAAAAGTGACTCCCTTTCTCATTCTGTTCTGTTGTATTGCGTCCAAAAGTTGTGTGTAATTTTTTTAAGGTCCAGGATATAAAGAAATTTGTTGGAATATCTGAATTTCTGTAAAAAATAAAAATAAGATTTTGTTATTTAAAAGATTGTTTAGTGGTGTGGCACACATTTGGTACATTCGGCATCTGTCTTTGTCCAGTGATCCAGTGACAGGTGATGATTTGACTGAAATAACTGTCTTTGGAAAAATCTCCTTCCTGTCAGATTCCATAATATTTGTCAACAGCAGACACTTATTGGATGTGCAGGACCCTCATCATGTGGAAAACACGATTAACATCTTCAAAGCCTCTTCTCGCCAAGTATAGATACACCTCAAGCTAAATCTTTATAGACTCAGTGGAATGAAAGTGATAAATGAATAGCCAGACTGTTAAGGAAAACCTGACATGAAATAGTCTGAAACATCCAATTAATTGCTCCATCTCGACTTTTGCATATTGAAAACAGCCACCTGTTCCTCAGACATGAGCAGCCCTTTCACAGTAGTTCATATTGAGTATGTGTTGTCTGGGTAGGTCCCAATGCCGGATCCTTCATTTACTGTGTGACCCTAAACAACTCTAACCTCACCTATTAAATGAACACAAATAGTAATGCCTGGGCCCCATAGTGTTGTTGTGAGGCTATAAATTAAGGTATAGTGTTGTGCTGGTGCTTGACTTGTAGGAGATATTCAAAGAATTTTAATTCCTTCCCTCCTACTATAGGCAAGACGTTGAAGAAGAAAAGAAACATGAAACACAGCCTCTGCTCTCAAAATGTCGAAGATAATTAGGGTAACATTTATGGGTAAGGATTGAAAACTCAATACTTTCCGGAGCCATGGAGATAAGTAAATTACCAGAGCAAAGCAAGCTGGGGTGGGGAGATAATAGGAAGTAGTGGGCACTGTGGAGCACTGGAGAGCCTAGGTCTTGTCTAAAGAGATGACGTTGCCAATACTCAGCTCTAGTCATTCACCAGATAGGCACTGAGTCGCTGCTGTGTGCCAGGAACTGTTCTGAACCCTGGGAGGATAGTGGTAAACCAGACAAACAAGGTCCCTGCTCTTGTAGGTCTCATGTTCTAGTAGGAAAAGAGATAATAAACGGGAAAATGTCAGTTAATGATAATAGGTACCCTAGAGGGAATTAAAACATGGTGATGAGATGCAGAAGTTGGGAGGTGAATCAAGGAAGACTGCTCTGAAAAGGTGGCATTTAAAGTGCGACCTGAATGATGAGAACAAGCCAGCCAGGGGGAGCCACTAGTTTAATGGCTCTAAGGCAGGAATAAGGTCACTACTCATGAGGAACAGCAAGGTGGCAGGGAGGGGATGTGAGCTGTGCCAGGAACCAGCTTCCGGTTTGGTAGGCCAGAATGGATGGTACGTTTTTTAAGTGTTAGAGAAAGCCATTTGAGGGTCTTAATAGGAGAGAGATGGAAACCATCTTACATTTTTAAAAGATTACTCTTGGCTTCTGCTTCTAGCACTATGACCTAGGTACTCTAAAAAGCCTTCCTCACACTGTTCTACCAGGTCTTGGATAAATTACAATGAGCTTATTTTATTTTTTTTTAATTTTGTATTGGAGTATAGTTGATTTACAATGTTGTGTTTCGGGTGTACAGCAAAGTGATTTAGTTACACGTATTCACATATCTATTCCTTTTCAGATTCTTTTCCCGTATAGGTTATTGCAGAGTATTGAGTAGAGTTCCCTGTGCTATATAGTAGGTGCTTGTTGATTATTTTATATATAGTAGGGTATGTATGTTAATCCCAACCTCCTAGTTTATCCCTCCCCCCACTTTCCCCTTTGGTAACCATAAGTTTGTTTTCTAAGTCTGTGAGTCTGTTTCTGTTTTGTAAACAAGATCATTTGTATCATTTTCTTTTAGATTCCACGTATAAGTGATATCATATGACATTTGCCTTTCTCTGTCTGATTTACTTCACTTAGTACAGTAATCTCTAGGTCTAACCATGTTGCCACAAATGGCATTATTTCATTCTTTTTTATGGCTGAGTAATATTCCATTGTATATATGTACCACATCTTCTTTATCTATTCATCTGTCAGTGGACATTTAGGTTGCTTCCATGTCTTGGCTATTGTAAATAGTGCTGCAGTGAACATTGGGGTGTATGTATCTTTTTGAATTATTGTCTTCTCCAGATATATGCCCAGCAGTGCAATTGCTGGATCAAGTGGTAGCTCTGTTTTTAGTTTTCTTTTTTTTTTTTTTGCGGTATGTGGGCCTCTCACTGTTGTGGCCTCTCCCATTGCGGAGCACAGGCTCCGGACGTGCAGGCTCAGCGGCCATGGCTCACGGTAGCAGCCACTCCACGGCATGTGGGATCTTCCCGGACCGGGGCACGAACCCGTGTCCCCTGCATCAGCAGACAGACTCTCAACCAGTGTGCCACAAGGGAAGCCCCTATTTTTAGTTTTTTAAGGAACCTCCATACTCTTCTCCATAGTGGCTGTACCCGTTTACATTCCCACCAACAGTGCAAGAGGGTTCCCGTTTCTCCACACCCTCTCCAGCATTTATTGCTTGTAGACTTCTTGATGATGGCCATTCTGACCGGTGTGAGGTGATACCTCATTGTAGTTTTGATTTGTATTTCACTAATAATTAGCAATGTTGAGCATCTTTTCATGTGCCTGTTGGCCACCTGTTTGTCTTCTTTGGAGAAATGTCTATTTAGTCCTTCCACCCATTTTTTGATCGGGTTGTTTGTTGTTTTGATATTGAGCTGCATGAGCTATTTGTATGTTTGGGAGATTAATCCCTTTGGGTCGCTTCATTTGCAAGTATTTTCTCCCATTCCATAGGTTGTCTTTCTGTTTTGTTTATGGTTTCCTTTGTTGTGCAAAAACTTTTAACTTTAATTACGTCCCATTTGTTTATTTTTGTTACAATGAGCTTATTTTTAATAGACAGCTTGGCTTGCAAGGAAGTAAGAGAAATCCCAAAGTCATAAAAAAGAAAAAGAGTAAAAAGTAGCATGCACTGTAAGCAAATCCATATATCAGAGTAGGGAATGGGAGGAGGCTAAGCCTTGGGCCACTGCAAGTAGATGGGCTAAATTTGAGAATCTCACCCTAGACCAGGACATTTGAAGATGGCCATAACCTTAGACAAGGGTGGCCTAGGAAGAATATTCATGCTAGCAAACCAAAGAAGCTTATCAAGAAGTCTGTCTCCACACTGATTCTAGATAGGGTGAAAAAGAAAAAGAGGAATAGTCACCCTCTGAAATTTTTAACCCATGAAACTGGCCCCCTCTAGTCTGGAATTCAATCTTACACTCTCCTTATGATCAAAGAAACTCCAAACCAAGAAATCAAAGAACTTGCTAGAGCACTGGTAGCTGGCAGATCTCAGGCACACAGATCTCACCAATTATGTTCAACAAAGTAAGTGCTCACAATATTAAAATTACTAAACACACAAATAAACCATGAGACAGAATCATCAGAAATAATTAACAGATTTATTGCCCCAGAGATTTTAGATATTGGAATTACTATATAGAGAATATATATAATCACGTTTTATATGTAAAAGAAATAAAGGTGATTTCTAAAAAATAAAAAAATGTAAAGAATCCATTAGATACAACCAGATAGATTTGAAGCAAAATGCTTAGAATTGAAAAATATGATCCCTGAAATTTAAAATATGATTTGTAAATTAAATATAAATTAGGTGTAATTGAAGAGGAAAGTTGTGAACTAGAAGACAAATCTAAAGAAGTTTCCCAGAATGAAATACAGAAAGCCAAGGGGTTGGAAAATAAAAAGAGGCTAAGCATCAGGGAAGATATATGTGTCTAATCAGAGTTCCACTAGGAGAAATAAAATAATGGAAAGACAATATTTGAATAGAAATTGTTTGAAAATTTTCCATAAATGATGAAAGATATGAATCCACACATATAGGAAGTATGATAGATATCAAGCAAGATAAATGAAAAGTAAATTCAAGCATGACAGTAAAAGTGTAGTCCAAAGTTAGAGGAACTACCATAAAAGTAACCAAAGAGAAATGTATACCACCTACAAAAGAACAATTTCTAGACTGAAAATAAATACCAGAGACATTAGCATAATATATTCGAAGTGCTGAAGTAAAATAATTGTCAGTCTGAAACTGTGTTTCAGCAAAACTCATTTTTCTCAACAGTTTTTTTGAAAAATTATAGTTGATGTACAATATTATATAGCAAAACTCTTTTTTAAGACCAAAGATGGAATACAATCATTTTCAGATAAATGAAACCTAAGGGGATTTACTAGCAATAGGCCAACACAGATAAAATTTCTGAAAATGAGTCAAGAAGTATGGTTTGAGGGACTTCCCTGGTGGCGCAGTGGTTAAGAATCTGCCTGCCAATGCAGGGGACATGGGTTCAAGCCCTGGTATGGGAAGATCACATATTCTGCAGAGCAACTAAGCCTGTGCGCTACAACTGTTGAGCCTGCGCTCTAGAGCCTGCGAGCCACAACGACTGAGCCCGTGAGCCACAACTACTGAAGGCTGCATGCCTATAGCCTGTGCTCCACAACAAGAGAAGCCACTGCAATGAGAAGCCTGCGCACTGCAATGAAGAGTAGCCCCCGCTCGCCACAACTAGGGAAAGCCTGCGTACAGCAACAAAGACCCAATGCAGCCAAAAATAAATAAATAAAATTAATTAATTAATTAATTTTTAAAAAAAGAAGTAAGGTTTGAGATTCAAAAAGAAATAGAGGGCTTCCCTGGTGGCACAGTGGTTGAGAGTCTGCCTGCTGATGCAGGGGACACGGGTTCGTGCCCTGGTCCAGGAGGATCCCACGTGCCGCGGAGCGGCTGGGCCCATGAGCCATGGCCGCTGAGCCTGTGCGTCCGGAGCCTGTGCTCTGCAACGGGAGAGGCCACAACAGTGAGAGGCCCGTGTACCAAAAAAAAAAAAAAAAAGGAATAGAGAGCAAAGACTTTGGGACGTGTGAATAAATCTAAACAAACATTGTACAAATAAATAATAAAACATTAATTTGTGGAATAAAAAAAGACAACTAAAATACTGGGTAACAATAACATGTAAATTAGGATGAGATAATCAGAGTTTAAGAAATGTGTATTAATTGGGAAGAGAGTTGAGATATAGATGAATAATAGCTCACAACTGATTGTTTATAGTGTACTAGACATATGTAATAACTCACTTAACCCTCGTAACAGCCTTCTGAGTTACATACTATAGTTATCCTCAGTTTACAGATAAAAGTGGCACAGAGTTTAAATAATTTACCCAAGGTCACATAGCTAGAAAGCAAAGAGCTGGGTTCAAACTCAGGTAATATAACTCTAAAATGGATATACTATATAGTATTCTCTGTGCTGTTTCTAGAAAGTTAAAAATAAGTGATAAAAATTTAAGTAAACAGTAGAAGATATAGTTTCAAAACAATGAGGGGAAGTGGAATAAGAAAGAAAAAAACACTAAATAAGTACAAAAGAAGGCCCTCCCCAAAAAACAAAAAAGTAGAAAAAGCAGAACAAATAAAATGCACAATGTAAGATAGAAAAAAATAAAACCAAATTAGATAACATAATAAACAGAAGTAGATTAAAATTAGTTAAAAGAGAGATTTTGAGATTCGATTTTTAAAAACCCATCAATATGCTGTTTACAAGAGACTTATAAAACATAAGGACACAGAAAAATTAAAAATAAAACGTTCCTTATGTGCTACACCTCAATTTTTTTAAATGTTAATATTCCACAAAGAAAATAACTATCAAACTTTCAATTAACAGATTATTTAGTACACAATTATCCAGAGAACAGAAAGAAGCAATGGTCCTACAGCTCATTCTGAGGACAGTTTGAAAAAGGAAAACTACAGGCCCCTCTGTATCCTAACAGGAACAGCATTCTACAATGTATCTATTTAGGGCTTCCCTGGTGGTGCAGTGGTTGAGAGTCTGCCTGCCGATGCAGGAGACATGGGTTCGTGCCCCGGTCCAGGAGGATCCCACATGCCGTGCAGCAGCTGGGCCCGTGAGCCATGGCTGCTGAGCCTGCAAGTCCGGAGCCTGTGCTCCGTGACGGGAGAGGCCACAGCAGTAAGAGGCCCGCGTACCGCAATAAATAAATAAATAAATAAACAAAATATATCTATTTAAATCACCACATTAAGAGGCTAAAAGATAAAAACCATATGATTGCCTGATATATGCAAAAAAATCATTTGATAAAACTTAAAACCTGATGATAATAACAATTTTTACAAAAGTAGGAATGAGGACAATTTTCCTTTACCTAAGAAACAATTTCTATCAAACAATATACTTTTACTTGGAATTATGACAGGTAAAAAGTAGTCCCTTAAAATAAAGAACAAGACAGATAAGCCCACCATCAGTACCTTTGTTGATACTACATAATCTTCGCCAGCAGAGTAAAACAAGAAATAGAAGTAAAAGGGATAAGAATATGAAAGGAAAAATGAAACTATCATTTTATGATTATAATTACTCTCATAAAAGATACAGGTAAAAATTATTAGAATCTATAAGAAATTAATTAAATGACTAGATTTAAGATCAAAATATACACATCACATTTCTAAAAAAAAAAAAAAACTGGGGAAGTAAAAGGGAAAAACTCAAGCATTTTTTTCTGCCTTTTCTGTATAAACTGTTCCATGGATAACGAACTAGTAGGCAAAAGGAAGCATCTCATACAATTATTCAAAGTAATACATGAAAGCAAAATGGTAGAAATAGAATATCATCTTTTTGCAACCGACAATGAATTAATGAGTCTAAATATTGAGTATCAATGGCTGCTAATATTTTTTTAAAAGAGTGAAAACCAGACTTCCTGAAAAAAACATAAATGGATAAAACCTGAGCCTGATGAAGCATCTGGATCAAGCTGCCAATTTCTAAGAAATACAGAGGACACAGGAACGTGATGGACTATAACATGAGTGTGCAACCAGCAAAATCCACACTGTAGAACTCTGTGTCAAACAGACTGAGTTTGCAACAGATGAAGTGTAGGGAAAAGCAAAGGATGGAGGGAGAATCCATAGATTAAAAGAGACTTAAAAGACATAACAAGGTGTTTTTAAAAAAAAAAACAGGCAAGACTAAATTATAGCGTAAAATAATGCAAGGGAGAGATTGCTATGAAAGACAGGATAGTGGTTATCTAGGGGGAAGAGAGGGGACTGTGAACTGTATGGGGCATATAGAGGGACTTCTGAGATGACAGGAAAAGTTGTTTCTTGACCTGGATAGTGGCTACAGTGTATCCATCTTATAGTTATCCACTAAGCTCTACATTTGTTTCATTTAGTGTTCTGTTTCTATGCTTTACTTTACAATTTAGAAGTTTTTAAAAGTTTTCTAAGAAGCTGTATTTCTCTATCACACAGCAAGCAATTAGAAAACATAACTTCAAAAAAATATATTATTAACTCATGATACCCAGGAATACATCTAGCAAAATACGTATAGAACCTTTATGGAAAAAATAATAAAACTTCAGTGAAAGACTTGAAAGAAATTATTTTTAAATATAGAGATATACTATATTCACTGATAGGAAAACTCATTAGCATTAAGATCTGATTCTCCCCAAATTGGTTGTTGTTGGGAGACAATTCTACATGAGCCCCTTGTATTTCTGAAGGTCTTGTGTGCAGAGACGCTAACTGCTTTTATTCCAAGCTATCTTTTCAAGACTCTTTGTATACTAACAGCCTGGGAAGATAGAGACAGGATTTCCCTCCAGAGCAAGAGAGTAGATTTTTTATTGTTCTCTAAAAAGATAATGTCTCCCTCTGGGGCAAAGATCAGGCTGACTCATTGCCCATTATAGAAGATGCAGGTTCCCTAAGCTCAGTGTCCTCTCCTGTAATATAACCCACTGGACTGCAGCTACCACCCAGCCCTCTTCTCATAGCCCTCTGTCTGGAAACACGGCAAGCGGAACCAACACCAACACGCTGCTTGCTGTGCTATGAGTAATAGATCCCGTCCTTCGTCTGTGACCCAGGAGTCTCGTGTGTTCTGCCAGCATAAATGAGACTGTGGCAGGCTAGCTTATTCATTTGTAAGTAGGATAAATCTCAGACCCTTCACAGTTCCTCATAGTTAACCATTTGGGGAAAAAAGAGAAATTAGATACCTACTTACATTGTACACAAAAATCTACTCCATATGAATTAAGGACTTAACTGTGAAAAGCAAAAATTTAACTTTTAGAAGAAAATATAACCTAAGAAAAGGGAAAGATTTATTGAACAAAACACAGAAATCATAAAGGAAATAAAGTCAACTAGATTAAAATAAAAGACTTCTGTTCATGAAAATATTCCATAAAGAAAGCTAAAAGCCACAAACTGGGAGAAAATATTTGTTAACTTTATTAGTGGTAAAGGATAACAATACAGAATACATAAGAACTCTTGAAAATCAATTTCCTAAAAGCCAAAAAAAAAAAAAGGAAAAATCAAACAAAAGACATGTATAGGAATTTAATAGAAAAGGAAATGAATGGCAGACATATGAAAAGATACTCAACTTCATTAGTAATTTAAAAATGTTAATTAATTGCACAATGATAATGTCCATTTTATTGGCATAAATTTAAAGCACTAGTATGATTTATAGCAATAGGCTTTCTTATACTGTTAATAAAAGTAAAATTTGGTATAATCACTTCAAAATATAATTTGGCATTATCTTGTAAATTGAGCATTTGCATACACTAAATAAATTCATCAATTCTATTTCTAGGTATAACGCTTGAGAAATTCTTGCCCATAAGCACCAAAAAACATGTACAAGAATGGAAAATACCAATATTTATCAACAGAGAATAGATAAATAAATTGTGGCTTTATTTATGTGGATAATTAACTTATTAAATTGATGAATTAATACTATTATAAGTATGGAAATGAATAAACATAAGTTACAAATATCAACATAAATGATTATATTATATTAGATATATACTTTTGAGTGGGGAAAAAAACAGCAGATACACTATGGCTTCATTTTTATAAATCTCAAAAACAAAGGAGAACTAAACTGTTTGTTTAGTGATAAATATCTATATGATAAAACTATAAAGTTGTAAGTACAGAAATGATAAAAACAAATCTCATGGTTGTGATTACTTCTGGAGAGTTGGGAGCGATTATAATCAAGGAAAGGTATACAGGCAATTTCAATAGTTCCAGATCTTAACTGAGTGGAATGCATGCATATATATAGATGTATTTCAATGAAGATGTCAGCATTTTAAGAAAAAACAAGTTTTTAGATGAAAGCACTAACTGAATCTTTAAAATATACTTGACCATGCACCAACAGTAAATATTATTTTCTCTTAAACTGGAAGTAAATCTATATCTGTTAGAAA
Organism: Stenella coeruleoalba; assembly: GCF_951394435.1. Taxonomy (NCBI): domain Eukaryota; kingdom Metazoa; phylum Chordata; class Mammalia; order Artiodactyla; family Delphinidae; genus Stenella; species Stenella coeruleoalba. The sequence continues at coordinate 18,171,142 of NC_137155.1, read as the reverse complement.
TAATGCGGCCAAACAATGTGAATCTGAAGAATTTTGTTGCCAACACTTTATAGCAAGTATATGAGCCAAAGTGATTTAAGTTTGTAAAAATGCAAAATAGTATAAACAAAACTTGTGCTAAGCCAGATTTGAACATCTAGTGAGAATAACATTCATACTAAGTTTTCTGCATTGCGTTCTTTTTACATTTATTTTTCACTTTTATTGAAGATTCAAAACATACATATATATCACATTTTTGTATCACATATTATCTAATGAAATAAGATAAAACAAATTGAATATTTTAAAAGAAACTTGACAGTTGTGAGGAAAACAGACAGTAGAAGCAGGGACATTGGGGGAAGGCTACTGCAGTAGTCAAGGTAAGAGAAGGTGGTGGCTTCAACTAGAAGAGGCAGTGAAGATGGAAAGAGGTGGATAAATTTGGGATGATGTTGCAGATTGGGTTTCCTGGGATGCTGACTCTGAGAAAGATCAGGGTGAAATAAGTGTATAATTCGGGGCTCTTAGCATCAACACCCTTGACAGGGAAATAAAAGGGAAAGGAAGGGAGCAGGTTGGGCAGAAGGAGAAGTTGGGCTGTGATGCAGTCTCAGTGAAGGCCTCAGCAGAGTCATCCTGTGTTAGGAGTCGGGCCTCAAGCATCAGTCACTGTATATGGTTTGCTTACCCCCAGGAAAGGGGTGTGACCTTGAGTGTGGTGGCTCTCTTCAGGGGAGGGCAATTTCCAGAGAGGGCAGAGTGGCTGTGAGTTGGCAACACATCCAGCAGCTGTGGGCATAAGTCCCCTAGTCCCCTCTGAGGGGCACGTCACAGCATCTAGTACAGATATGTGTTGGGGGAATAGGAGACTTGCTGATGGATTGAATGTGGAAGATGAGGAAAGAGAGCTACTGAATTTTTGGTCTGAGAGCAGATGGTGGTGCCATTCATTGACATAGGAAGAAGGGGAGGAGGAAGAGGTTTAGGAGATGGAAATCCGAAAACTCTTTTCTGTGATGTTTAAGTTCAAGATGCTTATAAAAATTCAAGAGGAGATGGCAAGTTAGATAGGCAGTTAGATGTAGACACGTGGACTCTTAAGGAGAAGTCCAGGGTAGAAAACAAAACAAAACAAAACAAATTTAGTAGACATGGCAAATAGATGACTTTTAAAGCTCTGAGACTGGATATGATCATTTAGGAAGATTGTACAAATAGAGAAGAGGACCCTGACCAAGCCCAAACCACGCTGACTTTAGAAGTGGGGCAGAGGGACTTCCCTGGTGGTCCAGTGGTTAAGAATCCACCTTCCAATGCAGGGGACGTGGGTTTGATCCCTGGGTGGGGAACTAAGATCCACATGCTGCAGAACAACCAAGCCCACGTGCCGCAACTACTGAGCCTGCACACCACAACTAGAGAGCCCACATGCCACAATTAGAGAGCCCACACGCTCTGGAGCCCATGTGCCACAGCTAGAGAGAAGCCTGCATGCTGCAACGAAGAGCCTGTGTGCCACAGTGAAAGATCCTGCATGCCACAACTAAGACCTGATGCAGCCAAAAATAAATAAATATTTTTTTTAATTGAACTCATCTTTTTTTTTAAAGACCAGTTTTTGTAAGTCAATTTATTTTTTTTAAGTATTATTTTAACTATTTATATTTATTTTTGGCTGCATTGGGTCTTCGTTGCTGCACACAGGCTTTCTCTAGTTGCGGCAAGCGGGGGCTACTCTTTGTTGTGGTGCATGGGCTTCTCATTGCAGTGGCTTCTTCTGTTGCGGAGCACGGGCTCTAGGCGCGTGGGGTTCAGTAGTTGTGGCTCGCGGGCTGTAGAGCACAGGCTCAGTAGTTGTGGCGCACGGGCTTAGTTGCTCCGCGGCATGTGGGATCTTCCCGGACCAGGGCTCGAACCCATGTCCCCTGCATTGGCAGGCGGATTCTTAACTACTGCGCCATCAGGGAAGCCCCAAAACTGAACTCATCTTTAAAAAAAAAAAAAAAAAAGAAGTGGGGCAGAGGATAGGAGCCAACAAAGAAGACTAAGAGGAACCCATGACATGGGGTATAATGGAAGCCAAGTCCTGGGGAAAAAGTATTTCAAGAAGCAAAGAGTAATTAAGTGTCAAATGCTGCTGAAAGGTCAGGTAAGACAAAGCAGAGAGGAGACCACTGGATTTGGAAATTATGGGGGTAACGTGTCATTGACAAAACAGTCTTTGTGAAATAATAGAAATAAAATATGAGCAGTGAATTAGGGAAGAGAGTTGAAATTGAGGAGGTGGAGGCAGCAATATAGACAACTTTTACAAGAAGTCAGTCATAGCCATTTGAATCTGAGAGACTAGGATTTGTTGCTAGCTTTTTGAGTTTCTCAAGATAAGATGGAATTTTTTATAATATCAATTTTCCAGTAAGTTGGTACATTGTTCAACACAGTGCAGACCAACATTGTGAGTATCAAAAATACATCTAGGAGTCAGGTTCAGCCAGTGGGTTATGAGTTTCTGACTTCCATCAAGAAAGCGAACTCTTGGGCTTCCCTGGTGGCGCAGTGGTTGAGTCCGCCTGCCGATGCAGGGGACGCGGGTTCGTGCCCCGGTCCAGGAAGATCCCACATGCCGCGGAGCGGCTGGGCCCGTGAGCCATGGCTGCTGAGCCTGCAAAAAAAAAAAAAAAAAAAGAAACGAACTCTCAAAAAGTAAACTATTATAAATATCGTGGTAGAGCATGCTCCAGGACAGGTGAGTGAGTACAGGAAACTTGCGGAGGCTAGAATGCATAGAAAGTTGGGGAAGATGACCCCGGAGAGGAAGACAAGCCTCAGATGGACTTTCTCAAGGTCAAGATTGAAGGAGGAGGAAGAAAAAATTGCTGGCAAACGCTTGTGGCCAAATCACCTATCCTCCGACGTAGCATTTATCAGCACTGACACTTACATTCTGATTTCCGTGTGGCCCTCTCATTGATGTTATTTAGGTCCGAGAGCCAGATTGTCAGAGGCTTTTCATTTCAGCTACTTTGAAGTTTGGACTTTATTCTGCAGACAATAGGAAACCATTGAAAGTTTTTGAATAGGGGAAAGATATATAATCAAAGTGAGTTTTTAACAGGATTATTTCTTCAGCAGTGAGCAGGATGGAGTCAAGCAAGGCTAGGTTAGATGCAGAAAGTCCATGTAGGAGATTTTTTCTGGTTGTGGAAATGGAGAGTAAGAGGTGAAGATTGATGGGTGTGGGGCATTAGAAAACAAAGACAATGCTCAGTCTACATTAGTGTGTGTGTGTGTGTGTGTGTGTGTGTGTGTGTGTCGGGGGAAGGGAGGAAGGGTGACAGTGGGGTTGTGTGGGCTGACATGTCAAAAGCAATAATAGCCAATATATGGATGGCACCATATAGCCTACAAGTGCTTTCACATCCATTATCTCATTCGCCCTCACCACACCCTTGTGAGCTATTATTATGCCCATTTAACAAATGTGGAATCTGAGGCTCAAAGAGGTTAAGTGATTTGCCCATAAGGTCACAAGATGTTCTTGACCATGGGTGTCCTCACTCCGTGTTTTGACAATGGCTTTCAGATACACTTAGGCTCTTGATGGTGTGTGGGCAGGAGTCAGCCTGTGTTTGCCTTTCGAAAGACATGTCCTGAAATTTCAGTTTCTTGGAGGGATTGGCTGGATTCCACTTCTTTGATGCTGGTTCCCTGTGAACTTTCTAAAAGAGACTATAATTTACATATGACAGCTGGAGAGAAAAAAAAGAAAGAATCCATTTCTAAGTTAGTTTTCCATTTTGACTCCAGGCGTTCTCTGAAATGAAACATTAAGTCTCTCTCCTAGGCAGGGTAACAGTTAGATCATTAAAATTCTCATCCTGTGAGGGCCAAACCTTGGTGAACTGAGATAAGAAAATGCATTTACCTCTCTTCTCACTGCCTGCCATGCACCCTCTCAAGTAAAAAGCTGGGAATTCCCTTCTAATGAGTGAGATCTATTTCATTATCTCAACCACAAGTCCATAGGCCCAGGGGCTCAGATGTCAAACCAACCTAGCGGGTCAATTCTAGCTTCCTGAATTACTTAAATACTGGCTTTTTCTCTGGCATTAACTGAAAGGAACTTCCCCAAGGACTAAATTGACAGCTGTATTTTCAATTATGGACTAAAGGCTGCTTCTTATCCAAACCAAGATGGCTGACTGAAAGAATCCCAGAAGTATGTGGATGTGATGTTACCTTGCTGATGGACTTTCTCAAGTCAAAACGTTTACTTAAAACTTCGTCTTCTTCCAAAGCAGGAATTTCTAAAACTTTAGAAGCAGCTTTCCTTATAAAAGCCTTTACACTTTTCAGGTCTTTTAACTTTAAAAAGCTTGTGAATTCTCTTCTAGGTGATTAAAAGCCATTTTGAATTAAATACAGTTGCCCTGATCTTGTCAAAAACGATGATGCAAAAAAAAAAAAAAAAAGACGGTGCTTTCCTAGAGCTTAATTTACTATACAGAGTTAGAAAGCAGTTGGATTTTTAAAAATTGATTTATACTGCCATCTAGTGATACATTTCATTGCAAATTTCAACACCCTAGAGTACGTTTTGGTAGGTCTGCTAGGTTACCCTTAAAAACTTCGTAGAATCGAGGATTTATGCTTCCAAATAGAAAGCAAACTAGCTCCTCTACACAGCGTACAAGGCCCCTCTCATATACAAAGGCTAAGAAAAAAATTTTAACACAGATATAGAAGGGAGCTCCCAACAGAGGTCCTGTTAAACCACAGAGGCTTCTTACATTAGCTTTTTCACTTATATCTTTGATTTTTATTGTAATTATCCCACATAAGCTGTTTATTTCTTCTAGGCAAATAAATTCAATCTTGGCTGACTAATTTAATGGTCACTCTATTTGAAAAAGTAGAATGCATACAGGTTAAACATATGGGAGCTACCATGATGTTGTCCAGGTTCAAATCCTAGCTCAGAATCTGCAATCTGTGTGCCCTTGGAGAGTTATAAAACACCCCCATGGGCTTCCCTGGTGGCACAGTGGTTAGAAATCCGCCTGCCAATGCAGGGGACACGGGTTCAGTCCCTGTTCCAGGAAGATCCCACATGCCGCGGAGCAACTAAGCCTGTGCACCACAACTACTGAGCCTGCGCTCTAGAGCCCACGAGCCACAGCTACTGAGCCTGTGTGCCACAGCTACTGAAGCCAGCACTCCTGGAGCCTGTGCTCAGCAACAAGAGAAACCACCACAATGAGAAGCCCCGTGCACCGCAACAAAGAGTAGACCCCGCTCACCACAACAAGAGAAAAGCCTGCGCGCAGCAACGAGACCCAACACAGCCAAAAATATAAGTAACTTAATTAATTAAAACACCCCCATGCCTCAGTTTCCTAATCTATAAAAGAGGGGTAATAATCAAATCTACCTCACAGAGTCATGCAAAAGACACTATGCTCAGCACAGAAACTAGCACAAAGTAAATGCTCAGTGGAAACACAAGGTACCATTATATTGGTGGATCACAGGCAGCCTAATGTGCATAGCCACTGAGGATGCAGAGATAGAAGAACAGCTCCCTGTCCCATACCCTTAGCAAATAGATCTTTGGACACAATGAAGACCCAAGGTCAGGTCTCTCGATACTAGAATTATTATATGATCCAGCAATTCTAGGTAAATACCTAAAAGAATTGAAAACAGAGACTCAAACAAATTTTGTATTATTCACAATAGCCAAAAGGTGGAAACAACCCAAATATTCATCAGCAAATGCATGAATAAACAAAATGAGTTATATACATTAACGGAACACTATTCATCCTTAAAAAGGAATGAAATTCTGATACATGCTGCAATGTGGATGACCTTGGAAACATTATGCTAAGTGGAATAAGTCAGACACAAAAGGATAAATGTTGTCAGATTCCGCCATATATGAGTTACCTAGAATAGTCAAATTCACAGAGACAGAAAGTAGAATGGTGGTTACCGGGGGCTGGAGGAAGGGGGCAAAGGGGAGTTATTGTTTAATGGTTACAGAGTATCAGTTTGGAATGATGAAAAAGCTCTGGATATGAAATAGTGATGATGGTTGCACAACAATGAGAATGTACCTAATGCCACTGAATAGTACACTTAAAATGGCTAAAATGGACTGTGGAAAACAGTATGGAGTTTTCTCAAAAAACTAAAAATAGGACTACCATATGACCCAGCAATTCCACTCCTGAGTATATATCCAAAAAAAGCAAAAACACTAATTCAAAAAGATACAGGCACCCCAATGTTCATAACAGCATTATTTACAATTGCCAAGACATGGAAACAACCTAAGTGTCTGTCAACAGATGAATGGATAAAGAAGATGTGGTATATGTATACAATGAAATACTACTCGACCATAAAAAAGGATGCATTTTTGCCATTTGCAACAACATGGATGGACTTGGAGGGCATTATGCTAAATGAAATAAGTCAGAGAAAGACACACTGTATGATATCACTTATACATGGAATCTAAAAAAATACAACAAACTAGTGAATATACAAAAAAGGAAGCAGACTCAGAGATATATATAGTGGTTACCAGTGGGGAGAGAGAGAGGAGGGAGGGGCAGTATAGGAGTAAGAGGTAAAAACAATTATGTATAAAATAAGCTACAAGTATATTTTGTGCAACAGAGGGAATATAGCCGATAGTTTATAATAACTATAAGTGGAGTATAATCTTTAAAAATTGTGAATCACTATATTGTACACCTGTAACGTATATGATATTTTACATCAACTACTTCAATTTTAAAAATTAAAAAAAAAAAAAAGAAGAGATAAACCAGGCTGGAATAGGCAATGTGCTGGGAGATATTGAGAAGGTGTTTCTCGAGCTGGCCTTAAGACTATGCCAGCTTTAAATGATCTGGGAGGAGAAAGGAGGGATCACGTGGGAGGACCCAGCCTGTCCTGAGCATGTGAGGGAATTGGAAGGACAACCTTCACATCTTCTTGCCACAAAGACTCTGCCACCAATAGTGATTCCACTTCGTTAAATAAGAAATAATAGAACAAGTAATAGTAATGGCTAACCTTAGGTAGTGCTAAAGACTTTGTGTTTATTACCTTGCTTAACCCTCATAATAACATCATGAGGTAGAACTGTAGTTATCAACCCATTCTGAAGCTCAGAATGTTTAAATTCCTTGCCCAAGACCATGTGCTAGAGAAAAACAAAGCTCCAGACCCTGGCTCTTCACTGCTGGTTTAAACTACCACTGGTTAATGAATGACACATTTTCCACTCTACTTAACATTTTCCCACCACCTAGATAACCAGACAGAAAGGTAAACTAATTTTAAATTAGCTCCAGTTAATATTAAATCAACAAAGCATTATCTGAATTAGTCTCAAAGTAATGATTCTTAATCTTTGGGGGTCAGGGTCCCCTCTGAAAATCTGACAACAATTAAAGCCCCTCATCCATACACACACAAAGTTTGCATAGAATTTCAGGGACTCCCTGAAGCCCAGGAGGAGCCCTAAGTTAACATTTCTTGACCTCACTCTTCCCGAGCCAAATGAAACCCCTCCAAGTGCAAGTGGTGTGGGCGTCACACTGGGTCCCAACTCCTCCCATTAGCACAGATCATCAAGGGTGCTGGGGCAGCTGCTCTGCCTACACATATAATCAGATCATAAACTGTCTTCAACCATATTTGTTCTGTTGAATAGCATTTGAGTTCTTGGCAAGCGTCATGGTCTGGGAATGCTGATGCTTTCATTCTGCCTGTGTGAAGGGGAGCAGGCTGTGGGTAGGCCGTCTGGAGGAAGACTGTGTGAGCAGATATTGTTGCTGCCGCCCCACATACTGCCAGGTGCCACTAGCTGCTGGGGTGGTCAGAAGCCACTTCCAGCCTAGGGGCCAAGAAAAAAAAGCAAACAGAATTAACCTAACTGCCATCCTGGAACAGTCCTGCCCCATGTGTATTGGAGAAGATCAAAAGCATAATAAATAGTTCCCTTTCCCCTCACTCTTGAGTCTAGCAGCTGTGTTTTTCTCCTCTCTAATTTTCTTCTATGCGAGGAACAAAACACAGACAATATGGTATAATGTTAAAAATATTTATAATGTTTATAAATATATAATGTTTAGGAGACAGATGTAGGTTTAAAGTCTAGCTTCACCACTTACTCGGGCAAGTTACTCAGCATCTCTAAACCTCTGATTTCCTTTTTTTTTTTTTTTTTTTTTTGCTGTGCGTGGGCCTCTCACTGTTGCAGCCTCTCCTGTCGCGGAGCACAGGCTCCGGATGCGCAGGCTCAGCGGCCATGGCTCACGGGCCCAGCCGCTCTGTGGCACGCGGGATCCTCCCGGACCGGGGCACGAACCCGTGTCCCCTGCATCGGCAGGCGGACTCTCAACCACTGCGCCACCAGGGAAGCCCCCCCTTTTTTTTTTTTTTTAATATTTATTTGGCTGCACTGGGTCTTAGTCTTGGCATGTGGGATCTTCGTTGTGGCATGGGGGATCTTTAGTTGTGGCCATGCAGGATCTTTAGTTGCAGCAAGCGGGATCTAGTTCCCTGACCAGGGATAGAACCCAGGCCCCCTGCACTGGGAGAGCAGAGTCTCAGCCACTGGACCACCAGGGAAGTCCCCAAACCTGTGATTTCTGTTTTAGAAAATGTTGACACGAATGTTTATATTACAGAATTGTTGTGAGGATTAAGTAAGGCAATACACTTATATTCCTGGCACATAATAAGTACTTAATAAGCAGCTACTAAAACCACACCTCATGGTATTTATATTTCTGGCTATCAAGTTGCCACTGAGATTAATAACCCTGTTAATCTGTGTGTTTAAGTCCTTGAATATCAAGAGCTATTGTGATCTCAAGGAAATATAAAAGAGCCATACATCCTAAACCCCATCGTTCAGAAGCTATAACTGCTTTCTCAGCTTTCTCTTCATTCCTGGCACAGAGCTTGGTGAACAACTGAATGGTGGCAGGTACATGTGGGCCAGAAGTTACTCTGGGAGAGCCAGGATCACCTTAAGAAATTAGCAAGTGGAGCAGACATCCTGTTCACTGTCAGAAGACAAGGTCACTGTTAAATCGTAATTTCCTTGACGAGCACATTGTGTGCGGGAGAGGCTCGGTCTTCAGAAGTTTTCTGCAATCCTCTGGTTCGCTGAAAGGAGTTGTCTCCAAAGCACCTCTGGGCAAGCTCTTCCTCTCTTAGCTTGGACGTAAGGAAAGACCTTGGGGAAATCAGCTGGACTTATTTACATCCTAAATCTTTAAAGCAAACAAATGAAAAAGAATTTGAATTTACAATGAAAGACACACAATAGCCTTAAAGACTTAACAAAATAGAACCCAGGATTGAGGGAAAAAAGGAGAAGCAGATGCGATAACCCTAAAGTATACCTCAGTTGTAAATTTCACTCTGCACTTCCCGAACAAAATGAGAGACAGTAGGTTTCAGAGCTCTAATCAGAAGAAAATAAAATGCCATTTGTACGGGGAGATACAGCTCTTTCCTGGTACTAAAACCTGGTGAGAATTTCTCATACAGTGGAACATACATCAAGATCTGGAGTCATGCCAGGTACTGTCCTCACAACTGTTTTACAGTAAATAAACAGTTTTCGTGTAGCTATTTATTATAGTGACCTGAGATAAAACACTACCTCAAGGGAGATGATCAGACAACACCAGAATGTGGGACATTCCAGTGTGGCTTAGTGTCTTCAAAACGTCAATATCATGAAAAGAAAAGGGGGTGGTGGGGAAATGTTTAAGATGAAAAGAGGCAAGATACTGAAGAGACAGAACCATTTTCAATGTATGACTTTTGGTTGGTGAAGAAAATCATTGTAAGACATTTTGGTGGTAGTCTAAGAATCATGAATATGGACTGATTATATATTAGATGATATAGGAAATTATTGTTAGATATGGTAATGGCATGGTGGCTGTGTAAAAGAATTTTTTTTATTTATCATTTATTTTTAGAAGTGCATCCTGAAATATTTAAAGGTAACTTTGAAATGGTTCCTACACACACACATGCACAAAATGATATTTGACAAAATGTTAACCAGTATGGAATTTAGTGAGGGATACATGGATCAGCATATATTCTATTATGTGTTTGAATATTTTCACAGTAAGAAGTGAGAAAAAGAAAAAGACTCCGAATAGCCAAAGCAATCTTGAGAAAGAAAAACGTAGCTGGAGGAATCAGGCTTCCTGACTTCAGACTCTACTACAAAGCTAAAGTAATCAAGACAGTATGGTACTGACACAAAAACAGAAATATAGATCAATGGAACAGGAGAGAAAGCCCAGAGATAAACCCAGGCACATATGGTATCTTATCTTTGATAAAGGAGGCAAGAATAGACAATGGAGAAAAGACAGCCTCTTCAATAAGTGGTGCTGGGAAAACTGGACAGCTACATGTAAAAGAATGAAATTAGAACACTCCCTAACACTGTACCCAAAAATAACCTCCAAATGGATTAAAGACCTAAATGTAAGGCCAGACACTATAAAACTCTTAGAGGAAAACATAGGCAGAACACTCTATGACATAAATCACAGCAAGATCCTTTTTGACCCACCTCCTAGAGAAATGGAAATAAAAACAAAAAGAAACAAATGGGACCTAATGAAACTTAAAAGCTTTTGCACAGCAAAGGAAACCATAAACAAGATGAAAAGACAAAAAAAAAAAAAAAAAAAAAAGATGAAAAGACAACCCTCAGAATGGGAGAAAATATTTGCAAATGAAGCAACAGAAAATATTTGCAAATGAAGCAACAGACAAAGGACTAATCTCCAGAATATACAAGCAGCTCATGCAGCTCAATATCAAAAAAACAAACAACCCAATCCAGAAATGGGCAGAAGACCTAAATAGACATTTCTCCAAAGAAGATATACTGATTGCCAACAAACACATGAAAGGATGCTCAACATCACTAATTATTAGAGAAATGCAAATCAAAACTACAATGCGATATCATCTCACACCAGTCAGAATGGCCATCATCAAAAAATCTACAAACAGTAAATGCTGGAGAGGGTGCGGAGAAAAGGGAACCCTCGTACACTGTTGGTGGAATGTAAATTGATACAGCCACTATGGAGAACAGTATGGAGGTTCCTTAAAAAACTAAAAATAGAACTACCATACGACCCAGCAATCCCACTACTGGGCACATACCCTGAGAAAACCATAATTCAAAGAGTCATGTACCACAATGTTCATTGCAGCTCTATTTACAATAGCCAGGACATGGAAGCAACCTAAGTGTCCATTTACAGATGAATGGATAAAGAAGATGTGGCACATATATACAATGGAATATTACTCAGCCATAAAAAATGAAATTGAGTTATTTGTTGTGAGGTGGATGGACCTAGAGTCCGTCATACAGAGTGAAGTAAGTTAGAAAGAGAAAAACAAATACCATATGCTAACACATATATATATATGGAATCAAAAAACAAAAATGCTTCTGAAGAACTTAGGCGCAGGACAGGAAGAAAGATACAGACGTAGAGAATGGAGTTGAGGACACGGGGAGGGGGAAGGGTAAGCTGGGACAAAGTGAGAGAGTGGCATGGACATATATACACTACCAAACATAAAATAGATAGCTAGTGGGAAGCAGCCGCATAGCACAGGGAGATCAGCTCGGTGCTTTGTGACCACCTAGAGGGGTGGGATAGGGAGGGTGCGAGGGAGACGCAAGAGGGAGGAGATATGGGGATATATGTATATGTATAGCTGATTCACTTTGTTATACAGCAGAAACTAACACACCATTGTAAAGCAATTATACTCCAATAAAGTTGTTAAAAAAGAAAAAGTGAGAAAAAGAACACATGGGGAGAAATCTCAGAGGAGCACGTACCCTACGTTTGCTAGAGAAAAACGCCTGCAGACTGCCCTGGGTATACCAGGGTAGGAGGCATGAACTTGTTACGGACTGAATTATGTCTCCCCCCAAATTCATTATGTTGAAGTTTAACCCCCAAAACCTCAGAATGTAAACATATTTGGAGATAGGCTCTAAAATGAGGTCATTAAGAAGGGCCCTAGGGCTTCCCTGGTGGCGCAGTGGTTGAGAGTCCGCCTGCGGATGCAGGGGACATGGGTTCGTGCCCCGCTCCGGGAAGATCCCACATGCCGCAGAGCGGCTGGGTCTGTGAGCCATGGCCGCTGAGCCTGCGTGTCCAGAGCTTGTGCTCCACAACGGGAGAGGCCACAACAGTGAGAGGCCCGCGTACCACAAAAAAAAAAAAAAAAGGGCCCTAATCCAATATGACTGGAATCCTTATAAGAAGAGAAGATTTGGACACAGACACATACAGGCAAGGTGATGTGAAGATGCAGGGATAAGACAGCTGTCTAGGAGCCAACGAGAGAGGCCTGGAACAGATCCCTCAGAAGGAAGCAACCCTGTTGGCACCTTGGTCTGGAACTTCTAGCCTTCACAACTGTGAGAAAATAAATTCCTGTTGTTTAAGCCAGAAAGTCTTTGGTACTGGGTTAAGTCAGCCCTAGCAAACTAATAGAGAACACCTTGATTTGCCACCAAAGCCCAGGAAGCTTTTCCTGTATCCCCACCCAGCCCTCTCCCCCTGACACTGTAATCTGGACACTGTATAGTCTATACTGGGCAGAGCAGGACTGCAAGGCTCATCAGAAGGTAGTTGCCCTGAGCAGACTTGGATTGCAGCTGCTCAGATGCACATACTCCACAGCCCAGAGACTGTGCATCTGAGTGCTGCAGTCCAAGTCTGACACGTATTGGTCCTTTACCTTTGTGGGTTTTCTGTCTTAAAAGTTAAGAAATCGGGCTTCCCTGGTGGCACAGTGGTTGAGAGTCCGCCTGCAGATGCAGGGGACACGGGTTCGTGCCCCGGTCCGGGAAGATCCCACATGCCGCGGAGTGGCTGGGCCCGTGAGCCATGGCCACTGAGCCTGCGTGTCCGGAGCCTGTGCTCCGCAACGGGAGAGGCCACAACAGTGAGAGGCCCGCGTAACAAAAGAAAAAAAAAAGTTAAGAAGCTGTGTGTGTGTGTGTGTGTGTGCACGTGTACGCATGCACACGTATATTGGGGAAGAGGGAATCTAGCTTTAAAAGCCCTGTAGCTAATATTTATTTATTCTAATGAATATTTAATATTTAGAATCACAATTGATATTCAGGTGGTGTGCTGCCATACTCGACTGTTAAAGTATTTAAGTAACTTCACGCTTGTGGATAAATAGCATTACCTTCCTCATCACCGCAGCTCCTCTCTGGAGACTCCCCACAGTCCAGCAGCTAACGAGTTAATGCCTGGCACCAGAAGGTGCTCCAGAACCTGCTCCAGCAGTCTTGCCCTGCACTCTGGTAGGAACATCTGTCTCTGCCCATACTAGCTGCTACATGTTTTTCCAGTCCATCTCTCTTAGTGCGCCCTCAGCTCCCAGCACTGTCCTCTAAATTCTTTATGATGCATTATTTCACGACAGCTCCAAAGCATATTAGTCTTTCTCTTTACATATGAAGAAACTGAGGGTCAGAGAAATTAAAGTAGTGCAGGGACACAGGCAGAGTTCATAACCACTGCTCCCCATTTTCTGACTGTACCCCCTGGAACTGGTATGTCAGAATTCTTTTCTCCTTAGAAGAGAAAGCAGAGCAGTCAAGAAGAGTTCAGGGGCTCCAGCCCAAGGTCCTGGGGAGTCTGGGTTTTCTCGGGGCTCCCCTTTTCTCCAGGTCAGATCTCCCCAGATAAAAACACTGATATAGGTGCTGGGTCATAGTAAAAACACACGTAGGACAAGCTGTCCTGTAACCAAACAGCTTCTAAAGCTGCACAGCGATTCCAGGCTCTCCTCACTGCAGACACTACGGGAACAGAAGATGACCTCTCACCTGCAGCCGTGGTGCCCCTTGGAGGGCGAGGCAGGGCTGAACAGGTGGGTATGACCCACTTTAACCTTTCAAAGCAGTGGCAAAAGTCTGCACAGCTGTTCGAGGAACACCTGGACATTCTTTTGGCCCTGAGAGTTTTGCTGTAGGAACCTTGCACTCAGGTCCCTGACAATGACCTGCCCACTTGTGGGACACTCACTCGGGCCCTCCGGCCGTGCGGTACAGGAAGGCCCACCTCCTTTCACCCTGGCCCTGGCCCCCTGATTTCCTTGTGACCTTCTAACTTTGCTTCTGCCTTTCCCATGGCACTTAACCCCAGTGTGACCTGAAGACTCAATAACCCTAAAAACCAGTCCTGCTGACCAGCTGGCCTGGGCACAATAGCACTTGGAAAGCAAAGTCATGGGACTGAAACCAAAAGAAAACCTATTCATGAGAGAAGCAGCTGGCAGCTGGAAAACAGAAGGAGAGAGAAAGAAAGGCCAGTCACTACCTCCTACAGGACCCGATTAACTGGGGATTTCAGAGTAAGAGTCACTCAACCTGCCTGAGACCCCTCCCCTCTCCTAATGAAGACAGTGATGCTTATCGGAGCCCCCCACCCCCACCCCCGCCATCCCCACATCCTTCCCAGCAGGGCTCAGGAGAGCAATCCTGCTGACAGGAGCTTTGAGATGGAAAGCAGTGAGGAGAGGGCGTGGGGAGGACCACGGCTGCCCTGGGCAGTCAAGAGATGCTCTTCATCTAAGGCTCCTTTCCTATTAAGCACCCATGAAATATTTCTGAGGACATATGTTAAATCATTTTAAATAACTGCTAATTGTATTCATTTAAAAATTTCACAAGTAGTGTATTTTCATTGAAGAAAAAAGAGGGAAGAAAAGGAGAGAAAAGTCACCCATAATACAACTAGGACATAACCACTTTCAACATTTAATGCATATATGTTTTCACTCAGAAAACTAGATATCACAGTATATATCCTCAACAATAGATCATAAACAGCTTTCCACGTCCGTGTAACCACTTCTACCACTCCCTTTTAGTGGCCGCAGCGGGTTTTATTGTGTGGATAAAAGGTAGTGGCTTAAGCCAATCCCCTATTGCAGTTCATTTGGATTGTTTCTGATGGGAGTTAAATTCCTTTATGAAGTGGCAGACGCTGAGACCAGAGGATGATATCGCAGCCTTTTAAAGTTCTCAACCCCATCATCCCCACCACCCAGACTGCTTGGCATTTTGAACACTGTGTTCCCTTATAGTCAACCTCAGGATGTTTCCAGATGTTTTGCTGCATGATCCCCATCCAGAAACAGGTGTGGTAGGAGCCCCAGCCTCATCTCTTACATGGGCTTCCCCCCCTTAGCCCTCAGAGATAACAGATCACAGCTGAGGCAAAAAAAAAAAGTGGTATCAACTAGATCTCATTTCCAGCATCTTTATTTTATTGGCAGACAGTGATTTCCCAACTACACTGTTGGCGTCTCCCTGCCCACAGTAGGATTTCTGCCTGATTAGGCTCTGGAACTTGCTAGCAGGAGTTTAATACTCCTGCAGTGGGAGAGGGGTGAGATGGGGTAGGGACGAAGAGATACCAAGCAGGGAACACACACACACACACACACACACACACACACACAACACAGGCATGCTCCGTGGTCTATACACAAAGGAGATGAGAAGCTTTCATAAGGAGACAAAAGTTGTATCTTATGCATTTCAGAGGGAGAAAAGCCAGGAGCTAGGAACTGAATACAAGTGTCTGTTTTGCCCCAAAGGGGGGTTGTCAGTGTCAGAGGCGTTCTGTGGGTGCTGAGCCAGCTTTGGGCTGATGCTGTCCGATATCTGTTTTACACCCTGCAATCTCTTGAAGTCTCCTTCATATTACTTGAACATCTTTCCCTTTTCTCATTTCCTCACTGTGACGTCAAGAACACCCTTGAGACCACAGAGTACCTTTAAATGACTAAGATACAGCTTCTGAGGAAAAAGGAACGAGGAGGGGTCAGGGGAGGCCACTCCTGCTTTTGGCAATTGAAGGGAGGTGGGAGGACGGGGGAGCCTCCCCCTTCCGGCAGGACATGTCTGGACACAGCAGGACAGCCACACCCTGACTTCCCCATTTCCTGCTCTTGATGGTACCCACCCTCTCCAAACTGCCCAGACTTGAAAAGCTGAAGCCACCTCTGTCTTCTCTTTTCCTCCCACACCTAAGTGTCATGTTCTGTGGGCTCTTTCTTCCCACTTCCCCACTCCCATCCCTTCCTTTGCATTTCCACAGCAACTGCCCTAACTCAGGCCTCTCCCCAGCTTCCTACAAGTCCTCACCTTCTCTACTCCACCGTCTTAACCCCTCCTAGCCCATTCTTACCGACCGGATTCATGTTCCTAATCAGTGATTTGCATTATGTTGTTCTCCTGCTGCAAAACTCCCCATGGACCCCATGGCCTGGCAGGAAAAGACCACCACAACTAGGCTTTGTCCTGCTCTCCCACCCTGTTCTCACCCTAGCTGCTTCCATCGTCCACTTCCACGCAATCCAGTCTTCCCTGGAAGACCCACCTTTCCCTGGAATTCCACCCCCGGAATGCCCAACCTTTCTCATCTTTGCCTTTGGAATCAGAATGACCCTTGGAAGCGAATCTCCATGAACCTTTCACTTACCTCTGAACCACAAGAAAGTACTCCTCTTCTATGGCTTTATTCTCTGTACCTTTCTCTGTCCTGTATTTTACTATCTTGTTAATGTCTTATCTCTCCTACTGAATTACATTTCCTAAAGGGCAGGGGCCTGAGTTTTGTTGGTCACTGTATTGCCTGCAGCCCCAGGGAATTCTGAGTTTGTGTGAGCTGGTTTCGTAATTACGGGCAATTATCCTGACAGCTCTGTTGGATACAACTACAGGCTTGAAGACATGGTCCCTGGCCCTGGAAGGCTCAGAGGCTCACCCACCTTCTAGATTCCTAGGTATGAGGACAGATGCCCACACTTGCCAAAAGAGCTTAGGCTGGTGTTATAGACTGAATTGTGTCCCCCCCAAAATTCACATGTTTAAATCCTAACCCCTCGTACTCCAGAAGGTGACT
This sequence comes from Stenella coeruleoalba, assembly GCF_951394435.1. Taxonomy (NCBI): domain Eukaryota; kingdom Metazoa; phylum Chordata; class Mammalia; order Artiodactyla; family Delphinidae; genus Stenella; species Stenella coeruleoalba. The sequence continues at coordinate 18,154,121 of NC_137155.1, read as the reverse complement.
TTATTTGGAGATGGGGTCTTTAGCAAGGTAGACAGGTTAGATGAGGTCATTAGGGTGGATCCAAATTCAATTTGATTGGGGTCCTTATAAAAAGGGGACATGTGGACCTCGAGACAGACAAGCAGAGAGCAAAAAATGATGTAAAGACACAGAAAAGACATCATCTATAAGGCAAGGAACTCTGGAGGCCACCAGAAGCTAGGACAGAGACCTGGAACAGGTCCTTCTCTCACAGCTCTTCGAAGGAACCAATCCTGCCCACACCTTGATTTCTGACTTCTAGCTTCCATACTGTGCGACAATAGTTTTCTTTTATGATAAAACACCCAGTCTGTGGTGCTTTGTTGGGGCAGCCCCAGCAAACTTATACATCTGGATGCCTGAGAAACGTGAGGAGAGCAAAGCCAAGTCATGGAGATGCTCTGGGCAGGAAGGCAGTGGGCCCTCAGCACCAATAGCCCGTGCCAGCAGCTGAGCCGAGGGCAAGGGCCAGCAGCTGGCCTGCCTGACACAGCTCTTTGAAGAGTGTTCTGCTTCTGTATTTGCGCAGAGGAGGGTGGCATTAGGGATGGGGGCAGGAAACCGCACTGAAGGGCAGACTGTCCTTCCAGGCTCCAGATGCTTCCAGCCCAACTCTTTTAAAATGAAAGAAATGGCAAGACATCATAAGCTCTGCAGAGACTCAGAGCTCTGCCCTGGAAACCCCTCCCTAATTACCACCTTCCACTGTGGCTCCTGGTGCCTCCCTCCTCCTCAGCAGGGGGCTAGGGATGTGGACATGCCTCTTCTCCTGACTCAAAGGGTCATTTCCTGAGCGCTCCTTACCAAAATATGCCTTCCCACTCTGGGGAGCCTCACCAGACACACTAACTGTATTAGGATTGATTGGATATAATTAAGTTCGCTGAGTGGAACTGCTCCCCATTAGCAGACAGGAAAACTAAGGTATGGTGGGCCTCACCTTCAGGCTGGCTGCTGGCAGGAAACAGATGCCAGAGCTTCTGCCCCACCTGGAGTCAGTCCCATAACCTCCCATAGTGAAGGTAGTAGGCAGGGGAAAGCAAGAGCAAAAGCAGTGAGCTCAGAAAGAAGTATGTGCCTGGGCCCCAGGACCATGGAACAGCTGTACCACCATATATATATATATATAGCAAACATGCCACTGTAAGAGCGAACACTTAGGCACCAGGGCCTTGCTCTGAGCACGCTAAGCCTGTGCTGCCCAGTACAGGAGCCACTGGCCACATGTGGTTACTAGCACTTGACATGTGGCTAGTCCTCCAAACTGAGATATGTTGTTACAGTGAAATACACACTGGACTTGGAAGACTTAGTATGAAAAAACGAATATAAATATTAATATTTTAAAAATACTGTTTACATGTTAAATGGATACTATGTTTATATGCTGTGTTAAATAGATTATATTACTAAAACTAATTTCACTTATTTATTTTTGCCTTTTTAAATATGGTGACTGGCTGGGACAACGTTAAATGTACCAACATTTACATTATAGGGGTCCCAGAGGAGAAGAGAGAGAGAAAGGACCCAAGAAAATATTTCCCATGTTAGGGAAGTCAAAAACTTCCCTAACATGGGAAAGGAAATAGCCACCCAAGTCCAGGAAGCACAGAGAGTCCTGAGCAGGATAAACCCGAGACACATAGTAATCAAAATTAATAAAAATTAAAGACAAAGAAAAATTATTAAAAGCAACAATGGAAAAATGACAAATAACATACAAGGGAACTCCCATAAGGTTAACAGCTGATTTCTCAGCAGAAACTCTACAAGCCAGAAGGGAGTGGCATGATATATTTAAAGTGATGAAACAGAAGAACCTACAACCAAGATTACTCTACCCGGCAAGGATCTCATTCAGATTCAATGGAGAAATCAAAAGCTTTACAGAAAAGCATAAGCTAAGAGAATTCAGCACTACCAAACCAGCTCTACAACAAATGCTAAAGGAACCTTCTCTAAGTGGGAAATACAAGAGAAGAAAAGGACCTACAAAAGTGAACCCAAAACAATTAAGAAAATGGTCATAGGAACATACATATTGATAATCACCTTAAATGTGAATGGATTAAATGCTGTAACCAAAAGACACAGGCTTGCTGAATGGATACAAAAACAAGACCCATATATATATGCTGTCTACAAGAGACCCACTTCAGACCTAGGGACACATACAGACTGAAAGTGAGGGGATGGAAAATATATTCCATACAAATGGAAATCAAAAGAAAGCTGGAGGGCTTCCCTGGTGGCGCAGTGGTTGAGAGTCCACCTGCCAATGCAGTGGACACAGGTTCGTACCCCAGTCTGGGAAGATCCCACATGCCGCGGAGTGGCTGGGCCCGTGAGCCATGGCCGCTGAGCCTGCATGTCCAGAGCCTGTGCTCTGCAATGGGAGAGGCCACGACAATGAGAGGACCGCGTACCACAAAAAAAAAGAAAAGAAAAAGAAAGCTGGAGTAGCAATACTCATATCAGATAAAATAGACTCTAAAATACAGAATGTTACAAGAGACAAGGAAGAACACTACATAATGATCTAGGGATCAATCCAAGAAGAAGATATAACAATTATAAATATTTATGCACCCAACATAGAAGCACCTTAATACATAAGGCAAATGCTAACAGCTATAAAAGAGGAAGACGACAGTAACACAATAACATTTGGGGACTTTAACACCTCATTTACACCAATGGACAGATCATCCAAACAGAAAATTAATAAGGAAACACAAGCTTTAAATGACACAATAGACCAGATAGATTTAATTGATATTTGTAGGACATTCCATCCAAAAACAGCAGATTACATGTTCTTCCCAAGTGCACAAGGAACATTCTCCAGGACAGATCACATCTTGGGTCACAAACGAAGCCTCAGTAAATTTAAGAAAATTGAAATCATATCAAACATCTTTTCTGACCACAATACTATGAGATTAGAAATAAATTACAGGGAAAAAATGTAAAAAACACAAGCACATGGAGGCTAAACAATATGTTACTAAATAACCAAGCGATCACTGAAGAAATCAAAGAGGAAGTCAAAAAATACCTAGAGACAAATTACAACGAAAACACAACGATCCAAAACCTATGGGATGCAGCAAAAGCAGTTTTAAGAGGGAAGTTTATAGCAATACAATCCTACGTCAAGAAACAAGAAAAATCTCAAATAAACAATCTAACCTTACACCTAAAGGAACTATAGAAAGAAGAACAAAAAAAAAAAGCCCAAGTTAGAAGGAAAGAAATCATAAAGATCAGAGCAGAAATAAATGAAACAGAAACAAAGAAAACAGGAGCAAAGATCAATAAAACTAAAAGCTGGTTCTTTGAGAAGATAAACAAAATTGATAAACCTTTAGACATACTCATCAAGAAAAAGAGGGAGAGGACTCAAATCAATAAAATTAGAAATGAAAAAGGAGAAGTTACAACAGACACCACAGAAATACAAAGCATCCTAAGAGACTACTACAAGCAACTTTATGCCAATAAAATGGACAATTGGAAGAAATGGACAAATTCTTAGAAAGGTATAACCTTCCGAGACTGAACCAGGAAGAAATAGAAAATATGAACAGAACAATCACAAGTAATGAAATTGAAACTGTGATTAAAAATCTTCCAACAGGGCTTCCCTGGTGGCGCAGTGGTCGAGAGTCCACCGGCTGATGCAGGGGACATGGGTTCGTGCCCTGGTCCGGGAAAATCCCATGTGCCGCGGAGTGGCTGGGCCTGTGAGCCATGGCCGCTGAGCCTGCACGTCCGGAGCCTGTGCTCCTCAACGGGAGAGGCCACAACAGTGAGAGGCCCACGTACCGCAAAAAAAAAAAATCTTCCAACAAACAGAAGCCCAGGACCAGATGGCTTCACAGGTGAATTCCATCAAACATTTAGAGAAGAGCTAACACCCATACTTCTCAGACTCTTCCAGAAATTTGCAGAGGAAGGAACACTCCCAAACTCATTCTACAAGGCTACCATCACCCTGATACCAAAACCAGATAGAGATACTACAAAAAAAGAAAATTACAGACCAATATCACTGATGAATATAGATGCAAAAATCTTCAACAAAATACTAGCAAACAGAATCCAGCAACAGATTAAAAGGATCATACACCATGATCAAGTGGGATTTATCCCAGGGATGCAAGGATTCTTCAGTATATGCAAATCAATCAATGTGATACACCATATTAACAAAGTGAAGAATAAAACTATATAATCATCTCAATAGATGCAGAAAAAGCTTTTGACAAAATTCAACACCCATTTTTGATAAAAACTCTCCAGAAAGTGGGCATAGAGGGAACCTACCTCAACATAAAAAAGGCCATATACAACAAACCCAAATCAAACATCATTCTCAATGGTGAAAAACTGAATCCATTTCCTCTAAGATCAAGAACAAGACAAGGATGTCCACTCTCTCACCACTAGTATTCAACATAGTTTTGGAAGTTGTAGCCACAGCAATTAGAGAAGAAAAAGAAAGAAAAGGGATCCAAATTGGAAAAGAAGAAGTAAAACTGTCACTGTTTTCAGATGACATGATACTATACATAGAGAATCCTAAAGATGCCACCAGAAAACTACTAAGAGGTAAGCAATGAATTTGCTAAAGTTGCAGGATACAAAATTAATGCACAGAAATCTCTTGCATTCCTATATGCTAACAACGAAAGATCGGACAGAGAAATTAAGGAAACAATACCATTCACTATTGCAAAAAAAAGAATAAAATACCTAGGAATAAACCTACTTAAGGAGGTAAATGACCTGTACTCAGAAAACTGTAAGACTGATGAAAGAAATCAAAGATGACACAAACAGATGTTCTTGGATTGGAATAATCAATATTGTGAAAATGACTATACTACCCAAAGCAATCTACAGATTCAGTGCAATCCCTGTCAAATTACCAATGGCATTTTTTACAGAACTAGAACGAAAAATCTTAAAATTTGTATGGAGACACAAAAGACCCCAAATAGCCAAAGCAACCTTGAGGGGAAAATTTGGAGCTGGAAGAATCAGACTCCCTGAGTTCAGACTCTACTACAAAGCTACAGTAATCAAGACAATATGGTACTGGCACAAAAACAGAAATATAGATCAATGGAACAGGAGAGAAAGCCCAGAGATAAGCTCACGCACCTATGGTCAAGTAATCTATGACAAAGGAGGCAAGAATATACAATGGAGAGAAGACAGTCTCTTCAACAAGTGGTGCTGGGAAAACTGGACAGCTACATGTAAAAGAATGAAATTAGAACACTCGCTAACACCATACACAAAAATAAACTCAAAATGCATTAAAGACCTAAATGTAAGACAGGCCATTATAAAACTCTTAGAGGAAAACATAGGAAGAACACTCTTTGACATAAATCACAGCAAGATCCTTTTTGATCCACCTCCTAGAGAAATGGAAATAAAAACAAAAATAAACAAATGGTACCAAATGAAACTTAAAAGCTTTTGCACAGCAAAGGAAACCATAAACAAGATGAAAAGACAACCCTCAGAATGGGAGAAAATATTTGCAAACAAATCAACAGACAAAGGATTAATCTCTAAAATATATAAACAGCTCATGCAGCTCAATATTAAAAAAGCAAACAACCCAATCAAAAAATGGGCAGAAGGGGGCTTCCCTGATGGCACAGTGGTTGAGAGTCTGCCTGCCGCTGCAGGGGACATGGGTACGTGCCCTGGTCCAGGAGGATCCCACATGCCACGGAGCAGCTGGGCCCGTGAGCCATGGCTGCTGAGCCTGCACGTCTGGAGACTGTGCTCCGCAATGGGAGGGGCCGTGGCAGTGAGAGGCCCACGTACTGCAAAAAAAAAAAAAAAATGGGCAGAAGACGTAAATAGACATCTCTCCAAAGAAGACATACAGATGGCCAAGAAGCACATGAAAAGCTGCTCAACATCACTAATTATTAGAGAAATGCAAATCAAAACTACAATGAAGTATCACCTCATACCAGTTAGAATGGGCATCATAAGAAAATCTACAAATAACAAATGCTGGAAAGGGAAATGTGGAGAAAAGGGAGCCCTCTTGCCCTGTAGGTGGGAATGTAAACTGATACAGCCACTATGGAGAACAGTATGGAGGTTCCCTAAAAAACTAAAAATAGAATTACCATATGACCTAGCAATCCCACTACTGGGCATATGCCCAGAGAAAGCCATAATTCAAAAAGACCCATGCACCCCAGTGTTCACTGCAGCACTATTTACAATAGTCAGGTCATGGAAGCAACCTAAATGCCCATCAACAGACGAATAGATAAGAAGTGGTACATATATACAATGGAATATTACTCAACCGTAAAAAGGAAGAACATTGGGTCATTTGTAGAGACGTGGATGGACCTAGAGACTGTCGTACAGAGTGAAGTAAGTCAGAAAGAGAAAAGCAAATATCGTGTATTAACGCGTATACGTGGAATCTAGAAAAATGGTATAGATGAACCTGTTTGCAAGGCAGAGGTAAAGACACAGACATAGAGAACAAACGTATGGACACCAAGGGGGGAAAGTGGGGGCGGGTGGTGGTGGTGTAATGAATTGGGAGATTGGGATTGACATGTATACACTAATATGTGTAAAATCGATAACTAATAAGAACCTGCTGTATAAAAAATAAATAAATACAATAAAATTTAAAAATAATATATGGTGGCTGGAAAAGTTTATAAATTACACATGAGTCTTGCATTTATATTTCTCTTGGAAGGAACTGCTCTAAACACAGCATGGCGCCTAATCTTTAGCACAACCCAGTGCAGTGGTGCTAGTCTCAGTTCCCTTTTACAGAGATAACGCTCAAGCCCTGAGATGTTAAGAAATTTGCCCAAAGACACACAGCCAGTAAGAAGAGGAAAAAAACCTAGGGAGTTCAAGAGTAGCAGCAGAACCATGAATATGGCTTGAACTGGGACAGTGGCAGGGAGATAGGGAAAATGAGCAGATGGAAATCCATTCTTAGGTAGAAATACTTGCCGCCAAGGACTGTGTGTGAGGAGCAGTGACGAGGAGGAAAGGATGACTCCAGTGTGTGGCCTGAAGCATAGAAGCATTTGGGTCACAGGGCCTGAGTGACACAGGGAAAGAGACGCAGGTGTATAATGTTCAATCCCAACTTTTCCGTTTACTGACTGTCTTATCCAGAAGTTATGTCCCCTTTCAGGACTCAATTTCCACAATTGGAAAATGGGAATAATAGAACCTATCATAACAGAGTTGTCATGAAAAGAAACAGGAAGATGTATATAGAAGTGCTGCATATGTGTTTGTTGGGTAGTTGTTTAAAAAGAGAGACGGGTTTCAGGAACCTGAAACACTCCTGTCCTCTGCTCTCCTGTCATTTCCCAGGCTGCTCAATCAATGATTAGCTCCCGGGCCACCTCCCCTGAGAAGCACATCAAAGAAAGCACCAGTGGAATGGCTTCTGTCTCCCAGGGAGGCCGCCTAACTAGGGTCACAGCCCCTTTCTCACCCGAGGAGCTGGGCCAGGGCCATAAAGCCGGACAAACTCTCACAATGTCAGGTCAGCCCTAGGCAGAGATCCAAGATGCGGAGCCCATCTGGGTTCTTCTTCCCACCCCACAAGGGTCAGGATTCCTGGTGCAGAGGCCCACAGATGCTCAGCCATATACCTTCAGGGGCAAACTCAGCCTCCTCTCAGAGAGTGTCTTCACTGTGCCAGGACAGAACCCTCCCAATCCTGTCCAACGCCACTATATTCTATGAGAATGGTGCCCCCTGGAGTTGTGTAGCAAGACCTCTGTGAATCAAAGCCAATTGCTGGCTGCCTACTCTTCGTCCTACAAAGCCCAGGCAGATCTGAGAAACAGGTGAAGGGTGTTTTGAGAGCTGTCTCCATCCCTTCTGTAATCCCAGGCAGGAGCCTGCCCTGAATCCTGCTTTTCCTTACATATTGCAGTCGCAGACGGAAGGAGATCTGAACTGAATGAAGGGCCCTTCCACCATCCTGCCCTGGCCTCGATCCTGACCTTGGTACAGTAAGTTGACGTTCCTATCTGTCACTCCCGTTAGATTGGGCAGGGTAGATCTTGCTCTAGTCTGGTCCATGGTGCTTAGTGAATGTTTGTTGAATGAATAAGTCCGTCTCTGCTAAGATATCTACCAGTAATTGTTTCCCACAGAGATGGTTGTATTATAACAGCTCGTTCTTTAAAACCAAGACAACTTCAAGAGAGCCAAAGGACTGACCACGGTACTGATGGTATATACCTGCCATGACCTTAGGGAAAAGGAGCCTTTTCAGTGCTTCTCAGCTGATACCAAGTAGGCAACATTCTACTGCTAATGCTTGCCCCAGCCTCCCTGTAAAAGGTTTCAGGTTGGCTGGATAGAGCCCCTTGGAGGGGGCTTTCCAGCCGGACTCCCTGACAGAATTCTCTGTTACAAGGCTGACTTTTCTAACATCTCCATCCAACTTCAATATCCAGGCCTGGGATATCAGGGCCTCACTTTCCACACCTTCTGAAGGACCCTCACCTCCTGATTAATTGTCATGGGGCTTTTCCACGTCTCCGATTTCTGAATGTTTGCGAACAATATCATTTCTCAGCTGGGTGGAGTTTAGGGTGAGGTGATTAAGGCACTCGCCTCAGGTGTAAAATTTAAGGGGCACCAAAAAACTCAGTAATTAAGATAAACCATATTTGGATACAATCATTAAAAAAATCAAAACTAATGCAAAATAATCCATGATGAACAAACTATCAAAAGAAAACATTTTAAAGATTACATTAAGTATTATTTATCTCGATTACTGAGTTTTTTGGTGCCCCCTGAAATTGTGTGCTGAGGTGAGTACCTCACTGAGTTCAGTCAGGCTAGTTTCAGTCTCTCCAGAGTGGAGTGTCCTAACCTCAGCTCCCGTCTCTAACTGCTGCTGGCTTTAGTACAGACTGTAACTTGTGAGAACTGGCTTGAAGGAGATTAGTAGGATGGTGATTGGTCTGGGGCCCATTTACAGCCGTCCGAGAGCTATGCAAACAGATAAGCAGGGGGCCAAGTCTATTGTTCCGGAGTTCCCACCGGCCTTGAATGGCCCTTGGGCTCTGTGGTCTGGTGATCAGAGGTGTAAAGGTTTCTGAACAATTCTAGGCCTTTGATATGGTTGCCAACACTCGCATTTTTCATTCTGGGAACAGTGCCACCCAGGGCCACAACCCCCCTCCTCCACCTAAGCGAAGAAGTGCCTGCTGGTGGCGGTATGGGACAGGTCCTGCGAGGGCAAGGGTCAGGAGGACAGAGCAAAGGGTCAGGAGGATGGAGCAAAGGGTCAGGAGGACGGAGCAGTGTCTCTTATCCTGGCTGCCTGTTCTTTTCCCTCTGGTACACGCTGACCTCCCCACCCTTTTGCACTTTCAAAACCTGTGCTTATCTTATTCCTCTGTACGCCTCGGCCAATGCAAACACACATCTCTGCTCCTCCCTGTGGAGGAGCTGTCCCAGCACTTCCCAGTATGTAAAGATTTCCCTTGAGCTAATTCAGAACTTGGCCCTGGCTCTGTGCTGACGTCCTGACCCCACTGAGGTTTCTTTTTTCAAAAATGCGAGAGTGAGCTCTCTTGTTCTGGAAGCAGGGAGACACAGCCTCAAGTTCCTCTAATGATGCCTTTAGAACTCTCTTCTGAAGAACTGGGGCAACAAATTCGTCAACAAAGTTCTTCTGGGGGAGGCACCCTGTGGGGATGCCCCCCAGAAGAGGCGGTATCTGTGCCAATTTGACTGCTGTTTTGGAGGAGCACAGGTGAAGGAGAGGTAGTTTCCACTAGGCAAAATATTTTTTCCACTTCCTGTTCTTTGCTATTTTGCTTTCTTCCGGAGTTAAACCACCGGAGTTTCAGAATCAGATGCAACTTACGGTGAAGGCCTGCCACATGGCCTCTATTCCCCAGAATCTGGTGACCCAACTAGATTCCACGAGGCCAATCAAAGGGCAAGCTTTTGCAATAGCAGAACTCACTGTCCTGAAATCAGGCTCTTAAGAGTAAGCCTGGATCTCGTGAGGTCTTTCTTCCTAACGCTGACCTGAGGGAGATGGGCATTTTTATCTGGGAAGAGGTCTGCGTACTTCCACTTCAGCCCCGACATCTCCCTAGGAATGACTAGGGGTTTTCTTTCGCCATCATCTGGCCCCTCTGAGAAAGCAAGGAAATGCAGCAGAGGGCCTGGGGGAACCCCTTCAACGAGAGCCTGACAGCAGATCAGCCTCTTCGAACCGGAGGTGTGGGCGTGTGTTATGTTGCTGCGCAACCAGAGGCAAGCAAGCAGCAAACCGCAGAAGGCAGAGCCCGTTACCGAGGGGGAGTTTGAAGCACCTCGTGACCCCCCAGGGACTGGACCCAGCTAGATCAAGGGAAAAGGCGGCCTCCAAAAGTCCTCAGTGACGCAGAGGAAGTCAGGGGAAACAGTCAGAGGCTAGTCACCACTGACTCACAGTCTGAACGGTAGAGCAGGAACGAGCTGCCAGCGGCAGGCGCTCGGACCCCTGGCTTTACAGATACAGGAGCCGGAAGCCGGAAAGGAACCGATTGGGATCCCACTGCCGGGGTCCGAGCCAGAACCACCGCCCTTATGGCCTTCTGTTTGTTTAGCTTTAACAATTTGCAGACTCTCTCATGTGCTTTAGTTTCATCTGATCCTGAACTAAGAGCAAATATTTATCCTTCAAGGGAGAGGCCAAATGAGAACTGCTTTATTTCCTCATGTGAGAGGGGAAGAGTACGTTTCTAATGGAAGTCTTCCCAGGATTAAATGAGTTAATTATTTTGGGGATTCAAGAGGATATAATAAAGGACACCCCCTCATCCCTTACAAAGCTCTAATTTAGGGATGGGCATAAAGAAATCAAACAAATGGGATCAAAATACCAACTTTATCCTGATAGGTTTTATATGGGAGTCAGTGGTTTATACGTGTGGGTAAGTGAACCCCAGAATTAGGCAGGGTACCCACACAGGCTGGAGCAGTCCTCCCAGGTGGGAACTGTCCCTGTAAACCACGCATCACGGGAGAAGAGCGCCAATAGAGGCTCTAAGGGAGGCTGGCTGGCAAGAGAAGGAAGACAGAGAGAGGCTGAGCTATGCATTTGGGGTCCGTACTCCCCACACTCACCACTGAGAAGCTGCTTCTCCTCCCCTTCCCGTCCTCCTGTCCCTCCCCACTGTTGGGGAGGAGTGAGTCAAGGAAAAGGGCGAGGTCAGAAATCTGCCAGAAGAGCTTCCCCCGTGCGGAAGGAAACATCAGAGGTGAGCAATAAGTTTTTCCAACCTAACGTGTAAACACTTAGTACTTGGTACAACAGTAAGTGCTCCATAAAAGTTAGCTGTTACTATTATTATTCTGACTGTAGCCTGTCAGTCATACCAGAGACTGCCTTACCCTCATCGGTGTGACTTCTCTGATTGTATCTGCCCTTATTAGATGTGTGAGCTTGAGTATGTTACTTAACATCCCTAAACTTCAGTGTCTGCCTCTATAATAAAAATAGTACCTACCCTATAACTGGGGGGAACTACATGATTTAAGTGGAAAAGACTTAGCACGATGCCTGGAGCATAGTAAATATTCAATGTATGGTGACTAGTGCTGTTATAAAAAGAACCTGGGAGTCCAGAGCAAAATAAATGCAAAATTAAGACTGAGGCATTATTGATTTAGAGGAGGCATGTAAAGGAAAGTCTGGCTACTGTCTGTTAGAATTAGAGCAGTTGCTCCCATTGGATCTACAATCTGGACACCTAAGAGTGAATACCTGGAAGTATTGCCAAACCTTTTGGGCCTTTTCCCATCACTTTCTGTACAAGGAGGAGAAAGTCTCAGTCTGGTGTTGACCTTGGGAAGAGGATGATATTCTTTTTGCGGAGCGCAGGCTCCGGACGCGCAGGCTCAGCAGCCATGGCTCACGGGCCCAGCCGCTCCGCGGCATGTGGGATCTTCCGGACCGGGGCACGAACCCGTGTCCCCTGCATCGGCAGGTGGACTCTCAACCACTGTGCCACCAGGGAAGCCCAAGATGATGATATTCTTGAAGCTGTGAGCTCCTTGAGAAGGATGAGTAAGTGCTGTTTTATGTGTTGACTGAAATGGCTTCAGCCAGTCACAAGATCTAAGGGCCACTGTCTGAGCTCCAGGAGGATAGAAACTGAGGTTGTCTTATTCACTGCTTTGTCTTTAGCACCTAGCATGGTGTCTGACACATAGCAAACATTTATTAAATATTTGGTAAATAAGTAAGTGAACTGGAAGGTTGCTCTCCACACGAGTGATGGGGAGATGGTACCTAAGATGTGGTCTGACTCCTCGTCCAGATCTAAGGAATGCTGAACGAGAAACATTCCTACAATCCCTGACTTTGTTTGGTCTTACTTAGGGGAGGAAGGAGGGAGGGGGAGGAGACTAAGTTGCAGAACTAGAGATTGCTGCTTTTTTTCTTCAAAACCGCAATGGGTGTTATTTTGAATATAGGGGCTTGAGTTATTCATGCTAAGGAGTTCCTATACCAAATGAGATAAGAAAGAGTGGAAGATGGAATATCTTAGCAATCAGGGTAAACTATACCAACAGCTCACTTTGAGACAGGGATGGATGTAGGACACTGGCAGATTTAATGAGATTTCATCCTAAAGTCTCAGACACTCAAAGAAGCTATCAGCACACTTTATATAATAGCACAAGACTGGAAGCAACACAAATGTCCATCTATAAGGGACATCTACACAATCGAGTATTGTGCAGTTGTAAAAAAAGAAGTGGCTCTGTGTATCAACATGATCTCTGGGATACCTTGTTAAGTGAAAAAAAGCAAGATGCAGAACAGTGTGTAGAGAATATTACTATATCTGAAAAAGGGAAATGAAACTACTTATATGTATTTGCCTTTTTTAAAGGAAATATAAACCAAATACTGGTAAAATTGGTTATCTGTAAGGAGAGGGGGGGATGGAGTGAAGGGGAGAGAAGTAAGACACTAGACTTCTGTCAGTGTACTTTATCTTGTAGGTTTGACTTTGGAACCATGTCTATGCTTTAAATAATTATAAAGCAAAATTTAATAAAGCAAAATTTAGTAAAAGGGTTAAAAAAAAGAAATTCCTAAAGATTGAGAGTAAATAAAACAAATGAATCTAATTGTGTATCGAATTAGTGGCAACTATACAGAAAGGAATTATTTCTAATAACTTCATATATTAAATTGACTCTATCCCTACTATGATACATCCTAAAGATAAAAAGGAACTGTGTCTTAGTTTGCTAGGGCTGCTATAACAAAGTACCACAGGCTGGGTGGCTTACACAACAAAAATTTATTTCTTCACAGTTCTGGAAGCTGGAAGTCTTAAGATCAAGGACTCAGCAGGGTCAGTTTCTTCCAAGGCTCCTCTCCTGGGTGTGTCAATGGCTGTCTTCACCCTGTATCTTCACACAGTCTTTTGTGCATGTCTCTGTCCTAATCTCCTCTTCTTATAACAAGACCATTCATAGGATAAGGACCCACCCTAATGAACTCACTTAACCTTAATTACCCCTTGGAAGACCCTATCTCCAAATACAGTCACATTCTGAGGTACTTCAGCATATTAATTTGGAGGCACACAGTTCAACCCATAACAAACTGTAAAGAAATTTAAAACTATATTCCATATAGCAGTAGTAATATTGGTATTGTGGTGTGTGTACAGTTTTTTAGCCCCAGCTAAGGCCCCAGACACCTTGAAGCAAAGATAAACCATACCTGTTTTCCTTCCCAAATTCCTGACCCGTAAAATCACGAGCAAAATTAAAAAGTTATTTAAGCTGCTGAGTTAAGGGATAATTTGTTATGCAACAATAGTAACCATGAGAGGGCAGACAGCAGAAGCAAGAACTACAATCCTGCAGCCTGTGGAACAAAAACCACATTCACAGAAAGATAGGCAAGATGAAAAGGCAGAGGGCTATGTACCAGATGAAGGAACAAGATAAAATCCCAGAAAAACAACTAAATGAAGTGGAGATAGGCAATCTTCCAGAAAAAGAATTCAGAATGATGATAGTGAAGATGATCCAGGACAGAATGGAGGCAAAGATCGAGAAGATGCAAGAAATGTTTAACAAAGACCTAGAATTAAAGAAAAAACACCTCGAAGATTTAAAGAAAAAACAAACAGAGATGAACAATACAATAACTGAAATGAAAACTACACTAGAAGGAATCAGTAGCAGAATAACTGAGGCAGAAGAACGGATAAGTGACCTGGAAGACAGAATGGTGGAATGCACTGCCACGGAACAGAATAAAGAAAAAAGAATGAAAAGAAATGAAGATAGCCTAAGAGACCTCTGGGACAACATTAAACGCAACAACGTTCGCATTATATGCATCCCAGAAGGAGAAGAGAGAGAGAAATACCCAAGAAAATATTTCCCATGTTAGGGAAGTCAAAAAGTTCCCTAACAGGGAAAGGAAATAGCCACCCAAGTCCAGAAAGCGCAGAGAGTCCCAGGCAGGATAAACCCAAGGAGAAACACGTCTAGACACACAGTAATCAATTTGGCAAAAATTAAAGACAAAGAAAAATTTCTGAAAGCAACAAGGGAAAAATGACACATAATATATAAGGGAACTCCCATAAGGTTAACAGCTGCTTTCTCGGCAGAAACTCTACAAGCCAGAAGGGAGTGGCATGATATACTTAAAGTGATGAAAGGGAAGAACCTACAACCAAGATTACTCTACCTGGCAAGGATCTCATTCAGATTCGACAGAGAAATCAAAAGCTTTACAGACAAGCAAAAGCTAAGAGAATTCAGCACTACCAAACCAGCTCTACAACAAATGCTAAAGGAACTTCTCTAGGCAGGAAACACAAGAGAAGAAAAGGACCTACAATAACAAACCCATAACAATTAAGAAAATGGTCATAGGAACATACATATCAATAATTACCTTAAACGTGAATGGATTAAATGCTCCAACCAAAAGACACAGGCTCGCTGAATAGATACAAAAACAAGACCCATACATATGCTGTCTACAAGAGACCTATGTCAGACCTAGGGACAGATACAGACTGAAAGTGAGGGGATAGAAAAAGATATTCCATGCAAATGGAAATGAAAAGAAAGCTGGAGTAGCAATACTCATATCAGATAAAATAGACTCTAACATAAAGAATGTTACAAGAGACAAGGAAGGACACTACATAATGATCAAGGGATCAATCCAAGAAGAAGATATGACAATTATAAATATATATGCACCTAACATAGGAGCACCTCAATATATAAGGCAACTGCTAACAGCTATAAAAGAGGAAAGCAGCAGTAACACAATAATAGTGGGGGACTTTAACACCTCATTTACACCAATGGACAGATCATCCAAACAGAAAATTAATAAGGAAACACAAGCTTTAAATGACACGGTAGACCAGATAGATTTAATTGATATATATAGGACATTCCATCCAAAAACAGCAGATTACACTTTCTTCTCAAGTGCACACGGAACATTCTCCAGGATAGATCACATCTTGGGTCACAAATCAAGCCTCAGTAAATTTAAGAAAACTGAAATAATATCAAGCATCTTTTCTGACCACAATGCTATGAGATTAGAAATAAATTACAGGGAAAAATACACTAATGATGAAAATTCTGAAAGAGAAATTAAGGAAACACTCCCATTTACCACTGCAACAAAAAGAATAAAATACCTAGGAATAAATCTACCTAGGGAGACAAAAGACCTGTATGCAGAAACTATAAGACACTGATGAAAAAAATTAAAGATAATACAAATGGAGAGATATACCATGTTCTTGGATTGGAAGAATCAACATTGTGAACATGACTATACTACCCAGAGCAATCTACAGATTCAATGCAATCCCTATCAAATTACCAATGGCATTTTTTATAGAAATAGAACAAAAAATCTTAAAATTTGTATGGAGACACAAAAGACCCCGAATAGCCAAAGCAATCTTGAGAAACAAAAACGGAGCTGGAGGAATCAGACCCCCTGACTTCATACTATACTACAAAGCTACAGTAATTAAGACAATATGGTACTGGCACAAAAACAGAAATATAGATCAATGCAACAGGATAGAAAGCCCAGAGATAAACTCATGCACCTATGGTAACTAATCTATGACAAAGGAGGCAAGGATATACAATGGAGAAAAGACAGTCTCTTCTGGGAAAACTGGAGAGCTACATGTAAAAGAATGAAATTAGAACACTCCCTAACACCATACACAAAAATAAACTCAAAATGGATTCGAGACCTAAATGTAAGACTGGACACTATAAAACTCTTAGAGGAAAACATAGGAAGAATACTCTTTGACATAAATCACAGCCAGATCTTTTTTGATCCACCTCCTAGAGTAATGGAAATAAAAACAAAAATAAATAAGTGGGACCTAATGAAACTTAAAAGCTTTTGAAAAGCAAAGGAAACTACAAACAAGGCAAAAAGGCAGCCCTCAGAATGGGAGAAAATATTTGCAAACGAATCAACAGGCAAAGGATTAATCTCCTAAATATAAAAACAGCTCATGCAGCTCAATATTGAAAAAACAACCCAATCAAAAAATGGGCAGAAGACCTAAACAGACATTTCTCCAAAGAAGACATACAGATGACCAAGAAGCACATGAAAAGCTGCTCAACATCACTAATTATTAGAGAAATGCAAATCAAAACTACGAGGTATCACGTCACACCAGTTAGAATGGGCATCATCAGAAAACCTACAAACAACAAATGCTGGAAAGGGAAATGTGGAGAAAAGGGAACCCTCTTGCACTGTAGGTGGGAATGTAAATTGATATAGCCACTATGGAGAACAGTATGGAGGGTCCTTAAAAAACTAAAAATAGAAGCACCATATGGCCCAGCAAGCCCACTACTGGGCATATACCCTGAGAAAACCATAATTCAAAAAGAGACGTACCACAATATTCACTGCAGCACTATTTACAATAGCCAGGTCATGGAAGCAGCCTAAATGCCCATCGACAGATGAATGGATAAAGAAGATATGGTACATATATACAATGGAATATTACTCAGCCATAAAAAGGAACGAAATTGTGTCATTTGTTGAGACATGGATGGATCTAGATAGAGACTGTCATACAGAGTGAAGTAAGTCAGAAAGAGAAAAACAAACATCATGTATTAACGCATATATGTGGAACCTAGAAAAATGGTACAGATGAACCAGTTTGCAGGGCAGAAATAGAGACACAGATGTAGAGAACAAACGTATGGACACCAAGCGGGGAAAGTGGCAGGGGAGTGGTGGTGGTGTGATGAACTGGGAGATTGGGATTGACATATATACACTAATATGTATAAAATGGATAACTAATAAGAACCTGCTGTATAAAAATAAATAAATAAAATAAAATTCAAAAGTTAAAAAAAACCCAACAACAATAGTAACCATAACAGAAGCATTTTTGTCCCCACCCCCTACCAAAAATAAGCCATTGTGGGGCAGAGGGTGGGAGGTGGGGGGCAGGGATTGAATTTTGTCAAGGCTCTAGATATGACTCTACCTACCAGTTTGCAGGAGTATGGAACATGTTAGGGGAATACGATGCCACAGAAATAAAATCAGAAAAGTCCAGAATGTGGAAATCTCTGCAGGACAAATAATCTGGCTTTTTCAAAAACAACAACAACAAAAAGTTGCAAAAAAAAAAAAAAAAAGTTGAAGGAACAGGAAGAAAGAAAGGGAATTGGTTGGTTAAAAATCTTGAGAGACAGATCAACCAAATTTGAAGTGTGGGCTTTGGATCCTGATTCAGACAGACCTAAACAAAAATATTATTTATGATACGATTGGGAACATATGAATACTTACGGGATATTTGATGGTATTAAAATTATGGTTAATCTTTTCAAGTTTGATAATGTGATTGTGGTTATATTTGTCCTGTTTTCTTTTGTTTTAATTGTCTTTATCAAAGAGATAGATGCTGAGGAATATGGATGAAATGAGGTAATGTGTGGGTTTTTTGTCAAAATGATCATGTGTGTTGTGGAAATTGGGGATATAGGGAGTGGAAGGATATAGGTGAAACGTGATTAGTCATGGATTGATAATTTTTTAAGCAGGGTGACGAGTGCACAGGAGCTTATTTTACTGTTTTTTCTAATGTTGTATGTTTGAAAATGTCCATAATCAAAAGGGTTGTTGTTGCTTTTTTTTTTTTGAGCAGAAAACTTTATCCTTCAAAAGATTTGAAGGTATAATTTACGTAACAAGCATTTCATGCAACATTAATTGAACACTTCCTGTGTGCCAAGCACTAAGCTAAACTCTGGGGCTGCAGAAATGGATCAATCATGGTACTGCCTCCTTGAAGCTAGCCCATGGTCTAGTGGCCAAGCAAGCATGTACACTATAAGAAGAAAAAACTTGCTAAGTACTGCAAAAAAGGAATGGTCTGTCTGTCTAGGACAGAGTTTCAACAAAGAGTTCATCTTCAACAAATCCATTCCCACCGACCCTGACTTCGATGCTTGACTCAGCATTTACAGCCGGGTCCCCCAAGGCCTAGCATAATATAAGTTTGAACTTGTGTAGAAAGTACGACCTCAAAATATTTGAAAAACCCCATGTGTTATGATATGACTGCAGCTTTCCCAGCGTTACAGAGGGGCTCAACTTCATGTATCTACTTCATGCTTGTCTTAGTCAGCTCGGGCTGCCACGACAAAATACCAAAGATGGGTGGCTGAAACAAAAGACATTTATTTCTCACTGTTGTGGAGGCTGAGTTCAAGATCAGGTTGTCAGCAGAATCAGTTCCTGATGACAACCCTCTTCCTTGATCAAAAGTAGCAGCCTGCTGGCTGTGTCCTCACATAGGGAGAAGGAGTGAGTACCTGGGTGTCTCTTCTCCAATCCCATCATGAGGGCCCCAGTCTCATGCTCTCGCCTAAAAGCAGTTATCTCCTAAAGATTTCATCTCCAAATATCATTGCCTGGGGGTTAGGGCTTCATCATGGGCATTTGGGAGGGATACAGTCAGTCCATAGCAGTGGTCTACTTCAGTGTATCTTTATGGTATGGGCCATAGACCCAACTGCATCAGCATCACCTGTTGAGCTTTTGAAAAATATTCAGGGGCTTCCCTGGTGGCGCAGTGGCTGGGAGTCTGCCTGCCGATGCAGGGGACACGGGTTCGTGCCCTGGTCCGGGAAGATCCCACATGCCGCAGAGCGGATAGGCCTGTGAGCCATGGCCGCTGAGCCTGCGCATCAGGAGCCTGTGCTCTGCAACGGGAGAGGCCTCAGCAGTGAGAGGCCCGCGTACCACACACACACAAAAAAAATTCAATCAGAAACCTTTCCCCAGATTTGGTAGATCTGAGCTGGGCCCTAGCATCTGACTTTTTAATAACCTCCTGGTCAATGTCTCAAGCATGCTAGGTGAGAACCACTGACTTAGAAATGGCCAGTCCATTAGGGGTGGCCACATCTGGGGGGAGGGGCAACTTAAACATTAAATTTCATAAGGTCAGTATTTCCATCCCCCAATTTCTACTTTCTAATTTTTTTAATTTAATTTTTATTGGAATATAGTTGATTTACAATGTTGTGTTAATTTCTGGTGTACAGCAAAGTGAATCCATTATACATATACCTATATCCACCCATTTTTAGATTCTATTCCCATATAGGTCATTACAGAGTATTGAGTAGAGTTCCCTGTGCTATACAGCAGGTTCTTATTACTTATATATTTTACATACAGTAGTGTGTATATGTCAATCCCAATCTCCCAATTTATCCCTCCTCCCCCCACCTCCTTTCCCCCTTGGTAAGCACAAGTGTGTTTTCTACATCTGTGACTCTATTTCTGTTTTGTAAATAGGTTAATTTGTACCATTTTTTTTAGATTTCACTATATCTAAATATCATATGATATCATATGATATTTGTCTTTGTCTGATTTACTTCACTCAATATGACAATCACTAGGTCCATCCATGTTGCTGCAAATGGCATTAATTTGTTCATTTTTATGGCTTAGAAATATTCCATTGTATATATATATATATATATATATATATATATATATCCCACATCTTCTTTATCCATTCTTCCATCAGTGGACATTTAGGTTGCTTCCATGTCCTGGATATTGTAAATAGTGCTGCAATGAACATTGGGGTGCATGTATCTTTTCAAATTATGGTTTTCTCCAAATATATGCCCAGGAGTAGGATTGCTGGATCATATGGTAGCTGTATTTTAATTTTGTAAGGAAGCTCTATATTGTTCTCCATAGTATACTGTTCTCTGTAGTGGCTGTATCAATTTACATTCCCACCAACAGTGCAGGAGGGTTCCCTTTTCTGCACACCCTCTCCAGCATTTATTGTTTGTAAATTTTTTGATGATGACCATTCTAACTGGTGTAAAGTGTTACCTCATTTTAGTTCTGATTTGCATTTCTCTAATAATTAGTGATGTAGAGCAGCTTTTCATGTGCCTCTTGGCAATCTGCATGTCTTCTTTGGAGAGATGTCTATTTAGGTCTTCCACCCATTTTTTGATTGGGTTGTTAGTTGTTTTTTTTTTTTTTATATTAAGCTCCATGAGCTGTTTGTATATTTTGGAGATTAATCCCCTGTTGGTCGCTTTGTTTGCAAATACTTTCTCCCATTCTGAGGGTTGTCTTTTCGTCTTGTTTATGGTTTCCTTTGCTGTGCAAAAGATTTTTAGTTTCTTTAGGTCCCATTTGTTTCTTTTTGTTTTTATTTCCATTTCTCTAGGAGGTGGGTCAAAAAGGATCTTGCTGTAATTTATGTCATAGAGTGTTCTGCCTATGTTTTCCTCTAAGAGTTTTATAGTGTCTGGTCTACATTTAGGTCGTTAATCCATTTGGAGTTTATTTTTGTATACAGTGTTAGTGAGTGTTCCAATTTCATTCTTTTACATGTGGCTGTCCAGTTTTCCCAGCATCACTTATTGAAGAGGCTGTCTTTTCTCCATTGTATATTCTTGCCTCCTTTATCAAACATAAGATGACCATATGTGTGTGGGGTTATCTCTGGGCTTTCTCTCCTGTTCCATGGATCTATATTTCTGTTTTTGTGCTGGTACCATACTGTTTTGATTGCTGTAGCTTTGTAGTATAGTCTGAAGTCAGCGAGCCTGATTCCTCCAGCTCCATATTTCTTTCTCACAATTGCTTTGGCTATTCAGGGTCTTTTGTGTTTCCATACAAATTATTAAATATTTTGTTCTAATTCTGTGAAAAATGCTGTTGGTAATTTGATAGGGATTGTACTGAATCTGTAGATTACTTTGGGTAGTATAGTCATTTTCACAATATTGATTCTTCCAATCCAAGAACATGGTATATTTCTCCTTCTGTTTGTGTCATCTTTGATTTCTTTCATCAGTGTTTTATAGTTTTCTGAGTATAATCCTTTTGCCTCCTTAGGTAGGTTTATTCCTAGGTATTTTATGCTTTTTGATGTGATGGTAAATGGGATCGTTTCCTTAATTTCTCTTTCTGCTCTTTCATTATTAGTGTATAGGAATGCAAGAGATTTCTGTGCATTAATTTTGTATCCTGCAAGTTTACCATATTAATTGATGAGCTCTAGTAGTTTTCTGGTAGCATCTTTAGGATTTCCTATGTATAGTATCACGTCATCTGCAAACAATGGCAGTTTTACTTCTTCTTTTCCAATTTGGATTCCTTTTCTTTCTTTTTCTTCTCTGATTGCCATGGTTAGGACTTCCAAAACTATGTTGAATAAAAGTGGAGAGAGTGGACATCCCTGTCTTATTCCTAATCTTAGAGGAAATGGTTTCAGTTTTTCACCATTGAGAATGATGTTTGCTGTGGGTTTGTCATATATGGCTTTTTGGTTTGTCATATATGGCTTTTTTTATGTTGAGGTATGTTCCCTCTGTGCCTACTTTCTGGAGTGTTTTTATCATAAATGGGTGTTGAATTACTTTCTAATTTTGATTTTGGATTTAGCGTGTGTTTCTTTTGCTTTTGTAGTTCGACTGATTACTGACAAACTTCCTCACTCTGGGTCCCAGGACCCAAACTTCTCTCCTGAGCAGGTACTAATTCTTCCACTTATCATAATATCCCACTTCTGAACATATTCACTATTTTGTACTCATCTTAGTTAATTCAACTTATGCCTACATTATTTTCTTTGGCTGTAGCACTTCAGAAAGCAGCATGAAGTTTTGGGGATTTTTTTTTTTCCTTCCCAGAATTAGAAAACGCTTCTTCAACACAGGACCTTAGTATTTTCTTTCCTGGTCTTTCAACTTCATTTAACACCTCTGCACCCACCCAAGAAAAAGAAAACTTTCTAGACTCTTTCAACGGATTACACACATGACTCATTAAAATATACATTCCTTATAAAACTGTGACTTTGCTTTAGTTCACAAAATGTGAACTAAATGTCAACACATTTCATGGGATTAATTTCTAAAACACTTTTGGGTCTTGGGATGGGTTTCAAGAAGCTACAGTTAACTATTGATTAGTTGCAAGTTGATTTTTTAACTTGTTAAAAATTTCACTTCTTCTGCCTGTTTCACCGTTGCCTGCCTGTATTTGGCTTCCCAGCTTCAAACCGCCAACCTAAAATGATAGAGTTCTGTGTCCCCTGTGTGCCAGACACAGTGAATAACAGTATAGAAGGAAAATACACATTCCCCACCTTCAAGATTAAAACGCAGATGGGGAGAGAAGAAATCATGAGGGATTATAAGAACAGTATAAGGCAGTTTATACAGTAATGACCCTGCTCCAGGTTTTTCCTTTTTTAGAATCTATATTAGTCTGCTAGCTTAACTGACTAGATAAACTGAGTGATTTGTTTTCTTCATTCCTCTGACCAGGCATGGGCTATCAGGGAAGGCAAACGGCATTTTCTCAGGGGCCTATGAAGTAACTTGAGATTTGTATAAATTTTCAGGAAAGAGAGGGAGTAGTCATGGTCTTGTGTTGCTGAAACTTTTGCGCAAAAGCTTAGGCATCATCGGAGTTCTTTATGGAGAGAGGATTTGACTTCCAGGCAGTGCTTGGAACAGGCCACCGTCAGGGACATTCTCCACCCTCCTCCCCGTTCTCTCTCACTTCAGTCATTGCTGTTATGTAAACTCAGTCATTTTTTCCCTTCCAGCTCAGGTTTCCTCATCTGGGCAGTACCTTTTTCCAGTGGGCTGGCCTTCTGTAACCTCTACAGGGAGCTTTGTCACAAACACAGGTCCTGATTCACCTCGTGTACCAGCCAAAGAATTCTTAAACTCTTATGTTTAAGAGCTCATTTCTTAAAAAAAAAAAAAAAAAAAAAAAGAAAGAAAAAAAAAAAAGAACTCATTTCTTTTTAAGCAATGTTTTATAATTATCAGACTCTGAGAAAGGAAAATCATACCCCAGGACCCAGAGAGAGGCGATCTGAGAGCAGGCTAGTGAGTGTTTCCTTTGTTTTAAATAGCTAGCTGGTCTCACCATTTCAAAGCGCTGACTTCAATTCTCAGCACTTCCTTCTTGGAATCTGCCAAGTGCACAACATCGTAGGACAGCACGAGCTGGGTCTTTGGTCCTCAGGTCAGGCTCTGATACTGTGCACATTTGATTTTATACCCTCTGCCCCCTCTTCTTATTCAATCAGGACATAGACATAAAATGCCTATTTCATATTTACCGAATTCCCCTTGCGAAGAGAATTGCAAGTGGTAAGAGAGTTAATTTCCCAAGAAATACATCTTAAAGGGTGCAGCTGGACTCCAGGAGGTTTGCCACCTGGCCTGCCCGACGGAGCTGTTCAGTGGGCTCTTCATGTGATCGCAAGTGCCTTGTCCATTAAACACTCCTTGAGATTTCTTTTGACCGTAAATCAAATTTACACGGAATCCAGGATTTCCATCTGTTTAGTGCTGCTAGAAACTCAGAATTTCTGACTTTCTTACTGCTTAGATGCTTGTTTGCCTGTTGCACTGAGATGAGCCATGTGACCAGTATCTCTGGGAAGTGAATGTTTGGGTCCGGTTATCTTGTCATCATGACAAGATGAAAACTAATTTTATGTTTGTAAAAATTGGTCAGAGCCACATACTATATGATTCTATTTATATGAAATCTCCAGAATAGGTACATGCATAGGTACAGAAAGTAGATTAGTGGCTGCCTAGGTCTGGGAAGTTTGCGGGGAGGGGAGGAGTCAGAGTGGCTGTATATGGGTTTGGGGTTTGTTTGGGGGGTGATGAAATGTTCCAAAATTCTTTGTGGTGATGGTTGCACAACTCTGTGAATATACTAAAAACCACTGAGTCACACATTTTAAACGGGTGAATGGTATGAAACATGAATTATATGTCAGTAAAACAGGAAATACACAGGCAGCATTGGGGAGGGTGTATACACGAACTTGTTCCAGTGAAGGAGACAGACTACCGGGCATCACTGAAGGAGCAGTCTGGTCTCCTATCCTATTTACCCCGACAGTATAAACAGTTTCTATTTGGGGCCTTTTTTATAGTCTTATTACAGTTAGTGAGCAACAGTTAAAAACCACAGTGAGGACTTGGTTACAGCTTTCCTTGTTTTCCATCAACAATAAACATGACTAATGTCACCAAGGCTCAACTCAACCACATGCGTGGATTCAGGAAGTTTTGCACTCACACTGGGGGCTACTGGGCCTGACCAGCTGGAGATTTGGCTCCTTGGAGAGGCAGTTGTTGGCTAAACTTGGGCTCTGGAGCCAAGATGTTGGTGAAGGCTGGGAAATTGTCTTCCTCTGACCTGGGGGTGAAAGGTTGCTGTGGCAGGAAACCTGAGGGCAGAGAATTCTCTGGCTTGTTGTGGGCATACAGGCTGGGAAATCATGAGAAGAGCAGATTTTTTTTTTTTTTAAGATTTATTTATTTATTTATTTACTTTGGCTGCGTTGGATCTTCGTTGCTGCGTGCGGGCTTTCTCCAGTTGCGGCGAGCGGGGGCCCCTGCCCGCCGCGGTGCACGGGCCTCTCACTGCAGTGGCCTCTCCTGCTGCAGAGCACGGGCTCTAGGTGCATGGGCCTCAGCAGCTGCGGCACGCGGGCTCAGTAGTTGTGGCTCGGGGGCTCTAGAGCACAGGCTCAGCAGTTGTGGCGCATGGGCTCAGCCGCTCCGCGGCATGTGGGATCCTCCCGGACCAGGGCCCGAACCCGCGTCCCTTGCGTTGGCAGGCGGACTCCCAACCACTGTGCCACTAGGGAAGCCCAGAAGAGCAGATTTTGAGCCCAACGTTCCTCTAATTAACTTCCAGCCCAGCACCCCTCTTCCACCTCCACCCCTCCCCTTCACTGACCTCCAAGGGAAACCATACCCGATCAGGGGCACAGGCCGGGGAAACCTGTGATGAAGTGACTGCACCAGAGAAAGGATGCAGCAAGAGCAAAGAATATGAGATAATTCTCCCCTGTCACTTAGTAACAAGGGTCTATGATGGTTAATTTTGTGTGTCAACTTTGCTGGGCCACAGTGCCCAGATATTTGGTCCAACATTATTCTGGCTGTTCCTGTGTTTTTGGATGAGATTTACATTAAATCAGTGGACTCTGAATAAAGCAGATTGCCCTCCATGATGTGGGTGGGCCTCATGCAACCAACGGAAGGCCTAAATAGAACAAAAGGCTGACCTTCCTGCAGCAAGAGGGAATTCTGCCAGCAGACTGCCTTACCACTTTGTCAGCAGCATCAGCTGTTCCTGGCTTGCTAGCAGAACCCGCGGTTTCAAACCACAACTGTTTCCTGAGTCTCCAGTCCGCTACTGGCCTCCATTGTCAGATTTTGGACTTGCCAAACCTCCACAGTAGATGAGCCAATTCTTTAAAATAAAACTCCTTTGCTGTATATACACATCGTGTTAGTTCCTCTGGAAAACCCTAACTCATACAGGCCCATAATTCTCTCTCTTCAGGAGTGACACTTGGAGCAGAACAGACATACAGCTTTGATCTCACCAAAAGGAGACTTATTAAGACAGCAAACCAGGGACAGGAGCTTCCTAAGTGGGAGCTGAGGTCTCAGTGCAGTGACATAGTGAGCACAGGTGGTGGGAGAGCCACAAGAGAAATGCTCATGGCGCCTCCAACTAGAGAAGAGGTGTTGGGAGAGCATACTTCTAAGCAGTACCCACGGCTGGTGTAGCCTGGAGGAATGTGGTTTCACTGAAATACTAAAGCACGTCCTGCTGCCAAGCTGGAGTCTTCACGTAGAAAGCTTCTTATAGGGAGGGTCAGTTGAGGTTGGCTCTCCAGGCTTGGAAGGGGTCATTTCAAATTTCTGTTCTTTGTGGACAGAGCTCATCAAATACTCATTAGGCATGGGTAGCAGCAGAAATCTCCATGGTCAGCTTCTTGAGCTACCTTCAAACAGTGGAAGCTCCCCTAACAATCAACAAATAGAAACTCTGGGGAGTTCTTATACACCTGGGACAATGTTTGGCCATCAGCAGGGGCTCACATCCTGAAATAACTGACATCCATTTGGTCCCGCTTGCTGCAAACTGTGAACTTCCTTGAAACATACAGACTCATGCCTATTCTGAAACGAGTCACGCTGGTAAAAACATGGAAGGAGAAATGGGACTTGATATTTAGGAGAAAAGGAGAGCAGCGCCACGG
This sequence comes from Stenella coeruleoalba, assembly GCF_951394435.1. Taxonomy (NCBI): domain Eukaryota; kingdom Metazoa; phylum Chordata; class Mammalia; order Artiodactyla; family Delphinidae; genus Stenella; species Stenella coeruleoalba. The sequence goes on along the minus strand of NC_137155.1, from coordinate 18,127,365 downwards.
GCAGTTACACAAGAGAAGGTATGGAGGAGGAAATGAGGAAGCAGGAGCAAGGCAAAGGTCAAGGTCAGCTGAAATAGGAAAATCAGCCAGAAAGCACATTGCGAGGTCTTTGAAGACATTTCCTTCGAGTCCCACCCTACTGCAAAGCCTAACAATGCTGGTATGGTGAGTGTTCTTGCTTCGGAGCCTCTGAGACTTGCGCTGTCCATGCTGCTCCTTTGGTACATGGCATGGTTTTCTGGACCCATAAGCATTTCTGTACAAATGTCCTGATTCTTCAGTTAAATTTAAAGGCAGCCACCCCCGCCCCCATTTTTGGAATAGTATATCCTTAGCGCAAGAAATATGAACCAGACTAGGATTTAAGCACAAAAGAAAGTAATACAGGGAAGGTGGTGCTTATAAAATAGTTGGAAGTACTGAAGGAACAGGCATGTGGGCTGGTGCCTTTTGGAATGACTCCCTGAAAACCCAGAGAACAGGCTCCCCCCAGCCCCACCCCCGCTGCAGGAGCTGTAACCTCTCTCCCACTTAGGAGGGTGGGGCATCAGGGGGCTGTCCCTGGAGCTACTGAGTTCATGAACACACTGCAGTTGCCGTACTTGAGAAATGTGCAAGTTAGGATTGGGAACGCCCCCTTGCCGCTATGGACATGAAGCTTGACTGAGCAAGTTTGACCAGAGAAGGCTGATGGCTTCTGACTGACTTCTGCCCTCTGAAATTCACACAATCAGTGAGTTGCACAGGCTCAGCTACGAGGGAGTCTGCGAGATGTAGCTGTGAGCTTTCCAGACTCTGAAACACAGAGAGGCACCCCAGGAAGAGGTAGCAATGGACAATCCAATTCAATGACAATACCTTTCCCTCGCAAGTAGGGATTATAACTGGGGTGTTATCTTTGCCCTGGCTCCTGGGTAATCTTGCACTGGTTCTGTTCAGCCCCAGCCAAGATCAACCGCAAGGCCTTTCTTCCTCCCCCACCCCCATGCCACTAGAGGTCCAGGGTCCTGACCTCCTTCAGGCTGATGAGCATTCCAGGCTGTTGCAAGGATGGATTGTCCATGTGGAATAAGGAGGACAGAGACCCAACAATTTCTCCTGCCTGTCAGGCAATGGAGGAAGCCTGGTTGCTGTCAAGTGTAAGTCCTCACCAGACACCTGCCAGATGGCAACCACTGTAGCCCCTTGGCACAAAGCACAGAGCTCACTCAGAGGCAGGCTGGCACTCACTTCCGGCCTTACCTCTCTCATCACTTCCTTTCTATCTCCCCTCATTCCTCAGCCTGGGGAATACTTCCCTAATCTGGGTGAGGAGCTTTGCTTTCACTCCTCATGTTTTCTGAATCTGCTGCCTATATTAGTCCTCTCCAGTCCATAAGGGCCTAGGCCAATGGTTTTCAAATGTTGCTGCATCCAAATCACTTGGAGGGCTTATTAAGACAGACTTCCCTGGTGGGGAAGTGGTTGGGGGTCTGCCTGCCGATGCGGGGGACACGGGTTCGTGCCCTGGTCAGGGAAGATCCCACATGCCGCGGAGCTGCTGGGCCCGTGAGCCATGGCCGCTGTGCTCCGCAACGGGAGAGGCCACAACAGTGAGAGGCCCGCGTACCGCCAAAAAAAAAAAAAAAAAAAAGGCAGACTGCTGGGCCTCATCCTCAGAACTGATGATTCAGGTCTGGGTGGGGCCCAAGAATTTACCTAACAAGCACTCAGGTGATGCCCAGGTGATGCTGATGCTGCTGGGCTGGGGACTGCACTTTGAGAACCACTGGCCCAGGCTTTTGAAACTCCAAAATTCTGTGCTTTCTGCTCTCAGGTCCCGTCCGGTAGGTATGAGCAAAGAATGATTTGTCTGTTCAGATGGAGAGGTGGCACAAGGGGAATAAAAAATCTTGGAGAAAAAAAAAACCAGTGTTTCAGAAACATAAAAAAATCCTACCACTCAGTAACAATAATGGGGACCCCTTTGTTATGCTTTCAACGTTTGGAAGAGTGGTACTTAATTAGTTGAAAAATCTGGCTCTTGGATGGTGCAAAATAATTTTTTCTTTGCCCCTGGAATCTTCTATCTGTCCCCACCAAGTACACCTTGGAGGACAGAAAGGAGCGAGTCCTTCTCTCTTCTCTTCCTCTCGCTCCTGGGCCGTTCAGTCTCTCCGCCACCCCTCTGCCCCCTCAGGGTCTTGCTCCCCGCTCTCTCTGTTCCTGGCTGGCAGTGATGTAGCTCTATCCAGTCTTCTCCAAGTGGAAGGGCTTAAGCTACTACTTCTGGACACTGTGCTGAGCCATGTACGTACGATACCTCATTTCACCCTCACAGCAGTCGTGCAGGATGGTACTTTATTCTCGTCTCACAGATGAGGATAGGAGTTGGTGGATCCAGGATTTGAGCCCAGCTTTGTTGGGCTCCCGGTCCTGGGCCCTTCCCACATCTTCATGATCTTGCATCATTTTGCATCCCCCGCCCATAGGACAGAGACCTTCCAAAGGAGACCTGCAGTCACTGCAGGTGCACTGAAGGAACCCCATGGAAGATGCCATTCTCTAAGCCAAAGGTTTTTGGGACACATCATTCACAGTAGGGGCTGTAGGACCATTGTTTCTACCCAGGAGACTCCTTCCCTGGATGTACGTTCATTTCTGGGACATTCTTTTTGAAACTGAACTTGGTGGGAACTTACGGTTTCACTCCAAAAAAAATCCCACAAAATTCCCAGCAAACCCCAAATCATGTAGGTTGTAGGGAGTTAAGTATGTTATTTTTGGCAGAAATAGTTATAGTCTGGCAGTAAGCTTCTAAAAACATAATAAAAGTGCTTTTTAACATCCTGTTTTTTCCTCCTGTTGTTGATTTTTGAGCATTTCTTCCCAAGCAAGGAGTTATGCAACAAGATTTCAAAGTTGCCAAACTTTTGTTTTATTGGTAGTTTTATTTGGTTCCTTTTCTATGTTTCTCTGCACCTTATCCGCTTTAAACTTTAACCTAGGAATTGAGGTGGCCATAAAGCACGCTGAGAGTGGCCTAGAAACCACATGGGGCTGGATAACAGTTTCCTGGAGCAAAGTGAAAAGCTCTGAAACGCTAATTGCAGGCTATGAAGGTTATCCATAGTCCCCTGTCAGTGGGGATCCCTATGTCTTTTGGGGTTTCAAAAATGTCCATTCCCATTTCCCATGAAAGCCAGTCTGGAGCACGGGTTAGGAGTATCGATGTTAGAAGTAGACAGCTTCATCCACATCCTGGTTCTGCCTCTTCCTAGCTGTGTGATCTTGTGCAAGTTACCTGACTGCTCTATGGCTCAATTTCGTTATAGTTAAATGAGGATGATAAAGCATCTGCTTCACAGGGTGGTTGTGTGGGTTGAACAAGTTAATGCATATAAAATGCTTACTTGGAGCTGTCTCTGGTGTGTAGTAAATGCTCAGCTAAAGTTGCTCCCCTTATCATGAAATTGCTTTTGCCCTGGGATGTAAATCAGATCACGATGTGTGACTACATCTATGAACATCTTTCTGGCTTCCAGACTGGTGATAGACTCACAAAGTCCTGGTCCTTGCCAACGACGGGTGGTAGCAGCAACTCTTCCCGAACAATTTGCTTCTTATAAGCAATATTGCCATCCTTTTCGTTAGGCCTCTCTTGCTGCTCCATGTCAGAGATTAAAACCACAGGGGCAAGGGTCATAGATTCAAGCAATCTAGCTTGCCATCAAAAGCCCTGCTGCAAAATGTGGCCTCCCTTATTTCTAGCCTACTCAGGGTGGCCTGGGCACCATGAAACTTCAGTCCTGGCCCTGCCATTAACTAGTCGTGTGACACGGGACAACTTACTTCAGTTCTTTGAGTTTTAGCTCTAAGTAGTAAAATTAAAGACCTGGGCCAGAACCCTCAGATTTGGAGCTTCCTAGATCCCAGGGAAACCTACGTGGGCCCGAGAGCAGATGGATGGCTGCACTCAGGTGTAAAGTTTGATCGTTGCCAACAAGCCAAGTCTACTGGTAGCCAAGCCAGCTGAAGTAGTGGGAGCATAAATAAGAGAGGCAGAGACATCAGTTTTTTAACAGATGGTGTCCAAGGCCCACTGGGAGGCCGTAGAGCTGAGTTCTGCACAGCCCCAGAGGTGTGCTTCCCCCAACAAACATAAAGCGCATGGGAACCATGTAGCGGCAAAGTGAATGTTGCGAACCCTTGGCCTGCGGTTAAGAGTATTTACCCGGTGTGATATTGTGATTTATAATAAGAAATAGATATCTGGTCTTTGTCCCTGTTCCTGGCATAGTGCTCCAGAAACCCTTGGAATTTCCTAAGTGATGAGGGTGATAAAGGTGCCTTTTGTTAAGTCTAAGAGATGACTTTTAGATCCCACCTAAGGATGGGGACTGGCTGCCAGGAGAACCAACAACGTGATTAGAGGGTTGGAACTTTCAGTCCCACCCCCGACCTAAGGGGAGGGGAGAAGCGCTGGAGGTTGGGCTCAGTCACCAGTGGCCAATGATTTAATCAATCATGCTTAAGTAATGAAGCCTCCAGAAAAAGCTAAGAGGATGGGCTTAGGAGAGCTTCCGGGTTGGTGAACAGGTGGAGGAGTCTTGAGGACAGCGGCACGCTCACAGAAGGTATGGAAGCTCTGCGTCCTTTCCGCCACCTTGCCCTCTGCAGCTCTTTCATCTGGCGGTTCCTGAGTTACATAATAAACTAGTAATCTGGTAAGTAAAATGTTTCTCTGAATTCTGTGAGCCGCTGTGGTTAATTAATGGATCCCAAGGAAGGGATTGGTGGAAACTGCAATCTGTAGCCCGTCGGTCAGAAGCACAGGTGACTACCGTTCTTGTGATTGGCGTCTGAAGTGGGGTGGGGTGCGAATTTTTGTAGCACTGAGCCCTTAACCTGTGGGATTTGATGCCATCTCCAGATGGATGGTGTCAGAATTGAGTTGAATTGTAGACCACCCAGTTGGTGCCTTAAAATTGCTTGGTGTGGGGAAAAAACCCACATGTTGGAATTGAGAGCAGAAATATACCTGGCATCAGAAAGATGTAGGTTCAAATTCCAGCTGTGCTATTTATTCTTTGGGTGACCTTGAGCAAGTCATTTAACCTCTCCTAGTGTTGGTTTCTCCAAGTGTTATAGTCATTATTAAATAAATAAGTATATTAAACACCTAAGACAGTTTCTGAGAGACTAATCTTTTTAACTATCATTAATTACTGTTATTGTCATCAACATTTTAGCAGCATCAGCTGGTGGGAAGAGGCAGGCAGGGGAGCAAACTTGGCTGGCTAGGCTGGCTCTGGAAAAGGTAGTCAGGTGGGCTCAGTAGATAATGCAAACTAGCATTTGGTCCAGGCAACCATCAGTACCTTCAGGGAGCAAAGTAAGCAGGGGGAAATGACTGGATGGTGAACCAAAGTCTTGAAGGAGTCATGGCTTTTGAGCAATTGACTTACTCCCAGCAGAGTCCCAGCCCATGGGGGCAGTGGCAGGGTGGATAGGGAGGCATATAGCTGGCAAAGAGCCAGACAGAGTAACCTCAGCTAAGGGGCAGGTCTTCGGTCCTAATGAGGGGAATTGAGGCACCAGGGCAGCATAATGAGCTAGGTCACGTCACTGCAGGGTGGACCTCCAGTAGAGGAAGGAAGGGTGGAAAAGCTGTGATGTGGGAGACCTCATGGGCTCTCAGAGCTCTGCCTGACTAGTCACGGCCACCAGTGGCTCGGGCTCTCAACACACCTCCCAGCAGTGTGATCACCTGGTGGCCAGGGAGGCGAGTGGTTGGTATATGGCAGTCCGAAGGAGATAGGAGTAAGGAGAACAGTCCTCAACAGTGACAAGGGCCTGAGCTTGGAAGAAAAAGACTTTTCTTATCTGCCTAGGATGCACACGTAGCTTTTTTCTTGGAGAAGAGAGCTCCTGGGTCTATCCCAGCTATCTACTCGGTTTTTTAACAACTGCTGAAGCAAAATGAAATGGAAAGGTTGGAGGGTAAGAATAAATAAAATTACTTGGCCTGTAGATTTGATGGAATTTCCCCAAATAGTTTACCAAATATGAAATGTTTTAGGCTCAAACTGGGATTTTTTTGTTTTGTTTCTTTTTAATTTAGAAGCAAGCCTGAATACTTGAGCCCTGTTATAAACCATGTTACCAGAAGTCTGGAAGTTTATACTTCAAGTTTCCTGTCATTTTGTTTCCTACTCATTTGTTTGTAGTCATGCACTACTCGTATGAGAGGAAAAAAAAACCTGGGCTAGACAGCAGTTCTTCTAAATCTCTTAGTTTTTTTTAACCTGCTCATAAGATTTTCATTTACTTTAGCGTCTGTTTATGGTATTTACCTCTTGCTCCTCTACAAATCACTACGTGATTTTGGCCTCAGCTTTGTTTGAGCTTACTGAACTTTCTTGTTTATGCTGCCTGTGAGCCAAGTGTCTATATAAGGCCCACTCAACTCCAGTTGTGTGGCGTTGGATTTCATCTACACCTCAACTTTGAAACAAGTTCCCTAAAGGAATTAATTCTATCTCCTTGCTAATGAAATGACTAACAGCAGCAACACCATTTCTTTTTATTTTTTTCTAAGAGGAAATGCTTCAAAGTCTCTGGTTTGAAAAACGGGAAAAGCTGGCTCATATCTGTATAGATTAAAATCTTCTCAGTGCAGATTCTAGACTTGTTATTTTTTTGGTTTTTTTAGCTGAGTTCATGGTCATCATCGAATGATTTGAAAATACTAATTTATCATACTTCTTATAACTATATCTGAAATATCTTCCAACTCCGTCTGGAACAAAAATTTCAACTTAGGTGTAGGATCTGAGGAGATAGTTTGGGGACAGATGGGTAAAGATTATTTTTTTGTGGATTTCATTAAAGGCTGTTTTAAAAATATTGTGCTATTAAGCTGTTTTTTGGAGCGATAATTATGTGGGCCTAATGTTTTACATAAATAATCAGGTTTTATATTTTCATTTAGCAGTGCATAGATTTTTATTACTTATTAATGGCATACAAAGTGTTCTTGGTAGTTATTTTGGTTTCAAGTTAGTTTCCTATCTTTATAATCTTTATGAGATGTAACTGGTCTAAAACCAGCTAGAAAAAAAATCCATTATAGCTCTAATTTTTTGGTTTCACATTTGCAGAATCAGAAGCTTTTATAGAGATCTATTTTATTGGTAAATAATGTCTTGGTCTCACCATTTTCATAGTCCTACCTTTAGACTTTGTCACTGTAAAGAGATCCGTTTTGGTACTGGCAGAAATAACTTTGGTTAGGAAGTAAATATTGGTAGATTTATTCTTAGTTATTGAGTTTTATTTGCAGATGATTAAAAAGTAAATGAGAATTTTTTTTTAAGAAATGGAATAGAGTAAATGTAAATGGGTTTCCTCAAGTCATCATAAAAACATGTTTAAAATAGCATTTCCAGACCAACAATGAGAGTTGTGTCACAAACCGGGGATAATCACTGTTTTTACTCTGTGCTCCTGAGGTCTATTTAAAAAATAGCATGTACACATATTGTGAAAGAGAGAATCCTAAATTTTGCCTTACAGTGTGCGTACTTGCATGTGTATATAGTGGTCAGGAAGTAGTATTTTAGGCACAAAAAAACTGAGAAACTCTTAAGGTGTGGAATTATAGTAAACATGCCAGAGAGGGAAAGGGAGGAAAAAGGTGAACTAAAAAAAAAAAACCCTGATAGTATTATTTCATCCTGTTCAGTGTTGGTAGAATGGTAAAAAGAGGTTTCTATTACATACAACTAAAAAGGACCAATTAAAGTGCGGAGAAGTGGTCTTTGCATAGTCAAATGCTAGGCAGGGAAAAGTAATGTCACCAGAAATTATTCTCGCAAATTTCAGTAGAGGACTGCAGGACAATAAGGCTTTGTTAATCCCATACTGGGTTATTCAAATAGTGTGTAATTCAAAGCAATTGCTGCTCCCCAGGCAGGAATTTACAATCACTATATTGGAAGGGAGGATAATGTGTCATTCCAAGGGGAAAGCAGGTCTGGAAAAGGCCTCTTGGTTGAAGAACCTCATATGTCCCAAAACAGCTCCAAGGCAGGCCAAGTAAAACAAACTGCGAACCACCCTGTGAAGTCAGTCGGCCTCGAACTAAGCTGTATTTCCCTTGCTTCTCTCCTGCCTTTTTGGTAGATGGCAAAATGTCCCCAGAGCAAGGAGCAACAGGGGAGGGGAGGCAGAGAAATTCCGGTCCTGGATAAGCTATTACATAGAAAGTGACTGCTTGCCCCCTGGCAGGGGCATACAAAGTTCATTCAAGAAAACTCTATCATCCATGTATGGGCTGTATGTATATTTAATTATTGATAATAGTGAGTACAGAGCATCCTCCCTTGGCATAAAAACACTGGACAAGAGTCAGACGTGAGTCAACTGCAAGAGGAGGCCTGAATCATATTTTGAACAATTTTGGTCAACAGTTCTTCAGAGAACAAGCCTCCAGTTTTATGGTGTCATTTTTGTGCAATTAAATGTGAACAGCTTAAAATTCCATAACTTATGAAAAGTCAGCTTTGATTCCAATGATCAATCGATCCATGCTTCCAGGGACACCAAGCTATGTTAGTCCCCCAACATCCTATGGTGAGGCCATTCTGAGCGACCAGTTCTTGTGAACTAGCTACTGAGGCACATAAATAGGCCAGTAAAACCCTTGTGAAGAACCCTCCTTAAAGGGGGTGGGCCATTTGTGACCTGAGAGCTGCCTGTCAGGCACTCAGGAAGCCAATAGGGAAGACCCACAGATGACACATCTCAGAGGATTTGGATTCAAACGATTTTTCCGTGGTCTGGGATTCTGAGCTGCCGTTACATGTTGCAGCATGCACTTGGCATTCAAGTGCTGCTAGGACAGAGGCACTGGTTGCTTGCCAGATACCTGCATGCCTCCCCATCAGTCGCAGCTGCTCTGTAGTGTGTTCTGTCCAACCACTGGGACAGAAGTGAACTGTGTCACTTCCAGTCTATGCACAGGAGAGCACGTGTGTGTTCTCCACTCGTTCTGTTCCTCTACTGCCAGCCAGGATGATGGAGGCCCAAGACTCCAAATGTCAGAGCCTCTGTCAACCAGGGCTGTTGAGCAGGATTCCCTTGTGTCTACCTTCCACTCTACCACCAACCTGTATTGGTCCCATAATGAAAGCAAGAATAAATTTTCATTGTGTTGAGCCAGGATTCTGGGCTTAACTGGTTATTGCAGCATAGCCTAAGCGAATACAGCTGCTTTTCTAGATCTTTTTGTAAAAAAGCAAAAATCCATCTGGGGAAGGGATGAATAATCTGAGTGGTGCCATCCTTGAACCAGCCACGGAGGCTCTGCCAGTTTGCCTTTGCATCACGTGCCCCCAAACTTATTCCACTCGGTGGGTTGTCACTGTTCCTGCAGGGCGTGGTGAAGGAGGAAGTGAGGAAGAGCCCTGGCTGGTGGTGGGGGTGGGGTGGGGGGGGACAGTTCCCTTCTGATGGTTTCTCTTCTGATTCACCAACCTCCTCTTGGGATTTTAGGCTTGCTAAACATACGGTACAAATCAGTGAAATTATTCATTGTGGTTTTCATTTGAGTGAGCTAGTTTCCGCTCCTAAGAAGGGTCTTAACACAACAGGAAGTTTTTCTTGGATCTAGAAATGGAACTCTGCCTTCTGACATGAGTTTTTTACCAACTTCTGCAATCTCAATTTTCCTACTTCCCTGTCAAGAGGGTGGGGCAAATGGAAGAGACGAGATGAAACCAGAAAATGCTGATCTGTATAGTAGTAGAGTTAGGGCTGGTAGGGTTTGGAGGGGAGGGGGGGAGAGAAAAATGGCAGCCTGACCAAGCCAGACCACCTCCTCCCAACTGACCACTTTATCTCCTACCTCTTCCGCCACTTTGGTCTTGGCAAAGAGGTATGAAGAGAGAAGTGAAGGGTCAAGGAACATTATGATAGTTGGTAGTCACCCCTTGATAGTAACCTTTGACATGTGTGTCCCAGCTGACATTCCCCGAAACATTGTGCTATGCCTCACCCATTGGATTCCGCTCCATGGGGGCAAGGGAACGTGTCTCAATACCCACCACGTAGAGGGCACCCAAGAGCGCCTGGAGGAATACAGGAAGGAATACTTGATTCTCATGACTATCTTTATAACAGGGAGTGAGAAAATCAAATACAATTTCTATTTTATGTATGGAAAAATGGAAACGTTAAGAATTTGTTACTTGCTCAGAGTCACACAGGGGTCAGTTAAGAGGTGGAACTAAAATCCAAGTCTCCCAGTTTCTATTTTCTTTCAACTGTTTAACCAGTTAAAAGTCCTTTCCCCACCCCACATAGTGATATAGACCATTTATCATCACTGCCATCGTGTAATGTAAATTATCGCCTCAAGATTCTATGTTATCTATGTCATTTGTATTAGGCAAGTCTATCAGGAAAGACATCAAAATCCTAACATCATTATCACTAGGGGATGGAGTCTTACTATGCTAATTCTTAAGTTCTTACTGATTTGTATTTTCTAATCTTTGCCCAAGAATAATAATATTATTATTATGTAAGAATAATAGCATTTATTACCTATGCTATCCAAAAATAATAGAGGAGGTAAAACTGTTTTCTCTATGTAGGGAATTCAGTGGGCTTCTAGCTCAGCACTTTGAATTATTAATCAAGTAGGTTTGGAGTGGAAAACCACAGGAAGGGAATCATGGCAGGAACTGCTAGTTGCCCTCCAGTCTGAACTTTTCTTATAATAGAGTTTCTAGCTGGACACAGTCACCAGTTTCCCATCCTCCCTTGCAACTAGATGTGGCCAAAGTTGGGAGTAGAAGTGATGTACACAGCATTCAGATTGTTGCCCTTCACCTTCTCCTTTTCTGTTGGAGTGTTGATGTGAGGGCTGGAGCTGGAGTAGCTATCTTGGACCATGAAATGGAAGCCATGTATTGAGGGTGGCAGCACAATGAGAGAAATGGGGCCCCTGACACTGCTGAACCGCTACTGTTTGGGCACCTCTGTTAGTTGTTGAACCCGTATCCTAAGTAATACAGATCTAAACATTTAGTAGAACAGTGCTCCGACTTCCTGATCCTGAAAACAAATGTGCTCTTTGGAAAGAATGTACGATTGAGTTTGTCAAGCTTTCTTTTGTTTATGGGCACAAGGACCCGATTCTATCCTGGGGATCAAGAGAGAGTCCTTAATCCAGAACATGTTAGTTACATAATATGGATGATTAAGCAACTGCAGAAACTCATCTGGTATTTTCAGCAGATCATATATACTTGGGTTCCCACTTTCCAGTTCTTTCTGCCTGATACTAACCAATCCGTCCCCCCTTTATTCCATACTCACCCCCCACCCTGCTCCAATTCAGAACTTGTGCACATGGTGCCGGAGATTTTGTGTAGGACGGCTGCTCACATGAGCCTGTTTGCCGTCTAACCTCTCAGGCAACATCGTGAATTCAAGGCCACATCTGCCACTTAGTATACATTCAAATGAATTATTGAAAATTAATCATGTATTAACAAACAGGATAAGTTGAGTAAGGATAAACCATGGAGCAGCAACTTCTTAAAAGAAACTGAGCTTTTTTCGATGGCTCTTAGGAACACAAAACATGCTTACCTTCCAAGCTGAGTTGCTCACTGACCAGATTCCAGCCAGAGACTCTAGTCTGTGACTTTCCTGGGTCATCCTGAGCCCCTTTATTTATCATCTATAGCCAGAATGTCATAATTTAGAGAGGTTGGCAAAGCCTCCCAACCAAAGATAATTAGCAGCTCTGGTCTATTCATGGACATGTGTGACACATCCAGGCTCCTCCAGATTAAAATACCTGAGTGAATGCTGGAAACATTTCACGGTTGTGTTTGAGAATTCCCTCGCAACTTCCAAGGTTGTTCTCTGATACCATGAAGGTAGGTGATATTATTTCATTTCCCCCATTTTCCAAGAAAGGGATCTGAAAAGCCACACAGCAGCATCAGGGATTAAACTTTTCTTTGTCTAAGGCCAAATCCCATTTTGTTTCCAGCCCTCACTGAGCAGAGTTGGTCCAAAGGGTGGAAAAGATATTCGACAGCATTCCAGCCCCGTCAGCATCCTCACTGAGTAGCTTTGTTATTTGCTGTAAACAGTTGAAAATTTCCAGAACCGCAGACACACCCCTTTAAAAATGTTAATGACTAAAATGCCTCGTAAAACCAATGTAAATGAACAGTGTATTTAAGTCCCATTGGAATTCTGTCTCTGGAGTCCCTCCACCAGCAAATAATTGAGAGCTGACAGTATGAAATCTGACCCTGTCATTTTGTGAAACTTAATTACGGAGATGATGGTGGATGATATGCTTCAAGCTATTGATACTTTTCAAACCTGTTTTGCTAAGGGAGAAACAGGCTTGTTTAAAAAACAATTTTTCCAGGCCCCCAAGTTCTGTTGAAAGTCTTGCAGAGGATACATATATGGGCAGCTCTGTTGTTAGTGCTTATGCTGTCTAAAAGTTGCAGACACCATAGCTTCTGGTGAAGTGCCCTGCTGGAACAGCAGGCTTTAGAAAACAACAACAAAAATCCTATTGGGATGAAAGAGGCTCATGTGTTTTCAGGTTGTGGCCCTTCTACACTCCAGGCAGCCCACCCCCAGGCCTGTGTCCGCAGCTGATTTAGAATCTTCCACCCACACAAGCCTTGGCATTCACCGGCATCCTACAAGGAGGCTAAGGTGTAAACCTGGAGGAAGCTTTTAAGGACAAGAGAGAGTTGGGAATGGGGGGGAAGAAGGGAGGGAGTTAAAGAAAGGTAAAGCAATTAGACGACCACATGCTTGGCCCAAGTGGATGAGCACATGTGTTGGGGAGGCCCGGCTGACTGAAGGACTGCTGAATGTAGTTTTGATGGCCAAGACGGTGCCTTTGGTTCTGCGGCACAGCTTCCAGTTGGGAGAGTTCATTGCCCAACATGCTGTGACCAGGATGGCCTGCGAATGAACACCCCTCCCCTTCGTCAAGATTATTTTATATGCTTGCACAGGTAGATGTCAGTGTTCCCAGCTGTAAGGCTTGGGATGCGCAGTGTATCCCCTGGAGGGTAAATAATAACAGCTGCAATCTTCTGCCAGGAAAGAAGTTGCTGCCCCAGCTTGGAGATTCAGCAGATGATGAGGGCAAAAGGCTTTCTCGAATAGAAAATGAGATACCCCATGGGCCAACCTTCGAAAACCGCAAGGTGCCAAGCAAATATGAACCATCATGGTTTTAAAAATGATCAATACGGCAGGGCTGAACAGGTGGGCTTTCTTGAAGGGAATAAGCCTCAGAACTGATGGCTGAGTGCCTGAAGGGAGTTGCAAGATTCTCCCTGCACTTCTAAAGGCTAAATAACTCAAAATTCTCCCTTTGGGAAGTGTTTCTGATGCAGTATTGAGGCCATGGGCTCTCGAGGCTGGCTTGAGTTGGAAATGTGGCTCTGACATTTATCTGGGTGACCTAGAGCGATTTTCTCTTCTGGAAAATGGGGACAATACCCTCTGCCTAACTGGACGGTGGTTGTGAGAGTTTAGGAGTGATGTACATAAAATGCTTTACATTTTAGCATATAATAGGGCTTCAGCAAATGGTCAGCTGGTAGATGTTCAAGAAAAAATCTGATTCAGCACTGAGGCAGGTAGAAGTGGAGGAGAAACAATACTGACATGCCTAATATAAGACACATAGGAAAAATAAGCATGGGGACATTTATTACATACAAGACCAAAGACTCCAGAGGCATTCACGGGGTCAGAAGCACCCAGTGCTTTCTTCAGGTAACTGGGCTCTTGGGGAATCTAGGAGGTAGTGAAGTTATAGAGATGTGTCAGAGAAAATAAATGTTAGCTGTAGAGACTTAAGCAAAACTGGAGTTAGGTGAGAGTGGATGAAAATTCTGGAACCTATTACCTCTTATCGATTTGTAAATGCTGATTCACATGGGTTCCAGAGTCAGTCATGCCTTCACACTGTACACTGATAACAGAGAAACTGTCCACAGCCCACTGAGAAACCACACTAAATCCAGAAAGAGGCATTTGAAACCTCTGGCTTACAAAACAAGTTTGAATCCAAATCTTTAAACCTTTAAACTATTTTCTATCATTCAGCATTTTCTGTATTTTCTAGGTTCAACCAGAACACCATTTACCTTGAACATTAAAACAAGACAAATATTTCTTAAGGGTATGTAATTACAGGTACTGTGAAGGATGCAGAGAAATTTACCATGCTTCCCGACTTGAGAATTGGAATGAACTGACTCAGTAACATGGGACCAGAGATGAGAATCACACCTAGACTTCTCTTCTTTATCTTTTAAGCTACTCATTAACATTCTTCACATTCCCCAACCACCAGATTATGATACCTGAGTCAAGATTGATTACTGTCTTCAAGCATGTTTAGTATCGACTGATCTATTAAATGTAAAAAAAAGATAGCTAGCAGTGAGTGCGCCCCCCGTGTGTGCAGGGCGTCCACATTACAGTTCTGACGATTATCATCCTCGTTTTACAGATGAGGAAATTGAAGCCCAGAGATTAAGGAACTAGTTAGTGCAAGGTCACAGCCTAGTGAGTGTCATGATATGAAATAATGTGTATGTGCAGAGAGGAATGTGTATGTGCAGAGTGTCTTTGGATGTCAGGAAAAGAAACAAGATCAATCACACTGGGAAGGTGGATTGAAATGTACATTTTATCCTCTTCAGTTAACAGCTTGGCACCGATAAACTATGCTTTTGTCATTTGAAAATAGTGCACTAGAGGGCACCAAATACGCAAGCTGTGACTTTAAAACTGTTCTGATAATGCAGTTCCCACAGTGCTACAAGATACATAATCAGTAACGGACTCAAGCCAAAAGGCCATCCCAGAAAGAGTACGATGCAGTTTATGACAATTAAGCAGCTGTATTTTTAGCCCCTCAATTAAAAACAAAAACAAAACCCTCATGCTTTATACTGAGCAATTTGTAATTTGTCTCTACTGATTTCTATTCAAAGTGCCTTTCAGCCAGGTTTTCAAATTTCTCTTTGCCCTGCCTGTTGAAGGGCAAAGTGAAGAGTGTGAAGGGAAAGGGAAGAATAACCTGGAAAGGGTAGGGTAACCTGGATGAAAATAAATTTTAAAAAAATTACAGAGATATATTTTACCTTTTAAAATTTATTTAGCAAAGTAAAATGTACATATATTTTTTAAAAAGAAAAGAAAAACCCCACACTTATATCCAAGAGCTTAAAATGAAAAGGAACATGACCCCATCCTCAGCCTCAAGAGGCAGTATCTTTTAGAGGTAACTCCAGATTCCGAAATAATGTTCATGGTTCTATTTCTTGATTTATCAAACTGACATTATTTGTTTACCTCTATGGAAACTGAGGAGTTAGCTAACAGAATATTCATCTCTTATAAGTCACACAGTTTACAAAATAACTTTTATTTTCCACTATTATAACTGCAGAACATTTAAAAAATAAACATAAAGAGGAAAAACACCATTTTGATGCATATTCTTATAATTTTTTTTACAAAAATGAGATTACCTTGTACATGTGATTTCATCAAACTATACAAGATGCTCACCTTTCCATGCCATTCAACATTAAAAATGTCATTTCATTTTTGGTTTTTTATTGTAGTATAACTTAAGTTAAAAAAAGTTCTTAAGTATAAGGAACCTCCACCTCTTTAACCGGTGTAAGGATCAGATAATTTCACTCCACAGTGGGAACTGTGGTGTTTGAAGGTATCATCCAGTCTCAAGTTATGTGGCAGTGAGAATAGTTAGGGTCTGAAGGGGCAAGGACTTAAAAGAGTCCTGCTGGGAATGCAGAAATCAATCGAAACAAGTTAACAACTCAGCCCGGAAGAGTAAAGTTCTAATTATTCTTCAACATGTCAAGACTCAGTGAGACTCAGTGGATCATGAATGAGTTGGTCACAAGTTTGGAGTTTCTCCATTTTTTGGTGAAAAATAATAAATCTTTTGTACGTTTAATTCTCTATCATTCCCTTATAAGTTATCACAAGAAGCAGAACTACTAGAGTCATTAGCGCAACTAAAAAAAAAAAAACTAGCATCTTTCTCTTGATCTTTTTTTCAAAACTCAACCCCGCCCCACCCCCACCCCCCCACCCCCGCCCGCCCGCGGCCTCCAATCTGCACCTGGTTGCAAATGGTAGGGGGCCAGGGTTCGGAAGCATTATGGCCTGCTGTCAGGCAGCAGCCTAAAATGTACCTGGGAAGAGGCCTGTCTAGCTCTTCATTCATCTCCATTTTCCCTGTGAAATAAAAAAAAAAGGTTAATGCTACAGTCATACCAAACCTAGGCTTGTCCACCATCCCTACAGAATACTCATCCAGTACAAAGCTCTGCAATAGGGGCTAGTCACGTTGAACACGAGCAGAAACTTACTTAGGAACCAGGAGCTTTAAAGGATGCCTGGGAGCTGGTAAACATACTGAGAAACCATTAGACAAACACCAGCTCTTTCAGGTGGGAGGCCATTCCTATGGGGACGGAGAGAATCCTTGCCTAACACAACCAACATAATATTGAGCAAATAGG
Source organism: Stenella coeruleoalba (assembly GCF_951394435.1). Lineage (NCBI taxonomy): Eukaryota > Metazoa > Chordata > Mammalia > Artiodactyla > Delphinidae > Stenella > Stenella coeruleoalba. The sequence goes on along the minus strand of NC_137155.1, from coordinate 18,110,749 downwards.
TGCTCGAAAAATCCTTTAAACTTTTCCTTGTTTTTACTTAACCTTTATGCTAGATACCGCTCTATGCCAGGTATTGTTCTAAGGGCTCTGTATGCTTTATCTCGTTTAAGTAACCTTTTAAATTTGGACACAGCTGCTAAGCGGTGATAGGGGGCTCAGAATTCAAAAGCAGGTCCTTCCCATAGCAGGGACATTATTGCTCTGGCCTCCCCTAGTAGAGCATCGAGAATAACGAGCAGTCATTTCCGCTCTGCACACAGAACGAGGGACATACCGACAGCTACCAGCATTTCCGAAGATGGCGGTTGCGCCGGGTTCAGTTTGAGCAGTGTGCGCCACGAAGTGGAAGCGGCATTATACGGGTTTTGGAAAGAACGAGGAGAGGATGGCTTTACAGGGCGTTAAGCAGGATAATGAATTCCGGAGAAGCTAAAGCTCAGGCCTGGCGGCCCCAGGAAGCAGCAGGCGGAAGTGGGCTCGGCCGCGGTGGAAGTGCGTTTCTGGGGCTCCTCCGCGACGAGGCGGGCGGGGCGGCTACTCCAGCGGCGCAGCGGCTGCGCGGGACGGCCCTCCCCGCCTCCAACCCTGCAGTACTGCTGGCCGCCGGCCGCCAGGAAGGCTCTGGGGAGGGGAGAGCGGCTTTCTGGCGCCGACTCCTCCCCCGGCCGCGAGGGCGGTGCCCCTGCGACGCAGGAAGCGGGCCGGTTACGATCTTGACGGCGCTGGCTAGCCGGCCACCCTGACGAAAACTCCAGGTACCGACTCGTTTGGGCCGACGGCCAGGCCTCGAGCCTAAATCTGCTGCGCAGACACTCAGCTCGCTCTTCCAGACGGGGAAGCCAATGTTTGGACGGCTTGGTAGAGGTCATGAGGGCAAATACCGCCCCACCAAGAGCGAGCGAGATCTCGATGAAGAGAAAGGGGGTCTTGGGTGTGTCCATAGTTATGATTAAGCCCGTTTATCATGTATACAGTGAAAGGGGCTATTTCCACAAAAGGCCAAAACTGGGTGACAGAACCTCTCCCTCCTCTAGACTGGTCAGACTGAAGAGGGCTAACTTCTTTCTCTTTCCAACTAAAGAAAAATTCCCCACTGTGGCTTCTCACCTCAGCCACTTTGAAGCGAGCTAGTTTCTCCGAAGTCAGTTGAGAGAAGGGGTTCCAGAACAGGGTGCTGGGGTAACAGCAGTTACACGCCTCATTACGTAGCCTTCTCATAATTGTGACCCCTGTCAAAGGATTTCTAACCACGAGTCCGCAGATAGAATTCAGAGTTGTGTGTGCACTACGTAAAGCACATTTACAGCATGCCGAGAAGGGATCATAGGCTTTATGGGGCTGTCAAAAGGTCACGGCACAAAATCAATCTCTATGTCTTTGGGATCGAGGGAAGTATCTCTGGAGAAAACTCAGGTTAAGGCCATTTAAGCTTACTTTCTGGGAGCTTGAAACAAAAGAATCTTACCATAAATAATTTGGTTCCATGAAACCATCAGAAAAGGAAGGATTCTGAGGATTTTTTTTTTTTTTTTTTTTGAGGAAAAAAACAATAGCTTTATCTTTGCCAGGGAAACGGGAAAACAGCATGACAGCACCTCAAGAACTGTGACCCTCTTCCCTGGGGAATCAGGGGAAGTCTTATAGGTGGGGCTCTTAGTCCGGGGTAGGTGATAAGGTGAATTGCTATTTTAATCCATACTTTGGAGGTGTTTTGAAGCTGTATTCCTTAAGTACAAAGAACCTGCTTTTTGCACCTGGATTCCCCTCGACTATTTTCCAGTTAATGGTTGGGTTCACAGATTACTAATGTAACTGTTAAAAAATTTTTTTAAAGCCTACCAAAGAGGGTCACTTGGGTAGCAGTATCAGATTGTTTATGTTGAACCCATCATGCAGACAAATAACTTCCTTTTTGATACAAATTTTCTTGAACATTGTTAATCCCATTGTTATTTTAACTCCTCTGGCCAGGTGAACCCACCCCGGACACACACACACCCACCCACACACACCTACACACTCCCCTAATCTTGGAAAGTGGTTATCATGATTCCCTGACTTCTACAGTTAAGTATCTTTTTTACATCAAGTTACCTTTAATCATGTAGTTTTCCTGTGCAACAAGAATAGTGAGGAGAGGGGACTATCAAATCTCAGATGTGATGCAGTTCATCTGTGTGCAGCTCAAAATAGCAGTTTTCTCTCCCTTCTTTCCCTGTAGGATTGCACTGTAAATTCATAGCTCCCTTAAAAAACCATGGTTGCTCAAATACACTCCTATTTACATCTGTTCATGCTAGATAGCCTATTAATATTTGCATTCCTCAAGTCTTGTTAAAATATTGATCTGGGTTTCATAAAAAACATCCCATAAATGTGGAGCCTGATATTATGGCATTTCTCATAACTATTTTAAGAGACAAGCTCTTCATTGCAGTTTCAGTATCTCAAAAAAGGAGAACATTTCTTTTGATTATAGTTACCTTTTCAAAATATAGGACTGATTTGATTTTAGCTTGGTAGGTTTGTCAAAAACAGGCACTCTCAACAGGCCCCACAGGTAATTCTGCTACAGGCTGACCCAGAATCCCCATTTTTAAGAACCACTGGCCTTTTAAAGGCAAATACATCGTGGTTGCTTGGAATCATTTCTCTGGTTAGTCCCGAGTTATCCTGATTTTATATAATCAGACAGAAAACCTATGGAGGCGTGACAGCCAACAAACTGAGTAATTTATGCAAAAGTGCAAATCTGCTTTGGAATTTCTTGAAGTTCTATCCTATTATAGGGAAGGAACACAGCCAAATAAAATATGCTGGATAGAAATGAGGCCTTTTTATAGAACAACCTGTTTTTACAAATGCTTTATGTTATTTATTCAAGATGTTCAGGCTCAGAGATAATGTATTGCAAGTTTATTAAACCAGATTAAGTTCTCCTCCACCTATATATGATTAAAATTTACAATTCTTTATTACTCTAATAATGCTAAGGGCCTGGGTTGAGGGAAAGCACTGGAGCAAATCAAGCCTTTGCAGGCCCAGGACCTAAATCAAGATGTGCAAAAAAAAAGACCCTGTACTGCAGTCACACCTTGCCAAACACCTGGTAAAATTAGTGGGCTAAATCCAGTGAGACACTCCTCAAAGATGTTAGATGCTCTGTTTCTTTTATAGCTGTGTCCCTCTGTGACAAGCAGCTACAAGGTTCTTGGTACTATCAGTCCTCTACCCAGTGGGACCTTGCCACAAGGTAGAAGAACATACAATCTGATTATATTTGCTACTTCCTAAGCAAGTATAAGAATATACCTGCTAAGTTTGTATATTGCCCACAACTGCTAAATTGTTCTGCATAAGAAAGACGACTTAGAGGAGGACATTTTTAGAAAGACTGGGCAACTGGAAAGTGAGAAGCAAAAGCTTAGGAGAAACAATACTGTACACTTTAAAATTTAAGAGGACAGACCTCATGTATTTCTTTTACCACAATTAAAAAAAAAATCTTAGGAAATAACTGCATGGGATTTTTGTGAGCAAAATAGGATAATTTTTGCAATTTAAACTCCCTACTCAGTCTCCCCTGTGAAGTTGTCAGTAAAATATATTATTACTTTTAATCCCTCATCTCTTTTTGGTGAATGTGATTAAGTACACAGCCCTGTTTTAAATTTTAGGATGAGTCAAAGGCTGCCCAAGGAGGGCAACCTCACATGGTATGTACATGAACTGGTGACCAATTTTTAAGTCCAATATAGCTTTATAAAATGCCGACACCTCACTGAAGAGTCCATCATTTTAAAAGAATAGCTTGACAATGCTTATTATGTCCGATTAACTTTATTAGTCTACCAAGTAATAAAAAGTGGGCTTCCGTGGTGGCGCAGTGGTTGGGAGTCCACCTGCCAATGCAGGGGACGCAGGTTCGTGCCCCGGTCCGGGAAGATCCCACATGCCGTGGAGCGGCTGGGCCCGTGAGCCATGGCCGCTGAGCCTGCGCGTCCGGAGCCTGTGCTCCACAACGGGAGAGGCCACAACAGTGAGAGGCCCGCATACCGCAAAAAAAAAAAAAAAAAAAAAAAAAGTAATACAAAGTAATCAGAGTAATTTCTGATTCTGGTGCATTAAAACTTTTACTTAGTAGTACTATATTTGAAGGTTAAATTCTCCTAGTGAGGAGGCAAGTAATCCTTTTCCGTTTATTAATGTCACATCCATTATTCTGTTTGAATAATGAGCATGATTCAGGCCTTGACTCACCATTTCCTTAACCTATCAGTTTCTGTTTAAAGGTAGTGCCAACATGATACTTCAGAGAATGCTGCTGCACAACCAATTACCTAGCAGTCAGCGGGTAAGAGATTAAGCAAAACCCTCACCGCCACAAGAGAAACATGCACTGAATCAAACATGACATATATTTGCCCTAGTTGCTGTGATGTAAGTAAGTAACAAAAATGTAAGTAACAAAAAATGTTTACTTACATTTTTTTTCTATAAGTCACTAAGACATGGGGTATAAAGCCTTATACTAAATAGTTTAAATGTATCAGAAACATTTTTACATGTTATAAGTTCATTTTAATGATAGCATATTATTCCATCTACTGGCTCTGACCCAGGATATATAATTTTTTGCCTATTCATTAGCTAGTTCTTGATATTTGTATTTTGACCTCCTGCCTAAACCGGCTTCCATCTTTCCTATGTCCCAATTGATCCCTTGATGACGAGCAGGCTCTCTGGCTTAGCAGTTACCAGTTGATCATTACTTGTTTTTAGAAGTCTTAAGTTCACAATATTTCCTTTAATTGCTCTAGTTCAGGAATCCACACATTTTTTTCTGTATAGGGGGCCACACAGGAAACATTTTAGGCTTTTCAAACCACAAACAGTCTCAGTCACATAGGGTCACCTCCCCCCCTCCACAATAACCCTTTAAAAATGTGAACAACCTTCTGAACTGCCCAGCTATAAAAACACAGGCAGTGCTTGCTATAGCTTGCCCATTCCTGCTCTAGTCCTTAATGGGAAGAAGGGTAAAGCTCAACTTAATGCATACGTGTATGATCACAGTAACTTAAAAGTGCTGGCTGGGTATTTAATTCAACATGGTCTTCACCATAATGCTTTTTGGCATCTGAAAATATCACTGAGTGCTTGTTTGGTCAATTAATACAGCAAGTATAAAAATATACTCACACTTTACCTTGGGTGAAAAGAAACTCAATGATTATAAAGTAAGAAATAACTCAAACTGAGATTTAAGTTTATTACAACATGCGTACAATTACATACTTAATGTGTATAATTTTAGTTTTACATGCAACATCTTTTATCTCGGATAGCTCCTAAAACTTGCTGTAATTCTACTAAGTAACATGATGGAAGTTGTTATTTTATGAAAATATTCCCAAAGATTTAAAAGTAACATTTGAAAAAAACATGATGGTTAAATTTCTCAAATAGCTTCCTGTTTACTTGGTTAGTCTACTTATGGAGTGAGCTACATGTCCAAATAACTTATGCTGTTTGCCAGTTACCTACCCAGTTCCTCATTTTACTGTTTTGTGGGACAAAACCAATTTGGAATAATGCATCCAGTTCTAGGGATCCAGAGGAAAACAGAGCTGACCAAAGATGCAATAAACTGCCCCAATATCACTGTGGCTATTTAAACAGAGGTCAGTCACTTGTTGGGCAAACTAATGCATGCATAAAGAGGGAGGGAGAGATAATTAACACTGGATACCTGAGAGGTTTTCAGGCTAATCCTAAATTCTGTCAATCTCTGCAAATATTTTTTAAGCTTATGCTGAATGGAGCAAGACTGACCACTGTGAAAGCCCACAGATATACCTACTCTCGTAAGATATACAATGTTTGAGAGGAATTTTAATGGAGTGTTCTCGTTCATGTATTTGGCACCTGTGTAAACTAAGCCAGGTTCTTCTCTTAAGACCCATAACTCCATCCTTGGGTGCTCCTATGGCACTTTATTTTTAACTGCAGCGACTCACAAATTATTCCTCACTGCCTCTTTGAACAGAAAGAATGATTAACTCAGTGGAATGTTGGAAGGACTAAATTCCACACATTTGTCCCTTCGGACGTGAATTTATTAGGCAGGAGGTGTTAAAATACAGCCATCTTAAAAAGATTTCTTCCAGTCTCACTCCACAATTCTTTATCTTATCCATACATTCTTAAATGCAATCATGTTGTCTTTTGCCTTTCAGGTTAAAGAATCCCATAGCTAATGACATGACTACTTTAGTTTCCAATCTGAGGCAAATCTATGCTTTAATTTGAAGGAAAAAAAAAAGTAAAGAAATTCAATTAAGTGAGATGTACACACTACTATATATAAAATAAATAAGGACCTACTGTATAGCACAGGGAACTCTACTCAGTACTCTGTAATGGCCTATATGGGGAAAGAATCTAATAAAGAGTGGATGTATATGTACAACTGATTCACTTTGCTGTACAGCAGAAACTAAGACAACACTGTAAATCAACTATACTCCAATAAAAATTAATTAAAAAACAAAAACAAATCAACGAAGTGAGGGTAAGATAAGGAGTAACTATGACTCTTTAAGATAGCCAAATACCTCATCTAAATAGTGATGCCTATGAATACCACCCCCACTGCCCCTACCTAGTATCCATGGAAACACTGCCAAGGCAATTAGCTTGGCAGAATCAGCAGGCAAAGACCTGGATGAGCTTAATTTTGATCTAGGGTAAGTTAAATTTTACATTTTCTATTCCTGGTTAACCTTCTGGATAATATGGTGACATAGTGGGAGTTCCTTAAGACTAAAACATATATGTCAGTCTTCTCAGAAACAACCTCCCTCTCCCCTCACACACACACAATGTTTACTGCCAGCTTGATTAAAGAATGAATTCTTGGTATACTATTTATATTTTCATATGTATCTCCATATGCTGTATTATGGATTTGCTGAAGTAATTTCTAGTTCTTTATATTTGGCATTTATAAATAATTTCAAAGTCAAAAGAATGTTTATCAATCTAACATATAACATCAAAAAACCTGACTTTGGGGCTTCCCTGGTGGCACAGTGGTTGAGAGTCCGCCTGCCGATGCAGGGGACGCAGGTTCGTGCCCCGGTCCGGGAAGATCCCACATGCCACGGAGCTAGGCCCGTGGGCCATGGCCGCTGAGCCTGCGCTCCGCAACAGGAGAGGCCACAACAGTGAGAGGCCCGCATACCGCAAAAAAAAAAAACACCACCTGACTTTGTTAATAAGCACATCGGTATCTCAGTAACCAAGGGACAGGTGTGTTAAAACTGATAAATCAGATGATTTTTTTTTTTTTATGAAGACACATGATTAACTCTTTGGCCAGTAGTTTCCTCCAAGAAGGTTAATTATATAGGAAGTCTAATTATATACATAAAGTTGCCTGGTGAACATGATACCAAAACGAATTATATGAGACTATTTACTGGTATTGGGACTGGATTTTTTATGTTGAAGTGGGTCCTTAAAGTCCTAGCTCATGACATCTAAATTCCTTAAGATCTACTACTGTTAAGTTACTAATATTAAATGAAAGGATGCTTCCTTCTACTGAGTTGCACTTCTGGAATTTAAAGTTACTGGTTTCACCTTTAAGGGAAAACAGTAACCTTGGTTAAAAGATCACACTCTCTAAACATCTTAGAATAATTAGTTGTAAAAGCAGGATGAAATGTCACTATGTTTAAAGTAACAGATGATAGCTCCTCCCGGTTTAAAATGCTCCTATATATTAAGAGGGGAGGAGTATAGAAATAAGGCTTCTTTTTCACAAAAAAACCCTAAACACTCATTAAAAAGACAGACTGATTCCCAGGGTAACAAGACTTGACCCTTATCTGCTACAGAAAAAAGGGTCAGTCCATCAGAATATTCTAAATTTCTTAGAAAACAATTTACGTTGCTGTTCTGATGAAATCTCCAAGAAGAAATGAAGGAAATGGTTCATGCCAATAGTACATCCAAGCTTCACAGGTTGGAGACATCTACTAGTATAGCAACACTCAAAAAAAGAAATGGGTAAAACAAAACTGTCTTGGCACTGTAACTTTAAATAAACATTTTAGTGAAATGCTTCATTCCATGTATCTAAATGTTTATCAAAGTAGTAATTTGCATGAAAAGTACCTGAGGATGAGGTCTGTGAAAAATGCAGATTCCTGGGCCACACTAAGGAGTTCAGCATATGGTTCTTAATGAATTGGTACATTCTTAAGAAAATTATGAATGATACATAACATCTTGTTTGGGGGAACTCTGGGTGGAGCCCTGGAATGTATAGTTAACAAGCTTCCCAGATAATTATGGTAGTCAAACTGGCTTGGGAACTACCAACCTGCAGCAGTTCAACATGCCTGTAGTAGGTAAACATTTTTTAAAGTGGATTTTTTTTTTTTTAAAGGCTTCGTAGCCACGACTGTAACTCTGGGCGTTAAGAATTTGCCTTCAATGAAAAATCAATTAAGTTGTTAGAAATGCAAGACCAACTAAGTTCTGCCTTGAGAATTAAATGTGTGATGATATTTCTACCAGTTCTTTTATGTAGTACTTTCAACTAACACTTTGGAAAAGAAATTTGTTGGTTTCTGTGTAACAGAACATATCAACTTATTTTATGTTACAAATCTTAGGAGTGATTTTCAACTTAGTGCCAAAACTGCCTGAAGAATATAAAATTGCTTGTGTTGTGGAAGGGATTGGTTAGTACATTAATGGATTCAGCTTCATAAAAATGGGTATCAACATCATCTGTTGATTGTATACTGTTAAGAATTTAGACTAAGTATCTTTCTATGCAGAGATAAACATGTGTTTTTACCATGCCATTTTGGGATGTTAGTCCCTAGGCTTGTTGCTGCATATTGGTAAGCATCTATAATCTCCATCCATATTTGTGGGACCATAGCTCTTCCTTTGAATGAGCTACCAGACTCTAGCCCTGAACTTCCATCCTGTTAATAGGGTTGCTGAACTGTTTAGAAAAGTTAGCAGTGGGAAGGTTCTCTTCTCTAATGTAATTAAGTTAAAGTACCTGTACAGTTATTTTTGTATTATTATTATCATGCTTTGGAAAGGCAGATTAAACCTGAAAATTAAGAATTTATAACCAAACACCAGAGGATGGATAGGAATTTTCAATTTTCTCAACACAATTTAACAGTTTTTTTTTTTTGAGAGGAGGCTTTTACCTGCAATGGACAGAGAAAAGTACTAGGATATGCTTCACTTGGGATTGTTAGTCTTTCAAAGACTAATTGATGTTCAATTATTTTTTTTCCCCCTCTAGAATAGAGTGGCTTTGCTCTTGGTCACAAATCATTACTGATTTTAGGTTTCCTAACTTTTAACTACACGAATACATCTCTAACCCTCTTTCCTTCTCTTCACAATCAAAGTTCAAGAGCTTTTACTATTTTGCAGACTCATACCCCAAAACGAGAAGAGACCTAATTAATTAAAACATTTATTTGAGCACTTACTATATGTCCTGGGAATTAATGCAAGCTGTATGCATTTATCTGAGAGATAATGCAAGGTAAACACTGCCCTTCAGGGGCTCACATTCTAGCAGGGTGAGGAGATTCTAAATAATTTGGGTTGGCCCAAAAGTTCATTCAGGTTTTTCGTAAGACGTTACGGAAAAACCCAAACAAACTTTTTGGCCAACCCAATACAACAAACTGCTATAACAGAACTAAGTAAAAGGTAAATGGAATTATAAATAACAGTAGACTTCTTGGAAGAGCACCAGAGAAAGCTTCAAAGAGGAAAAACATTTGAACTGAAGGATGCATTCACAAGGGGGAGAGTAAGGGGATTCCATGAAAAGGTAATAACAAAAAGAAAGGAGGTCTGAGAGAGCAAGGTAAGTTTAGGGAACTGAAAGCAGTAATGTGGGTCGAAGCAAAAGGAGCAGCAACTGGATCTCTGATTGGAAAAAAAGGCAGGAGACAACAAATCAGAGGGCCTTCCTTTATGCCACTCTAAGAAGCATGGACTCCATTAAAAGCATTTCAAGTAAGATCAGACTCACATTTTAGTAAAATCACTTTGAAGGATGACAGATGGATTAGAAAGGGCAAGATTAAAGCAGAGTAAGCTACATCACCACATAGTTAGACTCATTTATTTGGCAAATATTCAGGGCGACTGACTACTCTATGCCAGGCCTGAACTAAAGTAGTGGCAATGGTCATGAAGACAAGGGGGGTCAGACCAAGAAATAAAAACTCAGAATGGACATTACTTAGGGACATAACAGACACAAAGTATTAAAGAATTGAGGATGGTTCCTGGGTTCTGACAAGTTGTAGACCATACTGTTTGCATCCCATTATAAAAAATAATATCCAAGCATTTTGCCTTATCATTACAAACTAGAACAACTTTGAAAAAAATGCTTTCTGGTAATACTTGTCTGTTGTAGAAAATCCATCTGTATGCCTACAACCCAGAGAGAACCAGTGAAACCACTGTACTTTACTTCCTTTACCCCCATTTCTATCAAAGCAAACACAATATACAAAAGCCCTACAAATTGTAATCTGTTTTTCATATTTTTGTTACCATTTCTTTGTAGTATGTGATGCCCTGAAATGATTCTTTGAAAATAATTTTAATGGCTGTATTCATGGACATATCCTCATTTAAACAGATTCTGCTGAAAATTTATAAGCCTCTTACATTAGTCTAAGACTGACTTGTCACAATTAAAATGAGAGTTGAGATACATCAATGATTCACAAATAACAATCTAAAATGAATTTTGGATAATTTTTCATTATTCCACAGGAAAATAAGAACAATGTAGCAGGTTTTTCAAAATAATTTAATTTTTTTAATTAAGAGACTATGTCCTTATTTGCTGTTACCACCCGTTTTTTTAAAACCAAGGATATGGTGTTGCTGTTTAGAGAACTAAAAATAGTAACTATATTGGTTTCCATATTTATCATTTGATTCATTCAAGAAATCCCAAAGTCTAGGAACCAAGGTATTTGATTAGGTCTAAAATCCTGCCAACTATTTCTTTTTAGTTTGCCTCTCCTACATACTGGATTGCTACATTCTACCAAAAAAACCCTACAGAATAATTATTTAGCTTTGTTGACTCATATCTCAGATATATATGGACACACATTGTTCGATTTGTCCTAAATCCTTGAAGTCAAAACAATGGCTCTGTATTCCAGGGATATATAAAGTGTGAGCCTTTCCCACCTTAACCATTCTATGTTATAAAGGATCGTATGAGACACAAGACCTAGATTATGAAGCAGAAGTCCTTGATTTAGAAGGAACTAATATAACGCGCTTGTTGGGAAGCTATCTAGTTGCTGACTGCTACTAATACATCAGGGAGTTACCCATGCACCTCGACAGACTGTTTATTATGATTAACAAGTACCCGGTTCTTATAAGTACCTTTCTTGCAAGTAGCTTAAAGACTTCTGGTACACAATGCCTCTTTGATGCATAGTAACAGAATGAGCAAGCAAGGAAATAAGTTCTGCCAGTGAGAGGGAGAGGCTGCAAGGGAATGAATAATCAACCTCTAAAAAATGAAACTACTTTCAAGTTCATGCTTTAAGTCAAAATAGCCTGTGATGTCAAAACTCTTCCTACACCCTCAATCTAAACAGGACCAGTACCGTACACATGTACCTTCACCTGAACATTCTGGGGCCCCAAGTTTTAAGAACTTTGCTGGTCTGGCTGTAATTATTGAGTTCTAAAATACCAAATTTTATGACTGCTATGAAGATATTCTTTACAATGAGAATTTCTTTCCAAAGAGATTAAAAATGTATATATGAATGCTTAACTGTCCTCTTCCCATCTTCTTAAGCCTTACCTCATAACTTGATTTTGTAATCTGGTTCCTTCATTTTACTTTATATTTCACAATGATTATATTTTAATTTTCACACAAATTATAGTTATTTCACAAAAATGCATTACAAGGAAAAACGATTTCAGTTTATTTACAAATCGAAAATTTATTCCAAGGGGAACATATGACTTGTTTCACGGTTTTAAAAAAGGAAGACATAACCTAATATTGTTTATTACTATTATTTTTGGAATACATGATGGCAACGGCTGGGGGAGTTTATGCATAGAAAACCAAGCATCTGCTTCTCTTCCACAAATAAATGATTTTACTAAGCACCTGGTACAGAAAACTTAACCATGTGTTTAAAGAGTTTACCTTAAAAAAATTACACTTTGAACTTGGCCTCCGATTAAACTCCTCTCAGAATTTAGTCCTTATCCTTGAACATAATTTGATAATGACCATTTGGCTGATAGAAAAAAGGCAGGTATACAGAGAAATAACTATGCCACAGCTATTAAAGTCTCATAATCATGAAATTTTGATTTTCATGACATAAACCTCTACTACTTCCAATGTTTTCTGTTTTGTTTTTCATTTCAGAGAAGGCTATTTGGACCTAAGGCTATGAATTAGGAAGTAATCTACTACCTAACTGCAATTCAAGGTCAGTTTACTTTGTAGCTTAATATGAGTAAAGTTTAAGAAAGTCTTAATCTCCCCCTCAATTTAACTATGCTAACCTCTGGTCATCTTTACAGAGGCTGAGGGCTTCAATAATACCAAAGTTTGATTTGTTAGTTAAATAGAACTAATTACTGCCTACAGAGGTAAGGATAACAAAAACACTTTGATACACATATATATGAAGAGTATACATTGTTTATATATATATATATATATATATATATATATATAATTGGATAGTTATTAATCAAGACGGAAGTCTGTAGAGTATAGGGGTGGAAAAAAGGGGGAGCCAGTAAGAACGGGAACCAAAAATTAGGTGCCTACTCTATGTTAATGATCACCTAGGAGAGCAAGACACAGGATACATAAAGTACTGAAAACAAACATGAATGACTTATTTAACATAAGCATTGATTAGGTGACTGGATTCATATAAAAATGAAGGAAAAAAGAAAATATCAAATTTGATCATACCTAGGAAAATAAAGTCCGTAAAACCAAGTGATCTTGATGGATATTAATTTCCTCATTTGTTAAAAGCCTAAATCAAAATTAAGTCTATCACTAAAAACTAACCATAAGGCAAAGGTAACGCAAGCTCAGCTGACAAACATTAAGTACAATTGTCCCTCCATATCCTTGCCCCACGGATACCAAGGGATGACTGTATAAATGGTATTCATTCTTAGCGTCTTCTGACGTTTAGCTATCTATGGACATTTACAATTATGACTTTGGTATCTAAAATGTTAGCCTCTAACAAAACAAAACAGTTTTAAGCACAAACTACAAATCAGACCCTTGATATACAAGCAGTATAAGTCAAGCTGTTTTTTTCAAAATGTGCAACTGTTAGAGCCTTGGAGGGCTCATTCTTCAAGGTAGCAGAACAACCTTCAGAAACAGCTGTAAGACCAATACAGTACCATATTTAACAATACCTTACGTGCTGAAACGAGGGCTTACACGTCACCTAAAAAAACCCTTAAATTCTATCATTTCTTCTGACTGCCAAATGTTCACACATGTTCTAAAAGCCATTAAAAATGAATTTTGCATGGGCATAATGAATTTAAGATGTACAAACATGAACAAAAATGCTATCCTGAAATTTGAAGCATTTTAGTTAAGTTTTTGGGAGCCTAGCATTTTAATAAGGAAGTAAGGAATCAAGGTATGTTTCCAGGGAATTCCCTGGCAGTCCAGTGGTTAGGAGTCTGCGCTCTCACTGCCACGGGCCCAGGTTCAATCCCTGGTTGGGGAACCAAGATCCCACAAGCTGCGTGGCACAGCCAAAAAGAAAAAAAAGACGTATTTCCTGATGTAGCAAGAAAATGATAAGTTCTGGCTTTTGCTATATAGGTATAAACACAGGTTGCCTGTGCTACATGGATTCTCAGCATAAAAGTTAAAACATCAAGACCTGAGTTGACGTTTTAGCAATATCTGGGTGCCAAACCTACTGTGAGACTTAAGCCAGTCATTTCCCTCTTTGAGACTACTTCCTCAAAATAAAAGAGGAGGAAAAAAAAGAGAGAATAAATGGCTTGAGCTTCATTGGCAAAAGGACTCTAGATTTTAAAAAAATAATGAAATCATCTGGTTTTAATCCAGCTTCTTTTCCTGTCTCATCTCTCAATGTACTTCATGCAAGACTAGTCAAACGGGTTTCTTATACTTAGAACATGTTTTTTCTATTCCTGTTCTATGCCTTTGCACATAAAGCCGTGCTGACAGCAAATACAGTTTCACTGTCCCCACCCCATCCATTACTGAAATCCACAAACATTTTGCCTCCTAGTTCAAAAATTCGATTTCTTCTACGAAGCACATTACCTGTTAACTTGGGTTCCTGGCTGAATGCTTACAGTAAATACCTACGTGGCTTAATCCCAAACTAGGTTATAAATTAATAGAGTAGAATTAGTAACAGGTACAAATATTTAAGTGAAGAGAACCAGGTGGCAGAAGCCAGATTAGAGGGCTAACACCACTGGCAAAATAGGTGTTAAATGGGGCGGGGGAAACAAACCCAAAGTTCTGTAACATAATGGTATGGAATCAACCAGAGCATTTTGCAACCATTTGTATATCCAACTGAGTTGCTATTAACAAAAACACATGCTATCACGAAATTTTCAGGCATTTACCATCAAAGCATATTACGTTATGTGTACAACAAAACTGAGTGCCTATTACATGCCAGGAACTTTGCACTTTAGCTACAAAGATGAGACACCGTCTACCAATATCTCATAAACTAACAGAAAAGAGGAACATAAACATGACAGTGTGATAGATACAGAATTAACAAAGAAAAGGGAATGTCTCATTTTCTGGAGATAAAAAGAGCAGCTATGTAGACTTGGGTCATTTTAACTTTAGTGGTGACCCATGAGGCTCATAAGCAGGAGACAAATGAACAAACCTGCATATCATAGGTTGTGTTCCAGCTTGATCCTCAAATGTGATGAACTGAGTGTTTTAAGCAAAAAAAATTGTTTGGAAAGATGTTTGACTATGTAAGTTAACCTAGAAGGGGAGAACAAAAAGTAATAAAATAAAAAAGAGAAACAAAAGGAGAAGTTTAAAAGCAAAAATAGCTCAGTTTTGAATTTGTTTAGTTTGAAGTACCTAAGGGACAGGTAAGATATTTAGTAGTTCCAACTGAGTTCAGAGATGATAAATTCTGGAGTCATCAATAGGTAAAGGTGTGGGAACTGATTAATATAATTGGTGAAAAAGTGGATGGGGTCACAACACTGGGTAATAGCAACAATTAAGAAGCAGAAGAAAGCAACTAATGAAAACAGGAAAGACAGGAGTAGCAACTAGCAAAGGGTATTAGCATATAAACCATGGTTTTTTGTTTTTTGTTTTTGCGGTACGCGGGCCTCTCACTGTTGTGGCCTCTCCCGTTGCGGGCTCCGGACACGCAGGCTCAGCGGCCATGGCTCACGGGCCCATGCCCAGCGGCATGTGGGATCTTCCCAGACCGAGGCACGAACCGGCGTCCCCTGCATCGGCAGGCGGACTCTCAACCACTGCACCACCAGGGAACCATGGTATTTTAAAAAGTTATATTCTAAGGCATCAACTGCTATAGGTTATATAAGACCACCCACGCCTGGAGCATATAAGAATACAAGACTTCACAAAATGTTATAAATGCAAATAACTGCATATAGTCTTTTCTTATTCCATAAGATAAAACTTACTTAAAAGGCTGTGGAGAAAGGGAACTAGTTAACTTTTAGACATTTAAAGTCTATAGCTGGCACAAGTGAACCCTTGACCTCTGATGTTATGGGCAGAATATCTCCTCTCAGCCATCTAATTTTTCAAAGGATTTTTGTAAACTACTGAGTAGTTTATCTTGTCAACCTAACTGAAAAATGTTAACAGCTAAGAATTATGTTCCAGGTATCTTAAATATGGTAGGAATGCAAATTATTTGACAAAAATTAGAGCTAGAGTTCCAATCTGTCCCAAGAACAAAGAAACTGGAGAGGGAAAACAAGAATATAGTTTTAAGTCTAAGACACAAATACTATTATACTTTGGGAGGGGTACCTTTAAAAGTAAATACTTTTGAGGATAAAAAATATTAAAGTGACACCAAAAAAATATTAAAGTGATAATAATCTCTAGGAATAAGTTGCTACATAATTTAACTTGCTTTCAGTTGTATGAAATACCATTTACCCTGGGTCCATAACCAATTTATTAGGACCAGCACTATATAAAAGATAGTTGTTTACTGAAGGTATATTCTGTATCTCAAAAAGACAATGTTGACCATGGCCTTTTCTGTTTTGTGGCGTGCATACAATAAAAGAGAAACAAAAACCCCCCATACCCACTTTTCTTTTGTAAGAAATACAAGTGCAAGATAAGCATTTAAGTATGCAGAGTTTATGGCAAACATAAGCACTGAAGGACAAGATGGCATAAAATACTTTTCTTGGACCACCCCAGAGAATGGTGAAATCTGTTTTTGCTACTTCCTATCTGCTTCATTTAGGCAGAAGCAGAATACTATTAGTTTTTCTAGTTTCCAGGTGAAATCCCGTACTTACAGATGTTTCAAACTTGAACTAAACGTCAACAGGGAAGAGACTATGGACCTGATTCTTTTTGGATGGCAGAGGGCAGGTAATTTCCAAAATGGTTTTTAGATATTTAGGAACAAACTTATTACCTCTCCTTAAAAATAATCAAGTTGACTCAAGGTATCCACACCCTGGAAAATTTTTTTGACCACCATTTGCAAATATGCATTTTAGGTTTAGTGTTAACACCTCGCCCAGCAAGAACGAGAGATGGCATTTTTTTTCAGGAAGTTAAACTAAGCAGGCTGTAATGCTGTTTAACCGTAACATTTTAAGGTATATTTAATGGTTTCAACTCAAACAGTTCTCAGATATAAATCTTTTCATTCTACATTTAAAGGCCATTAAAGTCAGGGGTGGGGTGGGGCAAAGGAAAGTTTTATATAAAAACAAAATCCAGTGAAAGTCACATGTAATTCTGAATATTTTTTTTTACTTTGAATTGTTTCAGCAAGTATGTCAAAAGATAGACAATGACTATTCAAAAATCCACCCCCAAAACTTTAAGAGCAGACAAAAGGGTTATCAATGTTTATGCCAAAAGCCCAAATTTGATTTACCGCAGAGCTTCATTTTACATACAATTTTAATAAGCCCTATTACTGGAATGCCAACCTTATAATACATAAAACACATGTAGCTACTAGTGGCTGGCACGGTGACACGTAAATGACAAGAGAAAAAGTGACAAAAATACAAGGGCAAAACTTATTGGATCCTCTAGTATCAGAGCAAGCAGTACTACATAACTTGATAAACCCCAAATACATCAAGGAACTGTAAACCCAGATAACAACCGGTGTTTGTATACTGTTGAAGTTTGTAGGTTAAAATGTCTGCTAGATGTGAGAAATATGGATGTTGAAAAATACTAAGGCCAGTTGTCTTCCCACCTTTTCGCGGGGCAGCACTATGGCTGTCCCATCAGCTGCCTCCCCACCCCATCTCACTGTGAAAGGGGAGGAAACCCTGCCACTGAGCCTCATCAACCCTCTACCTCTTCTCAAAACTGTGGTGATCAAAAGACGGGTTTTTTGTTGTTGTTGTTGTTGATTTTACAGTTTGGAATAAAGTACCAAGCATAATATTTTTATGAATTCAGGAAGCCTGTGGCCCCTGGTAAACCTAAGCACTGCATCTGCAGCTCTGAGATGAAAATTTGGGTGTTTCATTAGAGAACAGGCACAAAGGAAATTGTCTAGGGAGAACATATTAATATAATGCAAGAAGATAGACAAAGACAAGAAGTAACTGCAAGTAGTATTTTAAATGACACAGGAAAGTAAAGAAAAATTAGAGCTCAAGAGGTTCATGGGTTTGGCAATTAGGAACAATGAGGACCTAAGCTACTTAAAAGTACAAAACAAAACAAGGATTTGTTTCCATTAGCTTGCAATATGGCCTCTCTTCCTTATTAAGGCACAGTGAAGTTAAAACCTTCTGAAAATTGCCTTTAAATCTACTGACTTCATATTTAGTTCCTCTTTTCTAAGCCGTAAGAAAATTGCTATAAGGGTAAGGGAGTCGTTACACATAATAGACCCCTGAAATTATTCAAGAATTCTTATAAGTAAAATGCCCAATTTATATTCATAGAACACACAAAAAAGTTTTGAACTTTAAAATCTTTGTGGTACTTAAAATAAATATTAAAAATTCAATGCTGTTTTCAAACTACCAAGTCTACAACTAAGACTAAAGGAAATAGTGCAACCTTGACTCCAGGTTAACTCATCTTTTCAGGTCCAACAAGCACTTCCTCCAAGCACCAAATATAGGTATTCAGTCAAAAAGCAAGTCAGGAGTTAGGTGGAAAAGTCTTTGTTGAATAACTCCCAGCTCTCACTCAACACCACCCAAGGAGAGAAGCCCTTTTAAATCTTCTCTAGTTCAGTTAATGGCTATTAGTTTGGCTAAGTGGGAAAAGACAAAAACAAAATTAGTCTTTCTTACTCAATTTGCCAATATCGACCATAAGAACTTCTGAGCTGCTGGAAATCTTCACCTACCAAGGTTCCAAATACTAAAATTAAAATTCATACTTGTACAAAAGTGATTTATAGAGGTACGCTTTAATATTTCATACTGGTGCAGGAATCTTAATAGTATTTACCAAAACTGATTATAATTTCATCTTTTATTTTTAAAAACCGCAGTAAGAGGGCGACAGAAAAACAGAAGACTAAGAGTATTGAAAACAGCCTTACGACTTCATGTACAACACTGGCAACTTTTATTCTGTATTACTAATCACGTCTAAATTAAACAAATCCACTGATAAGATTTCACATTCTTGTAGAATATACAGATAGGGAGGAAACGGGAAGAAAGTAAATACAGACGGAAAAGACAAGTTTGAAGAGGGCCCCTCAAATTTCAGATGATACACTCCTTGGTTTCTTCTTTTAGGTAACTAAAAGTGTTCCTGGGTATTATCACGCCTTTTACACTTGTTTCCAAACTTAGGGAATATTTTGCCATTCGGATCTGAGAAACTTTACGTTTTCTCAGAAAATAATCGATACTCCTCGGCGCTGTGGCCCAGGAACTAGACTCTCCTTTTTACTCAGTCCAGTGGCCCTTCGGGACTCACGGTTGATTCCGATTCCCACATTAGAGACCAGCCACCTTAAGTAAATACACCTCGCAAGGAGAAAGGCAGGTAAGAAAATACGGCGCCAAACCTTCCCCTCCACCAACAGCCGTCACACCCCCAAGGAGTGTCCCTCCGGGGGCTTCTCCCTGAGAGCTGCGGCTCTTATAAGCAGTATGGGGGAAGCGAAGCGCCCTCAACAGTCAACTCTTCCTCTTCAGGCGGCCGACGCCGACCGCACCACAGTCTCCTCCGCCCCAGCCCTTTCCCCTCCCCCGCCCCAACCTGGGTCTGAGCCAAACCCCACAGGAATGCAGCCCGGTCACATGCGCTGCGGCGGCGGTGGACGTGCCTCTCCCCCCGCGCCCCAAGGAGACCCAGCGCCATCTTGCCCTGACGCAGTTACTAAAGTCATGGGAAAATTGGTGTCTCCTCGTCCACGCCAGCACCCCGAAGTTTCGCAGAGGCCGAGCCGGGGCCCTCACCTCGCGCAGGGACAGGAGAAAATAGTCAAGGAAAAGCCTTGAGATTCCCTTCGCCACCGCTTGGGTTCCACACCGGCCGCGGCAGCAATGAACACCATCGTCACTGCTCTCTCTCCGCAACAGCCTCCCCCGACGGCTCTGGCCCCGCCCGCTGCTGCAGCATGAGGTCACCGCTAGCCAATCACGACACGCCCAACAGAGCACCTCGGGCACTGATTGGCTGCACGGACCGCCTCTGCCTCTCCCGACTCCGCTTACCAAGCGCTCCGGGAGGCTGTGGAGCTAGAAGACGGAAACCGCCATTACGGGGAAAGACCCCGAAAACAGGAGCCGCAATCACCGTGTTATTTTACTGGGGAAACCCTTTATTCTTTGGCTTGCCCCTTTGTTCTTCGAGATAACCGTCTCTCTGACCCTCCCTCGTTTAATCACCGCCGCATAAAGGAGTTCCCGCTCCCCTCCCCGCACATTGTCCCGCCGGCGGGGAAATCCTTCCCCGGGGCCAAAGTAGGAGGCACAGACAGCAACTGCACCGACGGCAACGGCAGCTTTTTACCCCGATACACGGTGGCAGGGAGGCGGCGCTGACGGTGGCTGTATTTTTCCTGCTGCTTCTCCCCCCGACCTCTTCCGTTTCTCGCTCCTCCATCGAGACGGCGCTGGACTCGCCAGCTCCGCTTTTATCCGGTGCTCGGAGCCTGCGCACTGGAACCGCCTCAGCCCCTAGTGGGCGTCGAGTGACACCCCAACCGAGTTCATCCCGCGCTGGAGGCTAGACTGAGGAGGGGGAGGGAAAAGGGCAGACCAGGGCTGAGGTGGTTTTGGGAGTGGGAGAAAGTGCATGGGGTGGGGTGTCTTTCCAGGGCCTCCAATCATTATCCTTCCACCCAGCAGTGGCGCGCCCAAGCTCACCGATATCCAGACTTGAGGGCTACTCAGGGAAAGGGGATAAAGAACCAATCCCATCAAATACCGAAACTTTCCCAAACCTTCGGTGAATTGTTGAGTGCATCTCTTGTGAAATAGACGGAGATTCTGTCCACCGCTCTGCCTCCAGTTGGCTGTCTTCTAGCCGCGGTGGAGAGGGAACGGCGGGCGGCAGCCCACAAGCAAAATGGCGGCGGACAGCTTCGTCCCCTCCCCCTCTGCCCCTGCGGAGCGGGGCGGGCGGGCCCCGTGCACTTGCCGCCGCCGCCGCCGCCGCCGCCGCCGCCGCCGCCGCGGCCGCCGCCGCCGTCAGCCGCCATTTTCCCAGAGCGAGAGGCAGTGACACTGAGCGGGCGCAGGGGGCCGAGTCCGAGACGGTACCTGAGTTCGGGAGCGGCAACAGAGGGGGCATAGACACTCTTGAGCAGCCTCGCCGTCGCCTCTGCGTTCCTGTTGACTTTCTCGGTGCCCCCTCCCCTACTCCTCGGTTGCTGGTGAAGAGGCTGCGCGCTGCTGTTTGGGGAGGGGGTGTGTGGAGCCGGGTCCTGAGTCCGCAGTGGCTGCTGTCGGGGGGTCGTCCGACCGCGGAGGTGTGGACAGACTCCTTGAGGGTCGAGCAAATAACGGGGTTCGGGTGTCTGGTGTGTGAACATCACAGGTCAGTGCCTGTCGTCTCCTTGGGAGTTCATGGGGTTTGCGGGGTGGAGGGACGTGTGTTTCCAGGGGTAGGGGGCTTTCGCATCTTTATCTTTCCGGCGGGGGGGGTCGACGTTGGCTCTCAGGTGTCTTGGCGGGGGCAAGACGTTGGTTGTTTGAATCGAATTTATCCTTTATCTTCTCTGTCCCTAGAAAGGGAACATTATGGCGGGTTTTAGGGTTGGGGAATGGGAAATTGGCAGTTAAACCCCCTTGAGAGTGGGAGTTAGGGAGGGGGCGCGCTCCTCGCTGGCTGCGGGTTAGGGCCGCTTGTGTGAGGAGGGAGGCTTGTGACTGTTAGTAGGGTTTGTGTTGAAGTGGTCCCAGGAGCTGCCAGCTCTCCCTGTCCTCTACCGCATGTCGTTCAGGTGCTGGGAACCCGTCTAGGCCCCATTTTCTTCTGCTGCTTCCATTTCTTGCCTGGCAGTCTCAGGTTTAATTTTCTCATAAATACGAAGGGGGTGGAAAGAACGCCCTGGGTATCTCCCTTTGTGGGAGAACGAGACAGCTCTTCATCCTCTCCAGGAGAGGGTAAAACCGCCCCTGAGGTGGTCACCCCAGTACCCAGCCTTCTCAGTCTCCTCCCCCCCTCCTCTTGCATTATCGCCGTCCTTTACTGTAGCGGAGGCTTAGAAGCCACAATATGGCACATTTCAGGGAAGCTGATTTTGACCAAGGGATTGGCACGAACACTGTGGCAGCAGACACAGAAGAGAAACAAACGGTTCACTGTGCTAAACGGGGGAGGGGGAGAGAGAAAACAAATCCGGAGGGCTCTCTTCCACCGGCCTTAGCTCCGTTGAGATCCGTTCTTGCTAGACTCTGTCTTAAGAACGATGCAGTTTCAAGGCAAAGGGAAATCGCTAGAGTGGCTATAGAGTAAACCCCGTTTTGCCTGTTTCCCCCCTTTTTAGAGATGTGAATAACGTAAGGTGTTTGGAGTTCTGGAGACCTTGAAGAGAATTAAGTGAGGTGCATTCAACTCTGGGGTGGAGACATCAATACCTAATTGGAAAACAGTCCATTTTTTCCTTTAATCTCCGAGATGGGCAGTAAAAAGTGAAATTTCCCTCTTTTGTCCTTTACAGATTCTAAAAATGGCGGCCCCAGGCTGATGTTGTGGTAATCTAATCAGCTCGGGTCCTCCACACCCCTTGCAGTGCGTTTGTCTGCAGCATATTACAGGCTTATTATGTTTACATGAAAAGGCTGAGCTTTTTTTCTTCCCCAAACCGTTTACAGAGATGTGTTGATTTTACTGCAAATTACAATGCTGTGTCTTAGTTGATTAATTTTATGGCTTTTTCCTGAGAGGCAAATAAAATGACACCACTTTTGAAAAAATAAAAACACTCAGGTGTTTTTAATAGAAATTTCAGTAGTGAGGCCAGGTGCTCTTACATAGTAAAAAAAATTATTTAGGGGCAAATAATAGTTTTTGTTTGGTTTAATCCAAAGCGTCTTTTATTCAATAAGCCAAAGTAAATTAAAATGTTTAGTAAGTGTGTAAGTACAACCTATTTTGTGTGATTAGGCATTTTAGTCTAGAGTGGAACGTTTCCCATCCAACTTTTGACCAATTTTGTGAATTTTGGTTTTTGTAATCTTTCAGATTTTTAGGGAGCTGTACAAACAAGCCTAAACCTGTTACTTCACTGGGTGTGGAGATGCTTGTCCTTCTATTATATTTGGCATCCATTTTTCCCATATATTTAAGCATTCCTGAGGAATTTTGTAACTTGTGTATTTGATAAAGTGGAGCTGCATGCTTTGCTCCCTTACAGTTGTCTTACAGCATTCTGTTATAATTATGTAAGTAAAAAAGTAAGGCTCTAGCTCTTGATATTTTTCCTTCCCAAACATGCCCGTTTATTTACCCATTATGGGATGTGGAATTTAGTCTGTTTTAATAGACTTTAAATAAAAGCCATATCATAACAGGGTTTTGAATCCATTTTATGCTATTTTCAAAATCTTACAGATTGGGGCAGAAAATTAAATGACGTCATTTAACTTTATTTTTTAAAGTGTGAATGATTAGAATTCATCTCTGTAGTGGGAAGTTGATCTTTTTTGGCCTGAAGTAAGCAGTGAGCTAAGAGTGGGCTATTAATGGCATTTAATGACCATTCTGATTGTGGAGCAACTGGAAGATGAGTGCCTTTCAATCCAGTAGTACTTAAAAAGGTTGGAGAGGATACACCCTTTCATGATTCTCTTATTTCATTGTAAATTCTGCTCTAAAATACTTACAGTGGAATAAGAGATTTATGAAGTTCATATATGAATTAGACTGATGAAAAATTTGTAATTTACAAAATAATAGTAGAAGTTACCGGCTTAGGGAGTTTTATCATGGAAGACTGAGCATACAACTTTACTTAGAATCTTTGAAATATTTTATAAGATGAAGTGTTGGTGGGTGGTGGAAAAGTTTGTGTAGGGACTCGGGGTCAGTACTCATTTGTCATATGCTCTGACTGATCATATAATTCAGATCCCTAACTGCTGTGTAAAGATTGTACATTTATTTTATAGACTAAGTGGTTAAGATCTGTGGTTCAGAAGGTTGGTACTTTAAACTTACTATCTAATGTAGGTAATTAGTATACTCTTGGGAAAACTTGATTTATATAGCCAGTGGAGGGAACACTGTTTATACACGTTTTTGTTGATCTTGACCTTGATCATGTCTAGACTTATAAGGCATTTGGATTTATTTGGCTTCAAACAAACAATATCAAGTTAGAAATTATAAGAAAAGCTGCCTTCAGTCGTACGAGCTTTCTTCATACTGGCCTGCTTCATTGCTTTGTGGTTTGTTTCTTTTTGTTTGTATTGATATGTTTTTGGTTCCTATAAAGTGAGTCTGGCTTTTTATTTATTTTTTGTATATTGTACTTTATAAATAACATGGTTGTAAATGTTTGCTTTTTATTCATGTATACCCCAATTGACTATCTATGTTTTGGATTGTCAAGGCAAATTTATTAAAAGGTGAGGCATAATTTTTGTTTCCAGAGAGTTTTGAAACATTTGGTGCCTTGGGGCAAAACTAGTCAAATGGTCTTTGTTCTTAGAATAGCTGAATTTGAGGGATTAGTTGTTTATCTGTTTAAGTGGATTTGTAGAAGATCATAATGTAATTGGAGAGCAAATTTTAGAGACCACATTTTGATCATGCTTCCCTTTTGTTGTCAGTATAAGTTACAGGACCCCTTCGATCTCAATTTAAGTTTAGAACTTTTACAGGACTTCTCATTTCTCTTGAAGTCTTTAGGTCTCTGATAACTCTTCTACAATTTTGCCTCGTCTGTTTTCCTCACTGCTTCCAGCCGGAGAATTTTTACCATATATACCGCAGTAAGCTCTAGGATTTCTTGAATCTGAAAATGAGGAAGTGAGGCAAAAAGCCAATTAATAAGTTAGGAGAAACTCTTCCTCTCAATATATACTGTAGTGGTCTTAGTGAAATTAGAACTTATTAAATTGGTTTCTTATTTCTAAGAATAATATGGCCCATTTTTATGCATCAAACTCTTAAAGAAGGTTATGGTTTTATTTTTTAAAATGTATTTTATAAATCCTAACAGCTCTTCTTTTCTGGAAGTTACTACTGGGACTTAAAATGTATACTACCATTGTGTGTTTAAAGTATTGTATAAAATCAACAGGACTTTGAAGAGCTATCAAAAGACTGCTTAAGGAATATTAGTATGGAATCTTCTTAAGAGACATTATGTTTATTTTTTTTAAATATTTTAATAATATATAAAATAGCTTCTATCTCCAAAGGATTCATTCTTAGCAGATAGTAGGTGCCCAATTTTTTGTTCAATTTAAAGCTTTTGTTAAGTGAACACATTTACATCTCAGATATTCAGGGTGATCAGGGACTGTTCCTTGTCACGTGTGAGAATAAATGTTAAATACATGTATTCTGTGAGATTTACTTTTTAATGTTGAATATAGAATTATTTTTACTTTGTGATAAAATTATTTTTTGTGTTGACTGGCAAAATAACAAGACAGATACTATTTGAGATATTGCTGTGTAAATGTTATTCAGTTTGTAGGCTGGGTTTAAAATTGGAGTGGCTTATTATCTCTTTTTTACTGCCTCTTTTATAATAATGTTGGGAGTAGCCTCATTTTTTTCCTTAATATTTTTTTTTAACATCTTCATTGGGGTATAATTGCTTTACAATGATGTGTTAGTTTCTGCTTTATAACAAAGTGAATCAGTCATACATATACATATGTTCCCATATCTCTTCCCTCTTGCGTCTCCCTCCCTCCCACCCTCCCTATCCCACCCTTTTTCCTTAATATTGAACGAAAAAATATTTTTGTATTACCTAAAAATTTATTTAATATGGAAGAGCAATATTTGTGGTTGAAAATTGTTTTTAGTGCACTAAAGTTTTGAAGTAGACAGTATTTAATGGTAACAGTCTTGCCATTGCAATTTAAGGAAGAGTATTTTGTAAAGAGGTAGGAGTTGACCAAAAGAAATTGTTTTCTGTTATTGTGAGCACTTATGATGAGTGCCACAGTAAAAATCAAATGGTAGTGACTCAGGCTAGGTTAATTAGATCTTACTTGTATCTTTAAGAATATGAGAGGTTTTTATTAACCATTGGTAACCGGAACGCTTTTTACTTAAATCAGAATCAAGAAGATAGTTTTATATTTTACTTGATATGTATTTTTGCTTGATATCAGTTCAGTTCTTGTGGATAGCTCATAAATCAAATTTTATTTTAAATTGTGTAGGAAAGCCATGTTAGTATTGTTAGGTAAATTTTATACCTTTGTTGAAAATCTCATTTGGTTATTTATCAAAACTATTTAAGCTTTTAGGGACGTTGGACATTTTCCATGCAACAGGTCAGTCACAGATGTCTTCTTTGGTGTGTTGCATTAAGATGCCATCAAAACAGACATTGTGCTTTTTAATGAGTAAATAATTTATAATTTAATGAGTAAATAATTACTTGTCAATCATTTTAAATTAAAATACCTATTTTTGCGTTTTAAAACTATCTCAAATGTGAAATCTGGGTTTAAGGAAGGACCTATATACAGGTCAACATGAGATACAAAATGATAAGTACAGCTTTCTTTATACAACTGGAGAAGAGATAATTTTCTGCTAACTCTTAGATGATCGAGCAGTTTAGAGTTAATCCAAACGTATAAACATTCTTGGTCCTGAGGTTTATTATTGAGAAAGATAATATTGAGTAATCACACCTGTGTTATAACCAACATGGGTGCACCATTTAAGGTCTGAGCCTGTGGCAGAAGCTAAGTAATATAACAGTGGGATTGAGTTAGTTTTGGTTTGTGGTATTTATAAGATAATTTCAAGTTCACATAATTATGTTATCTAACATTTTATCTGAGACCAGAAAATTAAAAACTTTTTAAAATCTTTTTTGAGTTTTATTTTCAAAAAGTACTTAAAACATTTTTATTTAAAGACTTTAACAAAATTTTCCATGATAAATTAATTTAAACTAAATAAGTTTAAACTTTAGAGCTATATGTTTTCCATTTTTCTCACCGTTTGGTGTAAGAATTAGGTAAAGCCTAGTGTCAAAATGGTTTTTGGCAAAAAGTGAGGAATGTGGTGGAAATTAACCATTATCACTTAAGATACTGTCCGGAAAACACAGGTTTGTTTTTTCAAAAGTTCACATATCAGGAGACTATCTGTGAGAAAGATAAGCCCTTCTAATACTTTTTCTTATATCACAGACTAATAATGAGGTCATAGTTTCTATTTTTGATTTTACAGAGAGACCTCTTGCATTCCTCTTATTTTGTGTGTCATTTAAAGAAAGACAAGTTTCAGGAATTTGAAAACCCATTTCATCTTTAATCATGTGGCAAAAGATGATTAAACATTTTTAAAAAATTAATTCATTTACTTGTTTTTGGTGCGTTGGGTCTTCTTTGTTATGTGTGGGCTTTCTCTACTCTCCATTGCTGTGTGTGCACTTCTCATTGTGGTGGCTTCTCTTGTTGTGGAGCACGGGCTGTAGGTGTACGTGGGTTCAGTAGTTGTGGCTCGTGGGTTCTAGAGCACAGGCTCAGTAGTTGGGGCAAATGGGCTTAGTTGCTACGCAGCATGTGGGATCTTCCTGGACCAGGGATGGAACCTGTGTACCCTTCTTTGGCAGGCGAATTCTTAACCCCGCCCCACCAGGGGAGTCTCAAGATGGGAAGATACTTTGGTAGCCATAAATTGATGGCCGGGCAGTAGGGTCTGCGGTTGGTCTGATACATCGTAATTCTTCTTGAGAAAGTAAGATTGTTCCGTTTGGAATTATTTGCTTTTCTCTTTAAATGAAGCTGCATAATTGGTTGAATTTGACACAGCTTTATTACATTTTAGCATTAAACCCCTACCTAAACACTATTTTTGAGGCACAGACAAAAGACTAATTTGAGTAGCTGCTGTTTCCCTTGCACCATTTGTTTCTATTTCTCAAAAGCCTACTGTTTTAGGATTTGTTTGGATGCAAGGAACAGAAATCAGCTCCAAGTAGCTAAAGTAAAAGATTTGTTATAAGGCTGTAGGGAAATCTCACAGAACTTATTTGAAAAAGTACAGTTGGGCCTTACAGGAATTGGCAAGGTGTCAGAGAACCAGTATTCTCCATCTTGATCCCTCTAATTAGCTGTGACTGGTTAAGGAGATGGTAGTGGGGTGAGTATTTAAGGTATGAGTGTGTGTGTGTGTGGGGGGGGAGTAGTTTCCTTGTATGGAGAGCAAAAGAAAAACACCTCTAATTCATCTGAAAATAATTGCCTTTTTCCCACAGATACTCAGATATACCTTGGAGGGCCTCTAAAACTAAATAATTAATATCAAATGATGATCCTATTTTTTAGCTTAAAAATGCAAATATGGTATATATATATATATAAATATATATGAATGTTGACCAGTGTTTCCAAAAAAACGGGTTTTTTTTAGGTGTTAATTTTTTATTTTGTAATAATTTCAAACTTCCAGACAAGTTTCATGAATGGTATAAACTTGCCTTATATCCTTCACCCAGATCCCCTGATTTTTAACATTTTGTCACTACATACTGTTCTCTCTGTACGTATAAAAAAAAAATTCTGAACCATTTGAGAGTATATTGCATACATCATGCCCTCTTAGAGCCCTTAATACTTAAGTATGCATTTCCTAAGAACAAGCATCTTTTCTTAGGTAACCAGAGTGGTTAAATTCAGGAAATATAGCATGCGTGTAATACTTTTCTCTAGATTATTGTCCATATTCCATTTTCATCGGTTGTCCCAGTTATGCCCTTTATTAGTATATTTTTCTGGTACAGTAGCTAATCCAGGATCGTAGATTGCATTTAGTTCTTAGGTCTCTTTAGTTTCCTGTAGTCTGAAAGAGAGTTCCTCAGTCTTTTGTCATAACATTGGTAGGCTAGATATTTATTCAGTTCCTCTCAATTTGGGTTTGTCTAAGTTTTCTTCATAATTAAACTCAGATTTTACACTTTGGGCTGGAACACTAGATAAGTAATATGTGTTTTTCTCTCATCTGGAGGCACTTGATGTTTGCCCACTACCAGTATGTTCGTTTTGATTGCTTGGTAAAGGTATTGAGGAGTTTCTCCATTGTATAGTTACTGTTTCTCATTTTGCCATTATTAAGTAATTTGTGGGGAGATATTTTGAAATTGTGTAAATATCCTGTTCCTCATGAGACTTTCCTCTCTTAGATTTAGTGTCTATTGATGATTCTTACCTGAATAAGTTTTTACTATGGTAACTGCACATTTACCAAGGTTTTTAGCAGCGGTTTGTTTCTGGGTAATTGGTATTGTGGGAGTTTCTTTTTCCATTTTGGTTTTTCTGTAACGCATATAGGTTGCTTTTGTAATCACAACAAATAAATGAATTTTAAGGAAGAAAAGTGTAGATAATTTAGATAGTATCAATAGTATTCCTGCACGGTTTTCCACACAAATGGGATTTAAAATAGTTTCTTGAATCTAGCCTAATTTGAAATTCAGAACACAGAAATTAAGTACTTAGATTGTTAAAAAAATTTTTAAATGATGTAGTTCCAATTCCTCATTCAGTTTTTAGAATTATTGCTAAATGAGCCTTTAACAGTTGTTTAGGTTTATGATTTGTTACTAATGCTAGCAGTTTGATTTCTAACACAAGGCTAAAAATACATATTTTAATTGTGGTGCTATTTCCCTTCTTCCATTAAAAAAATTCTTTAAGTAATTTTTTTAAAGTTAAAATATTTTTTCCTGAAATCATTGAGACAGGTTCTTTTTTCCCATATACACAAGTCAATGCTTTTTAAAAAGGGGTTGGTAAGCTGGTAATACAGCAGAGCATCAAACATCTATAACCCTTAGGTCAAAGCAGTGTATGATTTTTGGAACCTTGTAATGAAAGAAATACATACTCATTGTAAAGAAGTTCAGAAGAACAAGAAAGGGACAAGAAACAAAACACATATTCAGACTTTAATTACATTGTGATGACACTTTTATCAATTTGGCATATTTCCTTTCATTGATAGCAAAATATTGGTAGTGAATTTGGATGATAATTTGAATTTTATACTGATTCAGGTCCTGGGTAACATATTGAATGAAAATTATTAATTTAATTTCTTGGGAAATTTTCAGAGGGACTGGTAGAAGAAAAGTGTTGTGAATACTTAGAGAATGGAGATTTTATTCTGTAAAACTTAAATTCCCTTCTGAGAAAAATTAAGATGATCATATTTGAGAATAGTGAGGATTAACAAGATGATACAGTGGATTTGTAGCATTCTACAGGTGCTTTGTTGACTTAAAGCTCATTTGAATCAACTGTATCCAACTGTATCTTAAGAGAAGGAAAGTTCAATTTGTAGCATTACCAAATCTTAGCCCGTTGTTTTAAAAAAGTATAGAGGGAAAGGTGCAAAAACAAGTCCCATGATGAATTAGAGGATTTTCTTTTAGGCCCAGACCCCCAATCTGGACATGTAAAGTAGCACCCTATTGACTAAAGTTAAGAAACTAGAGTTATAATTGACTTGTGAGATCTTTTGTTTAAATATTCTTATTGTGGCCCAGGGACCACATGTATCATTTACATGGAGTGCTTATTAAAATGAACATTCTTGGGCCCCATTCCAGACCTACATAATCACATCTGGAGGGGCCTTGAATTTGCATTTGAGTACTAGTCTCAGCTGATTTTTACACTATTTTAGCTCTTTTATATTACAGGTAGACTCAGCCCCAGGGAGGTTAAATAATTTTCCCAAGATCATATTAGATTATGGTTGATCAAGAATTAAAATTTAGATCCTGATGCTTGGTGCTTTATACTTTTCCATGCTGAAACCATGCTGACTCTTCTCTTGAGAAGCCAGGCATCTGGATTCTCTAAATGAGGAAATACTGGTCTTTGTGCAGTGTCATGTGCCAGACTCTATATTTTGTGCTTTTCTGTATCCCAATTCAAGATGATCTCTTGGTTTCTAGAAGAGTCTTGGATTGGAATTATAGCAGTACCAATTGGGATCAAGTTGTGGTGAGTCTTGAATGCCAGGATAAAAGAGTGGCTTTTATGGAAGAGCCACTGAAAAATTACCCTTGGGGAGTGATATATTAGGACATGCTTATTTACTCCTTAAAATTGTTAAGATTATGAAGGTAATTAATATATGCTTATTAAAAGAACTCAGTACTTCTTTAGAGGCAGTATTGCAGAGGGGTGAAGAGTAGAAACTCTCGAACCACGCTGCTTTAATTTGACTGCATTCAAACTAAGTTGTACTCCTATGTGACCTTGGGCAAGTTACTTACCTGTGCCTTAGGTTCTTGATCTGCAAAATGAACATAATAATAGAGCCTATCTTATAGAGTCTTTTTTATTAATTGGAATATAGTTGATATAGAGTTGTTTTGAAATTCTATGAGTTAATACGTATAAAATCTTGGTAAGCTCTATAAGTTGTTGCTGCTATAGTTGTTTCAGGAAAAAAGTGAGTCTCTGACTCCCATCCTTAGCTTCTCTCTTATGCTGAGGTGATGACTGTTTCTAATTTCTGTATTTTTCTTTTGGTGTTTTATGTAGATGCTGTAGAAGCTTCTTTAACCTTCATTTAACCAACCTTCAGGATTAATATTCCTTCTGTAAAAACTACGGATGCCCATTACATGTTGAATGATGTAAATAAACTACTCTGTGCTGCTGCCACTAGTTGAGTTGAATGTTCACAATAGTCATGTTTGTTCCCAAATTGGCTAATCCCATTGTACTTGTCTCGTGTTTATATTAGTTAGGTATTACATAAAACACAGATAAATGAATGTGAAGAGAGAGTTGTTTAAATGAAAACTAAGTTAAATGCTTTGGAAAACTTGATAAAGGCAAATTAATTGCTGAAGAAAATTGTCAAGTTAGGTATTGGTAAGGCAACTAAAAGATTATGGGGGGGTTTCCCTGGTGGCGCAGTGGTCGAGAGTCCGCCTGCCAATGCAGGGGACACCGGTTCGTGCCCCGGTCCGGGAAGATCCCACATGTCGCGAAGCGGCTGGGCCCGTGAGCCATGGCCGCTGAGCCTGCGCGTCCGGAGCCTGTGCTCCGCAACGGGAGAGGCCACAACAGTGAGAGGCCCGCGTACCGCAAAAAAAAAAAAAGATTATGGGGAAAAATAAGAAAAAATCTAGAAGGAAGTCTACATTCACACGGCTGCACAAGTGTCTAGGTGATTTCTTACCTTGGAATAATCTAAAACCAAAAACCATAGGTAATACATTATAGATATGGTTTCTACAAGAACGAGAACCCAGAATACGAATTAGGGGAGCCATATTCAAAAAATATTTCGGCTTGACACCAAAATATTGATGAATGATATTATAAATTAAAAATACAGTCTTTATAATAATATATATTTATATATAATTTTTTTGTGATTCTCCATGTTAAATGACTGACTTTGATGAACTCAAACTTCTAGTCCCTATTTTTTGTATATAAATCCTGATTTCAATGTTTAATCCAAAACAGGATGGATCTTAACTGCATTCTGTAACTTTCTTTTTTCATTTAGTATCTTGTAGATTTAAAAATGTTCTTTCAAAATTAGACTCAGGTTTGTCCAATGGGGTTTATATGACCCTACCTAGATGAAATGACAGATTTCATTTGTCTCTAGAATTTAACAGATACATTGATATGTTAAGATCCAATAGCCTTTGTTATCTTGTGAGATTTAAATTGTACTCTTCTTTAGGACCTTTCTAACTCTGATAGTATTATATATTAGATTCATTTAGTGGCAGATAGTTGAATGCCCTCTATGTGGAAGCATCATGGTAGCTACTAATTTTGGCTTGCTGATCTTGCACATATTTCCTAAGGGAAATAGCTGATGATTGTGTTGTCCAATATACCTGGGATCAGTTTGTTTCATTTTCAAATTTCAGCCTGTAATTGTTTGGTATGTTGTAACCTAGTTGCTCTATGTTAGTAGTAACTTTTTAGTTATACATTAATGTAGTAACTGCATGATTTTTTAATTTCGTGTTAAAACTGGAAGATTTTATGGATGTGGTGTGGTTGTGCCAAAACACGAAAGTTCTTTTGTTGTGTATTTACTTTGAGAGTATCTGAGAAGCTGTGATATTTATCATTTAAATTTAATCTAGAGTCATGGTGGAGATTTCGGAAGACATTCTGCTGGTATAGCCTAAACTATCACTTAGAAGAAGTTTCAGTTTTATGCTTCTTATAGATTGAAGTAAGTTGTTCATTATGGATTCGGGCAAAAGTATTTCTAATTCGGTCCCTGATTTCACACAGCAACTTCCTTCTTCATGTTCAAATGACTTTTATAAGAGTGGCTGGTCAGCTCAGTACATGTGGATTATTTTTCATTTAATCTCTTCACATAAAGGTCTTTACAATGAAGTTTGAAAGTGAAAGTGGGTGCAGCCTGTCTTATAGCAAATATACTGGCCACTATAGAACTCGTTGTATCTACCAACTTCATTCTTGACATTTTATTTTTTTCTTTATTGTAAAATTTCTCAGTGATTATATGCCTCTAAAAGCTTTTCTAATAGAGACTTAGATCTGTTAGTGCCATAATTCATTTTTGAGTAAGATGCATGGACTTTTTCTCTAAGTTTCAACTCTCTAGTAGTAATACACCAGTCCTCCATTTCTAGGTTTTGGTTTTTGTTTTCATATTAACATATGAAGAGGGGGAAGCTGATCTTTGAATACTGTAAGCCCTGGGATCAAAGGACTGGGAAAAATTCCATAAAAGTAAACGGTTTAAACATGGAAAGTATTTTTCCTTTTTTTATTCATTTTGGTCTCTTGCTGACTTTGTAGGTTGTTAGATACTTAGAAATTAAAGTACTCTTATTTTAGACTTAAGATCTGATAGTAAATTTTTAAATGTATTTATTTATTTATTATTTATTTATTTTTTGGCTGTGTTGTGTCTTTGTTGCTGCGCATGGACTTTCTCCAGTTGCGCCGAGTGGGGGCTACTCTTTGTTGCGGTGCGTGGGCTTCCCATTGCAGTGACTTCGCTTGTTGTGGAGCACGGGCTTCAGTAGTTGTGGCTCGCGGGCTCTAGAACGCAGGCTCAGTAGTTGTGGCACATTGGCTTAGTTACTCTGCAGCACGTGGGATCTTCCCGGACCAGGGCTTGAACCCATGTCCCCTTCATTGGCAGGTGGATTCTTAACCACTGCGCCACCAGGGAAGCCCAAAAGTAAATATTTTAAACAGATATATTCTTTAACCATTTGTTCTTTCACGTGTTCTTTCACCATTTGTATGTCCTTGGTAGCCAACGATATTTTGACTGGAATTGATTAAATTATCTTTGGATTGGAAAATATAAACTTCATAGCTTTAATTCTAAGAGGCACAACACTGACATCCATAAATGAGTATCT
The DNA here is from genome assembly GCF_951394435.1 of Stenella coeruleoalba. NCBI lineage: Eukaryota > Metazoa > Chordata > Mammalia > Artiodactyla > Delphinidae > Stenella > Stenella coeruleoalba. The sequence goes on along the minus strand of NC_137155.1, from coordinate 18,076,376 downwards.
ACAGTGTATTTACATATCTTATTTTCTCTGCACAGCAACTCTGCAGGTAGATCTTTTACCCATTTTTCTTGAGAAGCCTAGAGAGACTGAGGGTCACATAGCTAAAGAGTGACTGATCAAGAATTTTAATTCAAGTCATTTGAAAATCATCATAGCTTTCCACTGATCCTTAAAAAGGACTAGTTCTTGGCAAGGTAATGAGAATACACAAATTTCTAATCCAAGGCAGTTACTTAAGAAAACTATTCTAAGATACCCTTGATTATATTAGATTGTCATAGCTCATTTGAGGTGTCTTAAGGACAACTTAATTTTCTCCCATCCTGAGGGTTGTCTTTTTGCCTTGTTTATGGTTTCCTTTGCTGTGCAAAAGCTTTTAAGTTTCATTAGGTCCCATTTGTTTATTTTTGGTTTTGTTTTCATTACTCTAGAAGGAAGGGCAGCTTAATTTTGTTCACTGCTCATTCCCCAGCACTTAGAACAGTATCTAGGGAATAGTATATGCGCAATAAGTATGTTAAATGAATGAATTTGAATTCATTATATTTTGAAAGAATAGTTGCCATAGTCTGGGGGGAGAAATGCTTAACACTCAAGATTTCTTCCATTGTTTGGAGACAAAGTACTCAGAACTTGATAGTGATAAGCTGGAAGAGTTGTTGATTGTTGGAAATTATTCAGATGATGAAGATCGTGGTGTGGGCCACAGAAATTGAGGAAGAGTGAATCTGAAACACTGGGGAGGCACAGAAGACTGGGTGAGCAAATGTAATAGACTAGAGAAAAGAACGATTAAAAAGAGCACTGGGAGAAAAGGGTACTAATAAAAAATGGAATGGAAGAAGATGTGTGAAAAAGATTCAGTTTGATTTTTGTAGTGATGGCAGGTATTTGAATAGATATATATCTTGTAGATGGCTAGGAATAGGAAATCAGGAATTAATGGTTATATACAAGATTCGTGGAGACTAATAATGGGGAGGATTGAGCCTTAAAGGACAACCAGATTTTAGAGTAATAAGGGAGAAGGAAGCAATTAAAAAAAGGTTCCAAAAGGAAATCAGTCACTAACATTCTTTAATGGCAGATTTTTTTGTTTTGTTTTTAAGGTATGTTCACGTTCATCTAAAAGGAGAGGAGAGGATTAAATGTGTTAAAGAAAGTGTGGTTTAAGCGAGAATAACTTAGGTGGTATCTTAGCCACTATGTTCCAAGCTTTGAGAGCTAATATATAAATATTTCAGTTCTTGCTATAGAGTGAAGTAGATGATCTATTTGTGGAAGCTGTATATCTAACATTTGTTTTCAAAAAGTGTGTCAAAATATAAACCAGTGGTTAAAAAAATGTAACTAATATATTCTTTGGGAAGTTAAGAAGGGAAGAGATTAGTGTATAAGAGGCCTTATAGCTGTAACAGTCTTTTGAGTTAATTTAGTCAAATTTCTGTTTGCAGATAAGGAAACAGTGCTCAGGAGGTTGATCTGCTGGAGATCTCAAAGCTAGTTTTGTGGCAGAGATGTCAAAGTTGGGAAGTTGAGGCTTCAAGGAAGTGCTGGTACTTGAACAATCCTCGAAGGTTTAATAAGATTTTTATTTATAGAGTGGGATGGATATAAAAAGAGGAAAATGACTTTTGAAAACTTGAAGGAGAATGAACAAGGATATGCCAACAATCACAAAAAGACTGACATAATCAGTGGATTTATATATTGGGATATTAGTATGGAACAGGGTAACCTGATAATGCCAAGATTAGGAATCTGTTATTACTGTGAGCTATTATGCTTTTTTTTTTTTTTTTTTTTTTTTTGCAGTACGCGGGCCTCTCACTGTTGTGGCCTCTCCCTTTGCGGAGCACAGGCTCCGGACACGCAGGCTCAGCGGCCATGGCTCACAGGCCCAGCCACTCAGCGGCATGTGGGATCTTCCCGGACCGGGCCACGAACCCGTGTCCCCTGCTTTGTCAGGCGGACTCTCAACCACTGCGCCACCAGGGAAGCCTGCTATTATGCTTTTTTGAAGAGGGCAAAATTAGGAAACTAGTGGGCTTTGAAGTATATTCAGTGTTTCAGCAAGTGTTCTAAAATAGAGCACTGGAGCAAATGTCTTTCTTCTTTTTTTTTTTTTTAAGACATCCAGGCCACATCCCAGACGTACTTAATCAGAATCTCTAGGGTGAGACCTATGAATCTGTTATTTTCAGCCCCTAACCCCAGGTATATTAAAAGTGGCATTTTGTGGATCTATGTTTGAGAACCACTGGTTTAAAGGTCAAGTCAGAATAGGGCAAGAGACTACTTAGAAACTTATTCTGGTAGCCTAGGTCTGAGGTAAGAAAATGTAGACAGTAGGATCAGAAAGATTTGTTTAAATCCTATTAATTAATTAGATTTGATGCACATTGTTTTTCTATAGGGAAATGAGAGGATTCAAGGTTCAGACTAAAAGAAATGATTAAAATAGTGATAGAAGGAATACTTAGTTCATCCTGAAGAGTGAGGACATTATTTTGCTTGAGATTAGAATCAAGAATGAGAGAATAAAATTATTGCCAAGTTTGTTTCAGTCAAAAAGTATGCCCTTTCCTGGTGACATACTTATTTGAAGGCTAAAAAGGCAAGGATGAACCAGCTTGATTGTATAGGTTGAGTGACTAAAAGATAAATGCAGGATTTTTATTGTTGATTTTGTTTGATTTTTAACTACAATGTTTTAACACTACTTTTTGGAAGACTGTGTTTTTGTTTGTTTGTTTTTGTTTTTTGCTTTTGGACAAGAGAATTCACCAGTGCGATAAGGTTTTTATGTCACATGTTGAGTCAGTAAGTATTTTCTTTTAGCCAATGATTTTCAAACTATTCTCCAGGAATTCTTAGGTTTTTAATGGAACTTAACTGGTAGGTGGGAGGATGTTCAGGCAGGGACATTCCCTTGCCACCTTCTTTAACTGCAGACATAGCAAATAATGAAGTAAAAAAGCAAATAATGGGCCTACTGTGCCCATTAGCAAATATCATTAATCACTGGGGCCACCTCCCGTTTGTATCTGGCTGTAGCCTCCTTAACACAACATTTAAAGTTGACACTAGCAATCACTGGGAAAAGCATAGGAGATTAAAACGTTTTTTAAATCCTAGAATAAAAATAGATGATTAGATTTTTGTGTAAGATTTTATTTGTAGGAAAGTTTCTATCAATAGTCAAAGTTTGAAGGCCACAATTTTAATGTCACTTTTAAAAGTTTTAATTTTGAGGCAATTGTAAGAAATAGAGAGAAATTCTGTATCTTTTCCCTGGTTTCCCTCAGTGGTAACATCTTGCAAAACTGTAGCACAATATGACCACAATATTGACATTGATTCAGTTCACCCATTATGTTCAGATTTCCCCAGGTTTACTTGTGTGTGTGTTGTGTGTATATAGTTCTTTTCATTTTTATCATATGTAGGTTCGTATCTCCACCACCACAGTTAAGATACAGAACAGTTCCATCACCACAAGGATCCCTGGTGTTGCACTCTTACTACCACACTATTCTCTGTTTCTATAATTTGTCATTCAAGAATGTTAGATAAATGAAATTATACAGTATGTGTGACATTTTTGAGATTGGCTTTGTTTCACTCAGTACAGTTTCCTTGAGATTCATCCAAGGTGTTGCATGTATCTGTAGTTCATTCCTTTATAATGCTAAGTAGTGTTCCACTTAATGTTATTTTCTCACTTAGTTAGCTACCCCATAGAACATGCAGCTTCAGACTTTTCCTTTTAAATCTACAGAACATATTGTCTCTCATTTTCTTTTGTTAACTTCCCTGACTCTGTTTTCTTTTATTATCTCAGTTCCCAACTCTGTTAGGACTGTTGGGAGCACAGTTTAAAAATTGCTCATGTAGACAGCAATTTTGTTTGTTTTTTTTTAACTAAAGGAAGGTTTAGAACCCACTGAAGTTATGTGGTGTTATGCTTTACAGTACTCATTACTTTTGTACATAAAAGTAAGATTTTAAGGAATTGGGAAGGTGAAATTCTTAAATTTGAAGATTCTTTTTCTTCTGTGCTTGTGTATCAAGCAGTACATTCTACGACATATAGTCGTGGGCCACATGGCAAGTAGAAAGTGGGAATAGGTAACTGTTTAGAATGAAATCACTTTTGTTACTTACATAGTCGGGTATGAACAAAGACTGAACTCATTCTAAAAATAGTTTGTGTGTGTAGGAAACAGAAATTGTACATTTGCACCCGGAGACTAACCAGTTACCAATCACTGAATTGCTTCAAAGGCTGCATTTTATTAGATTTTACACCAGAGGTTAGTGACCTCCAACACTTTAGGGAATGATGAATACTGTTTTAAAATAATGACGTGGTACATTAAAAAACTGGTTAGTATTGAAATTAATTATTTTAATTCAAGGTTGTTTTGGGGTGGTAATGGAGGAGTGTACCAGTACTTTGACAGGTTGAAGAATTGGTGTTCAGCATAGCTTCCCCAAACCCTGTTAGAGTGGTACCCCATTATTTGATGCCAAACAGTTCAGAATATCATATTCACCATCAACATTTCTCATCATTATGGTACATTTGTTAAATTCTATGAATCAACATTGGCACATCATTATCAACCAAAATTTACACTAAGCCTCACTCTTTGTATTCTTTTTTTTTTAAGGTTGTACTTCTTGATACTTTATTTTGATTACAATATCAAATCTCTAGTGAGCTGAAGATAAGGTAAACTGGGTTGCAAGGTAAGCCAGTGTGAAGTAATGCCAAATACTGGCTGATTTGGGAAAATGCTTCATTCTTAACTGTATAGGGGTGGTTTAGTGCTTGTTGGGTAGTATCATGAGGGTTGGCATTGGCTTATTCTTTAAAGAATTTACTCTTACTAGAGCCAGTCTTGTTTTGACAAAAATTCTGTAAAAAGGATTTCAAGGGCCTGATGCCCTAGTTATTTTAACCATTACTTTGTTTTTATTTTAAGAAAATAATCGAAACAGTATGTTTAGAGTTTATAATAAAGAGGTTTGGCTGTTGGCCTATTTTTTTTTTTTTTTCCCTTCTTCTTTTTTTGGCCATACCACACAGCATGCGGAATCTTAGTTCCCCCACCTGGGATCAAAGCCGGGCCCCCTGCAGTGGAAGCGTGGAGTCTTAGTGGATGGACTGCCAGGGAAGTCCCTGGCTGTTGCCTTTTTAAGTGAAGCTACTTCTGTCACATTCTCTGATTTGCAGTCCAACACAGAAGCATCCTTTCTCCTTTACTGACAAGAATGGATTCTAGAATAGATCAGAAATTCTTAATAGTTTACTTGACTTTTACAAGTATAATAGCTGAGAATTGTTCTCCAATACTTTTTTTTTCTTTTCTGTTACAGTTTATTACGGAATATTCAATATAGTTCCCTGTGCTATACAGTAGGATCTTGTTGTTTATCTATTTTATATATAGTAGTTGGTGTCTGCTAATCCCAAACTCCTAATTTATTCCTCCCCAGCCCCCTTTCCCTTTGGTAACCATAAATTTGTTTTTTATGTCTGTGAGTCTGTTTCTGTTTTGTAAATAAGTTCATTTGTATCATGTTTTAGATTCCAGTGATGTCATAAGTGATACCATATGGTCCAATACTCATCTTTTTAAGGACTTTTCCTCAATATTTAATTCCCAGAAATGTTATCTGGTTATCATAGCTAATACTTAACTGAGTGGCACACAGATTCCTTGAAACAATTCAGAAGTATGTTTTATGATTATTCCTATTTACAGATGAGGAACTAAGGCTTCAAGAGAATAAGTAACCGTTATTAATAGGTGGCAGAGTGTTAGAACTGAAGCATTGCTATTTTGATATTGAATTTAGTACTAGTGGTTGGAATTGTACTAAAATATGATATGGTGAAACTGTGGAACTCTCGTGTAGAGCCAGAAACTGTGTGTTTTGAACATTGAATTTCATATATAGGTTTCCATTTTTCATGTAGGTCCATCAACATTAATCTTGACTACCAGAAGAAAGATTTTTTTAAATAGAGAGTTTATTTGCTATAAAAGATTATAGTGGGCTTCCCTGGTGGCGCAGTGGTTGAGAGTCCGCCTGCCGATGCAGGGGACACAGGTTCGTGCCCAGGTCTGGGAAGATCCCACATGCCGCGGAGCAGCTGGGCCCGTGAACCATGGCCGCTGAGCCTGCGCGTCCGGAGCCCGTGCTCCACAATGGGAGAGGCCACAACAGTGAGAGGCCCAAGTACCGAAAAAAAGAAAAAAAAAAAGATTATAGTGTAAGTTGAATTGGTGAAATTCTTTATCTCTAGGAATGAAATGGTTATCAAAGGGATACTCAAGTTAAAATTCAACTGGTTAGGGCTTCCCTGGTGGCGCAGTGGTTGAGAGTCCACCTGCCGATGCAGGGGACATGGATTCTTGCCCCGGTCCGGGAAGATCCGGAGCGGCTGGGCCCGTGAGCCATGGCCGCTGAGCCTGCGCGTCTGGAGCCTCTGCTCCCCAGCGGGAGAGGCCACAACAGTGACAGGCTCGCGTACCACAAAAAAAAAAAAAAAAAAAAATTCAACTGGTTAGATAGGTGGTCTTTGCTTAACAAATAGTTCTATATAAGGAATTGAGTATACTTATGTATACATTAGTAATCTCAAATTTGGAGCCTGGTTCCCTTAACTTTTGGGTTGCTTTCAATTCACTAGCAAGGCATCTGTTTGTTCCTGAAAAATGATAGGGAATTTAAATATTTTTATCCTTTGAGTATGTGCTTTGCACTGTCCCTGAAATATTTTAAATGCAAATTTTAGACTTTGAGCCCATGCATCTTTACTTACTTTGTAGTGTTTTAATGCATTGCTGTGGAATGCATGTAGGTTTATTAAGTAGATTAGGTTTCGGGGAGGAGCAAAGTAGGTTTTGTTACTGTTGTTTCATTTAGTGTGCCAGAGTGAATGCAGTCCATATGTTCTGCAGTGAAACAGTTATGTAGTTATTTAATTTGTCCTCTTTTTGAGAGAGGCAGTTGTCAGTTTTTCCCCCTTAACTGTAAATTCTGGATTTTATTTTATTTATTTTACCAACCATCTGGCAAATTTTAATTTCAGGGAAACTACTGTGTAGGTTCTGGAATCAGACTGTTAGGGTTCAAAACTTGATTCTTCTATTTATTAGCTATGGGACTTTGGAAAAGTTTAACTTCTCTGCCTTATCTGTAAAATGGGGTAATAAATGTACCTATGCCATAGGCTCATTGTGAGGATTAAACATTGTAAGCAGTATTTATCATCATTATTATTATAACCTCTATTTGGGGACGTTTGAGTATCAGGTAAGTGCTTATAGAGCACTGGCTAATACTAACATTAACCCAGTTAGAGAAATACATAGTTCATTCTATTATTCTTTTTAGAATCTGATATTTATCTGTCATTTTGATTATCAGGACTAATCTGTTAATGTACTTGTGATTGTAAAATTTAAACTGTAAGATCATCAGCCTAACCTGCCTCCATTTATAGTTGAAACCCAGAATAGTGAAATGAGTTGACCAAAGTTTCATAGGTAGTAACTTGGTAATAGATTTTGATAACTAGTATCCTTTTTTGTTATACCTTAGTCAACAGCTATAAGTAAAATTAAAATTATAAATGATTAATGAGGGCAGTTTAATTTCTGATTTATAAGAAAATCTCAGTTATGTGGTACCTCACAACTTCTTTCAAGTTTCTTTGTTTCATTTCTATTAGTAATTCAGCCCCAGATTCACCTGCTTATTCTCTTGTTATATGTCCAAAATGTAAACATGGATTTAATATTAAATATTTATTGAGCTCTTTGTAAGGTGTTTATTAAGGATTGAAAGGTAATAATAAATGACCCTTTCCTCAAAGAGATTATGTTAAATTGGGTTGGGCCCTTTATTTGTAATTTTAGAAAAAAAATTTTCCTCATATTTTCATCTTTTTTGCCTTTTGGGTATCATATTTATCTTTTCAGTGGTATTTTTTTGTTTTTTGAACTTCTTAATGTGGTCTTAAAAGCAGCCTCAGTTTTCCAGTTCTTCTGATAAACTGTTTTCTAATTTAATTGCTTTTCCTTCTTGCCTTTTATTTCATTTTTCCTACTCTAGGGTTTTGTTTGGTTTTGTTTTGGTATCAATGCCTCTGCTAAATCTGTGGGGTTGTTTTGTTTGTTTGTTTTCTTTTTTGTTTGTTTTGTATTTTTTGTTTTTTTGTGTGTTTTTTTGGCCGTGCCACGAGGCTTGTGGGATCTTAGTTCCCTGACTAGGGATTGAACCCACACCTCAGCAGTGAAAGTGTGGAGTCCTAATCACTGAACCACCAGGGAATTCCCCTAAATTTGTTTTTAATATCGTTTTTTCCCAGTTTCTTTCCAGTTTGATTTGGTATTTAGCATTGTTTCCTTTACTTGTGTTTACATTCATTTGTATAAAAGAGTGAAGAATAAATTTATTTTTTTAAGAATCAGCTGCTGTCTTTATTTGAGTCCCTTTGACTTTAGGTTCCACGTTAGACAGAAGTATCAATACCTATAATTTTATGCCATTTATAAACAGCTCAATACTCCTGTGTTCACTTGGTTTCTAGGTCTGTTCTGGATAGCAGGTTTTGTGAAGACATTTATTCTTTCTTGGACCTCAGATTTACCAGACATCTCATGGTATTTCCTTTTATATTATTTCTTTAATGGCTGCCATTTATTCTCAATGTATTTTGTATATATTTTACTTGCCAGTTGTATAACCAGTTTTTTGTTCACATGTAAGATATGAGAGCTTTGTGGTAGTTGTTTGTATTGTGTTGAATTGTTTTTCTCTAGTTATGCCTATGTTATAAGCTCACATCTTTTCTGTTTACTACATTGTCTTTCCCTTTCTTTTTTTCTTATTTTTAAAGACCCTAATAAATTTATGCTTTAAGTATCAGCTGGATTTTTAAACAGTGTGAGTTTTCTGGCTATGGAGTTTTTGATATTAATGAATATAGTGAAATATTTGCCACTTTATGGTCTCAATAGATATGACCTCTTGCCTTCTTACCTCTTGTGAGTAAATTTGTGAGATCATCTTGTTTGCTGAATCAAACTCAGAGTCTGTGGTTCTGTTACAGATGTGATGATGAGTTGTTATCCTGGGGATGAGCTTCTGTGATTCTAGATGAGAGATGCATTTCTGGAAAAGGTGTCATGTGGTTGTTTTTATAGCGCGTAATTGTATAGGTTGACAACTCATTTGGTTAATGAGGCCAGAACTGCAGTTTCATCCTGGGTGCTCTAATTCATTCACCAGTTCTTTGTAGAGTGCCTTTTATGTTCTACGCACTGTGCAGGATTTGAGAGACAGGCAGTAATCACAAAAATATAAGGCATTGTCTGAAATAAGCTTATGGCAAGCTCTTCACTGCTATTTAAAAACAGCTGAAATATAGTGTTTATTGAGGACTGTATATTTATATAAAGATGGGGACACTATTAAATACGTATTCAAATAAATTGTTTTAGGTTGGAAATATTACTCAGTTACCTAAAAGAATACATAATCATTTGACTTCTGCTTTCTAGTTTCTGCCTCTGGTTTTAAGAAAAAACATACAACTAAATATTTAACAACATATACCTAAAATATAAGATTTCCTATGAGTCTAATGTTAAGATAAGCTGAGCTGAAGAAAACTTCTACCAACTAGATGGTACCAACAGGAGGAGAATTTTTTTTTAAATTTTAATTATCTGTTCTTAGGTCCAAGTTTTCAGTATTTTAAAGAAATACAGAATAATATAACATTTGATTTATATGTTGCTTGCATGTTGTCACTTAGAATCTAATTTCATAATTTTATAGCTTTGTGCAGGTTAATAAATATAGCTTTTTGTAGTAAAAAAAAAAGTATAGTAAAAATATACTTTTTTTAGTAATTCTAAAACAGTCGCAGGTGCAGAAAAGGAGGTAGGGCAGTTTTTCCTTTTTCTTACCCTGCTTTAATTGTTTTTAGAGAATGATTTTTTTTTTAAGAGGATGATTTTAATTTGGTGAAAACTGTAAAATCGTAGCAAATAGAGAACTATAATTACATACTTTATTTTCAAAAACTATTAGAAGATTCTCTTTAAATGAGAGCTAAAGAGTTTTTTTATCCACACAGTTTTTTGGTTATGAAATAAGAGCAACTCTTCTTATGTGACTACCGCTTATTGATTGCTAAATATGCATAATGCAGTGTATGAAATGCTTTACAGTCATTATTTCATTTTCTTCACAGAAATCGTAGGCGGATATATATCCATTTTATAAACAAGGAACCTGAGGCTTAGAGTGGTTAAATAACTTACTAGCTCACACATCTGCTGTTAGAGAGTTAGAGATAGGCTCCAATGCTCATGTTTTTCACTTTTAAGTGCAATTGCCTGTTATTGTATATTTTTGTTATAACTTGAAATCTAGTAGCTCTCCCCCAGTTATTCATGGTTTAAAAGTAAAGGCTCGTTTTCTTGGAGAATTCAAACCACTGTTACCTCGTTATTTCCATATTTTGGTATTTTTTTCCCATAAGATATGAGCTCGCAGTCTGCATCATCTGTGAAATAGGAATTAACCTGAGTAGATATTCTCAAGCTTACTTGTAAAAATTAAAAGTAAATACAAGAATTGCTATTTGAAGAAACACTTCTCTTCAGTATTTCAGGTATAACCTGAGAGGGACAGTGTTGACTGTTTCTCTTGTTTATATGGTTATCTCTATCTGCTTTGTTCCGAGTTGTACTGTATCATTGCTGAAAATATTTCGAGTAGATATTTCACATATAGTACATATAGCAGGTGTTAAACAGTGAATTTAGATTAGAAGAATTGATATGGAAGCTGAATATGTTTTTGTTACTATGGTAAGTTTGTTTAAAAATAAGTATTCAAGTATATGACAAGAATATTTAAAAATATTCAAGTATATTTCTCTTCTAATTGTCTGTGCTAGGCATCATTAACTCATGGGAGAAAACTGGAGAAATAAACTCCCTCCATATACATGTATTTATGTAGTATGGAAAATGACAACCAGTATAAAACAATTGACTTTATTACAAATAAAATAGATTTTTAAAAAAATATATAAACAATAGAGTAGAATTGGTTCAAATTCTGGTTTTATCTCTTAAACTGAGCAACTTTGGTTATGTTATTTAACCTTAGTTGCTTTTGAATTCCTCGGTGATAAAATGGAGATCCCTATCTCAGAGTTGTGAGGATTAAATAGACCATCCATGTAAAAGCTTAGTCCACAGTAAGTCTCAATATTTGTTAGTTTATTGTTAAAGCATTTACTGAACCAAGAAGACTTAATTTTGGATAGTGCTGTAAGAAATTCTGTTTTATCTTTCAAAATGAATATTTGTTGGTTCCTCACTAAGCAGTATGCCTTAGTAATCATTCTTTTGGCATCCTAAATTCATTCCCTAAGGAAGATTATGATTCAGAAACTTTTCTTTTGATCATAATCTCATAACTTAATTCCAGAAAAATAAAATAGAGACCCCTTGAGCAAATTCCAATTGGTATTGATATTTCAATAAAGAATGCTTTCTTCATGTATTTTACTTACCTTTGTTATAGGTTGACTGTTGCTGGGAATATGAAGATGATTCTTAACTTTTGGTTCCCTTTTCTTTTAAATAGGGTTTGTGGATGCACTTAGATGTTTGCAATGAGCACTGTGGCTGGCATGCCCCAGTGTTTTGGATACCAATGCATAGGACTCCATAGTAATCGAATTTACCAGAGGCGAACGTCATGAGCATAGTGATCCCATTGGGGGTTGATACAGCAGAAACGTCATACTTGGAAATGGCTGCAGGCTCAGAGTAAGTATTTAAATTAAAGGTATTTTGGATAGGGAAGGGCAAAATATTTCATGTAATTATTTTAGCACAACCAAGCAGTGCTTGATTTGCATTTATATTTTTTCTCATTTTAGACTCTTGGCTAAAATAAAATGTCAGAAGTTTAAAGGCAAAAATTCCTTTAACTAAAATTACTTTGTAAATAACTTTTGAGCCAAAATGCTCTATCTTTTTCGGATTTTTTTTGTCTTTTCCATTTGCTAATTGTTGACATCAAGAGTCAAGGTAGCAGGTTATTGTTTTTTTAAATTGTAAGACCTTTCATGTTTATATTGGAAAATTAATTTGGTTTTAAATTTGAATCTTTAAAAAATTGTAATATCCATTTAAACACAGTAATTACTTCATTTTTTTAAAAGTTGAGTTGAAAAATAAAATTCAGGCCATTTTTTAAATAAGAAAAAGGGAGTATTTCCTTCTAGATGTGTACTTTGCCACTTTTTGCTTTTATGGGAGCCATTTCTGAGGGATTCAGTGAAAGGTTCTTCCTCGCCTCTAACTCTTTGGTCTTGGCAGTTGTGTGGATAGATTTCATTTTATTTTGATCTTGAAAGACCACTACATTAGCACTAAGTTATTGCTGTGAAAATTGATTGTTTTTGGAAATTGCAAGGGGTTCATGTGACAGTGTTGGAATCTAAAGGATGGAAAGATGCATACGTTTGCTCTCGGATTCAATATGTAGTTGTATTGTGCTAAATGGGACGCTCATTGACCAGAAAGCTGAATTCAAGTTAAAAAAAATAAAAACAAATTTATTTATTTTTGAGCTCCTAAAACTGATATGTAGAGAGGACAAAAATTGCAGTTAATATTCTCCTTTTGCTGGCATTTCAAATGGTCTAGAAGTGTTTTCACCACTCCTGCTTCTGCCATTGAGAAAGACTCAGGGATGCTCTCTAGTATTCCTATAATATGCTACATAGTCCATTTAATTATATGATTATTAAAATACAGTTTTTAAAAGCCATTTTTTACACTATGCGTTAAGTTATTTTTGTTGTAAAGTAATAGATTCCCAAACATGGCACTCTTATGACAGTTGATTGACATTCATTCTGCCCAGGTAGTGACACTACTCAGGAAGGAAAGAACCTGGAAGCAGGGCTTGACAGGCAAGAGGTTCCCAGGCTAAAGTACTAGTTTTTCTTAATGTATAGCATCTGATAGATGCAAATCTATATCTGATGATAGTTATAGGCATTTATTGGTAATAATCAAAGATTCTTTGCTTCCTAAAAATATTCACCTTGACAGTCTTTTTTTAAATTGGCCTCTTAAGCACTGAATACAAGATATAGTTTATGAAATATTATTTATATACCTGATAGGAATTAGTCCAGTATACAATGTGAGATATGCCTTTGCCTTGTTTGCATGTTTAGTATGTGTACTGTAAGGCAATTCACAAACAGAATGAAAGCTGCATATTAATTATACAGTTAAAAGAGAATGAATAATATATTGAAAGAGGGCAGTGTAGGGGATTGCTTTCTGCCTATGTTCTTTATTAAATGCATTTATAGAGCATGTATGGAAAAAGTATGATTTACATTGTGGGGCCAAATCTTTCGTAATACAAATGTGGCCATTTTTATTGTGAGAAAATGATCAATTTGTAGGTAATTACAGAATGACTTTTTTTTTTTTTTTTTTTGCGGTACGCGGGCCTCTCACTGTTGTGGCCTCTCCTGTTGCGGAGCACAGGCTCCGGACGCGCGGGCTTAGCGGCCCTGGCTCACGGGCCCAGCCGCTCAGCGGCATGTGGGATCTTCCCAGACCGGGGCACGAACCCGTGTCCCCTGCATCGGCAGGCGGACTCTCCACCACTGCGCCACCAGGGAAGCCCCAGAATGACTATTTTTTAAAGAACATTTCTGTTTTAGGAAATTAGTTTTTTTCTATTCCACATACAAGTATATGTCCTTTGGGCATAGTATCCTCTACTCAGTGGACACAGAAAGGATAGCTGGTACCAGTTTCTGTTATGCGACAACTATCAGAATTTTTGTGTTTTAATTTTCAAACTTAAAAACTTTTCTCTCTATCTATATATAAATATATAAAGCCTGGAAGCTTAAAAAGATCCTTAAATCATATCACCCTACCACCCATTCCCACAGATAAAGCTTTTGGAACTGTTTTCGTAAGAAATGTTGATGTAATTAACAAGTTGCTTCCTTTTTATTTCAAATACATAATCAGAAGATACTATAGTTGGTTGATGCAGGATCCTGTGAAGCTATATAATTATTTCAAAATGTTTTTTAAAAAGAGAGAGAATTACATTTTATTACACTCATGTGGCTATATAATGTTATTAATTATGTTATATTTTTTTAAATATTGTACTGCTAAATTATAATATATCACTAATAAACTAATATAAAGTTTAGGAGGTACTTGATGATTGCTAATTGAGTGAATTAGTGTACTAGACCAAATTTATACTCACTTCTAAGGCTGTAAAGGGGAATTTATTTGATCACTTAATGTTCATCAAGTCTGAGTTCATCTAGATAGAGTTCATGCTATCTGTAGCATTTTATAGATAGGAAATTGAAGGTCTGGTTCAAGATCTATGAAGAATGGGTTTGCTAAGCTCTAGTCTGGTATTTTCATACTCAGTAACGTTTGCTCTTGGGTTATTGTGTCTCTAAAGTAAGACTCTTCGAGTCCAGCTTCTTTGTTACATATTTCTTTTCCTCTCATTACTAAGTTTTAAAAAATCTTGGGTTTGTTTTACCTTTCCTGCAGAGTTAGGGATCTTGTATTTTGCTTTTTTCTGTTCCTGCCAAGAGTTGGTTTTACACATCCAGTGCCTCTCAGTTCAAACTAGCCGCATTTCAGATGTTCAGTAGCACATGTCTAGAGGCTGCTGTATTGGATAGAGAAGTTCTAGACCAAATAACAAAATATAGGCTCTCAGAAGAGAAAAGAACAATGAAGCCTAGGCTAGTTACAAAAATTCTAACTGAGATCATAATGATCTGTTTCTTTCTGAATAAGAAAAGTAAGGATGTAAGTATGAGGTGTAGATATTATTTTTAAATTATAGGTGAGGAAACTGAAGTCACAGAGCAGTTAAGTGGCAGAGGCAGAACTTACTGATGTGTTGATTTTAGGCTTATTTCTATTATAGCTCCTTTTCTAATACTGTTACAAAAAGTGATTTATATAACAACTGATTTATTTTGATATATGGTTCATGTAAGTAGTAGCTTTAGTTTTAGGAGTAATAAATTCAGTATAATATATGACTGCATGTAACAAAGGTATTCTCATCAGGTCTCTGCTCAAAGATAAGAAATATGAAAGAAAACCTAGACTCCATTACCACTAGATAGATAGGAAAGTGAGCCAGAGTTCGGCCATTTATTAGAATTGTGTGTTTTTTATCCTAATTGGTAGAAATTGACCTATTCTGTTGCTTCTTACCTATTTTACGTCTGATATTCCATCTGAATTACTAAATTGGTTAAAGAAGCGAAGATGAGAAACCCTTCTGGAGCTGGGAAGTGGGAAGAGGTATAAATGGGGAGTGTTAAATGTATTCTTGCCTAGCCTTTTTAAAAAAGAAGAGCCAAATTACTTTTTCCTCTCAGAGACTGGGAACATGATTGCTAACATTGTATTCCTTTTAACATTATTATTACTACCAAATGTTCCGTTAGAAGTCTTTATAATGAGCTTTTATATAATTATGTGTATTTTTGGATGAGGTAGACAAATTAGTAAATGTGACATATCTAAGTTATAGGTGAATTATTTTGAAGGAGGGCTTTTAGTACTATGCCTGGCAATACAGTAAATGCCTCTTTGTTGACTTGAGAGTACTAAAGAGAGATATCTGGGTTTTCAGTTTTGTTTTGCCACTAACATAATTATGGTAGACTTACTTATGGTAGACTTAAGCCACTTAATTATGGTAGGCTTTTGTGTCTTCATTTGAAAAACAGGATTTGGATTGAAGTATTAATGTGACTCTTTTTGACTCCAAATTTCTGAGATTCAGTACATTTTTACTATCTATATTTTGCTTATAGTATTTGATACTAGTTATTTCAGTGTCACTAGAGCCACCTGCTGACAGAATTGATTAATTTGTTGAAGTGTTTGGTTGCTTTTAGTCTGAATTTCTGTAATTGAAGATACTAAAATGTTTTGTGTATAATGAAATGTTTTCAATAGCTTTTTACGTGTTCATGTTCCACTAGTACTTAACATTTCTGCTTATGATTTCTTTACACTTAATCTACTATCAAGAAGCTAATACTTTCTGCTGCTCTTAAAGTGTTGATTTGCTTATCCTAATTTGGAAGTGCTTTCATTTAAATGTGATTTTGTTTTAATATTCAAAAGCCTATTTTAAAGTACTGTCTTAGCATCGTTTAGAACGGTTCTTAGAATGACGTTGAATTTCTCATTTGCTTTATACGTAATAATAAGCACATTTTTTCTCTAATTTTTTTCCCCACTTGTGATACTGATTACAGAGCTCACTGCGTTCATAGAGTTGTCTGTAGTGTAGTGTGTAATACCTCTTCATAACCCCAGCAAAAAGTTGGGCAGGTATTATTCCCATTTTGCAAAAGAAATGCAGCTCAAGGAGATAACAGACTTAATTAACTAAGGCCATAGTTAATAAAAAAGGCCATAGTTAATAAAAAATAAGAGAGTTAAACCAAAGGCTGCTTGGCTCCAGATCCATTTTGCCACATAGATCCAAAGAGCTAAGTTTTCTTAACAGATGAGTTAAATGAAGTAAAATGCCACATGTGATAAACTGAGGGCAATTGTCACACCAAACCTCTCCATTTAAAAACATTTCTTGTATACTATTGTAGTTTGTGTAATTTTAATGTATCTTTAAAAAGTAATAAGTTATAACAAGAACGATAGACATGTTTTGATCACAGATCTGAAGGAGCATACTTGAGAACTCATGGAGATCTTTCACATTCATTACTGTAACAATTAGGGAGCTAGTCTATCCGTGTGCAGTTACTGATACCCAAGTGTCCATTATTGAATGTTTTAAACATTAAAAGGAAAATTAGAGGTTTCACCTAAAACAGTGGTATAAGCGTCTCATTAAAATCCAACTATATTTTGTAGGTTTATACAGGGAAGAAATTAAATTTTTGATGAGGAAGAAGGAAGTCATAAAAGTCCAATTTCAGGAGGAATCAGAGCTTATTTATTTATTTTTTTATTCATTTATTGATTTATTTATTTATTTTTGTCTGCATGGGGTCTTCGTTGCTGCACATGGGCTTTCTCTAGTTGCAGCTGGCGGGCGCCACTCCTCGCTGCGGTACACAGGCCTCTCACTGCGGTGGCTTCTCTCGTTGCGGAGCCCGGGCTCTAGGCATGCAGGCTTCAGTAGTTGTGGCTCGTGGGCTCTAGAGCACAGGCTCAGTAGTTGTGGTGCATGAACCCAGCCGCTCCGTGGCATGCGGGATCCCCCCGGACCAGGGCCCGAACCCATGTGCCCTGCATTGGCAGGTGGATTCCCAACCACTGCACCACCAGGGAAGTCCCCCAGAGCTTATTTTGATCAATCGTTCTAACCTGTTCTTTTTCTGTAAATGCCTCTCTTAATGATTGGCTTTTCTCTCTTTTTACATCTTCAGTTCACCTGACTACTTAAACGTCTGCACTAAAATGTATAATGAATGATGATTTTTGATGGCTTTTTAAAGAATAAGGATATTTTGATATAAACAAGGTTTTAAATTTGTAAAGTGCTTCCAGGAAATGTGGCAACATCAGTTAGATTACTGTAAACAAAATGGTAGTTGTCCTGCTTTCTGAGTTTTCAACAATAATCTAGAACTGTAACATATTTGAAAATAGCCTATTTTCATTTTTAAGAATGCAGATATTACATAAATAATTTCAACTTTAATGACCAAAATTGTTCTCCATATTTGTAAAGTTTGTGAAGTGATGACAATTAAGGTGACATAGATTCAGAATTACCAGAAACCAGGCTTTGTGTAACTCTAATAAAATGACAAAAAAAAAAAAAGACACATAGTACTGTTTTGTAATACAGAAATGAGGTATAAAGCTGTTTACCTCATTAGATCATTAATCCATAGGCATAAATAGCATTCTGGTAAATTTCACAGGAATAGTGGGGATAATGCAATTCGGTGGGAAAAGTACTAGACCAACATAAGAGATATGGGCTTTAGTATTTTCTTTGCTATTATAATGCCATGTGACTTAGAATTAAGACTTCATTTTATAAATGTGGAAACTGAGACCCAGAGTGATTATGTGGCATGTCCCATGGATACACAATGACTTAATAATAAATTAGGGCTTGGATCTAGAGTTTGTGGCCCTTAAATCAGTCATCTCCCCGTCTGTAAAACTGGGGGTTGGACAATGTGATGTTTAAAATACCTTCTAGAACAGTGCCTGAACATCACTTTAGAGCAGCAGATACTCTGTTTCCCTGAACAGTAGCTGTCCTACTGCACTCTGTGCCACACCAAGCAGGACTCAGCAGCTGATTCTCAACCCCTAGCTTCATGACAGCATTGTCTGGGGGTCCAGGAACTGCCCTCCACATTATGCCTGTCTAGACTCAGCAGGAGCAGATCTACTACCACCAATTCTAGGCCAGAACAAAACTACTTCCAATCTGAGGGAAAAAAACCATATCCTGAAACTCCCTTGGGGCCATATGCAGACGAGCCCTACTATATCTTTGTTCTATCTGCTCTACTAACCAAGTCTTAGCAACAGCCTTTTACCTTTTCCAAGACCCCAGTATCACCTCATGGGGTCAGAGGTAGGTTCTGAGAGTGGCTAATTCAGATTAAGTCTTGACCTTTTGTCAGTATTATCTGTGCCTCTCATTCCTGTAATTCCTTGTGCACTGTCTAAATTGTAGGCCCATTCAGATGCTTGAATCTTTGCATCGTTCACCCTTGTTTTAATTCTTCCACTTGCTCCATACGAATCAGCTTTTACTTTGACCATGCTACTGGCATACTGAAGCTAATGCATGGTTTTCAGGCCTCATATTGCTTGCTCTCTCAGCAGGATTTGATGCTATTGATTCTCTGTACCTTTGGCTTCAGTGAAACTATCCTTTTGTGATTTTCTTTCTTTCTTTCTTTTTCTCAAATTGTAGTAAAATATACATAACATAAAACTTACCATTTTAACTGTTTTTAAGTTTACAGGTTGGTGGCATAAAGTACATGAAGTACATTCACAGTGTTACCACAGTATCCAGGCAAGAGATGGCAAGGGCTTGGACTAGGAAAATGGTAGAAATGGAGAGAGGTGTACTGATTCTAAATGTATATTGGAAGGAGACACAGGATCGACCATAGCATTAGTGTGGAGGGTGAGGGCAAAGGAGTGATCAAGAATGACACGTTAGGGTTTTGGATTAAGCAACTGGATGGAGATAGAGTTGTTTAAAGAAAAAGATGATCCTGGGGAAAAAAGAAAACATTTGTGGGCAGAAGATCAAGCAAAAACTGAGAAAGAGTGGCCAGTTAAGTGTGGTACCCAGAAAGCTGGCAGAGTTAATAAATCTTTTTAGGAGAAGGGAATGTTTATTTACATCAAATGCTGAAAAGTGTATATAAATTACGATTACCAATTGGTTTGACAACATGGGTAGTTAAAGTGCTGTTGTGCAACCTGATATTGAGCACAAACAACTCTTTCAAGGAGTTTTCTCTAAAGAGGAACAGAGAAATGGAAAGATAAGTAAAAGGGGGCAGGCGTTTTAAATGGAATAATAAATAAGACAGGAATGATCTAACATAGAGGGAGACTGAAGATACAGGAGACATGGGATAATAACTGCAGGCAAGAGTAAAGTGTAAAGATCTTGAAAAGGTGAGAAGGGATGAGAACCAGAGGGCAAGTGGAAGAATAGGACTGTAATAAAAAGAGTGACATTTTTCCATTTTACAAGAGAAAAACAGAAATTGAATATAAATACAAGATTTTAGATAATAGAGTTGTGTTCCCAGTACCTAAAACAGTAGCTGGTATATAATAAACCCTCAATAAATATTTACTAATAAAGTAATAAGAAATTCCTGTTGAGTTCTTGTTACATTTTCAAAGAAAGTTATACCACTGAACTAGTAGTACTTGCTTAAGCCATTGAAATTAGAGAAAAAGGGTACTCTTTATTACAGTCAGTTCTTTCCCAGAATTTGCTCTCTCTAAACAAGCAGTTGGCAAAGAAGGATCCCTGAGCCAAATCCAGCCTGCTGCCTGACTTTTGAGAATAAAGTTTTATTAAAACTCAGTCATGGGGCTTCTCTGGTGGCGCAGTGCTTAAGAATCCACCGGCCAATGCATAGGACACGGGTTCGATCCCTCGTCCAGGAAGATCCCACATGCCGCAGAGCAGCTAAGCCCGTGCGCCACAACTACTGAGCCTGCACTCTAGAGCCCGCGAACCACAACAACTGAAGCCAGCAAGCCACAACTACTGAAACCTGTGTGCCTGGAGGCTCTGCTCCACCACAATGAGAAACCTGTGCACAGCAACAAAGACCCAGTGCAGTCATAAATAAACAAACAAAACTCAGTAATGGACTTCCCTGGTGGCGCAGTGGTTAAGAATCTGCATAAATTAATTAATTAATTAAAAAAAAAAAACTCAGTCACGGACTTCCCTGGTGGCGCAGTGGTTAAGAATCTGCCTACCAATGCAGGGGACACGAGTTTGAGCCCTGGTCTTGGAAGATCCCACATGCTGTGGAGCAACTATGCCCACGTGCCACAACTACTTAGCCTGTGCTCTAGAGCCCACAGGCCACGTCTACTGAGCCCACGCACCACAACTACTGAAGTCCGCATGCCTAGAGCCTGTGCTGTGCAACAAGAGAAGCCACTGCTATGAGAGGCCCGCACAATGCAACGAAGAGTAGCCCCCACTCACTGCAACTAGACAAAGCCTGCACGCAACAAAGACCCATTGCAGCCAAAAATAAAAAATAAATAAATAAGTTTATTTTAAAAAGTCATGCCCAATTATTTAAATATGTTTTCTGGCTTTCCAGGTACAACAGAGCTGAGTAGTTGCAACAGAAACCGTGTTGTTCCAAGCCTTAAATATATTTACTTTCTGGTCCTTTACAGAAAAGGTTTGCTGGCCCCAGCTCTAAATTTAATTTTAAATTCCAAAATCTGGGACGTGAGAAAGGATTTTCTACAACAAACATGTACTTTATAGTCATGACACATCTAAATTAAGAGGTCTAGTAATGTGGAGAGCTATTTGGGTGGAGCTAATGAGATAGAATTAGGTTAAGGCTGATTTGGAAGTCATGAACACTTAGGAAATGGTGAAAGCTACAGTACTAGTGGATGGAAACCTCCAGTACAGTTTACAAAGTGTAGACACCTAGAAAACAAAAATATTTAAGAAACAGGAGAAGAAACATTTAAAAAGGAGATTAAGGCATGAAAAGAAAACCAGATGGAAAACAGTTTGGTGGTTTCTCAAAACGTTAAACATAGAATTACCTTATGACCCAGGAGTTCTACTCCTAAGTATATACCCAAAAGAACTGAAATCAAGGGCTCAAAACAGGTACTTGAATACCAATATTCACAACAGCATTACTCATAATAGCCAAAAGGTGGAAACATCCCAAGTGTCCATCAACAGATGAACGGATAAACAAAATGTGGTACATCTATACAGTGGAATATTATTCAGCCATAAAAAGGAACAGAATTCTGAAACATGCTACAAATGGATGAACCCTGAAAACATTACACTAAGTAAGCCAGACACAAAAGGATAAATATTTTATAATTCCATTTATATAAAGTGTCTAGAATGGGCTAATAGAGACAGACGGTAAAATAGAGGTTACCAGGTGCTTGGGCCTGGAGAAGGTAAGAGGTTTAATGAGTACAAAGTGTCTAGGAGGATGAAAAAGTTTGGAAGCAGACAGTAGTAAGTCATGAATCATATGGCTTGAAGGTCTCTTGGTTAACCCCAAAGCTTATTATACACAAATGATTGTGCTCATATCTTAGCTAATTCTACTTCATTTGTTTAGGAGAGGTAGAACTAAAGCTACAAATTTTTTACAGCCTCTTTGTGGTAGATAGATATACGGGACTATAGAACTGAACAAAATGTCCCTTATATGTAAAAAAAAAAAAAAAAAAAAAGTCTTTAAACAGCTAGTCTGATTTCAATGAGTTGAATGCTGTAGTTCTTTAAAGTAACAGTTCTGGTTAGTGCCTATTTCAGGAAGGTGGAAAATACTAAAAAGGCATTAGGAAACTAGCAGAATTAAAATAGTGACAAGAGGGAAACTGAAATTTACTACATTATTTGAGTGATTGAGTACTCACCATGATAGAATATAAGATTTTTAACCAGTTATGGTATTTTAACTAGGAAATTTTAAATCATATTGTCTTTAACCGAGGAAGGCTTAAATTCCCAGATCATATGGTTAAGAGTAGGAGTTTAAAATGTAATTGTATTTTCTCAACTTTAGAGTGTATGTAAAGGTCTCTTTTTGGAAGCTTTTTAGTAATGTGCTGTAGATCCAAAACAGGCCCTTGAAGCTGACTCGAGCTTTGTGTGGTTAAACAGCCAAGTAGAAAGTTTCTTTCAGAATTCAGAACTGTCTTAAACGGAAAAGTCGACTGAAAGAAGTTTGGCATGACATGTAACAACTAGAAATTAAGTGGATGAAAAGATAATTTGATGCGTATTTGGCAAATGACACCAAGTTTAGTAAGGTTTTAAAAACACATTATAAGAAGGAAGCCTGCTAGAGAATTAATGGAAACTTCTTGTTGGTGGTGTAATTCATAGATCCAGGGATTATCAAGAGTTAAGTCTTCTTTCAGTAATAAAATATTTTAAAGTCATTTATTTCCACATCGTCATTGAAAGTAGCTAAGTTTCAAATGAATCTAACAGTGGTTAATGTGCCCTGTGTTCTGTACCTAATAAAAAATTAATGTAGGTAAATCATCAAGGTGGGTTGGTCCTGTACTTAGTATTGAAGGAATTCAAGAATAAAATTGCAGAATTATTAGTTACAATAGCAAGTTGCATAGTTTCATATCCCTTTCTTCAATAAAAAGGCTACCAGTTTGGACCCTGGGCACCCTACACTCATGAGGATCACTTTGAAACTAGACGGGGTACTACGTGTTTTTCAGTGAAGCAAAGAACTGAGCAAAGGTAACTAACCAGTAAGGAGGAGTTTTGGAGAGGTAGCACTTTTTACATGTTCTCATCAGGTTCAGAGCTACTAAACCTACTGAATCTGGGAGAATTATTCACAGATTGCTCCACCTCACATTTGAAGCCCTCAGCTTTATTTTGCCATGCTGCTGCTCTGATCTTTCCTGTGGGAGAAACAAACCATTAGTGGCTCTGTATAGTTTTTCAGGATAAAGATCATATTCCTTAGCTGGATACCCAAGGTACTTCTTGAACTGTTCCTTGCCTGACTTACCTGCCCTCATCTCTGGCCCCTTCTCTATGCCTTTAACTCTTTCTGCTCTGAATTTTAGCAGTTCTTTTTAATCTGTGCTTCCTAAACTACAGTGAATGTAGATTGAGGTGCTTATTACAATATAGATTTGTGAGCCTGATCTTAAAAATGTTTGATTCATTTGGTTAAGTAGAGTTGTAAGAAATTGTAACATGCACTACTGATGATTGTGGTGCTGGTGGTCTGTTGATCATGCTTAGAGAAACATGCTTAAACACTTCTTGCTGTTGATATCTCTGATTCCCTGTGCGCCTTCTGTCTGGAATATCTTCTCCATCTCTTCCACCTGTATTTCTTGGGCTTGTTAACTTATTCTTTAAAACTTACTTAAACTATTATGAATTATTATGAATGGCCCCTGTGTGTGCCTCTTATAGCACTATTGTAATCATTGATGTACTTGTTTGTCTTCCCCATACATCAGTTTCTTGAGAAGGGCCGCTGTTACTTCTTTATTTTTTGATTTCCAGCATCTCAGTCTCTTCTACTTAGTGTGTGCTCAGATGTTTATTGAATGAGTGAAAACTGTATTATCATAAGTTCCTTGAAGGCAGAAACAGTGTCTTATCTTTATAACTCTCATAGTCCCTGGCAAACATTAGGCCCTCAGTATTTGTTTAATCAGTGCTATTCAAACTGTGGTCTGTGGTTATAATCCCTAGGCAGCTCTGTGAGCTCTCTGAAATTTTAAAATTTTACTATATTAATTTTGAGATAGGTAAAAAGAGTATGTTTAGAATTATTCCAGTTGACTACCACTTAATACCAAATATTGCCATGAGATTTCAAATGCAAGGGCTTGAATTTGTGTTCGATGGTGTTGGTACACAGA
This sequence comes from Stenella coeruleoalba, assembly GCF_951394435.1. Classification (NCBI taxonomy): domain Eukaryota; kingdom Metazoa; phylum Chordata; class Mammalia; order Artiodactyla; family Delphinidae; genus Stenella; species Stenella coeruleoalba. The sequence goes on along the minus strand of NC_137155.1, from coordinate 18,052,098 downwards.
TCACTTAAAGATCTAATTTAATGTAATCTTTTTCTAAATCCAAATCTACAAAGAAAAATCCCCCTCCTTCTATTAGGGGGATTTGTATATTTGATTTTGAGAAACAGCTAAATAAATAAACACTGTCTTGAAGTCTGACTGACCTCTCCATACTCCTTAAAGATTCTACAGGCCATTTTTCCTACCTTTTGCATATGCATGAGATATTTTCTTTCTCCATCATTACTGCTTTTTTTTTTTTTTTTTTTTTTTTGTGGTACACCGGCCTCTCACTGCTGTGGCCCCTCGCGCTGCGGATCACAGGCTCCGGACGCGCAGGCTCAGTGTCCATGGCTCACGGGCCCAGCCGCTCCACGGCACGCGGGATCCTCCCGGACCGGGGCACGAACCCATGTTCCCTGCATCGGCAGGCGGACTCTCAACCACTGCGCCACCAGGGAAGCCCCATCATTACTGCTTTTTTTTAAATTAAATTTTTTCAATAGAAGATTTACCTCGTTTAACATTCAAATGTTGAAATTCCTGCATATCTTTCAGAAGCATTCTCACATCTAATGAAACCTCATGATGTCACTCCTTATCTTTCCTGTTACTCAGGTAGATATGTCTTTCTCTTGAACCCTGCAGAATCTAGAGCCTAGAGCGTTGACCTTTTGCAGCTCCTACAAGGAGGTCTTTTTAAGTTCAACTAAACATTCAGACTTACAAGACTGTCGTAGGCCATACTTGGCATTAGTCTACATGGTAAATAGGATAGGAACCATAGCTTATCGGAGGTTAGCATCAAGTGTTCCTCTCTGTGTGTCTATGAAAGAGTACAGTCAGCCATCCAGGAGTTACTTTCTTGGGTTGTCAGGTGACTGGTCAGGGACAAGGACTTAAGATCCACATTGGGCAGATGTGAGGGTGTTCCCTAATTTAGAAGCCCCATGCACCTCAGAAGCCAATATTTCTTGTAACAACCATAGGGAGAACTTCCAGGTTCCCTTCCAGGAGTCACTGCATCTTGGGGAAGTTCACATCTGTGGCATCCTCATCAAGTATTTATAATTTTCCCAGTCCAGATAAAATTAATTTACCAACCAAGGATCATTTTTATTAATGTACCTAGCAGTATAGCAAATTAGCTATCAGGTTTGCAGGGGATCAGAGGCAGAAAGTTGACCAAAGATCAAGGTCTCATGCATAAGAGGAAAGAGTTTTTTTTAAGCATTTACTCATATCTTTCTTAGGGCATTACCCTATTTTTGCCTTGTATGGGGGTTTTTGTATACCTGTCTCTTTTTGCTAACCCTGCCATTCCTTCCACGATCAGAAACTCTGAGGAGAGGGGTGTGAGTAGGTTTTATATATCTTTCTATCCTGTCTAGAATCTAACAAGTTACTTTACATATTGAACATCATCATAGAACTATTTGTTGAATTACGGTTTGTGTGCTCCTTTGATTGTAAGGTAAATACACACAAGAAAAACCCAGAAAAATTCTGTAAGTGGGATTTATCATAGATTTATAGATCAATAGATCTATAGATCTATAGATCAATAGATTTATCATCTATTTATCATAGATGGAAACAAAGTATAGGAATAAACTTTCTGGATGGAGTGGTCTAAACTGTAGTGTCCTCCTCCAGCATTATTAGGGTTGCTCTGTTTTAATGTCTGTGTGACTTCTTTGGAATAGGGACTGTATAATGATATCTCCAGATTCATTCTTTCATGTACTGAAAGCTTATGTTAAGGGTGATAAGATATAGATTTGAGAGGACTGTGAGTCAGCAGAAAATGGCAAATGCTTTATTATAAGCAGGGACAGAAATATCAATACTAAGATAAGATCATTTCTTGACTTTGTATAGTAAAGTATGTCAGGAGAGTCCAGCAAAGTGATGATCATCATGAGATTATCATCTCTTTGTACAGGATATATTATACTCATGGCTGTCATACCCTGCCTTTCTGTCTGCCACATATTATTGAAGAAATAAATCGTCACCAGGGCTTAAGGGGCATGTTATGAAGATTGTTCATAAGTTTGAGACCTGTGTATTGGGAAATATGATAGTTCAGTGGAGGTAGGAGTGAACCTATCTGTATGGATAGGTTCTTAGTCACTTAACATTAAAACATAAAAACTAGGGGGTGCCTTTAAGAGTTTAAAGAGAGGAATCAAATAAAATATTCCCATAAAAAATTTTTGAATAAAATAGTCACTTCTCTTTAAGGAGCTCACATACTGCTCCTTGGTTTAACATGTTGGATATTCTTTTCTTTTCTTTTTTTTTTTTTTTTGGCCACACCCCATGGCATATGGTATCTTAGTTCCTTGACCAGGAATCGAACCTGCATTCCCTGCATTGGAAGCACGGAGTCTTAACCACTGGATTGCCAGGGAAGTCCCAACATGTTGGATATTAGGTTGTGTGAAAAATGTATCTAATACATTGTATCAGATTGTGTTAATCTACATAAACCTTACATATGTATACTGTATTAAGTGTTCCACCAAAATTAGCTTCATTTTTCATTGACATGCTTAAGCCTTAACATACCTCTATATAGCTCTTCTAAAAACCTTTTAAACCAAAAACTTTAGAAATATTCATTTTAAAACAGTCTAAACATTAAAAAAATCTCTGCTGCCAGTGATAGTGATTCCTTGCTTATTAGCTTTTGTGTTGAAATGAGGAATGTTTTAAGCAGTGATTGGAATTAAAACTAGAACATTAATCTCATTCTGTAGTTATACCATTTTCTATTTCCTGTTTTGTTTGTGGTAAATAACCTTTACTATAGTAATTGGTCCTTGCCTCCTGGAGTGTATAATGTCATTAAAAGAGATAAGGAAAGTAAGTATGGAAAAGTGATGTACGTATATTGCTTTGTGTGTTCATGTTGGATTAGTAATACATATGTGTATATGTGTGTATATATATATATATATATATATATATATATATATATATATACACACACACACAGTGTAGCAATAAAACATTTTCCTGGTTAATGTTCTGAATCACCGACCTAGAATTTTAAAACTTTATTATATCAGTATTACATGTTCATGATTACTGATTACATTTCTTGGTATAAAGTTTAGTCTTTTGCTATGTAAAGAACTCAGTGGTATATATGGACTCAACTCTAAGAAAATATGTATTAAAAATCTGCTTTACAAAAGGATAGCAAAGGCACTTATTTCAACCTAATTTAGGGAGTTATGGGACTATACTTTAAAAATAAACTTTATGGGGCTTCCCTGGTGGCGCAGTGGTTAAGAATCTGCCTGCCAATGAAGGGACCTGTGTTCGATCCCTGGTCCGGGAAGATCCCGCATTCTGCGGAGCAGGTAAGCCTGTGCGCCACAACTACTGAGCCTGCACTCTAGAGCCCGCGAGCCACAACTACAGAACCCGCATGCTGCAACTACTGAAGCCCGCATGCTGCAACTATTGAAGCCCGCGTGCCTAGAGCCCGTGCTTTGCAACAAGAGAAGCCACCGCAATGAGAAGCCCGCGCACCGCGACAAAGAGTGGCCCCCGCTCGCAGCAAGTAGAGAAAGCCCGGGAGCAGCAGCAAAGACCGAACACAACCAAAAATAAAAATAAAATAAATAAATTTATAAAATAAATAAATAAGAAACTTTATAAGGACTTTAGCACATATTTAGAGCTCAATAAATATTTACTAAGTGATTTAAATATCAATAAGGTTTTGGTACCTTGCAACTTTAGTGATTTATTTAAAATAGGTCTAGTTAAACTTACACTTAGAACTTTACTGGAATTGAATTATTGTGGAGTTAAGGTTTTAAAATAATTTAAAAGCAACTTCAGTCTGAATATTCATAGTTAGAGAGGCATTTCTGAATACATGACTATGTTACACATTTATAATACATTACAGTTGAGAAAAATACATTTTCACATCCTCTGTGTCATTTGAGTTTCATCCATATTTCTGGAGAGAGGGTGAAGCAGGTATATTTATCCCCACTTTACAAATAAAAAACTCAGGTTCAGAAAGGTGCATACTGTACCTGTACCCCTTTAATGGCCAGCATTAGACATGTAAGTCCCAATTCCATGTTCTTCCTACTGGATAAAACTTGTTAATTTTGATGGAGTTTGGGAGAGAAAATAATAAATGCATATGGGAAGATGATTGACAGCATATGAAAATATTACATGAAAAGTAATAAATTAACAGTACAGCAAATAAGTGCTGTAGGAATCTAGAATTTATAAAATTACGAGTTGAAGCAGTCACAAAAGTGCTCCTTAAGGAGTACCTGAAGTGAGCCTTGAGGACTGTGTTGAAATTAAGAAGTAAGGGTTAAGAGAGATTCCCCAGATAGAGGCTTAGAAATAGATGGCGAGGACGTCTTCCTGAGTTGGGAGGAAGTATACCATTCTTATAGTTACCTATTTTATATAGGACAGTATATGTAAGATAAAAGGCTTGGGGAACTTAAAAAAAAAAACTTTTTAGTAGGGAAATACAAAAATATATACAGTAGTAGGGAGAATAGTATAATAATCTCAGGTGGCCATTACTCAGCTTCAGTAGTATTCAGAGTTTTGCCAGTCTTGTTTCACGTATCCCATAGTTTTAAAGATTTTTTTTTTTTTTTTTTGGCGGTACGCGGGCCTCTCACTGTAGTGGCCTCTCTTGCGGAGCACAGGCTCCGGATGCGCAGGCTCAGTGGCCATGGCTCACGGGCCCAGCCGCTCCGCGGCATGTGGGATCTTCCCGGACCGGGGCACGAACCTGTGTCCCCTGCATCGGCAGGCGGACTCTCAACCACTGCGCCACCAGGGAAGCCCTAAAGATTTTTGAAGCATATCCTCACATCAGTTTAACTATGTATACTTCAGTATGCACCACTAACAGAGAAGGACTTTTTTTTTAAACCACAATACTATTATCTCATATAGTAAAATTAATACTTCCTTAATATAAAATACCCAGTTCATCTTCAGATTTCTTTCACTTGTCTCAAAACTGTCTTTTTGTAATTGGTGTGTTCAGATTGGCTCCAGACAAGATCCACACATTGTATTTGATTGAAATGTCTCTTGAATCATTTTTTTATCTGGAACAACACTTTAAATTGTGTTTTTCCTCATACTGTATAAGAAACTGGATCATTTGGCCTACAGAAGTTTCAGTATTCTGTATTTGGCTCTTTTCTTCCTTTTGGCATCATGTAATATTCCACTTTCCCCATATTTCTGATAAACTGATATTTAGATAAAGAGATATGATTAGCTTCAGATTTGTTTTTTCTTCCCTCTTTCATATTTCTTTTTTCAGCATGAGACTTTTTATGTGGGACTTTATATTTTCTGTTGCATAGTATTAGAAGAAGCACAGAAAAACTTAGTTGTCTAACTTCCAGTGATGTTAAGAATGATCAAGAAGTTCAGGTGTTGTCAGCCTTATCTGTCCATCATCTTTAAATTTTCAAGGTTTTAGCATCTATGGTTATCTGTTGCCGAAATCCATTATCTCTCGAAGGTAGCAGATTGGTAACTTTTCTAATTTGATCATTCCTTCTGCATTTATTAGCTTTTAGAGAACTTCTAAAAGAAGCAGTCAGTATTGACTTAGTTAATAAGAGAGCATACTTCTTATTTCAGTTTTAGAGCCAGTTGCTTATTAGAATCTCTTTTTCTGCATTTGAGTTTCTCTACCTATGGGAAACAGAATTCAAAGTTTTGAAAACTATAATTCAGGCTATATTGATCATTTGACCATATCTTATTGCTTATACATTAGGAATACTTTAATTACCTGTTGTTTTTTTTTTTTTTTTTTTAACATTTTGGACATTTTGAATTACCAAACTAGAGAATGATTATCCTTTAGGAAGTTTCAATGGTTAAAGATCATCTTTTTGACAATGATCAACATTTCAGTGATTTAAGAACACATACAAAACAATATATGAATGAATACAAATAATCACACTCTCTTTGAAAAGTGACATCACAGTTATGTAAGTGAAATCTTATTTGCAGGATGAACATAGCACCATGGTTTATGTTTTGATACATAATTATAGACATAGTATACTAATGTAGTTTCTGTATGGTTAATGTTATACCTGTGTATTAACTCAGCATTTATGTGACAATATAAATTGGCTAAACAGAGCCCTGAAGCAACTATTTACACAGAAACTTACTATTACATATTATCTCTTTAGCCCTGCAGTTAAAAATTTACTAAAGCTTTATGGTAACATTATAGGAGATTTTGAGGAAAACTCCTGTAACCATAATACAGTGATTTTTGTTACCATGAGTTTTTGCTGTGCTGTTGTCCATGTGTAAATATAGTAGGTTGCTCAGATTTAATCATTTTCTATTGATTGGACATTTAAATGATTTCTACTCATATCTAGTTTTATGAATAGTGTTAAAAAGAACATCTCAATTCTTCAGATCGTTATTTAGTGGGAATTACTTTCTTAGGATAAATTTCCAAAAATGGGGTTACCGGATCTAAAGGATGTTTGACTTTTGGTATTTGTCACAAAGTTATTTTCAGATTCACTGTGTGTTTTGAGGATGTTTAGCACCATGGGACTTCTTAGGGAACATTTCTAAGGATGTCTGGTGTCCTTTTTTTTTGTTTTTTTTTTTTGGCTTTTTTTGTTTTTCTTTTTAATACTATCTTACAGTTTGGAAAAATCCTTAAAATATGTCAACCCATTTTTTTTTTAACAATTGTTACCTTCTTTTTAAAATTACTTTTATTAAGTAGTAGCATTAGAAATGAGGATCTTGATGAAGTATTTCTGCCTTCTTGCATTGCCAACTTGTTAGTATTTACAACTTTAATTTTTTATTTTTTAATATTAAAGTATAGTTGATTTACAGTGTTGTGCTAATTTCTGCTGTACAGCAAAGTAACTCAGTTATACACATATATACATTCTTTTTTATATTCTTTTCCATTATGGTTTATCCTAGGAGATTGGATATATAGTCCGTGTCCTATGCATTAGGACCATGTTGTTTATCCATTCTAAATGTAATAGTTTTCATCTACTAACCCCAAACTTTCAGTCCATCCCTCTCCTTCTCCCCTCCCCCTTGGCAACCACAAGTCTGTTCTCTATGTCTGTGAGTCTGTTTCTGTTTTGTAGATAGGTTCATTTGTGCAATATTTTAGATTCCACATATAAGTGATATCATATGGTATTTGTCTTTCTCTTTCTGACTTACTTCACTTAGTATGATAATCTCTAGTTGTATCCAAGTTGCTGCAAATGGCATTATTTCATTCTTTTTTTATGGCTGAGTAGTATTCCATTGTATATATGTACCACATCTTATTTGTTAATCTGTTGATGGACATTTAGGTTGTTTCCGTGTCTTGGCTATTGTGAATAGTGCTGTATAGCTTTAATTTGAATCATGAGGTTATGCAAAGGATTTGTGGCTTGTTTACATGCTTGAATTTATCTGTATTCACTGAAAGTCTTATTTTTTTAATTCCCAACCATTATCTACTCCAAAATACAAATTTCTTGCCACACTCTAAATCCCTAAGAGTGAATCTTTCTGTCATGGCCACAATTCCTACAATCTTGCTTTAATAATAGGTCAGGAATTGCTAAAACCCCATTTCTTCCCTCTATGTATTTATTTATTTTATTTATTTATTTATTTATTTTGCGGTACGCGGGCCTCTCACTGCTGTGGCCTCTCCGGTTGCGGAGCACAAGCTCCGGACGCGCAGGCTCAGTGGCCATGGCTCACGGGCCCAGCCGCTCTGCAGCATGTGGGATCTTCCCGGACCAGGGCACGAACCCGGGTCCCCTGCATCGGCAGGCGGACTCTCAACCACTGAGCCACCAGGGAAGCCCCCCTCTATGTATTTTTAAAAGAATTCTAAAGGAATCAATATTGTAGTCAAAGGTGGTTTGGCAGTATGTATTGATTTTATGTGCATTTACCCTTTTGTTCAGCATTTCTGCCTCCAGGAATCCATGTTGTAGAAATACTGCCAAGTAAGCAGAAAACAGTGTATAGAAGGGTGTACAATTTCAGTGATACCTTTAACACTGAAAAACAGAAACAATTTAAACATCTACCAAAAGGGAATTTGTTAAATAAACTATGGTACATTCATATAATGAAATAATCTGTTATTACCAAAAATAAGGTAGGTATGTGTTGACAGTGAAAGATGGAAAAAGCAAATTGTGAGTACATATTGTACATTCTCATTTTTTTTTAAAAAAAAACAACTGTTAGATGTATTTATGGATAGACAAATTTAGAGGCATCTTAACATGGGTGTATCAGGTTTGGATGAAGACATGATCTTTTCACTTTCTTACGTACTTCTGTTTTAAAGTTTGTACAATGAGCATGTGTTAAGTTTGGAATTAAGAAACACATTTTTTTTAAAAGATTAAGCAAGTAAAATTTTAACGTAACAGCATAGATAATAGGTGAGTACTGGTTTTCTAAATATTCAGAACATTTTGGAGACTCTTCTTTTGTAATCTCCTTCAGAACCACTTGACCTCAGTTTGTGCCTCCTCTCTCTACTGATTTTAGCACACTGGATCCCAAGCAGCAGTCACTTAGAGCAAAACTGAGACTTTGTGCAGGGGATGAGTGGAGGGGGGCAGTGTATCAGGAAGTAATTGACAGTAGAAATTTGACCAATTAGATTGTAACTGCATTAAGAAGCCTTAAACCATGAAGAGTGCAAGTAGTACTAAATTCTAAGGGAAGGTTTTGAATAAGAGGTAGCATAAGGGTTATGAAAAAATCATCTCAAAGGATGGCGTTGGTAAGAATAAAGGCACAGAAATGAGTCATGTTGTGTGTGTGCAAGGGAGAAATTAATTTCAGTGTGAATTGCCCTCAAGTAGGTTCACTACCACATTGATCAATAGGAATTATCAGGCTAGGGCTCAGGAGGATTGATATAAGTGAAGAATTTGGGAAAGTGATGAATGTAAAATGCTAGGCCAGGGAATTTATAAGTCCACCACAGCGGGTGAGTTGTTACTCTCAGTTGTATCAGTGTTTGGTCAGGTCATCATCATTTGGCCATTATCAGGCCAGAACTGCTGATCTTACACTACCATAGACTGCTAGTTACATTTTTTTCATAAGCAAACCTTGGTTCATTGTGAGGTTTCCTGTTCCTTAGGTTTTCTGATATTTCCAAGGCTTTGTTATATCTTGACACACTAACACATACATGAAGCTTTGACATTGAAATGTATACTTCACATTCAAATTGGGGTCCATATGGATTCAGTATGTCCTTAGTCTTGTTTAAATTATTTCTACCACTTTTCTCCATCCTGTGCATAGTGTCCCCAGTGCCACTGAGTATATTAAGTAATGTTTAATCTCTACTAATTTTTTTTAATGATAGGAAAACTATATCTGAACTTGAAGGGGGGACATTTATTGTACTTAATTAAAAGTTTGTTTTAATGATGCAGATTCTAAATAGGATACATCATGTCCACAGGGTGTCTTTGTTTTAGACATTTTAAAGACATTTTATTTGATAGCCAATAAAATAAGTGCTTATAATTTTAAATAGATTGAAAGGAAAAAAATCAATGCAATCCTCTTTGATGCAACTTTTTTCCCTCCAGACCAGAATCTGTAGAAGCTAGCCCTGTGGTAGTTGAGAAATCCAACAGTTATCCCCACCAGTTATATACCAGCAGCTCGCATCATTCACACAGTTACATTGGTCTGCCCTATGCGGTAAGTGTCACACGTTTCTCTGGAAGGGTATGTTTTATATCTGTATATAAATCTCTATATATTTTATATATCTAGAGGTTGAAAGTTGATGTGTGTGGTATTGTGCCTAAAACTGAATATTTTAAAAGCAGACTTGTTTTATACTATCTAAACAATTAGGTATGTAATTTGTAGTTTAGTTTTTTCATTGATCTAATTATATTTATTCAAGGGATTAAAATTCTATAAGAGGAATTCCCTAGAAGTTTTTATATTATTATTATTTTGCTTTTTTATGCTATTAATAGTTTAGTATTATAATTCTTTACCTTCTGTATAAAAAGACTGTAGATAGAATTGTACTATCTACTGTTGATTCTAAATTATATAGTAATTATATAGTTACCATTTATTTAGCACTTATATGTCAGGCTCTGTGCTAAGCATTTTTGCGTATATTATCTAATTTCATCTTCAAAAACAACCTAATAAGATAGGTACAACCTAATAAGATAGGTATAGTTTTCATCCCCATTTCATAGCTGAGAAAATGAAAGCTTGTCTAAGCTTGTCTATTCAATGTTGCCAAAACTTTAAAAATCCCTATTGTATACTTTATAGTGATAATACGTCTTTTGTAATTGTTTTTGTTATTCTTTAGCCTCCAGTTTCCTGAGTTGTTTTTTTTTTTAACCACTATTCTCACATCTTGCATTGTGAAGGTGACCAAGTTTCTATATCTGGTTTCACCAAGTCATTATTTTAAAGGTATTAAGGAAGAAGTAGGCCAATTTCATCTCCCTCAAATATTTAAGGATTGAATTTTATTTAAGTTGCTTAGTTTATATTTTTATTGAAATTACATTGTGATGTATTTGTGATTAATTACCCAGGACCATAATTATGGTGCTCGTCCTCCTCCAACACCTCCGGCTTCCCCTCCTCCATCAGTTCTTATTAGCAAAAATGAAGTAGGCATATTTACCACTCCTAATTTTGATGAAACTTCCAGTGCTACTACAATCAGCACATCTGAGGATGGAAGTTATGGTACTGATGTAACCAGGTGCATATGTGGTTTTACACATGATGATGGATACATGATCTGTTGTGACAAATGCAGGTAAAATGTTTCATGCCATTTGCTTATTTTTCTAGAACGCTGCTAACCTTTGTGATTGTTAATGTTGGAAAAAATAAAGTGACTTTTGAAGGAATTGATAAATGCATTTTTTAAGTGATACTTTTGCAACTGTCAGTGCACTCTCTTTTGCTCCTAGGAAATGCCCCTATGGGAAAAAAGCTATCCTAGAGTTTTTCTTAGAAATCCTCGTTGTTAATTGAGTAATAGGCAATCAGTTCTGAACTTTATTCATATAGAATCAAATCTCTCTTTTTACTCATTTGGTAGTAATACAACTACATAAAGTAGACAAGACAGAAATGAGAGGAGAATTGAGTCCTGTGTATTTCCTTTGGAATTATTTGTGCTGTATAGTCAACTGTGATTTTCCAGTTTGGGGGAATTATACATTTTGATTGATGTTTGTTTGACCTGACTCTCTCACCTCCTTTTGACTTGAACCTTGCAGCACTCTGGAGTCTCCTTGAACCAGAACCACAGTCTCCCCTCCCCCAACCCTGGTTCAACTACCAAGAAAGGCCTCCTCCCCTAGAGAAGGTGTGATTGGGAGAGAAAGGGGTTTTGTTTTCTTTCTTTTTTTTTTTTCCCCTGGTGGGAGGGAGTTGGGGAGGATGGAGAGGGAACAGTAGGATTTCAACCTGAAAGTTACTGAGTCCATCCCCTGCATAGGCTGGGAAGCAGAGAGTATTTAAGCAATGTACTGTAGAGGATAAGAAAGTTTGATAGTTTACAGAATGTCCTGGATCTGGTCTTAAGGCATAGCTTCATCATTTTATTTGAAATAGTACCCATATTTGAATGTGAGTGTAAAAATGCATTGTTGAGCCACATAGAAATTACTTTGCATTATTTGTAATCTTGTTCCCATCTATTAAGTTAGGTGATTAGGAGTGGGATGTTATTGATATAAACAGGCAGTTAGGTTATATATGAAAAAGTTGATTTACCTTTTCCAAAAAGGGGGAAAATTAGTCTTAAGTGGAATGTGAAATTTGATGGGGTTTTTTGTTTGTTTGTTTGTTTGTTTGTTTTTGCGGTACGCGGGCCTCTCACTGTTGTGGCCTCTCCCGTTGCGGAGCACAGGCTCCGGACACGTAGGCTCAGCGGCCATGGCTCACGGGCCCAGCCGCTTCGCGGCATGTGGGATCTTCCCGGACCAGGGCATGAACCCGCGTCCCCTGCATCGGCAGGCGGACTCTCAACCACTGCGCCACCAGGGAAGCCCATTGATGTTATTTTTATGGGAAGTTGTAATATTAATGCTTTGAGTTAATTTTCATAATAAAAATACATTGTGATGCTTTTTAAAATTTAAAAATAAACTTATGGTACATACTATTACCATAAGCAGTCACCTCAGTGAGCTTATTCAGGAGGTGAATTTAAAAACTAAGAAAATAACTTCTCTGATAACTTGTTTTCCTCATTATTTTTTAATTAGCTACTTATTAGCAAATCTGAATTCATATTTTAACCAATCATATAAAATAGCTTTCTCATTGCTGATTTTGTCTTATGTGATAAACTGCATACCATTGGACAATGTTTTTATTTTAATGCATAATCTAAAGTGTTTTTGTTTTGATTAATTACAATGATCTATATATAATATAGAATTATATCTATTAGAAAAGAGTGAAATAGTCCTTAGGACTTATACCTATCTACAAATTCTTGAGGGACCAGTTCACGTATTTTGGATTATTCAAGGTATTTGCTTTTTAGCAACTGCTCTATTTGTTATGAATTTATTTTTTTTTATTCTACTTTTCTACTGCTTAACCTGTAGTATACTACAAGGCTTAATCTTTTTTCCTCTATTCTTGTTTTCATTGCCTCTATATATTTTCATGTACCTACTGCCCATACTCATCTCTTTCAAGTTTGACATCTAGAGCTCTGATTATTTATTCATTTTCTAGTTTTATTTCTTCTGTGGTCTGCATGACATTATTACTTAGCCCCCAGATTTAACCTAATTTGTTATTCTGACTCTCCATGTCAGGTGTTCTGCTTTTCTTTTGAACTTTTTCCCCTACATCTTTGATACATAGTCCATTACCTTTCACATTTACCAGTTCTCGTCCCAACATACTCAGTTAAGAAGTAAAGAGCAAGATCCATAGCAGTTAACTCAGTAGCTATATATTAAAAGTAGCTCATTATTATATAAGGAATAATTAAGACTATATATCAACTTTAGACCAATTAAAGTCTTGCAATAAAATGCAAAATAATAGCATTGAGAAATTTGCCTCAAGTTGGTCCATGTATCACATTAAAAATAGAGTTCATAATAGATTTAGTCTCTATCTTCATGAAATGACTATTGGATTCTTTAACTTCATCTTCTCTGCCATCATTCTAGTTCTTTCCATTGTTCTTTAACTGAGATCTGGAATGTTGGAAAAGCCTCTTAGTTGATTTTTATGCCTCCAGTTTCTTAACTTCTTTGAATTAACACTGTATACCATCAAAGCAACCTCTAGTTGTTACCTGTTGCCAATTAGAGGAATGCTCTGCAAATCCTGACATTCCAGGTTGTATGTAATCTGACTGCATTTTACTAATTCAGTTTTATCCCCCTCTGTTTCTCAAAATGAACATTCTTCTTCAGATATATTAACTGCCTTCTGGCTGTTGCTCCCAGTATCTGTCTACTTGAGAAAATGTTGCTATAATGAGGTCTTTTCTTCCTAATTTCCCAAGTGAGGTTCTCTTCAAGTCTCTGTTATTCTTCAGGATTCTTTTCCCATTAATTCGAAGCATTGTGGACATCTCCAGTTTGTGATTTCTAATTATATTTGTAATGTATACCTTTTACATTGTAAAATTATATTTGCTTTAGAAATTTATATCATATATATAACATGCTATATTTGTCCTCTTATTTTTGCATCTCAAAGTTTTATCTTCCCGAGGACTTATTTCTATGAATTCTTCGTATTACCTTTTACACTGCTAAACTCAAAGTAGACACTTATTAACTGATAGTTAAATGGAATATCAAATCTTAATTTAAGGATGATTTTAATAATATTTTATATGTTCTGCTTTTCTTTTTTTTTCCTTTTTAAAGTGTTTGGCAACATATTGACTGCATGGGGATTGACAGGCAGCATATTCCTGATACATATCTTTGTGAACGTTGTCAGCCTAGGTAAGTTGTACATACAGTAAAATTGCCAGTCATTTTACTGAGGTAATCTTTAGTTATTAGAAATTTATGTATGAATTCTAGATTAAACAATTAATGGATACTGTATTTCATCGAATCTAAGATGGAAGAAGTTTCCTTTTTATGGTTTGTTTTGTTTTTTGGGTTTTTTTCTTTTTCCATTCTGACATCTCTAAAATCAAGAAGAATCTTTCCATTGATAGCATGTCATGGTTTATTTTCTAGGGTTTTTAATGATGCATGAAATAATAGTGCCTTTTTTAAGTGATGACATCTTTTTTTCAGTGGACTGCAAATTATGTTATAAAGTTACTAGAAGGACATTTCGTTAGTTATAGAATTTTGCAGGGCTTTTACTGTCATTCTGCTTGTTGGCAGTAATGTGTTTTCTTCCCATTTCTTTTTTGTGCTTTTCAAAAAAAATCTTTTTTAATGGACATTTCAAACCTATATAAAAGTAATAGTGTAATGAACCTGCATGTTTCCACCACCCAGCTTCAACAATTGTCAATAATCTTTTTTCATTTACATTGCTGTGTCTTTTTCTCCTTCACATATTGTTTTAATGCAAATCCCAAATATATTATTTCATTCATATGTATCCTTATGTATTTCAGTATGTATGTATTTGTGTATGTGTATTTCAGTATGTATCTATAAAAGAATTTTTTAACAAAAATCTATAACCACAAAACGATTATTATATTGAAACATGTAACAAAATCTATTACATCCAGCCATTCTTAAAGTATTGATTGGTTGCTATACATCTCTTTTAAGTCTCTAGTAATCTAAAGCTACACCCCTTACCCAACCAACCCCAGTCTCCTTTGCAGTGTGTTTCTTTAAGGGACTGAATTGTCTATTTATCCTGGTGAGTTTGCCAATTGCATTATCACGGTTTAACAGATTTCTCTCTATAGATATTTCTGTAAATAGGTGTGTGATTAGATTTAGGTCCCTTTTTTTTGGGGGGGGGGGTTAGACTTTCATACGCTGTGTTCTATCAGGTGACACATCTTATAATATATGAATGGGACCCATTGATGGTTATTTTTAAGATCCATTAATTTATTAGGGGTTGCAAATTAGTGACATGTTAATTCTAGTGCTTATCACTTATTAGCTGGACTATTTCTGTAGAAAACTTCCCCATATTAACTGTTCAGTTCTCTTAAGGTATATTTCACTGAGGAAAGGCAGGATAAATGCTTGTTGATTTGTAGCCTTTATCAGTTTTTAGAATAGTGAAAAGAATTCTAAGTGTCATTATGAAGTCAGGGATTTAAACATATTGGATATCAGTCTGTTGCAGTTATTCCTTTCTTTTTAAATATTTATTTATTTGGTTGCATAGGGTCTTAGTTACGGCAGGCGGGCTCCTTAGTTGCGGCACGTGGACTCATTAGTTGTGGCATGTGGGCTGCTTAGTTGTGGCTCACGGGCTTGTTAGTTGCAGCTCACCAGCTCCTTAGTTGTGGCTTGTCAGCTCCTTAGTTGTGGCATGCAAACTCTTAGTTGCAGCATGCATGTGGGACCTAGTTTCCTGACCAGGGATCGAACCTGGGACCCCTGCATTGGGAGCGTGGAGTCTTATCCACTGTACCACCAGGGGAGTCCCTATTATCTTTTTTTTTTTTTTGGCTGTGTTGGGTCTTCATTGCTGTGTGCGGGCTTTCTCTAGTTGCGGCGAGCGGGGCCTACTCTTCGTTGTGGTGCGCGGGCTTCTCATTGCAGTGGCTTCTCTTGTTGCAATGCATGGGCTCTAGGCACACGGGCTTCAGTAGTTGCAGCACACGGGCTCAGTAGTTGCAGCATGCGGGCCCTAGAGCACATGGACTTCAGTAGTTGCTGTGCATGGACTCAGTAGTTGCAGCACACGGGCTCAGTAGTTGTGGCTCGCGGGCTCTAGATTTCAGGCTCAGTAGTTGTGGCGCATGGGCTTAGTTGCTCTATGGCATGTGGGATCTTCCCAGACCAGGGATCGAACCCGTGTCCCCTGCATTGGCAGGCAGATTCTTAACCACTGTGCCTCCAGGGAAGTCCCTCTATTATCCTTATTTATGTTGAAATTTTTTCCCATTTTTGGTTAATGGGAACCACTTTGAGTTGGCTTTGTGGTCCTTTTGACAATACCCTAGTAGTATTTGCTAGCTTTGTGCAATCTAATACGACAAGATGTCTCGGGCTTATCTCATACTTCTGTGCCCCACGCTCAGAATTGGTTTTCAAGACCAGAATCTGAGAGCTAGTAATGCTCCTTCCTCTGGAACTACTCAACGTTGCTAGGTCTTTTTAGTAGATGAACCTAGTCTACTAGAAGTTTTGTCTGTTTGTTTATTTTTAAGATAAAATACATGAGTTTATACAGATAATTGCAATTTAAATTTAGGAATACAGTTGACCTTTGAACAACATAGGTTTGAACTGTGCATGTCCACTTATGCATGGAATTTTTTCAATAGTTAATACTACAGAACTACACACTCTGCATTTCGGCACCCCAGCCCTCACGTTGTTCAGAGGTCAACTGTACAAGGTTTTCATTTAACTGTTTCTGTATTCCATCTGTGTCTCTCTTTATCCTAGTTCTCAACAACATATACAGTAGTGTAATTAGAGTATCATGTAATTTGCTCAACTGCTTAATCCCATAGAAGAATGTAACAGTCTCAGAGTAAGAGTACCAACAATAGCACCTGTAACAATATGATTATGTAACACACTTCAGAACTTTTTTTTCCTGTAAGATATTTTCTACAGGGATGTATAGTTAATTTTTTGTGTTTAAAGTCTCTTGAAAGAATTTTATTGTGTGGTTATAACACCAACTGGGTACACACTTCTGGGTTAGGTTATTAGTTTTATTTTTTTATTTTATTTTTTTAATAAATTTATTTTATTTACTTATTTTTGGCTGCATTGGGTCTTTGTTGCTGCGTGCGGGCTTTCTCAAGTTGTGGCGAGCAGGGGCTACTCTTCGTTGCGTTGCGTGGCCTTCTCATTGCGGTGGCGTCTCTTGTTGAGGAGCATGGGCTCTAGGGCGCACGGGCTTCAGTAGTTGCAGCACGCGGGCTCAGTAGTTGTGGCTCAGAGACTCTAGAACGCAGGCTCAGTAGTTGTGGCATACAAGCTTAGTTGCTCCACAGCATGTAGGATCTTCTGGGACCAGGACTCGAACCCATGTCCCCCTGCATTGGCAGGGGGATTCTTAACGTCTGCACCACCAGGGAAGCCCTAGTTTTATTTTTGATTTTTTAAAAATTAAACTTTTGAAGTAATGTGGGTTTGCATGCATTTGTGAAATAATACAGAGATCCTGCGTATCCTTTATTCAGTTTCTCCCAGTGGTAACATCTTGCAAAACTGTTAATACAATATCACAGCCAGAATATTGACATTGGTATAGTCAAGCTACAAAACATGTCAATCACAAAGATTCCTATGTTGCCTTTCCTAGCCGTACCTACCTCCCACCTCTTACCCCTCCCATCCCTGACCTTTGGCAACCACTAAATCTGTACTCCATTTCAGTAATTCTGTCATTTTAAGAATGTTACATAAATGGAATCACACAGTATGTGACCTTTTGGAATTGGCTTTTTTTTTTTTTTTTTTTTTTGCGGTACGCGGGCCTCTCACTGTTGTGGCCTCTCCCGTTGCGGAGCACAAGCTCCGGATGCGCAGGCTCAGCGGCCCTGGCTCACGGGCCCAGCCGCTCCGCGGCATGTGGGATCTTCCCAGACCAGGGCACGAACCTGTGTCCCTGGCATCGGCAGGCGGACTCTCAACCACTGTGCCACCAGGGAAGCCCTTGGGATTGGCTTTTTTTTTACTGAGCATAATTCCCTGGAAAGCCAGCTAATTTGTGGCATATATCAGTATCTCACTTTTTTCTATTTTTAAGTAGTGTTATGTGGTATATATGTACCAGAGTTTGTTTAACCACTCACCTACTGAAGGACATTTGGGTCATTTCCACTTTTTGGCTATTACAAATAAAGTTGCTCTGAACGTTTGTGTACAGGTTTTGGTGTAAACCTAAGTTTTGTTTTCTCTGGGATAAATGCCTAAGAGTGCAATTGCTTGGTCATATGGTAGGTAGTTGCATGTTCAGTTTTATAAGAAATTGTCAAATTATTTTGCAGAGTAGTTGTATCATTTTTTCATTCCTACCAGAAATGGATGAGTAATATAGCAATTTTATTTTTAAGGATTGCTTTTTGTACTTTATTTTTATAATTATATGCTTGTTTAATTATGTAAGAAGTAGTCACATCATTCTAAAGTCAAATATTTAAGACAAGGTACATTCAAATAAGTCTAACATTTACGACCCCTGTTCCTTCCACTTTGGAAGTAACAGTTTTTTAAAAATTGATTATTCCTTCCATTGTTTGTTATATTAGAAACAGATATGCACATATATATATATATTTGTATTCTCCTCCTTACTTAGATAAGCAGTAGCATAGTAGAGTTTTTGCCACATTAGTTTTTTGTCTTAAAAATATATCCTGAAGATCACTTCATAGTAGTAATATAGAGATTGACTCATTTCTTTCTGTAGCTTCAAGGTGCTCCATCTTTTTCATGTACTGTAGTTTAGTCATCCCTTTGAGTGGACATTTGAGTTGTTTCCAGTCTTGTGTAATTGCAAGTGGAAGTGGGATTGTTCAGTAAAAGGGTAAATGTATATATCAAATTTTGTCAGATATTGCCAAATTCCCCTCCAGTAGCAACTGTCCAGTTTTGAATTCCCACCAGTCATGGATAAGCATGCCTATTTTCCCCAGCCTCACAGTAGAGTTTTTGATGGAGTTGGAGTTTTGCTGGTTTAACTAGATGAGAGATGGTAATCTCAGTGTTTTATTGATACTTTTCATTTGTTTATTATGAGTGAGGTTTTTCCTTTTTTTCTTTTTTATTGGAGTATAACTGCCTTACAATGTGTTAGTTTCCGCTGTACAGTAAAGTGAATCAGCTATATGTATACGTATATCCCCTCCCTCTTGGACCTCCCTCCCACCGCACCCCCCCATCCCACCCATCTAGATCACCACAGAGCACCGAGCCGAGCTTCCTGTGCTTTATAGCAGGTTCCCACTGGCTATCTGTTTTACGCATGGTAATGTATATATGTCAATCCTAATTTCCCAGTTCATCCCACCCTCCCCTTCCCCCCTGCACCTCGCCGTGTCCACATGTCCATTCTCTACGTTTGCATCTCTATTCCTGCCCTGGAAGTAGGTTCATCTCTACCATTTTTCTAGATTCCATGTATATGCATTAATGTACGATATTTGTTTTTCTGACTTACTTTTCTCTGTATG
Source organism: Stenella coeruleoalba (assembly GCF_951394435.1). Taxonomy (NCBI): domain Eukaryota; kingdom Metazoa; phylum Chordata; class Mammalia; order Artiodactyla; family Delphinidae; genus Stenella; species Stenella coeruleoalba. The sequence goes on along the minus strand of NC_137155.1, from coordinate 18,032,702 downwards.
ACAGACTCTAGGTCCATCCACATCTCTACAAATGACCCAATTTCGTTCCTTTCTATGGCTAAGTAATAGTCCATTGTATATATGTACCATATCTTCTTTATCCATTCATCTATTGTTAGACATTTAGGTTGTTTCCATATCCTAGCTATTGTAAATAGTGTTGCAGTGAACACTGGGGTACATGTGTTCTTTTGAATTACGGTTTTCTCAGGGTATGTGACCAATAGTGGGATTGCTGGGTCATATGATAGTTGTATTTTTAGTTTTTCAAGGAACCTCCATACTGTTCTCCATAGTGGCTGTATCAGTTTACATTCCCACCAACAGTGCAAGAGGGTTCGCTTTTTTCCACACCCTCTCCAGCATTTATTGTTTGTAGATTTTTTTTTTTTTGTGGTACGCGGGCCTCTCACTGTTGTGGCCTCTCCCATTGCGGAGCACAGGCTCTGGACGTGCAGGCTCAGCGGCCATGGCTCACAGGCCTAGCCACTCTGTGGCATGTAGGATCTTCCCGGACCGGGGCACGAACCTGTGTCCCCTGCATCGGCAGGCAGACTCTCAACCACTGCACCACCAGGGAAGCCCTGTTTGTAGATTTTTTGATGATGGCCATTCTGAGTGGTGAGAGGTGATACCTCATTGTAGTTTTGATTTGCATTTCTCTAATAATTAGTGATGTTGAGCATCTTTTCATGTGCCTCTTGGCCATCTGTATGTCTTCTTTGCAGAGATGTCTATTTAGGTCATCCACCCATTTTTTGATCGGGTTGTTAGTTTTTAAAAAATTTTTTTTAATATTAAGCTCCATGAGCTGTTTGTATATTTTGGAGATTAATCCCCTGTTGGTTGCTTTGTTTGCAAATATTTTCTTCCATTCTGAGGGTTGTCTTTTTGGTTTGTTTATGGTTTCCTTTGCTGTGCAAAAGCTTTTAAGTTTCATTAGGTCCCATTTGTTTACTTCTGTTTTTATCTTCATTACTGTAGGAGGTGGGTCAAAAAGATCTTGCTGTGGTTTATGTCAATGAGTGTTTTTCCTATGTTTTCCTCTGAAAGTTTTATAGTGTCCGGTCTTACATTTAGGTCTTTAATCCATTTTGAGTTTACTTTTGTGTATGGTGTTAGGGAGTGTTCTAATTTCATTCTTTTACATGTAGCTGTCCAGTTTTCCCAGCACCACTTATTGAAGAGGCTGTCTTATCTCCATTGTATATTCTTGCTTCCTTTGTCATAGATTAGGTGACCATAGGTGCATAGGTTTATCTCTGGGCTTTCTCTCCTGTTCCATTGATCTGTATGTCGGTTTTTGTGCTAGTACCATGCTGTCTTGATTACTGTAGCTTTGTAGTATAGTTTGAAGTCAGGGAGTCTAATTCCTCCAGCTCCATTTTTCTTTCTCAAGATTGCTTTGGGTATTCAGGGTCTTTTGTGTTTCCATACAAATTGTAAAATTTTTTGTTCTAATTTTGTGAAGAATGCCATTGGTAATTTGATAGGAATTGTATTGAATCTGTAGGTTGCTTTGGGTAGTATAGTCATTTTCACAATATTGATTCTTCCAATCCAAGAACATGGTATATTTCTCCCATCTGTTTGTGTCATCTTTGATTTCTTCAATGAGTTCTTTATAGTTTTCTGAGTACAGGTCTTTTGCCTCCTTAGGTAGGTTTATTCCTAGGTATTTTATTCTTTTCATTGCAGTAAATGGGAGTGTTTCCTTAATTTCTCTTTCTGATCTTGTGTTGTTAGTGTATAGGAATGCAAGAGATTTCTGTGCATTAATTTTGTATCCTGCAACTTTACCAGATTCATTGATGAGCTCTAGTAGTTTTCTGATGGCATCTTTAGGATTTTCTATGTATAGTATCATGTCATCTGCAAACAGTGACCGTTTTACTTCTTCTTTTCCAGTTTGGATTTCTTTTCATTTTCTTCTCTGATTGCCGTGGCTAGGACTTCTAAAACTATGTTGAATAAGAGTGGTGAGAGTGGACATATCCTTGTATGAGTGAGGTTTTTCTTTGATTTTGTTTCACTTTATAATAGTTACTAGCCTTTTTACAGATAGTTGGGGTTTTTTTAACATGTTAAAATCTTTTTTTTTAATCATGGGGTAAATATCTGCTGATTTTCAGTAAAGCTTGCTTAAAAACTGACCATTAGGGAGGACAGTCACTTGAGTGATATCTGCTTATTGTTCTGTGATAACTAGAATTATCAGTGATGCTAGGATAGTTTTATGTCCTACTAGATATTAAGGCAAGTCTTATTACTGAGTAGTAGGTATTTCAGTCTAAAGCTCTTATTCTCCCATCTCAGCTCCCATGTAAGAACTATATCTAGTTATTTGACATTTAGACTAATAAGTTTAGACAGTGAAAACGCTTTGGGGGCGAAGAGCGGGGCAAGTAAACAGTTACTATGGATGATGTACTTCATGAGCGGAGGCTGGGGGAGGTTAATGAAATATTTTGCTTAATTGTTAAATGTTTAGTGTTTATTATTTCAAAATTGGAAATTAGGCAAATAGTAATAATGCAATAATGACGCTAACATGTCCCCCCAGACTTTTTGGTTTGTTCAGTTTGGGAAAAAAAAGTACTAGTTTCCAAAGTAAAAAATTATTTTCTTAACACAACAGAGTCACTTAACTGGCATCTACTGCTAATTATGCTAGATCAAATCTAAACTGTAAGGCAAGTGATGTACATATATTTTATACCGTACATTTTTCAATAAGAACATTAGAGAAATTATCAAGTTTATCACATTTAAAACAGATCTGCTTTATATCTAAATTTATGAAAGTTTATAAATAATCATGTTAATATTTTAATATAGGAGTTTGGATAAAGAGAGGGCGGTGCTACTACAACGCCGGAAAAGGGAAAATATGTCAGGTGGGTGAAAAGGATCTATACTAAATTAACTTTAGTATGATTGAGAGAATAAGAGGCCTGCATATTTTTTAGTCAGCGTAAGCTGCTTGCTAATGAACGTTGATTGTATATATAATTTACAATCTCAAGTGGAGGTTTTAAATACTCTTTTTTTACAGATTTTATAGAACAGTAATGTATTTATTTTAGGAAATATGGAAAATAAATAAAAATCATCCATATTTTCTTGCACATAGGTAACCTATTGGTTTAAAGATGTAAAATATGTTTGCTCTTTTGAAAGATGGTGATCCGTTAGTTGATCATGTGCAATAGTGTTTATTTCATTTTTAGGAACAGGATTTGAAGTTGTAACATATGCTAAACTTTCACTTTGGCTTATAAAACATGTTGCCACCAGTACAACTATTTTTGAATAACCATAGTTTATTGAACTGTGTGATGGACATTTGGGCTGTTATTATAGATAGTAACGTCATGAAACCCTCTTGGATAAGGGTTTTTTTGTACTTTTCCCATTTTATCTGTGGATAGATCCCTAGAAATGGGGTTGCTGGGTGAAGAGGGTAAGTGTATATAGAATTCTGCTAGATATAGCTAAATTCCCCTTCATAGAGAATTCTGAATTTCCACTGGCTATGTTTGTAAGTGTCTGTTTCCCACAGTCACATCACCTGAGTGTGTTGTCAGATTTTGTATCCTTTCTAGTTTAACATATCAGAAATATATTTGCAGTTTGCATTTAAATGTGTCTTACTGAGTGAGGAAGTGAAAAAAAATGTTTATTCTTCAGAAAGGTGGGGGAATAATAGTTTGTCATGTGGAATGCTGTTTTATTGTTTGAAGTAGAAGTATTACTTGTGCAATAATTTTTATTTTGCCTTTGAAGATGGTGATACCAGTGCAACTGAGAGTGGTGATGAGGTTCCTGTGGAATTATATACTGCATTTCAGCATACCCCAACATCGATTACTTTAACTGCTTCAAGAGTTTCCAAGGTTAATGATAAAAGAAGGAAAAAAAGTGGGGAGAAAGAACAAAACATTTCAAAATGTAAAAAAGTAAGTTTTTCCTATTTTGAAGATGAATAGATAGGAAGTGGTAGAAGTAATGGATAGTAGCTAGAGAAGGTAGCAGCATCTAAGCTTACTCAAACTCATTTAAAATTTTTAATGTGTTTTAAAGATTGAAATGGAGTAGAGAAAAATGTTTGCAAACTGCTTTAAATCATAACTCTGATGAGACTAGTCATAGAAATGCAAAAGCTAAAATAAGATTTAGTGGGTTGTTGGTTTAGAAAACAGAAATAACAGTTCTAAATTTTTAATAACTTATAAAGAGGTAGAGGAGCATATAATGATTGTGAATGGTTGTTTATAGCTGTTTGTCTCTGAATCATATTTAATCATTTTAATAAGGCTCCACATTTGTTGAATTTATGATCTAGATTTTTCTCACTTAAATTTTTGTATTAAAATATCACCAGGAGGGGCTTCCCTGGTGGCGCAGTGGTTGGGAGTCTGCCTGCCGATGCAGGGGACACGGGTTCATGCCCCGGTCCGGGAAGATCCCACATGCCACGGAGCAGCTGGGCCCATGAGCCGTGGCCGCTGAGCCTGCGCGTCCGGAGCTTGTGCTCCGCAACGGGAGAGGCCACAACAGTGAGAGGCCCGCGTACTGCAAAAAATATATATATATATCACCAGGATATGATGGCAGAAAACTATTTATAAGCCACTTTTTAATAAATTTGTTATAATTGCTAATGAAGTTTTTTGTCATGTAAGGTAAAAGATACTTTCAATAATGACTATATATTTATTAAAGAGTGAAATTATACGTAGGTATAAAATCATTTTTTTTGAGTAATTCTTCATGATATTATTTGGTTATTTAATAGGCAGCATGTATTTTTTTTTTTTTTTTACATTTAATTAATTTTGGGGGCTGCGTTGGGTCTTGGTTGCTGCGCACAGGCTTTCTCTAGTTGAGGTGAGCGGGGCTACTCTTCATTGCGGTGCACAGGCTTCTCACTGTGGTGGCTTCTCTTGTTGTGGAGCACGGGCTCTAGGTGCGCGGGCTCAGTAGTTGTGGCACACAGGCTTAGTTGCTCCGCGGCGTGTGGGATCTTCCCAGACCAGGGCTCAAACCGGTGTCCCCAGTGCATTGGCAGTCGGATTCTTTTTTTTGTTTTGTTTTTGTTTTTGTTTTTTTTGCGGTACGAGGGCCTCTCACTGTTGTGGCCTCTCCCATTGCGGAGCACAGGCTCCGGACGCGCAGGCTCAGCGGCCATGGCTCACGGGCCCAGCCGCTCCGCGGCACGTGGGATCTTCCCAGACCGGGGCACGAACCTGTGTCCCCTGCATTGGCAGGCGGACTCTCAACCACTGCGCCACCAGGGAAGCCCAGCAGTCGGATTCTTAACCACTGCGCCACCAGGGAAGTCCGGCAGCATGTACTTTTAAATATCTTTTTCATTTTCTAATTTCACCTCCCTGTTTAAAATAAGTCTTGATTCTAGCAGTCTTCACATATGTGTCTCTAATTTTGCTATTCTTCTCCTGTATTTTATTCAATCTGGACAACTATTACCAAATTCTCCCTCTGATTTGTGATATGTTATCTTTACTTAAGCTGTTCCCTTCATTGTTCAGAATATTCTCTTCTCCATCTTTATCTTTTAAACTCCTACTCTACTTTGAGGCCCATCTAAAGCAGTACTTTTTTCGATGAAATTTGCTATGATGATCTTTCTTTGCATTTCATCATGGCACTTGAACCTATTATTACAGCACTTAAGCACATTTTGCTTTATTTCATTGTTATTTTCCTCATCTCAGATTGTAACTTATACAGAGAAAGTGATTGTCTATTAAGTGCTTTTTACAATTTAGGAACTCGTGTTTAGGTATTGACCTAATTTTTTCATCTACTGCTTTCAAATTATGCCTTCTCTGTTTACTGTATAAAAGTTACTTGGAAACGTTATCCTTGTGTAGTTCTATTTTTAGGTCATCTAGATTAACAAATCTACTTTTTTAATAAAACAGATTTTGCATTTTCTCTGGCTGGAATGACTTTTGGCTATTTAAAATGAATCAGTTCTGTCTTGGAGCACATTTTATTTGTTTCAGAATATTGTTGTATATTTAAAAAGAATTTTTTCTCTCTTGTTAAGTTAGTAATACTTGATAAGGGTTAGAAAAAAAAATCCAGGAACTGGGCGTAAAAGATTTAGTTTGCTTTACTGTTAAGTTTTTACTATTATTTGGGGGCAATATATAGTTAAAAATATATAGCAGAAGGATATATCTAATTTCGCTTTTTATTCAGCCTGTTGTTATGGCTAACTGTTAAAAATGTGAATGGAGTTAACAATAGACATTCTGGACAGATGACATTTAAAAAATACTCATAAAACCCTATTAAGGTATTGTTGGTTGGTGTTTTAGCACTTTAGGGCTTTGGCATGAAGCGTTAACACTGTTAATGACATGGATTGTGTATTGTGACCCATATATTAGGATTTTAATTTATTTTTAATTTTTTAAATTTTCTAATTTTACTTGAAAAGAATTTTTCAAACTTGATATTAAGTTTTTCATAAAACTATGGTCAGCACATATTACTTACTTATGAATGTTCTATTTTTCTTTCAGTGTTTCCTCTGTAAATCAAACTTGCATCTTCTTTTATCATACTTCAAATTCTTCTTTTGTTTCAGCAGCACAGCCATTATCTAGGTTTAAAAATCTTTAAGTCATCTTTAGTCTTTGACATTCAGAGTTATTGTCAAAAGCACTATTGATTTTTCCTTGGGAATGTCTCTTCAGTATATTGTTATTTTTCTTCCTTTTTGCTTCTATAAACCCAGTCTACGCCCTTATTACCTCTAGTACAGTAATATCTTCTTTAATTTCTCCAACTTTATCCTCTTTCTACTTTAGTCCATTCTGCATTTGGTTCTGACATTTTCTGTGAATATTGTTTTTATTATCCCTTCTTTGCTCAGAGGTATTTCATGGATTCCTCCATCATAGTGAAGAACATACGGTATTTAAGTCAGAATCTTAAAATGTGACTTTTTAAATAAGGCTTTCATGACCTACTTTTACATTTTTTTTAGCCAGTCTTACGTCATAACTATTTTCAGTAGGTAACAAGTGCGGTATATTAGTTTTTCTTTGAGTGTGACATATTTCTTCCTATTGCGTGCCATCTTTCATATTTCTTTAGTACCAGAATTGTATTTCTTTCAGTTGTCCACCTGTCTGAACATATCTATTCTCCATAGTCCTAGCTCTTTTTCTGTGTTTTACGTGAAGGTTCTTTGCTTCTGCTGCTGCTTCTCCTTCTCCTCCTCCTCCTCTTTTTAATAAAACTTGCTGTCTTCCAACGTATAGTCTGCACACAAATTTGGAACTTAAATAAATTAGGAACTATATTGCTTACTCTAGGTTTAGTGTTCGTAAGTCTCTCGAAATAAGAGTGTACACTTTGGGGAGTGGAGTGGTGAAGTAAGTCTTAGATAACACGTTAGGACTTGGCAGATTAGAGAGCTCCCATTCAATATTTACTGAGTAAGTACAGTTCTTTTCACCATAGTGCTTATAATTTGAGTCCCTACTAGTAAGTGCTCAAGTATTACTCTCTAGTTGACTTAGAAATTAAAGTAATAACAAAATTATTTTAACCCACCCCAAAACTTGGCTCATGACTTAAAACTACTGCAATATTTTTAATACCTTCCAACTTTTATCAAATATTTTTCCATGATTGTAATATTGAGCACACAGAAAATTTAGAAATTTTCTTAGCATTGTATCTTATACATATTTTCATGTTATTACATAGTCTGTATTTATTTTTAATAGTAGTACAGTGTTCTAGTAGAAGACTTTACTTCAACATTCCCCTAGTTCTGACTGTATTGGTTATTACCATATTTTGTGTTATTTATGCGACTTCAATAAAAAGCTTGAGTGAACTCATTTTTAAATATTAATTATATCCAGTTTTTAAAAAACTAACTCAGAATTCCATGTTATTTCAGGCCTTTCGTGAAGGATCTAGGAAATCATCAAGAGTTAAGGTAAACACATTAAATTTAAGCCCTTATGATCAGTTGTCAAATATCTAGTGGTTAACTAAGTGGTTGCTTGTTCATAATAAAGTAAATTATGCTGTCTTAGTTCTGTGTCATTTTATTGCTTATTATCTTTACCAGAAGTGGGACCATAGAGAATTATAATAGGGTTAATATACCACTCTTGGAGTTTATTAACACTGTTAAAACATTAAACAAAAGGAGATATATAAGTAATTTCTAATAGTAAAATTTCTAATACTAAAATTAAAAATTTTCATTTATCATTATATTCCGTGTCTCCAGTACCACTAGTATTCTAGACATAGAAATGCAAAATAATATTTGGAATTTGAAATTTTGCTCTTTTGCAGAGTTGGAATTCTAGTGATTTAGTTGTCAGTAGTTATAAAATATTATAAAATCACCATAGATTCACCGTGTAAGTACAAACTGGTCACTTGTGCCTTGAATTAATTAGAATACATCCTCAATGTTGTAGATGCCAAGATTGCTGAGAGAAGCAAGCCCCCCCAGCTGTGCCTCCCCTTAAAAGATAGGTTTCTGTTGGATCACGGAGGTCAACTATACAGTGTTACTCTAACTTTCTAGGTTAGGTAGTAAAGGAGAATGAATATCTCAAGTTGCCAGATATTAAAATAGGATGTGGGAAGCGTGTTAGAATACATCTGTTGTCCCCATAGTATAAAGTGTAATCATTATTAATTATTCCACATTCCTGGAAAACAGATCATTAAGCAGCTGTCCAATGATTATTCTTGCATAGTTTTGGAACTCTTTCTTAAGAATGTTAATACATGGTGTCACTCAGCATACTGCAAGTCCAAAGTCTTATAAAATGTTCTGTATATGTTAAAGTTGTGGGTTTTATATTTACTATATTAAACTTGTATTTATGGGATTTTCTCTGACACCAGAATGAAGAGGTCTGAAAAAGGGTTTTTTATTAAGCTGTTGGAACTATTGATACTCCAGTGGTTGTCCTTTTTTCCCATTTTATCTAATCTGAATAGCAGGCTTAATGAGGAAGGAGCATCTTTTACTTAACTGAGATATTTTCATTTATTACGTAAAGAAGTGACAGATTAAAATTTGAAAAATGCTTTGTTCACCTTTGAAAATTTTTCCGTTAACTTGAATATGTCTTTAAGATCATTACATTTCTAATAAGTAATTCTGTCATATTAAAAAGGCTCAAGAGATATAGAAGAGCTGTATTGAAGAGAAACCAAGTTAGTAGAGGATTTATTGGGGGGGGGGGAGGGAGAGCAAAAAAAAATTAAAAGCTGAGATGATTTCTTTAATAAAGCTGATGAAAACCTTAATATGTAGTGTCATATAGGAGAAAGACAAATACTGTATATTATCACTTATATGTGGAATCTAAACAATAAAACAAATGAATAAGTAGAATAGAAACAGACTCACAGATACAGAGAACAAACTAGTAGTTACCAGTGGGGGAAGGGGTGACAAGGGCAAGATGGGGTTAGGGGCTTAAGAGGTACAAACTACTATGTATAGAATAAATAAGCTGCAAGGATAATAATAATAAGCAAAGGGAATATAGCCAATATTTTATAATCACTTTAAATGAAGTATGATCAATAAAAAATTTTGAATCACTACATTGTACACCTGAAACTAATATAATATTGTAAATCAGTTATACCTCAATATATAAACAAATAAATAGGGGTAGTAAAAAAAGTGATTGTAAACTTTTGTGTCTGTATATAGTATTTGAAAAACATTTTTTGTATTATATAAGCCATATTCACTATAGAAAATTCTGAAAAATAAAAAAAGAATAAAAATAAATAAAGGCCCAAAAATATGTGATGTTTCATATTTGTATAAAAATCTGTTCTTTATCAAGTGGTCATTATAATGTAGAATATATAATTCCGTAAAAGATCAGTTGGTAAAAGAAACCTACCCCTATCAAATAGTTGAGCAACTTACTATCGTTTGTTTCATTATAGAAAAGAATACTTTTTGTAGTAAAGATTAGTTACTTATATGGAAGGTGGACTGATGGTAAATTTTAGTAAGTGTTACCATACACATGTACATGTCTAACAGCATATATAAGAATTTTCATGAAATCTATATGTGATTTTTAAATTTCACAGTTATGGTAGGTTGTACACATTATAGAAATAATCTATCTTCTCATAAAGGTGTTCCGTTCTGTAGAAAAATTGATGAACAGCATTTGCAAACAACTAAATTGAAACTTCTTGTGTTAATAAATCCATTATAAATTTGAATTATGCTATTGATAAGATATATGTTTTTGTTATCTGCATTAATTGATTTTCGTCCTAAGACTGCAAATAATTAATTGAGGGAGTCCAGGCTTTAATAAACTTTTTAAATGTGTGGTAATTATGCCTTTCTCTAAGTTGCAGTCCAATGAGAAAAGGATTCCCTTTTTGTTTCCTAAAACCTGTTGAGAGGTTGTAACTTTTCACTGCTTGGCATTTAGCATTCTTTTTCTTTTTTAAAAAAATTTTTATTAGAGTATTGTTGATTTACAATGTTGTGTTAGTTTCTGCTGTACAGCAAAGTGAATCAGTTATACGTATATCCACTCTTTTTTAGATTCTTTTCCCATATAAGTCATTACAGAGTACTGAGTAGAGTTGCCTGTGCTATACAGTAGGTTCTTATTAGTTATCTATTTTACATATAGTAGTGTGTATATGTCAATCCCAATGTCCCAATTTATCCCTCCCCCCTTTCCCCCTTGGTAACCAAACCATAAGTTTGTTTTCTGCATCTGTGACTCTATTACTGTTTTGTAAATTAGTTCATTTGTACCATTGTTTTAGATTCCACATACAAGCGATATCGTATGACATTTGTCTTTCTCTCTTTGACTTACTTCACTCAGTCTGACAATCTCTAGATCCATACATGTTGCTGCAAATGGCATTATTTCGTTCTTTCAATGGCTGAGTAATATTCCATTGTATGTATGTACCACCTCTTCTTTATCCATTCATCCATCGATGGACATTTAGGTTGTCCCTGTCCTGGCTATTGTATATAGTGCTGCAGTGAACAATGGGCTGCATGTATCTTTTCGAACTATGGTTTTCTGCAGACGTATGCCCAGGAGTAGGATTGCTGGATCATGTGGTAGCTCTATTTTCAGTTTTTTAAGGAACATCCATACTGTTCTCCATAGTGGCTGTACCAATTTACATTCCCACCAACAGTGCAAGAGGGTTCCCTTTTCTCCACACCCTCTCCAGCATTTATTGTTTGTAGAATTTTTGATGATGGCCATTCTGATTGGTGAGAGGTGATACCTCATTGTAGTTTTGATTTGCATTTCTCTAATAATTAGTGATGTTGAGCATCTTTTCATGTGCCTCTTGTCCATCTATTTAGGTCGTCCGCCCATTTTTTGATTGGGTTGTTAGTTTTTTTGATATTGAGCCGCATGAACTGTTTGTATACTCTGGAGGTTAATCCCTTGTTGGTCACCTTGTTTGCAAATACTTTCTCCCGTTCTGTAGGTTGTCTTTTCGTTTTGTTCTTGGTTTCCTTTGGTGTGCAAAAGTTTTTAAGTTTAATTAGGTCCCGTTTGTTTATTTTTGTTTTTATTTTCATTACTTTAAGAGATGGATCAAAAAACATCTTGCTGCATTTTGGCACTTAGCAATCTTATCTTACAGATTTTAATAGGGGGTATGAGGAGGAGCAAGCACTTAAGCTTAAAGGTCTTTATTTTGTGAGACATTTTATTCTCATGTTGAATTTATCATGTGAACAGTTGATTATAGATCTTGGAATTATACAAAATTAAGATATCAAAGTATATTTTTATTATAAAACATGTTAAAAGTTGAAGTATTATATCAGAAAATAAGTTTATACTTAATATGTAGTATGTATAGTTTACATAATAATTGCAAATTTATTCTGGTTAAATAGAACTGTGAGTACAGAGTAGATATTGGCAGTCTCAAAAAAATTATTACACGCTTTTTTTAACCGTTAGCTGACAGTGACTCCAAAGTTTTGGGTATTTTCAGTTTTATTGAAAGCCTCCATTTGGCTACAGTAGTGAAGCTTAAATTTCTGCTATTCAACTTAACTCTCCTTCCTTCAGTTTTCCAACTCGTGTGTCTGGCATCAGTATAAAAATGTATTAAGCTGCTCACTTATGGTCTTTTTTTTTTCTTTTTCCTACTAGGACCAACTTAGAAAGCCTATCATTATTTCTGGTTTATATTGTATTCTTTTATATAGATTGTCATATTGTGTGTGTGTGTGTGTGTGTAAATACTTAAAATCCAGATATTAATGCTTAGTTTGCTATGATTTTAGGGCTCAGCTCCAGAGATTGATCCTTCGTCTGATGGTTCAAATTTTGGATGGGAGACAAAAATCAAAGCATGGATGGATCGATATGAAGAGGCAAATAATAACCAATATAGTGAGGGTGTTCAGAGGGAGGCACAAAGAATAGCTCTGAGACTGGGCAACGGAAATGACAAAAAAGAGATAAATAAATCAGATTTGAATACCAATAATTTGATCTTCAAACCTCCTGTAGAGGTAAATATATCATTTGCCAAGAGATGATAAAACAACCTTTTTCTACTGTATATCTTAAGTACTTAGACTGAAAGCAGTCTGGTTGTAGTTAATCTCAACTTTTCTCTGATTGTAGAGCCATATACAAAAAAATAAGAAAATTCTGAAATCTGCAAAAGATTTGCCTCCTGATGCACTTATCATTGAATACAGAGGGAAGTTTATGTTAAGAGAACAGTTTGAAGCAAATGGATATTTCTTTAAGAGGTATATTCATTTTTTTTCTCCATGTTTTCTGTAGTTAAATATTGAATTTTTGGCTATTTTAAGCACAAAGCTATTGTTTATGTGTATTTTGTTTTCTAAGGGATTATTTTAATATTTAAAACTGTAGATGCAGATATATTCCTTAGTCTCTTTTTTAAAATTAATTTATTTTTGCTTGCATTGGGTCTTCATTGCTATGTGTGGGTTTTCTCTAGTTGTGGCAAGCGGGGACTACTCTTTGTTGCTGTGTGCGGGCGCCTCATTGCGATGGCTTCTCTTGTTGCAGAGCACGGGCTCTAGGCACGCGGGCTTCAGTAGTTGTGGCTCACGGGCTCAGTAATTGTGGCTCACGGGCTCTAGAGCACAGGCTCAGTTGTGGCACATGGGCTTAGTTGCTCCGCGGCATGTGGGATCTTCCTGGACCAGGGATCAAACCCGTGTCCCCTGCATTGGCAGGCGGCTTCTTAACCACTGCGCCACCAGGGAAGTCCCTATTCCTTAGTCTCTTACCCATCCCTATCTTGCTGACACTCCTAAAACAATCTACTTCAAAGATAAACTGTAGCAATATAGGTGGACATTAATGAAAAAGTCTGATTACCTGAGATTATAAGGAACCCTTTCCATCTAGGACTTTCCTAATTCCTTATAATTGCTAGAACCTGCAAAGACCACTGGTGACCACGTCCTTCTTTTATCAGAGGATGTTAGATTTGGTCTTAGGTTATTGTCACCACTTTCAACTCCGACTTTCTTGGTACTGGAAGGACTTTGGAGCCTTCTTCTATCGTTTGTGATTTTGGGGGTGGGAATTGATGTGATCTTGTGATAGCCATTGCTTCCCTGAGGTCTAGAAATATGTTTGCATCTCTAGGGAAATAACATTCTCAGCCTATATGCTATAATTATTTAAAATATTTCATATTGTTTATAACTGAGTTACTTAAGTTATGAAAGATATACAAGAATCTTTCCCTTTCGTATAGCAGATTTGATCTGAAACAGTGCTGTAAATCAAACACGTAAATGCACTGATAGGAACTTTAATGGCATCTCATTATGAATCCTTATGTAAAGGCAGTAATCACTCCCTTTTTATCATTCTTTGTAAATTTGAATTCCCACCTGAATTAATTATCTTTGGTTTAGGTAAGGTTATATGAGCAGGTAAAAATCTTATTAGCATGAATTAGCCTAGTGGTTAAGGATGGGTTCCGGTATCAGACTGCGTATATTCAAATCTTGGCCTCCCTACTTACTATGAGTCTTTTAGAAATTTCTTAAATTCAAAATGTTAATAGTTTCTAATGCATTTCTTTTTTTGTAGACCATACCCTTTTGTTTTATTCTATTCTAAATTTCATGGTCTAGAAATGTGTGTTGATGCAAGGACTTTTGGGAATGAAGCTCGGTTCATTAGGCGTTCCTGTACACCGAATGCAGAGGTAAGCTTATAGAAATCCTTTGGGGAGGCAGGGGTAGGGAGTGTGTGGAATCTGAGTATTAAGCACAAAAAAGTCTGGTGGCCTAAAACAGACCAACAGTTTTTAGTTGTTGATGCATTTTATACTGCCCAACATCTTTCCATTACGAAAATTTAGGTGATAACTGGCTGTGAGGTCTCAGGTTACTTTGAGCATTGAAGAAATTGTGATGTTACTTGTAAGAGAAAATACTGGACTTCTCTGTTTATTCTGGAAGCTCTACTTATGAGTCAAATATATGCTCTGATTTGATCAAGGTAGATGACGAAGCTGAAAACTAAAGTAGATTTTATATGTGCTAGTAAATTATGTTTTAGAAGTGGTGTATAAAATAATATTTCTGGTTTTGTTTTTCACATACCAAAATAAATGTTTTCTAGTTATATAATGTTACAGTTAAGTGTAGGTTTTGAAGCAAGACTTACAGATTCATGTCTTCTTTTTGACTTACTAGCTTTGTAACCTTGTCTGTGCTTCAGTTTTATCTGTAAAAAGATGTTATGTGGACTAAAGGAGTTAATACATGTAGAGTACCTAGAACAGTGTATATCACAGAAAAGTGTAGTGTTAAACTATACTTTAACTATATATTTATAAACTGTACCATTAATGCGTTTCATTAAATCAAAGATGCCATCACTTGTAAAACTCCCAATTTCACAGATTTTAAAAGGGGAAAAAATATGCACCATAGAATTGATGAAATAGAGTTATTTTCTTTTCGATGCTCCTAGAGCCTGCATCAAACTTGCATAGATGTGTACCTCCTTCCCAGTTGATAACCACTGATTTAGGTACAAGTCTTGTAATTAATGGCATATTTTCCATGTTGTATTTGTGAATTACTTTGAAAAGAATAGTTTTCAAAATTGCAAGATGAGATGCTTCTAAAGGTAGAAAATAATTTATAGAGACATATATTTATGGAAATACAAAATTATTCTTTTCACTAACAGGTGAGGCATGAAATTGAGGATGGAACCATACATCTTTACATTTATTCTGTACAAAGTATTCCAAAGGGAACTGAAATTACTATTGCCTTTGATTTTGACTATGGGAATTGGTAAGTTCAAGTCTGTAAATATGATACCTGTTGTTTTGAAATAATTCCTTAATGTCCTTATAAAAATGTAGGTATTGTCATTACTTCTTTAGCTTTCTATTTTTATTTACCATTAGGCAATTAAAAATACTTGGAAATGAGCATTCTGATATCAGCTTCCATTACAGCATGGTTGCTTTGGTCTTCCAGACTTTTCTTATTGTAATGTAATGCTCATAGTATAATAATTAGTAATCCTAATTGAGCAATACTGACCTTGTTTATGTGAGAATTTTTTCCTTCTTTTCTTTCTTGTATTTTAGGTAGAGTGTAGAGTTTTACTCATTCAATTAATTTGGTTAATCAGTAGAAATGGATAATTTCACTTATTGCCCCTCAGAAGAAAAGAAATTGTGCCAGTTTCTTTGCAGTATAAATTGAAAGGGTTTGTTGGCGATCGTACGAGGAAACTTTGAGAACTGTTGTTCTGAAACACTAAAGAAGAGTTGATTAACACTAAGAAAAGTTAATTCTGAGTAGAGAAACTGCAATTTAAATTTTAAAAATTTTACTGTAAAAAATAGTAATACAGAAGTCCATGTAGGGAGTTCCCTGGTTGCCTGATGGTTAGGACTCTCTGCTTTCACTTCTGTGGCCTGAGTTCAATCCGTGGTCAGGGAACTGAGATCCTACGAACCGCGCGGCCAAAAAAAAAAAAAAAAAAAGTCCATGTGCCTCATTTCCAAATTAAGAAGCAAAACATTATCCATTAAAGGCCCATATGTTTAGCAGCCAGATTGCGTCTATCCCTCTGTCTTTTACCAGAGATAACTGCCATCTTTAATTTGGTGAGTTTAACATTTTTATGAGTTTAACATTTTTACTATGTCTGTAGATGTCCCTAAATAGTATGGAGTAGTTTTGTATATTTTAAAAATTTATGGAAATTATAATCTGTATTATTTTGCATTCATCTTTTCTCATTCATTACTTTTGTGAGATTCAGTTCTTTTGTTATGTGTAGCTCTAATTCATTTATTTTCACCGCTGATGGCATTTATCCATTCCACTATTGGTGGACCTTTAGATTTACAAAAAATGCTGCATGTGTACATGTTCTCTCCATGATAGGGACGTAGAGGTGGAATTGCTGGGTTGTAGAATGTGTACAGGCTCAGTTTTTACCAGACGTGGGTGAATGACCAGTTTATACTCCCATAGCTTTACTTCCTTGCAACACTTCTTTACTGTACTTTAAAAATCAATGTTAATCTGTGTGAGATAGTATCTTTTTATATTTGTAATTACCATCTTCCATGATTATTTTAAGAGCCCAAAGATCCTTTTATGTATTCATTTGTCATTTGGATTTCCTCTCTTATGACTTGTCTCATCATCTGTTCATTTTTCTGCTGGGTAGTCTTTTTTTTTTAAACCAATGTGGGTGGAGGCACTTCTTTATATATACTATAATCTTTTGGGTTATAAGGATTTCAGTTCATATCCTCCTGTATTTTATTTTTAAGAGTTTGTGTGGTATCCATTTTACATGCAGACATTTTTAATGTCCATTATGTTTTCTGTCAATGAAATCCCTCTTCCTTCAGTATATGCATCTCTACTTGATTGTTGGAGTCAGATTTATCCTGATAACTAAAGTGTTTCCTTTTTAGCTCTTTCTCCGCCCTCCCCACCAAGGTGGAAAATTGAGCATAATAGCTCTTTGCTCATTGCTTTGGGGGACTGTTTCCCACAGTGGTTAAAAATATAAGCTTTTTATAATCTGACTCTCTGCTTTCAAATCCTAGCTCGGTCACTTATATTAGTTATGTAACCTTGGACCAATTTTGTCATCTCTCTCTCCCTCATTACCTCATTATAATATGAGAAAAATAATACCTAACAGGAATATTTCGAAGATTGAGTTGACACATGTAAAGGGTTTAAAACCATTCTTGATACAAAATAAGTGCTGAATAAATATTAGCAGTTGTCATCATTACTATTTGCAGTTCTGTTGTCCTAAAATCAAAGAAAATATCTAGAAAAAGTTTCCAGCTAGTTTCTGTTACTGCCTGATTTGGAGAGGTGAGGGGTAGACCATGATGTTTGAGTTCTACCCCTGATTCACAGAATTAGACAGTTTGACTTGTAGCTTTCTACCAGTGTTGAAAGTGAATGAGTTAGGCGTATTAGAAACTTGGAAAAGTAAATTATTTTTTATTATGAACAAACTACTCAAAACATGCAAAGTGGGAGTCTTCCGTTATTATTTAACTCTGGTTTGGGCATTCAGCCTATATCCTAGAGATGAACTGACTCTTGGTGGTAGACAAGAGGGTAGAGAGTTAAGAAATACTGAAGAGCTGAAAAGTGTGGGCTTTGGACTCAGACCTGTATTTGAATGTCATCCCTACCACTTAATGTGTGACTTTGGACAAGATACTGACCTTCTGAGCTTTAATCTCATCCGTAAAATGGGAGTAATAATTATCACTACTGTGAAGATGAGAGGTAGTGCAATTATTTTTCAAGCTTCCGTTTATTTGAAAGAGGGAATACCTAAGGGCAAAGGCAAACATGACATTCAGTTTTTTCAAGGTAGCTTTTTAAAGAACCCTGGTTATTGAAATCATTCCTTAAAGTATAAGACAAAGTAGTTAAGATTTGGTATTTATTGTACCTAGCATTTTTTATTTAGGTCAGATTTAGAGTATTTTATCATATTCTGCATATACACCTTATAGCACTCTGAGGTAACCTGGGGTTTTTGCCTTAAAATATGCCATGGTATCATTTGACTTAAAAAGACTCAGTTTTAATTTATTGGAGTTTTTTCCTTCTGTAACCCATCACTGGTTATCCTTATGATTATGACCAATCTCTGGTCAGAAATCAACTTCTAATTATTATATTGTTTTTATGAGAAAATTTATTTTGTCATAGTTATAAGGAATGAAAATTAGTGAAAACGATTGCTTATAATTAGTAATAGCATACAGTTTTGTGGAGGTGTAGCTTAAAATGGATTAGAAAATATTACAGTCTATATCTTGAACAAATATTTAACTGGTTTTCTTTCCAGTAAGTACAAGGTGGATTGTGCATGCCTCAAAGAAAATCCAGAGTGCCCTGTTCTGAAACGTAGTTCTGAGTCCACGGAAAACATCAATAGTGGTTATGAGACCAGAAGAAAGAAAGGAAAAAAAGAAAAGGATATTTCAAAAGAAAAAGATACACAAAATCAGAATATTACTTTGGATTGTGAAGGGACAGCGAACAAAATGAAGAGCCCGGAAACTAAACAGAGAAAGCTTTCTCCTCTGAGACTATCGGTGTCAAATAATCAGGTACTGAACTATGCTCTACTGAATCTTGATGAAAGAAGTTAAGAGAAGAAAATTAATTTGTCATATTTTATCCTCTTTTTTGTATAAAATGGCTTAAACTTTTTAAGTCATTCTCTTATTTAATGAAGTACTTATAAATGTAAACTACAGGTTCTGCTAGAATTTGTACAATATTTGTTAAACTTTTAAGAAACAGCTCACCCAGCAAATCCTTGTAGAATTGAATACAAGATTTTCCTTAAGACTGGGTAATTAAAAAAATTCTTCTAGATGGCACTGTCCTTATGTTTGTAATAAATGTTCTTATTTAAAGTCTTAAGCCATAATGATTCCTTTCCTTTAATATTTGGGACATAATGAAATCAATTCTGTAGGGGTGGACATATGATTTTTGAGAGGAAGTTATTTTAAAAACACATAAGATAAATTTGAGGAAAGAGTTTGGCCTGTACTTCCGCTTCACCAGGAAGTATTTTGTTATATGCCCTCTAAACAAATGGAAGTTAGTTAGGCGGGACCTTTTAAATGTGAAGATTAAGTAAGCTTTTATTCGTCTCCAGTGTCTTGTCTTCTAAGGATAGTTTCCCGTAAGTGTTAAATTGAACAAACCTTTATTAAGCACTTGGTATTTGTAGGCACTGGGTTATGTGAAATAATTTATATGTTTATGTGTTGGTAAGAATATAAACTTAAGGCTTTGCGGACTCTACTGATAAAGAACATTATTGACTAGAACTTTGAGAAACAAAATTATTTGATTGCATGATTTTGAAAAGTTTCCTGAATTAGGAACCAGTTTTAAGTTTCTGAAATGGATTTAAGTACTCTTGTAATTTTTATGTTTAATTAGTTCTGGTTGAAAGACATTTAAAATACATGGTTCTGTGCCTCTAGTTTGTAGATGGAGTAGTAGTTTCTATAAAGCAGTCATTTCCATCTTTCAGGAACCAGATTTTATTGATGATATAGAAGAAAAAACTCCCATTAGCAATGAAGTAGAAATGGAGTCAGAGGAACAGATTGCAGAAAGGAGAAGGAAGATGGTAAGTTGGAAGGCCGGTAGCAGCTTCCTTCTGTCACTTGGGTTTTAGTGACACTGCTCGTCCCAAAATACTTGCTGCTGCCTTTAGGAGGGCCTTTACCTTGTTCTTTGAAGTTAGCAAACATGATGTGTCCCTGAGCATTTCTATTTGGCTTTGTCATTACCATTCAAGTAACTTCCACTAATCTTTTGTATTTTCAGTGTGTGTTCATTAGACAATTTAGAATTTCTGACATTTAAGAAATAATTTTTTAACATTTTTGAAGCATAGTACTATTAATTTTAATGCCAGAATTACTGTTCAAAATGTTTTTCATTAACTAAATGTATCCTTTCTCTTCATAATTTAATGTAAAACAAAAATGGAATTTTAAAGCTTATAATAGCACTAAATAAATGGCTTATGCGAAAAAGAAGAATACCCACTGTTGGCAGCTGCTATTTTTACATCTCATATTGCTATCACAAAGTAAGGTTTCCATTAAAATAAGGTTAGTATTTACACTCCCTGTACTATTTATTTGAAATATCTTAACCTGTATAAAAACTAGGACAAGATATTTTCTTAAAAATCCATGGTAATTTAGCAATTGATACAATGTCTAGGCCAGTTAAGAAGACATTAAGATATAGTTTGCCTTAAGATTTGAAAATGACTTTATATACCAACTGATGATCTTAGTACGGGCTTTCCCCACTCCCCTTTATTTTATATGCTCCCTTGTTTCCTGTTTTAGTGATTTTCATGTTGTATTTCATGGAATCTCAGGTGTCATATACTTAGCGGTAGGATCTTTGGATTTTGGTCATTGCAGGCCTGCTTAAATGTAACTCTTATTGCCTTGATGGTCATTCCTCTAACACTGATGTATTGTTGATGTTCAAAATTGCAAAAGCAATGCAGAACTGTTTCACAGCCTCAGGATTTCAGAAGCACTGCTCTGATGGGACAGGGTAGTGTTAGGAACAGGAGAGAAGAAAAACAAATATAGGAGAAAATATTGGAGGAGGTTGCTTATAAAGAAAAAGGAGTTCTTCCTCTAAAAGGAATTATCTTGAACCTTTTTCAAGATTGGGTTACATCTAATAAATTACCTGTACCTACCCAAATTACCTATGGCCCTTTCTTGACTAGATGTTCAATATTGGCCAGTTCATTCCACAATTGCCACAGCCTTGTCTTTGCAATAATCCTGCAGAAACTTTTAGAAGATCACTTTAGGGTATGAGTGGTTTCTGTATGAGGCATGCGTCTGATACAAATACGGCTTTAAGGGCTATAACAATGCTTTTGGGGGGAGAGAAATGAGAGGAAAAAAGAAAATTCAAACCTGGAGGTTTGTTATATGACTCTGGGGCTACTTTTAAAATACTTCCTTCTTTCAGTGCTGAGAAAGTTAGTGGAACTTAGAACATCCTCATTTTGAGATGGCAGAAGGAAAGAGAAATGCCTTTTTGTTGAACATGATGGAACTTTGGATAGGTAGACAAAAAGGCATACTTGGGAATCCAGTTTTGTCCAGATTTTGTCTACTAGTATGCTATATTAATATAAATGAATACTTCATGTTTTTATATGTTTTAGCATATTCATTTTAATATATGCCACTAAGGTGGTTGTGCAGCTGAGTATTTTTCATGGGAATAAACAAACGTAAATATTTAGAATTTGGTATTTTGAAGGGATATGAAATATTTTTTATTGAAGTATTGAGGTACAATATTGTATAAGTTACAGGCGTACAATAGTGATTGTTTTTAAAGGTTATACTCCATTTATAGTTATTATAAAATATTGGCTATATTCCCTGCGCTGTACAATATATCCTTGTAGCTTATTTTATACCTAGTAGTTTGTACCTCTTAATCTGCTACCCCTATACTTCCCCTCCCCCCCTTCCCTCTCCCCACTGGTAACCACTAGTTTATCTACATCTGTGAGTCTGCTTCTTTTTTCTTATATTCACTAGTTGTATGTTTTAGATTCCACATATAAGAGGTATCATACAGTATTTGTCTTTCTCTGACTTATTTCATTTAGCATAATGCCTTCCACATCCATGTTGCTGCAAATGGCAAAATTTCATTCTTTTTTTATGGCTGAGTAGTAGTCCATTGTGTGTGTGTGTGTGTGATATACATACACACACATATATATGTGTATTGGTCACATCTTTATCCATTCATCTGTTGATGGACACTTAGGTTGCTGCCATATCTTGGCAATTATAAATAATGCTGCTGTGAACATTGGGGTACACGTATGTTTTCATTTAGTGGTTTTCTTTATACACTGAGAAGTGGAATTGCTGGATCCTATTTTTAATTTTTTGAGGAACCACCATACTGTTTTCCTTAGTGACTGCACCAATTTACATTCCCGCCAACAGTGTATGAGGGTTCCCTTTTGAAGTAAGTATTTAAAAATCCTTGGCTCCTTAACCTGTAGCCTTCAAGTTCACTGTAATGTTGTTAGTTGTAATTGCTGTGTTTGCCTGGATGTTTTAATTATAGAATTTTTGCTATACTCAAATGACTAGAATGCAAAAGCATGCATCCTAGAATTCTTAAGCAGTTGGTTTGGCCCCTTCCCACTCCCCAAAGTATTAGTATTTGTGGGTTGAAATATTTTGTTTTGAAAAGTTTAAGTACTCATCAGGCTTTATTACTCCAGTGTTTGCCTTTTATATTGGCTATGTTAACATCAGTAATTGGAAAGATAGGTCAACTCCTGAGAAACTTAGGTCAAACTGATTTAAATTTTCTCCTGTGATGGGACAGACTTTAAAGCATTATAATAGGAGATACCAGTTCTGACGTGTATCTATGAGATTGAAATATAAAAAGTCAGACTTTCCTCCCAGATAAGTACCATGTAATGTCCAAATTCAAATATACTTCAGCCCATCCTTTTGTAGTATAGCTTGAACCATATGAAATTGTTGATTTGATAGTTTTTATCTACACAAATGGCAGTTCCATATACAACCTAATATTAGCATGTTGCTCAGTCTCCACAAATAGCACAGGTGATTTATGTAATTTGGTTGCTACTTTGTTCCTTTTGTTGAGAGTGGAAGATAATATCTCTGCCTTCGAGGGCATTTAGAAAACAGTTACAATGCAGCAGGAAGTGTGGTAAAGGAGATATATGACAGGTAACTTATAGCTGGAGGGATCAGAGGTCATTTCATGAACTAGGTAGAATTTACCATTACCTTATGATGTTTAAAATCACATTTGGCTGGAATTATAGGCTGTTTTTTTGGGGGGGTGGTGGTGAGGAGGGATATAGGAAAATAAGATTGGTTGATTGTAGATCACATGAAATGCTGAATGATGATTTCATGAAAGAATACTCAAATCATTAGGGGGCCAGGGTAGAAAGCCATTCTTAATATTTTCCTTTTTCCTCCATTATATTTTGTCCTCTCCTTACAAAAGCTCACATGTGGCTAAATGGTATGGAACTGAATAGATGGTTATTAGACATTTTCTCTTTAACTAGTAAGAGATACTTCTTTGGCAGTGGGTTGGAATTGACTTGGGAGAATCTTAAGCTGAAATACAGTGGGTTGAAATATAATAATACGGTAAGTTGAAATACAGCAGGCTGTTTATACTCACCTGGTTTCAAAACCGGGGTACTACTGAGTAGACTCTCCCAGGTCCATGGTAGTTGAGTTGAAGTTAGGTGGCCATAACCTTGTCAGAGGTTAAGTGTACAGAAGGGGGTTAGATATTGAGAAGCTCACCTTATTCTGATGAACAGGTGATTGATTAAAAATATAAAACCTTAGAAAGATTTAAATTCAAAAGGAGGCTTGCTTCCCCTCCTTCACCCCATTTATAATGAAATGAAAAGAACCTCCTTTGTAGTATCTTTTAATATATTTTCAAAATAACTTTCCACAACCTTATGGAAAGAGTACTTGGGGAATATAGTCTTGGTAATATTTGATGGCCTGTTATAGTCAGATTGCTTAAACTGGAGTCCATGCAAGGTGGTTCAGGTGGTCTTCACATGTAGGAGGATAGAAATTTGAGACCAACAAAAGGATATGAAGGGATAGTCACCTAGCTATGAGTTTCTTAAACCTGTCAAGCATCTAGGACAATCTAGAATCAACTGTATATCACCAGAATATAAACTACGTAAGGGCAAGGATTTGTGGGGCTCATTGCCTTAGCCCTAGCTTCTAGGGGGAAAAAAAGGTCTGGCTTTTATAAAAGTAGGTGGTCTATAATTGAGCTTATTAGATGTTCCTGGCAGCCATTTGAGGAAAGCTATAGATACGCCCATGAGTGTGAACTAAATGAAGCTTATAGTCCAGGCAGGATAGGATGCAGGATTCCCCACAATTTTCTCAGGCTTGATCCTTCACATCAAAAGGTATTCCATGGAACTCTAATTAGATGTTTTGTGAAAGAGAGAGCTTTGTAGCCAGCTGACTTTAGTAAACAGTATACCTTGTCCCCAACTTCGAGATTTCCAGTATACATGGTGTTTGAAACCTCTTGAGAAGTTCGGTTTATGTCAGCATTTCCTCAACCTGTACGTCCTTGCAACTTGTTTTTCTGTAGTGACACCTTTGACATCCTGCAGATTTTTATTCTATAGAAAAAACACTCTGAGAAGACACTACTATACAGAATCCATGCTCTTACTAATGTCTCTAGGAAGCGACTTGATTTAGAAGATCAGTTTAGAAGATGCAAAAGAATTTTTAATAATAGTAAACTATAGGGGAGGGTAAATTTGCCACAAAAGTCATCTGACATGTATTGTCCATCTTAACTTTTCTCTCCTCAGAGCATGACTAAGTCAACGTTGATTACTAGTTTTAATTTTCTTAAGTCCCATTTTCTTCACCACAGTGTTTAGGAATTGTTTTTTCAAAATCGTAGTATCGACTAGCAAAAAGGAACCTGTTTATTTTTATAGGTTGTCTGTTCAAACGAAATGAGGATATTCAGCTTCAGCTGCCTTGTAGTAAATTCAGGATTTCCAAAATCTTGTTTAAAGACTTCATTACATACCTTCAAATTACAGTGATATACATGGTTTATATAATGTATACCCAATTCTTATTCACTTAAAAATTTGGGTGTTTGTTATATGCTGAGCACCATTTAAAGTACTGGGTGAACAAAAGAAGGCAAGGTCCCTGTTCTGGAGCAGCTTTCACGGAGGACGGGGTGGAAGGAAAAACAAACATCAAACAGGAAAGAGTGCTATGAAGTTAAACTAAATCATCATGTGGTAGAGAAGAAATGGAGATACTTACTCTTTTGGAACAATTTTATTGGTAAGCAGTAATCTTAGCATTTTTTTAAAAATTAATAAATTCCTATTCAAAAGGTTAAGGGAAGTTAGTTGAGTAAGAAGTCTTTTAATTTCTCTATTTCAACGCTGTAAGTAATTTGGTAGGTTGGCCCTGCCATTTCCCTTTTCCTTTAAAAGGCAACTTTGTTGTTTTTGTTTTTAAGAGCCACTTCCTACTTGGTAGTAAGGTAAAAAAAAAAAAAAAAAGAAATCACAAAATACCTAAATGTCTTCATTTTGTTTCCTTCTCAATTCTTACATCCTACTACTAGCAAATTTCCTTCTAAAGCCACTGTAAGGCATCCAGAGTACATAAGCTTATTTTCACTCAGCTTCATATTACCAAATATCTCTAATTGGGATGAATTCTAACAATTTAGTCAGTGTAGTTTAGTTTTTCAGTTGTGATATTGTATAAAACTTTAATTCATGTTATTATGTAGTCCTTGAACTATATGGACCTTAGGTTTTCACCATTTTTTAAAAAATATAAATTTATTTACTTTTGGCTGCGTTGGGTCCTTGTTGCTGTGCGCAAGCTTTCTCTAGTTGTTGAGAGTGGGGGCTACTCTTCCTTGTGGTGTAGGGGCTTCAGTAGTTGTGGCTCACGGGCTCAGTTCCTCCACGGCACGTGGGATCTTCCCGGACCAGAGCTCGAACCCATGTCCCCTGCATTGGCAGGCAGATTCTTAACAACTGTGCCACCAGGGAAGTCCCTCACCATTTGTTGAATAGGGGCTCATACAAGAAGATCTCCATAGTCTCTTCCAAGTACAAGGTGACATGATTTCAAGTTAAATTTGTGTTCCAGTGTGTTTATACATTGAAGCACAAAATTGTAATAAAAATTCTCACTGTACTCACTCAAGTGATAAAATCCTATAAAGGGATATTAAGCAGACTTTCCGCTTACAGAAAATTACTGTACTCTTGTGTGTTATACTGTAAAGCCATAAACTGAAAAATGTCATAAAAGCAATCTGTAGATCTCATCAGAGATTTGTCAGTTTTTTTAGTTCAGCACCCAACACTCCAGCGTTAACAACAGTGTTGTTGTTAACAACAAAAGTCAAAAGTCAACCCTGTCTGATTCTAATTCTAATTCTAAATCAGGGTCTATCAGTTGCCAAGCTCATAGAGAGTAAAAATGACTTTTGAGGTCTGAACAGTCAGTGGCTTGGAATGAGTCATGAAAATGAAACATGCAGGTCCTGGTGGTAGCCTTAGGTGACAAGTATCATCTAAACTACATCCAGCTCAGAGGTCAGGATCTATGGACAATCTGCTGAACTAAGGCTCCTAATTTCTCTAGTCCCCTGAACAATCAGCTATAATTATCTCAAGCTATATATAAAACTTATTTATCAGTTAGCTCTATAAAGTGGGTGGTAAATTTTCAGTCATTACATACTGTATATCTGGTTGTGTGTGTCAGAGAATACACTGGTGAATATAAAAGCTGAATGACATATGAACCTTAAGGAGTTTTAAAAAAAAGTAGATTTAGTAACTAACGTTTTTCTTTTCTTCACATAATCAAAAGCATGCTTACATTTTCTAAAGTGTGTGTTTTAAGATGAAGCTGGGTTAAAGCTATTAGGATACCTGTTTAGTGCTTTCAGTTAATAGTTGTAGTAAATGTAGGAAGAATTATGCTTTATTTTGCATTATGTAGTGTGTCAGTAGTTGGTAATTGGAAAGAAGAACAAACCAGGAGCCTGGAAACTTGGATAATAATTATGGCTCTGCCTTTGAGTGATTCTGTTAATACATGTGGGCTCTGGTTTCTTCAGCAGTGTAGGACTAGATTATTTTTAAGATCCTGACCAGCTCAAAAAGATCGAGTCATCTAGAAATAAAGGATTTTGCTTTGACTATCCATTAGCTGCATTGTTTACCAAGGGAGTTCAATTTTTAAATGAATTAATTTTGTCTTTACATCAATTAATTTTATCTCTGACCCTTACTGTATCTAAAACAAGTGAATAATGGACCATGTCAAGGAAACTTCTTTTGGCATAAATTCGTATTTATCTTAGGAAACTGTCCTTGGATAATCATGACATAGAAAATATCTCCTTTGGGTGCCTGGCCTGTGGGTAAATTTATTTTATACATAAAATGATTCTTGCTAAGACAAGTTTGTTTCTTTTGGAAAAATGTACTTTTCCCAGATTTATTTTTAAATTTATAAGCACAATAATGAACCCCTTCTCTTTCTACCCACCCCCATTCCACAGGTGAAGCAATTATGAAAATCTTATTTTTTAGTTACTCCAGACTTCTAAATTTAGGGTGTTAGAAAAGCCCTAATATATTGAGACAGGATTTTTATAGAGAGCCATAAATGAAAAGGGGTCGAGTAAAGTGATTTATTAAGACCAGAGACATGTATTATCTAAGGAAAGAATTCAGCTTTAAAACTTCCAGTTCCAGTAAAGAGATCTTTTGCCTATGTTCTTTATTTTAGTGTCTTATTATCCATCCCAGACCAAGAAAGCTAAGACGCAGATATGTGTCCATGAACAAGTAATCTTACCTCTTTGGATCTCAGTTTCCTTACCTGTAAAATAAAGAGGGTGAGGATAACACATTTTATAAGACTGACACATTTGCAGTATGGTAGTCTGTTTTCACCAATTATAAAGTTCTCAGAAGAGTTTTGTTTACATATTTCCCTTACCTAGTGGAACAATAAAAGGAAAAAATATAGGAAAGAGTAAGTAATAGTTTTCATAGTGTAGGTGTCTTACTTAATGCTTGAATCTCTGCTGATAATTACTCGAACTCTAAAGCTCTGATATTGAGAAGACCATGCAGCCAGACCTTGAGTTATTGATCTTTCTTTCCTACATGGATGACAATAAAGGAAGAAAGATGAATGGATCTAAGCCTCAGGACCTGGTTCTTTACATTTGGAGAACTGGACAGTTGATGGACATGCTTCCTGTTTCTGGTTGAAACCTGAAGCATTTGCCAGGCCCCCTGGCCAAGGCTCTGGGTCTTGCTTTTAATATTCTCTCTCCAAAGAGAACTGATGCTCAAAGGAACTCTTGCTGTTTTCCAGTCTCTGCCTTGAACTGTCAGTGTAGACGGGAAGAGCAGAAGATAGAGGAATGCCTTATAACAATTATAATGGAGGGCAAGAGAGCCAAAGGAGAAATAGTAACACCTAAGAAATGCCTACCATTTTCCAAGTAAGGTTGGAAAACTTCACAGATATTTTATATTTGAATTCATTAACAATTCTGTGAAGTGTAAATATTGTTACCCACATTTTATAAGATGCTCAAAAAGGTTAATAACCAGAGTTGTTACATTGCCTAGGGTCACAGAGATAGTAAATGACTGGTAGCATCATGATTTAAACCCAGGACTTCACCCCACAATATCCTGCTATGACATGTCAATATATTCACTCCTTACGTTCATATGGATTTAACCTTTTCAACATATTATTACCTTAGGAACTTTGATCTTATTTTTAAAAGGCTGCCTAATGTATTATTGAGAAAAAAAGATTTTTGGTTTGATAAAGCAGGGTCGTTCTTGAGTCTTTTTTTGGTTTTGCCTTACCTTTATCATTAACATACAATCATCCAAACATTCCTTTCATTGTAATATATTTGTAATGACAGGGTTTACCAAGATGTTTGGGATTCTCAAAGATCTAAAATGAATATAAATGTTTTTAATCCCATATCTACCATCAAAAGAGGTGTTTTGCTAACACCATCATAGAAAATTTTTTTTAATTTGCCATGAACATTTGGACTTTTGAATTTTACTTCACAGCAGTATTTATTATGTTACTTTAAATTTTGTAGACAAGAGAAGAAAGGAAAATGGAAGCAATTCTGCAAGCTTTTGCCAGACTTGAAAAAAGAGAGAAAAGAAGAGAACAAGCTTTGGAAAGGATCAGCACTGCCAAAACTGAAGTTAAAACTGAATGTAAAGATGCACAGATTGTCACTGATGCTGAAGTTATTCAGGTATTATTATTCAGGTCTAGTTTTATTTTCACACTTCACCACTTTCCAATAAAATTTCCACAATTTAATTACATCTATAAAGAATTTTGGATGTGATACTAGCTTTTTAATAGCATTTTTCAAATCCTATGAGAATTTAAGACTTCAGCTATGAGACTCCACTTGCTTTGTTTTGGAGAGTAAGAAAATTTTTAATTATGTCAATTTAATATATATCAGAATTCATAAAGACATTTGGGGCAGTTAGCTTCTGAAGCAGATTGATGCCATTAGATTTCAACTACTGAGTTATATAAACAACGTATTAAAAGTTCCATTCTCTTTTGAATTAGGAACAAGCAAAAGAAGAAACTGCTAGCAAGCCAACTCCTGCCAAAGTAAATAGAACTAAACAGAGAAAAAGTTTTTCTCGGAGTAGGACTCACATCGGACAGCAGCGTCGGAGACACAGAACTGTCAGCATGTGTTCAGATATCCAACCGTCTTCTCCTGATATAGAAGTTACTTCACAACAAAATGATACTGAAAATACTGTACTTGCAATAGAACCAGAAAGTGAAACTGCACTAGCAGAAATAATTACTGAAACTGAAGTTCCAGCACTTAATAAATGTCCAACAAAGTATCCCAAAACAAAAAAGGTATGTGATTCTTAATGAATGTAAGAACTGTTTTTTAACAAATGTCTTATGATGTTAAATATATTCATGTTTTAGGAATTCAGTCTATAACATCTCATAAGGAAGAGTGATAGAGTCGTGGTTTTTATACTAGCAAAGTTTTAAACTAAGAATGAGAATTGCAAAACTGTAAAATCAGTTAATAGAAATGTTTGCATCATTAAAATATCCAGTATATCAAGGCTTCCTTGTAGTATTGCAATTCTGATTTCTAATGATTTAATTTTGCCTACTTTATGTACTAAACTACACTTCTCAGAAACAACTAGTTTGAGATGAGTTATCCTTTCTTTATAGTTTTTATAAATTTCATGGTAAAGGTAGATTACAAGAATTAAGTGTGAAGAAATTGTTGATTTCCATAGAATGTAGTAGGATGTGAAAATTTATAAGGAAGGGTAGTTTCATTTTAATTTTATTGGAGTGTAGTTGATTTACAATGTTGTGTTAGTTTCAGGTATACAGCAAAGTGATTCAGTTATACACATGCATACATGCATTCTTTTTTAGATTGTTTTCTCATATAGCTTATCACAGAATATTGAGTTCCCTGTGCTATACAGTAGTAGGTCCTTGTTGGTTATCTTATTATCTATAGTAGTGTGTATGTGTTCATCCCAAGCTTCTGATTTATCCCCCCCACCCCATTTCCCCTTAAGTCTGATTCTGTTTTGTAAATAAGTTCATTTGTTTCTTTTTTAAAAAAATTAGATTCCACGAGTGCTATCATGATATTTGTCTTTCTCTGACTTACTTCACTTAGTATGATCATCTCTAGGTCCTGCTGCAGTGAACTTTGGGGTGCATGTATCCTTTCAGATTACGGTTTTCTCCGGATGTATGCCCAGGAGTGGGATTACCAGATCATATGGTAGCTCTATTTTTAGTTTTTTAAGGAACCTCCATACTGTCTGTACCAATTTACATTCCCACCAACAGTGTGGGAGGGTTTCAGGAAGGGTAGTTTTAGGTCAATTTATTAATAAAAATCTGTCAAAAACTACTGTCAGATTTAATGAAGCAATTGTGGTAAACAATCACTGAGATAAACCAACCTGAGCTTTACAGGAAGGCCAGAAATACAGAACACCCTTATGAAGCTTTGTTTTTCTCCCATTCTGAGTACAGCAGATTGGAGCAGATACCAAGTGCAACCCTTAGGCTCTCTGGGCAGTGGGGTAGATCATAAATGGATCCTTCTCACGCCCTTCTACAACAAAATACTTTGAAACCCACTTTATCTGGTCTTTGTTCTTACCAAATTCAGTATAGTTTGTAGGTACTGTGAAACCATGAGAAGTATACTTCGTAAATATCTAGGAGGAACCTGGGAGTATACTTCAGTGGCGAGTCAAAGGATTAGACAGAGACGATCTAAACACCGCTCTGATTTGAAGTCTGTGCTCACCTTTGCACCTTGGATCCTGAACAAGCAAGCCAGCACTTGATTTTGACAATGAGCAGTTACTTTTGCCCACTTTGGGAGGACAAAAAGTAGCTGCAGATTTTCTCCATAATTTGGATTAGCGAGAAAGAAAAAAGATTCATGTTTAAAAGAAAAGCTACTTTTGGGAATTCCCTGGTGGTCAGTGGTTAAGACTCTGCACTCTCACTGCTGAGGGCCCAGTGGGTTCAATCCCTGGTCTGGGAACCAACATTCCACAAGCTGCACAGTGCAGGAAAACAAAACAAAAGGCTGCTTTCTTGACTGCAAATATGACACAGTCCCTGCCCTTTAATTATTAAATTACTAAACTACTGTGGCACTATAGATTTAATTCCCTGGTCTTGAGATATAGGTTCCTGTATCCTGATTCTCTCTAAAAAAAAAAAAAGCCTTTTTCCCACAAGTTTTGCGTGTGATATATACTGCTATTTTAAACAACATTACTGTTTGACAGAGTACCAAAGTATTGTGATTTCCTATAATGTAAAGGCTGCCTTCAGTTTCACACATGGCACTTATTCTGTGCCAGATACTCTATGAAGAGCTTTGGCTATTTAACTCTTGTAATCCTTACAATAACCATATTTGTAGAGCTAGTTTCTCTCATGACCCTTCTTTTATAGATCTGGATTGAGATGTAGAAAAGTTATGTAACTTGCTTGAGGTAACGGTAAGTGGCAAAGCCGGGATTCACACCGGGGCAGTCTGTTGCAGACTCCCAAGTGCTTTAGCCCCACTGTTGCTTGTCCTAGAAAGGAAGTTTACATACATTGAAAAAAGGAAGGAAAGAAAAGATGCCAAAATGCTTATAGTGGTTATCTCTAGAAGACAGGATGTGGGTAGACTGTTTTTTTAATGTATGTATTTCTGTATGTGTATTGTGAGAATGTATGTGTAAATACATATACACTAGTTTTTCTACATATTCTACAAATTACATTTATAATAAAAATTAAAGGAGTATAATTTGATAACTAGATAGAAAAGATGTAAGTGCCCACACAGCAAGGAAAATGTGCTTGAGCTGAGAAATGTAATCCTTATTTCCATGCCCATTACATCTGAACTTTACTAAATAACTAGTTCTTAAAAAAAGAAAAAGTTGAGTAATCATTATACTTTAGGATCAGGTATATTCATACAGCCAGTAAAGAGTGAACTATGTACACTGTAGATGCAAAAAAATAAACAGAACTAAGAAAGGGATTATGTGAATTTTCAAAGCATGGGAACTTAGAGATTTCAACCCCCTTAAATCATTAGTGATTGTCAATGCCGAAAGCTTTTAAAAAAATATATATTTTATATATATATAATATATATATATATAATATATATAATATATATATATATATATATATATATATATATATATGCACTGGCCTCATCTGGAGATTCTGATGAGCAGCCAGAGTAGAAAACCACTGCCTAGGGCTTCCCAAGTGGCGCAGTGGTCGCGAGTCCGCCTGCCGATGCACAGGACACGGGTTTGTGCCCCGGTCTGGGAAGATCCCACCATTGCCGCGGAGCGGCTGAGCCCGTGAGCCATGGCCGCTGAGCCTGCACGTCCCGCAACGGGAAAGGCCGCAGCAGTGAGAGGCCCGCGTACCGCAAAAAAACAAACAACAAAAAAAACACTGCCTAAAGTCTGACAAACTAAACATTTTACACATAATATAGAAGCAGTTTAGTGTTTGTGTTTTTAAGACAGTACTGAGGTCTCCTAGATTTTTACTATTTTATAAAAATATCATGTGTTTTGTTCCTACAAAGTATAATTGTGTAAAAACTTTTAGTAATAAGTGTAGATAACCAAGGAAATGCAGAATGACTTATATTGACTTTTTAGACATCATATATGAAGGATTTAAATTAATCTCTCATTTTAGATATGTCAGTTACAAATTTGGTATTAGAATATTCTATAGGAGAATCTGTATAATTACATATATAGTGATCCAGATTTTCCTTCTCTCTAGCACTTGGTCAATGAATGGTTAAGTGAGAAGAATGAGAAGACGGGAAAACCTTCAGACACCCTTTCAGAAAAGCCTCTGCGCATAACTACAGATCCTGAAGTGTTAGCTACACAGCTCAATTCTTTACCGGGTCTCACTTATAGTCCGCATGTATACTCTACTCCTAAGCACTACATTAGATTCACTTCACCATTCCTTTCAGAAAAAAGGAGAAGAAAAGAACCTCCTGAAAACATTTCTGGCTCATGCAAGAAGGTAAACTTTTCTTTGGATATGAAACTCTAGTATGAGCCAAAAGCCATTCTCATTCCTTACTCTACCAGTCCTGGTAGTGAGATGCTTTTGGAATTGGCTGTATATTTATAGGATATGTAAACAGCTACAAACTGATTTCTCTTCATTTATTGTTCTATGTATTTCAGCGGTGGTTGAAACAAGCTCTGGAAGAAGAAAACTCAGCAATTTTACACAGATTTAATTCACCCTGTCAAGAAAGATCCAGAAGTCCTACAGTCAATGGTGAAAATAGAAGTCCACTACTATTAAATGATAGCTGTTCTCTTCCAGGTAGAATTTCTTTTCAGTGTTGTTCTAGTGTGGAGAATGTGGCAGGATATATATAGCATATATATATTCTAATTATGATGTACCTTTCAAAAGAAGCGCATTGTTACATATATTTTGTCTTTTCTGTCCTCCAAAGTTTTAGACGAAGGTAGACATGAAAACCTTAATTTGCAAGTACCATGTACAATATGTTGGGGCTTATGGTTGAATTTTGGGCCTAGTTGGCCAGCTGTTTTTCAACAAGATTCAAAAGGACTCTTAGAAATCAGTTAAATTAATAGCTGTACTTGTAAGATTTCTTAGAGCCCCCCAGGCCTGTAAGCCTTCTGGCAAGATAATATGCTTGCTAACAGTGAAAATTACTAAGTTGGGGGGCGGGGTGGGGGTGGGGGAGAGATTGCTTCCTGTTATCTTTAAAAACTGTGAAATTTAGTTTCAGGGTGACAATCATCATAATTACGATTGCTGATGTTTTTTGATCTTTCCCAGAATATATTACAGATTATAGCAAATAGCAGCAGTATAATTTCTTATTTCACCAACAGATTTAACTACACCACTAAAAAAACGAAGACTCTATCAGTTACTAGATTCTGCTTACTCAGAAACCTCCACACCTACTCCTTCACCATATGCTACCCCAACTCACACGGATATTACTCCTACGGATCCATCATTTGCCACTCCTCCACGGGCAAAGTCAGACGACGAAGCTTGTAGAAATGGTTATAAGCCCATTTATTCACCAGTTACCCCAGTAACTCCTGGCACACCGGGAAATACCATGCACTTTGAGGTGAGAAAAAACAGAAACAAAAACCCATGGGGATGGGGCTTCTTTAATAGCTATTTTTTCCTCCCTTTAATAATTAGTGTACTGAGAGCAGGGAAAAAAAGTTCTTAAGAATCTAAGAGCGAAAATTTGGAACATGCATTTGTGAATTTAAACTTTATTTTTTTATTAAAATGCACATAACTTCCATTTCATCTGATTGATATACAAAAAGTCAGACTAAATGACTATGTGTATCAAAGTGACCTTAAAGCAAAATATAAGGGGAATGGAAATAAAAAAGTCTAAAACCAAAGTCTGTGTAGTAGTTTCTCATTTTAAGTTCTCATTTCTATAAATATCATGGGTTTGTTAACATATTTTAATTTTCAATTATGATTATTTCTTTTATGTAGAATATTTCTTCCCCAGAAAGTTCTCCAGAAATTAAGAGACGCACTTATAGTCAAGAGGTAAGGAGATACTAAAAAAGGTTTTTTAAATCGGTGACTTTTCCCTAGTATCATTATAAATTGTTGGTAGATTTAATGTAACTAGCTTCCAAATGTGGTTATTTGTGTAATTTTTTTTTTTTTTTAATTCTGTAAACAGGGCTTTGACAGATCTTCAACCATGTTAACATTGGGGCCTTTTAGAAATTCTAATTTAACTGAACTTGGTCTGCAAGAAATAAAGACTATTGGTTATACCAGCCCTAGGAGTAGGACTGAAGTCAGTAGGCAGTGCCCTGGAGAAAAGGAATCTGTGTCAGACCTTCAACTGGGACTCGATACAGTCGAGCAAGCTGCCTTACATAAAACCATGGAAACACCTGCACATGATAGGACTGAGTCTAACAGCCAACTGGAATCTGCTCACTCTGGACGGGGCCCAATATATTCTTCCTGGGTAAAGAGTCCTGACAGAACAGGAGTTAACTTCTCAGTAAACTCCAACTTGAGGGACCTGACACCCTCGCATCAGTTGGAGGTTGGAGGAGGCTTCCGAATAAGTGAGTCAAAGTGCCTGATGCAGGATGATACTAGAGGCATGTTTATGGAAACACCTGTGTTTTGTACTTCAGAAGATGGGCTTGTATCTGGTTTTGGACGGACTATTAATGACAATTTGATCGACGGAAGTTGCACACCCCAGAATCCACCACAAAAGAAAAAGGTTACAAATTTAACGATTTATAGTCCTTTTAATAGTGTTTTTTTCATACTACTTCTGAGGGTAATTAGTAGTTATAATATGTACTGTGTAAGGCATTCATACTTTATTCATATTGAATTATTGACACGTACATTTTTAAACCTTTTGTAAATGCTCAGTGAATTAGATTATGTTTGCAGAGAGCTAGTGATAACGGAAAATTCCTATAAGGAGCATGGTTTCAGAGATCGAAACCTCAAGGTGATTTATTTCACTGAAAGAGTAACTTTTTAAAGATAACCACTTCCCAACCAAATAAACAGAATTGAATAATATTTGTGTTCTTATTACCCTTATTTTACATAGAACAGGCAGCCGATATAGAAGAAATGCCTCTTTCCTCATCCTTAATACCTACAGTATTTAGGCCATGGATATAAAAGTATTTATTATATAAATAATAAGTTCCCTGATTTACCACCATTATTTGGTTGGCAGACATACCGAGACAATTAGAATGCCTTATTTCAGATCAGTGGGAGAAACTACAACACGTATTTTATTTGTTAATAGGCTTATTGCTTTGCAAGTCGAAAGAATTTTAGTGATGTGTGCTTTTAATTTTTATAACAGAGTCCAGTTGGCAACTTTGTGGGAAGCAATATAGTATAGTGGAAAGAGCACGGGCTTTCAAGTAAGACCTAGGTTCGAATCCCGGCTCCAACACTCACCAGCTGTGTGACCTTGAGTGAGTGAGTTACTCAATTTCCTCATCTGTAAAATGGGGATGATAATATACCTATTTCATAGGGTTGTTGTGAGGATTAAATGAGATAATGTATGTAAATCATCTAAATACAATGCCTGGCATATAGTAGGCATTTGATAATTGTTAATTATTATTGTTTGTTCAGAATCAAATTATTTTATATAATTTTCTTAATGTAAATATAGTAATTCTCTTTAGAAAAAAAAAAGAATAGATTGACACTGACATATAAAAACAAGGATAAAAGATTTGCTTTTCCTTATCTTTCTTGCTTAAGGTTTCTCTATTAGAATACCGGAAAAGACAACGTGAAGCTAGGAAAAGTGGCTCTAAGGCAGAACACTTTCCACTGGTTAATGTATCACCTCACACAAGTGGAAACTTGAGCAGCAACAATGCTGATGGGTGTGCCAACGGGAATGAAAATGGGGAGCAGATAGAAAGCACTGCTAGCCTACCTTTACCAACACCAGCTACAGTTTATAATGCTACTTTGGAAGAAACCAGCAATAACTGTCCTGTTAAGGAAGCTTCTGCCAGTGAAAAGAATGAACCAGAAGTCCAATGGTAAGCTGCCTGTTGGGAAAAAAAAAAAACCTAACTAACTGGTAACTTTAGAACTACAAGTAATATACCTTATAATGACAGTAGTCTTTGTTATTTTATCATCCAGTCACATAGCTGATTCTGAACGGAGCTTATATATTTGTAAAGATTGGTAGTGTGCTGTTCTGAAAAACAACAAAGTTTTTGTTAATCAGCTGCCTTCCTGTTTGTTGTTCTCCTAAAGCAGAGGAGGTTTGTGATCATAATTTTGACAGATCCTTTTTGCTGATAAGAGTTTTAAGCCAGTTAAGTATTTCCCTGCATCATTAAAGGTCCATTATAGCTACTCCTTGATAATTTTCACACAAATATTCCTCTCCAAAGAACCTTTATCCTAGTCAACATCTGGCAGTTTCTTTGTCACCCTTACCAGTTGCCTTGAGAGTACAGCCATGTTTAGTGTTTCTTCGATAGGAATAGAAGAAGCTGGATACAGAAGGGTCCTGCAAAGGGCAGGAGGCCACATTCACTTTGCTCCATGGTCCTCTTACCTCTGAGCTTCCTGCTAGCCTTATAATCCAGACCCAAGGTAATTTGTCAGGGGTATATGTGGTCCCTTTGGTAACCTGAAGTGACGTTCTGAATGTTGTTTTGCTACCCCCTTCAACAACCCCCTCCTTTTCACCAAGAAATTGCTTAAGACAAAGGAATGGCGTCTGCTTGAGTTCTTCAAATAAATGAGGATAAAAGTCTCAGTTTTGGGGGGTGTTGTGGGCTGGGGTGGGGAGCTGTTTTCAAAGCTTTTCCCCAACGAGCAAAAGCCTTTATCTGAAAGGCTATGTTGGCCATCAGGGGACACAAACTGATCTAGCTGGCAGCGGCTTCTGAACTGATGTTATGACTTGATTTTAAAGGACCGCCTCAACTTCAGTGGAGCAAGTGCGAGAGAGAAGTTATCAGAGAGCTTTACTACTCAGTGATCACCGAAAAGATAAAGATAGTGGTAAGTGAGCTTGTTGCTTTGCCGAAAAGTGGAGTCAGCTAATCACTCTGCACCCCCGTTCTGTGCTTCTAATGTTCTCTTTGGGTCTGCTTCTGCTTCATCTCTAGGGGGAGAGTCACCATGTGTCCCATGTTCACCGATTCATGTTCCGTCTTCACCTTCATCTCATTCAAATCACATTCCCCAGTTGCAACCCAAGGGCCCAGTCCCTTCTTTCAGTGAACTTATGGAAGGTCAGTAAGCAGATGACCTATCATGGTGGTGGTTTTAAATACCTTTTCAGAAAGGAGAGAGAGCGCCTTTATAAGACGTTGGTTTGAATAGTAGAATGTACGTCCGAGTGTTAGTAAAAAGCAGTATTTATCGTGCAGTTTTACATTTTCTATGGTTCCTTACACTTTACAGATCCTGATCCTGAAAATCCAGAACCCACGACTACAAGTGAATGTGCGTCCCCAGATCCTTCCCAAAATACTTGTAAAAGCCCTTCAAAAATGAGCAAGGTAATAACATTGACCTTTGAACGTGGCCCTTCAGAAAAGTGGATGGTAATGTGCACATGGAGGTTTCTCTGCTGTACCAAGGATCAGTTTCTGATTTCTGGACACTTCTCCTGTTCAAGTTCCCATGTGCTGAACGTACTTCAGCAGCTTACACTTGCTCCAAGAGTTCCTTCCACCCCTTCCTTATCCTAGTGTCTAGGAAATTCATAGTCTTTTCATAAAATATTTGACCGGCCAGCCAGTTAATTCTCTAAAAACAAACGGTCAGGTGACATTAATTTAAAAGAAATGCTGCCTCTATCCTGGATCATCAAGACATGATAATCCGGTGGGGCAATATCTTTGGAAACGTAACGATGAGGAAATCTGAGATTGACTTTTTCTTTCTGCTTAAAGAACATCATTATATATTCAAATAGTCTTATCCTTGGATTACCTGAACTTGAACAATGGAAAAGGTATTACAAGTGAAAACAGTTGGGGGGAGCAGGTTTATCTACCCAAGCAAATTTATCCTTAGGTGGAGTATAGAAATTTCAATTATGGAATTGAAACTTGCCTGCAGTGTTTAAGTGTGGTTCTTTCAGAATAGGAGTCAAAGACAGGTTTCACTGCTCAGGGGAAAAAAGGCAGATTAATTTCCTTAACTTGTCTTCAATAAAATTTCAGGGAATTCAGTTGAAGCTTATTATCAGAACTTGCTCAACTACTTAAAAAAACTGGCGTTTTAACATCTCAAGCCTCTGTAGTTGTCCTCCTCTCAGACCTCTTATTCCCTGCCCCCGTTCCAATTAATATTTAGCTAACATTAAATACCAGTAATAACAAACCTCAGTGTACACAGAATATTTCTAAAGTTTATATAAATTTTCTTCTCACAGCCTGGTTCACCGGGACCTGTAATACCTGCCCAGCCACATGGGAAAATACTCACAAAACCAGATTCCCACTGGGAGGGAGCAGTTACTGTGTCAGAAGCTGAGAACGGTGTCCACCTGAAAACAGAACTCCATCAAAAACATCTGTCAAGTAACACCCAAGCACTTTCGAAGAATCATCCTCCACAGCCACTTGTTCGCAGTTCATCTGAGCAACTTGCACAGAAGCTGCCTTCCGCGCCCGCGAAGTTGCACTGTCCTCCATCACCTCACGTAGAAAATCCTCCGAAGTCGTCGACGCCCCACACGCCTGTACAACACGGTTATCTTTCACCAAAGCCTCCTTCACAGCAGTTAGGCTCTCCCTACAGGCCTCACCACTCACAGTCACCTCAAGTTGGAACACCTCAGCGAGAGCCTCAAAGAAATTTTTACCCAGCAGCACAGAACCTTCAAGCCAGTACGCAGCAGGCCCCTTCTGGAGCGCTGTTCACGCAGACGCCCTCAGGACAGCCCCCGGCAGCGCTCAGTCAGCAGTTTACCCAGTCGAGCCTGGGCGGCGGGGCCCCACCACCCCCGCCCCCCCCGCCCCCCCCCCTCGTCTTCTTACTATCAAAACCAGCAGCCCTCCGCAAACTTTCAGAGCTATAATCAGCTGAAAGGCAGTCTTTCCCAACAAACTGTGTTTACATCAGGACCAAATCAAGCTCTTCCCGGCACCACGGGCCAGCAAGCCGTTCCGGGACATCACGTGACTCCAGGGCACTTTCTGCCTTCGCAGACCCCTCCCGTTCACCACCAGACCTCCGCCGCCGTAGTCCCACCCCCGCCTCCCCCTCCTCCCGCTCCAGGACCACACCTCGCCCAGCCACAGCCACACTCCGTAGCACACGGCGTGGGGCCTGTCCACGCTGTCGCCCCTGGGTCCCACGTTCACTCTCAAACGACTGGACACCGTCTGCCACCCCCACCTCCCCCTCCCGCCCCGCATCACCATCCACCGCCCCACCCCTCCACGGGACTCCCAGGTCTGCAAGCACAACACCAGCACGTGGTGAGCTCCGCCCCTCCACCACCCCCTCCTCCGCCGCCTTCCGGTGTTCTGGCTTCCGGACATCATACCCCATCGGCTCCAGCCTTACACCACCCACCTCATCAAGGACCTCCACTTTTTCCTTCAAGTGCTCATCCAGCTGTACCACCGTACCCCTCACAAGCTACTACACATCACACCACTCTGGGACCGGGACCCCAACACCAGCCTTCTGGAACAGGGCCACATTGTCCTTTACCAGTCGCAGGTCCTCATCTCCAGCCCCAAGGACCAAACAGTATTCCCACACCTACCGCTTCAGGGTTCTGTCCTCATCCTGGCTCTGTGGCCCTGCCACATGGGGTTCAAGGACCTCAGCAGGCATCTCCAGTGCCTGGACAGATTCCAATTCACAGAGCACAGGTGCCACCAACATTTCAGAACAATTACCATGGTTCAGGGTGGCATTAAAATAGACTCCAAAAACTTTTTAAAATGTTCTGTAAGATAAACTGTACATTTCATATGTACCTGTTAAGGTACTTTTTAAAGCTTGTACATGAAACTTTGTATAAAAAACAAAACAAAAAAACACCAGTGCTCTCTCATTGTATTTTTCCCATTTTTGCTTTTTAAAAAAATCCCTTAAAAAATGTGCTGTTAAGCCAGTGTAGGTATCTTTTATTTTGTAAGTGAACATTCCAGCTGTTTTTCTGGCAGTAGATTTGATGCTACATGATCTTTAAATTTTATTGTTGGAATTAAATTCATTTAGTGAATGTTTTCTATATTATTATGTTATACATATGCATTAAATACACGGCTAAGTAATGGCAGTACGAGGATTTTCTTTCTATCAATCAGCAGTTCTGTGAGTGCATCTTATGTATAAAAAAAATGCAATACAGATTTTTAGTTTGGTGTGAAGATGGCTCATTTTGTTTTATCGGTTATTTGCAAGCAAAATGTAATATAATGTACAGATGATTTTTAATGTCTCCTGAAAAACTGTAAATACTGCATTTCTTTTGCGTATATAATCGCTTACAGCTTTTCTCATTTGACATATAGCACTGTACATATGACATGTCTTTGCAAAACTGTGTGATCTTTGTGAAAGTAGTACAGTATATGGCCTTTAATTCCTCTATTTTAAATATACTGTCACATTGAAGCACTGGTTGGGCATTTTAATTCATGTTAATAAACCACAATTATGTCAGTTTTACCAAATTGTCCTGTACCACTTCTGAGATTGGGGTCTGTTTATGCAAGTGTTTTTACAGAAGTTACCTTTTCCAGATAGAGTTTGTAAGGAGCCTTCCATTTTCTTTCGCAACTACTACCTCAGCTGGACGGGACTGCAGCAAGATCAGGAGGCGGTAAAGGCTTGTTCCTGGAAGGTTCCTACGTGTTATTGTTTTGCAGGAGCAGGAGCCATGAGAAACTACCGTGCTACGCAAATGCTGCACACGTTTGCTTATATCTGACATCGTACAAGATGAGTCCATTCCATTGAAGCGTCCCGTGATTCAACTACAGACTAATTTACAGCTGTTTGAAAGTACGGAATATTTTACCTAAAAACACAGGAATATCTGATTTGTACATGTTAGAACATGACTGAGATGTCCTACTGATGAACCAAAATTAGTTGAAAACCTTAACATTTACTGTCTAGCTATAGTATTTTAAAGAGTAGCAGGAAATTTTACAAATTTGTTTTGGGTGTACAAAACTACAGGAAAAAGGCATTCTTAGCTCTCTCAAGTGAAATGAAAGTGCCCTCTCAAGTGAACATTTTATTGCTGAAATACAAAATACTAGTTATTATTTTGGAATAATAAATTCTTATCGTCTTCTACCTCTCAGGAGGATTAAGTATAAACCAATAGCAGTGACAGTATTTGTCAACATAGTTCACCATCCAATTACTTGACATAATTTGACACAGTATACAAATTCTGTGTATTGGAGAAAAAAGTAAACAGACTAAAAATGACTAAGATTGGCAGTAGTATGTCATGTTTTTACACTTTTAATTTCCATTTCCTTTTGAAAACAGCTACATTAACACAGCTGTGTTTAGGGCTCAATCCTAATCAAGTTTTAGAACTTAGGTCAACTTTGCCATCCTTGATTATCAAACAAGATTCTACTTATGGTATTTGCTAAAGAAATACCTGTCCACGAAGAAGTGGCTTTACATCATCCAGTCATCCACTCCCCCCCACCCCCCCCACCGATAGTTTCAAACAGAAGACAAAGTTAACTAGCATAGTGAACTATGAATATTCACACCTCTTTAAAAGGACTGTCCTAAAGATTTTAATTCCTCATAGTTTTAGATTTGCCTACTATACAAATAATGTATACGGAAGCTTTTCTGTAAACTGCATTAATTTCTTAAAAAAAATTAATGGGAGAAAACTGGAATTTAAGAAGTAATTTCACCGGCAGATACAAACTGAAGT
Source organism: Stenella coeruleoalba (assembly GCF_951394435.1). NCBI lineage: Eukaryota > Metazoa > Chordata > Mammalia > Artiodactyla > Delphinidae > Stenella > Stenella coeruleoalba. The sequence continues at coordinate 17,989,831 of NC_137155.1, read as the reverse complement.
TCTCTACCCCAGCTGTTAACTAGCTACGGACAATCCAAGTACAGGAAGAAGCAAGTTAGTAAATCAGTTTTCACCTAGAAAGCTAATGCTTTTTTGAAGCTCCTATTATATCCACTTTTCCTCTGCCTTGGGGCAGTTCTAATTTCCAGACAGCCAGCTTCTGAATCTGCTATCATCACATATGTGATCCACTGCTTGTCATTTTCCATGATGACTTCACATGGACTAGAGAAAGGAAAAGATAGGACATTCAACTGAAATCACGGAGCTGGCTATAGTGTTCTGCATAAACCAGTGGTTCTCGTTTAGCTTATATGCATTCATCATCATCAAGCCACCAAGAATCTGCTAAAAACCACACCATACCTAACACAAATGTATATTCCTTCTAGAACAATTGTTTTTACATTTATAAACTAGTTTTTATCCTAAATTAGAGATCCTTACAAAGTTCGTAATTATCTGGATTATTTTCTAACATGAGCCCAAACTGTATTAGACAAATTTCATTCAAGTGTGCCATAACCCTGATAAAAATTCTTATGGACTTAGGGAAGACATACGTGAACTCCGTGGTTCTCGTGAGAATGGTTCCTGTGCAAATTGTGGATGGCATCACTGGTCTACAGCCACTATCTTTCACGGAACCTACAAGGTCACCTACAGCCTCAGAAGAAAAACTTAGCATGCACATTTCATAAATGAATGGTATCTTCCACCTCACAGCGATATGATCTAATGCTAACTCCTAAGAGGATTACGTGTCTTGTTCCCTCACAGTGAATACTGTTAAAAAAGAAGAAAACTGACAATGTGCAAACAAAATGTAACTAGTATGTTTTTGATGAAACGTGAATGAAAAAGGTTCACAGAAATTCTAGGTAATGGATCTATACTACAGCATCTTTTCTAGATCCATATCCTACCCTTACAAAACAATGAATGTTTTCCTCGTATTAAGCCTTAATGCATGTTCTACAACTACCTTTCCTGCTACAGGAATGCTGATACTTCCTTTCGTTCTGGTTACACTGCATTGAAAGGATAGCAAATGTTTATTGATTCTATCGCTTCAAATATAGGCCAATGACCAAGGCAATGTCTGGAAAAGAAACCCAAAACACTTTTAATTTTTAAGACAACTGCAAGCACCTCAAACAACGGATTATTGTTACAACACTTGTTAACTTTTCACAATCTAGTTATTGCAAAGGCATATGGATAAATGTTAATGGACAAAGTCAAGAAAAACGAGGCACCTTGAGGAATGTAAAACAAAAAAAATTCAATCCATTGATTTCTAAAAGAGGCTAAATGTACCTCTATATATTACATTCTAAAATTGTATTGCCTACTATGGTCTGTGTTCTGGATTCTACAGTTTTAAGGAAATGCATAAACAAAATTGTGTGCAATCTGCAAAGGGAAAAAATCATTTTCTCAACTTCAACGCATGGAAAGACAAGGAAAAAGCTAGTAAAATGTGTTGTAGCCACACACTAAACTGTCCCTGGAATGAATGCAATCCCTGTTACCTCTGAGATGTTAGTATTCTGCCCACTGCACTGCAAATTGTACATATCATACCTTGGTTCTAGACAAACACGAGCAAGCTTTTCCAAAAAAATATATTTTTTCACTCCACACACTGAACATGTTTCTCTTGTCCAATTTAATCTATGTAGAGTTTAACTTACAGGGCTTGGAGGAGGCAACACCACATGGTACCAGGCTACCACATTTTTAAAGGGAAATTGCTCTTTTTCCTTAAAAGTACCTTTAATTTAAAATATGCAAAAATATGAATGGGAGTGCTAAACTATAATACGTAGTTTAGAATGAGAAGCATGTCTTTTCTTTATATAAAGTGCCATATAGGGAATGATATAACCCAGAGCCAGTTGTTTAAAATCCAATGCAAAAGGACTGTCACGGAATGAAAAGTTTGCACAACTCCTCGGAGCAGTTAAAGTCCATTACATGCAACTTAGGCTACAAAGCACTCAAGACTGGGTAGCTTTTCTGAAATTTGAGTCCCCATCCCATATTTAATGGAAATTAACATTTACAGGGTGCATTTACATACACTATAATACAGGAATGATGTCCCTTTGCCAGAAGATCAAATTGTACATTTCCTTGCTATTTCTTGGTTCCAACTTGATAATTTCTTAAGATTGTAAATTATATAGTACTCAGCTAAAATACTTCTTCATAAATAGTTACAAAACCTGCCAAAACACAAGGAGGAAAGTATTCTTCGTTCAAAAAAAATTGACATTTGAATGTCACACAACACAAGAAACAATGCTTAGAGACATGTTATTGTTTCCAGAAGTAAAGTGGGTCAGTAACTACTAAGCTGAAGACAAAAGACTGCCCTTCCCCAGGATCACAGTGCACAAAAAAGCAAAATGTCAAACGACAGTACCTCAAAGCAAAATAAAAGGTCTGAGGATGAAGCCAGCTCACTTGTAATCCTGTTAAGAACGAGAGTCCCCCTTTAGGGCCAATGCACTGGACAACATGTGCCAGCTCAGAATGCGTGTGTGCAGAATCTGCTAAGAATTCAACCAAGGGTGCCGAAGGCATTCGCCCGCTGAGGCTCGTTTTTCTGGAACCATTTCTAACATTGGGATCAGGAAATCTGTAAACTGTGCAGCATCTTCATGGGGCCAACCATACTTTTCCACAAGTACATCAAAGAGGCTCCAGGGCTTCAGCTTGGTGATGTGCCGCAGCTCTCCTACAGGGAAAAACAGGCATGTCAAGAAAGCTCCAACTGTGCATTTCCCATTGTTGGTCCAGCTGGGTTCTTTACAATGAAGCAGATACCTACCTGCTCAACACTACATGACAACAGAGGCCAGCTTTCCCACAGACGAAAATGTCACATTTCAAGTAAGCTTGGTGAATATAAACAAGGGTTCATTTAAAAAGGAAGAATTCATTTGTATCAGCTCCAAGTTTCCTTAAATAAGCAGAGCACGCTGAGGACGCCCAGAATATTTTCATTTGCAGAGACTGACCGAGGCACTCTCCCCAACTTGGGATTCTTCGCAATTTGTTTAGGAAAAGCTTTAAGATACATGCTATTTAAACTCCTCGGACCATTTTTTCTGCAGCTTACCATTTTCCTCTGGAAGAGCGCTATTCAAGAGAACCTGACAGTAGTGACAGTAGAGGTGTACTTCATCGGTATAGGTGCTGTCCAGTATGGTTGCTGCCAGCTCAATGTGGCTACTGAGCGCTCAGAACGGGGTGAGCGCAACTAAGGAACAGAAGTTTAAGTTTAAATATAGCCACAAATAGCTAGTGGCGACTGTACTGGACAGCACAGCCCTAGAGCCAGCCCACATCAAATAGCATTCATCTCCACACATTTGTTGTAAAATCTAAGCTATCAGGACATCAATTTATAAAGCCTGAAGTTATACTTTTCAAAATGTGCTAACTGCAGTATGAAAAGTGGGGGTTATGAGCAGCCCTGACAGAGTGACTGACAAGCTCATAAACGGTCCACGAACTATAACAGCCTTGTTCGCAATAGGAAAAAAAGTTACTTTTAAAGTCAAACTGCCAAAAGGACAGGAGGATGGTCAGGGAGAATGACTCGTCTCCTCTGTCTGTTCACAGGAGCCACGCACCAAGAGGCCTCCTCCGTCTGCCCCGCGGCTCCCCTCGTCCTGGGGCCCAAGCCGCCGACAACGGACACCCTCACACAGAGGCCAGTTCCTCTCTCTGCTGGCACCTGCTGTAACCTCACCAACGAGGGGGTTTGTACACGCGGCGCACTGACAGAGTGTCAGTCCAGGGCTCACAAAGGTCTTCTCAGGAGGCCAGGTCTGCTCCACCCAGCTATTCAACCCAGTGTAGATACACACCCCTCCTGCTTCTTTAGTCATAAAGAAGATAAAAGGGTATCACAGACAATTACGAAAACAAAGGAAAAAACGACTGGTAATCCACCCCACGATGACTTCTCCTTTGGGCCTACACTCTTCCAACCTGGGTTCTTATGAACTGGTCTGTCTACAGAGTAGTCATGACGATGTGCACACAATTCTGAATACAGAAATCACTAGAAGGTATTTCTCGTGAAAGGGACCGGGTGTTAAGTAAGTTCCTGGCTCCCAGGTAAAGACGGGGGACAGAGTTAAGTGTGGAGGCTGCAGGCCAGGTCTATTGTCCCGAGGCAGGTGGACCCGCCACCTTAGAGGAGACAGTGTTCCCTCTGCCAGCAGGAAACACAGTCCCCGTGAGAACGAGTGGGAGCGACCACTGACCGTTCACCCCTGTAACCCAGAAATCCCCGCCGTAGGGACCCCACCTAAGGAGATAAACCCTGGCACCCACCCACCCGCCGTGCCCCCAAACTATGCTCACTGCAAAATCACATACACTCACAAAATTACAAGTGCTCAGTCATCGGAGAACGGTGGTCAAAAACACAGCCAGCCACGGTACACCCACTTGACGAGGAGTAGGTAACAGCACTCAGTAACGTGTGGGAAAGTGTATGGTAACGTGCTTAGTAGTAACGTTAGTCAAAACTGTGTTCCACATACAATCCCAGGAGCAACTTTCAAAGTGCCCATAAAGATGGAAAGCAGGTGCTCTGAGACACCAGCTTTGTTTAAAAGTTGTTTCTTTCTCGTTCTGCACTGTCTCTAGTGAAGCTCTATTGATTTTATAGTAACCGCTCATCTCACCAGGGTGACGTTAGAGCAAACTAAGAGAGCACACACGCAACATGGTGAAACCAGCTCCGTGGGTGGAGAATGTTATTCTGACCTGGAATAAACGCTCGCCAGGTTTGCAAATGAGAGCAACTGCCGAGCTCGGTCTGCTCAGACCCGCTCAGAACATCCTGAGGATGCAGTTCTCAGATATACTAAACTCCGTACATAGGCAACAGAGTACAAACCTTCCATGAAAAGACAGACGCTTTACCATGACAGGTGCCTTAAAATCTACGTAATAACAGTGATGAAAAGAATACAAAGGCTGGAAAGCTATACCGAACTAGCCGCCCCGATAAACGGATAAAAGCGATTCCAAAGGAAATCCTAAAACATCTGACGCACTTCTGACCAGGTAATCCCACACAAAAAACTGTACGTGAAAAGATACTGTCTGTAATAGGAAAATATGCAGTATGCAGAACAGTCCTAAATACCAAGATACTGAATACATAATAATACTGCAATATAACAGAATAGTGCACTGTCTTTAAAAAGAACCAATACGTGGATCATGGAGATAGGTGGAAAAACTCTACAATGCCAAGAAAGACGAAATAAACTCGCCTCGGCCCTATGATCATATGCACAACTTCTCATGTTCAATTCCATGATAAGAAGAAACGCTGTCTTATAAAAGTTGATAAAGGTTATTTAAAAACAAACCCTAAGCTCCCAAACTTGTGCGTCTATTGCTAGAAACGCCAAGAACAGGTTCCTCTGACGAGTAAGGGCTTCAAGTCCATTTACCAACTCCAGACTGGCCCATAACGCACAAGAAACACAGCCACCTCCACTCCCACCACGTATAAAACAAAAATAAAATAACCAGATGGCACAACGTTTTAAAAACAATTTTTTCCTATTTGTCCTATTGTACAAGTAGCTTTTACCTTGACATTTTTTTCCCTTAGGAAAATATACCAAGATGTGTTTTGTTGAAACAAATTGTGCCAATAACGAACCACTTGGTTGTGACAGTCTTTACTTTTTAAACCGTTTCCAGCTTTTCTTTCCTAAAGAATACTGAGTAATACTTAACCTTCCCTCGGCGTCAGCTCTCACCCACACGCAGGCCACCCAGACACCAGCAAGGCCAGATGGACAGCTGCCTCTCAGGCTTCCTGACCCACTCCGGGGGGGAGGGGGCAGAATCACCCTGAAGGATCAGGAAAGGCTGACAGGGAGGGGCCCTGAAGGAGGGCCCCTCCCCCGGAGTAAAGGCTCGGGAAGGCCACGCTACATGCCAGCCTCAGGTCATCAGGGTGCTCTGTAAGGAAAAAAGTTAAGTACTTGCATTATACTCCTCTTGAATATTAAGTGATTGGTGAAGGAAAATGTATTATATTGACTATGAAATTACAGCATTCCAAAATTACACACACAAGCATATGAGGTTTTACACCACACATGGGGGATGATAAAGGGAAATCCTGGTACTGTAACTCCTGGTAACAAGAAACCATGAAATGAAATAAATTAGGACAAATTTCAATAGCATACACATAGAAAGGAAACCTATCAATAAATACAGGTACAAAGCAAGACAAAAAAACACAAGAAATTTGAACATATTCCTACAAAGTACATGTAGGTAAATATTTGAAGATCTGTATTAAACCGTACCTCCCACACATAAAATAGATCCTAGACCTAAGAGCTAGAACCATAAATTTTTGGAAGGATAAATTTTCATGACCTTGAAGTAGGTAATGGTTTCTTAGATGCGATATCAAAAGCACAAGTAACAAAAACAAGAAACAGAAAATTGGACTTCATCAAAATTAAAAACCTTTGTAATTCAAGTATCACAACATGTGCATTCAAGAGAAATGACAACATTATGTCCACACAAAACGTGTACACTGATGTTCCAGCAGCGTTATTCATAATAGCCAAAACCCGGAAACAATCCAAATGTCCATCAACTGACGGAGAAACCTGACGCGGTCTATCCATACGTAAGAAGAATGGAGTATTGATTCATGCTACCACATGGACAAACTTGGAAAGCACTAGAGTAAATGAAACAGGCCATCACAAAAATCGACATATTGCATGATTCCATTTATATGAACAATCCAGAAGAGGCAAATTCATAGAGACAGAAAGTAGATCAGGGTTGCCAGGGGCTGAGGTAGGGGGATGGAGAGTGAGTGCTAATGGGCCCAGAGTTTCTTTGTGAGGTAACAAAAATGTTCTAAACTCAGAGACTGGTAATGGTTGCATAGCTGTGTGAATATTCTAAAAACTACTGAATGGCACACTTTGAAAGGGTAAATTGTATGCTGTGTAGATCACACCTCAGGAAAACTGTTACTGAAAAACTGGCACAAAGCATACAACAAAATAACTTTAAAAGAATTCCAGGGCTTCCCTGGTGGTGCAGTGGTTGAGAGTCCGCCTGCCGATGCAGAGGACAAGGGTTCGTGGCCTGGTCCGGGAGGATCCCACATGCCGCAGAGCGGCTGGGCCCGTGAGCCATGGTCGCTGAGCCTGCGCGTCCAGAACCTGTGCTCCGCAACGGGAGAAGCCACAACAGTGAGAGGCCCACGTACCGCAAAAAAAAAAAAAAAAAAAAAAAAAAAGAATTCCAATGCTGTGTTAAAGGATGCAGTAAAAACAAACATCTCACTACTGAGGAGCTCATACTAAATGATAGGAATAAATGGGATGAACTGTAATAGAATTTACCTGAACCTGTTACAGCAATTTCATTGTTTTTTGTGGGTTTTTTTGCACCACATGCTCAAGTTTGAATGAGTAAAACAGTAATTCAAAGCTACTCCCGGCTGTGGCTCGTGGTCTGTTATTCCCCACATACTTTGCTGTGTGTTCTGTGTCACTACAGCCAGCCTCCAGGCTGCAGCACGGTCACTATCACACACTATCTCCACCACAACTCTCCGGGGAGGCCTCTCACGCAGCCTCCAAGCAGGGACCCGGGGCAGAGTGAGCCTGCCGTCAGTGATGCCAGGACGACGGGCGTTACTAGGACTGTCCCAGCACCGAGGGTCAGCCACCGCCCCGCTCCTAGCTCACAAAGACTTCCATCTGAAACAAAGCCTGGGGGCTTCCCCGGCGGCGCAGTGGTTAAGAATCTGCCCACCAATGCAGAAGACACGGGTTCAAGCCCTGGTCCGGGAAGATCCCAAATGCCTCAGAGCAACTAAGCCCATGCGCCACAAGTACTGAGCCTGCACTCTAGAGCCCGAGAGCCACAACTACTGAGCCTGCGCTCTAGTGCCTGAGAGCCACAACTACTGAGCCTGCGCTCTAGTGCCTGAGAGCCACAACTACTGAAGCCCGTGCACCTAGAGCCCGTGCTCCGCAACAAGAGAAGCCACCGCAATGAGAAGCCCATGCACTGCAACGAAGAGTAGTCCCCACTCACCGCAACTAGAGAAAAGCCCGCGCACAGCAATGAAGACCCAACGCAGCCAAAATTAATAATAATAAATTATTAAAAAAAATAAAAAATAAATAAAACACAGACTGGACTCAGGTGAAGGCTTTCAAATGTACTAAGTCGGCAGGGAGCCACCTTCACCAGGCACCACCCCCCAACCTGGGCTCCGGGCAGCAGGCAGGAAAGGAAGCAGACGGAGCCCCTGCTCGCACGGAGCTCAGCTTCTGAGAGAGAGTTTATCACAGAGAGGGAAAACCAGACCTCTTATAGCACAGAATTAGTGCTTCAGTTAAAATGAGAGTTAAAGCAGTTTATGTTTTAAAAGTTTTGAGACTCACTGGTATGAAGAAACTTTACTAGTTCTCTCCAGAATCCAGCTCCCGTGGAGATCGGCCCAGCTCACACTTCCCCGCAGGCCCATCTCGGCGTACAGCTCCTACAGGACAGAGTGAGGCCTCGCTGAGGCCTGCGTCCGTCCTCCCCAGCATTTCCAGGCCAGACACCCCTCAAGTTCACACACTGCTCTAAGCCCACGTGTGCAATCTGCCTGTCTTCACTGCCTACGTCGCGTGGAAATGCTATGACCAAGAAGGTTTTAAACTTGAAGCCATGAAAATCAAGTGGGGCAGTGACCATCCTACCCTGTATGGGCCAAACGCCACAGAGGGGCTTTTCTCTTCACAGAAATAAGAGTATCAGTTGCTTTTTAGGTAATTCTGGAGCTAAGTTAAAATCATTCTAACAAGTTTCATCTCAACATTAAAAATTAAGAATAGTGCCTCTTTTAAAACCCAGCTCCTGGGATTTCCCTGGCGGTCCACTGGCTGGGACTCCACACTCTCACTGTTGAGGGCACAGGTTTGATCCCCAGTCAGGGAACTAAGATCCCACAAGCAGCGTGCGGTGTGGCCAAAACAAAACGAAACGAAACGAAAAATCCAGCTCCTGAGTTTCACCCTCCGTTCTCACCCCCTCCTACACTTTTCCTCATCTTCTACTGGACACCACTTATCCTGATGCCGTCCCCTGCAAATGTACTCCTTTGGCTACACAGAAGTTTCTTGCATGCTCTGAAATTCTCCACTGTATTCAAGAGGTCTTTGGTCTGACACATACTATCGCTCACATATATTACAATACACTCAACGCCCTCATCTAGAATCAAGTAGTTTTTCCTTTTTAAAGTTAACTGTCTCCTCTCATACTTCCATTCTCAGTACAGCAACTTCTACTAAAATGATGGCTACTGATGGCTCCGCAGAACATCTGCTCGGCGGCATAGTAAGGCGTGCTCCTGGCTGTACTGTTTTTCTCGCCATCAGCTGAGGGCTGGGACACTTTCCCGGGTTTGCGTCTTAGTCCGTTCAGGCTGCTATCACAAAATATGACTGACTAGGGAGCTTACAAGCAACAAATTCACTTCCCACAGTCCTGGAGGCAGGGCGCCAGCATAGGCAGGTGAGGGCCCTCTTCCAGCTCAGAGATCTCCTGTGTCCTCAGGTGGCGGAGGGGCTAGCGAGCTCTCTGTGTCTCTCCGTAAGGCACTACCGCCACCCATGCCTTCACACGCCACCCATGCCTTTACACGCCTTCCAACAGCCCCGCTCCTAACACTGTCACCTTTACGGGGTCAGGAACGGGTTTGGAGGGACCACTCAGGCCACAGCAGGACAGCGTAGGGACAAAATCCACAGACGTGCTTACCGCTGTTGGGCCACACCCTGACACCCCGACCAAGATGGCTCTCCTTAAAGATCTTGGTGGCTAATGCCCACACCCAAAAGAACGAGCAGCAGATTAAACCCCAACAGGGTGAGAACAGTAATTATATTCCCAGTCACAAAAATCCAGCTCAATTTTAATAAAACGCCTGGCCAAGAAATAATTTAAACTAGTAGTGGTCATTTTACCCTGAGCTGTAAGCAAGAAGACGCCACTCAGCTGCACTTGATTTTAGCTTTAATGCACAGACCCTGCTCCCCTTCCCTGGCCTCAGAGTGGGGATGAAGCCTGCTTCCCACCCAGGAGAGTGTAGAGCAGGAAAGCCTGCCGCTCAGCCCCCCCCCCCCCCACCCCGTTCCCGCCGCTCGCCAACGTGGTGTAAGCAACAGAAAAGCCGTTTTCAATGTCACCTTTCTCTATCGGTTCTGGCACAAAGGTATTTTAGAAAAAATTTAAATGGATACACTTAAGAGCCCATTATTTCCAAAACGTGTATTCACCCCCTTTATGGGGAGGCAATGCCAAAACACATTTTTAATGCAACCATCACTCCCCTCATCCCAAGGGACATGGTGAAATCGACTTCAGGACAGGCCCTCATTCGTCGTCGTACTATTCCCGAGACTTCTGTGAAAACCCTAAATCCCTTTTGAGTTCCACAGTTACCATAAACAAACAATCATCAGGAGAGAACTTAAGCCCCAATTCCCAGTCATTTTAGGGGATTTCTTGCCTAATCATCCAAAGGAAGGAAAAAAGGACTCCAGTCACCACAGTAACGCAAGTCCACGTGTTGTCGGCCTGTCTCTACCAAGGATGCCAGATGCACTTCAGTTCCACAGGCCACCTTCAAACAAGCTCCTCAAAAAAGAGCCCACGCACACAGCCCCTACAGCACACATGCGTAACAACGTGGCGATGGAGCAGCAAGGGCCCGTGCAAGCACTTTATACTCCCATCTGGGCAAAGGCAGTGGTCCACTTGCCCGAGGAGCAGGGCGCTTATGGAAAGGCCAGTGTGAAAGCCGCCCTCCAGCATGAGGGACCCAGGACAGAGAGCTGTGAGCTGGAACCAACCACCCGCCGACATCAGTCCCCCAGGCATCGCTCATCAAGTCCGGGGAAGGAGCCCCACAGGTGGGATGAGGAGAGGGCCCCAGGCGCACCGCCGTCTCTGGGCTGGGACTCGGCAGGCGTTGCCCCAGTCCCTGCAGCTCAGACCAGGGGCAAAGCCTGACAGGAGCCAGAGTCGCAGAGCAGCCATCTCCACGAGCAATGCTGACCACAGGCTGCCAGCAGGGGTACCTTCAAATCATTTGCCTGACTCCACCTTCTCACCACTCAGGGCCCGCCCCACCCTGGTTCCTTTTCAACTTCTTCGCCACCATGCACAGTACTGGTTCCTCACCCACAGATAACGGACAGAGACGGCAGAGCCCAGCCACCCTACACGGCCTCCTCGCTACAGAGGAAAGGGCGGCAGCAGCACGAGTAAAGGAACACTCCTTGTGTGCCTTTGCTGGCTGCTGGCCCTCACCACGCCTGATGCCTGGGGCGAGGAGTGAGGCTCCCACAGCCCACTTTGCTGGAGGATCAGGGGCTGTGGTCCAGAGCCCTCCTGGGCCCTCCCTCTTCCCCTCCAGGGCACCCGCAGGCCAACACTGCTACTTGCCTGACAGACCAGGCTGCTAGCTCCTGGCCGCCCTCCCCACCTGACAATGGTGCAAGCTATGGCTGGGGGCAGCTCATCTACCAGCCAAGTCCTCCTGAGGCCCAGGCCATCTCCCATGGGCTCTGAAAACATTCTGAAATGTGGAAGAAGCAGTCTGCTTTGATTAAAATAAACACGACTCCCCAAGCCACACCATCCCAGGCCAAAATAATCCAGAGCTTTCCCTTGCTTCAACTATGTTCAAATAACATTTTCTGGAAATTTCCTAGGAAACAGCCCACTCTCTCAGTCATACTGCTGACCAGTTCACAATGTGCACAGCGTTATCCTGTTTATAATTCTGCTTTACCAATAACGGAAACAGTTCCTAACGCACCGCGTAGTGCAGACATCCTCTCACGCCTCCTTGTATCAAGGATGCACTCACTGGAAGTCACCCGCGCCGACAGCCGCAGAGACGACGTGACACGCCGTGCCCAGCCCCCCAGCACGCTCCAGCCCCAGCTGTGCCACTGAACACACTGCCCCGAGCACGACTTGAGACTGCGTGAGAGTCTGGGTGTGGCGGGGGACCCCTGTAGCTGCTTAAGTGACCCAGACTCGAAGACCAGAGTCTCAGAACGAAAATTAATACGTGTCTGAAGAACATTTTTCCTTGACAATTTTTTTTTTTCCTCTGATGAGCTTTAAAAAGGAAATAACAAGATACTGCATCCAGTTACATATTTCAGAGGTTACCCACTGGGTGCTCCCAAAAAACCTAAGAGTTGTGGTCAACACGCTCAGAGTACGTGAGCAAGAAACCACTGTCTTGGCATGGTTCGCTCTCAGGCCTCATGCATTCATGGGGAGATGGACTTTAAGGGGTAAGACAGCACTGGTTAGCTGAACATCACCACAGTATATCATAAAAGGTTATTACTCTACAAGAATTCCTTATCTCACAGTAAAGTAAAAAGTCAAATTGGTTTTCCAAATTTGGTTAAAGCAGGGGAGATAGAGTATCTAGTACTTGCAGAAATTTCTAGAAACTCCATGTCCCGCTCACATCAACTTTAAACAGTTCTTTTTTAACGGAAATTGCAGCACACACACCCCCCCCCTCCAAATCAAAGCTGGAAAAACATGAGTTCAGAGGACTATCTATGCTCACATCAAAGACTATGGCATTGGGGAAGGGCTCCGTAAAAATAAATTCCCCGGGGCTTTTGGGTGTTTTTAAAAAATTGATCACTCACTAGGGACTACACAGGGCAAAGAGAGTTGTTCTAGGTCATGCCAAGCGAGATCAACGAGAACTGCAATATTAAAATAAATCACCTACAGTAGTACAGTGTGAGGTAATGCACTGGGAGAAGAGCATCTGATTGATAAGAATGTGAGGCACACAGGACTTCACAGGCCCACACCCCTACAGAAACAGCTCAGACACATGCAACAGGACGCAGATGGACAGTCATGAAGTCCAGTCTCTAGGCCACCTCTGCTCCACTGCAAAAACACTCTGGTTCCAGGAACAATGTGCAAAATGGAAAGGTAAGCCTAGCTGCTTTCTAAAAATCATTTAACCTCTTTTATAAATACTTGAATACATGAATTGGTGCTTAGCATAAAGGAGAGGTGTGGAGGAGGTCAAAGGATTTTCGGAAGATTGTTCTCTTACAAAATTCTTATTCCACAGGTATCAGATGATTCTTTGTTTCTTGAGAGCCTTCTTCAGCAGACTCCCCCAGCGGTAAGTCCAGATCTTTCTCCACTGCCCAAACGCGAACACACAATTTCTCCTTTGGGAGAGGATTATGCTGAAAATTTAGTGTTGCATAAATACCGTTACCTTTTCTGGTGAAAAACTCCTTGGAATATTTCCCCAACATAGCGTATTTTCGAGGGACTTTCCCCAGCAGTTCAATGATCAATGCTATGTGATCTGCATTGGGAAACATTGCCAGCAAAACAGAAACACACGACAATTTAATCAGTACACTGCATGCAGACACTGCCATCGCCCGCGCAGACAGAAACAGAGCGCAGCGTCAACAGCCAGAGCACAGGCTCTGCCCGAGTGGCCAGATTCAAGGCACCGCAGAGGAGCTGATGCACAGGGTGACCGCAGGACGGGGCCAGGCAGGGGCTCCTTCTCAAGTCTGAAGTCAGCACAGGAATTCTGCTGGGTTGCTTTTGGAATTTAGGAGAAAGGCCTTTGTCACCATTAATGCTACAACCAGCAGCTGCTATTCCATTTCTGTCTGCATCGTGGCGCTTTTCAAAAAAAAGAGGTACTACCTCTGCGATTGAAGAATTCCCGAGAATATTTTCCAGACAGAGCAAAGTGCCTTGGGATACTGCCTAGCAGCTCTATGATGTGGGCTATGTGGTCTATGGAGGAGAGAAAAAAAAGGATACGGGAATGGGAGGGGCAAAGGGAAGGATGGGATAAAAGAAGAGGGGGAAAAAAATTGAAATTAGTAAAAAATCAGAGATAGAATCAAATCAACAATGTGTGCAGCACATCCACGCAGAGGCTTCTGGGACTGGCAGGCCTCAGGCCCCATCTGGAGCATTAACAGTGACTGATGCCAGCTCACCCCAGGCTACCCCAGCATCGCAAGCAAATAAGCATGGAGATGGTCAGGTCTGCAGATGGGAATTCAAGCCAGAGTTCCCTGGTTTTAAATTCAGCCCCCAACAGGACAGAGAAGTGGGCAGCAGATCAGTGGACAAAAGGTCCACGGAGAGGCTCCGGGTTCGTCCGGCCTGTCCTCTCCCGGCCAGCTGGGCTCAGGCCTGCGGGGGCGGGCTGAGGCCCGAGGGCTCTCCAGAGCGTCGCCGGTGCCAGGAGGCTCTGCCCAGTCACTGCAGCTGAGGGGGCTTCAAGCTCAAAGGGAGAGCATCTGAATTTGGTGCTTGAAAACCAAAACACAGCTCTATTTCGGTGCAAAAAGACAATATTCTCCAGAAGTTCAGGACTCTCAGGAAACCCGGACTGAGGTATTCAGCAGGCAGCAATACTCACCTTCGTCTCTGGAATAGTCTTCCCCAGAATGCGGTTCAAACAAATAATCTCCCGTTGCCAGCTCAAATGCCTAGGATACAACAGATGACATGCTAAGCGCTTCACGGAGATGGGCCCCAAGCCAGCAACTTTTTCTGGTACAAGAGACCTACATTTTATGAGGATCTGAATCAAACCAAAGAGCCTCCTGAAAGGGCTCAACACCAGGCTTTCTCTTCTTCCCAAAAGTTCAAAGAAGCTTCAGAAATATTCTTGCACCTCTGCTTCACTTTGCAGGAAGCAGCCGTGTGCAGGCGTGGCCGGAGCACTGCACTCTAATCTGAACGGCAGAACGAGGGCTCAGCCTAAGGTCCAGGTCTGTGTGACCCCGGAGCCCAGCTGCAACCCGCAGGCTAACCTGGCCCCGGACCACGGCTGCGGCTGCTCTCCTGAAGCAAAGACCTTCATGTCTTAGCAACTGGGGGCTCCTTTCAGCAACTCATCATCACTTTATTCACTTCTGACTCAACCAAAGGACATTCTAGAACCAAAGAAGCCCCTCTTGCTCTGTCCCCTGGGGCCAGGAGGAACCAGACCCCCGTGCAGCCCGCCCGAGGGCGGCCAGGAGAGCGGCTTCCAGCACCAGGGTGCTGGGGTCGGGAGGGGCACTGCTTTCCCATCGCTGCCACTGAGCCCACTTCCGTTGTTCATAAAATTATCTCAGGACTATGACCTTTAACTTGCTAACAATGCATAAAAATGACAACTGCTATCGCTCTGTTAATCAAATACCATGTTTTTTTGAAAACATGTTTTAAATGAGAATTTACAAGAAGTTTTAAAAAGAACAAGCTAAATCCCGTGTTTGGTTTTTCCCGTACTTACTTCTCCTGTGCGTTAGATCTCGCTGTTCTGGAGGCCCTCAGGGGCCGTCCTGTCAGGTCTGCAGATGCCTGTGGGTCAGTGGCCCGGGGCACCGCCCGCTCATCTCAAGGTACCACCCTCCCCACGGGCACCTCGATGAGACCGCCCCACAGCAGCCCACCCTCTCCACTTCTGTCCAGGATCACAGGGTGTGGGCGGGCACCTGCAGGGGAAGTCTCGTCTGCCTGGGGTGGGGCCCCTCTCACAAATCCAGGTTGGGCGCGCTTAGCCCAGGACCACATCTCTTCACCTTGTATTTTCCTTTTTTAAGAAAGGAGGGAGGTGGGATGCCAAGCCCGTTGCCAGCTACCCTGTGACGAACACTAGTTCACAACTCGGGATCCCTGCCCTGAGCCAGACCTGGGTCTGATGTGCCCAGTCTCAGCACAGAGTACGTCAGGCGGTCGTCTGGGTGCTGCAGGGCCTCCCCGCTCCACCCAACAAACAATAAAGATACTAGGGTCAATCCCAGATCAGGGTAAAACACCTCACATTTGGCCACAGGTCCTTGGGGAACAAGTGGATGACACACTGAATGGCCAGGAGCGTCTTTCTCATCCGGGACACAAGCCAAGAGAAAAGGGTGAAACCCTAATGGAGAAAGAAGACCCCAGAAGTCGCATGATCTAGCCGCAGGAGAGCGCCAGCTGCTCTTCACCGTCCTTGGGGCCTCCCTCACTCTTCTAATCAATGTTCAAAAACATTTCAATCTGGTTGTATGTACTTCTGACAGCCTAGCACTAAGATATGTCCACTGAGTGTTCTTTGAAAGATGACCATTTTGATTAGCACCCATGTATTTCCAAGGAAACACAGGTTGAAGAAGCCTATCAATGAAATGGTTTAAAAGAAGAAAGGAAGAGGCAAGATGAAGGCTCCCCCCGCCATGTTATCGGGTCCTGATTCTCTGAAGCATGATGAGATTTTTCTTAACAACTAGGACACAGACAGCAGGCAGGGTAAACACACACCACAACGAAAACATCAGTCTCTGTACTTTACAACTTGCTTTTATGCTGGCAACTATGAAACCATGAAAAATTATTGCCTTCAACTCAGTAAGTTACTCTCAATATAACCTCTATTATTATTGCTTATTTTTAATACTTGGGAACTCTGTACTCGGCCCAATCCCCTCAGAGGGCCCTCTTTCCCTTGGACCAGCCTCTGTCCTCAGGCTCTGGGGAGACCAGATACACCCCTTCCTGAAATGCCATCATCCCACGTCAAGTATCCCATTCTGAATAAAATAAGGTCACGTATGCCTTCTGTGATGTGACCACCGCCGAGAAGTTTGGTGAAATGGGTCAGACTGGCTTTTCTTGTCTCTACAGCGCTGACTGAGGCTCACCATGGAGCCCACGGGAAGACGCCTATTCAGGGACTCCGAAACACAAGTGCAGAGCGACCAGTGCCGGGGTCCACACGTAATTTTTAATCATGCACACTTACATCTGGAGGGCTCCAAAGCTCAAGAAAAGAGAAAGAGATTCAACACCTGACAAAGCCCAGCTGCTCTGCCTCACGGCGCTGCCCCTGCCCAGTGGTGAAAGCTCTCCTCCCTGCCCGCAGCACAGGCACTTACCAGTGATCACGGCTACCAGCCACCACTCTCAGCTCCACTAGCGTCTCTGTAAGATTTGATGCCCTTTATAACAAAGAACCCTGGGCTTTACCACCAAGAACAATCTGGAGCTTTACTACAGCTTGGTATTATGAATTTAATGTACTGTTACAGACTTAAACTTCAACAGCAGGGTGGGCTGGGCAAAGACGTCTCATCTGCACCAGGTTCTCTACGAAGAACAAGAGGCGACCTCTCAGCCGCGGCCTCCGGGGACGGGGGAGGGTGGGGATGCAGGCTTGCCCCGCTCCCAGAAAATCACCCTTAAACTGATTAACAAGAACTTCCTAAGCAGCCCTAGAAGTACTGAGGGACCTTACGCTCCACTTCTAGGGAGGCAAAGGAGATGGAGTGAGTGCTTTTCCGCAGGAGTCTGCTCTTGACGCTGACGCCACTGTTCATAGCAACTGCAGGGCTCAGCAGGACAGGAGACTGTGTGGAGGGACAGACCCTCACCTCACAGAAGGCCAGACAGAGAGCCCGGTATAAAACGGTACTGACAGCTCCGCCATTATCCGACTACATCTGTGATCTTGTCCTATTTTTCTGGTTATATCACCAAAATTCAACACCCCAAATTAGAAGCACAGGATTTCAGAGCTGAAAGAGCCTGCAGAGTGTAAATGAGGGCAGCCCCGACACAGCCCCTTCTGTGCTGCTGGGGAGGAGTAGGCCTGACCTCACCACACCCTGAGATCCAACAGCCCCGCAGCTCCCACTGCTGACGGCGCCCCCTTCTGCTGACCTGGCCGCTGCCTCCCACTGCTTCCAGCCCCCAGCCCCCCGACTCGCCCACAGGGAGCCTCACCCCTGTCCACACAGCAGGCCCTGCGTTCTAAGGAACCATGACACGTCCACCAATTCTCTCTCTCTCTCTCTTTTTTTTTTAATTTAAAAAGAGTTATTAGGGCTTCCCTGGTGGCGCAGTGGTTGAGAGTCCGCCTGCCGATGCAGGGGACGTGGGTTCGTGCCCCGGTCCGGGAGGATCCCACATGCCGTGGAGCGGCTGGGCCCGTGAGCCATGGCCACTGAGCCTGCACGTCCGGAGCCTATGCTCCGCAACGGGAGAGGCCACAGCAGTGAGAGGCCCAAGTACCGCAAAAAAAAAAAAAAGGAATTATTAAAAAGAAAAAAGACTAGAGTGGCTACCACCCCCCACACCCCCTGGCCTCTGGCCCATGATCTCCGACCCCTGCCCTCCTCCCACTCTGATAACCTCCCTCATTCAGAAGTCAGCCCCGCCCACCAGGGCCAGCCCAGCCATCTGGTCCACCAATTCTTTTAACCCTCCTTGTCCATACCTAGCAAGGCAAGGGCTCAGTTTTTGATACTTACTGAGAAACTTAATTTTAAACTTATTCTCTGGCATTACCCGTCAGAGCAACATGGGAACAGAAGGGCACACTGTTCTAGATCTGTTGGGCCATACTGGCTGCAAACTTGAAAAACACAGAACATCCACTATTTTCATGTTGTTTTAGCACGACTTGCTAACAGTGCTATACTTTAGCATCAGAGGACACACCCAAAAGAAGTGCTACATTAATCCTTGAATAACAGACAATACACTTATTCTGCATTGTTTTTTTAGTGAGAAGACAAGTACCAAGCTTTACACACATGCCATGCCCTTTCATTTAAATATCACAGGAGAATTTGGAGAAAAAATGAGGAAAGCATGAAACACCACGTGAAGCAAGAGACACATGCATCCCCTCTTCCAACAAAGGACTACAGAGCTCAGCCCACTAAGAGGAAGGTGACAAGCCGACCAGGAAACAGGACCAAGAGAGAAACTGAAACTGGCTTATGGACGAGGAACCATTCATGCTTATCGGCTCACAGGTAAGGAGTAGGTGAGAAGAGGCACTGGTGGGGCTGAGGAGAGTTTAGACACAACCAGACTTTTGATGCACACAAGTGGCAGTGAAAATGGCTACATCGTACTGGAGAAACAAGAGGCATCCCGAGGCCCTGAGGAAAACCATCGCTGAGCTGCCTAAGGAAGGGAACAGACTCGGTCAAACGGTACAGGCGGCTGCTGGTGCCTCAGACGTGGCTGGACACAGCCTAGAGCAGTAAGCCAGAGCAGTCTCTAGACTCCGCTTAACAGGAGAGAGGTTGGACCCTGGTATGTGGGGAAATCCTCTCTCTCCAGCAAGGAGACAAGGTCTGTCAGAGCCGCTCAGACGACCTTCCCCTAAATCGCAGCCGTCTCATCTTCCTCCACGGCCTGAGTGAGGGGACCGCGCGCAATCTGCAAGCTTCCAGGAGCCACAGGAGCTCCCTGAAGTCACTGTCACCACAGCGGGGCTCTCATTCTCGGGGCCGCGGGCTGCAGAGGGCCTCGCGAGGTCGTCTCTCACAAGACCAAACCAAAACACACACCAGGACATGCCAGAGAAGGTCTCTTAAGATACCCAAGGCAGCCACCTTCCCCTCACCCACCCCTCAGTGGACAACCCTCACCATCAGAAAGCTTCGACCAAAGGCCCTGGTGGAGCTGCCCCATCATGGGAACTAAAAGGATGAGCCTTTACACAGAGGAAAATGGCAAAGGCCGTTCTTACCATACACGCCGTACTCCAAATGTCAGCAGGGGTACTGTAACCTGCTCCTATTAAAACCTCTATGGATCTATACTGACGCGTCTGGATGTCTTCTGTGAAGTGTTTATGCTGGAAGGGAACAGACTGCATTACCGTGGAGGAACACAGACATTAAACGAGAGAAAAAGCATCTTCTCATACATGATCACAACCGAAATGTTTTAGAAAGAAAACTGTACTTACCACCCAACAAGCGTTTCCCAGGTCGGCAATTTTAACTCTAATTTTATCTGCATTCCGTGGGTCCAGGGGATTCACCAACAGGTCGGCTGCCCGGGTTTTTGCTGGCATGAGCAAACAGCAGGACAGTTAGTGCCTGGGATAAGGGGTTTGCGCGTGTGCACACAATACTTGCTGGGCACAGTGTCCTTTTCTAGAAAAGCGGTGGGTGATCATTTAGGTCTGGAATCCTGTAAGTTGAACTCAACAGAATTTAAATTCTTGGTCTCCATCTCTGGAAAATACTTCACAAGAGAGCAAACTGCCCAGAGACCCCATGGACACTGCTTTGCCCCTCCTCTTTTCTCCCCATCCTTCACCGAGCAGGTCATCCCTGCTTGGTTCCTGTATCTTTTACCTGCTCCTCATTGGGCCACGCCAGTTCCCTAACGGACCACGTCTAGCTCAGAGGTGCATTATTACTTAACGTGAGGGTAGAGAGAACGCTCCCCAGGGGGTGCCCATCCCTTCCTAAGTGGCCCACAGCCCTCACCTCTCCCTCTGCCTGGGCCGAGCACAAAGACCTCAAGAGTTAGATGATGGCCGATTAACAAATACAGATTAAGGGCAGGGACCAGTCAATTCTGGTTTAGCTGTGGACACGTAACACTGCAGAACAGAGGTCTCCTGAGACGGCCCGGGCCCTCTGAGGTCCCTCACAGACTTGTCAAATACCCAAGCCACTCTCAACCCCCAGGAACCCTGAGGAATTCTCAACAGTAGGCACGGGGCCGGGATTCTCAGGGCTGCGGGGCCAGAGAAGCTTTTCAGATAAGCACAGACCAGGCCTGCAAGAAAGCACAGTTAACCAGGGGGCAGTGACAAAGAAGCATAATGTGGTGAGGCCCAGACAGAAAATGCTGAAGTGACTCAGCAGCTCCATCAAACCTCAAACTGACCGGCAAGCTGGGATTTCCGGTAAAGATGAGATGTAACCATGGCTTTTCACTCATTTCAGAAGTAATTCTGAAATGGTACTCACAGACAAAACAGAAAAGCCCGCTCAGTGCAGAATATTAAACACCCTTGAGCTCACTCGAAGGTGGAGACTGCTGGAATGACTGTCCCTCCTTTGGGTAGGCCCGTGCTGTGGGGCTCGGCACCCCAGGTGGGCGGCAAGGCCAGGCTGCATGCACCGTGAGCAGGGCAGGGAGTAGGCGACGCACCCAGGACCCAGGGCGCCCACAGAGCTCCCCAGGAGGGGCCAGAAAATGCAAGAGAACTCTGGCAACGTTTTAACCCTCAAGACCTGTTCCTCAGACTTATGGACCAACCCAAGCCAGCCAGGCCCACACGTTCCCTCCTTGCTATCTGCCCCACACCACGTCCCTCTTTAAGAAGGCACTGACCAAAGTGAGGCCTCACCAAAGGCCAGGTACGAGCCGAGGAGAAGAAACACAGGAAATGAGAAATGATGAGAAGGACGGCAGCACAAAGACACACACGAAGAGGCAAGGTGTTCACACCGAGCAGGGAGTGGCTGCAAAACCGAGTTCTAGAAGAAACATAAAAATGCCGGCCCAACAGACGGATGGCCAGCACCGGAAATGGCTCAGATGAATCCCTCATGTCATTTAGTAAGGAAGACTCGGTGGGCAAGAAAATGGAATGTGAGGTTTGCAGAACTGGATTCAAATCTGTTTCTACGTCTGTAAGTTACAAGACTCTGGCAAATGACTTAAACTCTGAGGCTCAGTTCCCAGTAAAGGAGGAAGAGGAAGGGACCACCCCTCCTCCGCCAAAAAATACAAATGAAAAAAAGACCAAACACAGGAGAGCTACGACAGCGCCTGGCTGGCCAGATCCAGAGGCTCCCTCCTGCCTGCCACCAGCCAGACCACCCTCTGAGGCCAGGGCTTCTAAACGGCCAGTGAGGGACCAGCCGAAGCCCCCGCGGCACAGAGAGGATGGGAGGCCAAACCGTGGCTTCCAGCACTGCAAACCACTGAGATCAAAGGCCTGGCAAGAGAAGAGGATGAAGCGGCAGGTTCTGACTGAGTGAGCTGCCGTCAAGGGTGCTTGTGTGGAAAGAGGGGATCTGAAACCGCCACCCTCCTCCAGTCGTTGTTCTAAAGACATCACACACGAGTCACTTCAGCTAGAGGAAAAACACCTTAAAAACACAACATCACACACCTCCAGTACAGATCCTCCTCGACTTACGATGGGGGTTATGTCCCAAAAAACCCATCTCAAGTTGAAAATATCATAAGTTCAAAATGCATTTAATTACACATCACCTACCACACGTCATAGCTGAGCCTAGTAACTTCAACATCACTCAGGACACTTATGTTAGCCCACAGTTGGGCAAAAAAACAACGAACACAAAGCCTACTTCATAATAAACTGTGTTGAATATCTCATGTAATTTACTGCATCCTGTACTGAAAGTGAAAGACAGAAGGGCTGTCTGGGCACAGAGTGGTGGTACCTGTGCCAGCTGTCCACTCGTGTGATCGCGTGGCTGCCCAGCATCACAAGGTGGGATCGTGCAGTGTATCGCTAGCCCGGGAAAAGATCACAATTCAAGATGTGAAGCACAGCTTCTACAGAGTGCGTTTCGCTTCCACACCATCGTACAATCGAACCATGGTTAATTCAGGGGCCACCTGTATAGTTTCTTTGTATTTAATATCCCTCACTTACGAGCACTAGACCAAGTCTCTGGTGACATGCTGTTATTCTCCTAGCTTGTGTCTGTGCGTGGTTACCAGGCGCACGATGCATTCCAGATGATACTAGGGAATTTACCTCAAAATTTTAACTGTGTTAAGAACGCAAAGGACGTAAAAGAGAATCCGCTTGCACTTCTTTTCCCAGCGTGCTAGTTTCCTGCTCTAGGTAATCTGTAAAAGGTTACCTGAGTACAACACTCAAAAAGGCCCGTTTAAACACAGGGACAGCCACACTTGCTGTGCAGTCGTACGAGTTTTGCTATGCCCAGAAATCAGATCACCTCCCGTGATTCAGGCACTATCATGCAACTATCACAGCTCTTCCCTGCTCTCTGCTTCTACCAAGGAGGGAATGAAAAGTGGGAAGAGAGAGGCGGGAAGACTTCACTTCAGGAAGGGCTGGAGTCCTGAAGTCATTCTGATAACCTGGTCTCTGGGTGACACTGTACTCACTCCATCTGAGGTGATCCTAGGAACCAGGAAAATGGCAGCCGGTGGGGCCTCAGTGATGAAGCAGCCCCACACTGACACTTTTATGTTTAAAACATCCTTACAAGGAAGGCATGAGTACCCTCTTTATACGCAGGAGATTCAGTACCAGCCCAAAGAAAGAGCAGAACTAGGAGACTTAATGCCCAAACCTGACCTAGTTGTTCACAAATAGGTACTGTGAGTATTTACTGAGTGCCCTCTATGTGCCAGACGTTGCCCTGGCACTGGGAAGAGAATCAACAAGACATACAAGGTTCCGCCACCGCATCCCAAATTAGGAAACTCACGCACTTGCTGGGAATACGGGTGATAAATAAAATGGATGAGTCACACATCATGTCAAGCAGCTCTACATGCTAAGAAGAAAAACACAGCCGAGGAAGGAGACGGCTACTGATGAGGGTGTTTGGCCACGGGCGGGTGTGCAGACGGCGTCTCTTCTGAGAAAGTGACCTTTGAGGAGAGGCCTGAACAAAGGGAGGCACAGAGGAGAGAAGCTCTGGGCAGAGAGGACAGCAAGTGGAAAGCGCCAAGAGGCAGAAACAAGCTTGCAACCTTGAGAAAGCTCAGAAAGAAGACAGTGTGGGAGGGGCAGAATGAGCAGGGGACATAGAGGCGGGTGGGGAACGATATCAGAAAGAGCGCGGCCGGGACGGACAGTACAGGGCTGTAAGCTTTGGACAATGACGCCTCTGCGGGTTATGCTACACGGTGGGGGGGTGGAATGTGCTTTCAAAAGCTCTCTCAGGGGGCTTCCCTGGTGGCGCAGTGGTTGAGAGTCCGCCTGCCAATGCGGGGGACACGGGTTCGTGCCCCGGTCCGGGAGGATCCCACATGCTGCGGAGCGGCTGGGCCCGTGAGCCATGGCCACTGAGCCTGCGCGTCCAGAGCCTGTGCTCCACAACGGGAGAGGCCGCAACAGTGAGAGGCCCGCGTACCGCTAAAAAAAAAAAAAAAAAAAAAAAAAAAAAGGCTCTCTCGGGACTGTTCCTTGGGGAACAGACTAGGAGCAACAGTGGAGTGAGAAGAGTGTGGAGTCATGTTCCAGCAGCCTAGCCAAGCACCGCCACTGACATGGTCACTACTAGGCGAGGGGGAAAGGATTCAACATACACCTTGCATGTACCACCCTGCTCCCAGGCCTTTGTGCTTCAGATGTGCTGAGCCCAGATACGTGCTACGGCTCCAGCAGTAATAACCCAAGAGGAACCCTCCTCTTCTCAACCTTCAATGGCTACAAAACTACTCCAGGGAGAAGTTCACATCCTTAGCCTGGCATGTAAGTTCTTTCTCAATCTTCTCATTGTGGCCCCAGCTTTTCCTCTACTATTTCCTAACGTATCCATTCTGCTATAACGACAAGGATCTACACAAACTCAGGGAAGGATGTTTCTCTCGCCTCATGTTCTCGTAGTATGTGGTGGCCAACTTCCAGTCTCTAGACCATACCCCTTCCATGTAGGAAACAAAACACCTCCCCTGCGGGAGGCTGTCCACGGTTATCCAAAGACCAGGCTGCAAACCCAAGCCGAGGGCCTCCAAATAAATGACTGGATCAACGAAAAGGTCAGCTTGGTAAGAGACTAGATCAATGAAAAAAACAGACCTCCTATTTCTCCCTGATGCAATATTCACGCAACAGCCAGGGTGCTGGGGACAGAATGTGTTTTGGACAAAGTAAAATTCCGACTGTGAATGGGCAAAGGTGGGAGAACGGGAAGAACGGAAGAATATAGTCAGGTATCACTGATTTGTTGGTTCATTATTCAATAAATGCTTATCTTAGCACTGAGTCAGATGCTGAGGATACAAAGACGGAAATACACAGCACTCTCAAAGCATTTACATCCTAGTGAAGAGGAAGACAGTGGAAACGAACAACTAACACACAGTGAAGAAAAGTGTGACCAGCAGGAAAAGAGGGGAACAAGAACTGGGATCTGCCAGGGAACACAGTGAGGACCCAACAGAAGAAAAGAGGTGTGCCCAAACACACAGGAGGAAGCACTCCAAGCAGGAGGGAAGGCGTCAGCAAAGGCACAGAAGCATGAGCAAGCATGCCACGTTCACACAGACACTTGTTATTATGTCTCAAAAATAAATGGGGAAGAGACTCCGCTACACTTGAGATTACTAAACCTTTTCACTGTTTACTCCACCAGTAAGAGATGTTTGAACACTCATTTCAATATGTGCATGTTTATGAACTTCACATATTACTGTTCCTATATATTATGTACATTATAAAAAACATTTAAAAAATATCAATAGCAAAAATTACTTGGAGACATGGCCGACTCCAGCCTGGGGCAGGGAAAGTATGAACCTGGGCACATGGTTCTAGAAGAGCAAGGGGGCACCTGAGGAATAACGGGGTTCTGTCAAAAGGACTTAAGAGCCAACCTGAGGCGGCTCACACAGACCAAATGTGGGATAATCCTGGCATTCAAAAAAAAGCTGTAAACGATAACACACAATTCGATGTGTTAATTAAAGAGAAAAAAAAAAATCCATGAGCCCACGATATGAAGGAATGCGTGAGAGACTGCAGGAAGGGTGGTGTCTCTAGCAAGAGCGTGAAAGCCTCCCTCCTTTCCCATCCACCATGCCCTACACACCCCTTCCATCTGGATGTTCCTGACTTACATCCTTGTTTGATAAACTGATTGTCTAGCAAGTACACTGTTTTCCTGAGTTCCGTGCGCTGCTCTAACAAATTAATCCAGCCCCAGGGCAGCGTCACAGGAACCTCTGATTTACAGCCGATTGTTCAGAAGCACAGGTGACAACATGGACTTGGGATGGATGTGGGGGGAGTGCAGGGGGAGACCGACACAGTCTTGTGAGACTGAGCCCTTAACCCTAGGATCTGACACTCTCTCCAAGTAGTGTCAGACCTCACTTCAATTGCAAGACACCGAGCTGTTGCCGGAGAACTGTTTAGGTGGGGAGACACCCCTACACACATGCGCTCGGTAACCAAAAGTGTCAGCAGTAATATGGGAGCAGAATGACAGTAAAGGAGACACAGAGGTGGCTTTTTCCTCAGATGAGGCTACATTCCTCGTGAAGGCATTTCATTAAGCACCTTCAAACCCTTTGGTCAGGGTAAAGGTAAACAGGAGCAGAATGTGTCTGTCCAGTTAAAAATTATATATATCCTTAGGATGACTAGCTGTGGCCAATGAGTAACAGAGAAGGCTTTGCAGGTCTCTCAGCTACTGGAATCAAAGGGGCTGCAGAACATCTTGAGCTATTTGCAGGGCCGGCTCATCAACTGACTCACCATGTGTTAACATTCTTGCCAGCAGAGGGAGCAGAGGAGGTTTCTGAGCTCTTCCACTGTGGGCCAGAATGGAGACCAACTGTGTGTGACACCCAGGGTTTGCCTACTGAAGTCCCCTAGCATGCCACAGGCGGAGATCTGTCATGTGGCACTCACCCTCAAAATCAGGTTTTGATATATATACATCATCATCACATTTAAACCCACACCGCTTCCTTTAAAATGTCAAAAGAAGAGTCTTATAATCAAGAACAGCTATCAAAATAAAGTAGGACACTTCCTCCTCACTACAAATAAAGAGCAGGCACATTATTCCTTGAATAGAAACGAAACAAAACAAAAAACCAAAAACTAAATATAACACTGTCAGGTGGAAGTACAAACTGTGAATTAAACTACACACGCTAAAAAGCTACAGGGGTGAGATGCTAGGTTTGGAAGGTTTCTGCAAATGTATGATCACTAGCTAAAGACAGGAAGAAGGGAAAAAACTCAGAAATGGGACCTGATATGCAAAGAGAAAGAGAGAGCCTAGTGGCACAGAATATATTTAAAATTACAAGGAAAAAAACTCAGAAATGGGACCTGATATGCAAAGAGAAAGAGAGAGCCTAGTGGCACAGAATACATTTAAAATTACATTAACTTATTCATGAGTACAGAAGTAATAAAATGAAAACGGTTAACGCATACATACACGGCTTTACCATCTCCAGCCAATTCCCTTCACAGCATGTGTCAAGGGTATGACACTTGGACCACTGAAAGCAGACACCTGATGGGAAGGGACACTTACTTTTTGGCAAATCCCCAGTGCTGGAGGCTGAAACCGTCCTGCTTCTGTCATGGGATGGACTGCTTTCCTCATGCTCGGTAAGCGGGGATCCCTCAGAAAGTGCAGAGCCACAAGCCACAGGTTCTAAGGGCCCAGAGAACAACGATGTGGAAAACTCTGGAAACTGGGACTCAGGAATTTTATGTCGTCCATTTGGCAATTCACCATTGAATTGTTCGTAGGAGCTGCTATATGTGTAATCGCTTTCTGCATTTGGCTCATCGAGGTTATATTCCTCGGGATTCGGGCAATCTTCCTCATCATCGTCTTCATCGTCCAGCTGCTGTTCCAGTAAGAATGGGCCATTCTCAATATGGCCATTGGTTTTGGGTGATTCCATCCAAGTAGGGTCTACATTCGCGAGTTCCTGCTCAACATCGTCTTCGTCTTTCTCGGTGTTTTCTTTCTCAGTGTCTTCTTTCTCTTCCTGGTCCTCAGCTTCGCCTTAAAAAGTTGAAGGGTAAGAATGAGAACTTGTCTCTCTCCGTAACACAGTGCAGTAGGCACTCATCTCCTCCAACAAGAGACAAATTCGAATGTGCTAATTTCATGTGCTACAGAGCAGACACCTCTTGGCTCTCAGGGTAAAATCTTTAGGTACTCTAAATCTTATCTTTCATTTATTAAATAACTGGCCTACTCTTATTAGAAAAAGTTAGCTCTTTGGGAAAATGGGCATAAATGGAGCCGTACTTCCATTTCTACCCTCTCCTCTATAATCTTCAGAAAAAGTCTGAGGGTACACTACCGTTAAGTAAAAGCTTAATTACAAAATGAAGGACAATCGTTAGCATGATAAAGACATGGTGTTTCTCAGACATTTGACATTAAAAAAAAAAAACTATTTTGAAATATTAACATACTTCTGGCACACATTTTACAAAGCAAGTACCAAACAACTCCCCACGCTCTCCAACAAGGCCTTGGAGAGAAACCACCCTCCTGTCTGAAGCATCAGCGCAGCACCAAGTCACCCTGCGTGGTGACCGGGCGGGTCCCTACTGTGGGAGCTCCTGGGCTCCTATGCAGCCCTGTCTCCAGATTCCACTGACCATTGTTATTCGCAGTCTCACCCTCGGCTGCCTCCTCTAATCCTGCTGTTTTTAGTTTCACCTCTGGGTGGTATTCATCATCTTGCTCATTGGAAGGTACAGCTGATGTGACGTTTTCTTCTATTATTTTCCTTTCAGCTTCTCGCTCCAATTCTTCTATTTCCTGCAGGCGCTTTTCCAATAACTCAGCCTGCCTTTTCTGCTTCTTTTTCAGTTTTTTCTTTTTGTTTTTAGATATTTTTCCTATCTACAACATGTTAAGAAAATACCACAGGTCAGTTTGCTTCTTTTTAAAGCACCATGCAACAGCGTAAGTGCTGGCAGCATGGCAAATACCAACACAGGCTGTTTTTCTCAGGTCGCATTCAATTAAAATCATATGCCCAGACATGAGATCCACATCACGGTTAGGGTTACAGCAAAACCAGAAAAAAAGAAACCAGTGCTAATATCACGTAACGGGACTACTACCAGGTCTTGGCCTTAGAGGAATATAGCTTAAATGCAGCAAGTCTTTCCCCTTTAAACTCTAAGAAAGAACTAAATATGCTGAGATAGATACTCTTGCCTTTAAACAAGAAGCACCTCTTGCAAGTTTTATGTGCTGCTGCCTGTCTATAAAGTAACAATGTCCCCTTCTCCTTAACTGTCTTACTCAACTGCCTGCCAAATCAGGTGTATTTCATTCACTGTTGGTCAACAGCACTGTCTGTGTTTGGGTCTCACACACTGAGCCGTTATCAACAGCCAGGACTGCAGGAACTGTAAAAAATGAGCACATGAAGTAAAGGGAAAAAAGAAAAAGCCATGGTTTCAGTCTGCCTCCAATCATGGCAAGCTGACTTGGAAAGTACTGGCAACCAGAGCCTCCAGTCTTTCACAGAGTCAATAATCAAAACAAGCTGCTCAAACCACAGCAGAACTCAGCAGGCCAGGTGGAATAATTCTTACATCTCCCTCTCCTACTCAGACTTCCATTCCAAACTGAGGGCTGCTGGCAGCACTCTGAAGTTCTGCACATTTCCTTCCAAAAGCTTTTGGTTCATAAAGATCTTTTAAAACTTGTAGATGACCCATTAACTCAAGACATACATATATATATATATATTCTATGCTCGACTGGAACCAAGCCAGGTTTAGCTCCGCTGGGGTAGGATTTAATTCCAAACAGCTTGTTTCATTTGCTCACACTCAGCATTCTGACAGGACCACAAAGATAATACTCTTTCATATTTAACTACTACCTGGAAGTAAAAAAATCACAACAGCAGCTTCAGAAAAACAGGTAACTTAGAGGCAGATCAGAAATAATATAAAGTGTTTTGGGAACAATCACTCTTAAAACCCTATCTCTATAACCTCCCATTTTACCAGACCCAGCCAAGAGCACTCCAGAAAGTGCATGAAGAAAACAAAGACAGCATTTGGGACAGCTCTAATTATCCCCCAACTCCAAAAATCACTTCCCCTTATCAAAACATTGTCTTACATAATCAAGGATACCCAGCATTTATAAACATGACTGTCTTTTATATTAAAATACATTACAACATCTGTGATTGAGAAAGGAACAAAAAAATGCACAACCAATTCCCCCGAACAATCCTTAATGAAAAATTGTTGCAGAAAGAAACAAAAACTAATGTTACAATTCGAAAAGTTCAATAATGAATAGTCACTTTTGACATGGAGGTGAATATAAGTATATGTGTAGGTACTTACAGGTTTTTGCTGTGGAGCAGTACTCACTAGAACAAAACAAAATAAAATGAACATTTAGAGCGAAATAGATACTTATCTTTATGTAGGTAATCTGAACTGTAAAATGAAATAACTACTGTCTTTTAATGGCTATGCAACTTCAACAACTGTTAAATATTAAAACTTCTGAATCAGAGAGACCTAAAGTTTATCCAACTCAAACAAATGATTGGCTCTTAAAAGGCAAAGCCATAGTGGTTCATATGGAGTCATTTCTCTTACTTATCTAAAATTAAATACGCATTCATTTCAAAAACAGACAATCCCAAAGCACTGACTGATAAGAAAATGGAGAAGAGTCATCCAACCAAATTTGTTTAAAGACAATGAAATGAACAATTCACTTACACAACTATGTTTGAAAACTATTTCACAAGTTTATACAACTAAAGTTAAGTCCAATACTGCAGCAAATATTCTAGAAATCACATGAACAGACGTGGCCAGTGTCAGAAGCTTGATAGACTATGGTTCCGTGATCTAAAAAACACCCTGATGTTAGAAAACGAGATTCAGAAGTGGTGCATGTCCCAAGAGCCCCAGGCAGACAGAGGGCTTTTGCCCTGCAGTCCTCGTGCCTGCCTGACAACACACTAGGGCAGACAGCATGTGAAGAGAGGGTGAAAGCACCGTCCACACTTCACTGCCACCACGACACTGCGAAAACCAGAAATTAAACTACATACACCAATACTCAAGTCAGCTGGTCTTCTCCCACCCTGAAGTCTTTTGAAACTAATTCTAAATCCACCAGCTAGACTCAGATTGATGTAGCTGTGCTCACTGGAGTCAAGGAAGCACTCTGACGACTGAACTTCGGCTACATGAGACCTCTTGCTATAAGAGACAGTCCTCTGCAGAGAAGTGGGCAACACAGGACAGTGTTCCAAGGAGATGAAGCAGCAGGTAAGAATTCAATGACCTTTTAAGGGAGGACAAAGTAATTCTAACATTAAAGTATAACTTAACTGGGGCATCTTCCTGCTTAAGAAAAAGGTCTAGCGGCTTCCAGTCATCAGGCTCTTACAAAAGCCCCTAATACATACACATCTGACTCAACTGCCCCCAGTGTACAACCTGGCAGGCTCTCAATGCCCCGCACAGACTGAAACAAAGCTGGCTCAGCCCTCACCTGCAGACCCCGAAGGAGGAGGAGCGCCCGCTTTCTGCCACTCGGTGGCCTCGGCTGCCATCCTTCTCACATATGCATCGTCCACGCACATCAAGATGTTTTCCGGCTTTATGTCAGTATGAATGATCTTGCACTTACTGTGTAGATAATCTAACCCCTGAAGGACCTGATCACGTGAAATCAAGAGAGGAGATGACTTATTAATACCTTTATTATTTAACATTTGTTTGTAAAATAGTTAAAATCATTACAAGGTACAAAATACAATGGATACAAAGGGTCTTAGTAAAAATCTTCCTCCCACCCCGGCCCCCAGAGGATCCCAGCTCTTTCCCAGAAGCAAGCAATGTGTATCATCCTGGAGATAATTTATGCTCATGGAAGCAAACGCATCTATACATATACTCTTTTAAATAACAACTTCAGTAAGGTATAATTTACATGTCACACAATTCACCCTTTTAAAGGTACCATTCAATGGTTTCTAGATGTACAGCCCTCACCACTATCTAATTTAGAACATTTTCATCACACAAAGAAGAAAACACTGTACACCCATTAGCTGTCACTCCCCCTCTCCTCCCAACTCCTCCAGCCCTAGGCAACCGCTAATCTACTTTGCTGGGTCTGGACATTTTATATAAGTGGAATGATACAGAGTGGTCTTCTGTAACTGGCACAGTACTTTCAAGGTTCATCCAAGGGTAGCATGTATCAATACCGCATTTCTTTAAATGCCAAATAATATTCCATTGAAAATACCACATTTCATTCACTTGATGAATATCTGAGTTGTTTCCATTTTATGGCTATTATAAATAATATTGCTATGAACATTCATGTACAAGTTTTGTGTGGACATATGTTTTTTATTTTTCTTGGGTATATGCCTCGGAGTGCAGTCGTTGGGTCATGCGGTAGCTCTACATTTAGCTTTTCAATGAGCTGCCGAACTGTTTTATACTATGGCTGCACCATGTTACACCCCAGTCAGCAGCGTGCGAGGATTCCGATTTTTTCATCATGGCCAATACTTGTCTTTTTCTTTTAGTCCCCCTACTGGGTGTGCAGTGTGTATCTCATTGATCTGCATCCCCATAATGGCTAATGATGTGTGTACATTTTTAATACTGCAGGAAAGGAGGATTAAATAGCCCTGGTATCCAGGCAACACTATAGCACTGAACTAAAAGAAAATGCTACGCCAAGACACTCATGTACTTGTTATATATATCATTTACATATCATATATATCACAAAAATTACAGAGTATGGTGACCTAAATGCACGGCCAAAGTTTTTCTGGAATTATTTCCATTAGAGGGGAATTGTTGCAATTCTTTCCATAAGGAAAAAAATATTTAAAAAATACAGTTCATGTTCCCATACACCAGAAACTCTACAAGCTCAATAAACATTAACATTTGATAAACATCCTCATTCAAACATTTTAAGTCATTTAGGGGCCTTGACAACACTAGACAAGGAAGTGAGAAAAAGACAAGCAGAAGATATATAATATCAATCAGCTCTGACAAGTTCTCAGCAAAAAACCCAATGCTCCTGTCTACCTTGAGTTCCTGGCTAAACAATCTTAACAGACGACAAAACATAGTAAGTCAAGGGAAAGAGGTTTCAGAAGAAAATGAAAGGGAGACCTATCTCTTAAACAAGATGAAAATCCCCACACATATCTAAAAAAACTTTTCCTTGGAAATACTTTTACATGACTTCACTGACTGAACAACTGTAACAGACCATACACCCTTCTAGATGTTTGACACATAGCAATAGAAGTTCCCTGTCTCCATTGGGCCTTGACTTTTTACCTTAAAATTAATATTGAATGTTTTAGATAATACTTCGATTAGAATATATTTAAATTATGTTTAAAATGTCAAAGAACCAATAGGAAGAAAGAGATCATTATATATTTCCATAGAGAATAAGGTTATAATCCTGAAGGGAACACAATCCAACGAGCCTGTATGTTATTCACTGGCATTCACGTATCTTCTCTCAACAAACTGAAATATCATGTGGAGTTTTTATATCTGAATAACAAGAGAAATTATGAGAAGTACAAGAAATTAATGGACAGGTACACTGATGACTTCCAGCCTGTGGGAGTAAAAGGAATTAAGAGTTTTTAGAAACTTTAAACTGTTTTAAATTATTCCAACTGAAACTTCATTTCAATCATCAAATATTAACTCAAAGTTAAAATGTCAGCATCTTTCCAAAAATATCTTTTCACCACCACCCACGCACAAGTTGCTCCTAACTTTCCACCTTAGTTCTTTCATAGTTCTTAGGTTGTTTTACTGTGTGAGAAGCTACTCAGATAAGAGTTAACCTGATCCAGTATCCAAAGGTGTTAAATGAATTCCAAGGACAATGAGGCACTTGAGAGGAGCAAAGTGTCTTCAGTAAGAATTTAAGGTTCCAGATTTTTAATACTGGCTGTTGCACTCAACTGGGTTAACCTTCCTCAAGAAGCACAGCTTGTGTCTGACAATGAACATAAGGAACAGACTATCACCGGGATAAATTAAGTCAATTAAGATAACACAAATCTTAAAGGAAACAGTTAAGAGATAGCATGGCGCACTGTTAAATCACGACCTTGGGACTCAGACCACCCCTGTATTACTGCTCAATCACTCATTCCCTAGGCAAGGTACTTAAGCTGCCTGAGCTTCCACTTTCATATCTATAAAAGGGGGACCATATCCATTAGACAGAAATATGGTAAGAATTAGAAATAATGTATGGAAAACTCACAAATACACGGTCTAGCTCACAGGAAATTCAAACTAAATGGTAGAAATGAACTAAGTCAGAAGACTTCTATTGATACTGACTTAATAACCATAACTTATTAAATTTCTAAGTCACTTATTAAATTTCTCTGGGTCTCATTTCCCCCATCTATAATATGAATGGGCTCTACCTGATAAAACTCTGATCCTTTTAATTCTAGACTAATATAGTTTTTAAAAAATCTTTAGTTATAAGAAGAATGGTTTATTTTCAAAAACAGTATTTCTGTTCACAGCCAGTGAACTTAAAGCAATTAAGCACCCCAGAATCCAGAATCCGACAATAATGATGGGCAATCTTACAACCATTTACAGTGAATAATTATGATTGTGAAAAAAAAACAATCAATGAATCAAGCAAGCTTCATGCCCCAGGATAGACCTCTGTTGCCTCACTTGTCTTATCACAGTATGTCTCTCTTGCCTACAAACCATACTTAGCCTCACCAGCAGGAGGCAGCACAGGCTGCAGAGACCCTGGGCTGCCATCGGCTTGACCAGGAGTCAGCGATCAGCGTAGCCACAGAGGGGTCCCTGACGGGGCTGCATCCCACTTAGGGGACGGAGGTCACACCCCGGGGCGGGGCCAGTTTTCTGCGTGTGAGTCAGCAGCAGTGCAGACCTGGAGGCAGAGTCCGGGCTGGGAGCCAGGAGACCGTGCTCTGGTTCAGGAACTGACTAGCTATGGCTCCCCTTCCCTGACCTCAAATTCAGCCAGAAAACAAGGGCTTGGTCAGCACAGTCTCTAACGTTTCTTCTAGGCACCTATGAACCGTGTCAGAGACTGTCTGTTATGGTGTTAACAACATAAACTGGCTCTTCTCCACCTCGGCGTGCTAGAAATAGGTCCTGTCGCAGACATAAAAGGAGGGAGTTGGGAATAATTAATGTGGAGGTTTCACTTGAAGGTGTCTCCCTGGCCTGCTGGCCACCCAGAGTGAGCTTCCTCCCAAATTCTAAAATGCACAGAGGAACACAAGGACAGCAACTGTCCACAGTGTCTCCTGACTCTGGTCACAACATGGGCACCTTAACAAAGGACACAGGGCGAGCAGACGGGGCAAGGCCTTGTGACGCAGCGCCGGGGGGTGGGGGTGGGGAACCAGACAGGCAGCACTGCTCCGAGACACTGATGCTTGCAGGGGTGGAGCGAGACAGCAGAGGGCTCTCCTCAAGCCAGAAGCTTTGCTACTGGAAAGTGAAGGCACCCACCGGATCTCTCTTCCTCGCTAGGACAGACAGGAGGTAAATGCTACAAGCTGCTCAGACAAGCACATGCCAGACTGAATGGAGAAGTGTGGCGAATACCTGCCTCACTCACAGAGGACTAGAGCCAGGGGACACTGTCCTCATCCGCTCTGTCCCGAAATCGCCCTCTGCTCCTTCTTCTTTCTAACTCTGACTAGTGAGAACTAATGAGAAAATTCAGCAGCTGTACTTCACTCGTGAACATCGTCAGGATGAAAGATAAAACACTGCGCCCAGCGCTGAGGAAGCACAGAGGAATGAGCTGGGAAAGGGGCTCAACTCCCTTGAAGGAGCGACTTCCCCGAATTTCTGAGCTGCATACCCAACATTTTGAGGAGGAGAATTCCAAGTTAGTACAGAATCATATGTACTACCACACTACCAAATCCAAGAACATAAAAATGTTTACCAACTTAAAATTAATTTTCTATTCTAAAATTGAACAATACTGGCTTGATCATAATGCATTCATTGACAAAAGGACCAGTGAGATCATTTAAATGGTAAATAAATACTAAACGTAGACAAACGTAGAAGTAAACCATTTCCACAAACAGAGACATGAATGCATCCTCTTCACAAGACATGCTGTCATTTAAAATGCTCCCCAGTCTTCCTATGCAGACATTTCACACTACCCGGCAGTCAAGAGCATGGATTCCAGACTGCACCACCTGTATTCCAGTCTTGATTCCCCACAGTAACTGGGGGCCTGTGGAAAACTTTTAACACCTTCCTCAGAGTGAAGGTAAGAACACCTCTGGCCTCACAAAGCTGTGGTGAGGAATAGACAGCATAATACAAAGGAAGCACATAAAACTGTGAATGTCTGAAAGAGCATAATAAATGTTAGTGACAAGCATGATAAGAGAAAGAGTTAATGATAACTCAAAAATCCAGAGCTACACGCTGTACCTACGTATCGTAGCAAAGTCACCAAATTCAGAGCCTTGCCCTTACCAAGCTTCATTTAACGGCAAGCAGCCACTTCTTCACAAGGCTTCTGGACAGGGCAATGAATTAAACCATAAGGTTTTAAAAAGTAAAATATCGGCTACCCTTTCGAGTACAGAAGAAAATAAAAGCCACGTTTAAAGAACAGCAACAGGGACTTCCCTGGTGGCGCAGTGGTTAAGAATCCGCCTGCCAATGCAGGGGACACGGGTTCGAGCCCTGGTCTGGGAAGATCCCACGTACCGCGGAGCAACTAAGCCCGTGCGCCACAACTACTGAGCCTGCGCTGTAGAGCCCATGAGCCACAACTACTGAGCCCACTGCCACAACTACTGAGCCCTCGTGCCACAACTACTGAAGTCTGCATGCCTAGAGCCCGTGCTCCACAAGAGAAGCCACCGCAATGAGAAGCCCATGCACTGCAATGAAGAGTAGCCCCCGCTCGCCCAACTAGAGAAAGCCTGTGCGCAGCAACGAAGACCCAACGCAGCCAAAAATAAATAAGTTAATTAATTAAAAAAATATAAAGAACAGCAACAGCATTTTAAAACCCCATCACCTGTGGCACACCTTGAATGCACCACAAATAACAAACACTGACAACACAGCACCCTTTTTCTTCTTTCGGCTTTAGAAATAAAAGCTAAACATAAAATAGACTTCGATAAAGCTGATTTTAAAAGAAAAAGAAATGAAAACTGGGGGGCAAATACACCCCACGCCTGAGGCCACAGAAGCAGCCTGGAGGAGGCAAGGGGTGTCTTCACCACGATCACCAGAAACCAGAGGATGGCCCTTCCTGACCCTGCACAAGGTCACCAGGGCGAAACAAGGAGAGTTAAGAACTGATCAAAAGATTGATAACAGTGTATAGGAAACCCTGGAAAAGCAAGTGATTCAACTGTGCTGCGACTTTTCAAAAATAAGTGGGAACCTTTATCTGCAAACCCTTCAGATCCTAGAAAGGTCAGCCACTTTGTACAGTAAGAATAAGAGGAACATACATTTCTTCTTTCATTTAGGGAAAGCTAACCTCTCAGAAACGTTTCTTGACTTCCTACGACGTGAAGGAAGCTACAAAGAGATGTGAAACCTACAATACGTGATCTGGGACTCCCGGTGCTCAGAGTATGCAGCTGGGGAGACAGGATGGCTACTCTGTGCTGGTAACCATGCTGAAAGCTTTATCAGCAGTCCCTCCAAACTCATCTGCACAATAAAGCCACAAATTACGCATTATCATCCTGATGTGACAAATGCGGACACAGGCTTACAGAAGTTAAGTAATTTGATCAGGGTCACAAAGTAGTAAGTGCCAAAGTTAGAATGTGAAATTAAGTCTATTGCCAAGATTTAGGTGTACTCATTACACTTTCCTCTATTCCAGTGGTTCAACTAAGAGTTCGCATGCCACAACTAGAGAAGCCTGCTCGCCGCATCAAAAGATCCTGCGTGACGCAGATAAGACCCAATGCAGCCAAATAAATACATAAATATTAAAAAAAAAAAAAAGAATTCTGGATCAAGGTCTGTATTTCAGGTCTAGAACCCCCAGGCAGGTCTACCTCAAGCTCTGGGTCTGGGGACAAGGAATGGGCTCCAAACCAACTAGTCCTCTTCTCAAGCAAACCAAGCAACCTCCCTGATATTACTTACTCTGCAGAAATATGCATGGTAATTATCCATTATATCAGAATAGGCAATCCAGAATAAAGCATATCTGCAATTTTCCTAATTTAGGCTCTAAGGGCAATGAGTCAAAGACTGGTATGTTCCA
Source organism: Stenella coeruleoalba (assembly GCF_951394435.1). Lineage (NCBI taxonomy): Eukaryota > Metazoa > Chordata > Mammalia > Artiodactyla > Delphinidae > Stenella > Stenella coeruleoalba. The sequence goes on along the minus strand of NC_137155.1, from coordinate 17,951,882 downwards.
TGCAGAAAACTGAATCTGGTAAACATTTCTAATTAGAAGGAAATCTTCCATATGTGTGTACTTCCATTCTATAAATATCTGCTGCAGCATCAACACTGAACCACACACTAACGGAAGGTTTTCTATTGTCAAGGCAATTGAACGAAGTACAAATACAATACTCCATATATAACTTAAACATTCCTTAAATTACCTTCCATTTATCCTTCATCCAAATACTTAGAAATAGCAAATAAACACAACAATACATTATATGTTTTTTTCTGTATTATTTTCTAAGGAACTAAGTGGGACATTTCGTAGTAATGATACTGGATAAAACAATTTCTCATTTTACTGTATCACTTACCTGAAAAAAGATCCATATGCCAAAAGAAATATATGCTTGACATTTACATATTACTCCCTTTACAAGACAGAATGGCTTATCATTAACTAAATACAAAATTGATTTAATAAGTTCAAAATGTTATGCACTGTAATATATGTATTTATTTCTAAAACTGGAGAGAGAGATATATATGTGCGCATGCTTCTTTTGTTTTGTTTTGTTTTTGTTTTTTTTGCGGTACGCGGGCCTCTCACTGTTGTGGCCTCTCTCGTTGCGGAGCACAGGCTCTGGACGCGTAGGCTCAGCGGCCATGGCTCACAGGCCCAGCCGCTCCGCGGCATGTGGGATCTTCCCGGACCGGGGCACGAACCCATGTCCCCTGCATCGGCAGGCAGACTCTCAACCACTGCGCCACCAGGGAAGCCCGTGCATGCTTTTTTTTGTTTGTCTTTTTTTAAGACAGGAATTCGTGTTGAAAGGCTAGCCAGTTAGGTATTGGGAGCTGGGGGCTGCCGTCATAAGCCTCACCTGTCGAATAATGCTCTTCACACAACGTACTGGGAGGCCTTGGTAGTTGGATTTTATGATCCACTTGAGGAGATGGTGGCCAAGCACTTCAAAGACCATGCAGACATCTGGGACAGGGTTAAGGATCATTTCTGGATACATTTCCTGCAGTGACGGAATTACTAAAAGCAGCATCATTGTGGCCCTTGGCAAAACAATTACTTCTTTATAAAATACAACTTCAATACTATCAATAATACCAGAAGTGGTCATTTGCTGTTCCTCACCTAAATAGAAAGATCTAACATATACTAAGTACCTACCATGTGCCATACATGATTTAATGTGTACTCATAACAACATAAGGAATGAGGAGAGTAAACCTCGGGGAGTTTAAAGAACCCTCCTGCCTGACACCACCCAAAGGTGGCAGAGTCATGACTCAACCCCACACTTACGCACGCTCTCAAGCACACTTCTTCTGACAATCAGCCTTAACGAAAATGAGCAGGACTGAAACCTCACAGAAACTGATGAGGAAAAGAATAGAGAACTCTCCCGCCTTAAGTGTCCTGCCTGCCTACCTAAATTTCTATCCTATACATCACATAAAACACTTTATAAAACAGAAATTTACCAAACACAGTGAAGACATTTAATCTTTTCCTTCAACAGTATCTTTCACTGGGTCACTAGATCAATTTTTAAGTTTTTAAGGATGTATGATCACAAGACATGGCATGGCCATTAAGACCAACCTATAATAATGAAATCTCAGAAATCTGGGTTTTGTTTTGTTTTGTTTTTTAATAGAAATTCTAGTCAACCACTGACCCTCCAGAACTGTGAGCCACCAAATCCCCTCATATAAATATATTCATGTCATTCATACAGAAAGATTTTAAATGGCTCTGAAACCCTCTGAGAATATTTTGTTCAGCCCTGGAGACCTACATACAGGCCTATAAGAAGGTCAGATGAGTTAATATTTTTTACAATATCTGGATCTACCACATCATCATAATAACTATTGCTTTAAATATCTTTAATAAAAATAAGAAAAATATTTCTATGACACTGGACAGCGTATGTGCTACAGACTTAGGCATAGATGATCTAAAGCTAGAAGTTCCTTACTATTTCCCAAGCTCATTAAAAAAATGGCAACTAAGGTCTAAAGTTAGTAGCAGGCATAGAGCCAAAGCCCATGGCTTCTAAATTATGACCTGAGTGTTCTCAAAGCATTCACATATCTGGACTACTTAACAGCAGAAATAGCCACTGGAACGTATTCAATATATATCAAAAAAAAATCCCTCCATTTACCTACAAATCAGGTGTTTTCTCCAAAGAAACCCTCTATCAGCTGTCTTAAGAACTGCCTCCCAGATCTGATGCAAGAGGAAGGGCTACCCTGCCTGCACATAAACAAACAGGCTCACTTGGAGACCAGGCGCAGAGAAGGACCAGCTCTATCTTTCTATCGATCAAGAGGGGAAAATGTACTTTGCAGCTAGCAGAAAGGATCTTGAGGCAAAGGGTGAGGTAACATCAGCAGTCACCAGAACTTGCTAGTATCCTCAAATCTGATCTCTAGAAGAAATATAAAAACCTCCACAAATACATAGGGTGTGAAGAAAGTGCTTCCCTATGGGATTAAGTCTTAGTAGATGCAGAAACAGGCTGTCATTCTGGGGTGTAAGCTGGGAGAAGGCTTTGTCCTCAGGTTCTGGAGCTTGAACAGGTCAAATATCAAAATGTTGGATCTGTTCCAAACATGATAAAGGAAAGAATAAAAGATCAGGAAGGAGGAGAAGAGCCTGGCTCTTGACGCACACCCGGCACTCACCAGTCACAAGATAATGAATACACAGTTCGGTATTCCTGAACCTTGGGGAATGAAAGTATTGCTTAGATCAGGCCCATACAGGGCTATCTCAGAGGATCCAATACTAAAATATGGAAACAGCATTCTGGAAACTAAAGGCATTATCTCTTCTCTCCGCTTCTGCCAAAAGCTCTGAGCTACACGTTATTCTGCTGTCACTGCGACCTCTGGGGCTGTCCTTTACCAATGCCCTGGGCAGGAGGAGGGTAAAGATAAGAGCTCCTTCCACACTACCCCCATTCACTTCCTCCTGAGCCCTCCCTCCCCCAAAACTACTAAGCATGCAAACAATATAACAGCAGCCCAATTAAAACTGACATCCTCAAAAGAGAAAGGGAGGTCGTGAGATGCCCTTGCTCCACTTGTAGGACACACTTCTTTTCCAGAATCAGAACTAAGGCCTCCCTATTCAAAAAGCAAAAGGAACAATTCACCTTATAACTAAGAAACTTTCATCTTTCAAGAATCATATAACACGAAGACGCTAGAGCCTGCATGTGGAGAGTGAATCAGCAAACACAAGTGTATAGGGCTTAAAATATTTCCACTTTTTAAAAGTAAAAAGAAAAACTAGAGTATAATTCAGCCATTAGGAAGCAACAGAACCATCAGAAAGGATACGTATTCCATTCATGCCTGAAATTTTGAAGTCATCGATTAGCTGTACCACCATGTCTTTATTTGGGTCAGTGGGATCACTTTCTCGAACCTATGGAGAGAAAAATGAATTCAAGAACAGAAGTGTTTAAGACTGAAAGTCATTTCCATTGTACCAACCAAAACTGTTTAATAAATGTTGTAAAAAATAAAAGATTCAGTATTTGAACTTACAAATAATAAATTCAATTAATTTAGTAAAACCCAGAAAAATCCCTCCGTGAAATTTCATCATTAACCTTTCTGATATCATTCACATTTTTGTAGTACTTACACATTTGAGCAATTTTATTTCATCCAAGGCTGTCTCTGTATAATGCTGGGCACTTTTTACAACTTTCATTGCAACAAATCTTTTTCCCCTTAAAAAAAAATGCATTAAAAAAAATTTTAACAGAAGTGATCATTTATAATAACTCTAATAAACTAGACTAATAAACTAGACATCATAATGAACTCTAATAAACTCCAATAAACAGCGACTTTCAATAAGCTTTCCTTTAAAATAGTACTTTTCAAATTGTGGGGTTACAGTAAAGCAGTGGGTTCATGTATCAATCTCTTCTTTGCTTTGTGTTTTTGTTTTGTCCTCATAAAAATCAAGTCGACTAGATAGATGTCAGAGTTCATCACATATGGTTAAGATCAAGTATTATAACACTTTTGTTTCAATTCACACACACACTACACATGTGTACGTGTACTCTAAGGATGCAGTTTCATATTATGGGTCATGGCTTTCAAAAAGAGTTGAAACCCACTGACTGGAAAGGCCTAAACATTATTATTTTATATTTGAATGTTTTTCTGGTATGGATGAATTACTAGAAAAACAATATGACCCGAGTGTAGCGCAATTACAATGAATAAGCCTCAGATATAAAGGCAGAAGAAAATTAATATTTAAAGATGACAGGCAAATGAACTTCAAAGTGAGAGGGGCAAGTCTGGGGTGGGGCAGGCCTGTGCTGTGCGCTTTACATGCCACAACAGAAGCAGGTGTGCTCCTCAGCCTTAGCTTGTTGTAAAATAAAGATGTTTTGAACCAGACCAGGAATCAAAAGCACGAATGACAAGGAACACTTACTGCATATCCCAGCACAGCCAGACAGTAGAGAAGTGTCCCCATCCTAGCTTCCTAATAACATGATACCGGCCATTGAAGAGATCTCCAATTTTCACTGGATGATAGCCACCTTTTATTATTTAAAAGAAAGAAAGAAAAAAATTAAATTTCAGAAAACTAGCAATGGAAACTCGTTCTTCCTTGTCAGTTCCTGATACCATTAAATAAAACTCTAAATAATAAAATCAGATTTAAAAACATGTTTAATAATACAACATTTTTTCAAGACTACCTTTCATCAAGAGAAAAATGCCCCCTATGTCTTTCTTTTAGGCTTTTTTTTTTTAATTTAACTTAGAAAAGCAATGAACCACCCAGCACGCTGTAACAATAACTGGAGGTTTTATCTGTAAGTCTAGCTGTACATAATATGTATATTCTAGCTCTTGACATTTCTAAACAATCTTTTTTCTTCTAAGCAACAAGTTAAATGCAAATCTTTCGGGGTCAGTATAACACAACTCACCGAAACAAAGGATGTGGACTCTGCAGAGTTGCGCATACACCAAGAGTTTATGCATAGCCAACAAGGAATTATATAATATATGACACTTTACCCACCAAAAGAACTTACTGCTCTCACCACTCTTCCTCAGCCTAAAGCTCCTGCCAGGAAACAGGTTGGAGAGCAAGAGAGAGCACCCAGTGTTAAGGTTGACTTTTGGGGAGGTAAGGACGCTTCACAGGCATCTAAAAGACCTTCACTTGACATCATCAACAAAATAAGCAGGGTACAAAGTAGCATGCGTAATATGATACCATTTTTTGTGAAACACACAAGAAAAAGTCTGGGAAGATAAGATGTTAGCAGCAAACATCTCTGGATATTAAATTACTCTTTTATTCTTTTTATTTCTATTTTACTTTATTCGTTCTATATCTCTTCCAATTATTTCCTTAAAAAAATACTTTTCTACATTTCATTCTTTAACATCTACTGCTCTATTTATTGCAAAAATGTTCTCACTTTTTACATCTGCAGAATTCTTACAAATCACTCAAGAAAGACATGGATGTTTCGTGCCTTGTGTTGAGAGGCTCAAAGCAGGAAGCATCTAAATCACATCCTCCACTATATCTAACAGAGGGCCAGGAGTAGCAGTTCAAGAAGTATTATGAATGCTGATGAATATTTAAACTGTGTTGAATTAGTAAAGCAGGAATTTGACCAGATACTAACTTTCTATGATTCTTACTCTCATACCACACTTGCTTTTCCTGGATTTTAATATCAAGGTCTATAACAACAATTTGGGCAAAAGACATAACTGAAATAGTAAATTAGGAATAAAATATAGCAAATTATTAAATGAATGAATGGGTGTTAACTAAACTTATTGTGGTAATCATTTCTCAATATATAGATGTCAAGTCGTTAGGCTGTACTGCTTAAACTCACACAGTGCTTAAGTCAATTCCATCTCAATAAAACTGGAAGAGAAAATGGCTTATTACTTACATACAAGGCTAAACCAAAAATAAAGTGGGCTCTGAGTTCACAACAGTGTTTAAATCATTCAAATTAACAATGAAAAGGACGAAAAGAAATCTACCATTATTCAAGTAAAATTTAGGATACTGTGCTAAGCACTTTCTTTTCAAAACCAGGATCCATGAAACAAAAGTAAACTGAAACATGCTGCAGACTTCCCACACGGGGAGGGAGCAGGGGCGGGGAAGGAAGAAGGGAGAAGTTCTGCCTGGGAAATGCTTAGCTGAACAAAGCAAGCAGATTTCTTGACCAAAGTGGTTCTCAGAGCCCAGTGTCTTAACACACAGTGGGAACCTCCAAGAAAACAGGATGCTACAAATTCCAGACAGGTCTGCTCACAAAACCATTTCTTCAAGGAATTAGCCACATTTCACAGCACAAAGTATTTAGGAAACACTCAGGTCTACTGTTTCTTACAACATGTGTTATTATTTCTACACTGCTGAAGTGGGCAAAAGTCTCAGAGATAGTAAGTAGTCAGTTCAGGGCTGCAAACTGGGTCTGACTCCAAAGACCACCACACTCTGTGCACCAGTAAGAAATGCACTCCATTTTTAATACCCAGAAGACCATTTCCTGGTCTTACTAAACAGGAACACTTGATAGTTTAATTGAAAGCTACTTACCACTTAATTGCATATTATTGCTAACATGAAGGTTTCTAAATTTAAAACTAATTTAATTATGCATAAAGAGAAGAAACCTCTACCGCTATTTTATGTTTCAGATTTGAATTCTTGAACAGCCAGAGTGTGTACATGTGACCTAAGATAGACAAGCACTATTTCCAGTGTAGTCACAGCATAAGAACAGCCCTTCCTTTTCTCAACGGGACTGAAGTTGAACAAAAGAAATTACTTAGTCCAGTTATTTCAAGAGCCCTCACACTGAGAATACTGTGCCAGAAAATAGGCCAACTAACAAGAGGTGCATAAAAGTAAAACTTAAACACAAATATAAAAACAACTGAAAGCACTAAACATATCCTAAGTTGGTTTTTTTTTTTTTTTTTTTTTTTTTTTTTTTTTTGGCCTTGCCGCGCAGCATACAGGATCTTATTTCCCAGACCAGGGATTGTACCCACGCCCCCTGCATTGGACGTGTGGAGTCTTAACCACTGGACTGCCAGGGAAGTCCCAAACACATCCTAATTTTTATTTTGAAAATCTGACGTACACAATTTCAAATCTGCAGTCCACATATTGTCACATCCTAACCCTCAGATTTCTACAGGAAATGACAGTCTTTCCGAACATTTTTCAATCTCTTCTCAAAGAACAGTAACTAACACTCAGGCTACCAGAGGGCGGAGCACATCTCCCCAAGGCAGACCACACCAACTGCTTCAACATCCAGGGAATTAAGAGAAAACGGATACTCTTCTCCAATTCCCTCAACTTAGCAAACAACACATGCCACGATGGCTATTAGCAGAGGATACCCTGTGGCCCACAACACTGTCCACACAAAAGGAATCCTAAGACCAGCCAAAGACTAGACAAGGCCCCCTCCTTCCGCTTCTTCACCATCAGTCAGTACAGAAGCACAGGACAACAGCAGTGCCACAGAAGGACCCTGCTGATGGCATCAAGCAGAGAACCAGTTAGGGTCCAGCAGTTGAGGACTACCCTTGACTTAGGGCTTTGGTTGATACAATTGTACCTCACTACTTATACTATTTAATATAAAAATCATGCATTTATCACTTAAAAGTTTTCTTCTTTTTCTTTTTTTAATTTGGCTGTGCCACAACTCTTACAAGATCTTAGCTCCCCGACTAGGGATTGAACCCACGCCCTCGGCAGTGAAAGTGCAGAATCCCAACCACTGTACTGCTAGGTAAGTCCCCAAAGTTTTCCTTTTATTCTTAAAAAGTAAATGTTAGATTGGATTACAAACACATGAGAGCAAGAATGGATTGTTAAGCAGTTTTTAAGTTCACTCTGACTCCTATCTCCCAAGCACACCCAAAAAAACTAAAACTAAATCTCTACCTATACCGTTTATAAGGCTTCAAAGAAGACAATTCTGAAACTATCCTTCTTAGCTGTTTTGGGGGAATTGTTGGCCAAGATAAAGATGACTCCCTTTTCCTTGCTGAGCAAAAAACAGGTTCAATTTGAACAGTAAATTGAAAGTTCAGAACTCTCTCACAGACAACAGTCTGGAAGAATTTTCAGCAAAGTCTCTATTTTCTAGCAAAAAATATTAGGTAACATTTTCTTTCACTGACCCTAGTTTCTTAGCCCTCTGATGGTGATGTTTCAAATTAAACAACATATAAAAACGATAATACATCATGACCAAGTGGGGTCTATTCCAAGAATGAAAACTTGTTTAACATTAAAAAATCAACAGATGTAATTCACCATAATTAACACTAAAAAAAAGAAAAACTATATAGCAGATCAACAAACATACAGAAAACATTTCACGATATCCAACATGCATTCCCAATGAAAATTCTCAACAAAGCAGGACTAGAAGAACACCTATGAAAAATCTACAGGTAACATCAGTCCTAATGGTGAAAGACTGAATGCTTCCCCCACCTAAGATCAGGAACAAGGTAAGTATGCCTGCTCTCCCTACTTCTATTCAACACTGGCCTGGAAGCTCTAGTCGGCACAATCAGACAAAATAAATAAATAAAAAGGTACCCAGACTGGAAAGTAAGAACTATCCACAGCCGAGCAGGAGCCTATGGGGCCGTCCCAAGACAGACCCCTCCCCCACATCCTCTGCAGCAGCTCCTCTCTGAAGTACCAGATAATAGTATCTCATGCATACTTCCTGAGTTTTTCAGATGCTAAAACCACCAACAAACGTTAGAAATTAACCACCTGATGATCGTGAGCAGGTAGCCTCCAGACTTTCTGCCGCCTAAGGAGTGATCATCATCAACCCATCAGAGAACTGTGCATGAGCTGATCACATACCCTGGGATGCCCCTTCCTTACCTTTCCTTAAAAAAATGCATTGCTGAAATTTCTCAGGGAGTTTGGGGGTTTTTTGAGCTTGAG